>NC_137082.1:75068664-76268664 GCF_951640355.1 Cnephaeus nilssonii
TGACTTATTGTAAAGTGGTAGACAGGTAACTGATTGGATGGAACGGTTTAACATTAGACACAGGTGAACTACCATAGCTGGTAGATGTTTGGATTTTGAGGCCTGTGGGTATGTGTCTTGTGTGTTCCTACTGGGCTTGGGTCAGCTGAGTGCCGTTTTCTGCCTGCACCTAGGGTTTCTCATGGGTGATATTCAACTTTTTGCTCAAATTATTTAATACATGAAATGTACTAACACAAATTTGTGTTTTCAAAGCAAGCATTATAGCAGAACTGACAGTACTTTATATGAAATTTCACACTTTCTTGGAGAAATGGACTTTTTATTTTATTGCAATTCAGTTGCACAGGCACCAGGGGGAGTAGTAGGTTCACATTTCGCAGCAGCACTGACCAGTGCTTTTCTTAGTTTTGCAGCTGCACATATGGTAGATTATTATCATTTTATGGTTACAGTTATAAGCAATTTGGTAGAAAATGACAGTTAAATTATGCAGTGTTACTTTTATTTGTTTTAATTTTGTAATCTAAATATATTTTTTAAATGAGAAAATAAAAGGCAGAACACATTTTAGTAATAGGAGAAAGTAACCCTTCCTGTGGCTTAGTCTTGTGCCACCCATTGGAGCTTGCATTTCATTTTTAATCAATCTCTTGTGTATGATAGGAATTGGAGCAGATAGCTGAGGGATTATGTCTGTATTCTGGGAGTGAATGTTTTCAGTTACATTATCGTGGCCCTACTCTTATTAAAAGGGAGATTTCACTGGCAATTGGATTGACACTTACATAAAGTTAAAAATCCTCTACCATTTTCTAGAGACAGAACATTCCCAAATTTTATTCCATGGGGCATCCTTAGAAATAATGTCAAGGCAAATTTATTTCCCTGAGCCCTATCAGGATTCGTACAGATTGCCCGCTGGGTACTTCGTTATCATGGCCTATTGGCATCTTTATACACAACCTTTTTTTTCTTTTTTTTTAATTGAAGCAGCTAACAGTGTGCCAGGAAAAGATGTGAAGAATGCCTGCCTTGTTTGTTTGATACTTCTATGTTCAAAGGGAGTGTCAGATAATTGGTACCTACCACTTGTATGAAGGTGACCGTGATCCAACTTTAAATGCATATCTATTAGAAAAGATTTGCTTTGAGTAAAGGGACTAAAGTTTTGTTTGCCATGTTTATTTAAGCACAAAACTACTTTCATTATTAAACTTTCCTTAGATATTTTCTTGACTCGTGCTCAGCATTAATACCTGTTGTTGCCGTATGGTGATTTGCATATCTTAAAACACAATCTGTCATTTCTACATGGTCTATATATTTCAGAGCCATTACCCAAACTGGGGGGAAGATATACATAACCTGGTTGATCATTGAAAATGTCAAGTATAGTAAAGTAATATAGTACTTGTAATCTTTATTCTGTTAGTATAATTAGGTCATATTAATGATTTTACCAATGTGGTGAATTATGTGGCATTTTTTTCATTGCTTTTAAGTCATTTTTAAAGTTATTGCACAAATAGTATAGATGGAACTAGAAAACAGTTCATTTTTAGGTGTCAGAAAACTGAATATTGCTGTAATCTTATTGATGCCAGTTAGAGAAAAAGAAGAAATTTTATTTTGATGCATAACATAGCCCTTAACTTTATTCAATGTGATTTTCTTTTTTATTGTATATAGGTAACCCTAACTTAATTCATTTGTATTATACCATATGTCATTTTGAATTCACTTAAAAGGGTAATCAAGTCAGGAATTAAACGTGCAATATTATTTTCCAGTAAAATAAATTTCATGTTTCCTTTAAAGGAAAATGGTATGTATAAGCACTTTCTTTGCAGTAAAGTGCCACCATTAAATAACATTTTGATGATGCTTTAAGGAGTAGTAGAGTGTTAAAACTTTTTTGGAGCATTAGCTTTTGTTATTTTAATGTAAAAATCCAACATTATGACTTGAAATACTGAAAATGATTTGAGAAATTACCAATTGTCTTACCTACATTTTATAAACCATATAGTGCCAAATATGTGCATGTACTCTACTGGATAATAGTCATGTTTGGAATGCAGGACTGCTAGAGAACCTCACGTCACACTGCTTTTCTTGTATAGATAAGGAATAGATATTTGGGAGTCACCAGCATACATTAAATTAGAAGCTATAGTAGAATATAATGTTGTGGAAAGAGGTAGTGAAAACAGACTAGGTCCTAGGGCATGATCTTCGGAAATATCTGCATTAATGGTGGGTAAAGAAAGGGAAAGTCAGTGAGAGAGATTTTAAAAGGAGTAATCTGTAAGGGAAAAGCAGAATGGGCCAGTAAATCAGGAGGAGAGATCATTTGAAGAGGGAGAAAGTGGCCAGCAAGGAGGATAAAAACCCCAAATCAGGTGGTTATATTTAGCAATTAATAGATTAGATGATATTTGTCAAGAAAACAGGGAAACATATTGTACTGGGCCAAACTTAAATTAGAAATTAGGAAGTAGAGACAATGAGTGTATATGAGTGTTTTAGAGTTTTGGTAACAGTGGGGAGGAGAGAGAGAGAGGTTGGCATCTTAAGAAGTACTAGTATATGGTGAGGGCTTTTCTTAGGATATGCTTTGTTGAAGGCTTATGGGAGAAGCCAAAAGCTTCCCTCTTTCTGGGACTCCAATGGTACAAATGCTGGATCTTTGGTTATATTCACACAGATCCCTGAGGCTCTGTTCCTGTTCTTTTTCAGTCTATTTTCTCTTCATTGTCAAATTGGATAATGTGTATTGTTCTATCTTTAAATTCACTAATTCTTTCCTATGTCCTCCCCATTCTCTTGTTGAGCCCCATTCAGTTTCGTTTTTTTAATTCTGGTTATTGTACTTTTCAATTCTAAAATTTTCATTTGAGCTTTATAATTTGTATTTATGAGACTTTTCATTTGTTTTAAGCATTTTTATAATTGCTCATTGAAGCATTTCATGATGGCTACTTTAAAAATCCTTGCCAGATAAGTCCAGCATCTGTGTCATTTCAGTATTGGCATCTGTCAATTGTCTTTTCTTATTCAAATGGAGATTATTCTGTCTCTTGGTATGGCAAGTTATTTTTAGTTGTATTCTCAGTATTTGGGGTGATAAGTTATAGTCTTATTTAAATCATCTCTTTTAACAGACCTTTTCTGACATGATAGCACTGGGGGGAAAGGAGACTCCACTTCATTACTTTAGGTGAGGAAGGAATTTCATGGTCCCCATTCAGCCTCCTTTGACACCCATGGAAGGGGTGCCTCATTACTGCTGGGTGGGGGAGGAATTCCACTCCCTACTAGACCTCTCCTGATACCACCCTGGCTGAGAAGGGCAGGGGCTTCCCAAATGGTTGTGAAATTCTTGGCTTTCGACTTAGCATCCTCTGGCACTACCCCAGTGGGGCGACACGTAATTAAAGCTAGATGGGATGGAGGTTCAGCCTCCCTGTGAGGCCTCTACTGATACAGTAATCATGAAGGATGTGGTAAAGGGAGTGACTACCATCAGTTAGTGATTAAAGCACTGGCTCATTACTCAGTCTACTCTGATACCACCTCAGCAGAAAAGGGGGCTGGAGTAGAGGAACACCAAGAAGTCTTAGTCCTTGCGGATGGAGGGGGGGATGGAGTTGCAGTGTATTCTGTGGTGTTCGGCTAGAGTAAGACAGTTCCTGTCTAAACATTTTCTGTTTTGCTAGGCGAGGTCCCCTTTCCTTTTCTTTTGGCTAGTGAGAGCAGGCTGCTTTTGGATTTTTCTTTCCATGTCCATTGGCATTTCTGGGCTGTTGGCTTCTTGAACACCCAGTCCAGGGTATATGAGGCAAAACAAAACTAAGCAATTCACCATTGTGTTGTTCCCCAGGTTCCTTTGGCCACTCTATCACCTTCTATCCTTCTTTCTGAATCTTCTTATGTTTGTTTTATATATGATGTCCAGGGCTCCATCTTGTCTGAAACCAGAAATCCCACTGTACTTACTTAATTTTTTTCTTAAAAATTTTTTCCTGGCTTGGCCAGTGTGGTTCAGTGGTTGATCATTGACCCATGCACCAAGAGGTCATTGGTTCAATTCCCAATCAGGGCACATGCCCAGGTTTCAGACTTGTTCCCCAGTATAGGGCATGCAGGAGGCAGCCGATCGAGGTTTCTTTCATCAATATTTCTATCTCTCCCTCTCCTTTCTTCTCTCTCTAAAAAAAAATAATCAATAAAAACATTTTTTTTTTAATTCTTTTCTGGCTACTAACATTGACTCAATTTTCTGAACATATCCAATTGTATTTATATATTATCTTAGTCCAAAAGAGGATATTTTTCTTCCTCCTAATGCAGACAAGGGTGAACTGATTTAGCTAAGACTGATTTTTCAAGAAAAACCACCACTAGACAGACACTAAATAAAGGAATTTTCTACCTCCTAGTGGAATTGCTTAAAACATGAAAGTAAAGTAAAAATCATTGGCTTTATTCTGGTCATTACTTTTGACTTGTACAATAGATCCAATTCTCTTTTGTTAAGCATCCTATATAATAAAAGCCTAATATGCTAATTGTCTGACCGTTCATTCGACCATTCAACCAGTCCCTATGATGCACACTGACCACCAGGGGGCAGACGCTCCCAACCGGTAGGTTAGCTTGCTGCTGGGGTCTGGCCGATCAGGACTGGGCAAGACAGGTCGGGCACGCCCTGGAGCCCTCCCGCGGTCCCTCCCCGGCCCCAATTGTGCACCGGTGGGGTCCCTCGGCCTGGCCTGTGCCCTCTCGCAATTTGGGACCCCTTAGGGGATGTTGGAGAGCCAATTTCAGCCTGATCCCCGCAGGCCAGGCTGAGGAACCCCACTGGTACACAAATCCGTGCACCGGGCCTCTAGTATATAGATAAAAACCTAGGTCTCAGGAATTGTTCTTTTAAATATGGCCTCTTGGATTAACTTATTTAGCAGTCAATAATGTTAAAATAGTAAGGCAAAAACCTAACTCCTTGACTTTAATGACATTGTCAAACTTTTCTCCTTGAGTGTTTTGGGTATTTCTCTATAATATTTCTTGAGTGGAGGGTCAAGCAAATAATCTGGTTCTTTACCAGTTCTTAAAATATCACTCCGCTAAACAGTCCACATAAGCTCAATTATATTAGGAACCAGTGAAGTGAAGTTCTTCATAAAATGCTTTATTACCTTCGGTCTTCAGAGCATTTGCTGAGTTTAGATAATAAACCTGCACATAGGAGTTACTTAATTTTTCTCTGAGCAGTAATTTACATTTGTGAGCAGTAGCCTCAGTCATTTTTAAAGAGGAAAGAAATGAGATATTCCTACTACTTTCTCTAATTTAACCTTAAAATGTTAGATGTGATTCCGTTCTATAAGAACTCTTCTTTTTCACTCTAGTTACGAATATTATGTTATGGCAATAGTTTAATTTTTACTGAGCATTATTATATTGGGTCAGATTTTCAAATCACATTAAAAAGGACATGCAAGTGTGGTGAGAATGCTGTTCCCTAAGGCCATAGCTAATGGCTGGCAATGTTAAACTGGATTCAGAAGCTATATTGTAAACTTGGGCTTAAAAGTGTGCTTGGGCAATGTAGAGGATGGATATCTATTTGAAAGTAGAAGAGAAAAATGTGGTTGTTTATTTTTTTCTGTGGACTCTTCTCCCAATATAAATTCTCAAGCCCTACAGGTAATACTTGCTAATTGTTATTAGTGCAGTAGTCAGCCACAATAGAAATGTTATACTGCTCTGGAAATCTAGACTACTGCTTCCTTCCAAAGGAGAAAATGGGTTATTTTGCATCTCATATTTTATTTTCTATATGCTTCTTTCCAGAACAAAAACAGGAAGCCAAAGAGAAAAAACAACACTATATTCTTAGAATAGATTAAAGGGAGGAAAGAAAGGAGTCCAATAATGTATTACACTGACCATAAAAGGGGAGGACGCCACCTGCTGATACGGAGGAGGGAGGGCGCTTAGAGATGCTGTGTACTGGGTGATGATGTGGTCCCAGACCAGCAGTCCGCATCACTCAGCAGCTTGTTGGAAATGTGGAATTTTAGGCCCCACCTCGGATCTACGGAACCAGTATACTTTGACAAGATTCACAGCTGATTCCCATGTACATTACTGTTTAGGAAGCATTGTTCTCTAGTGGTTCTAGGACTTTATTCCAAATCTCAGCTCACTGGCAAAGCAACCCAAGGTTAACCATTCACTTGTTAACCATTCTGTGCTGCAGATTCACTTGTAAAGGAGCTAATAATAGTACTTTGTGTTTTTTATTATTTTGATGAGACTCAAATATGAAAATATATTTAAAGTACTTAGAAGTGCCCACCCTCACGTAGAGGTTATACTGAGTCATCCTCAGATTCTCTAATTCAAGTACCTATTCCTGGTGATCAGCATTAATTGTGCAATAGGTGATGGTGGTATTTGGCTCTCACTAGAGAACTCTAATGAGGAATCTGAAGAAGGGAGAAGTGACAAGTACAAAAATTCTAAGAGCTGTAAGATGAACTATATGAGGAAAGCATAATGCCACTGGATTACTTCGTTTGGCAAAGAGAAGATTAAGGGACCTCTTAAATTCAGTTTACATTTCCACTCAGAAATGAATGGTCTTACATATCAGCATAAGTAGTTCCAATAGACAAATATAGGAGTCTGAAGAGAGGGAGGTATCATATGTATTGATACTGATAGTTTGTGGAGGGTTTTAATTTAATGACAAGAATGAAGCTCTTTCGCTTGAAGATAGGGAGCAGAATGAGATGGCTTCTTCCTAAGACGCTTTAGCGTGTTCCCCATGGCTGGAGCTAGTAGGCCCAGCCTGGCGTGTTTAGCTCTGCTTCACAAAGCATTGTACACACAGTTTCACGTCAGAGTCTAGAAATCTTAGTGTGTAGACTGCTTTCAGTGGTCTGTATTGTCAGGCATTTACCTGTTCTGAAATTGGAAATTTTCAAGAGTTTAATCATTGTTACTGCAGTTCACCTTATAAAGTAACTTCTGGTTGGGGTAGGAGTGTGATAACAGCCTCCCCCTCCCCCTGCCTCACAATTCTAGGCTAGTGTCTGCAACTTAAAAAAAAAAAAAAAGGCTGAATTGATTTAAAGCAGCTTCCAAATGGAGAAAATATGTCTCCTTCGGATCTAGCTGAAATATGGAACCTTTAAACAAAAGATAAATTTTTAAGCAGGTTAGAAGCAACAGAAAATGCATGGTTTTCAATAGAAATGTTTTTGCAACCTTGTCTTCAACCATGAATGCTTTAAAATGTATATGCGGAGTATTATGTGAAAAGAAAACTGTAAAGAAATAAAAATTCTGATCAGTGTGGCACATTGATAGCCTGTTTTTTAGGATATCTGCATATGAACTTTTAAATTAGGGTCCTTACCTTTAAAGTTGAAGAAATTAACTGTGTAGTTGTTTTCCTGAAAAACCTCAAGGTCTAATGATCTGAGCAAATGACAGTCTAAATGGTCTCAGTTCCGCCCTAACCTGTTTGCTCAGTGGATAGAGTGTCGGCCTGAGGACTGAAGGGTTCCGGGTTTGATTCTGGTCAAGGACACATGCCCAGGTTACGAACTGAATCCCCAGTAGGAGGCGTGCAGGAGGCAGCCGATCAATGACTCTTCCCCATCATTGGTGTTTCTATCTCTCCCTTTTCCATCCTCTGAAATCAATAAAAATATATTTTAAAAAGTAAAAATAAATAAATGGTCTCAGTTCTAAGTATGTTTCTACTCTACCTTGTCTGTAACTCTCCAGGAAACAAGATGGCGAGTATAATGCTTAGAAAACTAAAAAAACAAGTTAATTACTGTAACTAGACATCTTTCTATGGCTCACATGTTTGTTGCTGTTTAAACAGACTGAGTAGAGTCCAGAAGAAACTGGGTGTGAGGCACTTGACTTTTTCCCTTTGTAAGTATCCAGAACATTGAGTTTTCCCCTGTTTGTTTTAGAGATTTCTTCTCCTTCCCAGTGATAACTATCATGAGGAAATTGAAAAACTCTGTGGCTTTGCAAGGAATTTGCCATAAATTTCTTTTAATTAACGGGGAATTTCAGACTTGTATCAGTGGGTTGTACTCCAGCAGAGAGCACAACTTAATAAAAGAGTGCACACACACTCTTATCTATCTCTGCTAATCAGTTCACCTGGTATCAGATTTTATTTTACCAACAAATAATTTTCAGTTGCATATATTATCATTGAGTACCAGACTACATATATTATTTGGACCTTAGTGTTCATATCAGAGAACATGCAGGGGTTTTGAAAGGAGAGAAAAGGACATGCCTGTGAGGAAAATGTGGCATGGTCGAAAAGCATACTTGCTTCAGATGGGAAAATCTTGTGAGATTGGAACAATTTAAAATTTTTAATGAGTCAGTATTTTTAGCCTTCCTCTTGGCTAGTTTAAAGACCACATGGTCTGTCTCTGGTTTGTTTCAATTCTAAACTCAAAGCTAACATGAAATTCAATAGGCACTCCTTTGCCTTGATTCCTTAATTCATTCCTCTAACATTTTTGGCATGTCTTCTGTGTTCTAGAAAGATACCAAGATTAATATACTGTGATTTCCGAAAACATACAAGCCACTTCAGGTAATAGTAATATAACTGAATAATTTGAGCTCTATACCATTCACTAAAAGAAAGGTGCTTAACTCTACCTGGAAGGTCAGTGAAAGCTTAGAGGAGGAGATGAAATAAAAACAAGTTTGAAAGGATAAGTAGGAATTTTGTCACATTGAGGGCAGGCAAAATATAAGCAGAATACATAGTATATGCCTTCTTTATATATTATATAGTATGTAGGTGCTCAGAGTGAAAGGAGTACCTGCCCCAGTGAAAATCTTGAACTTCTATTTTCCCTGGGAGTCTGTGACTAATCGATAGCTTCAAGTTGCAGCCTCATAGTAAGCTGTTTGTGTCTCAAGGTGACCCTGAATAAAACATCTCTTTCTGTCCAGGAGCTTCTTTCTTTGATATGAAAATAACTTTTGTCTATCAAAACATTGGGGGAAATGGTGAACACCTAACAAATGTCACACTTGTGTTTTGGCAAACATCACCAGTAGCTTCCTGTACTGTCAGTCTTTAGCTGGAGTGGCCTCTGTAGCATTGGACACATTTGACCACATCTTTTTATTGATTCCTTTTTCTCTGCCTGCCCTTTATGTTGTTGTTACATTGTCCCTCTTCTCTCAGTTTGAACAGTTTTTTCTACAAGAGGTTTTCTGTGGTTCCTTGGTCATTTAAGTCCTCGTAGGAAGTGCTAGCATAGCACTACATAATGTTCTTGCCACTACTTTCATCAGATGTTATTATAAGTATGTGTCTCATTACCTGCCCTCACTGCTGGATATAGATTGACTTTGAAAAAATATTAAGCTTATTTAGACCACTGTTCCGTCTGTTGTTGTTACTGTTATTTTTAAGATGCAGCGTATTCAACAAGCTCTTCTAATTACTGTATTCTTTGAGCTTAGATACCTCTCCTTTCATTATGAACCAGTTCCTCTTCTACAAGCCATCTCTGGTTCTTTTTTGCTAAAGATTAATAATGAGAATAACGAAGCAAGTGGTTATTTATGCAGTCATGATTGACAAAGGTTATTAGAACAGGAATCTGCCCAGAAGTGGTGATTAGGTTATGAAAATGTTACGGAATACTGAAACCAATCACCATTTTTGACATTTAAGAAATACTATTCCCACTTTAATCATGATGACCTGTTATAAAACTATTTAAACAGAATAATCTCATTGGACAGTAATTTTTATACCAACAGCATACATAATTAAGTGTAAGGGTAAGATTCAGAAATGATCTGAGAGAAATGTGGGTCTTGGGAGGAAAATTCCACAATGAGAAGTGAGGAATGAACTCTCTCGGATAGAACTGTCTGTCTCCCAGACACCTGATCTACACAGTTAGGTGACCTTTTCCATTTATCATCTTCATCCTGAGCACTTCACAAGTTTGAGGAGCTGTTGGAAAAGGTACCCCAGGATAGGTTGCTATGTTCTTCATACTAGACTGTAAAAAATGTAAGGAGGTATATGGACAGAAAATGTCCTCATGATGGTTTTATTATTGAAACACTGACTTAATTAACAGTATGCAAAAACCAAGCAAACAAGACAAAAATCTAATTATATCCCTTTATGTTTAATACTAGTGTCCTGGTGTACGGATTCGTGCACATTGAAAGGAAATTAATTAGAAGAAATATTTTAATATCGCTATTCGCCCTTTCTCTGTAATAGAAGTGTCAACCAGATTCACAATCGACAATGACAGATGGAAACACAAGCGTGCGATTGGGGCCAGCGAGAGCTTTTTATGTATCGCGCATGCGCGAGTCAGCTTAGCCTTTTATAGATATAGAATAAACTTGTTTAATTAGGCCTGCTTTCTGATGTAACTAAACTTTTCCCAGCCCAGTGAAGCACCCCAACTTCTCTTTCAGGTAACTGTCAGCAACACAGCAGTAAATAACAACACAAAGCAGATTATTATTGTAGATCACTCAGGGAGAACAAAGAGTAAAATATTTAACTGCAGCAGCGTTTGACTATATTCTGTGCAGTGAGAAAACCTGAAGTCATTTTCAAGTTCCACCATTTCTTACTTCTTTTCAGCCAGGTCAAGTTTCTCAACTTTCTAAATCTCCATTTTCCAGCTAATGCAAAGAAAATAGGATTCTACCGAGTCTCCTATCTACTTACTCCAGGACTTCTGTGAGGATCAAATGAGATGAGGCACGGCAAAACACTTCACAAACATTTGATTAAAGTGTAAAATGTTTGCACCTGGCTATAAAGCAAGCCCATGTTCCTGGGCTGAAGAAACTCCAAGGAGGCTGATCACTAGGGAGAGGAAGCTGGGCATTGCTACATGACATCATTACCCAGTGCCCACAGTGACCATTTCCGGCATGGGCTGGGCTGGGGGCCACATTTTGCACCATGGAGTCTTGGCAGCATTGGTGGCGATTTGGTGGGGTGTCACTCCAGGGTGGTGGCGGGGCCTGTGTCCCACTTGGGATAAGCTGAGTGTTGGTATGTTGGCGCCAGGTCCGTGGTGCCATTATTTTTTAAATGGCCAGTGCGTGTCATGGCAGCTCCTGCGTTGAGTATCTGTCCCCTGGTGGTCAGTGTGCATCATAGCTAGCGGTCGGATGGACACTTAGCCTTTTATATAGAGAGATAACTCACATATAATAAAATTCACACTTTTAACATATATGACTCAATGGTTTTGAGTGTATTCCTAAAGACAGCATCTACTTCCAGAGCATGTTTATTACCTCTCCCATAAAACTCGTAACCATTAGCAGTTGCTTCCTGACCCCCCATCCCCCGCCCATACCTTCACAACCACTAATGCACTTTCTGTCTGTATGGATTTGCCTATCCTGGATATTTCTTTTTCTTCCCTGCAGCTTTTCTCATATAATAGGTACTTAACAAAGTTGGAGAAGGGAATAGAAAGTGGCCATGGATGTATGTAACTCTTATTGTAATCCGGCATCCTTAAAACTGAGTACTGTTCTTTCCCCTAGCTCCGTGGTCGGCAGACTGCAGCTCGTGAGCCACATGTGGCTCTTTGGCCCCTTGAGTGTGGCTCTTCCACAAAATACCATGGCCTGGACGAGTCTGTTTTGAAGAAGTGGCGTTAGAAGAAGTTTAAGTTTAAAAATTTGGCTCTCAAAAGAAATTTCCATCATTGTACTGTTGATATTTGGCTCTGTTGACTAATGAGTTTGCCGACCACTGCCTAGCTTATTGGAAGAGGTATTCAAAACAAACAAACAGAAGAGCAACAGTTTCATATAAATGAAATCATATATAGTATTTTGTGTCTGGCTTCTTTAGTGTAATGTATTCAAGGTTCATTTATTTAGTAGCAGGTAGCAATACTTTGTTTCTTTTTATGGCTGAATAATACTCCATTACATAGATATACTGCATTTTATTTATTCATTTATCACTTGATGGACATTTAGGTGTTTTCACTTTTTTACTATCCTATATAATAAAGAGCTAATATGTTAATGAGACTGGACTGTGGAATAACCTTCCGGAATGACCAGTGGGCGGGGCCGGGGCTGTGAGGGCCGCGCCCCTTTCACAAATTTCATGCATCAGGCCTCTAGTTATGAATAAAGCTGCTTTGAATATGTATGTACAAGGTTTTACGTGGGCACATATTTTCAATTCTCTTGGCTCACATGGTAACTCTGTCAACTTTTTGAGACACTGCTAAATTATTTTCCAAAGCAGCAGCACCATTTTACGTTCCCGTCAGCTATGAAGAAGGGTTCTAATATTTCCATATTCTTGTCAGTGTTTATTATTGTCAGTCTTTTTTGTTATAATCATCCTAGTAGATGCAAAGTGGTAAATCGTTGTGGTTTTGATTTGCATTTCCCTAATGGTTAGTGATGCTAAGTGTCCTTTCTTATGCTTCTTGACCATTTGTATATTTTCTTTGGGGCAATGTCTATTCAAGTCCTTTGCCCATTTTCAATTAGGTTAATAGTGTTTATTGTTGAGTCATGTAAGGTCTTATGTTCTGGATACCAGTCCCTTATATATATGATTTGCAAATATTTTCTCTCATTGACATTGTCTTTTTAATTTCTTCCTTTGAAGCACAAACTTTTAAATTTTGAAGTCCAGGTTGCTTACTTATTCTTTAGTTGCTGTTTTTTAAGTTATCCTTACCTAATCCAAGAAACAAAGATTTACTTTTATGAGTTTTATAGTTTTAGCTCTTGCATTTAGGTCAGTGATCCCTTTTCAGTTAGTTTTGTATATGATGTGAGGTAGAAGTCCAACCTCATTCTTTTCGTGTGTTTGCATTTGTTTTTATTTATTACAATTTCAGTGTTGAGAGAGAAATGTCTCTTAAATGAGATACTCATTGCTACTCTTTGTGAATATTATTTCACTGGTGGGGGGTGGAATACTTTACTGTGTTCATCTGAAGACTGCACTTACCTGCACTCTCACCTAATATGGGTGCTTTTCTGTCTCTATTCTGCTTATTGGGATCTGCAAAGCGGCACTCATGGATGCACTTTGAATCCATTTACTAGGTCTTTTTCCCCTTAATTTGCAATCTCACCTCTTCAGCTACAGTATAGAGAATGCCAAGATCTTCTAAGCCTCTATCAAAAATATCTATCAGAACAGCAAGAGAAGCTCACCATGTCTCTCTCAGTGCTTGATACTGCTAGAATGCAGGAACAACAGGTAAGCGTCTTTATTCTTACTTTTTCTTGTCTTTATTGGATCAGCATGATGTCAGAAGAGTCATTTGCCTTTTACTTTAATTGTCTCACAGTATATATAGGGTGAGCCAAAAGTAGGTTTACAGTTGTTTGTATGAAAAAATACAATAGTTAATAAATAATAATACACAAACTCTGTTTTGGGTACTCACAAATATAAACCTACTTTTGCTCCACCCTGGAATGTTGTCTTAAAACATGGAAATGCAGCATGTGATTGAGTTGATGTCTTTTTTTAAAATCTTTAATATATTTTTATTGATTTCAGAGAGGAAGGGAGAGGGAAAGAGAGATAGAAACATCAATGGTGAGAGAGAATCATCGATAGGCTGCCTCCTGCACGCCCCTCACTGGGGATGTAGTCCATAACTCAGGCATGTGCCCTGACCAGGAATCAAACCGTGACCTCCTGGTTCATAGGTCGATGCTCAGTCACTGAGCCACACTGGTCTGGTGAGCTGGTGTCTTTTACTTCCCTCTTTCCCTTTCCTCTCCTGTTCCTGGGGCCCAGGTGTCCGGAAGCAGCTGTGGGCCAGTGGGGACGCTCCTGGTTGTGTGAAAGCACAGCAGGAGTGGAAAGCAGGCTGCTGCTGTGCTGCTTAATGAAGATCAGGTGGCCTGTTTGTTACTCATTGTCCATAAGGAAAACACTAATGAGTCTTTCCTAACTTGTGCTTACATTTTTAGAACCATAAAAGTGACTTGGTAACTTACAAAGGCTTTAACTGGATAGAATTAAAATATTTTGCATGATTTTATGTTTGTGTATATATGTATTAGTCACATAAATATATGAGAGAGTTTGTAGATAAACATTTACATACATTTCATCAAATGGTATATATTATATAATTAAATGAAGTTTCAAAACTTTGCCAGTTATGATGTGAAACAAGCTTTACAGACTGACTTCTTGCTCTCCAGGAATTTATTTCATTTTCTTATCCATATGAATTTAAATCTTCAAATGGATGAAGATAAGTCTTGTATATTAAAACATTTTAGAAAAAAAAAAAGTGTAGTACAGTCAAAGTCATTCATACTGTGTTAAAGCACAGGTAATGTGCTCAGGTATTATCCTCCCCTCTGAATTAGAATCCTGTCCGGAATGGCTTTGTGCAGCCCTTCTGAAGAACACCATTGCTGTTCAACCTAGAGGCAGCTGCCTCAGGTGGGTTAAGAGTTTTGGCCAAGAAAACTCCAGTTTTTAACCTAAAGTTTGGACATATGGAAAACTTAAAAAAATAATAATAATAATTTTGCTGGAATGTGGGAAAACTTAGATTTTTTAAATCTGCTTTTCTTTTGAAGTCATGACATCTATAAAAAATGGCCAAGGTGTGAATGGTTTATTTGTATTCTAATTTGAAATACTTTCTTTTGTTCTGTTTTCTGAAAACCTAGGCTGTAAAATGATGAAGAGGAACATAGTCAGTCTTGATTGTGTTTATCTGGATTTTTCCTGCCACTTTGAAAACAGCAGGCGTTTTTTAAGGTGGTCCTTGCCTATTGCTCTAGGTGGGACAGAGAAAATTGTAGCATGAAGATCAGATGTTTTACTTTTGTTTTGGCGTTTTCCCTCCCTTCCTGTACATGACATAGGTGTGTTAGAGGGCACAGAAATGAAGGGCAGCCCATTGCCAAGGGTATGTGAGGGGAGGTGAAGGGGCCTTTCATTGGCCAGCATAGAGTCTTAGGACCTTAAAGATATAGACGGAAATCAGCACTAGGGGCTCTAAAGGAATCTAGATAAAGAGGCCTAACCCTTTTTCTATCTATTTCTGAAACTGGGGAAAAGAAAACTTCCTCAGGGATTAGTGAATCTAACATAGTGAATCTTGGAGGTTTCACTAGAGACCAACCAGAGTTAACACTTCCTTTCTTAACCTTAACTTTGAGGGGCAAAACTAAAAAAAAAAAAATCACAAATACTAGAATGAAAATGTTGGTCAAGTATATGGAGACAAGAGTATACCTTCAAAAAAAAAAAAGATACTTGAATTTTCATTTTGACTTAATGCTGAGAAAATTTTCAAGAAGTACCTGATGGCCAAGTTTTAGTTTATGTCTTCTTTACAATGAAAATGAAATTGCGAGTGAAAGGCTGCTTGTAGGCTCTGCCATTTGAACCTAGAGAGGGAAACCATGTTTCGTTTTAAATACTAAGAGGAGATTATCACCTGTTTCCTGTGCTACCTGACTTGTTCTTTGTGACCAGCTTCTCTTCGCTGAGCCAAGGTAGGCACCTTCTCCTGTGGGAATTGGGTAAATATGGCCGAGTCTGATTTGGTTAGGAAGGGCGTCATTGTGAACACTCAGCCTAAATGAGGACGCAATTAACTTCAATGTCCTCTGTGTGCTTGCAAGTGGACTGTGCTCATCTCTGTCACAGCGCCGTTCTTGTTCTTTTGTGATGATTGTTTATTCACCTGTCTTCTCATCCTGATATATTGGTCTTTGTACACTCAGAGCCTAACATAGGGTTTGACTCAAATATTTTTAAATAAAAATTATATAAATAACTTACTATTTTTTTTGTTTCCATCCATCACCATTTATCCTAACTGTACCCTCTTCCACCTCCTTCCCCCTATTCCAACCCCCCCTTTCCCCAGCAGTCACTGCACTATTGTCCATGTCCACGATTTTTTTCTCTTTTATTTTCTTTTTTGCTCAATCCCTTCACCCCCCGCCCCACCAGAACACTAATTCGGGAAAAATATATGCACCCCTATGTTTATTGCAGTGTTATTTACAGTAGTCAAGATTTGGGAGCAGCCCAAATGTCCATCAGTAGAGGAGTGAAATTTAAAAAAAAAAAGTGTGCATATATATATATATATATATATATATATATATATATATTAAAATTTTTGTAACAAATATTTATATGGTGCTTACTGTGCACCAGGTACTGTTCTAAGCTTTTAACACATATTAAATCATTTAGTTACATTAAATCATTACAACAGAGATAATAACCTCATTGGGTTATTAGAAGAGGAACCCCAGATAGAATGAGTGGCTTGCTCAGGTCATACAGCTAGCAAGCCTGGCTTCATTGTTTTTTGAAAAAAGAATAACTTAAGTAGCTAAAACAATTGTTTGCTTTAAATGTCCTTGTTTCTATGGCTAACCCTCATTGGCTCTTACTCTGACATATGGTTTTTGAACACCAGAGCACAAATATAGTAGATATGGTGGGAAACTATTTGCTTTTTCTGTGAGTAGCCACAATGTCAGTTAAACATAAAATTTTAATTTGCTCTCAAAATAAGTTGTATGTTGTTGTGTTGTTTTTTTTAAAAAACAACCTCATCTCCAGATGTTGTGATGAAGATGGCAGCAGTTCATTCTTCATGAGACATTCATTTGACTTTGAGAGACTTGTTCTGTTTCTTCTTTGCATCGGTTGCCATCTGGCTCAAATTGCATATTATAGGTTTTGCTTATAGTTTTATTAAATCCATAGTTCTACAGAAGAATGCCCTGTCTTATGATTTTCTTTTTCAACTTCTGCCGTTTCCTTGAAAAGAAATTGGTCCATTTACAAGGTAAATTGTTCTTTGCTTTTCTCATTCTCTTTCTTGCTTTGCCTCAAAGATAAATACATTTTGGAAATCATTACAAGTTTTTTGTGGTGGATTCTACAAAGGTTTTTCACTTGTTCTGTTTAGATTGAGATATTTCACTGGTGTGTGTCTGTTACTCCATTTCCTTATCTTAAGAAACAGTGCCCAGTGTAGCCTTAGTCTGGGACATGGGAGGATCTAGTAACCATGTTTTGACCAATGTGCATTTTAGAATATAGCTTTTCTTATCATAATTGAATGGTACTTCTTTTTTTGTGAACCTGAGCTTAAACAGTGTCACCTCAAACTGTGATGCTTGTAATTTCTATTTCAGTCATATTTGATAGGCTGCACCATTTTAGAAATGTTAGTTTCTCCTCATTTCTCCTTACTAAGAGTATATTAAGATAAGACCTAGGCAGCATCTGAGTAGCTGTATTTCTAAAATGTTAGTATTCAGGCCTAACTTACTATTTTTCTTCTCTCTCTCTCTCTCTCTCTCTCTCTCTCTCTCTCTCTCTCTCTCTCTGGTAAGTGTACAAAGGTAGATTTGGAATGTTCTTGACGTTGCTCCCTTTTTTATAAAATGGATAAAATCATTATCACATTTTAGCCAGCAGCAGTGGATATTAATGAATCCCTGTTGTTCTCATCTGGCCATTATATTCCCTTTTATTGGTATTGTTTCTCTCTGGTCCCTTTTCTGTTGCTGCTCATTATTTCCTCTTGTTTCTCTTTTCCCCTTCCGTTCTTTGGCTTCTCCTTATTTCCCACCAAGTCTCTAGATGCTTTTCAAGTTCTAATTCCTCTCTGGCTTTTCTTTCCACCATTCTGTCTGTCCTCCTACTCATTCAGGGAAGCTTACATTGTTTCCTATCACCTGCATATGGAAGAATCCCTAAATAAAGGTCTTCCCCTGTGATTGTGCCAAAATTGCTTAAATATCTGTTTCATTACTTCCACTGCCACTGCTCTATGTCATATAATCTTGGGGCTGCAATCCCTGCAGTTTTAAAAAATATTCTTGAGTTCTCTTTAGTTGATAGTCATTTGCCATATCTACTTAGTAATCATAGAATTAAAGATCTACTCTAGTGCAATTTGGAGTTGTAAGCTAAGAGCTGGTGTACATGCTGCTATTTTCCTGTCACACAGAGATGACCTTAGAATCTTCATTACAGTCCCAATAGCCACTGTTAGTCCATTCAAGTTGACACAAAATTGATTTTCATTCTTGGTTTAAAGATCTTCCAGGTCTTCTGCCTCCAGACAACAAACTACATGTGCCATGCAATTGCCTGAGGATGCTACCCAGATAGAGGAGCCCAAATAGAGGCAGGTGGTCTCCATGAGCTGAGGAGATGGAGCTGGGAGCTTGAGGAGACTAAGGTGAGGTGAGATTGCAGAGCAGAAAACCAGTGAGGGGAGAGCTGCAATAGGAAGGTACTTCAGAGACCAGCACAGGGTCTCTCCCACATTTTAAACTAGTTAATGATCAAGCATAAATATAAGAATAGTTAATGAGTCTGGGGGAAAGAACTAACAAAAGAGGGAACAATTCTTGGAGCTTACATAGGCTGGGAATAGATCCTATTTGTACCAGGCAGGCTGGCATCAGGTACAGTACTTAGAAGGGTATTGCATCAGAAAGGGCAAACTCAACCCTAGACTAAAAGGTGCTTTGGTTCTACCTAACAAAACTTAAAAGCAATACTTGAGGTAATTATATGCTCTCTGGTTTTTGTAGGTTTACCACTTACATCTTAGAGTTCTACTTTGGGACTTCTTAACATGAACTATCAGAGGTTAATGCTACCCTGGTCTCTACTCACAGAAATCTGTTAACTCACTTTTCTTAGACTGCCAGAGTTTCTTTCAAAGTGTTCATGAAATCTCATGACTTTTGCTCATGCCCAGTGGCAGTGAAGATTCAAACCTAAACCTGTGATCTCCAGGTCAGTGTCTTTCTGTTGCACTTCAGCTGCTTGGTTGGAAACAAGATTGGGATTCTAATTTTACTCTTCTGATAATTCAGTCGTGTGCACTTGGATATGTCATTTTTTGAGATATAGAAAATGAGACCACAGAGGGAAAGAGAAGAAGAAAGTATAAGGTCCTTTCTATTCTAACATTCCTTTATTTTCTTACTCAATTTTTCTTCACTTTGTTTGCCCCTTGCTCAACTTCCTCCCACCCACCCCTTTTTCCTTTTTTTCCTTTTTCTCACCAGCTAACTCTCCTTACATTGAGAGTTGATTATGTGAAAGCTGTCTGTCCTGAGTGGTGCATGTACCGCTGAAACCCTCTCAGGGTTTCAGTGAGCTTTCCTTGCTGGCGGGAGCCATTTTCTGTTTTCCTCCCAGCAGGATGTCACTCAGATTCTACTTTCTCTGTCTCTGAACACCATATTCAAACTGAAATTAATTTTGTGATCGTCATCTTGAACATGCTCAGCCAGAAAACTTAATTCTAAATTTTCACAGACAAAAGCAATTGTCTTCTTATTCTTTTAGACATCATGAGATTTCTCCTTTTCATGGGTAGTTATTTAGTGACAAGTCTGCCCTTTTCTGCAGCTCTAAATTAACTATTTAAAAAAATCACATTTCCTTAGGACCTTTGAACACTGATTGAATTAGATGGTGGAGGTGAGGATGCAAGGCAACGTTACATAGTTTCTTGTTCTGATGAGGACAACAGCAGTCATTGTGAAGCTGCTGAGTTAAAAGAGCAGCTATAACCATATTTTGTATTGAACTGTAGTCCTGATTCTATTCATGTTTAACTTATGCTGCCACTTTTGTCTTTCTTTTTCATTTATTTTAGCCCCATTTTGCTGTGCATCATGATTTCTCAGGAATTTTCTTGCACAGAAGAAAATTAACCATATGTTTTTCCTTAAATAGAAGCCAATTTTCTAAACAGAAAATAGGACATTTCCATTTGTGGCTAACAGACATAGCTGGAAAGCCTGTGGCCGATTTTGTTCTGGGCCCCTTTCTTTCATAAGTCTGATGTCCATATGGGAATACTTCCACACCATCCAGCCTTCTGTGTCCCCTCCTCCCCCTTCCCCCTACCTCACTTTCTCATCATCAGGCATCAGCCTGATATTTCCAGTCAATATGGGGTTGTGTTAACCCAGTCATCGTTTCCTATTTAAGTAATGTCACCAATATAGAAACTATCTTATTTAATAAGAACTTACTTAAATAAACTAAATAATTAAGAACGGTAGTGATTTAATGAATTATACACTATTGGGGATATAATAGAAATTCATGAATATTAGTAATAGATATATACATACATACATACAAGGATGGATCGATGGGGGAGGAAGGCGGATTTATTTACAGTGGAATGCGGAAAGGCCAGCTGGAAAATGTGGGAGGAGTGCTAAAGTTGGAAAATCATTCTTTTGAAACCATGGGAAAGATGGGATCAAGCACAAGTCGTCAGTGGCTGCTAAATCTAGTGAGAAATATTGAGGATGAGCAGGATATCAGTGTGGCCTTTAAGCATCTCCCCTTAGACTACTTAGTAATTGTGAGGGAGTAAAAGAAAACAGTAATTATACAGTGTGTGGGGTTCGGGGGAGGTTTCCAGGAGATCAAAATTAACATCTCCAATGAAAGACAGGTGGACTCTTATGTCTCCAGATGCTAAACTTTGATAACACGTCACCTATTCAGTATTCCAACTGAGAATGCATGACCTGAATCTAAATTGTAAGGTAACATCAGACAAGCACAGAATGACAAACCTCCTATTAAATAAAGGAGGGAGGGGGCTGCCTACTTCAAAAATGGAAATATCAGAAAAGACAACGGCTCTGGAATTATTCTAGATTAACAGGGAATTAAGAGATATGACAACTAAATACAGTATCTGATACTAGACTGTCTATCGTGTAACATTCAGAGGAATATACTATAAAGAATATTATTAGGTCAGTTGATAAAGTCAGAATATGGATGATGGATTAGGTAAAACTTTGAAATTAATTACTATGATTATGTAAGAGAACATTCCTATTCATAAGAAATGCTCACTGAAATGTTTAAGAATAAAAGGTCATGAGGTGTGTAAAGTTACCTCAAAAACTTCAGAAAATATATGTATGTATATGTGCAAATGCTGAATGTGGAAATGATAGAGAGGAAATAATGTAGACAACAGGTAAACCTTGGTAAAGAGTATATGAGTGTTAAATGTACTTTTTATTGTTTGTTTCTAAATAACTTTTCCAAATTAAAAATAACCGATTAAAGCTTTTGTCCCCCTCAGTTAGAATTAATGGCCAAATAATTTTAAAGTCCTACCATGTGGCTACTGTAATTACTGTATTTTTTTATATGTGTCTTGGTTATATGCTTACTCTTTGCCATGATAGAAAGCCACTGGATTAGGCATGTCATAGTAAATAAGCAAAACAGAGAAAGACATAGATCTCTTGTGAATCCAGCTACCTATTAGCGGAATAGCTCTGAGATCTCAGCTGTCCAATAGAACTATGATGATAGAGCTGCTCTATGTGTGCACTGCCCATATAGTAGCATGTCACCAGTGTGGCTATTGAGCACTTGAAATGTGTCTAATGAGGCTGAGTTTTTAAGTTAATCTTAACAAATTAAATTTTAGTAGTTTCCCATGGCTGGCGGCTGCCATATTGGACAGTGCAGTTCTGGGTGGTGATTAAGCCTGGCTATGAGAAGTTTATATGTTCCCATAACAAGCTGACAGTTTTAAGAGATGAACTAGTTATGACTGGGCTTGTTAGTTTAGGTGAGATCTGTCCTTTTCAGAAAGAATCTGGTATATTACACATGTTTTTACCTATCCGTTGGTAGAAAATTTTATTGTTGAATACTAAGGAATGAAATCAAATGAAAATTTCAATGTCAAAATGAAATATAATTATTGCAGGTGTGTTTCCAGGTTACATTAGTCACCAAAAACTGAAATAGATGGAGGGCTTCCCTTTTAGTGACTTTTTCTGATTTAAGGGACACAATGGATGTGTGGAAGGAGGAGGAGGGTAGGAGGACACAAGGATGCGGTAGTTAAATGATTTAAGAAAAAAATGCAAGATACTCTAAATGCTACAGGAGAAGTACATTAAGTACTTTTGACACACATTTGAATAGATTAGATGTTATCTAAGTTTCTTTCCAGCTCTAACTTTTATGGTACTAAATTTTAGGAATGCTGAGCAGGAGGAAATCTCTGAGAGTGCAGCAGTCAGATTAATTTAAGATTTGGAGCTCAGCGTGTGACTTGTGTTGTTATATGATCTTAATCTCCCAGACCATGTGAATGATTTCTGTTTTGCTAAGTAAATTTATTTCATTTTAAATGGAGCATCGATTAAAAGAAAACTCTGGTAAATATTCCAAGAATGTGGTATCATCCTGGTTGCTTTAATAGCTTTTTTAAGAGTGATAATCATGCTTTATATTCAGTCAGCATAAATATACATACTCCTTGTAGAGGCAACATGTTAAGAGAGTAGGCGAAAGGAAGTGTAAACATAAAAGGTACTTGTGTGTCTCCCTGAATACATTACTGTTTAGCACTGTTGGACAAAAGGAGCAACTTGAAGCCTCAGTCCCCTGCTCCTTCATCTTTCACTGCATCAGTAGGCCTCTCAGTGGCATTGGCAGGTAATACTATTGTGGTTGGTTAGCCAACCATGTTGGTAGCTTCAGTCTTCTTCCAGACTGAGTCAAGACACACTAACGTTTTAAGTGTAATGCTCTGTTGATTCATAAGTCTATTGCTCTCTTTAGCTTACACCTTTGCAGTGATCAGAGCTTTCAAAAGGTGTGTAGCCTTAAGCATTTTGCTCTGCTTTGGGCATGAAATAAGAGTTTGCTGAAAGCCTGTCTGCTTGACAGGTTGAGTGACTACCATTTTTCTCTCTGTCCTTATGCTGTTACATAAATGAGTTTTGCTCGGTGCCTCTTCTCTCAGAGCTTTTGCCTGAATACTCAGACTACTGTCTCAAAGAGAAATACACCCACCTAGAACTGTGTGCCACCTTCACCTCACTTTTTTAAAGCAAAACACTATATTAATCAACTAGGGGCCCGGTGCATGAAATTTGTGCACGGGGGAGGGTTCCCTCAGCCCAGCCTGCCCCCTCTCACATACTGGGAGTCCTCAGGGGATGTCCTACTGACGGCTTAGGCCTGCTCCCCTTTGCGGGAGGCGACCAGGCTGATCAGGGGAAGGCACCAGCCCCATCACCCCACTGCTACAGCCACTGCCAGTCACTGCAGCCGCCAAGGTATTTTCATCAACACGGACTCCAGTCCCTTCACCATGAAAAAATGACAACTTTCTTTAGGCATTTTCAGGATGTGTCTTTCATAGGATATGACATTTCTTTCTTTCTTTCTTTCTTTTTTTCTTATCCTCACCTGAGGATATGTTTCCATTAACTTTTTTCCCCTTCCCTCTGATCGCAGGCTCGGCCCCTCTGATCACCAGCTCGGGCCGCCCAGGCTTTAGGCTTGGGCAGGGGGTCCCCCGCCCCTCTGATCGCCACTTGGTCCCTTCCCGATCCTAAAGCCTCAGCCTGAGGCTTTAGGCTTTGGCAGGGGGACCCCGCCCCTCCGATGGCTGGCTCAAGTGACCTGGGTGCCAAGGATGTTCCTGGGACCCAGGTACGTATGCAAATTAACCGCCATCTTTGTTGGGTTAATTTGCATACTCACTCTGATTGGCTGTGGGCATCGCAGAGGTATGGTCAGTTTACATGTTTGTCTATTATTAGGTAAGATTAAACCCACAAACTGGGTGTATCAGGATTCCCAAGACCACCCCCAGGTTTGTTGGTTTACTACGTTATGACAAATAGTAATGCTCCCAGCTAAGATTTATTATAGTGAAAAGATACAAAACAAGATCAGCAAAGGGAAAAAGATACTTGGGGTAAAGTCTGGAAGAAACCAGATACAGTCTTATAAAAATCTTGTCCAAGTGGAATCACATGAGATGCATTTAATTCCTCCAGCATCTAAAGATGACAACATATGTGAAGTATTCTCTACCAAGGAAGCTCATTAGGGACTCAGTGCTCAGGGTTCTTATTGAAAGCTAGTCATGTTTTACCTTCTATCTAGAATATATTAATTTCCAGACTTCCAGAAGGAAAGCACATGTCAAGCATAAACCATATTGTTTACAGAAACCACTTAGGTACAGTAAAATACCCTTATCATTTAGGGAATGGTGGGAATACTCCCAAAATCCAAGCTCCCATAATGCCAGCCAAGGGCCAGCTTTACAAGCAGCCTTTCTAAAGATAGCAGTCTCTGACATGCTATGTTAATTCTTTTCTGTGTCTGGATATGCCTCAATCACATACAGACTTGGGACTTTAACCTACTTGTAACTTTCCTTATGCCTAATCTCTCCACAGTCTTTTTTGTTATCATTAGTGTCACTTAGAGATTAATAGAAATATAGTGTACTCTGCACCTACTCTTTTGCCTAATGGGGTCATTTCTATGTCTTTAGGTTATACCACCAAATCTTTCCTCTTCATCCTTGCCACTGTTGTGTTGTTGTTTTTTTAAAATTTGCTTTGCTTTGTTCTTCAAGAATATGGTGTCATAGTTGCATCTGAGCCTTTAACCACAGATTCCGTTATCCCTCAAAGCTGCAGGCTAATATTGTCTGAAAGAAGATTGCATGAATACCTACCAATATGCTTAATTTTTAGAAACCTTAGAGTTGAACCTATAGCACCCTAGGGAAGCTCTTATGTCTATTATAGGTATAAATTGTAGGTATTATATGAGCAGACTGAGAAATAAATTGGGCCTTTAAATCAGGTCTAAATCACTGTCATTGCATACTTCCAAGTGATTTAAGATTTAAGAATAAAGAAAATGCTTTATTCTTCTGGCAGAATCCCAGTTAAAAGCATTTGGGTAAAGATAATAAGAAAGAGATATGGAAGTGATGAAATTGTGGTAGTAAACAAAATAGGAGTAGATGATGCTGCCCTAAAAACCGAGTGAAGGTTAGCATAGAAATAAGATATTATAGTAATAGGGATGTAAAATTTATAATATTGAGCATATGCTAGAAGACTCATTGTTGTAAATTCAGAATATATAATAGTGTTTGGCCCAAGTGAAGGTAAAGGAAGTAGTGAGAAGTACTATTTTAACTAACAAGGAAAACCTAATTGGTGAGGAGCAAGTGATAGGAACTTTTCAGAGGAAGTGACCATTTCATTTCAGAATTCATATTAGTAAAATAACTGGTGGGAATATTAACTAGAGGGCCTAGTAGCATCACTAGTAAATTGTACCAACATTTAAAGAAATAATCCCAATTCTACATAAAGTCTTCTAGAAAATTAAAGAAGAGGGAATACTTCCGAGTTCATTCTATGTGGCCAACATCACCCTGATGCCAAAACCAAAGATGTAATTTCTCTCCAAAATGATTTAAAGATTCAGTGCAATCCCAATCAAGATCCCAGCAATATTTTTTCTAAGAAGTTGGCAAGTTGATTATAAAATTGATATGGAAATGTAGAGGCCCTAGAATAACCAAGACAATGTTGAAAAAGAAGAACAAACTCAGAGGGCTAATGCTGCCTAATTCTCAGTCTTATTATAAACCTACTAGAGTCCCATTACACGAATTCGTGCATGGGTGGGGTCCCTCAGCCTGGCCAGCAATTGGGGTTGATCGGGGCCATCTTGCCCAGTCTGGGGGGAGGGACCGTGGGAGGTCGGCCGGCCAGGAGGAGGGACCACTTCCCCCTGGTGGTCAGTGTGCATCATAGCTACCGGCCAGTTGTCTGGTCATAACGATTGCTTAGGCTTTTATATATATAGATAGTGCAGTATTGATACAAAGATAGACAAATCAGTGAAATAGAGAATCCAGAAACAGATCCAAACATGCCTAAATGATTAGTTGATAAAAGTGCAGAAGAAATTTAGTGGAGATGGAATAGTCTTTTCAACAAATGGATATTCATATGGATATCTCACAATTGCATATTCTAATGCAAAAGAAGTGAACTTGGATCTGTACCTTACGCCATATATAAAAATTACCTCAAAATGAATCATAGACCTAAATGTGAAACCTAAAAGTATAAAGCTCCCAGAAGAAAACACAAGAAAATCCAAGCAACCTTGGGTTAGTCATAGATTTATCAGCTACAACACCAGAAGCACCATCCATAAAAGAACTAGTTGAGAAGTTGAATTTCATTAAAATTAAAAACTTCTGTTTTTTAAAAGACCCTGTTAAAAGAATAAAAAGACATGGCACAAATTGAGAGAAAGATTTGGAATGTGAATGGTTGATAAAGGATTCATCCAGAATATATAAATAACTCACAAAATTCAATAATAAGGGAAAAAACTACTGAATTAAAACAATGGGTAAAAGATTGGACAGCTACTTCACACACACAAAAAAGATGGCAAATAAGCATGTGCAAAGATGCTCAATATCATTAATAATTAGGGAAATTAATATAAAACTACAATAATGCCCCAGTACATATGTATTAGAAATTTGGCTATTGGCCAGCATTAAAAAGGCTTGTCCTGTCCAACAAAGATGTGGAGGAACTTACTATCATGCACTCACTGCTGATAGGAATGTAAAATTATACAACCACTTTGCAAAACAGTTTTAACTTTTTAAGAAAGTGCCATATACCTACTATATGATTCATCCATTTTACCTAGGTATTTACTCAAGAGAAATAAGTGTATACACACAAACTAATGTTCACAGCAGCTTTATTTTCTATAGCTTCAAACTGGAAACAACCAAAATGTTATTAGCTGGTGAACTGATAAATGTGGTATATGTGTATAATGGAATACTACTCAGCAATGAAAAAGGACTGCTGATTATGTGCAACAACATAAATAAATGTCAAAATAATTACACCAAGTTTAAGAATCCATACTTAAAAAGACAAACATATTATATAATTCCATTTATAAAAACTCTAGAGAAAGCAGAGTAATCTTTGAGTACAGAAAGTAGATTCCTGGTTGAGCAAATGCAGGAGTACAGGGGAGTAAGTGGGAGCAATGACAAAGGGGCACAGGAGACTTTGGGAGATGATGGTTTTGTTCCTTATCTTGATCGTGGTGATGATCCCTGGGCCTTCACATATGTGAAAACTCATCAACTTGTACAATTTAAATATGTGCAGTTGATTGCATGTGAGTTATACCTCAATAGCTTTGCAATAGTTTGAAAAATGCATGATTTTCCTTTAAAGTTCTGTTGCCTGGCCTTATTGTGATCTGAGCATATTCCCCAGCCCTAGTTCAGCTCTTTTTCCCTGTAATATATTTAGCATGATCTATTTAATACGCACAAAAGAAACTTGTAAGCAGTTAGTATTGCCATTATCCTAACAAATTATGTATTCCTGACAAAGTGGAAATGTTCCCATTTTAATTTCTCTTTAATGACTCATTACACAGGCCTTAAATGTCAGTCTATATTTTCAAACCTGCAGAAATCTGACTGAAGTTTACATATAAGAGCAATCAACTCTGATGGCAATAGGCTGAATATCAGTTTCTGAAAATAAACTTTATAGGAATCTTTTCTCCAGGTAATTTGACTTTTAAATTATTTTAACTATGACATTTTTATATAAGTGAATATAGATTGAAGAAGCAGCTATAAAACTGGAAATTTCCATGTTTCAATTATTTTTTACCATGCTTGTTAACAGGATATAGTTAGATATTATGCACACTTCATTGGTCTACTTCACAATAAATTACTACCTTCCTGACCACTAAATAGTCAACCATTACCATGAGTTAGAAATGTTAGGCATTTGGCTATATCCCAGAATACAATTTATGGTTTTTAAAAATTGCGTGCATGTAAAAGTTTTTTCAAGTGATCATTTGACAAGCTACACCATTCTATTTCATAAGCCATATTTGAGGGTATTGATTTATAACTGTAGTCTTGCTCTAGAGTCTGCTGTTTGGTGGACACGATATTTTTCTGCTGATTACTCAAGGATTCCTTCTGAATGCCATGCTAAGAGCATGAACTTTGGAGCTTGGGTTCCTACACAGTAAGCACTACCACTGTCTGTGATTTTGAACAAGTTATGTAACATCAGTGAGCCTCAATTTCCTCATCAGCAAAATGGGGCAAATGTAATTGGTATAACTCATAGGGCATCTGGTAGGATTGAGTGAGTTAATAAATGCAAAAGAAATAGAACTGTACCTCACATGCAGTGAGTACCAGTATAACAGCCTCCAGATTGTTATAATTGTTATTGTTATAATTGATTTTTAGAGATTGTAAAATGGATTCGGGTGAAAACCAAAAATATCATCTGTTTGGGAAGACCCTTGTGTTTATTCATATTTTATGCTTTCCTTTGTCCATTCTGTTTTTCCTCTATGGTTGTAATTATCAACCAGGGTCAGTGTTTATCCCTAGGGGAAATTCTGCAAAGTCTGCAGGTATTTTTTTGTAAAATATATCTTTATTGATTTCAGAGAGGAAGGGAGAGGGAAAGAGAGATAGAAACATCAATGATGAGAGAGAATCATTGATTGGCTGCCTCCTGCACGTCCCCTAGTGGGGATCAAGCCCGCAACCCGGGTATGTGCCCTTGACCGGAATCGAACCTGGGATCCTTCAGTCTGCAAGCTGACACTCCATCCACTGAGCCAAACCAGCTAGAGCCTGCAGATATTTTTTATTGTTAAAATTGGTGTTGCACCCTAGCCAGTTTGGCTTAGTGAATAGAGCATTGGCCCATGGACTGAAGGGTCTCGGGTTCAATTCTGGTCAAGGGTGAGTACCTCGGTTGTAGGCCCATTCCCTGGCCCTGGTCGAAGCTTGTGTGGGAGGCAACCAATTGATGTGTCTTTCTCACATCAAAGTTTCTTTCTGTGTGTCTCTTTCTCTCCCTTCAACTCTCTAAAAATCATTGGAAAAATATCCTTGGGTGAGGATTAACAAAACAGAACAAAACAAAATTTGGGGTGTTGCTACTATCATCTAGCAGGTAGAGGCCATGGATATTGCTAAATATCCTACAGTGTACATGACAATCCACACAACAAAGTATCATCTTGTCCAAGTGTCAGGAGGCCACGCGGAGAAGCCTTGCTCTCTGGAATGCTGACTTGATCTGGGAGCTTGAACAGCAGGTCCACATCTTAACGGAAAGATAGAAGGAACTGAAGTCCCCTAGGGTGGCACTGTAACAGCCCTACACTCTGCTTCCAGATACCTCATTGGAAGAAAAAGAAAACATCTAATCTGTTTAAGCTAATGAATTTCTCTCCTCTTTCACATTTTATAATTGATATTTATTTAGAAATAATCATTAAAATTAGGATAGCTAAAATATAAATAATCATAAGAGGTCTTAGTCATTGTAAAGAATAAGGCAAAGCTCACAGTGATATACTAGTATATCTGCACAAAGTGGCATTTGGAAGAAAGAGTACTTGGTGTGTAGAGGAGTATAAAATCTGACAGAACATGAGAATTGCTTGGCTACTGTCGTACATTTGCCAGTGTTGAAAGACTAGGGATATCTTTAAAGGCGTTGTACCATTCTGTGGTTTCTTTAATGAGGCACTTTTCTCTGTCTGCTGTAATGTATTTCATTCTGGTGCCAGAATTTGGTCACTTTGTCTTCCACTAGATCTGCAGCTTTCTTCGATCACATAGGGACCTAACTGCCTTAGTCTCCATTACCTGGGATTGCAGGTCCACTAAAGGGAAGTGCTGAGGTAAGCAGTGTGTACACTGAAAGAATAGCAATGTTGTTTGAGCTCTTGGGCTCCTTTTCTGGTTATGGGGACAACATCAAAGCTAAAATGCTGTCTCCACTCTTGGAACTCAATTAAAATGATGCTGTCATTTGAGATTATGTCACACTGTGATCTAAGGAACTAAAGCTGTTTGTTCTGATCTAACAGGATAGTGGTATAGCAATAATTGATGGGAATAAAAAATGAAAAAATCAACATAAAAAATTCCCTAACCAGGAAATTACCTTATGCTCTCAAGAAAGTGGTACATATACACATACATGCTGATTCTAGCTGTCACAGAGCAATGCAATATTCACCTAAATAATAGAGACCCTACAAGAAGGCATTTTTGGAATATAAGAGTCTTAGTGCACTTGTAAATTTGCACCTGTGACAGCCTGATTCTCAATGCAGAATTTTAGGGGTGAAAAGCACTCCCAAATAAATCTTCTAACCCATTCTTTTACTATTGAAGGAAATCATATATTAATAAAAGATATAGATTTTACCCTATAAAAAACCCTGAAGGGATTCATTATATTGAAGCTAACAGCAAACATACACTTGATCTGTCCACTAACATCTCAAATTTAGCTTGACTAAAATTAAACTCTTGATTCCCTTCCGAACCTGTAACTAATCCCCCATCTATTCAGCTCAATATATGGCACTCCCATTCTTCATGTTTCTTAGGAAACAATCTTTAAAGTTGTAATTGACATGTCTTTTTCTCTTTCTCTCACCCCAGATTCGACTCATCATTGAATCTAGCCCATTTCTCCTTCTAAATATATCCCAACTCCTCCCGTTTCTTACCTTAGTCCTCACTGCTCCCACCTTAGTCCAGGTGCACTTTTCACCTGGATTACTGCCTACATTTCTACCCAAGTGAAATGTAAATCTGTATTCACTTGAAAATCTATAGTTGAGAGTATTCGCAGTGGCTTCATTCATATTCACTAAGAACTGTAAATAATCCAAATGGCCTTACTTTGCAAAAAAATAAAAAAAATAACAGACTATTGATATGCATACTACATACATGAATCTCAAATGCATTGTGCTAAATGAAAGAATCAGACTCAAAAGGTTACATGCTATATGAGTCCATTCATATGACATTCCTGAAAAGAAAAACTACAAAGACAGAAACAAATCAAGGGCAAAGGTTGGAGGAGAGGTTAACTACAAAGTATGGGAAATTTTTCGGTATGATGGAACTATCTCGATATTATGGTGATTACCTGACTATAGTCAAAATTTCTCATCCGGCCGGTGTGGCTCAGTGGTTGAGCATCGACATATGAACCAGGAGGGCATGGTTCGATTCCTGTTCCAGGCACATGCCCAGTTTGCAGTCTCGATCCCCAGTAGGGGGTGTGCTGGAGGCAGCTGATCAATGATTCTTTCTCATCATTGATGTTTCTATCTCTCTTTCCCTTCCTCTCTGAAATCAATAAAAATATATTTTAAAAAATTAAAAATGAACTGCCTAATGACCCAGCTATTCTTCTTGTGGGAATATACCCCAAAAAACTCAAAACATTAATTCAAAAGAATATATGCATCCCTATGTTCATTACAGAGTTACTTACAATAGCCAAGATTTGGAAGCAGCCCAAGTGCCCATCAGTAAATGAGTGGATAAAAAGCTGTGATACATTTACACAATGAAATACTACTCAGCCATTTAAAAAAAAAAAAGGAAATCTTACCTTTTGTGACAGCAAGGATAGATCTGGAGAGCATTATGCTAAGAAATAAGCCAGTCAAAGAAAGACAAGTATCACTTGATCTCACTTATATGTGGATTCTAATGAACAAAATAAACAAACAAAATAGAAACAGATTCCTAGATACAGAGAACAGACTGACAGTTGTCAGAGGTGAGGAGAGGTTGGAGGGTTGGATGAAAAATGATGAAAGGATTAAGCAAAAAAAAGAAGAAGAAGAAGAAAACTCGTAGACACAGACAACACTATAGCGATTACCGTAGGAGAAAAGGGTAGGGGGAGGTAGATTAGGGTAAATGGGAGACAAATTGTGATGGAAGTAGACTTGACTTGGGGTAGTGAACACACAATACAATCTATATATATAGAAGCTTAACCTTTTGCACTCGGATGTGGAGTGTGACTCAACACGGTTAGCATTAGAATAAAGGAATCGAGAAAAAAGCAAGCGAGTGCAAAGGGTTAAGTGACTGAACAACCAGTCGACCGGTCACTATGAAGTGCACTGACCAATAGGGGGCAGACGCTCAACGCAGGAGCTGCCTCTGGTGGTCAATGCGCTCCCGCTGTGGAGCGCTGCTTAGCCAGAAGCCGGGGCTCACGGCTGGCGAGCGCAACTGGGACGGTGCAAGCCTCTCCCCCCTCCACAGCAGCACTACCAAGCTGTGGCAGGCTCAGCGGGGCCAGGATAAGCTGGAGAAGAGCCCAGCCCTGGCTCGGGTTCCTCCCCAGCCGCCTGCCGCTTTGCGCACTGCTACATACCTCGGGGGAGTGTCGGACTGCCGATTTTGGCCCGATCCCATCAGGCTGAAACCAGCTGTCCGACATCCCCCGAGGGATCTTGGATTGCGAGAGGGTGCAGGCCAGGCTGAGGGACCCCACGGTGCACGAATCCATGCACCAGGCCTCTAGTATACAGATGAAGTGTTATAGAATTGTACACCTGGCCCGGCTGCCTTGGCTTAGTTGTTGGTTGAGCGTTGACCTATGAACCAGGAGGTCCCAGTTCGATTCCTGGTCAGGGCATATGCCCAGGTTGCCAGCTCAATCCCCAGTGTGGAGCGTGCAGCAGGCAGCCAATTAATGATTCTCTCTCATCATTGATGTTTCCATCTCTCCCTCTCCCTTCCTCTCTGAAATAAATAAAAATAAATTTAAAAAAAAGAATTGTACACCTGAAACCTACATAAATTTATTAACTAATGTAACCCCAATAAATTCAATAAAATATGAAGGATGAATCTTATTGTGTGCAATTTAGGGGGAAAGTGAGTACATTGTTAGTAATAACAAAAGACTGTTTCAGTATAGGGAACAGAAACCACTCAAGGTATTTTAAGCAGGAGGAATTTAATACTAGGAATAAAAGTTTTGAAAGGGTGAAGAAACAGGTTTTATGTTGGAATACCATAGTGACTTCCAAACAATATACTAGTAAATCCAATGTCCTTGGGAGGTAATGCTCTAGACCAGTGGTTCTCAACCTTTCTAATGCCGCGACCCTTTAATACAGTTCCTTGTGTTGTGGTGACCCCCAACCATAAAATTATTTTCGTTGCTACTTCATAACTGTAATTTGCTACTGTTATGAATCGTAATGTAAATATCTGTGTTTTCCGATGGTCTTAGGCTCTACAGCAGCGGTTCTCAACCTGTGGGTCTAGAGTCTAGACCATCACTGGAGCATTGCATTTGTTGCTGCTGCACTTATCTGGACCCCCAGGAAACTGTAGAATAGACCTCATCAGTGAGAATTTAGGGTTAGGGAGCCAGATCAACAAACTATTGGTGCTTCTGCTGCTGTCACAACTACTTCTAACCCAGAAAATTGAAAAAGGTGCCCTGAGGTGTTATCGCCAGAGAGAATTGTCATGTTTTCGCCTTTGTCCTTGCCAGGAGAGACAAACGAGAGCTCCAAAATCACGTGAAATAAGCAGAACCTAATTGACACCCAGATCCCTGTCTGCAGGGGAGTCTAGTGATTTGTAGCTTCCCAGATTTTACAGGTACTAGTAAATGGAGGGTGGAGTGAGCCATTTCTCAACAGTCAGCACAGTATCTAAATCCCCATCAATAAGGGACTTTAATAAATTACGGTATGTATACAGTAGATGAAGGGTTGACCCAAATGGTAGGTATTCCATAAGACACAGGCTTGAGTGTTGGTTAGTAAATTCTGGTAATTTAAATGTTTAACTTAAATCTTGCCTATACCAAAGCCAGTATTTATATTGCAGTTTCTGTAATACTGCTTTCAAATTTGTGCTGTAAAACATTGCTATTCTTGAAAATAGTTAAATAACTTACCTTTTTCAAAATTAATTTGAAAGAGTACAGCACAGATTAGACTTTCTAATATCCAGAATGCCATATATAAATTTAGAAAACAAGAAATTTTCAATAAGCCAGTCTGAGAAAGACAAGTATCACATGATCTCACTTGTATGTGAGGTAATATAATAGATCTTTGACAGCTTTCTATGTGAGGGAAATCAGCTACAGGTCAATTACCAAGTTGATATAGAATCAATGGCAAATATGTAGTGGCGGGGGGGCATAACCTTCTCTCTTGGCTGTGAGGTCGAAATGTTGGCATGCAGATAGTGTATGGATCACTTTACCTGGAGGAATGGCTGATGACAACCTCTGAGATATAACCTGCTAGCAATAGTCTGTATTCATGCTCATACACACACAGGGATGTGTTTGAGTAGCCTGGCTGAAAACTAAAGCTTTAAGGACAAGTCTTCAGTTTGTGAACACAAGTCTTGTGTTAAATTCTGCCCACTTTCACCCCCACAAAATCAAGTTCAACTTACGAAGTATTTTTAAACAAAAAATAAGCTATTTTAAAGTATGCAAGCAATGAGATTAGAGTGAATTGTCTCAGAAGCTAAATGGCCAGACTTCCTCCAACAGATTTTAATTATTTTGATAGTTTTCCCCAAATGAAGACTTGCAGTAGCCATTTTAAGTAAACTAGAGCAGCTCTTTTATCTTCATTGTAAGCTTCAGACCCTAAATAAAGCATGAAGCTGGGCAGTGCAGTGTTTAATTTTCAAATTGGATTTTTCATTATGTCTTATGATAACTTTTTATTTTTATCAAGTTGCATCTCAGCCTTCTGCTTAGACTCAAGAAGATTTATGGCAAATGATCAGGTTGCTTATTTGGACAAACAAATGCAATAAGTCAGTTTACTATTTCAATATAATGTTATTAATAGAACACATTATTCTGTTCAATATTATGTTATCTTTAAAATTAAGTGGAACATTAGTGGCAATGAAACTAGTTTCAATCAATACATTCCTGTAATGAAACCTATTGTATAAGAAACTTTTCTTTTTAAGAAGGAAAAATGTCCTTAGCACAATTAACAAGTTCTGACTCTAGACATGGCATTTCACAACTTCTAAAGGCTACTTGTGCCCTAGCCGGTTTGGCCTGCTGACTATAGTGTCCTGGGTTCGATTCAGGTCAATGGCATGTACCTTGGTTGCAGGCTCGATCTCTGGCTGGTCGGGCACGTGCAGGAGGCAACCAATCGATGTGTCTCTCTCACATTGATGTTTCTTTCTGTCTCTCCCCCTCCCTTCCACTCTAAAAATCAATGGAAAAATATCCTCAGGTGAGGATTAACAACAACAACAACAAAAGACTATTTGGTAAGTTTTCTTTGCTTCTGTTTCAGTATTAAGGTAGTTCCTTGAAAGCTCCTCACAGGAGTTAGAACATGATTGAAGAATTTAGTCACCACTTGTCCTGGCAGGGCCCCAAATGTGCTTCCGTGAAATCGAGGTCAGAGAGAATTTTAAGAAAGGGAGAGCTGGTGACACTCAGGAGCAGAAGAAATTTATCAAGAGTGTTAAGAAATTTATGGATGAAAATGAGTAATGAATGAAAAATGAGTAATATTCAGATTACGTAGATTTTAATTTTTGAAACTCATGTAATAATCAACTTCCTGGTATTGGAGTCCTGATTTAGACCCTCAGTCAACCACTATATTTCCAATTGAAATTTCTTAGAATGACGGTCTTAACATTAAAGGTGGCTGAAGCCTCAAGATGACATTACAAGCTTAGAGGCCTACACTGAACAGCCTGGAAGGCTGTTTCAGTTGCAATTTGTTTGTTTGTTTGTTTGTTTGTTTGTTTATGTTGCTAATCCTCACCCGAGAATATTTTTCCATTGATTTTTAGAGAGTGGAAGGGAGAGGGAGAGACAGAGAGAGACAAACATCTGTGTGAGAGAGACACATTGATTAGTTGCCTCCCGCAAGCGCCCTAACCTGGAGTGGGGATGGAGCCTGCAACTGAGTATGTGCCCTTGACTGGAATCAAACCCAGTACCCTTCAGTCCGTTGGGCCAACTCTCTATCCACTGAGCCAAACTGGCTACAGCTCTGTTGCAATTTAAATAGCAAAGTGCCTTTTAAAAGGCTGCTATTGCCCTAACTGGTGTGGCTCAGTGGATAGAGCATCGGCCTACGGACTGAGGGGTCCCGGGCATGTACCTTGGTTGCGCGCACATCTCCAGTAGGGGGTGTACAGGAGGCAGCTGATCGATGTTTCTCTCTCATCGATGTTTCTAACTCTCTATCCCTTTCCCTTTCTCTCTGTAAAAACTCAATAAAAGATTTTTTTAAAAAAAAGCTGCTATTCAATAATTCAGTGTGGAAATAAATACTTTTGGATGTTAACTTGCATACATTGTCCAATGGGAAACTCTTTAAAAGTACATTAGGGGTACTTTTGCTTGATACACGGTCACATGGCAGTTTAAGAAATCTGGAGACTAGTCAGAGTCCCAAGTTCGCTCCATCGCTTCTGCCATTTTATATGTTTAACTGAATGTAACAAATAGAGATGTTATTGTACCATGGCTTTGTTCTCATTAAATTTTGTTATGAGATTTATGTTAAAATGAAAAAATATTTATGAAAATCTAAGCCATCATACATATTCTGTTGGTTTAGGATAAAGTTTCCTAGCCCATCAGGCAAATAATTTTAATATATTGCTGAACAACTCTAATAGCAAACAAGTGAGCTCTGCATTCACAAGAGTGACACTGTTAGCATTCTCTAAAGTCACACACTCTTCCTCCAGAAACTTAAGTGCAAATGATTGTCATATTTTTCATACCCATGGTAGACTTCCTAAAATTGGAATCTGTATTGGAGTAAAGCATAAGATAGCAGTAAACCTAAGTATAGTTTTTATCTTTCTTAGTTCCACCTCAAAGTTTTTATATGTTACATTTCTAAAGGAAGATTCATTTTTGTATTATGTCTATGAACACCTGTGAACTATTGAGTGTAGTTGGTCTACAGCTAATAATGATTGTGTATGGAGACTTTGGCAGTGGGTGGCAAGGAGCAATGACCATTTGGTTATCTTTGCAATGTCTTTATTTTTCTTCTTTTCCCCAACATTTTAATATAATCTATGTTTATGAGGGTTGTTTTTCTGTAGTTCTTTTTTCTAGTAAAAGTTTTGTCTGGTTTTGATATAAGGTAATACTGGTATTTCTGGCTTCATTAAATGAATTGGAAATTCTTTCTTTTTCTGATTATTATTATTATTATTATTATATGATTGATAGAATTTTACCACTGAAGCCATCATGGATGTTCTTTGCGGTAATGTTATTATTACTACTTTGATTTTTTTCATTTACGTGGAGGTATTAAGATTTACGTTTTTTGTCTTCAGTCAGTTTTGATAATTTCTGAAATTTGTCCATTTCACTTAAGTTGTCATATATAGTAACAGAAAGTTGTTCATATTATTACTTTATTAAGTTAATAGTGTCTGTGGCATCTGTATTTGTGTGCTCCTTTATTTCCTTATATGAATTAGATTTAACTCTTAATAAAAATAAACATTGACTTCACACAATGAAAGATGCTCTTATCAGATACATCTTATGTGCCTTCTTTATGATACATTGCTTTGTGAAAAGTCTGTTAATACCCTGAAAGGACAGAGAAATGAAATGCATTTAGTGATAGATTAATAATTCTCTGCATCTCAAAAGTTTATGTGAGCTTTTGTCATAAATACATTTAGATTTGAAATAAAAGCAATTTCAGATAAACTGAGAGGTAGAAAATTTAATCAACCCTTTTGAACAAAAGAACTGAATGAGGTACATCTGGTACTGTGCAGGATTAAAAGATACGGTGAAAGTAATGGATATAAAATATGAATAAAGGGGAGAGGGGAAAGAGTGAAAAGATCTCCAAATGTATTTTTCTTGTGTTAGTTACATATAGACCACACAGTCAGAGACCTTTAAGAAAAGGATAATTTATGGACAGAAGGTACTTATTTTAATGGGAAAGAATTATTTGTTCCACAAAAGGAGGAAGAGTGATAGATGTCTAGGTATAGGCCAGTCATACCTAAGGGAGGCCAGAGCAGGAATGGAAATTGTGTGCAGCCTATTGTATGAAGTAAGGAAACAAAAACATCCGAACTGGACATTGACATCCCACAGCCCGATGGAGTCTACCCATGAAGTCAGGAGGCACGTGCCAGTGCAGCGGTTCTCAAAATGTGCCCCAGAGCAGGAGCATCAGCGTCACTGGGCACTGCTTAAACAAATGCACATCCTCAGGCCCAGCCCACACCTGCTGAGTTAGAAACGCGAGCATTTTAATAAGACCTCCAGGTGATTCTCATGAACACTGAAGTGAGAACCTTGTGCTGGTGTGATGGAAATAGTGTCATCTGTTGATCAGACTGCTGGTGAGTCCTATCACCTGCAGTTTTATAAGTAAATTTCCCCAAATTATCTTCTCAGTACAGATCTGTTAGAAATAGTTTCTATCTAAAGAAATGATCGATGCGCTTAAGCACACAGTGCTAGGAAACCAGGAGCATCTATGAGGTAGAAAATGAGCCGAATTCATCTTACCCAGGTCTCTCCCTTTGTCATCACTTTTACCCATTCTTATATTATGTGCTTCTTGTGATTTTGTGTTGATAAAAGGATTTAAACTAATATCGGTTTAGAGCGAGATCATCAAATAAGCTATTTTAGCACAAAAATGAGGCCTTTAAGCATAAAATCCTTTTTAAAGAAACCAGTTTGAAATGTACTAAAGTGATTTTTTTAATATAGCTTTTCCTGGCTTAAGAGTTGCTCTTTATTCTCTCTCCCCTCCTCCTCACTGCTTCCCTCTCAACTTCTCCATGACACTTAGCTTTTTCCCTGCCTTTTCCTCACAGTGTGCCTGAGAAGAGAGAATCTGTGTTTAGAGTCAGGTTTGGGTTTACAAATATCAGGAAGGTCTTATTTTAATGGCTGCTTCTCTTTGCCCAGTAATGCCAAAAAAAAAAAGTGTCACCTATTTTGTAAGTATTTGATTTCCGGTGTGCTTGGTGCTGCCTAGAAACTTTGTTCAGAGTAGTTTCTGGAGAGTGTTGAAAGATAATATTGTTTGTAACAATTAAGGACAGTTCCTTCCTGCGCCCTGAAGTAGGCTGAGTTAGCAGTCTTTCATAGCCAAGTCAGTCAGCATTCACAATTGTTTATTTATAGTTTGAAGAAGTATGTCAAATCTCTTATGTATTAGCAGCCGTACTGTACACCGGACACCCATTACACCAGCCTGAAAAGTATTAACTGGGCGGAATTCTAATACTGATTATGGAAGTAATTTATATGTGAGGCAGAACTTCTAGGTCTAAGCTTCTCAGGAGGAGGCAGCTTGCCCTATCCTTTCTGTAAGACAAAGTTTTTTTCCGCAGATTAATCAAAAGCACACTGATTGTGGTGCCATTTAAATCACTAGATGATTAGGACTTAGCTAATAAACCTGATTGACCTGATGCTGTCTCTGACTATTGAAGTTGTGTCCATCTTTGTAGGTGACACTGATTTGTGGAAGCCCTTTCCATACAATTCGTTTGGACACATCAACTGTGCTGAACAGATGTTGGCATTTTGGCATGCAGATATCCCATACAATTAGAGCTGATTAGTTCTTGTTGAGACATGCAGAAACCTGAAGACTGTGCTCACAGGCACCTGCTCTTTCTGTTTGGAGTCATTGCCTGGGCTGGCCTCCTGCTTTAAGTGCCTGAGTCCGCTCTCTTCCTTCCCGCATGAAAAGTGCCATTTCTGTTGTTTCCACACAAAACCCATCTCTCCCCTCCACTGCAGTGTTTTAGGACAGTCTTCTGTGAGCAGGGCTTCTCTTAATTTCTAGACTTAGTCTAGATTAAAGAACAAAAAGGCTGTTGCAAGTAATAAAACAGCTTAAATAATCTTCTGCCTCATGACTACAGCCAAAATATGCCCCCAAATTATACAGTACACAATACCTCAGTGATTTCTAGACACTAAAGAAATCGTGTATTATAAATATTGTTGCAGTAATTTTTCTCTTGAATTTTCATCATCACTCACTTAATAGCAGTGAAGCAAGCAACATCTGGCCACTATTTGAAAAGCTTGTCATTTCTGTTGTCATTATAGTTAACTTTATCTCTTTACACCTGTTTTCTGCAAACTGTATTATTCACTATTTTTATATTGTCATAACTATATAGGACTCTCTGCAATAAATCTCTCCTTATATCAAATTAATTTTCAGCCAATAGGTTCTAAAGGCCCAGTGAAACAAGATAAAGTTGAAGTGTGGATCTCCCATATGAATGACACTTGCCTATCAGAACAAAAGGGGTTTTATAAAGATGGCGGAAATCCTGAGGCAAATACAAGAGGTGGAAAGGATTCATTTAGCCTCTATCATCCACCCCAATTATTCATTAAACAGCTGTACTTTTATTGTCTTACTAGAGGCCCGATGCACGAAGATTCGTGCAACAGTGGGCCTTCCTTCCCCTGGCTGCTGGCACCAACTTCACTCTGGAGAGAGCCGCCTTTTTGCTCTCGCCCGAAGCCACCTTTCCGCTTTCCCACGCAGCCCAGAGGCCGCAAGCATCCCACCCCGCCCCCAGCCACTCAGTGCCTGTGTATGCAAATTAACCTGCCATCTTTGTTGGGTTAATTTGCATACTCCTGGTTGGCTGGTGGGCATCGCAAAGGTATGGTCAATTTGCATCTTACTCTTTAATAGTGTAGATACCACTTACAGATGACCTCATAACCTATTTGTTTACTTGTTTGTTTGTCTCTTTCCACTAGAATATGAGTTTTCATTAAAGCAGGCTCTTTATATTCACTGATGATTCCATAGTACCTAGAACAGTGCTTTATACATGATATGCATTCAATAAGTGTTAGTGAATGAATGTTGTCTTTTTTGTTATAAAATTCACCCATTTTAAGTGTACAACTCAGTGATTTTGGTAGATCTACAGAGTTCTGCAATCAATACTAAGTCAGTTTTGTAACATTTTTGATCAGTGTTGATCCATTAAAGACTGTGCCTGCTGAAGGATTCCTCATGTCCAATTACATTCATTTCTATTACTACCCTCAGCTGTAGGCAACCACTAATATGCTTTCTGTCTCTATGGACTTGCCTTTTCTGGGCCTTTCCCATGTATGGGGTCATACAGTAAATAGCCATTTGGTTTTTACCAACTTACTCCCTCAGGACTGGAAGAAAAATCTTTCACTTTCTTTTTTAATGAATAGTTTCACTAGGTAATAGAATTATTTTTTATTGAAAAGTTATTTGTAAGTCTTATTATTGTCTCCTTGAAGGTAATAATGTTAGCATTTGAGAAATTTTTATTTGTCCTTGGTTTTCGGCAATTTTACTATGATTTGCTCTAGGTGTAGCTCTATTTATATTTATCCTTCTTTGTAGCCACACAGCCTATTAAATTTGTGGCTTGATACAGTTTTGAAAAATTCTCTACATTATCTCTTTATTATTTCTTCCTCGTCTTTCTTTTTCCCTTCCCTGATACTGTAATTACATGTATTTTAGGCTTTTGTCATCATGTCCCTATATTTTTTATATTTTTCCATTCTTTTACATCCATCTTTTCATGTTAGTCTTGATAGTCTCTGCTGATGTTTATTTCAGTTCACCAATTGCCTCCTCAGATACATGTTATCTGCTAAGTTTTTTATTTTATTTATTGTATCCTCATTCTTAACATTTCCATTTGATTTTTTCTAGTTTTTTTCTCTACAGTATTCTTTATAATACCATTTAGTATCTTACTCACATAAATAATAATTACTAGTACTTTAAAGTCCATGTTTGAAAGAATGCCAATATCTAAATCTCGTGGCTCTATTTCTATTACCTCTTTTCCCTCTTAACTCTATTTTTACTTTTTTGTTTGCTTACGTATTTTTCATTGAATGTTAGACATTGTCTATGAAAAAAAAAAAAGCTGGATATAATATGGATCTCTGTTTGATGTTATCTTTCTCCAGAGAGAATTTGCTTTTTCCCTGTGCAGGCTGTTAGCATTGATTCATATGCCCTTAACCCAGTCCAGGACTGAGTGGAGTTGAAGTTCAGCTTTAATATGTACATGGGCTTTTCTGTTTCATTTTTTACTGCTTACTTTTCAGGGGTCTTAATTGAAAGCCTGAGGTTTTTGACAGGACCTCTCTTTCTTGGCAGGCTCTGAAATTCGAATTTTGTTTCCAACGCTATGAGATAACTTAAAGTTCTTCTCAGCCAGCACTTCCTAATTTAGAATGTCTTAAACAGAAACATGACAACTAATGTCAAGCTGTCTTTTCCTGTCTTCCTTCTATCTGGAATCTTGGCCCCTTCATGTTCTCGCTACCTTAGTAACACTTCAGTGCTTTCAAACAGATTTTTAAAAATATTTTGTCCTCATAATTATTCATAAAGGGAGGTTGACAGAAACACTAATCCACAATGGATTCTGACCAACCTTTTTGAGAATGGAGGCACTGGCCCTTGAAGAAATTATGGAGTACTTAATCAACGAATTCTAGAAAGGTTGTTGGTGCCTGCCTCCTTCTGTAGTTCCTTTTATGCCTTGGCCAGGCATCTACCCTCTACCTAGTTCCCTTGCTTCCCAAAGGTCATTCAACATAATGTATAGATATGAACACTTGAATTTTAATTGCCATTTTAGTTTGTTAGTGTTTTGGCCTGTGGTACTCCTTTCTTCTTTGTCTTTTATAATTACCCCATATAAATTTCATGTCTGATTCCTTTAGATACTGAGTACAGATTCTCTTGTTTTTGATTACCGTACTTTATTTTCTTCCAACTGCCCACCCTTTGGCTCATTGACCATCTCCTGTATTAGGTAGGCATATAAAATTTAAAGTCAAACTTTTTTTTTTCTCATTGATTTTAGAGAGAGAGAGGAAGTAGGAGGGGAGGGCAGTAGAGAAAGAGAAATATCATGTATGGTTGTCTCCCACACATGCCCCAACTGGGATGGAACCTGCCACCTTCTGGTGTATGGGACGACACTCCAACCAACTGAGCCACACCGGCCAGGGCTAAAGTGAAACTTCTTTAACATAGCATTTACACCATTTGTTCTATGGTACCTACTGAGCATTTTGGCTTTATCCATTTCCCATCACACTGTTCACAATGCTTTGGACCACTTAGAGGTCACCATACATATTCATTTTCACAATCTCTATTCTCTACCCATATTTCGCCTTCTACCTGAAATATCTTACCCTGCAAATGCAGCACATCCTCACACATACCTTTATCATTAATAAACTCCATTCTGTCTTCCAGAATTTAGTTTAAATTTCTCCTCTATTATGAAAACTTCCCAGCTTTCCCCCCACCCTGCTAAAGGCAAAACCAATCTCACTAATAACTCCTCAACTCTTCGTAGACCTTATCACATAAAATGTTTTTCCCTTTAGCCAAAATCTGAGGGCCATAGATCTTATCACATAAAATGAATCCCTGGCAGCTGGCACAGTATCTGGCAGATACTTCCAGATCTTCATCCTGCCTGCCCTCCCCAAGGTGGCAACCTATACTTCTAGATAAAATTATAGAGTGGGAAGATATACTGAATGTGTTTATTCATAGTATTTTGTTTTTATATACTTTTCCCTTCTATTGTTAGACAGATATACAAGACTTGTCTTTTAGCTATAGAAGATGTGTCCATTTCTTTATTTTTCCATATAACGACTTAAGAAAAAGTAATTATTCCTCCCAAAATGTTTGTCGTCCTAACCTTTTCTTCTCACATTTAGCACCAGAGCAGCTCCTTGAAGTATGGAACAGAGGGAAACAAGTTTATTTTAATCATTTTTCAAATAGTTCTAGGATTCTATTTGTTTTGGAGTATCATTTTACATATTGAGTAACACTATTAACTGAAAAAGGATTTATGGGGAAACTGCCCCAGAGACCTAACATGACTCGCCAAAAATAATAGCACTCCTAAGTAGCAGCACTGGAATTCTAATCAAGGTCTTTTGACCTGGCCCTGGCCAATCTGGCCCAGTGGATAGAGCTTTGGCCTGTGGACTGAAGGGTCCTGGGTTCAATTCCGATCAAGGGCACATGCCCGGGTTTTGGGCTCGATCCGCAGTAGGGGGCATGCAGGAGGCAGCTAATCAATGATTCTATCTCATCATTGATGTTTCCATCTCTCTCTTCCTCTCTCTTCCTCTCTGAAATCAATAAAAATAATTTCTTTTTTTTTTTAAGGTCTTTTGACCTGAATTCAAGTTTATGATCAGTGATTCCATGCTTTCTTTTCATTTTTATAGCAACTCAACAAATTCCAACTTTCAGGAAATGTAGTAATTGATTGAAGAATATGAGTTTTAGCCTTTTCTGAGACTGGTAGTTGCTGTTAAAATTTTTGGCAGGCCTGTGATGTACATACCCTACAGCTGGTATTGCATTTGGTGTCTGTTGCTAGTATTCTGTCATTTATACATTACTGTGTGCGTATATTCTTTTAAAACTCATAATTACTGACTTTAATGTCTTTTAGATTTAATATTCCTAAGTTGTGCTACAATCCCTATGGGAACTAGAATAAGTTATTAGAGCCTTGCAAATGTGTTTGCTGCATTCTGTTATTTTTCTCTTCCACTGATGGCCCACAGCTTCAGCTGAGCGGTAGAGAAGCTTAAACCTCTAGGGCCCATTAGATTTAACTTGTTTACTGCATTGATATCTATATGTTAAATGACAAGAGAGTTCAGGTTATTGAATAATTTAAAATTCAGCTCTAATTGGTGTCATGTGACCTAGAAAAGGCCATGGATGACGCCAGGAGCATGCTGTGAATTTCTTATAAATAATTCATAAATTAGATGATTCATTTGCCTGGTTCTGTTGGTAAATGCAAAAGTTTGTAAGTTATAACTGATGATATAACACCTGTAAGTATTTAGTTCATAACACTGGAAGGTAATCTACCTTGATGATCTTCTAGCAAAATCTGCCAGTATAGGAGAGTTAATTGCACTGGGGAGAATGAACATTTATTCAGGATGAGACTTTGGCAAAACATACAGTGCAGCTGTTGCATTACGTAGCTCTGTCAGCTTGATAACTGGTTCATGTAAGCCTGACTTTAAAAGATGCAGCACGTCGTTCGGGCCTTACTTCCCATTAACTCAAAATGTTCTGCAGCCAATGCAATGACCTGCCCCACACACAGTAATTTAGGGTGTCCTAGAAAGGTGTATACACACTGTCTGTAGGTTCTGTTACATTTTGGAAATGAAATGTATTTTAATAAACTCTGCCTTTATAGTTATTCAATGTGTGTATACATTTTGGGGGGGGACACCTGACATTTATTTAGGTCTTGAATTTCTGACCTCTCAATAAAATGAAGAGCCAGGGGAAAATTTTAAAGTTACAAAATTGAGATTTTCATTCTTATAATGCTATCAGTGGGAATATGAAGATTGTTAGCAAGGTGCTTGCCATGATAGTAAATTATTATCTGTTGTCAAAGGAATTACCAATAAGACCTATTGGTACTATTGACTAATCCTGTGATTAACATCTCGTAAGTACAATGTAAGTAATCACTTCCTCATTGTGCAAAGGAAATAACCTGTTGCAAGAAATAATAACTGCAGTTTAGTTCAGATCTCTCCTTTTGGCTCTAAAGCAGAGACTTGCCTGTAAAAATGATTTTCAGAAACTTATAAAACATCACTGCTTTCTTGTTGATGGCATTTCACAAAGCAGCACTGCAGTCGTTATTTACAGAATGCGAGAGCATGGGAAAACCCTGGATTACCATAGGAATAGTATGTGATTTTGTGTGTTCATGTATATGCTTACACCCCTGCGTGTACATGCATATATGTATACAGGGTCATATACATGTTTATCAACATCTTTATTTCCTATGCCGTCTATTTAAAAATATGCCATATTTTAGAAAGTAGGGTGTGTTCAGGAGGCAGTCTATTGATGTTTCTTTCATCAATTTTTCTATCCCTCTCTCTTCCTCTTTCTCTCTGAAATCAATAAAACATATTTTTTATCTGTGTCCCTGCATACAAGTTCTTTGGTTGATCTCTTCCCTCCCATCCCCACCTTCTTTCTGAGATTTGACAGTCGGTTCCATGCTTTTATGTCTCTGGATCTATTTTGTGCATCAGTTTACTTTGTTCATTAGATTACACATATAAATGAGATGTGAAGGCCAGTGGGGAGGTTGTGGGGGAGGGGAGGTTTCTAAAAAGGGTCAATGGGGAGAATAGGAGACATATATAATACTCTCAACAATAAAGATGTTAAAAAACAAAAAATAAATAAAATAAAGCTAATAATCATGAAAAAACATTTTTTAAAAATGCACATATGTAAATAATGTTAAGGAACAAAAGTCAGAATATAAAATAATACATATATGCTATCTGTTGTTATGTTAATCATACATGTATTAGAAAATATATGATAATGTAAAACAGTTGATTTAACTTTCTGGAACAGTAAAAAATGTATCTGTCAGTTTTAAAATATAATACTTCTATAAAAAGATAGTTTTCCATACAAAATAGCACACGATAAATGTTAAGTATTTGTGTTGACAGTAAGTGGTACTGAAGTCCACAGTAGGAACGCTTAATGTGGACTAGAGCTTCCTTTTCAGTGTAAAGTAAGGTTAATTTTTTTATAAGGCGGTTTGTTGTCAGTTTCGCCGTAGGCCTCGCTCCATTTCTGCAGCTGTAATCTCCTCAGTGTCACCTGCGAGGTGTATAGGATGGCCTGTCCTGAAGAGAACCAGGTCTCCTCCCCAGATGCCACTCATTCTCATTTTAATAGAATTCCTTTTGAATTGCTTTAGAAACTCAAAATCTTAAGAATCATTGTAGCCCTAACCAGTTTGGCTCAGTGGATAGAGCGTCAGCCTGCGGACTGAAGGGTCCCAGGTTCGATTCCAGTCAAGGGCATGTACCTTGTTTGTGGGCACATCCCCAGTGGGGGCTGTGCAAGAGGTAGCTGATCAATGTTTCTCTCTCATTGATGTTTCTAACTCTGTCCCTCTCCCTTCCTCTCTGTAAAAAATCAATAAAATATATTTTTTTTAAAAAGAATCATTGTAATAGCCATCTTTTATTCTAGAATAGGAAACAGCATTGCTGTATATCTCTGTTAGTTGGCATTTTTTACCAATCAGTCATGATTTTCAACTGTTGCTAAGTAAACTGGTGGGATTTTATTCCCCTTCTGCTAGGGATCTCAATTATTTGTTCCTTCTGTGTCTCTAGAATAGATGAGCATCTCAACTGTTTATGAATTATTTGCAAAGAAGTTCTGGTAAACTGAATAATGCCCCACCTGAAATTTGTCCATGTCCTAATTCCTGGAACCTGTCAGTGTCATTTTATATGGTATAAAGTACATTGTATGAAAAGAGAATGTACAGATGTGATTACGTTTAAGATCTTGAGATGAGGAAATTGTTCAGTATTCCCTGAGTGAACCCAATCTAATCAGAACAGTCCTTAGAAGAGGGATACAGAAACCCAGATATTCCATGATACAGAACAGTAGTTCTCAAAGTGGGTCCCAGAACCTCAGCGGCAACAGCAGCACCTGTGACTTCTTACAAATGCAGGTTCTTCAGTTCTGCCCCAGACCTCCTGAAAGGGAAACTCTGGGCATGAAAGCCAGCAATTGACATTGAACAAGCCCTCCAGGTGATTCTGATAGACGTTAAAGTTTGAGAATCAGGGTCTACACTAAGTTTTGTTCTCCCTGATAGAACAAGCTTGAGGCTAAAATGCTGGGAAAGCGCACTGTGACTGTCAAAGGTAATTTGCAGCTGCTTCCTTTCTGCCTGGGTTTATCAGACTATAATCACTTGAACAACTTAATTGAAAAATCACTTATGTTTATAGCTGGAATTAAATGTTTTGTATTTAAATAACCACTTTTGATTAGAATCATATTTTGTTGAAAGTGTTGGTTTTATCTGTGTTCTGTAAAAATACTTATAAAAACTCATCAAATTTCTAGCGGTAACTTACATTCTATTAGTATAAGGTGAAAGGTTTTACATCAAATCTCATGCTGTGTAATGGCCAATCAAAGAGTATTTCAAAGAGTATTTAAGGTGGCTCAATGGATTTCCTGGCTTAGTATTCAAAACTAAACCTTTTAAGATATTAATATTTAATGCTATATTTTTTGCCTCTTCTCAAAGTTGATTTTATGTAGCCCTCATTATTTGCAACTCCTGAAATCTTGCTTAAGCAGCAAGTAGCAACACTTTCTTTTTCTCATCCTTACGGATTTACTTGAAATCTCGATTGTTTGAAAGTGGATTTAGCTTTGTGGCACGTGTTACTTTAGCTGTGTAAATACCAGCATTTGTTATTTAAGAAGATAAAACAGCTTTGTTTTGGTGAAAATATATCATTGATTTCTGAAAAGCCAAAAGAAACAACTCGTTTCATTGTGCTCCTATTTGACAAGTGGTCTTGTGGTTCCTTTTAGGTTCTCAATAGGAAGAGCACTCTCCCGTCTTCATCTGTGGAACTGGATGGTTCCTACTTGAGTGTAGCAAAACCACAAATCTACCATCAAACCAAGCAAAGGCCTAAAAACCAGGACTCAGCTTCGGAACCCCTTGTGGAGTTCAGAAATAATTCTTTGAAACCATCAGCCCTTCATTATCCCAAAGAGGATCCTGACATGATGCCATCAGAAACCAGAACATGTGATTATGGATCCGCAGGGAAAAAACTAGCAGATATAGTCCCTACAGAGAAAGTTCCTTCAGAGGCATTGAAGATGAAGGAATGCCAGCACCTTAAGCCCACTTCGTCTAGACTGTGTTGTGCTGATAGACTTTCTGAAAATGCAGATCATGTTCCCGTTAGCCATCCTACAGACATGGCCACTCAATATTCCAAGACACACCCGGAATCATGCCATTATTGTGGGCGTTCCTGGGCATCTCTGATGCATGGCCAAGAGGTACTGCAGCCCAGTGAAATTGATTTCAAAAAGCAGCTATCAGAAGATAGAAGGCAGCAACTTATGCTTCAAAAAATGGAGCTGGAAATTGAAAAGGAGCGCCTTCAGCATCTGCTGGCCAAGCAGGAGACAAAGCTACTCCTAAAACAGCAGCAGCTTCATCAGTCTCGCCTGGACTACAATTGGTGAGTCCTACCTGTTCTTTCAGCAGCGTCTGTAGCTTGGCGAGCACAGGATAAAATGACTCTGCATTACTGTAACAAATGTGTAGGAACAGGTTCCTTGGGGTCTTAGCTTTCTCAGGATGAGGACAGATTATGACTACTAAGTAAATTCCACTGTCATCTTTGGAAGACTTGAAAGATTACCTTGTCTTCCAAAGTGTTAGCTTAGAATATTTACTACTAAGGAGTGCAGTGTAATTTTTGCCAGATTCCAATGACAATATTTTTTAATGATATCACCATTACACAAAATCCTTCACTGTTTGATGTCATTGTAAAGAACATTAAGCATTAAGTAAAAGCTTGAGATTTCAGCATGTGGAATCCGATTGTAAAGAAGTATGATTAGCTGTCATCATTCCATATTTATGTCTCTCTGCCATAACATCCTATCTAATAAAAGGCTAATATGCAAGTTGTCCCCCCGTGTGTTCGACTGGGAGACCGGGAGTTCAATCGCTTACTATGACATGAGCCGACCACCAGGGGGCGGCGCAGAACATGTGGGAGACCAGTGGCGGTGGTGGGGCGCTGAGAGAGTGAGGGAAGGAGGAAGCAGGGAGGCCAGGAGGCCGGGAGGTGGGGAACCGCGCAGTGGCGGCATGCAGGTGGCGAAGAAAGGAGGAGGCGGGGATGGGGGGGGGGGGGGACCTGATTGGCCCTGATCGCTGGCCAGGCCTAGGGACCCTACCTGTGCACAAATTTTGTTCACCAGGCCTCTAGTAAAATATAATAAACTAGAGGCCTGGTGCACGAATTTGTGCATGAGTGGGGTCCGGCCACCCGCCCCAGTGGAGGTCGATTGTGGCCAGGCCGGTGGGGGGAGAGAGGATGCAGGAGGTTGGCTGCCGGCCACACCCCCAATCGGGGTGGGGGGGCCGGGCTGGCCACAGGGGAGGGGTCATGGGTGGTTTGCCTGCCAGCCCCGCCCCTGATTGGGGTGAGGGGGCTGGTCAGGGGGCGGGGCCACGGGAGGTTGGTTGGGGGCTGATCAGGGCTCCGATATGGCCGGTTGGCCGCTGCAGTGCGTATCATAGCAACTAGCCATTCCGGTTGTTCTGTCATTCCGGTCACTTGGCTTTTATATATATATACTAGAGGCCCGGTGCACGAAATTCGTGCACAGGGGTGGGGGTCCCTCAGCCCGACCTGCACCCTCTCCAATCTGGGAGCCCTCAGGGGATGTCCTACTGATGGCTTAGGCCCACTCCCTGTGGTTCTCTGCTCTCTGCGGACCTGCCTGCTTGACGCCACCGCAGGCCCTGGTGTCTGCTCTCTGTAAGGGCCTGCTTGTGCCTCGCTTCCGCGGCCAGGGGCAAGCAGGGCCCTGCTGTCTACTCGCTGCAGGGGCCCTGCTGTCTGCTTTCTGTGAGGGAATGCTTGCCCCCCGGCGCCATGGCAAGGGGCATGCAGGGTCCGGCTGTCTGCTCGCTTCAGGGGCCCTGCTGTCTGCTCTCTGCGGGGGCCTGCTTGCCCCTCGGTGCTGCAGTGAGGGGCAAGCAGCACCCTGCTGTGTGCTCGCTGCGGGGGACTGACACACACTTACCACCAGGAGGCCGATGCTCAACGCAGGAGCAGTCCCCTGGTGGTCAGTGTGCTCCCACGGGGGGCGTGCTGCTCAGCCAGAAGCCAGGCTCATGGCTGGCAAGCGCAGCTGCGGCGGCGGGAGTCTCTCCCGACTCCGCGGAAGTGCTACCAAGCAGTGGTGGCATGCGCAGTGGGCCAAGATGAGCGTGAGGGGTGCCCAGCTCCAGCTCGGGCTCCTCCCTGGCTGCCTGCCTCTTGGCGCACTGCTACATCCCTTGGGGGATGTCCAACTGCCGGTTTAGATCAGGCCTAAACCTGCAGTCGGACATCCCCCAAGGGGGTCTCAGATTGCGAGAGGGTGCAGGCCAGGCTGAGGGACCCCAACCCCCTGCATGAATCTGTGCACCGGGCCTCTAGTTTAAAAAATAAACTGTTCTTCCCTTAACAATTCTAACAGTTTTTGGTGAAGTTAAGGTTTCTAAATATAAGATTGTATCACCTGCAAACAGATAATTTTACTTTTTCCTTTCCAACAGTGATACCTTTTGTTATTCTTGTCTAATTGCTTTGGCTAGTATTTTCAGTATTATGTTGAATTGAAATGGCAGCTATGGATATGATGGTCAGAGTCATTTTAATTAGTGTTATTATAATTTACACTTTAGACTCTGGTAACCAAAACACACTTACTTAAATATGGATATGGGAAAGCTTTAAGTTTCTAGAGAAGAGATTTAAAGTGCTCTTAAAACATCTATAATGTTGAGTTTTTAAATTATATTCTAACCAACTCAGTCTTCCTCCACTCCTCTATAAGTAAAGAAAATTTAAATTATTATGAAACTGCTTTGTCTTTATTAATGTGTATTTAGTATTTTTTTTATAGATTTTTAATTTGAAAATAATTGCTGGATAGTATAGCTATGAGAATGGTCTTTTAAGGATTAGCATTCAGTTTCTTAGGTTCCATGGGATAAAACTTTCTCTGAATTTATTTTTACAGGTTAAGAACTCAAGCTGTGTTTAACTCAAAAGAACTGATTGCTGATAACAAGCTTACTAAGCCCCGAGAACTCAACCTGGATATGAATGGGAGTGACTCTGGACCAAGGTAAACTCGGGCAGTGGGTCAAGGCAAGAATATGTAGGACATAGATATGAAGGATATGTTTGGTGTATAGTTAAATCTCCATATTGGTGAATCCAGCCTTCTGATCATATGAATAAATATATTCTCATTATAAAATTTTGAATATATATAGAAAAGTATAAAGAAGAAAATAAAAATTATTCCTATATTCCTACCATTCAGAAACAATCTTTTCAGCCCTTTTCCTGTTTTAATCTTTCTTTTATAATTACATATTCTATATTTAGTAATAGGGATTATGCTTATATAGAATTTTATTGTTTGCTTTTTTCACTATATCATATTTTCTGATGCCATTACATTTTTATGAAAACACAGTAATTTATTCACTCAACAAATATTTATGTGTGACATCTATTATTCAGTATTTATCTATAAGCCTGTTGGATAATACAGGATTTTGCTATTATAATTATGCTTTGAAGACCCTTTCTATAAATAAATAATTTACTTTATCTCAGCCTAATTCCTTGGTATAGATTCCTATAAGTGGACTGCTAGCTCAAAGTATATATGAATCTTTTAAGATTCTTTTTTTAAAATATATTTCTTTATGGATTTCAGAGAGAGAGGGAAAGGGAAAGATAGAAACATCAGTGATGAGAGAGAATCATTGATTGGCTGCCTCCTCCTCCCCCCCCCCCCCGCCCCCCGCCCACTGGGGATCGAGCCCACAATCCAGGCATGTGCCCTGACCAGGAATCGAACCAATGACCTCCTGGTTCACAGGTCGATGCTCAACCACTGAGTCACACAGGCCGGGCATGAGCTGGGTTTTTATATTATACATTTTGTTTCATATTCCACCTTTTTTTTTAATGAGTTTATTTAAGCCATACTAATAACAGTGCTAGGAAGCAAGATCTCAAGTGCTTTTCCATATTCCATTTTATTTTTAATCAAACTTTGCTAAATTTCAAAAGAAAAATATTTTATTATAAAAAGTAGAACATCCAAAAACACATCAAGAAATGACCTGTCATATTTCATTCCCCATTCTATTCCCTATTCTGATTGTCTTGGTTGAATTCATGTTAGTATCCTTCTATACCTTTCTTTATGCCTCCATATATGTACAATATCTATAAATATTTGAGATCAAACTGAACACATTGCTTGCTAATTCCCACCCTCATCCCTCACTGAACAGTAGTACTTCATGGTCATCTATCAGATTTTTAAATGTAGAACTATGGTAAGCAGAATAATTGCCCCCAAAAGTGTCTGTGTCCTAATTCCTGGAACATCTCAATATGTTACCTTACATGGTAAAGGGACTATGTAGATATGATGAAGGGATTAGACCTTGAGATGGGATGTTATCCTGGATTATCTGGGTGGTCTCAATCTAATCACTTGAGTCCTGGAAACTGGGAAGCCTTTTCTTTCTGGATCAGAGAGATGAGATGGAAAGAGGAAGAAAGATTCCAAGCATGAGAATGACAACTTGCCATTGCTGGCATTGAAGATGGGAGAAGGAGGTCACAAGCCAAGGAACGCAGGTAGCCTTTTGAAGCTCAGAACAGTCGTCAGCTGGCAGCCAGCAAGGATATGGGTACCTCAGTTGTCCAATTGCAAGGAACTGAATTCTGCCAACAGCCCAAATGAGCAAGGGAATAGCCTTCAGAAAGGAACATAACCTAGCCAACACCCCAATATTAGCCCAGTAAGACCTGTGTCAGACTTCTGATCTACAGAAGTATAGAATAATAAATTTGTGTTGCTTAAGCCACTAAACTTGTGATAATTTGTTATAGCAGCAATAGAAAACTAATTCAAATGCTAACTTGTTTCTTACAAATGCATAACAGTCCATGGTTTCTATGAACACTGTTCACATATCCAGCTTTTCCATTGTTGGACATTCAAATTATTTCAAGTTTTTACCACTACACAATGCTATAACAAGCATGACTGTACTTATTCTTGTGTTCTGCTACATCTGTTTATTAGGATAAGTTCCCCAAAATAGAATTGTTACTTCTACATACATATAGTTCTATATAATTTATAATTATAAATTACAAGATTCAATACCAATTTTCTTTTGCAAAAAGTTGCAGCAATTCATACTCCCACTTGCAGTTTATGAAAGTTTTCATTACTGCTGTTCAGGTAAGTGTAGTGAATGCTTTGGAAGCTAGTGCTTTAGTTTAAGAGATGGATGTGCTTTAAAAGTTCAGGTACACCTGGGCATCCATATCCTACATTCATATAATTATGACAAAAATAAGATAGAACCATGCACTACTTTCAAACAAGTATTTTCTAATATCCTACCTAATAATAGACAAATATGCAAATTGACCATACCTCCGACACACCCACAAGCCACGCCCACCATCCAAACAGTGAGTATGCAAATTAACCCAAACCAAGATGGCTACAGCCACAGAGAGCAAGGTTTCCTAGGTAACAGAGGAAGCCAAGCTTTCCACCTGCCCTTGCCAGGCCTAAGCCTCCACTCAAGCTACAAAGTTTCAATTATAGAAAGTAAACAAATTCAAACAAATGGCGGCAGAATGGAGTTTGAGAGAGCAGGCCAGGGTTGCCGCTGGCAACAGGGGAAGCAAAGCTTTCCGCACACCCTGGTCGGGCCCACCCGCTTAAGGCAACAAAGTTTTAATTATAACCCCAACAGAAATGGCTGCTGGCCTCGGAGGGAGCCCCAGGCTTGGCTCCGCTCCAGGCTACAAAGTTTCAATTGTAGAAGGAAAATAAATTCCAGATACCAGGGCTTCCGCTTGGGTTGCCAGGGGGCGTGGCCGGCCTGCAAACGACCACAGGCCCCTCGCTCAGGCCGCCCCACGCCCCAAGGGAACCCCCACCTGATCCGGGACACCCTTCAGGGCAAACCAGCTGGCCCCCACCCCTGTACCAGGCCTCTATCCTATCTAATAAAAGAGTAATATGCAGATTGATCATCACTGCAACACACAATATAACTGCCCCCATGTGGTAAAGATCCTGTCCCCATGTGGACACAAGATGGCCACCACAAGATGGCCAGCAGGAGAGGGCAGTTGGGAGGCACCCGGCCTGCAAGGGAGGGCAGTTGAGAAGGACCAGGCCTGCAAGGGAGGGCAGTTGGAGGTGATCAACCCTGCAGGAGAGGGCAGTTAGGGGTGACCAGGCCGGCAGAGGAGGGAAGTTGGGGGCAAACAGGCTGGCGCAGAGTGGTTAGGGGGTGATCAGGCTGGCAGGCAGAAGTGGTTAGGGGCAATCAGGAAGGCAGGCAGGCAAGCAGTTGGGAGCCAGTAGTCCTGGATTGTGAGAGGGATGTCCGACTGCCCGTTTAGGCCCGATCCTGGTGGGATCGGGCCTAAACGGGCAGTCGGACATCCCTTGAGGGGTCCCATATTGGAGAGGGTACAGGCTGGGCTGAGGGACAACCCCCCTCCGTGCACGAATTTCGTGCACCGGGCCTCTAGTGTATTTGATAAAGGCCTTTAAAATGTTAACTGCAGCCCTAGTTGGTTTGGCTCAGTGGATAGAGCGTTAGCCTGTGGACTGAAGGGTCCTGGGTTTGATTCCAGTCAAGGGCACATGCCTGGGTTGCAGGCTCCATCCCCAGTGGGGAGTGTGCAGGAGGCAACCAATCAATGATTCCCTCTCATCATTGATGTTTCTCTCTCTCTCTTCCTCTCCCTTCCTCCCTGAAGTCAATAAAAATATGTATTTAAAAAAAATTTTTTTAATGTTAACTGCATTTAAGAGTTTGATAGTCATTTGCCAGTAGAACTCCCCAGATAAAATTTAATTTTAAGCTAAGTTTTGTTTATTTGGAAATTTAAATTATCTTAGTATTAAAAATATTATGTATTTAAAATATTAAACTGACTCAAGTGAGGCATTAAGAATTTGGAACTAAAATAAATGAGATAACGAGGAAGTAAAAAACATACTTTTTATAATTAACAGCTCATTTTGAGTTAATTATATACAATTACCAAAATCTAATTGCAATTTATTTTCTATTATCTGTGGGAAGAATCACAGGCAAGGGAGCTTACATTGCTGCCTTCCTGCATAAATGCTATAGAATGAGAATGAATAATATGTGAGGTTTTAATGACAAGTAGGAGCAAATAGTGGGGCACAGCTGAGCCAACCATTGGAAGGTAATTATCACATGAGAGATGGTAATGACTTAAAATTTCACGAGCAACTCTGATTGCTTATAGGTTCTCTGGTTTGTTTTTTATTTAGTTTGCTTGAGATTTGTTTGTTGGCTATGCAAAGATGACCTTTATTTTTAAAAAAACAAAACCACAAACCTGGCTCACTAAGTACTACAGGAGATGTGAAAAAGCCCCTACTTCATGTACTCTAATAGTGGAGTAAGTCACATATATAAATATTGATCATCTATAGACTATATGGGCTATAAAAGAAATACAGGTAAACTAAGAAGAGGTTTGTGGAAGAGGTAATATTTGAGATAAGTCCTAGAATTTTGATAGGTAGGCATATCTATGGGTGTGTGTGTGTGTGTTTCAGATGGGAGAAGACATGAAAGATGTAAAGGAAGGAAATCACACAGTATATGTGGGGCATCCTATATAATAAAGAGCTAATATGCAGATGATCATCATGCTGTCACGCTGTAATGGCTCAGACACTCAACACTGGGGAGAGAGGAATGGGGACCAGCCAGGCTGTGGCCTGGGAGAGGGACAAGCTGCATGCCCTGTGGTCCCGGGCACCAGCGGCTGCGCCTGTGCCTGCAGCCCGGGAGAGGGACAATCCACGTGCCCCACGGTCCCCGCAGTCCTGGGCGCCAGCAGCTGTGCCTGCGGCCCAGAAGAGGAACAAGCCACCCGCCCCATGGTCCCAGGCGCCAGCAGCTGCGCCTGCCCCTGCGCCTGTGACCTGGGAGAGGGACAAGCCACCCGCCCCATGGTCCTGGCTGCCTGCAGCTGCAGCCCATGTAAAGCCGCCCACTCATGGTCTCCTGTGGCTGCGGCCGGCCGGAGGAGGGAATCCTGGGTCCCGGGTGCGGGGCAAGGCAGAGGTGGTTAGGGGCAATCAGGCCAGCAGGGGAACAGTTAGGGGTGTTCAGGCCAGTAGGGGAGCAGTTGAGGCGATCAAGCAGGCAAGCAGAGGTGGTTAGGGGTGATCAGGCAGGCAGGCAGAGGTGGTTAGGGGTGATCAGGCAGGCTGGCAGAGGGGTTAGGGGTGATCAGGCAGGCAGGCAGGCGAACGGTTAGGAGCCAGTGGTCCCGGATTGTGAGAGGCAGTCAGAAATCCCCCAAGGGGTCCCAGTTTGGAGAGGGTGCAGGCCCGGCTGAGGGACCCTCCCCTCCCTGTGCACAAATTTCATGCACCAGGCCTCTAGTATAGAATAAAAGCTGAACTCCTTGGCTGGCATGGTGTTCTGCATGCACTCTGGCTTACCTCATCTCATACCACTCCCCTTCTAAACATTTAGTGACCCCTACTCCCATTTTAGTGAAAATTCTAATTTCTTACCACGGCCTTTATGTTCTCCTATCTTGACTCTGCACTTTCTTCCTTGCATCCTGTGATCCAACTTCATTTGGTCTTGGCTGACATTTCAGTTTCTAGTACATGCTGCACCATACCTATAGCTGCCCTTAACACCTTAATCCTGTCCTTCCTCATGTTAACTTCTTTAGATAAAAGCTTAAACATCATCTCCTGAGTGGATACTTCTCTGATCACCCCATTGTTCCCTGTCTCAGTATTCTTAAGTCCCATATACTACTACCCAATTGTAAGCTTTGTGAGTGCAAGGATTATATCTTTTTACGTATGATATAACATCTATGTTATGAAGATGGTATCTTCAGTAGATAGTAGGTACCCATGAAATATTTGTTGAATGAATTTTTTTAAATGTTAATTTCCTCATTATAGCATGAAGGGAGATTATCAACTAAGAAAGGTGACAGTAAGGGTAACATCTAGGAGGAGGATGGAGATACTTGGAATAGCCTCAAGGGAAGGTATAATAAGTTACCAAAAGATGATCAATAAAAAGTATTGTATTCATAATGTAGAAATTCCCTAGAATTGATAAGATAAACTACCTCAAATAGGCAACTCTTGGAAGAGTAATCCAAATAACCAGTACGTATATAAAATCATAAGTAATTCTGGCAAGATGAAAATTAAAAACAACAAAAACATAACATTGAAAAGTCTAGTAATATCACATGTTAATAAGGGTGTGGAGAAACAGTACTTTGATATGCAGCTGGTAGATGTGCAAGTTGTTAGAGCTACTTTGGTGGTCAATTTTGGAATATCATTTTACAGTTATTTTTAATTATCATTGATAATTGGCACACCAATTATCTTACATTCTATACTTTATTCTTACATTCTATACTGAGGAACCTCCATCCTCTACCCTTGTCACAAACACTGGTTTTTAAATGATGGCTAAAACACTGAAGCACAAGACTGCTCAGGGCTCTTCCAAACTATTATCTACATGTGCTGAACTTTGCAGGTTGACAGCGTTCAAATAGGAAAAGACAAACCCACTGCCCCCTTGTATGTGGTGTCCTTTGAATTAGCTTCCACATGAAGAAGCTAATAATTTGGCTCTGGATAATTTTTGGCTCTGGATAATTTTTAATCACATTTATCGTCTTAGTATATATTGAATTTGTGAGATAAATATTTTCTAAAATATCAGTTCATAGATTTTCAGGATGTTAACTTCTTTAGCTGCATAGCATTTTTCCAGGTAGATGAGGCTCGGAGGTAGAGAGCATCATCTATAGAAATTAGAGAAATTTCCTGAAAAATATTGGTGCTACCACTGGTTAAATACAAGGAATTGGACAATCTATACTAATAATAGAGGAATATGCAAATTGTCCGGGATGCCGTCACAGTAACAGTAACAACCGAACAGAAAGCTGCGTGGGGTGACCAGACTGGCAGGGGGGTTAGTGAGGGACGACCAAACGAATGAACAGCAGGCTGTGTGGGGCGACCAGGCCAACAGGGGAGCACAGTTGAGGGCGATTGGGCTGGCAGGGGAGGGCAGTTGGGGGCGATTGGGCTGGTAGGGGAGCAGTTAGGGTGCAATCAGGCTGGCAGGCAGAAGCAGTTAGGGGCAATCAGGCAGGCAGGCAGGTGAGCGGTTAGGAGCCAGCAATCCCAGATTGTGAGAGGGATGTCCGACTGCCGGTTTAGGCCTGATCCCGGTGGGCAGTTGGACATCCCTCAAGGGGTCCCAGATTGGAGAGGGTGCAGGCTGGGCTGAGGGACCACCCCCCCACCCCTGTGCACGAATTTTGTGCACCGGCCCTCTATTAAATTGTAGAAACACACTTTATCTGCTGTACACAAATGAATTGAATAGTGGTAGTTTTCACCCTTCACTCTACATACTTACACAAATCTTTGGGAAAGTACTTTTCTTCAGCAATGTTAGTGGGATTGGGGAGTTGGATATTTCATTGCCACTTGAGTCCGTTTGCTTCAATAACCTCATTCCCAGGTTTATTTGGAATAAGAGCAGTTTGATTTCTTTTTAGACAGTGACTGCCTAGCCTGCTCCAATCCGCAACATATGGGTTCTTGTCACAATATGGAGCAGAGGTGGCATCTTGGATAGTGAACATTGTTTCCCAGGAGATAGAGAAAGACAGTCGTCTTGGAGGTATCAGCTGGTGAAAAGTATCACTTATTTTTTAGCATTTTATTTATTTATTTATTTATTTATTTATTTTTTGCAAATCCCAATAAATAGAGATTAGCTGAAGCCTACAACTGCAGATTTAGTTGTCATGGCAAATCTTTGGTAGAATTCAATGGACCGTTTTTGGATATTATGATCTAATTGATATCCAAATTAGGATATATCCAGGTCTTTATTCTTTTTTCATTCTACAACTACATAAGATATTTCTATAAAAGGAATCTATAAATATATGGCTGTGTTTCATTTATACATCTCAGTATTGCTTCTCAGTGGGAAGAGGGAATGAGAGCTAAGACAAAATGGATGGAAGCCAAAAGCATTTTATCAAAACATCACATTGATGTATAAGGCTTTTATATGTAAAAGAGTGGAGAGAGCAAGATTAAGACTAGTAATTATTAATTTGATTTATTTATTCTTGTTTTCAGACATCCCAAGAGTTCTCTCTGAAAGGACATAAAATTTTTAGATGCTGTAAATAATTTTTATTTTTAATTAGCAATAGCTTTTCAAACTACCTGAGTATACTTTAAAAATTTATTTTTGGATTCAGGACAATTGGATACACACAGGGCACACATAAAAACTCAGAAGTTTGGAAAACAAGTGCATTCTTTTATTTGTAGTAGTCTGTATGGAGGGATTCCTGGGTAGATAGGGTAACTGGAGGTTTGTTTGAAGATAAGATGAAAAGAAATAATGACTGTGTTTCTGAACATATTTTTTTATCATAAAGTGTCTGAGGATGTGGTTGTGATCCTGATTGGCCCATGGTGGTTTGTTGTAGGTGGATGCCTGTCTCAGAAGAACTGGATATTACATATGAAACAGTGCTAATTTTTTATAATCCCACAGAGAAAATTTTATATTGAACTCAACTCATTTGCTTTTCATATTGCTCCTGTGGTGCAGAGGATTGATTTTTGTGCTGCTTTTGCTATTTGGCATTTTCTTCTTTGGTAAACAGTGTATGCAAGCCTTAATCCTTTAACCTTGAATTTGAGCCCTGGGCTATTTGATGGAAAAAGAATTTTTCTTTGTTCTATGATGTGGCATGGTGAAGGATTGTATTAGTCAGGGTCAACCAGAGAAACAGAACCAGTAGGAGATATATATTAAGAGACATATTGCAAGGAATTGGCTTAGGCTAGGCCCGTGGTCAGCAAACTGTGGCTCGTGAGTCACATGCGGCTCTTTGGCCCCTTGAGTGTGGCTCTTCCACAAAATACCATGGCCTGGGCAAGTCTATTTTGAAGAAGTGGTGTTAGAAGAAGTTTAAGTTTAAAAAAGTTGGCTCTTAAAAGAAATTTCAATTGTTGTACTGTTGATATTTGTCTCTGTTGACTAATGAGTTTGCCGACCTCTAGGCTAGGCCAACCTGAAGTTCATGGCTGGCTGCAGGGAGAACAGGCAGAAAGCTCAGGGACAGGCTGAAGCTGTGTTTTCAGGGAAGCCTCAGCTCTGCTTTAAAGACTTCAAGAAATTGAATGAGGCCCATCCATATTGCCTAAGGTTTGGGAGATTGTAATCACATCTGCAAAATACCTTCACCTAGATTCGTGCTTGGTTAACTGGGGACTGTAGCCTAGCCAAGTTGGCATATCAAAAAGACCATTGTAGCCCACCCCTTGTCAACTTAGCACCAGGTACATCTCCTCAAACCATACTTAATCTCCAAATAAAGAAAATAAAAGGCATACTAACATAATACAACTTCTCCCACATACACCTGAAACATGCTAACCCATTCCCCACAAGTGAAGTCCTGGGTGATGGTCACTCTTCTCATTGAGGTCCTATGATGTCAGTGCTGTGGTATAAAGGTAATTATTACTCGTGCATCTTAAGTTAGGTGATAAAGGGATAAGAGAGAAAAGAAACAAAAATATGTAATTAATATACATATACAAATATACCCATAATAGAGTAAAGAAGAAATATTCATAATTATTACAGTTATCTCTGCAACTGGCCACATGGCTGTAGTTGGGATTTATAACTACTTTTTTCCTCTTCCCACCTCGCTACACTTTGCTGTCAGCAAATACTTCAACTGTGCATTATTCTTTGTGTGGAAGAGAGAGAGAGAGAGAGAGAGAGAGAGAGAGAGCGAGCCGACAAGGAAAACACAGAAAAGACATCTGGTGGCATTGCATGTCCAACTGATTTTAGAAACATTGAATTTGTACTGCCTTTTTGAAAAGTAGATTTCCTAGGACACGAAGTAATGATGTATGTCAGGAAAATATGCACACGTGTGGAATTCCATACTCCTGGGAATGGATCATTACAAGACAATGCAGTGCAGTGATTTCATAGCCCAAGCACTGCATTGAGATCGGGATAGTCTCAGCTCTGCCACTCACATTAGTTGTATGAACTTGGATAAATAATTTACCCTTGCTAAACCTCAGTTTCCCTAGCCTTTCTTAAGAAAACTTCATTGGATGGTTGTCAGACTTAAGGGAGAAGCATTCTCGCTTGCTGTTGTTCTACTGGAGAGCATTTTGGTAAAATCAGAGACAAAGGAAAGCTGGAAGTCTTACTCCGCTCTTAAGAATCCTTGACTGTCTGCCACTAGCATTAAATTCTCTGAAAGGAGATGAAGGCAGCCAGTGGAGGTGTCATGTTCAGCCTAGTTCTGACAAATGAAAAATTAGTCATAATTAGATGTGTAACCAAAACTTGAGAAAAGAGAAGCATGAATTTCTGATCTAAGACTTAGATAAGAGTCAAAAGAGTCGGGAAACTATCAAACATATAATTTCTGACCATGCAAACAAATCAGTTGACAAATTAAGGGAGGATTCTTTCGATTGTGACTACAGAAATAAGAAGATACATCAAAGGGTATATATAAGAGAATTTCAAAGAACAGCAAGAATCCTATCAAATATACTAAAGCCCAAAATAGGCTGAGGGTTTTAAAACATGCTGTGGATGACTGGAATAGCTTATCTGATTTTGTTTAAAGGCTTAAGGGCAAATCAAGGATAAGCTTATTATTTAGGACCTAAGATGTGCTAGCGAAAGGGCAAGGAGAATGAAACACTCCTCAGTTATTTTCTTCTCAAGAAGAAGGATCTTTGGTCTAGAAAGAGTAGAACAACCATTTTTACAAGAAAACAGAAGCAAAAGGTGAAGAGTTAATTTTAAATAAGTATGGACACACATTCACGTACATAGATATAGATATGCAAATTCAGTTCTTCCAGCTTGTTTATCTACATCTCAGTGAAAACAGTTCCTATAGATAAGGCTGAAAGACCTTTACTGTTAGCCTTGAGGATTTGTAGACAACTGTGGAGGTGCCAGGAAGCTAAATGTGGATAAATTTCTTTTAAAATACAAAGGAAATGGATTCTGCATATTATATGCCAATAAACTAGACATTAATTCTGGACTTGATTCTTAATTCTAAGATGATTTATGATCTGAGAAAGCAGATAGAACATATGGTTGCCCTGCTCTCCTACAGAATACCTTTAAGCTGACAAAGATGTTTGGAAAACCCAAACTTATACCTTTCATCTTACCCATTTCAAATAGATTTGTGTCCTGTTGCTCAAGTAAAAAACTGCATAAACCATCTTGATTTATACCCCTCCTTCTTTCATCCCCCATATCCAGTTCATTAGTAAGTCCTATGGACTCTACTTTCAAAAATATTTACTTTGTCATCTTCCCTCCCTCTCCATTGCTCCACTGTATCCAACCCACCATGTCCGTTGGTATTATTGTGTGGCCTGCCAACTGGTGTTCCTATTCCTGCCTATAGCACCAGCAACCCATCCTTGACACAGTAGTCAGAGTGGTCATTTTAAAAGGTATGTCAGAATCCATGTCCATCCTCTTCATCAAGCTCTCCAATGCCTTCCAGTCATGTTTGACATACAAATCTAAACACTATCAATTTACCATGCCCTCCATGCTGTGACCTGGCATTCTCTCCAGCCCTATCTTATCTGCTGTCATCCTGCTCACAATATTCCAGCCACAGTGGCCTTTCGGATCCTTGAAGACACTTAGCTTATTTTCAGCCAACCCCTCTGTATTTTCAGTTTCCTCTGTCTGGAAGGTTCTGTCCCTAAGTTCTTACATGATTGGCTTATTACTCATTAAGGAAAAAGCAGTCAACTCTCACTTCTCCTTCTTCATATTGGCAGAGATTAAAGAGTGAGAACACCCGTGCTTGTCGGGCTGCAAGGAAAATAGCAAAATGAGTATCTGGTGAAATATGTAAGTAATTTGTAGAGCAAGCAGACTAAGGTTGAAATTGAAAATATAGAACTGAATGAAAATGAAAATACAACATAAAAACCTGTGGGATGCAGCTGAAATAGTGTTTAGGGGGAATCTTGTAGATAGGTATTAGTCCCTTCACGGAGCAATGGAAACCGAAATCCATGTTAAAGAAGAAATAGTGGAAGAAACCGAGTACATTAACCTCTGCCTGTTGTATCACAATTTCTGTGAATGGGGCCTAGGGACCTGCATTTTCAGAAAGCTCCAAGGTGATATCTACTTGGGACCAACTAGACAAGAGTCTTTCAATGCTCAGGTTGTGCTTATTGTGTGAGTTCATTTATGTCTTACATATCCTGCAATGATGTAACTGGTGTTCAGTAAACACTTTATTATGATACTATTGTCATTACTTTTAGCAAATAATTTTTGCATATTTTTACTGTAGTATCATAATTGTCCTTGCTCCGGAGCACATATGTGCCAAAGGTGGCTGTGCTGTGCCATCTGAAGCCAGTCTTTTGAACCATGGTTTCTGACAGTTTCATTCTGTCTGCAGAGCCTTTGAGCAATGTAAAAAAAAAGAAGAAAAAGGAGCTTGTATCTGTAAATTAATGAGCTAATAGATATAATATGCTGTCATGGTTTGCTTTTCATAGCCAGGTAGTTATTATATACTCACACTTAGCAACTCCCTGCTCCTGCCTCTCACCTTTCTCCAAGCAACCCAGTGTGGCACCGCGCAGGGAGGTCTTTGATAAAATACACTTACTGCACAGAAGCCTTTTTGCAAAGCAGCACAACTCAACGAGACCGATTTTAAATTGCAGAATTTGAAAACTATGGCTCATTTGGTAACTATACAGCAATGCCAATAGCAACAAACATTATATGAGAAAAACACGCAAAGGACTGTCTTTGTCTAAATTATATATAACTATTAACATTAAGTAGCATGATTGATTTCCTTCAAACTTGTCTCAGTGGGGTAAGTAAGACTTTTATTTTAGCCTTATGCTCTAGGGCTTTTCATCCTGTTGAAGGATTCTAGGTCAAATGGGTCCCCGGGCATGGCCCAAACTATAGGAAATCCACAGTTTTATAGCTCACACCTGGAACCTGGCTGCTCTAATTATGGGTCCTTTTAAAGTGTTTTCTTTGAAACCCTCTTAATGCTATTTTTTTTTTATTCAGCTTTCTATTACATTCTCATTTACTTCAGTGGATGATGGTTCTATGAATAGGACCTATTGGCCAAAAAAATGGATTTCAAAATTGCTATTCATATACCTAAAGCCTCCTGCTATGAAACGGCTGTGAGCCAGTTCTGAGGCCCTGTAGTGGAGAACGCTGTGTATATACTTATGGTCATAAGAGTGAGTGAAAACATAAAAGGTGTTGTAGCATGCTGGTGCACCCAGTATCTTTAAAGAAGGTTTATTGATTTTGAGTCGCAGGATGGCAACTTAGTTGTGCCCTATATAGTAATCAAAGCCCTAGAGGGAGGTCCTCTGCGCTGTTGGGGCCAAGGAGACAGGGAAGCCTGTTGATGTGGCCTCTTGCTAGTTTTACTCAGTAGTCAGAGCTCGAAACACTTGAGTCTGTAAATGCCAGAAAATGGGTTATTTTTGTGATGCTTGTTGATCGGGAGGGGTTAATGGAAGTCTCTTGAATGAGCAGAAGGGAAGGACGAATTGGAATTAGAACTCCTGATACATTTTCAAGGAGTTTATTTGAAGGTAAATGGACTTTCCTTCAGTAAACAGGCAGTAAGCATTCCCTTAATGTAAATGACAGTCTGATCTCTACAACTTTGGATGGTAATTTTAAAGTTCGTCACAAAACTTCTGTTGAAAATACAGAAACAGGACTCCTTTATAAACATGGTATTGTCAAGTGGTAGGAGCCAGAAGACTTATCCTCTTACTTAAGTTTAGGAGCTCCCTTTAGTTACATGCAGTGTCATAGTAACTTATATTTGCAGTAGCCAAAACAAAGAAGCCACTCAAATTAAATGTACTTTAATGGATGAATGGATAAACTGGTAAATCAAAACAATCGAATGCAACGCAGAAATAAGAAGGCACAAGCTATTGTAGATGCAGTAACTTAGATGACTTTCAAAGACATTGTGCTGAGTGAAATCCGTCATGATGTCACATATCATCATACTTCCTGGAAAATTTTACTGTACATTCATGATACAATGAGAGTGAAAAGACAATAACATCTTAGTATAATTATAAAAATACTAGAGGCCTGGTGCACAAAATACGTGAACGGGGGTGGGGGTCCCCTCAGCCCAGCCTGCATGCACCCTCTCCAATCCGGGACCCCTTGGGGATGTCTGACTGCTGGTTTAGGCCCAATCCCAGGGATCGGGCCTAAACCAGCAGTTGGACATCCCTCTCACAATCCTGGACCGCTGGCTCCTAATCACTCACCTGCCTGCCTGCCTGGTCGCCCCTAACCACCCCCCCACCACCACCAGCAGCTTGATTGCCCCTCACTGCCTCTGCATGCTGACCTGGTCACCCCCAACTACCCCCCTCTGCTGGCCTGGTTGCCTCTAACTGCCACCTCTCCCCGCCTCCCCCCCCCCCCCCCACTGGCCTGGTCTCCGCCAACTGCAACCCCCCCCCCCCCGCCGGCCTGGTCACCCCTAACTGCCCCCCCCCACCAGCCTGGTCACCTCTTACTGCTCCCCCTGCCAGCCTGGTTGCCCCCACCTGCCTCCCCTGCTGGCCTGGTCACCCCTCATGGCCCCCCCGCTGGCCTGGTCACCCCACACAGCCTGCTGTTCAGTCATTTGGGCATCCCTCACTAACCCCCCTGCCAGCCTGGTTGCCCCACGCAGCCTGCTTCTTCAGTTGTTTGGTCGTCCCTCACTAACCCCCCTGCCGGCCTGGTTATAGGCAGCCATCTTGTGAGGGCGTGAGGGTTAATTTGCATATTACCACTTTATTATATAGGATTGTTTATATCCTTGAACAACACTCTGAGAACCACTGCTTTTAAGATAGCAGAAACATGGACTGGTCCTCACTTTGTATTTTCACTAACACCCTGGCTGTATGTTGATTCACCATTGGACTTTGGTTTTCTTTAGGGAGATTTTCAACCACAGTTCTTAACTGACCACCGTAAGGTTTTCTGACATTTCCAGTAAATTTATAGGTCTTTGATACCTTGGTTTGGATTAGCCTGAGTTCTAAAATTTTATATTCACAGTTCATTTGCAAGATTTCTTGGGCATGCTATAAACATATATTTTGAAGCTTCATACATGCATGCTTTGATGAAACTAAAATGTGGATTATAGATCTAGGAATGACTGAATGATTCCACAGTGCAAAGAAGAGGTAACAGCTCACTAACTCAGAGTTCTAGGAATGACTGAATGATTCCACAGTGCAAAGAAGAGGTAACAGTTCACTAACTCAGAGTTCTGTTATGTTAATCCCAAAATACCTTCCAAATCATAATTGTGTCTTTAGTAGATGTATCTTGGGCCTCTTTTGTGTTTGCATCTCCATGGAAGATGTTGCTGGGGATCAGAGAAGAGTAAGGCATGGTATCTGCCCTTAGGAAACTCTATTTCATACTTTATTATGCTTGTTTTTCTTAGTTCATATTAAACTATCATTTTCATCATCCCAACTGTTAACCTTCTCTTACATACTTTTAGAAAGTTAAAAAGTATTCATTCTGCATGGAAATATATATTAATTGACTTCAAAGAGCTGTTTTCTTTATTGAGACCACAGTGAAGTTCTGAGACCAGCAGAACTCCACATTGGCAGCTTGGTGATGGCTACACAGTGTTTCCTTTAGGGCAGCGTCTTCACCGCTGGCTTCTTAGCTCTCCCTCCGGTGCTGCTTCTGGAAAGAATTAAAATAAAGATATTATAGTTAATGAAATTCCAGCTACATTCCTTTGGTGAGGGAGCAAATTAAGATCTGGTGACATTTTCAAGTATAAAGTGCACCTTCACTACAAGTGAGGTGACCCCTAATCCTGCATTAGATGGTAAGGGTCACATCTTCGAGTGAAGTGCTGACCTCTCACCAGAGTTCATGTTTAAAGGTCTATCAGGCGTCACCACACAGATGTCCCACAGAGATCACCAATCCGAATGGCTCCTGTATCAGCCTCCTTCACATTTCCCTCCTTTTCTCAACAATTTTAATGTATCAATACCTCTTCTCATACGTCTTCAGGCTCATTCTCTATGTGCTCAGAGATTCTTCTCCTACACACACACTTTATATTTGCCTTGCCATTGACCCACTGCCCTTCTTTATCAAACTTTTCTAGAGCATAGTCTTTTTTTCAATCCTCTTCTTATTTGACTTCTCAATATCAAGTGACACAAGTAACCTTTCTGGTATATTTCTCATCTCCTTGTTGTTGTTTTTTTGAAACTATTCTTTATTCTGCTTATCGCCCTGTTGGCTTTTGCTTTCCCCTCCCCCCACCCCCCAATATTTTACTGCTTCCTTTGCTCTGCCTACTGTTAAAATTTTGGCAATTCCTCTTACCTCTTTTCAGTTGACTTCTGTCTATAGGAAATTTAATTTATCTCCATTACTTTAGACCATATCTCTATGCTGATAACTCTAAAATCTTTATCTTAGGTCTCAACTTTTCCCTCCTGAGGTCCAAACCTGTCCTTATAACTGCATGATAATATTATCTAGCCCAAATGATGTACAGGTGCCTCAAGTTCGGGTCTTCAGATCTAATCCATTTATTTCTGCTCCACCCCACTGACCTTCTCTGTCTCGATAGTTCTCAGCTATGCCACTCAGCTATTCAGCTAGTCTGTAATAACTTATGAATACTTACTATGTACTAGATGTTCATAGACCTACTAAGTCTTTTAAATGTTTCCTCATTTAATAGTAATAGGAATAGTAACAAAAATAATGATAATAATAGAAAAGCTAACACATTTAGGTAGAGTTCATGTGCTGGGCACCCTTTTGAGTATCTTACATATGTTAATTCATTTAATCCTCACAACAACCCTATAAGTTATTGTCTACCCAATGATCTGATAGTATATGGACTACATCACTTTTGAAATTTTATCCTTTAAACTTCTTGGTCTTAAAATATTTTGTTCTGATTCACAGGTCATCTCTGGGGAATATGAAGATTTAGTTGGGACATTTAAGAAAATTATTTGTAAGAGTTCTAAGCAGTAGGGTCATGTGCCATCTGGCTGCACATTCATTGATAGCCAAGTGTGCACAGGATTGGCAACTAGATACTCTCCCAACACAAGACACCATGGATTCTTTCTCTCAAAGTAGCAGGTAGAATTTAAATACTAGCTTATTGGACTCCTTTTGCTACTTGAATCACTTAGCACATCCATAATATTCCATTTACAGACCAAGCAGACCAATTTTGCTAGATTGATTCATTGAGATGAACAGCTAAAACAAGTTAAAATCCATCACCACATCCCTGCATAATTTCAAAGTGAATCTAGTTTGTGTTAATGGACATTTGTTTTTATTGTCTCAAAGATTGAACTTTTCCTTCAGTAAAGCAAAATAATCTATATATATGGTGTTCTAGCCTGAACAGTACATAAAAATTAGTAAATAAGGCCCTATTAAAAATACTTATAATGTAAGTAACATGAGTCCCAATAGCATTTCGAATGTCCATTAATGCTTATTCTGAGGATCAGAGCTCATTTTACTGAGCCATTTAGTCAAATTGTGTGATTATTTAGAAAGTTAATTCATGCATACTAAAATCTAGCTTAAGTAATGCAGAGGGTAGGAGGTAAAACTCTATGGAGATGATAGTCCTTTTTGTTATTTAATGATCAGCCATAATTAACTTGCAAATTTGAAATAATTAGAACAAATTAAAGGTATTTAACTTTGCCTCCCTAAAGAAAAATTCAAATTGCACCAAATGCAGCTTTAAATTATTCAAATCTCAGAGGTCTAGGCTAGATTTTTTTTATAATGCCTTTTCTATGATGAGAATACCAATCTGCTTTTTGTCAGAAGGCATCCTATCAAGTAAGTGTTCTTTGTGTTTAATAAATGACAGCCATTCTTCTTTGTAAAAGTACTCCAGTCTCCCAAGACTACATCAGCATTTCCGTGGCATTTTAATTCAATAAAACAAAAGGTTAATGTTTTTCTACTTTTTAAAGAATGCAAATACAAGTGGTATTCAATTGGTCCTGAATGACATTTAAATTTTGCCATTCAAGCTCAGACAGACAGACTATCATGATTTGAGATTTGGGCAAAATAGAAAGAAAAATTCAAGGAATTTTGGATTATTAGAATTTTTTGGAAATTGAAGAACTGAAAATGTTTTCCTTTCTCCATCCTAAATCGGGTTTACTCAAAGTTTCCCACCTAGTATTTTATAAGTTCTATCCAATAAAATATGGAGATATCGTTCAATAAAATCTTAGCAACTTAAGAGTGACTTATACAGAGTGGCAGTCCTAAATGTCATGAGTTTAAAACTCTTTTCTTCTGCTGTCTTGATTTTAATCATTTTATCAGTACTTTAACAGCTCAAACAGATGCTGAATAAGAATAACAGAACTATTCCTAATAATTTCATCATATCAATGAATTATGTTGCCCTATATTAGTCATAGCTCTTCAGTGAATTTTGTACACATTTTATCTGGACTGTATGAAGTGATAAGAAATACTGACAATTAGGTTTTAACTTTATGTTGCCTCACACAGTGAAGGAATGGTTACAAAGTATGTGGTCAGTAAATGTTTCTTCAGTTTAATATCTGGTTCTGTGTAGTTTTGGAAATAACATATAGGGTGTTTCAAAAAGTAAACACACTTTAATTGAGCTGATAGCTTAGTTGATGCTTCTTTCTTTTCAGATTTAACCCATTGGAATTAGTACTTATTCAAAGTGTGGGACACCCTGTAGTTATTAATTTTGATACATCTCAGTATATCTTAAAATTTTTTGATAAAAATTTTTGTACTGTTTTATTCAACATTATTTTTCAATCAAGTTTATTGAAACTTACATTTAATAAAATGCACAGATCAAATTTGATGTGTTTTAACAAATGAATATACCTGTGTAACTGATACCCCAATTAGTACAGAATGTCATCACCCCAGAATGTCACTTTGCAGGAAGCCCACCCAACCACTGCACCCACTTCCCGCAAACCTCTGGCCCAGGCAAACCACTGGTCTGATTTCTCTCATATAAGATAGTTTTGCACGTTCTAAATCTTCAAATAAATGTAATAGTATATACGTGTATCTGGCATCTTTTACTCACTATATGTTTTGGAGATTTACCATGCTGCTCCGTGTTTCATTAGTCCATTACTTTTTATTCTTGAGTAATAAATAGTTCTTGAGTAATAAGTAGTTCACTGTATACCACAAGTTGTTTATCAGTTCATTTGTTGATGAACATTTAGAATGTTTCTACATTTGGGAAGGAAAAAAAAACTGAGCTGCTCTAAACATCCAAGTTCATGTTTTGGATACAAAACCTTCATCAGATATATGTAATGTGAATATATTCTCTCAGTGTGCTACTTGCCATTGTATTTCCTTAGTGGTGTTTTTGAAAAACAGGACTTTTTATTGATGAAGGCTAAAAAGATATTCTCCTATGTTTTTTTATAGGACTTGTAGACTTTTAACTTTTACATTTAAGTCTATGATTCATTTCAAATACATTTTTATAGTGTGAGTTAGGGCTCAAGGTTCCTTCTTTTACTACCCAGATATACAGTTATTCTAGCACCAATTGTTGAAAAAACTACTTTTTCTTTATTGAATTGCCTGATGTCTTTTCAAAAGGCACATACACACACACTCACACATTTATGGATTTCTGTTCCATTGATCTATATTTCCATTGTTATGTCAGTGTCACTTTAGCTTTGTAGTAAATATTGAAGTCAGATTGTATAAGTCGTCCAACTTAATAAAAACTGTTTTAGGTATTCTAGGATTCAGTTTTACATTTTAGATTCAGTTTTTTAATTTCTGATAAGGAAGCAAATTTATTATTAGATCAATTTTGGAAGAATTATTGTAAAAATATTGTTTCCCAGTTCATGAACATGGTATATCTCTACATTTATTTAGATCTTTTGAAATTTAACACAATAATACTATGTAGTTGTTCTTGCACATTTTTTGTTGAATTTGTTGGTAGCATTTAGAAAGCATATTTTTAATGTTTTTAAATTTTTCATTTATTGATTTGAGAGAGAAACATCAATTTGTTGTTCCACTTACTTATGCATTCATTGGTTGATTATTATTTTTTTTTGGTTGATTATTTTTTTAAAATATATTTTTATTGATTTCAGAGAGGAAGGGAGAGGGAGAGAGAGATAGAAATATCAATGATGAGAGAAAAATCATTGATCTGCTGCCTCTTGCACGCTCCCCACTAGGGATTGAGCCTGCAACCTGGGAATGTGCCCTTGCCCGGAATTGAACCCAGGACCCTTCAGTACACAGGCCGACACGCTATCCACTGAGCCAAAGCGGCTAGGGCCATTGGTTGATTCTTGGTGTGTATCCTGAGCAGGGATTAAACCTGCAACCTCAGCATATTGGGACAATGCTCTAACCAACTGAGCTACCTGGCCAGAGCCAGATTGATTTATTTTTTAATATTTAGCCTGTGTACTACAGTCTTGTTGAATGCACATATTCTAGCAGGATTCTGGTAGATGCTTTAGGATTTTTCAAGTTCATAGTTATGTTGTCTGTGAATAGTAACTGCTTTATTTTTGCCTTTCTAAGTTTCTTATTCTTGATGTATTCCATTAGCTAGAACTACCATTACAGTAATGAATAGAAGTAAATATTGACCGTTAAGACAACCTTGCTCTGTTCTCAGTGAAAAGGCATTTAATAATTCACCAATAAATATAATATTAAATGTAGGTTTTTGTTAGATGCCCTTTATCAGATTGAAGTAAGTTCCCTTTTATTTTTAGTTTGTTGAGAGTTTTTGTCAGAATTTTGTCAGATACTTTTTCTGCATTTATTGATGTAATTATATGGTTTTCCCCTTTATTCTTTTAATGTGAAGATTTACATGGATATATTTTTTTAATGTGTAGCCACCATTAAATTTTGGAAAAATACTCATTTGGCCATGAAGCAGTACCATTTTATGTATTACTGGATTTGATTTGCCAATATTTTGTTGAAACTTCATGTGTCTATGTTCATGAGGGATACCAGTTTGTAATAACTTAAGGTTTTGGTATCACAGTAACATAAAATGTGTTGAAGTGTTCCTTTCTATTTACTGAAAGCTTGTGTAAGATTAATAAAAATTCTTATTTAAGTATCATAAAATGTACTGGTGAAGCCACCTGATCATTTCTCTTTGTGGAAAGATTTTGATTATGAATTTAATTTCTTTAGTAGATATAAGGATATTTACATTTTCTGGTTCTTGAGCCAGTTTAAAGAAGTTATATTTTTCAATAAGTGTGAGCTTTCCTCCAGCACCTAAAGAAGAAATAATATAAACCTAACCCAGACTTTCTCAGAGACTAGATCAGGGTTTCTCAGCTTTGGCATTAGTGACATTTTGGACCAGGTCATTCTTTTTTGAGGGAGCTGTTCTGTGCATTGTTGGATGTAGCTTATAAGAAGACATGCATTCCTGTCTTCTACCCATAAAGGCTAATAGAATCAACCAATAATGATAACCAAAAACCTCTCCAGAACCTGACTAGTGTGGCTCAGTGGTTGAGCATCGACCTATGAACTGGGAGGTCAAGGTTTGATTCCCAGTCAGGGCACAAACCCAGGTGGCAGGCGTACAGGAGGCAGCCTCTCAATGATTCTCTGTCATCATTGATGTTTCTATCTTTCTTTACCTCTCCCTTCCTCTCTGAAATCAATAAAAGTATATTTAAACTAGAGGCCTGGTGCATGAAAATTCATGCACTGGAGGTGGGGGGCCTCCCTCAGCCTGGCCTGCCCCCTCTCACAGTCTAGGAGCCCTTAGGGGTGGGAGGCGACCCGGCGATCAGGGGAAGGCAATGCCCCCATCACACCTCTGCTGCTGCCACTGCCGACAGCTCAAGCCTCGGCCAGTCCTGGGCAGCTAGGCAGCTGCCATCCGAGGCTTGCCTGCACCTCGGGCTGGCCCTGGGTGGCTGGGGAGCTGAGGGGACTAGGGGACTCCAGAGGCAGGCATGGAGCGGCTGGACCAGCCTGGGGATGGGCCCAGCTGTGCCGCACGCCTGCCGCCCTGGCAGGGATGAGGGGATTGGGCGCCATCATCTTGTGGCTGTGGGTGCCGCTATCTTTGAGGGTGTGGCAGTCAATTAGCATATTCCCTTTTTATTGGCTGTGGGCACTGCACTGCCATCTTTGAGGGCATGGCAGTCAATTAGCATATTCCCTCCTTATTTGCTATGGGTGCCGCCATCTGAGGGCATGGCAGCAATTAGCATATTCCCTCCTTATTGGCTGTGGGAGCTGCCATCTTTGCGATTGTGTGAGGGTCAATTAGCATATCCCCTCTTTTATTAGATAGGATTAAAAAACTCTCCAGATGTTGCTAAATGCCCCCCATGTAGCAAAAATCCTCTCCTTCTACCCAACTTGAGAACCACTGGACTAGAGAAAGAAAGAACTTTTCCCAACTCCTTTTCTTTTGCATGAACACAAATGCAAAACAAAACATTTCCTAACAAAATACTAGCAAATTAAATCCAGGAATATCTAAAAAGGATGATCCAGCTTGACTAAATAAAGTTTATCCCAGGAATATAAAATTGGCTTAATATTTGAAAGTCAATTTGCCATATTAACATAATAAAGAAGGAAAACATCATCTTAAACAGATGCAGAAAAAGCATTTAACCTAACTCTTCCAATCCTTATCCAAAATTTAAAAAAGAAAAAGAAAATGACCTCTCATCAAACTAGAAATCTGATAGAGGGTATGAACAAGCTGCATCTCTTTAATGATGAACACTTTTAGGAACAACGTAAGGATGTCTACTAGCACTACTTCTTCTATTCAATATGACACTGGAAATTCTAGGTAGTATGATCATCCCTGAAAAATATTGTAGAGAAATAGGTAAAACTATCTTTACTTTTGAATAACATGACTGGCTACAGAAACAACTACTAAAGTTATTAAGCAAATTTAACACACAGAATTCAACTTCAAGTTTGACATATAAAAATCAATTTTATTTTTATGTACAGCAATTAGCTATCCTATAGCAATAGATATAAAACAGTAATTATTCTAAAAAGAAAGAATTTATAGTAGCATTAAAACTATCAAATTCCTAGGAATAATTTAACCAAAAATCTCTCCATTGATAATTATGAAATACTGCTGAGATAAATTTAAGAAAGCTTAAATAAATGGAAAGAAAGATATACCATGTTCTTGAATTGGAATACTCAGTAATAAGATTTTCAATTTTTTCCAAATTGAAGCTTCTATTCAGTGCTATTTAAGTCAAAATTTCAGCATGCTGCTATAGAAATTGGCAAACATTCTGAAATTTATATGGAAATGTGAAGGGACTAGAATAGCAAAAACAGTCTGCAATTTATTTACTTTTTTTTTTTTTTAATCCTTACCCGAGGATATTTTTCCATTGCTTTTTTTTTTTTTTTTTTTAAAGAAAGTGCAAGAGAGAGGGAAAGACAGAAATATCGATGTGAGAGAAGCACATCGATTGGTTGCCTCCTGCAGGAGCCCAGACCTGGGAGGAGCCTGCAAGCAGGTATGTGCCCTTGACGAGAATCTAACCCAGGACCTTTTGGTCCGCAGGTGACACTATCCTTTGAGCCAAAGCGGCTAAGGCAAAGACAGTCTGCAATTTAGAAGAATAATTTGAAAGATTTATGCTGCCCAATTTTAGGTATGTAAATTAAAGTTAGGTAATCAATACAGGTTGGTATTCACCTTAGGACAGATAAATAGGTCAGTGGGACAGAATGAAATAGACCCACATGCTCATATGTTCAGTTGCTTTTGATAAAGGTGCCAAGCAGTTCTGTGGAAAAAGGAAAGTCTTCTTAACAAATAATGCTGCATATACTTCATATAGATCTGGGGGAAAATGAACCTTGATCCCTGTCTCCCATCATACCCTAAAATTAATGTGATCATGGGGTGTTAGAACCTGATCCACAGAGGAGGGCATCATGGCACAATAGCAGGCCTGTGCTGGGTGGGGAGGACTTTCCTACTGGGGACTGCACAGGGGTTGGGTATCAGAGCTTGATACCTGGCATTGACTTGCAGTCAGTCTGCTGCCCTCCCAATAAAATCCTAACCTTGGAGCAAGCTCTCAGGCCACTTTCTCTGCTTCCACATATGTGTACCTACACCCTGATTCAAATTTATAATTTCTCATTATTAGGCTTCAACATTGTAGGGAAATCTGTTCCTTGTTCTTGGCCATTTTTATCTTGAATTCCCTCAATACATACTCCAAACCTTTACCTTTCTCAGCACCCATTTTTTCACTGCAGGAATGAATTTACCTCTGCCTTCACCAAGAAATTTGAAAGTGAAGCATGTACTTCTTCAACCTTGTCTCTCTCAACCCCACCACCCTAAAGTCAGCCAGCCAGCTAGCAAAAAGCTACAGTTATTGATCCAACTGCTTTCTTGAAATATCTTCCCAAATGTTTCATAGGCACCTCAAGCTACATTTAATTTCTCCCACCCTTCCCAAATCTTCTCTGTATTGCTTATCCACCCAAAATTCTGCCAATCATCCTCAACTCCTTTTTCTCCCTCACTTTTGACATTCAGAGCTCATCATGTTCTGCCAATTTTGAATCCTAAATATGTTTTAAAAGCTCTCCTTTCCATTCCTACCACTGCTTCTCTTCCAGACCCTCATCATCTCCTCGGAGCTGTGCCAGCACCTCTGACTCATAGCTTCTTGCAGTCTGTTCTCGAAATGGTGCCAGAGTAATTTTTCATAAATGTGATGTGGATCGTGTCATTTTCCCCCTTACAGACAGCCCTTTAATGATTCTGCCTTGCCTATAAGGTAGAGTTCAAGCCAATGACAGGGAAGACCAAACCTTTTAAGATATGACCCTCCCATATATGTCCTGTTTCACCTTCCTCTTGTCTCCACCCATATCCCACACTTGATGTTATAACAATACCAAACTATTTAACTTGTCCAAAATATATGATCAAGTTTTACTATTTGGTATATTTGCTAATACTGTTTTCTTTTGCCTTCCACCCTTCATCCTTATCTTCTGCTTAACCACTAAGATTTGGTTTAAGTGCTTCAGGAATTTCCCTTCTGTTATGTAGATAGCTTTAGGTGCCCTGCCTCTTTGTTCCCAAAACAACTTGTGTATTCCTGAATTCCAGCTTTTATCTTAGCAGATTTTAAAGGATTTGTTTCCACCTCTGTCTCCAACTTTAAAATCACTTTGAAAATATGAGCCAGAGGGTCTTTGTATGCCTATGTTTGTATGCCCAGTATCCAGCATGTATTAAGTACTCAGTAAATATCTGTTTTCATGTTTGCCCATCCCAGTCCCGTGGCATATTATGTTGTCATACAGTGTGTCATCAATAAATAGCTGATGAATATATAAGTGAATGATTGATCTTGTAATTTATTGAACAGGAATAAGGAAACCAGAAGTTGAGACAACTGGAGTTTTTCATCTGAGTGACAAGGAGAATAGGGCTTACATTCAATGAGAATGGAAACAGATGGAGGAACTAGTTTCAAGATAAAGATTATGCATTGCTTTGACATGAGTTGGTTTGGGAAGTATGACAAGATTCCTTTCACAGCTTTTCAGGAGGTACTTGATAAGGTAGCAATTGTGGACAGCACTATAGGCTGGGCAAATCTATTTAGAAATCATAATTGACAATACAATGATGTGGCATGGATCCCTGAGAAAGTGCGAAAGAGAATGACAAGGACAGAATCTTCAGGAATGTCTGCATTTAGGGAGAAGAAGTAAAAGAGTTCCCAGTAAAAGAATCTGAGTAGAAGCCTCTTTAAACTATTGCAACAATCAAGATAATATATTATGAAGTCTAAGGGAAAAATGTTTTAAGAAAGGAGTGAATTGTTGGTCTAGTAACAAGCAAGACTGTTGAAAATGAAAAGGCCATTAGATTTGTCCTTTAAAAAATAGTTTTACTAGGTATGTCTGCTAAAATTACTGTTTCTAGAAGTTTGGCAGAGAAGGGAAAGAGAGGAAGTGGTAATATAAAGGAGATAGTGAAAGTTTTTACTTTTTAATTATAAAAGTACATGCCTATTGGAAGAAATAAGAATATTCAAAAGAATATAAATTAAATTATAGAAGTATTTTTCTTAGCCATTCTATTTCTACTTCTCTGGTATTTATGTGTTCGGGACTTTAAAAATATTTGTGTATATTCTTTTATTGCAAATTGCATTTTTTTAAAAACTTAATAGTATATCATGAAGTTTTTCCACAATAGTATGGAGAACTATGTACCTCATTTCTTTTAATGGCCGAATAGTATTCCTTATGATGGATGCATCATAGTTTATTTTCTTATTCTCCTATTGAACGATCTTTGCCTTCAGTTTTTCACTATTATAAATAACTAGAGGCCCGGTGCATGAAATTCGTGCACAGGTCGGGTCCCTAGGCCTGGCCGGTGATCAGGGCTGATTGGGGCCTCCCTTTGTTCCGCACCGCCCCCTAGTGGTCTGCACATGTCATAGTGAGTGATCGATCTCCCGGTCTCCTGGTTGAACTCCCAAGGGAACACTTTGCATATTAGCCTTTTATATAGAGAGATTCTGCTGTGACCATCTTTATGGGATAACTTCTTAAAAGCAGAATTAGCTGGAAGGTGTTTAGGGTCTCCGAAGGAGGAATGCACAAGGCAGGAAGTGGTAAAGAATTATAAACTTATTAGATCATCTGGAAACCAGATGGGCTGAGCCTCAAAATGGCAGCAGCACCGAGAGACTGGGGAGTCAGAGTTTTTAAAGGACCCTAGCGGGCTTTTTCCTAGGGGAATTTTCTGAGTGGGTCCAGATCTTGGGCAAGGGGAAGTTACTAGTCTTAGCAAATGGAATGTGGTCTAAGGGAAATGGAATGGCATTACAAAATGATCAGTTTCTCAAGGGAGGGGATATCAATTCCATTGTTCGATCAGACCTAATGGAGGGTAGGTGCATTTTTACTTATTTTATTTGTGTTGACATATCACCCACAAAAGAGCAATACCAACGTGCAGTTCCTTCAGCAGTTGCTAAAATGCTGTCGTTCCACACCCTCACTGACATCAAGTATTATTATACTTTCCCACTTAAGAATTGAAGTTTTAGGTTTAAGTTTGGCTTTGATTTTTAATGAAAAATTTGATCTTGTTTGTAATTCTAAGACAAAACCTAGTTGAGAGGAGGGAGGAGTTTATAAGTATTAAGAAAAGGAGATGATTGACAGGCCATAGTCACAGAGGGCATGGGTCAAAATGGTATCAAGAATATGAATAGACCTGGCTGGAGTCGCTCAGTTGGTTGGGTGTCATCCTGTGCACCGAAAGCTTGCCAGTTTGATTCCCATAGGGAGGCAACCAATAGATGTTTCACCCTCACATCAATGTTTTTCTCTCCCTCTCCCTTCCTCTCTCTAAAAAAAAAAAAAAAATAAAAATAAAAATAAAATAAAAAATTATATTTTAAATAGTATGAATAAAAGGTATGATTTTCTTCAGAGATATTAAGAGAGGAATAGTAAATGGGTAAAGATGAGAATAAATGCAAATGAAAGAACTACTTTTTTATACAGTCATTCTTATTTTAGGAAAATTAGAAACCAAGTTCCCTGTTGAGTTAGAGGATTACCAGGATGGGGTTTGGAATAAAGCTACAGAAGACCTTCTGTGTAAACTGGGGTAAAGAAGCAGGAAGCAATCGGTATTACAACTGATCAGAATTGGTTGGTGTTGGGAGCTCAGCTGAGCTGAGAATGAGTGAACTTGGGGGAAGCCAGTAGTAGTCTTGGTCACATTAACAAGCAGAGGTGTAGAGTTGGATTTGCCTGGTTTGGGGGCTTCTGGTGTAAGTTATTTATCTTACATTCACAGTGAGTTAGTTTTAGTCTCCTGTTTTCCTGTCCCATGAATAGAGGTTTTATGAGCTAAGATACACATTCATTAGTGTTCCTCATGGGAAAGTGAACCCTAGGTTCTGATAGGAAAAAAAAAATCTTTAGAGTATAAATATACAGGCAGTCCTTGGGTTACATCAGACTCGACGTACGTCGTTTCGTGGTTCCGTCGCCATCTCCCATTTATTTATAAAAAAAAAGTTTCATCATTTTGACGTATGTACACATGTGCTTTATGTTTTTTATTATTTATTTACCACAAGTAAAGGTCAGGAATTGTTATCTTTCTTTTAATTTTTTTTTACTGTTTCACTTCATTACTGCTGTGTATATGCTCCATATGAGTGACATAGGTACTTATGTAGGTGGGTTCCAACATACGGCGAAAATTGCGTTATGTCGTGCCATAGGAATGGATCTCCAACGTAACCTGAGGACCTACTGTAATACATTGCATTATGTCAGCATAAAGCCATACTGCACAAAGCCATTTGATTTCTTGTTTTTTATTAATTAACTAGAGGCCCAGTGTATGAAATTTGTGCACTGCAGGGGGCGGGGGAGAGAGTCCCTCAGCCCAGCCTGCACCCTCTCCAGTCTGGACCCCTCGGGGGATGTCTGACTGCCTCTCGCAATCCAGGACTGCTGGCTCCTAGCCGCTTGCCTGCCTGCCTGCCTGGTCGCCCCTAACCCCTCTGCCTGCCTGCCTGATAGCCCTAACCACCTCTGCCTGCCTGATGGCCCCTAACCACCTCTGCTTGCCTGCCTGATTGCCCTAACTGCTCCCCTCCTGGCCTGATCGTTCCTAACTGCTCTCCTGCTGGCCTGATTGCGCCTAACCACCTCTGCCTTGCCCCGCACCCAGGACCCAGGATTCCCTCTTCCAGCCAGTCGCAGGCACCCGGGACCTGGGCTTTCCTCCCTCTGGCCAGCCGCAGGCACCCAGGCCAGCTTATCCTGGGCCAGCCACAGCTGCAGCTGCAGGGGACCATGGGCAGGCAGCTTCACCCAGGCCACAGCTGCAGGCCCTGGCACCCGGGACTGTGGGGCAGGCGGCTTGTCACTCTCCCGGGCCGCAAGTGCAGCCGCTGGCACCTGGGACCATAGGGCGTGTAGCTTGTCTCTCTCCTGAGCCTCAGCCCCAGCTGCTGGTGCCTGGGACTGCGGGGCGGGCAGCTCATCCCTCTCCCGGACTGCAGCCTGGCTGGTCCCCATTCCTCGCTCGCGAGCTCATTTGTGCCTGGCTGGTCCCCATTCCTCTTTCATGAGCTCATTTGTGCCTGGCTTGTCCCCATTCCTCTCTCAAGAGCTCATTTGTGCCTGGCTGGTCCCCATTCCTCTCTCCCCATTGTTGAGCATCTGAGCCATTATGACGTGATGGTGTGACAACCATTTGCATATTAGCTCTTTATTATATAGGATAAAAATATAAACAAACATTACTGATCAATACAAACAGAAGGCCAGTGACTTTGATGGATTTACATGATTTGACTTCTGCCCCAGGGCAACTGGGGCTTAGTAATGGATCCAGTAACACTCTATCAGTTCTTTATTGTCTAGATATTATCTCTGCTTCTGGGGAGTTTAAACATCTTAATTTTTAGAACTTTACTTTTTGAGTAAAAGTCTTCTTTTTCTTTTAATTTTTACTTTATGGACATGGAGAAGAGAAACCCAAGTGTCATGAGTCTGTGGTGAACTTACGTTAGAAGGAAAAGGCTGGTTGAATATTAAGGGATAAATATACATCATCAGAACATTACTCTATAAAAAATAAAATGTTATGAGAGGAAATGTGCTAAGATGGGAACACAATTTAGTTTAGAGCAAAGCATATGCACGTGTTTATTTTTATTAAAATTCCTCTTACTCCATATTTACCTTGTTGCTTTATAATGGAATTATGTGAGGACAGAGACCAAACCTTCCACATGCACTATTGTACTGTCTTCTTCTATACTCTGGGTACATAAAAAATACTCTTACAATTGAAAATGGGAAACACAAATGCACTTTGAAGCAATTTGGTGATATTTTAATTCCTGATGTCCATCTTTGGTACTTGGAAGCACTTCCGTTACGCAGATCCTGCTTAGCTTGCTTTTATTGTTACTTCTGCAGATACTCTGGCTCTTTGTCATACTCCGTGGCTTTATTAGTAGTTTCCTGGGTTTGAATCTCAGTTTCCCAAATCCAAGTACAGGCTTTTGGAGGATAGAGACAATTTCTTCTCCAACATTGTTGTGACAGGACACAAAATAGTAAATTATTTAAATTATACCTCACTTTAATAAAATAAGAAAAAGAATGTCTTTACTGCCATGAATTTTATTTCAACTCATGTGGAATTTATACACCTTTGAGGAATCTGTACTTCTTCTGTGCTCTCTGCAGCTCATTCATATCTATTCTTTTCAGTTTGTTGAAGTCAGCATGTGATGGTTGGCTTCTTGGAACATCATCATCCATCAAAAGGCACCAAGAGTCCAGTAACAGTGGAGAGACTAGAAGAGAGAAGAAGACAGTTGGGTTTCAGTCACCTATGGAAGATGATGCCCTGTGGACATGTCAAAAGACAGATACATATCAACCCCAAAGAGGTAAGCTTAGCATCTATAGGAGCAAAATGAGAACCTGCTTCTGGGGAGTGTTAGAATCTTACTAGCCACGACCTTCAGATGATTTCCTACAACCCTGAGCAGGTTAAATATGTCACAAGCTGACATGTGCCTGCAAGGCCATAGGTATCCCATCCCGATCAGTGAATTACATCAGCATGTCTCTTAGAATACTCATATGAGAAACTATCCCATTTATCCCTCTTTCTGCAAGCAGCCAACCGTAAGAATTATTCAGCAGTAAGTATGATCATAGACACAAAATAATGCTCAAAGTGAGTAAAGAGGACAAGAAACTGAACATAAATCTCTGCCGGGAAAGTAAACTCTAACAACTACAGTTAATCTTCAATTAACTGGAAATATGGGGAGGGTGGAGGAGAGGTCATGGATAAATTCTACATTGTGGCTGCAACAGAACCTCATAAGTCTTAAGCATATATTGCCTAGCAGTCTTAAGTACCAGTGATTCTTCTTATTTTATATGTCATGGATATTTTTTTAAATCAATTATAAACAACTGTGTGAAATGTTGAGTGAAGCAGTTAAATGTAATTGTGTTTCCCAGTTGTTTCTGGAGTGGCTCTGACTTCATCTCTCCTGGAATTATTTTTTTTTCTTTTTTATTGGATTTATTGGGGTGACATTGTTTAATAAAATTATATAGGCTCCAGGTGTACAATTCTCTAACACATCATCCATACATTGTATTGTGTGTTCACCACCCCAAGTTCTCCTGGAATTTTGAAGGGAAGGATTTAGGAGCAGAGTGGGAGGAGTCTGGCATGTTGTACAGAAGAGCTCTACAGGAAACAAAGGGCCAAAAACGGCTTGGCACCCTCTGCTCACACTTCTTTCCACACACTTTTCTTTCCTGCTCACAGCCATTAACCCTGATTTCCGTCTGATTTGCCTCTTTTCCATTGAGCTTACCCTGCCCCATATCCTATCTAATAAAGAGGGAATATGCAAATTGACCATCAAGCTGTCACAAAGATGGCAGCACCCATAGCCACAAGATGGCAGCGCCCAGTCCCCTCAGCCCCACCGGAGTCCCCCAGTCCTTTCAGCCCCGCCAGGGGGGTGGCAGGCACGCAGTGTGGCTGGACCTGTTGCTCCTTGCGCCTGCCGCCGGAGTCCCACAGTCCTTTCAGCCCAGCCAGGGGGGCGGCAGGCGCACAGTGTGGCCGGGCCCGCCCTCAGCCCCCCAGGGCTGAACCGAGGCCCAGGCAAGCCTCGGATGGTGGCTGCCCAGCTGCTCAGGGCCACCCGAGGCTCAGGTAACCAGGGCCAGCTAAGGCTTGCACTGCCGGCAGTGGCAGCAGCAGAGGTGTGATGGGGGCGTCACCTTCCCCTGATCGCCGGGTCGCCTCCCACCCCTGAGGGCTCCTGGACTATGAGAGGTGGCAGGCCAGGCTGAGGGACCCCCCTCCAGTGCATGAGTTTTCATGCACTGGGCCTCTAGTCTGGTATAAGCGGCCACGTTTTCATCAGCTCTCTGGACGCTCTCACCTGCTCCCCAAGAGCTGTGGGTGCTTTATGAGAGCTGCAGGTGTGGCTCCATCCTTTCCTCCTGTCTGCCAGCATTGTCATGTTGTTTGGTTTTAATTGTGATTAATCTAGAAGTTATTTAATCCTTTCCCAGATAATTGATGATAATTAATGCAAACTTCAGAAGGGAGTCTAGGCACAATCTGAACCAAAGCAAAAGTTTATTTTGTTTGACATAGTGAAAAGTTCTGCAGACTTCCATCGCCTTTGGGTAACCTAGAAACAAAAATGCAATTCAGGAGGCTGAGAACCTGAGATGGAACCATCGCCCTCTCTGTGGGTGGTCCTTCAGAAAGGGGCGGCTCTTCCGGGGCTTCCTCATTCTCAGTCATCGCACTTTGGAGAGTGGAGAACCTGTCAGAATCGGTGTGGTGGTTGCACCGCAAGGCTTAACGCAGTCTTCTGTTAACTTGTCACCAAATTTGTGTTGTATGTCAGCACTAAAATAAAATGCCACAATGAGAAAAATGTAGTGTAATAGCAAAGGGACAAATAACCTGTGTGATTGGTTAAGACCACAGCCACATTAGAAAGCTGCAATGGAAAAGGCACTCTGAGAAAGGTATCTGGCCAGCCCTTGCCACGGTGGAGGTTAATCTCTCCCGGGCCTGGCCACAGAAGCCGGAAGCCTGGAAAGGGCTTGTGTCCAAAAAAAATCAATTTCTAATTTGAAACAAAATCATTTTTGACTAACAGGGTTTCAGAACCCATTACTTTTTGCTGTACAGTCTGCTGACATTTCAGCACTTTCTGTTGTGCACAATGAATCCTAATAGTCATTTTATAATGTTGCTATACCAATCAATTTAACCAGGAGAAAGCTGTTACAATTCTGCAAAGTTTTCAGGAACAGCTTTCACTCATGGTATTATTTTTTTTCATTAGGTGTTTTTTCCCCCTCCTTTTTTTTTTGGGGGGGGGGGGTGGGTGGTGGTGGTGGTGGTGAAGTGTTGCAGTGAAAAATTGAAACATTTTCATCTTTTCAAGAGTTTTGTTTTAAGGCATTGTACTCGTAAGAATTAACTTTTTTTCTACTCATAAGAAAGGCTATATTGTATTTTTCTCTTCTTTTATTTTAATACTAGAGGCCTGATGCACAAAATTCATGCATGGGTGGAGTCCCTAGGCCTGGCCAGCAATCAAGGCCAATTGGGACCTTCCGGCTGCTGGCCAGGGTCTCCTTTCGTTCTGTGCCGCCCCCTGGTAGTCAGCGCACGTCATAGCAAGCGATTGAACTCCTGGTCTCCTGGTCGAACTCCCAAGGGGACACTTTGCATATTAGCCTTTTATATATATAGATGAAGCATTAGCAAAATTATGGTATACCTGGTCATTGAGGGAGGCCCCTGTGAGTCATTCTGCTCATTGCAGACCTGGTATACACAGATCCCAGGACAGGGCAATGTTATTGCATTGCTGTTTGCTGTGATACCCAACCAAAGGGGAGACACTCGCCAAGGTGGGCTGCAAAGGGTTCGGCACCTGTTTCTCATGAGGCCAATGACCTCCCACCAATTGCCTAAGTTAGACGACTTGGCTTATCATCTCCTTAACTGTTTTCCCTTTTTAGTGTCTGAATTTTTTAATATACTTTTCTTCTGTCTTATATCCTTTTTTTCTTTTGTTGTCCTTTAATTATTAAGTACTATATAGGACATTTACTGCAGGACTGTTATTTATTGTCAGTCTCTTTCTCCTTTATCTCTCCTACCCCCTCACCATTCTGCCAACTTTATACATACTAAACATGTAAAAAAAAAGGACCTGATTCTTGTCTCAAGAAATAACCTTGTGATCACAAAAATATTCACAATATTGTCAGAATTACACTTGAAATAGAAATTGTTTTTCAATCAACAATGCTTGGAATGGTCTATTTTAGTTGCTTTTATTGAGCTACATGACATTCCTTAGGGAGAGATTCCTTAGAGAAATCTAAACTTGAGTCGAGAACTTCTAAGCCACAGGCACAAATCTGGAAGCACCAGCCCTCATTTCTCTTTTCCCAGCTTGTCTCAAACTTTTTCTGAGCAATCACTGATTCCCTTTCACAGGAGCCCACGAAGCTGAGGGCATTTTTTCAGTTATGCGCAAGGTCTGGCAGAGGCTGTGAGGCACTGAACATGCATGTTAGATGGACATGGTAGATCAGGCCTTGTCACTGCCAACTCCTACATCAGCCTTCAAAAGCACACCGCTACATTTAGAGCCACCTCCTGTTTATTCCTCTTTCATTGATCTCCGAATCCCCTTAAAACTGTGAGTTTGAGAGAGGCTGAATCTGAAATAATTCCAATCTACCAGATGGGTTGACCACGCCTTCCATTTTGTCTTTGGGTGTTTTAGGTTATGTATATACAGCAGCTGTCACTGATTGATGCTCCTGGGGGGCTTCCAAGTGCACTTGTCTTTTGCTGGAAGAGGGTTATGGAAGACCCATCTGAAGTGAGGAGTAATTTCTGAAGCACTAGTTGCTCCTCTAAGTGCATCTGGGCTCGCAGTGATGCGAGTGTTTTCTAGTCCGTGATGGAGTCATGGGTCATGTGATTAAAGAAGTAAACAAGGCCCAGATGGTGTGGCTCAGTGGTTGAGCATCAACCTATGAACCAGGAGGTTCAGTTAGATTCCCAGTCAAGTATATGCCCAGGTTGCAGGCTTGATCCCCAGTGTGGGGCATGCAGGAGGCAGCAGATCAATGATTCTCTTATCATTGATGTTTTTCTCTCTCTCTCTCTCTCCCTCCTCTCTGAAAAAAAAAAAAAAAGTATTAAAAACAAAAAAGAAGTAAAACACGCTGGAGTATCCAAAGTACAGAAACCATTCCCATCTTGCCTCTAAGGAGTGTTTACTTATGTTTATTTTTTAGTAGCATCATCATTATGATTATCTGTTTAATCGTTAGAAAAGGTAGCACAAGATATCACTTCTGATTTCCAGAGGCTGAGCTAAAAGATCGGTTAAAAGTTGATGCCTTTATTAATAGAACACAGAAGATAAGTATAGTACAGGGCTAATCCCAAACATGTAGATTAAATTGTCCTGCCCAGACCACTCAAAAAAGGAATTCAAATGAAATAAACTAGCATTGAGAGTTGAAGTTGCTATATATGGCATATTGTAACTTAAACCAGAGCCTGTACATTTTCCATCTTCTATAATAGAAAGAAGTATCTCAAAATACTCTATAGTTTACTTATTATTTATGTTTTCCATTTTTCCCACTAGAATATAAGCACCCCATATGTTCACTGTTGTATTACCCTAGACCATTGCTTAATATGTGGTAGATGCTCATTATATATTTGTTGAGTAAATTAAGGTGACATTATAGATACTGGTTTTTCTCTCTGTGTCCTTGCCCACAAAAAGCACCTAATCAGTTGAACTTTTTAACCCCATTACCTGCAATGATTCAGTGATTTAAGGAATGCATATGCTTGTCCCTTCAGAGTCCTTATGGTGATTGATTGGCAATGTCAAAAAGATAACAGTAGAGTCTTAAAAATAGCACTGCCTTGAAAGTCAAGAAAACTGTGAGGTTCTTCATTTTCTTTTACTCTAATTGAGATTTAATCTACGTACAGTAAAATTGCATAGGTCTTTCCTGTGCATTTGAAAAACATTGACAATTGTATATATCTGTGTAACCACCACCCAATTAAGATGTAGTGTCCATTCTTCATGACAATTCCCTTGTGTCGTTCCCCTGAGGCCTCTCTCCTTGGCTTGCATATAGCTGTGTTCTCCGTGTCCTCACAAGGCCTTTTTGCTGTGAGCACACACCCCTGGTATATCCCTCTTCTTATAAGGACACCAGTTATATTGGACTAGTGGCCCAGTGCACGAATTTGTGCACATTGAAAGGAAATTAATTAGAAGAAATATTTTAATATCGTTATTCGCCCTTTCTCTAGAATAGAAGTGTCAACCAAATTCCTGATAGACAATGACAGATGGAAACACACGCATGTGATTGGTGCCAGTGAGAGCTTTATATGTATCCTGCATGCGTGAGTCAACTAAGCCTATTATAGATATAGATTAAACTTGCTTAATTAGACCTGATTTCTGATGTAGCTAAACTTTTTCCAGCCCAGTGAAGCACCCCAACTTCTCTTTCAGGTAATAGTCAGCGACACAGCAGTAAATATCAACACGGAGCAGATTATTATTGTAGATCACACAGGGAGAACAAAGGGTAAAATATTTAACTGCAGCAGTGTTTGACTATATTCCGTGCAGTGAGACAACTTAAAGTCATTTTCAAGGTCCATCATTTCTTACTTCTTTTTGGTCAGGTCAAGTTTCTAAACTTTCTAAGTCTCCGTTTTCCAGCTAATGAAAAGAAAATAGCATTCCACTAAGTCTCCTATCTACTTACTCCAGGAATTCTATGAGGATCAAATGAGATGAGGCACAGGAAAGTGCTTCACAGACATTTGGTTAAAGTGTAAAATGTTTGCACCTGGCTATAAAATAAGTCATGTTCCTGGGGTGAAGAAACTCCAAGGAGGCTAGTCGCTAGGGAGAGGAAGCTGGGCATTACTATGTGACGTCATTACCCGGTGCCCACAGTGACCGTTTCTGGGCTGGGCTCGGCTGTGGGCCACATTTTGCGCCCTGGGGTCTTGGCAGTGTAGGCTGCGATTTGGTGGGGTGTCACTCCAGGGTGGTGGCGGGGCCTGTGTCCCACTTGGGGGAAGCTGAGTGTTGCTTTGTGGGGACCAGGTCTGTGGTGCTGTTTCTCTGTAGTTGGCCAGTGCGCGTCATGGCAGCTCCTGCATTGAGCGTCTGCCCCCTCATGTTCAGCGTGCGTCATAGCAACCGGTCGGACGGACGGAGGGAGGGACACTTAGCATATTAGCCTTTTATATATAGAGATTAGGGCCCATCCATCTGACCTCGCTTAACCTTAATTAGCCCCTGTGAAGGCTCTCTCTGCAAATGTGCTCTGAGGTGTACTGGGAGTTAGAACTTCAGCATAGGAATTAGGCAAAGGGAGAGGACATAATTTAGTCCATAACAACTACTTTTTTCTTAGTCTCTATGCCTTTTATCTTTTCTTATCTCATTACACTGTCTGGGACTTCCATTACAATGTAAGATAAAATGTGCCTGGTCTCACAGGAAAGCAGGTATTCTTTCACCATTACATATGGTTTTAGCTGTAAGTTTTTTTGTAAATGCTATTTATCATGTTATAAAGGTTCCCACCTCGTTTGCTGAGATTTACTATTGGTCAGAGTGTAAATTCATAAAAACTTTGGAAAACAGTTTGGTATTATTTATTAAAAATAAATAACAAGTACTCTGTATCCAAGCAATTTCTTTCTAGGTATATATACTAGAGAGAATCTCATGCACATAGTGTTTAACTTACAAACATGTTCATAGCTGTATATTTAGTCAGGGTAGGCTAATCACTCTGGTAACAAGTGGTCAGAAAAAACATCAGTGGTTTAAAGAAGAAACTTTTTTTCTCCTGTAATGGTCCAGGGTAAGAGTTCAGGTTGACAGCAGCTCTGCTCCAAAGAATGATGGCTCTGCCTTCTTTTTGTGCCTTCCAAGGTCACCTTGAGCATTGCAGTGACACTGGGGTGGGGAACTTGGTCCATGGCCAAATCTGGCCCACCACCGATTTTTGCAAATAAACTTTATTGGAATGCAGCCATTTCCATGTTTTGCATATTATCTGTGGCTGCTCTCGTGCTGCAACAGCAGAGTTGCATGGTTGCAACAGGAACAGGGTGGCTCACAAAGCCCAGCACACTTACCGTCTGACCTTTACAGGAAACTCTTGGTTGGCCCTGCCATAGCAGGTCACCAAGGACAAGGAAGCGTATGAAAGAGTACATGTGAAAGGTTATTATAGGACAGACCTGAAGTGGCACATATACTGTGCACTAGTTTTCCTCCTGACCACACATAATTACAAGGGGCACTGGGAAATGTAATCTAGCTGTGTACCCAAGAAGAGGGGAAGAGAGTGCATTTTAGTGGATAACTGGCATCCTCAGCCACTGCAGCATCTTTTCAATAGCCTCAAACCAGAAACTCTCCCAACATCCACCAATAGTAGGATGGACAAATAGTCATAATTGCATAAATGGAACATTACATAACACAGAAAACAAACCGCAGCTACATAAATCATCAGCACAGATAAACTCTCAAATATAATATTGAGCAAAAGGAGTCTTAAGAGGAAAATATATAGCATATTTCTATTTTACAAAGTTCAAAAGCAGCAAAACAATCACATTTGTGGGATGCATATCTAAATGGTAAAACTTTAAAGAACAAAAAGGGAATGACTGGGAATGGCGGCTGGTTTGTTCCTGTGTTTCAAGGGGAGAAAAGGTGATGGGGAAGGACATTGGTGATGCTTCCAGGCGGCAAAGCTGCCAGGACTTCATTTCTGGGTTTGAAAAGGGGTTACACGGGCATTTTCTATATCACTCACTCTTTAAACTAAACTGAATGTATAATGTGGCTCAGCTGTTTTTAAAATGCAAAATAAAAGAAAGGGCCCCGAGTTTTCCTAGACATGGAACTCTATAAGAAGTTATCTTATCATGAGGTATTGATTGGTGGATGGGCAGACACAGACCCAGCCATATGTAAGTAGGACATGATCATTATGTCCAATTCCATCTGTGTATGCAGAAATGTATGTTTATTTACATAAATGTATTCACACACATTTACCCATATATAAACATATACACTTATATATGAAATTTATCAGCCTAATGGATAATATTCTTACCAGCACTTTTATTTTTTAAATGTGTATATTGTCTTTGTGTGTGTGTGTGTGTGTGTGTGTGTGTGTGTGTGTGTGTGTGTGTGTAAATATAGAGGAATGTGTAATTTTATGAATATGCATAACTGTATGTAACTGTTGGTGTACTAAACACTAAATCAAATTTTATAGGAGGAATGAATATAATTAAAAGCTGATATATGGCTTTCTAGAAATTTAATAAGGGATAGAGCCTAGAGAATTAAAAAAAAGGAATAAAGTTCCTGTAAGGCACAGTACTCACACATTCTGGAAGTGCATCCATGGATCTGCACCCGTTGGTGTTGCTCTGTGCCTCAGTGCAGTCATTCCTAACTTCTCTGGGCTTCATAACCTTTCATAATTTGATGAAAGCTCTGGTCCCTTTGCCCATGAAAATGAATGAGCAGATAGACACACATTATTGTACCTACACTTAGGAGGCATCCACACATTCCTGAAGCACACACAGGGATCCCATTAGAAGTTCTTGGACCCTCTGTTAAAAGTTTCACTTTCTCCCTGCACTTACCCCTGGCCCGGCGGCTCTCTGGTGACATTCCCATGAGGCCCTAACACACTCACAAGACCCCTGCGCCTCCCACAGACCCTGGGGTGAGGGCTTGGTTGGGGTCCAGCTGGGGTCCCCCTCCAGTGCCTGAGGGTTTGGGGTTCAGCCCAGTTGCAAGTGACCTTGACCCAGCTCCCTCTCAGGCTGGCGTGAATGTGTGTGTTGGTGCCGAGCCTCTGTTTCATATTGCAAATATAAATAATTAAAGGAGACAGTTTAAGACCAAAAAAAAAGTTTTACTTTTTGTTATTCCCATCAAATGTCAATTGTCTCAACCAAACTTTTGATGGAAGTATCAAAACAGGAAAAGACAAGACTAATGTTGAGGCCTGTGTGACTAAAAAGACATTTATTCCGTCGCCCCCAGGCAGCCTTCCCTCTCACCTCCCCCTCAAGGCCTCCTCAGTTGCTGCTGCTCTCAGGTGCTTATTTTAATTTCCCCTGCATCCCCGGACTCTGCCCAGACTGTTGAAGGAGTGGCAAATGGCTTCTCCTGCCTCCCTTCTCTCTTACTGTGTTCTAAATTTTAGCACAAAAGTAATCTCTCCAAAAGCCATTTGTTGTTTTTTTAGAGAAAGATGTTTATTTACATAACCAATTAGGGTTCCTTTTGTTCATTTGTTGTTGTTTTATTGACTTCAGAAAGAGGAGAGAGAGGGGGAGAGAGAGAGGAACATCAATGATGAGAGAGAATCATTGATGGGCTTTCTCTTACATGCCCACTACTGGGGATCGAGCCTGAAACCCCGGGCATGTGCCCTGACCGGGAATCAAACCATGACTTCCTGGTTGTTAGGTCTATGCTCAACCACCGAGCCACACCTGCTGGGCCCAGTTGTTGTTTTTTCCATGGTCATTATTGCTGCTTTGTTTTATTTTTTTAGGCCAACTAGCACAGTGTTGAGTTTGCAGTACAGACCTTGGTTGTATTTAAAACCCAGCCTTGCTCTTCACAGCCCTGTGATACTGGACATGCAGCTTGACCTTTTCTCACTTTCCACTTCCTATTCCACAAAATGAGGACAATATATAAATTAAGGACTAATGAGATAATGCATTTAAAGTGATTAGCAAGGTACAGGACATAGTGATGCTCAATAAATATTTCCTGGATATACTAAACATGTAGCCTTGAGGCTGTTAATTTAGTGCTTTTGCTAATTCCATGCTCCCTATTCCTTCTATCAAAATTCCACCTCCTGCGTTGTCTTCCCTACAGCCGATGTGATCTCTCTCCCTTGTTAATTCCTCAGACTTTTCATCCTATTTAATATGCAGTAACTAGCAGAATGGTGAAAACTCCTGGATCAAAGTGTCTGGACAGGAATGCTGGCTCCGTCACGTACTGGCTTTGTGACCTTGGCAGGTCATGTAAGTCCCTATGGCTTATTTCCTGTAAATTAGATATAAAAGTAGTGTCTATTGCAAAGGTTTTTTTATGAAATGGCCAAACAATAGAGATAGAGCTGGGGGGTAGCGGGGAGGGCAGTAACAGACCAGTCAGGATGAAGGGAACTACAAATGGCATAAGGGGCCTTTTTGGCATGTGGAAATATTATAAAACTGGGTTGTAAAAATAAATAAGCAAATACCAGGACAAAAATGTTTCAAACTGCCCATGATTTCATAGCTGAACAGATTTGCTACTGTTATCAAACTGTACACCTAAAATGGTTAAATGTTATGATATTCAAATGATACTTTAATGAAACTGTTTATTATAAAAAGAATATATGGTATATGGAAAAGACTTAGAAGAGTGTCAGGCACATACTGAGCATACTGTATCTGTTGTTACTGCTGTATACTGCCTTGGGTCATTTTTTATTCTTTACAGTACTGTATTGTTGAGAGTAACTCATCCTCTTGCTCTCACGCCTTCTTTCCCCTCCTCCTAAACTAAGCTTGAGCTTAATCCTGGTGCTTAGCAAATATTTACTGACTGAATGCACTATGTGGACTGATGACTAATGTCTAGTGTGAGAATGTACTGGTTTGGGTTGAGGGTCCCACAGGTTTTTGTACACAAAAGACAATTGTGCATTTGGTGGCTAGTGGTTTACATCCATACGTAACAGTGAGCAGTTAATATTGAGTATAGTTTAGAAAGCCAGGGTCCATGGTGATTGCTCTTGCTTTCTCTAGTTCTGATTTTCTGCGGTCACACCTAAACTGTTCCACTCCTGAAGTTAGCAGACTGAGTGCTTGGCATTTTAGGGTCTGATATTCCCAACACACCAAAGCTATCTTTGTGTTATTTGAATATTCACCCTTTTCTCAAAGAAAGAGTGAATCTTCCCAAATAACTTCCTTAAACAGTCTGGATTGTAGTCTCCCAGGAATCAGAAGACTGTGAATAAGCATTCCAGAAAAAGACAGGGAAGTTTTGTGTTGTTTGAAAAATAATATTAAGAAGGATAAATTATTATTATTAGAAATACTAATAATTAAAAACAAACAATAACAACAAATATTCATGTCCATATCTTCTTATTTAGCACTTCAGGAAAGAAATTATGCACATTGCTTGTTAGAGAGGAGCGGAGGCCACATGGGCCCAGGATGGTTAGTTGAGCATCTCTTCCAGTGAGACACTTCCTTTAGCCCAGTGTAGAGTCTTTGAAAGAAACATTCAAGGTTCATGTCTACCTTGAAAGCTTTGAGGGCAGGATAAGTTTAATTTTGGGGGGTGTGGAGATACAGAGTCCTGGAATCTTCTATTTTGTCAAGGAGAAGAATGATCTTTTATTATGATCATTAAGGGGAATGAAATAAAACAATTTACCATCTTGGGTATTTTCACAGTAAACCCAAACCAGCAGGAATATGAGAGGAATCAGGTTTTTAAAAAAGCTCTAGTTAGCCCTAACTGGTTTGGCTCAGTGGATAGAGTGTCGGCCTGTGGACTGAAGGGTCCCCAGTTCGATTCCGGTCAAGGGCATGTACCTTGGTTGCAGGCACATCCCCAGTTGTGGGTGTGCAGGAGGCAGCTGATCGATGTTTCTCTCTCATCGATGTTTCTAACTCTCTATCCTTCTCCCTTCCTCTCTGTAAAAAAAAATCAATAAAATATATTTTTTTAAAAAAGCTCTAGTTAGTCTGTTATTGCAGAAATGTACTTTTTTTTAAACAAGATATTGCAGATCTCTGATGCTCACAAAATCAAAACAACCCGCTGAATTTTCCATCTGTCATTGTTTCATCTCACAGGGGGGGCACGGGGATGCTTAATTTCAAAGCTTAGGAATTCCTATAATCTCTAATATATTACTCAGAATGGGCTTTTCCATTTCTTTTTATTGACTTCCCAAATTGTTTCCTTTATTGTTCATACAGGGACAATGACAGGAGTTAGAAAAGATGCGTCCACATCTCCTATGACAACAGAAAGCCAAAAGGACCTTTTAAGCTCAACCACATCGTCATTCCAACACGAATCCTCCCGGTAAGCTTTAGGGGTTCTTTGATTTAACATTCTCCAAAGAAGAGCATTTTTCAAATTTTGTTTTTATTGATGTATAATATCATATTAATTTCAGGTGTACATCATAGCAATTTGATATATACATTAGGAAATGATCCCAACAATAAATCTAGTTACCATCTGTCATCATACAAAGTTATTATAATGTTACTGACTGTATTCCATATGCTATACATTATATCCTTATAACATTTCTATTTTAACTGGAAATTTGTAGCTCTTAGTCCCCTTCACCTATTTCAGCTGTCCCCCCAACCCCTTCCCTTTCTGTAACCACCAATTTGTTTCCTGTATCTATGAGTTTGTTCTCTTTTGTTTGTTCTTTTGCTTTGCTTTTTAGATTCCACATATAAGGGAAATCATACAGTATTTATCTCTGACTTATTTCACTTAGCATAATACCCTTTAGGTTCATCCATGTTGTTGCAAATGGCAGTGTTTCATTCTTTTTATGACTGAGCTATATTCTGTTACATATATACCACATCGTGTGTGTGTGTGTGTGTGTGTGTGTGTGTGTGTGTGTGTGTGTGTGTGTTTCACAAGATAATTTATTCAAGCACTCTTACCTCCAGCATCTGGACAGAACTCATGCAGTAGAGTTTCAAAAATCAAAATATAACCCAAACAATAACAAGGTTTCTTATTTTCATACCACATCTTCTTTATCCACTCATCTATTAGTGGATACCTACGTTGCTTCCATGTCTTGGCTGTTGTAAATAATTCTGCATTGAACATAGGGGTGCACATATCTCTTCAAATCGGTGTTTTTGTTTTCTTCGGATAAATACACAGAAGTGGAATTGCTAGATAGTATGGTAATTTTATGTTTAATTTTTTTAGGAACCTTCATACTGTTTTCCATAATGACTGTACCAATTTACATTCCCACCAACAGCGAACAAGGGTTCCCTTTTCTCCAAATTCTCGCCAACACTTGTTTCTGTCTTTTTGATAATAGCCATTCTGACAGGTATGAGGTGATACCTCATTGTGGTTTTGATTTGCATTTTCCTGATTAGTGATGTTGAGCATCTTTTCATGTGTCTGTTCACTATCTGTATATATTTTTTTGAAAAAAATGTCTCTGCCCATTTTTTAATCAGAATCTGGTTTTTGGGGTTGTGTTGTTTTTTTGTGTGTGGGTGGGTTTTTTTTGGTATTAAGTTGTATAAGTTCTTTATATATTTTGGACACTAACACTTTATTGGATGTATGATTTGCAAATATCTTCTCCTATTCAATAGGTTGCCTTTTGTTTTGTTGATGGTTCCCTTCACTCTGCAAAAGCTTTTCAGTTTGATGTAGTCTCATTTATTTATTTTTGTTTTGTTTCCCTTGCCTGAGGAGATTAATTTAAAAAAATATTTCTAAGACCAATGTCAAAGACTTTACTGCCTATGTTTTCTTCTAGGAGTTTTATGGTTTTCAGGTCTAATATCCAAGTCTTTAATCCATTGTAAATTTATTTTTGTATATGGTATAAGATATACATTCTTTCCCATATAACTGTACAGCTTTCCCATTACCATTTATTAAAAAGACTGTCTTTTTCCCATTGTGTATTCTTCCTTTGTCATAAATTAATTGACCATATATGTGTGGGTTTATTTTTCAGTGGTGAATTCTGTTTCATTGATCTATGTGTCTATTTTTATGCCAGTATCATACTGGTTTGGTTTCTGTAGCTTTGTAGTATGCTTTGAAATCAGGGAGCATGATAACTCTAGCTTTGTTCTTTCTCAAGATTGTTTTGGCTATTTGGGGTCTTTTGTGGTTCCATACAAATTTTAGGATTTTTTTTCTAGTTCTGTTAAAAATGCTATTGGTATTTTGATAGGTATTGCAGATTGCTTTAGGTAATATGGACATCTTAACAATATTAATTTTCCAATCCATGAGTTTGATCTATCTTTCTATTTATTTGTGTTGTTTCAATTTCTTTCATCCGTGTCTTATAGTTTTCAGAGTACAGGTCTTTTACCTCCTTGTTTAAATTTTTTCCTAGGAATTTTTTATTCAATTGTAAATAAGATTGTTTTCTTAAGTTCTCTTTCTGGTAGCATGCTATTAGTGTGTAGAAATGCAACTGATTTCTCTGTGTTAATTTTTTATATCCTGCAGCTTTGCTGATTTCATTTATTGTAACATATTTTTGGTGGAATCTTTAAGGTTTCCTATGTATAGTATCATGTCATCTGCAAATAGTGACAGTTTTTACTTGTTCCTTTACATTTGGGATGCCTTTTATTTCCATAGAGCATTTTTGAGGTTTACTTAATAAAGAGTGGAAAAATCTTGATACTTTTAATGGCTGATACTCAGGAGAGAGGCCTTTACTTGGCATCTAGATTTGGCTAGTTGAGCTCATGGAGCACCTTTCTTTAAACGTGCCTTTCCCTAGTTGATAATAGTAATTGGCAAGGATTTCCATGAAAACACAACTAATCCTCCTTCATTTAAAAAAAAAAAAATCTGCTTAACAGCAAGTCCTTCCCAATTTATCACAGAATGGTTGTACACTGGACTGTAAATTTAACTAACTGAATTATTGATATTGAAAAATATAGTGGATTTTGTACTACAATTAAAGGACTGTCAACATTTACTTATAACAGAGAAATTTGAATGAAGAGCTAATAATTTGACCAGCCTTGTTTGGAAACAGGAAAATAAATGTTATTAAGATTTCTCATATCTAATAAGTGAACTTTCATTTATATACTTACGGCTGAATATATAAATATAAAATCCAAAAGGGCTTGATTTATTTTTCCTTGGGAATATGATTGTTTGAGCACTTAAATACCTAGTATCTTATGAGATGAATATAAATTTTAAGACAATTTTAATTTTAAAGAACTTTCAGGAAATGACACAGAGGATGACAATAATGTCTGTCATCTATTAAGCATGCGTATTCCCAGCCCTTTGTGTGCATCATCTGACTTAATCTTCATCGCAGCCTTGTGAAGTGGTATTACTGTCGCCCTCGCTTTAAAAATTAGGAAACTAAGGTTCAGAGAGACTGAGTGACTTGCCTAAGGTCACATAGCCAATAAGAGGTGAGCCAGTGTTTCAGGCTCCAAAGGCCATCATCTTAAATATTACAATAGTTGACAAAGACAACCTTCCTATTTTTGAGGTCACCCACAATCAAAAGAAAATTTAATTAGTTTACCGCATTCTTTGTTTATTACTCCTTTTTTTCTTCTTAATGCTGGTGTTGTTATTTTGCCAAAGACCCACAGTGAGTTGTGGTTCTGCAATATTGATGGGGTTCCCACCTTGGTGACTTAACGTTGTGGCTGAACGCCTGTGCTCAGAGGATCTGTCCTTGCTCATCTTGAGGGAGTCCTCTGGAGGAATTACAGGTAAAGAGGAGGGCGAGCCCCAGTCTTCAGTCTTGGTGAATTTGCCTATTGTTGGAGATTAAAATGGAACCTTTAACACTACTTTAATGTGTATTTGATTCTTGCATTTCACTTTAGCGAGAAGCATGAAAAAGTAAAAGCAAGTGCTTCCCAGGAAGAGTTTTATAGAACATCCTCAGCACACATTTTCTGAATGGACCGTATCAACTTTGTAGAGTTTTACAAGGCCAGTTAAAATTGCTGTGAAGACGCGTATTTATGGACCTTAAGAAAAAGGATTCTGTATCTGCTGGTTCTTAATACTGCAGATCAGCTAAATATAGATCCTCAGAAGATTCTTAAATAATGAGCATTTAGCTAAAGCTAAAGAAACAATGTGTAGCACACCAGGTTTTGTCCTTAGACATGCACAATGGCATGTTATAGGTCTATTCTACAAAGTGCAGAGTTGAAAAAGATTCAGTGCTATGAAATCAGTTACCAGGAAGGCACAGTGGTTGCTTTCCAGACTTCAGAATCGGGATTATTTGAATTATTTTTATTTCAAAGTGTAGAAAAGGCATTTTTTTATAGACTACTTTTCAGTTACAGGGAACTCAATGCAAAAGAAAAACCTATTGTTCTTTGTCGCAACCAATCTTTGAAGGTAATACTAAGGTAAACAAGAGTAAAAGACCTTTGTCCACCCCAAAATCCCAAGAATTTGCAAGTCTTGCAAGAGAGTATGGGGGTGGGACGTATGCTAGTGGGAGACAGGTTTCCCTTTGTTCTCTGCAAAGTGCTAACACCTAGAAACCCCCGTATCATTCCATATGCAGGTGATAAAATGAGGCGTGGCAAAGTCATCTTTCTCATTCACAGTGAAGATTGTTAATTGTTCTCTCTGCTGCCTGTCAATATAATGTGAAATTTTCATTCCCCATTCAAGATGGAAAAAGTTGTGGCTGAAAATGTTAACATTTGCATTTTTATTTGTTGATTTATTTAAAGGACAGCCTCTCCTACAGCAATCCATCACTTGGTGACACCCCAAATATGAATAATGTATTGTAGACTTGCAGTTACCATGTGTAATAAGAGCTAGAGACAGTAAAGGAATGTTAACTATGCTGCAAATGTAATATTTATTGACTCATAAAGTTTATTGCTTTTGAGGTTCAATAATACTGACCATAGGACATTAATATCACTTAGCCTGATTTTAGCTGGGCACCTTTGTATGTAGAAATATTCATCTATCTCATGCTAACAAAGTAAATATGTAATTGATAACACAAGCAGAGAGAGCTTTATAGTTTTCTGTGCTGGGAGCTAGAATGCGTCAGTTTCACTTCTGGTCTCCAGTACCCATGCACTCCATCCCCACCCCCCCACCCCCGAGCTGCCCAGGAGAGTAAACACATGGTTATCTTGGCACAAGAGGGTGCCACTGAACTAAACGGTGCCATGCATTTCTGCTCAGCTGAAGCAGGCAACACTCACAAATCCCTCCTCCTGGAGAGGGCACTAGAGGGCTTCTCTCCCTGTCATTCTGAACAAGGAGGGTAGGTGCTCCTTCACTCAAAAGGTTCAGCCCTTTTCCTGTCATGATACTGAGTCAGAGTTTACGCTTCTATTTGATCCTGTACTCCAGTGTGAAGCCAGACCCGGGCAGGTTACCAATGAATTTGTTATGAGCACAAATGGTACTGATAATTAACCCATTTGTGCCTTCCAGAATTAGGTATGTCCATTGCCAGCAATAAAGATCATGCAAGAAATATCTGGCCCCCAGAGCAAAAGAAGTAATGTTAATTAGCAACCATCAGCTGTAATTGTCATCCCCATTAAGATGCAGAATTATGTATTTCTTCGTTATAAATAGCCTTTCTAATTGTGCTTGATGTATGCCAATTTAATCAAAAAGTATACTTGCAACAGCAGATATTTGCATTAATGTAGCTTTGGATCTTCAAATCTTTTATTTCAAATTTGACTGGGAAAAAGAGTCTATTGCAGCTGTATATCCTTTGTATATTGATGTTTTTTTCTATTCAGGTATATAGATCTGATATATTTTATATTAAAGATGGAGATCTTTAATATCTTCTGGGATTGTTCAATGAAACAGACTTGGTGGAGTTTCTTTCTCTTAGTCATGTGATTCCAAACTGATCAACAGAAGAACCTACCAGGTGTACAGGGATAGGATGACATTCTCAGTCTCTGAAGAAAAAGGTTACTAAGACCTCATCTTCTCTGTCCTTTCCTGGCTCATAAGAGTTAATGCTGGTATTCTCGACCTCTTTGTGGTTTTTTTCCATGAGATTGAAGAGAGAAAAGCAGATCTCACCAAGTCTGCCTGATTAGTGAGTTTTTGGAACTGAAGCTGGAGTTAGCCTATTTCTATTAGGTATACTGTTCAGTTCTCTACTTACATGGGATATCTTTCCATTTATTGGTGTCATCTTCAGTTCTTTTCATCAGTGTTTTATAGTTTCCAGTGTACAAATCTTTCACCTCATTGGGTAAATTTATTCCCTAGTATGTTGTGTTTTTTTTCATGCTATCATAAATGGGATTTTCCCCCTTGGTTTCCTTTTCAGATAGATCACTTTTGATGTAAAGAGACACTACTGATTTTTGTATGTTGGTTTTGTGTCTTGCAAATTTAGTGAATTTGTTTATTAGTTCTAACAGATTTTTGTTTTGTTTTTGCAGTCTTTAGGGTTTTTTGCATATAGAATCATGTCATTTACAGAGATAATTTTATTTCTTCCTTAAATATTTGAATGTCTTTTATTTCTTTTTCTTGCCTTGTTCTTGCTGCACTTCCTATACTTTGTTGCATAGAAATGTTGAGAGCAGGCATCTTTGCCTCGTGTCGCGTCTTAGAGAAAAAGCTTTCAGTTTTTCATCATGGACTGTGATTAGCTGTGGGCTTTTTATAAATGGCCATTATTGTATCGAGGAAATTTTTCTCTTTATATATTTTGTTGAGAGTTTTTATCATGAATGGATGCTGCCCTTTGTCAAAGGGGACATACAAATTGCCAACAGGTATATGAAAAGATTCTCAACATCACAAATCATCAGGGAAATGCAAATCCAAACCACAGTGAGACATTATCTCACAACTGTTAGGCTGGCTGTTATAAAAAAGATAAAAGATAACAATTATTGGGAAGGATATGGAGAAAAGGCAACTCTTATATACTTAGTGGGACTGTAAATTGGTATAGCTTTAAAAAAAACTTTATTATTGAAAGTATTACATAAGTCCCCTTTTCCCCACATTGACCTCCTCTAGCCCACCCCTGCCCCCTCACCCCAGGCCTTCACCACTCTATTGTCTGTGTCCATGGGTTATGCATGTATGCATAACAAGTTTTTTGGTTGATCTCTTCCCACCCACCCACCCTCCCCCACCTTTCCTCTGAGGTTCAACTGGTATAGCTTTTAAGAAAACAGTATGGAGGTTCCTCAAAGAATTAAAAATAGAACTACATAATATTCAGCATTCCCCTTCTGGGTATATACCCAAAGAAAATGAAGTCAGTACTGCTAGAGGTATCTGCAGAGAAGGGAAAATCGTGTAAATAATTCTAACAATGATCTGTTTTATCTCGAGCAACAAAATTCTGGATTGACAGCTGACAGAGGATTCAAGAAACATATTTGTTATTATGCTGGTAATAAATATATAATGCAGAAAATTATAAATACCTGTTCACAATCCTTGGCATATACCTTAGAGTTGACAGAATGTTCTTCATATTCATTGTCTTGTTTAAATTGCACCACAAGCCTGTGAGGTATGGGGTAGTGCTCTCCCACCTTATAATGAGGCAATGAGAACAGAAAAGCTGAGTGGCTGCTCGAAGCCACACAATGAGGAAGCGGGAAAGAGGGCTTAAACTTTGCTCGTCCAATCCCAAATCTCAGAGTTGTTTCATTCTTTCCTACTGTCTGAGACTTGGATTTGGTTCTGAAGTGTCAACACTAAGCTGATCAAATTCTGGTTTGGAGGAGGAAGCAAACTGACTTTGATAGTTGGAATTTGTTTTATAACTTGATAGGAGGAAACTTAGCCTACAGAGAAGGGGGCCTTGTGGTTTCACTACACACAACAGCCAAATGGCAGTGCCTTCTCGCACTTGTGCCCAGAATCCTAACAGTCACTTAAAAAAAAAAAAATCGAACTGTATCTCATCTACACATTTACACAAATATTGTGAGGACTCAGCCAGGTTCCCTCATGTGCCCAGCAGAGGAAATGATAATGTGTTACTCTCCCAAAGGTGGGGAGATGGGAGCTGGAGCCCACGGCACTCCCTGGGCTTATGTCGCAGCTTCCCCAGCAGGCCTCACTGCCTCTATGAAATGGTGTATCTGAGTGATGGCCGTGAATGATGACGCTGACTACTCTTCCATGACTGCTGTGTCACACATGTGCAGATATATCCATTCAAAGTATGTGTTCATACAAATTACATATCATTGCAATGTGATGACTAGTCAGTCTGTCTCATAATAGTATTAAATAGAATTTCTTAGATTTTTCAAATAACTTCCTAAAATGTGTGGTACTTTGCCCTGAACTATCATTAAAACAAAACCTAATGAAATGCTACACATAAAATGATGACAATAAAAAGGAATAATCTGAAAACTTCAGAAAATAATGTGTTGAATATGTTTAAAAAACATGAAGGTATAAATATGCCTCTCTGCCTTCCATCTTTAATCAGGGGGATGAAAAGCCCAGCCATTCCAAAGTGTCTGGTTGAAGTTGGGTTAATGATTTGAAATTCCCTGCCAGTGGTGCATTACCACCAAGAGCAGTTGAACATTCTTACGTGTTTGATGAAAAGATGTTGCTTTTAATTAAGCCATGATGTTGGGCTGTTATTATAATTCCCACTGTTAAAAGCCATTAATATAATCATCCATTTCTCTTGCACACTCTATTTATAGAGTGTGTAAGTTAGGAAAACAGAAACAAATGGGAAGTAGAAATAATAAAGACATAGCATAATTCCAAGAAATGAATTCAGCCTAAGGACATTTGTCACGACATTCTTACCAGAGGAGGAGCACATGGATCGGGGAAAATGTACAGCAGCTTATATTTACTAGTCACTTAGTCTAGTCCGAGGCTTTAGGAAATCTTTCTAAGTTGTAGGTGAAAGGATTATAGAGCTATTTTATTGTTCACTCTTTTCTGTATTTTCCAAATGTTCTACAACAACAATGTGCTACCTACATGATTTTTAAAACAGTATTTTAAAAGAAAACAAAGGCCCTCGCCGGTTTGACTCAGTGGGTAGAGTGTCGGCCTGTGGACTACTCCTCCCCGGCTGGGACCCTCGTCTGGATGCTTGCAGGAGGCAACCAATCCATGTGTTTCTCTCACATTGATATTTCTCTCTGTCTTTCCCTCTCTCTTCCACTCTCTCTAAAAATCAATGGAAAAATATCCTCGGGAGAGGATTAAAAACAAAAACAAAAAACAAAGGACTCCCACTTGTGGGATGCAAACCCATTTCAAAAGTTTATAACCTATAGTCCAAATAGTTAGAAAAACCTCAGGTTACCCTTGGAGCATATGACATAAATATGTTATTTCTTTGTTGAGCCAGCAGTAGGGGAGGATTATGTCTCCTCGGTGTGTCTTCTCCGGCACTGAACTCTGAAAGCTACTGTGATTGTGGCACCAGCTCAGTAGTGCCGGTTCCTGTGTCCTTCACAGTTTTAGCTCATGGACTGGTGTTCTAGAGTTGTTCATCGATCCAAGGTCATTATGTTCCCTTAACTTCAGTGTAAAGAAGCACTGTTGAGTATCACTTTTTGTTCTAGGCACTTAATGCTTTTATAAAAACCCTTTTATATGTTACCTAATGTAATCCTCACAGTCATGAGAATATAAAGCCGAAAGAGGCCATTATAGAACAGTTTGGAGCCAGGTATAATAATTATAACACCTAGGTTTATAGGCCAGGGTTTGAATGACTGCTCTGTGGTTTTGAACAAATAATTTATCTATAAAGTGGGGATAATTGCCCTGACCCGTTTGGCTCAGTGGATAGAGCGTCGGCCTGCGGACTGAAGGGTCCCAGGTTCGTTTCCGGTCAAGGGCATATACCTTGGTTGCAGGCACATCCCCAGTAGGAGGTGTGCAGGAGGCAGCTGATCGATGTTTCTCTCTCATCGATGTTTCTACCTCTCTATCCCTCTCCCTTCCTCTCTGTAAAAAATCAATAAAATATATTTAAAAAAAAATAAAATAAAGTGGGGATAATAATATCTCCCTCATAGGCTTGTCGTGATCATTAAGCAAGATAGTTTACGGAAAGCACTGAGCATAGAGCTGGTGTAAGGCTAAATAGTAGTGGTGATTGTTGAACTTCCTGACAAGCAGTAAGGTGTTCCACCATATCACAGAGCTTCCTCTGAACGCTGCTCTGGCCCGTGGCTAGTTGTGTTTTGGTTTTCTCAAGGTGAAACCCTTGCAGTGCAGACAAGCAGCGTGGCTTAGAGGAGAGGGCATTAGAATTAAAGTCCAAACACCTGGATTTGTCAGAACCTGCCTCTGCCACTCACTAGCAGCAAAACCTTAACAAAGTCCCTTGACCACATGGAACCTCATGTTTTCCACCCTTCTGTCCTGTGTCTGAACCTTACCCTTCGTTCAGAAATAAAATTAAAACAAGAACACACACATCTATCTCGAGATTGCACATTTACACATTTTCAAAAATGAACATTTTAAAAAATAATGAAATAGTTGGTTTCACAACAGCATGATTTAGATTTCTCTTCCAGATCTTTGGGTTTTCGTGCTGGCCAGTGGTTAGAAACCTTAAGTAGGTACGCAAACTTGGCACCGCGTCCTTCACGCGAGGCACAGAGCGATTCTGTGGGGACCTCTGGCTTCCCGCTTAGCAGAGGACCAGGTGCAACTTACATTTCCTGGATTATGCTCCACAAGCCTGTGTTTACTGAGGGTCTTTCATTTTTTTTAATGTTTAAATGAAATTAAACATTAGCTCTTGCTTTATGGGGGACACCAGGAGAAAGGAAAAAGATAGCGTACTAGAAGTCCAAATTGAGGTCCTTGGCCACAGAGAAAAAATGAGTGCATGTTAGGGTAGGCTACATGCCTTGCTTTGGGGAAAAATGGTCAGGATTGGGCCTTCTAGTACCAAGAATGTCACTGAGTACATCAAGGACTTGATCAGTAAGAAGACTTACAATGGAGAAAACCAAGAATAAAGGCAGTAAGCGGTCATTGACTAATCTTCCACTCAGCTGGACACCTTTGTATACTGTTTCTATATTTGAATATGTGTGTACACATATAACCACTTCTAATATATTTAACACTTTCATATTTTCCCATAAGCTATTTGCTTTTCATATTAATGAGATATGCCCCTCAAAAAAAGATATTATAGTCATTTTTTTCTTTCAGTTGTCCTTTATGAGTTCAACCACAAAAATGAAGATACATATCTGATAGTTCTTTAAAAACAGTAAAACAAAATACATGAACATTTTTATTTTCATTAGCCTTAAGACTTCCGGATCTATATTCTCACCAAAACATCTTTGCTATGCCTTCTTAGAGAATATGAATGAGCCACTTGGTACAAATTCTAATGTTCCCCATGAAAGAATGATTCCAAGTTGGTCTTAAAGCTCGAGTAATTGACAACGCATCACCTGTTTACTGATCATGCTTTCATCAATTTTCTTTCTGCCATGGGTGCATTCTGAGTATGACTGTCACTGAGGCTGAAAGCTTATCATCGTGTTGCCTGGCACTCATCCCTGAACGCTTGGTTGGAATGGAAGCCACTTGGCAGGTGCGGGGAGAGCGGCTGCTTCTTCCTTTGGGAGAGCTGGGAGATTCTGGGATGGGTGGGATTTGTATTAAGATAGGGACCCCGCTTCAAGCTTCCCTCTCATAGGACACGGGCTACTTGGAAACCAGAGCCATTGTTAGAGCCAGAACAAAGGGCCCCAACCCAACGCCAGAAGAGCAAGCTAGAAAGCACACAGACCTCGTATACAACTGCATGTCTTGTAAAAGCTGTGTAACAGTCGTGTTTCTTAGCATATATGAAGAATTCTTCCTTTCAACCTTTTTATTAATGTTCATATTAATAATAAAAATATATAGGAAAGATAAGATAAAAAGCATGCTCAGCCAGCAGGATTATTTTTTGAACGTCATGCATTAAATAAACAAAAGGATGCTGGGAGTCGCACCTTGGGGTCTTCTTTATGGGGCTCTGAATCACCCTGCTGAGGCACTTGTAAGAGCCAGAGCTGGGCACCATGCCAGTCCATGCTGAGGGAAGGGATGGGAAGCTATATCTTATCAAGGGCTGTCTCTTCCCTGTGCCCTGGAAGAAGTCTGCCTGGCAAAAGCCACCACAGTCACGTACTTGGCACTGGATATAACTTGATGAAGACTGCAAGTATCTACCACGTGAAGAATGGACTCTTTACCACAAATGGCATTCTGTGTGGACTTCCATCAGGATGCTTCTAGGTGCTCTCTGTTAATGAAGCAGGGCCTTCCTGCATGGGTTGGAAGCACGCAGTGTGCCTACTAGTTCAGGGGCAGGTCCTGTCAGTGTCCCCTCACCCCATCCATGTCTGCTGGCCTCACCGTCTGCACCCGTGACTGAGAAATGGGCTGTTCCTAGAATCAGCTTCCTTGTGGACCAGCTGACAGAACCCACGCCCAGCTCCCGTCTGCTGGGCTTTGGTTGGAAAGAAGTGGACTGGGGTGGAAGCACCGGGTTCTGGTGAAAGCTGAGAGGTGGATCATAACTGTAACACAAACCATGCTTTACAAAGAGCCAACCAATGCGTGCAGAACTGACTGGACTGGCCCTGGAACACAGAGCCAGGCCCCTGGACAGCAGGAGCATTGGGAGTGGGCGGTTCTGTGCTGCTCACAGACGCCCCCAGCTCGCTCTGCAGCTCCCGCTGCTCCTCCGCCCAGGGCTGCCCCTTAAGGAAGCTTCTGCTTCTCCACAGCTTGCCCCAATTCTTCTGTCTCCTCCCTTGGATATAAATATTTTTGTGAACAGCACTGTGTTTCTACTGGTGTACAAACTGTAGGTCACATGGCATTGACTTTTATTCAAACCAGAAGGTGTCACGCTGGGCTTGTAGCATTGCTTCACTGGAGTCTTTTGTGTCGATGGGAAAATTTTAATTTCACGCCCTGCAGACTTCATAGTCTTTTGTGCGCTCTCTACTCCTGTTGTTGCATAAAGGGTAAATCCCGGTGTCACACTCATTTTAGATCGAAGAAAGTAAAGTTTATCCATTTATGATCTCCAAACAGAGATAGAAAAAAACCTGTTATTAAGGGGAGAAAAAAATAACTCTTTTCAGTTAATATGGATTTCCATATGGGTGAGGATGGCCATATGGGGGAGCGGGCCTAAGCCGTCAGTCGGACATCCTTAGTGCTGCTGCAGAGGCAGGAGAGGCTCCCGCCACCGCTACTGTGCTCACCAGCTGTGAGCCTGGCTTCTGGATGAGTGGTGCTCCCCCTGTGGGAGCGCACTGACCACCAGGGGCCAGTTCCTGCATTGAGCATCTGCCCCCTGGTGGTCAGTGTGCGCCATAGCGACCGGTCGTTTCGCCGTTCGGTTGATTTGCATATTAGCCTTTTATTATATAGGATGGCCAGTGCACGTCATGGCAGCTCCTGCATTGAGCATCTTCCCCCGGCGGTCTGTGTGCATGATAGCTACCAGTCAGATGGACAGACACTTAGCCTTTTATATATATAGATTTAGTAGATTTCTCTTTTACTTCTTATACACTTCTGTTTCATTAGACTGTTTTTTTCTAAATTATAAACTACCTGGAAAAAGCATACACTCTTCCTTGCATTAACCATTTCATGAATAAATTAAAAAGAGGCAGGTAGGAATTAGTGGTGCTAAATAAAATTGCCTAAATTGGTCTGATTGTTGGAATGAAAATGTCCATGTTTCTCTCATAAGGTACCTTAGGAACGCAACAGTGTGATTGTGTTTCCGGTGAAACTTCTCTCCTTTTTTTTTTTTCTTTTCTTTATTGCATCTGTGTACAAATGTAATCTGAGGTGTAAGTCACTGCTATAAAATGTGTCTCATTTTCTAAACATGACTCCTACATCTTTGAGATGAGAAAAATGTGTGTTAAAGTTAAATCTCGCAATTAGAATGAATTTCTTTGTGGAGGAAACGTGATTAAGCGCTCTTCCTGGTTAAGGGTGCAGCAGGCAGAGGCGCTGCCCAAGGATGCGCTCGGACCTGCTGCTTCCAGTCCACTCTGTTCTTTCCCGAAGTGGAGGTGGCTTTGGCACCCAGACTGCATCTGGAAGCTGAGCTAAGAAAGAGTGTTTCTCTTGTTCTGAGTCTCTCTTCAGACACCAAAATAACACTGGATTTTCACCTTCGTATAACCCATTTATTTATTTTTACCTATTCCTTCCATTTATCATTGGTTTTGACCCAAACAAGGAATGTCAGGCTCAATTTCTCTGCTGGCCCAGGGCCAGCTCTGGTGAGCCAGAAGATCCTGGTTTTCCCATCAGTCTTCCTCAGACTTGGTCTTTCTTACTGACGACACCTCTTGTACTTCAACATCAAATTCATGGGACTTTTCCTTGCCATCCAGTTTTCTAAATTCTTCCAAACTGGGATAGATTGTTGATCTGTCTGGGCCATTTTACTGCCAGGGCCCTGGGAGAAACCCACAGGGCCTGGCAGGCTTGGTAATGCTGTGTTAAAACTGATGTTTCCTCATCAGTTCCTGCTTTTCCCATTCCATGTGTTTACAACAACTAGAATGTTTCCACTCTATTTGGCTACACTAGTTTTCTCCTCGGTTGACTCCCCTTCCTTTCTCCCTTTCTGTGGAATCATTCTAATTCTCCCAGCACTAAAAGAAGTTGGGATGGTAAATCAGGTACAATTTCCTGCACTGTTTCTCTCCTCCCCACCCCCACCCCACCCCCCTCCGCCAGTAGCAGAGTCACGGGAGAGGGACATTGGGTGCGCTCTCATATCTTTCATCATGGAGAGCATCCTGGGGACCGTGGTGCCAGTCCAACAGGCATCTTAGCTGCTTCACCTCAGTGTCCCATCTTGCATTTAATAGGGGAGTTGGATACATACTGTGTGTTGTTGCCCTTAACCCCCCCTAAATGGCTGGATGTTCTCCCATCTCTAATGTTCACTTTGGGTGTGTGTCATAGACAATGGCCAATGGGCTCACATATTAACTCAAACATGCTTCTCCATGCAGCCGCATTAAGAGTTAGGGAAACAGTCTCAGAGTTCACCATCCTGCACATACTGACAAATTAGGCGAGCCCTCTAACCATACACCCACCGATCTCTATGCTTCATGAGTTTGCCCTCTGCCAGCCTGTATCACCTTCTTTGTGGCAAGAGGATGGAAAGATATAATTGTTATCTTAAATTGGAAGAATCTTGCTCCCAAAGAACTCCTGTTACCCCTTGCTCACAATCAGTTCTAATCTCCCAGCTTCTCCTGTGGCTCTGAGAGCGAGCAGGACACCTTACTTCGCAGTCATTCTGTCCCTGTGTCAGCACTAAACACCTGGCTTTACTGAAGCCTAAAGCTAACCGCCTGTGGCACACACACAGTGTGTGTGTGTGTGTGTGTGTGTGTGTGTGTGTGTGTGTGTGTAGAGGATAAGGTTGTTTCTTTTCTGTTGGGTTGTTCTTTCTAATAGGTTCATATAAAGGTTATAAAGTCCATCTATCCATATTGTCTTTCTCTTTGAAAGTACAAACAGTCATAAAACAGAACACTACCGTTCAGTTTTGTAATCTTAAATTTCAAACAACGCACTGATGAATTATTTATGTTATAGAATATGTTTTCAATAATGTGTAGCATAAAGTGGGATGAGTGCTTATCCATACGTGCCCTGAACTTTCTAAAGTGCATGCTGAGGAGCAGGGTCACCCAGCGCCACTGTGGCCTGGTAATGTGCAAGGCCAGCGCTCCTCCTTTTGCTCCCGGTTTCTGCATTCCGTTCGCCAGCGGTCAACTCGCCGCTTTGCCTGTGGAGCCTCGCAGTAACCCTCTTTGACTCCAGGCTGCCTCACAGTGCTTTTCTCTCAGCAAAACCGACACTGGGCTCTATAAATTTTACTTGTCGTTCTGGCTTCCAGCCATACTAAATTAGGCTTTAATTCATAATTAGTAGGAAGTCACAATTCCATAGAAAAGAGAACATTTTATATTAAATGGCCATTATCTAACATCATGATTTCACAAAATGATTAAGGTGCTAGAAAATAAAGTAAGCTACCTTAAGGTTTCCAATACTTAAAGTGCAGGCATAGGGCGGAGGGGTGGTAATTTTGTTTTAATCTATGTATATAGCTCCTGCTACAATGACAAAAAGAAAAAAAATTCTTTTTTTAATTTTATTTTTATAGTTGTACAAGTTATTAGATTTGCTTTCTATATCAAAATCTTTGAGATCATTTACATTGCTTGCATGTCTTGTGACAATCTTTAACACAAACTTCCAAACAACAACAGTAAAAAGCCAAGAGTAGATAGCTCATGAACCTTGAATGGTGGGTCTTGTTGAAGAAGATTGGGTAACTTTTGGAAGTCATTTTCTGTTTATGATAATATCTTCGTGTGAAGACTTAACTCAGGACTGACAGCCAGGAGAAAAAAGGATGCAGGCCCACAGTCCCTCATCCAAAACTCTCGGAACCAAATGTTTTTCAGAATTCACAGGGTGTGTGTGTGTGTGTGTGTGTGTTTTAATTTCATAGATGCATTCTTTTTTAAAATATATTTTTATTGATTTCAGAAAGGAAGGGAGAGGGAGAGAGAGATGGAAACATCAATGATGAGAGAGAATCATTGATCGGCTGTCTCCTGCATGCCCCGCACTGTGGACTGAGCCTGAAACCCAGGCATGTGCCCTGACTGGGAATCAAACTGTGACCTGGTTCATAGGTTGACACTCAACCACTCAGCCACAGCAGCTGGGCAGGTCCACTTTTTAAAGCCCCAACACAATAGATGATACTGACTTCGTAAATCTGGAAGTTGGGACCACAAAATTGGTATAGAGATAAGAGTCAAAATTTCGAGCCAACAGTTTCAGTTTAACTGTCTCTATAGAACTAATAGCATTAGGAAGGCAGGAGAGAACTCACAGCAGCTCTAACTTCTGCAATACCCACACCAGAACGACGCCTGAGCTTCATACCTGCTCATAGACTATGGGCACTGGTTGGCATGGACGTCAGAAAAAAAACTACCGATCACACAGGGTCATGATAGACACCTGAATTCAATGTCTCTGAAAGGAAGGTAGATACTAGATCTTTGTGAACCTGGCTAGTTTATGGCAGGATAAAAGCAAACCTAATTTGAGCTACTTTATCTGAGATTTCTTAAAACCTTCACTGTGTCTTCCCATTTTATTTGCTGATTGAAGCAAGTTATGTTGACATTATCTGTGTGAATGTGGTAGAAAGGAAGTTCAAGAAAGGCATTCTGTAAAGGAAATGTTTTCAAGCAAATTGTCCTTAAATCAACACTAATTGCCAAATACTGACTTTTTTCCCCTTAAGATAATGGAACAGGAATGCTAAATACAAAATTTAGCTAGGCTAAGATAATAAAAGCTATGGGGATTCTTTTAAATGAGAGCAATGGCACAGCCATAAAATAGAACCCTGCTGCAGCTTCCAGGAATTAGGTAGATCCATATGCACGATTGTGGAACAATCTCCAAAACATTCCGGTAAGTGGAGAGGCAGATCATAGATCAGTACAGAAGCACAGCTCAGTTTAAGTTTGTAAATACATGTGTGTCTAATTGTGTAATTACATGCATGCATTTAATTATACAAAAAAGATTCGGAAGCACATATACTAAACTGTTTACAGTGCTCTCTGGGAAGTCTAACGGGGTTTGCATTTGGTTGGAGGATAGGGTGTTGAGAGGACTTTCATTTTTCTTTGTATAATTCTATGTATTTCAGTTTTTATAATGAAGACATAGTCTTATATTATTTGAACAATTTAAAATTTTTAAGAAAATAATGACAAGATAGTTTCATTCATTATTTATTGAGTACTTGACATTCAGGATACAGTGCTTTCTGCTCTTATATTGCTTCCAGTGTAACAAGGGAAGAAGATATTAAACAAATCTATGTAAATAAATAATTATAAATTGTGAGAAGTGCTATAAAGTAAAGCAAATTATTATGAGAAGAAAAATAACTGGGGCAATCTAATTTACATACTGGGGTTAAGGAAGTCCTCTCTGAAATAGTGATATTTCGATTGATATCTAGTAGGATGAACAATAGTTATCCAAGCCCCAAAAGCAAGGGCAGTAAAAGGAAAAATAAATGAGTGGGACTATATCAAACTAAAAAGCTTCTACTCAGCAAAAGAAACCATCAACAAAACAAAGAGGCAGCCAACCTAATGGGAGAAGATATTTGCAAACAATACATCCAATAAGGGGCTAATACCCAAAATATATAAAGAACTCATACAATTCAACAACAGCAACAACAGCAAAACAAACAAATTAAAAAATGGGCAGAAGACCTGAATAGACACTTTTCCAGGGAAGACATACAGATGGCCAATAGATATACTAGTGTTCATAAAGATATGTGTATCCCTATATTCATTATAGCATCCTATATAATAAAGAGGTAATATGAAAATTGACCATCACTCCAACACACAAGATGGCCACCCCATATGATCAAAGATGGCCATCCCCATGTGGACACAAGGTGGCCACCAAAAGATGGCCAACAGGGGAGGGCAGTTGTGGGCATCCAGGCCACAGGGGAGGGCAGTTGGGGGGGACCAGGCCTGCAGAGGAGGGCAGTTGGGGGCAACCAGGCCTGCAGAGGAGGGCAGTTGGGGGCAACCAGGCCTGCAGGGGAGGGCAGTTGTGGGGGACCAGGCCTGCAGGGGAGGGCAGTTGGGGGGAACCAGGCATACAGGGGAGGGCAGTTGGGGGCGACCAGGCCAGCAGGGGAGGGCAGTTAGGGGTGACCGGGTGGGCAGGGGAGGGCAGTTAGGGGCAGCCAGGCCTGCAGGGGAGGGCAGTTGGGAGGGACAAGGCCTTCAAGGGAGGGCAGTTGGGAGGGACAAGGCCTGCAGGGGAGGGCAGTTGTGGGGGACCAGGCCTGCAGGGGAGGGCAGTTGGGAGGGACAAGGCCTGCAGGGGAGGGCAGTTGTGGGGGACCAGGTCTGCAGGGGAGGCAGTTTGGGGCAACCAGGCCTACAGGGGAGGGCAGTTGGGGGTGACCAGGCCTGCAGGGGAGGGCAGTTGGGAGGGACAAGGCCTTCAGGGGAGGGTAGTTGGGGGGGACAAGGCCTGCAGGGGAAGGCAGTGGGGGTGACCAGGCCTGCAGGGGAGGGCAGTTAGGGGCAACCAGGCCGGCAGGGAAGGGCAGTTAGGGGCAATCGGGCTGGCAGGGGAGGGCTGTTTGAGGTGATCAGGCTGGCAAGGGAGGGAAGTTAGGGGTGACTGGGCCAGCAGGGAAGGGCAGTTGGGGTGACCAGGCCAGCATGGGAGGGCAGTTAGGGGCAATCGGGCCAGCAGGGGAGCAGTTAGGCATCAATCAGGCTGGCAGGGGAGTGGTTAGGGGGTGATCAGGCTGGCAGGCAGAAGCGGTTAGGGGCAATCAGGCAAGCAGGCAGGTGAGCGGTTGGGAGCCAGCAGTCCTGGATTGTGAGAGGGACGTCCGACTGCTCATTTAGGCCCGGTCCCAGTGGGACATCCCTTGAGGGGTCCCAGATTGGAGAGAGTGAAGGCTGGGCTGAGGGACACACACCCCCATGCACAACTTTCGTGCACCGGGCCTCTAGTTATTTATAATAGCCAATACATTATAAACAGCCCAAGTGCCCTTCAACAGATGATTGGCTAAAGAAGGTGTGGTACATATATACAGTGGAATACCACTTGGCCATAAAAAAAGACAAAATATTGTCATTTGCAACATGGATGGATCTTGAGATTATTATGCTAAGTGAAATAAGTAGGAAGGAAAAGAACAAAAACCATATGGTTTCACTCATGTGGGATATAAAACAAAAAGCAACACATGAACAAAACAAATAAACTCTTAGATACAGACAAGAATGATGGTTACCAAAGGGGAAAAAGGGATGGACAAAGAATGAAGAGGGTAAAAGGGGCCAAATATTTGGTGATGGAAGGTGACTAGACTTCCGGTGGTGAGCACAAAATATATATAGATGTTATATTATAAAGTTGTACACCTGAAATTTATATGATGTTAACCAATGTTATCCCAATAAATGTAATAACCATTTTTTAAAGCTTAAAAAAAAAGAATGTTAGAAGTGAGCAGAAGAGAAGAGCTTATGGATGGACAGAGGGGGCCTTCTGGTGTGACCTTCCCTGAAGCACTCCTGGGAGGCCCTCTTGCGCCAGATGTCCCATTCTGGCCCTGGGCAGCCATCTCTGTGGGCTCCTTGGGTTCTGTGTTCCACTGGCCTTATCATTCTCTGTCTGGTTGTGTGTGTTGCAGGTATGAGACATCTCTGTTGGATTTAGTTCAATCTCTGAGCCCAAAGTCTGCTTCTAAACCTCAGCCCCATCCCTGCAGAGAAGCCGGGGCCTGGAATCACAGCACTTGCCGGCTCAGTTCTCTGAAATCAACCCGGAAGAAGATGGGGGCAGGCAGGACCCCCGATGACCTACAGGAGAATCAAATTCTGGAAGACATCTTTTTCATTTGACACCAAAGCAGTTGATACAAAATTTCCATAAGAACTTCGCAGGTTTCTTAATATACCGATCTAGGATTTTAAATTTTTAATTGCAAGTAATTGTGTCTCTCCTTTCACAGGGCCCTATCTCACTAGCATTCTGTTATGTATTGAATGTAGAAATCATCCTAACAACCCTGGGGTGTTTTGATCAGACCCATCAGTAGGTAACACATTAAGGGGGATGGGATGGAGGGCAGTATCTTTTCTATGCCAAGCAGAGATGAGAAAATTCAACATGGGACACTTTCTGCATGGTGGAGGCCATTGCATATGCACCTTGCTTCAAGCGTGTTTCCTTCTCAATACTTTGCTGGAAAAGGTTTGCTCACTTTTGTACACAAGGAAAACCTATCTACTGAAATATTCCTCCAATTTAAAAGTAGCCCCTTGTAACACAAGCAATTTCAGGCAGAGAGTCCCTTTTACCTCTTCACCCTGTTCTCTCCGCACCTACATCTAAGTGTAGTCATTTAATTCTGAAGCTGGAGTTGGTGCACCTGTTATCACAAGCAACACTGAAGGCCAAGTGTGAGTCAGGCTCATTGGTCATCAGCCTGGCAGCTGTGCATCCCATAACCAAAAGGGCTCAGTGGGCTAGAGGGAGGGACCCACAGGACCCACCCAACCCCTGGAAACCGGCGTGAACTCACACGAGACTGACTGCACCAGTGGAGGTAGAAGCCTGAAACACTTTTCCTACCATGCACCAATTTCCCTGGATGGGTAAGAGTAATCTCTTGGTATTTTGTTGATCCAAGTGTTCCACGGTTGTGTCTGGAGAAGATACCACTGGAAGGACAGTAGCCCCAGTTCCTGCAGGTGGTAGGCTTTCTCTGGCCCTCCCTCTCTTTCCATGAGGATCCAAGACGCTGGCTGCCCAGGGCTAATGTCCCATGCCTCCAAGTAGCCACCTCTACTCACCTGGTTATGCTCCACCACCCCAAACAGAGCCTCCCCATTTCCCACTGGTCCTCACCTTGATCCAGGGAAAGCCTCCTGTCCAGCAGAACTCTGAGCTCCGTCCTTCAGCTTACAATAGCTCTAGCGGCCTCTCAGGCTGCTGGCTGGGTGATGACCACACAGAGCCAGTGCGTTTAACCCTTTCCAGGCACTGGAGAAAGGGAAAGATATGTCCCCTGGTGTGCATTACTGCATGACTATGTTGCTTTTCTCTCCCTCTCACCAACCCCAGGCTTGAACTAGGAGCAAGACTCCATCATTCGGAATTGGTAGGCCAGGTGAGACCCCCCGCCCCCCCGCCCGCCCCAGGGCAGCCGCACTTAGTGAGCCTGCATGGCTTCCCTGAATTCTCCATCAAAATAGATTATTTCAGCCTGCAAATCCTTGAGCAGCCTCCCTGCCTGGACAGATCTAAATCGCACTGTCTCTTCAGGCTGAGGCCCCGTCACCTCCCCCCACCTTCCTTCACTCGGGTCTCTTATTCTTCGGAGACCCTTGCCAACTACAATGTCCTTTTCAAGTTCACCGCGTGAGAGTCTCCGAGTCCATTTCATCTCATTTCAGAAAGCGTGTGGAAGTGAGGTTTTCTTTGGTGTGGCAAAATGGGTGGCCATTTTCTCAGTTAGGTTTCCAGACCTGTATATTCTCGCTCCAGGTGTCATGACCACCTAAGTGCACCCAACTCCCAGGGATCATCCAGACCACACTCCTCCCTTCTGGCCACCAGTGTCCTCCGCCCTCCAAGGTCACAGGATGCCAGAAGGACCGAGAAGAGAACTGTGGCTTCTTTAAGAAGCTTGTTTGCCTTTAGAAGAGTCATAAGCGGGATCTAAACTGAAGGCTTTGGGGGGTCACATGCCACAGAATGGAGTTTGTTTCTTTACCTCCCCTAATGAGCAACTTGGAAGAGCAAAGATTGATTTTCAGCAGAGCATCAATCAACATTTTTCATATGCCACATTCCCCGCCATGTGTATCCATCCTGTGGGCATTTCCTGGGTGTCAGTGGGATGTGAATTTGTACCTAATCTAATGTTTTCATTATGAATTGAACCTAGTTGCAGACTAACTGCTGAGAGAGGGTCTGGCACATAGGAATCTGCCTTTTCCTTTCTGTGAAGTGACTTGTCGGGATTTGCTTGCCCAGCCTCTAGCTGCTCCCCCAAAACAAGACTGGACACATGCCCTAGTCGGTTTGACTCAGTAGATAGAGCATCGGCCTGCAGACTGAAGGGTCCCGGGTTCAATTCCAGTCAAGGGCACATGCCCCAGTAAGTCATTGATGTTTCTATCTCCCTCTCCCTTCCTCTCTGAAATCAATAAAAATATTTAAAAATAAAAGGGGGGAAGACTGGACACATATTAGAGGTGCTGTGGGTAGTGCTACAACATTACCCCCCTGGTACCCACCATTCTGTGAGACAAAAGCCAGTCAATGTTTGCAAAATGGAAAAGGGCAAAGTATGTCCATTGAAGCTCTGTAAGTAGAGCCGAGTGCTTGATTTAGAAAGCCCAGGCCAATCAAGGAGGTGCTTTTGCCAACAGTCACCCCCCTAGGGGGCACACTTGTGTTTTTCCAAGCCCAGATGTCATGGGGAGGGAGGGACACTCCTTCAGAGCCACTCTTTTCACTTGGCCCCTTCCAGCACCATGGCTCTGGGGAGGGGGCAGGCTAACGGAGCAGAGCTGGATGAAGCCCAGTCACTGGGGCGCTGGGGGCTGTGCACACTCCTCCCAGTGCACACCTCATCCCCAGCTCGGCATGCATTCTTTCTAATGTGGGCAACTGTTTATATACGTGTGCGATTTTAAGTTAATAAATTACCTCCATGGTCATCGTCCCCGTGTGGCTTTGATACTGAATTATCCCTCATCAGATCAGTGGACACAGCTTGTAAGTCAGAGCAGAGCCCCAGGTCACCCGAATGTCCTTTTCCTCAGTGCTTGCTAAAACAACGGGAGCTGTGGTCCACTGAGAGAAAGGACATGGCTGCCACATCCTAACAGGTGGCCCTGGTCAACTCCAGCTCACGCCTGTCACATGGACACCCAGCCTTTTCTGTCTCTGCTCTTTCAGACAGAAAATGCTCCCGCCTAGTTAGATCTAGGCGCTGAGAGAATGTGGGCGAGGGCTTGAGTGCAGAAATGCCCAGTTCTGAGGCCGCCACACCTGTGGCAGCCAGAGACCCATCCTGCCGTTTCCCGAGCAGCCTGCACCTTCACCTGAGCAAGGAGATGGCAGCTGCCCCTCAGGCAGAGGTGGCAAGAGTAGAACCATCATGCAACCAGCTCCCAAAATGAAATGTTTGCCCCTAATTGTCAGAAGGTCCCCCTTGAGTCTAGGAACAAGCTGGAAATGAGTGGGGTGAGGGTGACACCCTAGTCCTCAGGGGGAGGGAGGGACTGACCCGGCAGCCAGAGAAGCAGTTTTACAAGTTAATGGCCGTGGTTTCTCAGAGTTGCGGTTCTAGGTGGTCTGTCGAAGCCCCTGGGGTTCCGTTGTTCCACTCGGAAGTGGGGCCTTCTAGCCCCTCAAGCTTCAGCTTCACAGCGATGCTCCCTGCCTACCTCCTCCACACACACTGAGAATGAGTGAGCACCCAGAAAATGCACACCCCTACCCCTACCCTAACCCCATCCCCATCCCACTCCAGAGCCACAGAATTCCACGGAGGTGCTGGACCGTATGGCCCACACAATCCATCACTTTCCTTACACAGATGAAGAGAGTCCCTGGAAATGTGCCTTGTGAACTCCCGCGTCCTGTCAGTGGCAGGTCTGGCCGCTGAGCCCGTACCTCCCCACGGCAGCACATCACTGCCTTGGCCTGGTGTGTTCCCAGGTGAATGGTTTTCAGAATCTCAACTTGGACTGAACAGTCCCCCACCTCAGAAGTGAGCCCCGACAGGCCACGTGGGCCAAATTGAGCACACACGTAGCAAGTCCTCTGCTTGGTACCACCACACAGAGAATGGCCTGAGGCCCAGGTAGGCCACCTGCTCTGCAGGTGTAAACGGTGTCTCTCCCTCATCCTCTCCTTCCCCACCCTTCAGCCCTTCGCATTCTGACGTGGGTTGGTCTGGTGCTGGGCTGAGGGGGCTGGAGGAGGGGAAGGTTGCTCCCGGCTCCTTGTCGCTGCCAGTTGAGGTGGGATGAACTTCACAGCCCAGTTTTGGGCTTTCTCTCCCCCCCCCACCCCCACCCACTGGAGGTGATTTAAGCCTGTTGGATTTATACAACATTGGGAAATGGTAAACTGTGTAAATTTGCTGTGTTTCCAAGAGACAGTTATTTATGGAGGGGCATTCTTAACTCAAGTGCAGAAGTGTTAAATCATTATAATAAATTCACGCTATTCAGACTTTCTTACATTGTAATAAATTTTTTCTAAGCATGAATGAGGAGATGTTCCTCTAATATACCATTATGTATTTCTTCTCAAAATGACACAGCTTACTATATCAACTTGGAGAATAACAGAAGGAGATTTACTGCGTTGGAGGAAAAATAGTTGAGTAGCAATGAATCTGAGAAAGGACTTGGGAGCACTGACCCCAACAAAGCTTTCCTCTCTGCTCGCTTCCTACCCCCGGGAGGAGCAGCAGGTGCACCCACTGCAGGGGGGTCTGGTTGGGATGCAGCCCTGAAATCTCCCAGCTGAGCTTCGGAAGAACCTTCGAGCAGGGAAATGGGGCCAGGGACCCAGTGGCCTCTGTGGGGTCCCGCCCAGGAGGAGGTGTCTGAGTGGGGCTCTATCCGAAATGAAAGCTCTCTCTCCCATGATGTGAAAGCATCCGTTTGGGTGGGAGCTGCCCTCTCTCATCACCAGTCTCAGCTTGCTCCCTGGATGCTCACTTGGACCAGAGGATTCATAGCTTTCACCAGATTCTCAAAAGAACCTGTAATCCACAGAGGTCAGGAATCACTGGATCCGGTAAAACCTGAAGCATTGGACTGTCCACTATGCACTAGGCAGCCCCCCGACATAGGGCCCGGCTCCTGCAGCTGGAACTGGGGCTGCAGTGGAGCTCTCAGGGTCAGGGCACCACCCTGAGGGGGGTCACCCAGAATTTCCCCAGAAGATGGCACATTTGAGCTGGGCAAAGGCATGGAGACGGAGCTCCAGGGAGAGCGCTTAGGGCAGACTTGGAGGAGCCGCGGGGCCCAGGGGAAAGAGACCTGCATAGGTTCCGGGACTTGGCAACCGTTTATAGTTTCCCTCGTGCTCCGTCAGAGGTTTAGGTTCAGGTCCCGGCTCTGCCACCATAGCTGTGTGACCCTGTGCAGGGCTCTGCACCCGTGCACCCTCGGTGCCTCTGTCTGCAAAACGCAGAGAGCACACGTGGGCACCCCTGCCTTGCCGGGCTCAGTCCACATGTGGGGCGATGAAGGGAGGCTCATGCACCTGCTGGGCAAACAGCTGCAAAGCACTTTAAACACATTAACCTGAAGGCCGGCAAGGGGCAGTGGGCCCCTCAGAAGCATGGAGGGCTGGGGAGTTCATGACAGCCAGGCACAGCTCGGCCTGCCAGCTCCCAGCCATTGCTGCCAATCGCTCCATGTCACCTCCTCAGGCGGCGCTCCCAGTGCTCTCCTTGGCCTCCAGCAGGACACCCCATGGCACCTCTGGACCTGGGGTGTCATTTACTTCAGTTTCTCCCGCCAGCCTGGCTGCCTTCCCAGGAGTTGAGAGCCATGGCCTCATCCCCTGGGCCAGGTCCTGGCAGCCTCTGCCTGCACAGCCCGACTCTCCAGGCCCCAGCCTTAGGACTGTCAGGCCCAGACAAGGCCAGGAGCTGTTCTGGAGAGGGGACCCTGAGCTGTGGCCCACCTGCCCCATGAGGGTCCTGTGGGTCACTCACCACCCTTCCTTCTCCCCGTCCCCTCCCCAGTCTCCACTCTCCACCTCTAGTATTTTCTAATCTGTCCCTTCTCTCCTCAGGACTGAAGATGATCTTGTTTGGCTGGGCAGGCTGTTCCTGGGAGGGGAGTGGGGACAGGCACCCCCGGGAGCCAGGGCTAGGGGGCATCTCACTGAGGGGCTGCAGACAGCCTCCTCACACTGCCCATGGCACCCACTTCTCATGTGCATGCTGGGGGGTTCCTCCTTTCAGGTTCCCAGTGCTTTCCAGGGAAGGGGGCGGGGGAGCGCTGGTCTCTGCCTTCCCGCCTCCCCCTGACCCTGTCCAAGTACCAAGCACTGAGAGTTCCCCAGCTGATGCTGCAACTGGCCAATGTTTCACTTTGAGGTCAGACTTACAGTCAAGTTTTGGAAATAACACAAAAGACCCCGAATACTCTTCACCTACTTATTCTCACACATATATAAACACATTATTACTTCTTTTCTGAAATGTTTGAGAGTAAATTGCAGACATAATTTGCTTCTTTCCCCTAATAGTTCAGCATAGATTTCCTACATTCTCTTACACAGCCATAGTACAATGATTGGGGAATTAGCCTTAATATGCTGCCATTATCTAATCTGCAGACCTTATTTCAATTTTGCAACGTTTCCTTTTGAACTTTCCTTTTGAAGGAAAGGTTTCCTTGCCTCAAATGTCCCTTTAAAATTTTTTTTTTAAATATATTTTTCTTGATTTCAAAGAGGAAGAGAGAGGAAGAGAGAGATAGAAACATCAATGATGAGAGAGAATCATTGATTGGCTGCCTCTTGCAGGCCCCCCACTGGGGATTGAGCCCGCAACCCAGGCATGTGCCCTTGACCAGAATCGAACCTGGGACCTTTCAGTCGGCAGGCCGAGGCTCCATCCACCGAGCCAAACCAGTCAGGGCTCAAATGTCCCTTTTTAACAAAAGAAAAATAAATTCTACCCCGGGATCAAATGTATGATCATAAGCTGCTTTTAGTTGACATGCATCTGTAGGCAAGTACAAACCATTTCTTTTGTAGCATGTTCCCCAATTTAGGTTTGTTTTCTTCTAATTAAATTCAGACTCTGCATTTTCAGCAAGAATAGTAATGCTGTAAATCATACTGCAAGGCCCAGAGTCGCCATTTCTTTCATCCCAGGTGATGCTAACTTTGATCACCTGGTTAAGTTGACGCCGGCCAGCTTCCTCCACTGTACAATTACAAACTTTCCTTTGTAATTTACATCGTGTGTGTGTGTGTGTGTGGGGGGGATACTTTGAGACCATGTAAATATTGTTTCTCATCTATCCTTTACGCACAGTTATAGCACCCATGATGATTTGGCACATTCCACTAAACCCTGTCTCCGCTGGGCCCCACTGCCCTCCGACCAGCCCAGTGCTAGGAGTCCAATCAGAGAAGGAGCCGGATCACTTCCTGTCCACAGGGCCTCCAGCTGGGGAGGGAGCTACAGCCTCAGAGCGCAGGGCAGTGGGAATGCGCTCAGTTTGAGCTTCAGCCCCTGAGCAGGTGGACCCTGAGCTAAGGTCAGGGAGAGTTTAAGTGGTCAGAAACCTGGAATAGCATGAGAATCTGTGTCCATTACCCCCCTTGGAGGGCCCCAATCAGACCCTGTCCCAAATGCTTGTCATCCAAGGAACCCACAGGGTACTGAGGGGACCGGAACTACTGGGCTGCCTTCAGATCCCTGGTCAGAGCTGGACTCGGGGGCTGGGGAAAGAGGAGCACTACTAAGTGTGTGCCAGGCCTGGGGCGCTTCCAAAGGGGCTCGTGAGAAGCATTCGATTCCCCCCCTCCACACCGCTTTTTATGCATGCAGCAAACATTACCCAGCACCTATGTGCCAGGCATTGAGTTGAGTGCTGGAGGTGCAGATGCTCCCCAGTCCCTGATTAAGTGGGTTTGCCTGGAGCCCGGAGGTTTCTTCAGGCCCCGGCACTCGACACTCAGGTTTCTTCAGGCCCCGGCACTCGACACTCGGGCCAGGCAGCAGGTGGCTTTGCCCAAGGCTGAAGGCAGAATCAAGAGAACTGCTGAGTCCTCTAATCCAGGTGACTTTGAGGGCGTGTCCCTCCTCTGCCTTCTCTCTTCCCTCGCCTCCCTAGCACTTAGCAGAGAGCTCCAGGCACCTGGGAGCTGGGCCAGACCTTTGAGACCCAGGACACGGCTCACTATGCGAGGAAGGAAGCAGCGGTCTGTGCCTCCCCAGCACAGCCCCACTCCGCTCTGTCCTGTGGTTCCACTGAGTGTCTCTGAGGCTTGAAAAGAGAGTCCAGGAAGAGCTTCGAGTGAAGAGGCATTTTGCATGTGCTGTGAACAGGTAACCTCTTCCCACGTAACGCAGTGAGTAGAGCATGGAGCTGCCTGAGGGACCTGTGGTTTTCAGCACACCTTCAGCCTGTCTGTCAAGTGGGTCCAGTGTTGTTGGGGAGGTTAACTGAGACGGTGTGCCTGGCAGTCAGTAACTGGATTGTTTTTAAATAAGGCCCCAGGAGCTCCTACGTATATTCCCGCCTACCTAAGACATCCTGTAGTTCTTCAAAAGGTCTGGGGTCCTTCCTTCCTCCATGCCCCCTCCCTTGGGATCCATGTAGCCCCTACACCCTTTGAAAATGGCCCAGGTGTCTCCTCCTCCCCAGGCTGGGCTACCTGCCTCCCTCTCCCGGCTTTCCTGGGCCCTGCCCAGTTCTATCACATGAGCCTGCAGTGGTCTTTTGCTTTGATGTCAGGGAACTTCTTTTCTTTAGTTTATTGAATGTATTGGGGTGACAGTGACATTGGTTGATAAAATTATGTAGGTTTCAGGTGTACAGTTCTGTAGTAGGGGTACTTCATATGGGAATGAGCACAGCTGACTTTAATCTGGGCTCTAATACTTTCTTGCAGTGTGATTGTGGGCAAGTTACTTACCATCCCAAGTCTCTGATTGTTCTTCTATAAAGTAATGCTCCTGCAGGATTACTTCTGGGACTAGAGATAATACCCATAATGCACTGGCTCGTGCACTGTCCTCATCACTCCAGCCCCGGCCTTTGCACACGACCATTTGTCCGTGCACTATCCATTCTGGTTGAGCAGGTTAGGGAACACCTACAGCCCCTATCCCAAGGTAATTTTCATTAAAAAGCAGAACTAAGTGAGGCCCAAGTCTAACCCAAAGAAAAAGACCCAACAGTGGAATCCAAGGCCCTTAGCAGGACTGGAAGGCAGGGGGCAGGTGTGTTGGGTCAGCCCAGCGCCCTCATGTTAGTTCTGGGGGGTGGAGGGGAGGAAATACTGCCCATGGAGCCCATGCCTTGCCTGTCATACAGGGTGAAAATGAACCTCAGTTGCCTTGCTCTGGAGTCCCTCTTTGGACCCCAAGGGAAGAGTAGAAGGGACACAAGGTTGGCAGCACCTGGGCCCACTGGATTCCTGCCAGCCCACAGCCCCTGCCCCCCGAGCTGGGCCCCAGGAACAGGCAGGGAGAGAGGGGTGATGGCAAAGATGATTCCAGGAGACTCTGGAGACAGAGGAACCTCCAAGCCTCACTTGGAGGAGGATAGGACCTTCAGAAATGGATAAAATTGCCCCTTGATTTGAATGATGGAGAACCAGTTGGCATGGATCTTAAGAATTAGCTTATGTTTTTCTCCAGAGTTTAGTGTGCTGGGGGAAAGAGCTGACACAGCTCAGGGGGTTCTTGAACTTCCAGTAGCGGCATAAAATGTTAATAAGTATTACATTTATTTCCATTGAATTCCCCCTCCTCACTAATAAGAGCTGTGTGGGTCTTTGGGTTGTGTCTCTCTCCTTCCATGCTCCCTCTGTCCCCACCACCAGTGGTGCTCCCAGGCAGGGAGAACCGTGGACTCATTAGCAGCACATTTGTAACGTCTCACTCACCTTGAGGTAGTTCAGTTCCAACCCAGAAAATCAAGGAGAGAAGGGAAGAAAAGGACTGGAGCCTAAGTCAATACAGCTGGTGCCATTTCTTAAAGGTAAAATTGGAACTGTTAAGAAAAACTGAGACGGAGGAGGGAAGGGACATGGAGACTGAGAGAAGGGATGGCGGAGAGCAGCTGTGGGCGAGTTTATAACCACGGGAGACAAGATGCAGGCAGACCTGGCCTTGAACCTGACCTGGGTCATCTCAGCAAGAACGTAACCTCTTTGAGCTGTTGTCTCACCAGAGAAGTAAGATGACACCTACCTCAGAGAATAAGATGAGGTTATAATCAGGCCGCTCTTAGCAGTGTCTAGCCCAGAGCAAGCACCCCCTAAATGAGAGCTATACCCATGCCTCAAAGAGAAGAACCCCACTGATGAAAGTGACTGGAGGGCGATTCCTCTACTCATCCAGTGGGATCCTGGCAGCCCTAGGCCTGGGCTTAGCTCTGAGTCTCCCTGGGCCAGTGGTGGGAGCCTGGCATATCACTGCCTGGCGCTGGGTCTCCCTATTGGAAGAGGATGATAGCAGAGTTCCTTACACCCCTGTCCCCGCATCTGCACACTGAAGCTCAGAGGAAACAATGACAGTGGATCACACCCGGAATGGGTGGCTGGATTCAGGGCTGGGAGAGTTTTCATTGTACACTTTATCATAGTTTTTGAATTTTGAAATATATGAATACGCTGAGTGGCCAGATTATTATGCATTCAGGGATCATAATAATCTGGCCACTCAGTGTATGTTATCTATTCAAAACATAGATAACATTTTTAAAATGCAAAGACCAAATTAATATGCAGCCCGAGGCCATATGAACCAGGAGGAGGATGGCTGCAGACAGTGGTGTTGGGTATACTCCTGGGAAAAAGAAGGGGTGAAGTGAGAGGAGGGAGCACAGGAGCATCAGCTCACTGGGGTCCCTGGAAAAGGGCGTGAGCGGTGAGAGACAGGTGTGCAGCTCCACATGATAGGAATTCTCTGGGCGGCACCAGCTGCCTGGACTTGGGAGAAAACGACTTAAAGTTGTCTGGTGTCAAGTTCGAGCTTGCTCCAGTTGGAACGTGATGGAATGAGGAGAGATCAGGGGCTGAACTATTCGCTCAGAGTATCTGTACTATACAGGAATTTATAACTCCGAATCCTCGGGGTGGGATGTGGCTGTGTGTGGCCACATCTTACTTCTTCCTCACAACTCTTGGGGGCATGTGTGTATGTATTATTATCATCCCCACTGTGTACGTATTATTATCCCCATTGTAGAGATAAGGAAATTGAGGCTCACAGAGGTTAAGTAACTTTCCCAAAGTAACACCGAAGGTATTTGAGAGCCCTAGGATTTGCATCCCAGTTTGACGTCAAAGCCCATGCCCTTTTCACTCTGATGCGCTAGTCTCTACCCTCCTCCTGGTCTGGGCAAATCCTGGTTAGACCATCACGGAGGGTGCAAGAGGTTCGCTGAAGAGATGAGGAGTTAGGTTGGCATGAGGGAAGTGAAGCTGGGGAGACAGGGAGGGGACTGGGGTGCTGGTGCTGGCTGTCCAGCCTCCCCACTGCCCCCCACCCCCACCCCCACCACGAGCCAGGCCTCGGAGCATCTGGTGGTGTTGAAGACCAGAGACTGTGTGGGGCAGAGGGCAGGTAAGCAGAGGGAGGGCAGTAGAGACAGGCAGGTAGGCACTTACCCAAGTCCTATCATTGCTTACAAAGCATTTGCGGAAGACCCACTTCCGGAACCTGCCTCAAGTATATGGTTAGTTCTTTCCTTCCTTAACCCTTAGGCAGCATGAGTCAACAGGGACTGGGGTCTGAGTGCCAGGGGAGTGGTCTGCCGAAGGTGGGGCATCAGTGGGGGCTCAGAGTGTTTATTTGGCGCAGATTCCATTTGGGGAGCTAGAATGGCATCCACTGTCACCTTGGGCAGAGTGGGGCCCCTGAGCTCACTGCCCAGATGTCCCTATCTGCCTCACGGAGTGAGAATGCTCATTTGGGTTCAACCCGGGGGTAATCCCCCCACTGGCCCTGCAGACCCATGCCAGGGGGAGCTGCGGGTTTGCCCACGAGGGCTTGGGTCACTCTTGTGGGTGGGGAAGCTCTGGGACATGCGTCTCACTCTATTGCTGCTGAGTGTGCAGCAGGTGAGATCCAGCTCAGAACAAGAAAAGAGAGGGGAGCTATTAACTGAAAGGTCTCAGTAAACATTCTTTTCAGGTGAGCATCACACAGAAAGGAGAGGAGAAGGGAGAGAAGAACGTGAGAGAGAAGAGTGGAAAACGGGTAGATGAAAAGCAGAAAGGCCTTTGAAAAGTGCCGTCTGGAACAGGCTGGAGGGAGGCCTGGGGCCGCCCTTGGGTAAGGCTGGGGGAGGCCACAGTTCCCCCCCGCGCTGTGCAGGGGCACAGCTGCCCAGCAAGCCGGAGCCAGCCCTTGGAAAAGCATGAGGGAACTGAAGTACCTACTCCTGAAACGGCCCCACCGCCGGGATTGCTTCCCAAGGGCTTGGTGGGTCATGGGAGTGCCTTATGCAAGGATCTCCTTTTCATTAAGTTTGAGACGAAAGGTTTAGAATGATGGCAGAGGAAGGTAAGCCATAGAGCGTAAGCAGAAATTAATGAGGACTGTGTCTTGGGTTTTCTTAACACTACAAACCAGGGGTTCTTAACCGGGGTGATGGATGAGCTGCAGGGTCCCCGACCGCTCTGTGATCGTGTGCAAACCGACTGGATAGTTTCCAGCAAGTTTTCAAGGAATCTTGAATCCCCCCGAGGTTAATAAGCTGTATTCTCCCTCACATGTGCGGGGCACACACGAGTTACTTGGTGTGTGGTTTTCAAACAGAGGGTTTCTTTTCTAGAACCGACACAAGTCCCATCGAGGCCCTGTGTTTTCACGGAGACCTCGGCTGCCCTGCTTCACAGCCCAGGCCCCTCGGGCCAAGGCACAGCTGGCCAGACTCTGAGAAGCACAGACTGAAAAAGAGCCTTTTTTGTTTTTTTTTTAAACTGTGCTTTATTTAGGGCTAAGCTGGAGAAAGCGTCATCCAATAGTTACAGAAGGTTACAAGGAGTTTTAGGGAGTTGAGTGTGAAAAGAGCAGTTGTACTGAACTGCAGCGGTTTTGTTTTGTTTTGTTTACAACATCTGGACATCCTAAAAGGAGGAGCCAAGAGAAAGAAAAAGAAAAGTTTAAAAATAATAATTAACCAACAAAATAAAAGGAACGGAAAGGCGGGAGGTCCGAGAGGAACCAGCTAAAACAAAACAGGAAAAACGTGGTGGGTCCGCACGCCCCCTGGCCTCACGCTGACCTGACGTCAGTGAGGAGGGTCACAGGGCAAATGCCAAAGCAAGTCTTCCCAACGGCGCAAATAAATTATAATAAATATGTTATACTTTAAAATATACGCGTTCTTAAATAAATCAGCGTTTTTCTGATTCTGAGTTTTTTTTTAAGCAATGTCTTTTTTAACTGCTCTAAAGTCATTTACCAAAGATAAATATCGTGCTTTCATTAAATAGTTTTCCTTGTTTTTTTTCTCTATCATTACAATTAAAAGTCCTACAAAATATGCAAATTTATTTACAGAAAAACAGAGCCGGCATCATTTAAACATCCCTGTTTTTCAAAATTCCTTGTAAACAGTTTCAGAAATTCTTCAAAGATTGTTTTTTTCTCTCTCTTGTTTAAGGTTGTGTGTGTGTGTGTGTGTGTGTGTGTGTGTGTGTGTGTGTGTGTTGTTCAGTTGTTTTAAGATGAAAGTTCCCAGGTCCCCTTGCCCGGAAAGTCTCTGGAGCAAGCATGGAAGGCGAGTGAAGCGAAGGTCCAGGGCTTTCGGAGAGCGGCGAGCGAGCGCACAGCTCCGGCGAAGCGAGGCGAGGGCGGCTGGGCCTTCCTGCCCTGGCGCGGCCTCCGGGCGGCGGGCAGCCAGGAGCCCGCAGGTCTGGGCCATCGGCCTGGCCCTCGGGGTCAACGGTGTCGTCATCCGACAGCACTCACTCGCGGGGAGAAGGGATTGATGCTCAGTCTAAACTCTACAAAAGTACAGTCCTACAACATCTGGGATTTTTTAGCAGTAATGCTAACTTCTATAAGTTTTTTTTTCCTTTTTTATTATTTTTTTTTATTTTTTGCTTTCCTCTAATTTTTCTTCTATTATATAGGTATTTTAAACTTCTCCTTTTTTAAAATTCTGTACAACTATTATGTTTGTAAGAGGGGGAAGAGTTAGAAGCATTTACAGACTTTTCACAACAATTCTCTTGCCTTGTGAGTCCCTTTTTTCCCCTCGTTTTCTCACACTTTACAGTTAAGGAGCTTTAATATTTTTGTTGCTTTCCCCAAATATCCACCAATTTGTTCCTCTTAACAGCTCCATCCAGACATATAATACAGAAAACCATAGGAAAGTGTCTAAGACTTGAATGAGGGTAATCAAAGCGCCTCTCGAAGTATCAAAGAACTATTATCTTGCTGTTTTAAAAGCATTTAAGCATTATTTTTCCTTTTTTTGTGTTTTTGTGGTTTTTGTGTTTTTTTTTTTAAACTTTTTTTCTTATATTTTTCATAGAATCGCTCTAAGCTGTTTCGAGAACAGCCAGGAGGCAGGAAGGAGGTGCTCCTCCGTCCCCCTGTGTTTGACATAGAGCTACACATCTGCAATAAAAAGTTTGGTCCTTTGGTCCCTAAATAGCTAAAGGAATGACAGATAGAGATGCTCCGTGGCGGCCTCCCAGCCGCCCCCTGGGGACCAGGCCCCGCACACCGCTCGCCCCAGCCTGCCGCAGGCGCCCACGGGCTGGAAAGCCCCGGGGATCGGTAAGCAGCGCAGCGTCTCTGTCCAGTTCCCAGCCCTTCAGCCTCCCCATCTGGTCTCAAGTTATTTTGTTTTAAAAGTTGCCTTTTTTGTATGTTTTTTTTTTCCTCAATTTTTCTTCATCTTCTTCTTCTTTATGTCACATGTATTTTCCCCAAACACGTGCCCTCTGAACTCCATAGACGCTATACTTCCCTTGAAGAAATGTTACAGTCACAGAGTGTCTGGAGTCCTCAGCTTGCTTGGTATTGGCTGATATGTCAAAGGTGTCATCCAACAGTTCTCATTTATAAATAGAGAGAGAGAGAGGTTTGTTTTTTAATGTAGCCCGTTCAGCATCCTGCCCTAAAATGAAGAAAATCAGGGCTGATTAAGCAAAGAGAGGAAACACAAAATGCATCCAAACACCACAAGGAGCCTGCCTGGGGCGGGGGGGGAGGGGGGGTTCTGGGGGTGGCAGGAGGGAGGGAAGGACCAGGATGAGAATTAGTCATGATCATGATACATAAAGAAGAAATCGACTCTTCTCTTCAGAGCAAGAAACCACTGAGAGGTCTAGTCGTGAAGGTTGTGGGAAGGGGTCTTGATTCAGGTTCCTTCAGAGTTCTAGATTGGGGGATGGCTCAGTCTAAGGGATGAATTTGGGACTGTGGGATATGAATTCATAATTAAACTGATCTCTGAGGGATCTATCCCAGATACAATATGTATACAGAAGCCTAGCAAACAAGGTAGCACAATCTAGCAGCCCAGCCCCACTCCTCCCCGACTTGAGGAAAAGGCAGAAAGATCCATGACATGAATTTTTGCTGAATCCTTGCCCAGTTTCCACCAACCGCTTCTTTCCCAAGGTCAGTAACTATTTGCGAGGCTACGTGTATATATATATGTTTATCTGGATATATGTGTAGAATATATTCACCTGCACATATGTGGATATACATGAATATGTGTGTATGTATATGCATAGATACACACATATACACACACGTAATGTTTTTCTCATACATGCCAGGGAATTTAGAGGAAATTCAGATCTTCAAGGGGTGGATGGGAGAACCTAAAAGAAGTTAGAACGGATTTAATCATCAAACATAACTCAGTTCTTGATTTCGTTTTGAATGGTGGCTTTTTGGCGTTTTGTTTTGCTTTTAAGAAAAAAATCATGATCTGACTAGAATCAGAAGGAGAATGCTTAATCACTGTGAATTAACAAATGAGACTCATCTCCATTCTAGCAAGCAGCTTCCACTTATACATGGGGGTGACTGGTTACACCAAGAGAGTTAGAACTGCAAAGCCCCCGGTGGAGGGGCCCACATCATGCGTATATCAATCCATGCTGGCAGGTTTTCACACTGTTGATTCAACAAACAGCAAACCGTACACAGCAGTCTAAACAATTACAACACCAAATAAAATAATAATAAAATTAAAAAACACTTGTCAAGGACCCTTTTTCAGTTGTAAACGAAAAGGTGCATTTTGCTTTTTCCAAACCAACCAAAAAGCCCTCCCGACACCCTGGGCCCCCGGGTCCCCTGCCCACATTTAATTTAGCAGCAGTGGCTAAAATACAAACCTTAAAATTGTCACCAGGCGCTCTCTCAGAGGCCTCTGGCTTTGTATTCTAGTTTTTTGGTTTAGAATTTTTTTTTTTTATCATTCTGTTACTGTAGATATATATATATATAATTTTTTTTTTTTGGCTTTCCTTTTGAAGTGAGATTTAAAATGGCCTAACTGGAAAAAGACCAGACCCAGGAAAAGTGTCAATTGAAAAAGGCCCCCAAATTTCTAGAAAAAAATAAAATCACAATATTTTCAAGTGCAAGTAAATCAACCACGCATATTTTTAAGATGTTTTCCTTATTTTTTTTTTAAGAAAAAGGTAACGGTTTGCACAGTTAAATGATCCCATGTTCGATAATTCAGGAATTCATCTTTATTTTTACTAATTTTTTTGTGCTTTTGTTTTGTTTTTTTTTCTCTACGTGACATCTAGAGAAGCATAAAAAACGCTGAACAAGAAAAACCAAACAACAGAAAGTAAAACCACTGCAAGCACCAAGAACGAAACAAAAATGAGCACAGCAAAAAAGATCGTGGCAGCACAAAAGTCAAGAGAATGCACGTGTGATCATGACTGGCCAATCATCAACTGATACAACATCCAAGAAAAACGCTCCAATCACAGCACCTCCACGAAACTTGACGGCAATTGTCATGCAACCGATTCTTAGCCTTGTTACATGACGCCATCATGTCACACTGTGAACTTTGAGTTGATTTGAACTTACGGATGGGGGACTGTTTTCTCCACTCTCATGTGATTACGTGAACTTTATTCCTAGCTCAGCGCGAGACTGTGGTGGATTTGACTGGCTCTGGTTGGGTTGTTGGAATTTGATTGAATGACAAAAGAAGAAAAGATTTATATATATATATTTATATATGGAGAGAGAGAGAGAGAGAGAGAGGACAAGAGTGTGGGTAAGGGGGAAGGAAGAGGCGGGGCAGGGCGGGTGGGGTAGGGGGAGTGTGGGAGGGCAGGGAGAGTTGGGTGGAGGGTGGAGGAGGGCAAGGAAGAAGTTAAAACAAAATTAAAAGGAAAAATATTTATACAGCACCAGACCACAGCATCAATCTAACAGCTCGGATGAGAGAACAGCAGTCAAATCATAAGAGAACTGAAAAGAACTCAAAGGATGGAGGAAGCGGCAGACGGACGACATGGGCACATCAACACACACACATACACGCACGGTTGTTTATGCAGACACATGGTACACTGTGAACAGCAGCAGGACCTCACACAGGGCCACTGAGGGCATCCATCATGCGTTGGAGGGGGGGGGGGGGCGTGGGCAGTTTGGCGAGGGGGCCAAAAAAAAATAAAACAGCCCCTTAAACCACCTTGGCTGGCAAGCAGCTCGGGAACACGTTTCTGCTTTCTATCACCCATGATTCTTTCTCTCTCCCCCAGGTGCCGGCTCTCCTCACCTCCCCAGCCTTCTGTGGCTTCAGCCTGTGGACCAGCAGGGGGAGCCTGTCAGGGTGACCTGATGGCCCGGTGGGTCAGAGGCTGGCTAAGGTGGCTGTTGGATCCATGAGGTCCATCCATGAGATACTTTGCTGCCACAGTCCAGTCCACACTGGCAGCAACTCGGCCCTCCCACCCTTCGGGTCCCACCTGGGCCACCGTCCCCAGGGAAGGGAGCCTCCTCTACAAGCGAACCCACTGTATGATGTTATGATCCCGTCCCCTTCCGCTCTGCCTCAACCCTCTTTCCTCAGAACCTTCAGAACAGGAATGCATTGAGTTTTCAGTTTAGAGGAAATCACATCAATGTTCCTAGAAATCTATACACATGCCCTGGCACTACCGATTTCATGTCCCAATCACCTCCCACCATGAGCTTTGCTCCCTAGGAGGCCTATGTGGCCAAAGGGAGGCTGTTCTGGGCACGCGGGGCCTTTAGGAGGCTCTGCAGCTGCACCAGGACAAGGCTAGGTGGAAGACTGCAGGGCGCCCTGCAGGGCAGGTAGTACAACAGGACAGTCCACCAGAAAGGGAGTGCTGTGGCCCCAGATCTCTCTCTGCTGCTGTCACTTTCGCTCTGGTGACCTCCCCTAATCCACCTCCTCCTTCTCCATCCCTCAGGCCTCCCTGTACGGCCTTGTTGCTGACCATCTCACAGCCCTGGCCTGCCTCCTTTACCGGCAGAGCCCTAGGTGGCTGAGGCTGGATTCCCTTCTCTTCACTTTGAGTTGTTTCCTCACCATTTCACGGTCCTTTGCCCCCATCCAGGGATCTGGGGTGGGGTCCCCAGTTCTATCCCCTTGTCATGGTTACCCTTGACCTTGCTCACCAGCCCCCTCCCCTGTGGCACTCAGGCATCAGGTTTATCTGCAGGGTTCCCCACCCACCAGCCTTCTACACGCAGCCCAGCTGACTTCCACTCTCAGTTTTGTTTTCCTTCAAGGGAAGGTGGAAGAGAAGCTTGGGATCGTGAAATGTCAGTGTGGACAAGCTGCAAAGCAGCTGAGAGGTGACTATTTTAAGCCCAAACCCAGCCTCCAGCTCTGCCTTCACAGAACAGCTCCCAGCCCCTCTTCCTCCCCAGGCCCCTGCCCAGCCTGCCCGGCCAATCTGGATTCTTGCTCTTCCAGCAGCAGGTCTCCCTCACACAGACCAGGGCCCATTGCATGCCCTCCAAGTCCTGACATGCCACCCTCCCCTGCATTACCACCCGCTTCCGGAAGACAGCCCTTAGACCCACCCAGGATATTCAATTGGCAGGTCCCTTTGTGTGGGAGGAGAGGCCTCAGAATGGAGGAGGGCAGTGCCATCAGGTGTGGGTTATGGCAAGAACAACTAAGGGGTTCCCTGGAGACCTCTCTTCCCCTTAACCCCTGGTTCTGAGCACTGAAAGGTACCCACTCCTGGACTCTGCTCTGCTCCTGCCCCCAGCTTTCCTACACCTGCCCTTCAGTGCCTGGCGCTGTCCTAGGTGCTGGGGATCCAAACTTGCATATCACACGCCCCTCCTCCTCCAAGCTCAATCCAGGGAACTTTCTCATACACTCACATCTCACACACGCTTGGCCCCGACACACAGACACACGCTCATTCAACCCCTAAGGAGCCAACTGCTCTCTTCACTAGGGAACAACGTGTCTGCCTGCAGGGGGACCTGGGACCTTCCCGGGTGCCCTCCTGCAGAGCCTCCTAGAGCACAGCCCTGTGGCTGCACAGGGTTACAGGCCAGCCTGGGGGAGCTTGAATCAGGCTGGGGAAGCTCCAGCTCATGACTGGGGTGAAGAAATGATGGCCTGGCCGCAGCCATTCAGATGCTGGCCCTACGCACAGCAGGGCTCTAGCCAGGGAAGGCCAGCCCCATGAGAGCCAGACCCAAAGCACCCGTGTCCCAACACTCAGAGCAGACCCCGTGCAGGCGCCCAGGGTGCAGGAGGGACAGGACTCCCGCTGGAGTCAGACATGATGCTCAGTGTCCTCCAACCCAGAACCACCTCAGCTTGGGGCCCAGCTCCTGTTGTGAGCTTGGAGTGGGACCGGGACTTGAGGTTCTGGCTGTAGACCTGGCCTGGCCCACCATTTTGCCCATTCTTCCTGTCTCTGTTTTCTTCCTCTTAGATTTCTGGTAAAGATTTTTTTGAAGAAACTCCTTCAGACCCTGCCTCACCTTCTTGGAGTCTCCACTTGAATGTCACTTTCTCTGGTAGACGGCCTACCCTGACTACCTGATTTAACTGTGGCCAACAATTCTGACACACTATGGAATTTACTCTCTGATCATACGTCATTGTTTATTGTCTCTCTCGCCCCTGCTTAGGACAAGGACTCTTGTCGGTCTCACTTGGGGGAAGGGGGCTGCGCAGCCTGTCTCTGGCCTGAGAATGAGCGGACCCTCCCTGCAGGAGCTCACAGCCATGGGCAACCCAGGCTGAAAGTGGACTTCGGATGTCCTGGCAGAGCTCCTCCCTCCCCACTTTCCCAGGAAGCCGCTTCACTCAGGGGCACAGGTGGCGGACAGAGGGGTGGCCCACGGTGTCTCCAGCTCAAGGCAGGACCCAGACTGAGCAGAAAGGGTGACGACTGCCCCCCCATCCTGGCCTCAATACAGCAGGCAGGGAAATGGCCTGGGGTACAGCATCACTGTCCTCAGCTTCTGTCCTATCCGGTTTTGTCAAGTTCCCTTTGAAAAGTCCTGTTGCTCTTCTCCAGGCTGAGCTATGGGGAATTGGAGGGGGGAGGGGGATCAAGTGTCCAGGCAGGAGAGCTGGGGAAGGGGGAGCCAGGGAGGCTAGGAGGAGGCACCACAGAGGGCTACAGCTCCCCACAGGACCTACTCTGCGCCCCCAAACACTCCCAGCCCGGAGCTTGCCATGTGGCAAACAGGAGGCGCAGGCCCGGGGCCCTCCCACTTCTCAGAACGGCTCCCTCACTCTGCTCCTTTGGCTCTGCGTCAGGGGGATGGATGGCCATGACTATTTCTCGGGGGATGACCACAGCTCTGCGCCTGGCCCCTAGGAACCGGGCAAGGAGCAGGTCCAGACGGGCGCAGCGGGTCCAAGGCACAAGTCCCGAGGGTCCAGGCCACGGAGGTCGGGGAGGCGGCGGGTCCGTCCGGTGTTCCCTCCCGAACCCCCCCCCCCCCCCCCGACCCCGCGCCCCGGCGGTCCCGGGTTACCTGTGCGAGTCCTGGTCTCCCCCGGGGGACGCTCCCGCCGGCGCTCAGTACGGGCGATTGGCGTCTTTGGGCCGCTTCAGCTGCACCTTGAGCCTCTTCATGCCGATCTGGAAGCCGTTCATGGCCTGGATGGCGGTCTGCGCGCTGGCCGGGTTGTCGAAACTCACGAAGCCTGGCGAGACACGAGGGACGAGGGCCTGGGTTTCCACTGGGCCGCCCGGGCGGGAGGGGTCGGTGGGGAGAAGTCCGGGCGAGGGCGGGGCGGGCCGGCCGACGGCGGCCCCTCCCGGCGCTCCCGCCCCGCTACAGTCTCCTCCCACTCCAGGCAAGGGGCGGGGCTACAGGCTCCTCCCTTCTGGGCAAGGGGCGGGGCTAGAGTCTCCTCCCCCTCCGGACAGGGGCGGGACTAGAGGCTCCCCCTTGGGAGGGGCGGGGCACGAGGCTCCTCCCCCTGGGCCCCGCCCGGGCCGGCCTCACCCCCTCCAGCCCGAGAGCCCGTGGTCCCTCCCGGGGTGGGCGCTTCCGAGGCTCCGGGCCTCGCCGACCAGCGGGGCCCGGCAGGGTCTCCCCGGCTCCACCTCGGCTACGGACGGCGCCCTCTCCCATGAGCGGGGAGCCCGCGGCACAGTGGGGCTCGGACAGGCGCCCGCCCCCCACCCCGGCCGGCCCCGCACCTCGGCCCTCTCCTGCGGCGGGAGAGGCGGACACACCTGCGGGCGGAGGAGTTTATTGGACACTGTCCTCCCTGACAGGAGGGGGCCTGGCAGCGGGAGGGCACAGGGTGCCGGCCTGGGGAGAGAGAGGAGTGCGAGGGGGAGGGAGGGAGGCACCACGGAGAAAACTTCGCCGCCGTTTGGGGCCACCCCCTTCGCGAGTGCCGCCCGGCCACAGGGGAAGGCAGAGGCTGACAGTCCTCGCGGCCCCTCCACCCCCCTCCCGGTCCTGGCCGAGGCTGGCCCCAGCCGGGCTCCTGGTGAACACTGGGGTTCAGTCCAGACCGACTTCCATTAACCCACCACCTCGTACCCAGGGGCGGTGGGCATCTCCCTTTTATTTTGTAAAATTCCAAGCCCTGAGAGCAAGTGCTCATGGCCTGGACTAAGCAATTGATGTGTCCCCTATGAATCCCTCCTAACAATAAAAATAGTATTATAACAATGACAGTACAAATGAACACTCTTGGCAAACATCAATTGAGAGCCTGCAGAAGTTCTTTTACCCCTTCTTCCCCCGCAACATCCCAGGACAAGATATAGAATCATCCATGGCTCCCAGGCACCTTCTGAAACACCAAGTTCCCAGAAGAATCAGGTTCCGAAGTCCAGTTAGAAGTCACCTTTTTGAAACTGAGTGCATCTCCTTAGAGACTGCGAGTTACATCAGCATTTCCCAGAATGGCCCTCATAGGCCTCCTTGCAAAGGGGCTTTCTGTGGCCTCCTAGCTTTAAAGCCAGGCCCCTCTGGGGCAGTTCCAGGCTCATTAACAAATAAAAGCCTCCCCTCCCACCCCAAATTCTCCAATAAATAAATCTTTATCTCTTTGTTTAACCTAGTATTTCCTGGAATTTGACTTAGAGGCCTTTTCTCCTGTAAAATCTGCCTTTATTTAGTTTTCCTACAAAATCTCGCTACAAAATGTATGAAAACTAAGCGTGGTGAAGTTGCCAGGCCATCCTGCAAACCTGCTTCATTTGGGGGCTTGTCCCCAAATAGTGTTAGACATATAATGGATAGATGTACAGACACACTGAAGCGGAAGCTGCCTTCTTGGTTAATTGTCCCCGGTACCTCCCACCTGCCTGTGGTCCCTCCCTTCTGTTTTGCCCTTTTCCCCTTGCCCCAGACACTTCCTGCGTTTGCTCACATTTGCTCTTGCAGCCAAGTACCATGGAAGATGGGGAGGGTGTGTGTGGGAGCATGTGAGGGCTCTCTCCGGCAGGGGCCTGTGAGCTCAGATGGAACTGGTTAGAGCCGGTCCCAACGCAACACAAGCAGCGTCTGTGAAAGTCTATATGCCAGAATAGATAGGAGAGATGCCGGATTATCCATAGTTGAAGATTAGTGTGAATAATCCTTCCACCTTCTCATCTCATCCCCTCAGGACCCATCCCCTCCTCACCAACCTAGATGTCTGAAGGCTGGTCAAGTTGTTAGCAGAGCAGATGTGTGAATTGTGTGTCTGTTACACTGCTCTCCCCCGACTAAGGAGGGTGGTGAACCAAAGCCGCTCTACCTGCGGGGACAAGAGAGCCTAACTGTGGGTGACAGCTACACCCCTCCCTCCTCTGCTGGGCCCCCAGCACCACCAGCTCTGGCTCTACCTCGACACCTGCACCGGTGGCTGTCTTTGCTAAGGAGGAGGAGATGGGAGAGAGAGAAAAGGGGCTGGAGGGCTGTGGTGTGAAGGGAGGGACGGCCACCGAGTGGGGAGAAGGGGCAGTGGGGCCCCAGAGGAGGAACGCCCAGCTTTTGTGGGAGACTCTAGAGTCTCCAGAAGCCCCAGGGTTGGGGAGGACACCAGGCTCGAGGGAACTTTTCTTCCTCAACTAATTTTGTTCACTGGCCAGCAGCCTGGGAAGGTAGCTCTTCCTCCCCTGGCAGGGCTCTGGGCACCATCTCCCATGGTTACTGTCTTCCTTCTCCCAGAGTCTCCCGGAGAAAGTTCCTGCCTCCCAGACCTTGGTGCCCCCGCCCAAGCCCTTCTTTCAACTTAGCAACAATGTGCGCTGCCCACTGCTCACAAAAAAAGCCTCTGGAAGATTCTGTTTATGCTTACAAAAAGCAAGCGAGGGGGGGTCTTTGAGGGGTTCACTTAACATAGGACCACATTTCCAACAAAATGGCCCCTCTTTCGGGAACAGAGAGAGATCTAGCACTTCTTGAGGGTCCTCTCTGGCCGAGCCCCTCACACACACCATCCCATGTAACCTCGGAGCCTCCCGGAGGGCTGACGGCTAAAGTCCTACTTCACACGGGAGGACACTGACGCTCAGAGAGTGAAAGGACTGTCCCTGAGTGAGTGCTGGGGTTTGTTCTCCCACAAAAGGCCTCTGAGAGCCTTGCAGAAGGCTCCCGTGCGGACCCGAACCCTGGCAGGCATGGTGGGAGACTGTCCTTTTTCAAGGCAGGTGGAGGATGTGAGTGCTGGAAGCTCGCTCAGGAAGAGAGGAGAGAGCCAGAGTAGAGGTATTCAGAAGACTTTTTAAAAAGCAGGGGGAAAACCCTTGGTCCCGGAGAATTTAAATGGGCTAATGGTCAGGGGAGTGGCTGGGCAGACTAAGGAAGTGCCTTGGAAAAACTGGGTTGCTCTGACATCAGGGGCAGCCGGGGACAGAGCAAATGCACCAAGGGTTTGGCTGGAGACCAAGCAGCTCTATCCCAGGTGCCAGCACCCTGCGGGCTCTTAGCAGTATTCTGGGGTTCGTGTAACATCTGAGGCTTACTAAAGAGCAAAGGTGAGGCTCTCCAGGTCTTACATACACAACTGTAACGCGTCAGAAGAAACACTGGTCAGCCCTGCCTTTCTCTCTGGCTTAGCTTTCCCAACGCCCCAAGAGACACGAGCTGCTAGGCCACTCCATGCACTCAAGTACCACAGGCTCCAGGGGAGGCGACAGTGGAGCACAGATCCTAACCTCAGGCTCATCGTGGTTCTGGCAAGTTGGTCTGCAAACTGGAATTCCCTTAACATGCTCTTCCTGATGCTTCTACACTCATACCTTCTCCCTCCACCACCCCCCAGCTATGACCTGGGCTCTCTGGGGGCTGGACTCCTCAGTCCTTGGTGAACCATGAGTGGCTCTGGCCCCAGAAGGAAGGGCTGATGTAGGTGGGAGAGGAGGTGAGGAGGGGAGAGGTGGGAGGATGAGGTGGGACTTCAGGTCTGAAGCCAATCAAAACACAGGATGCCCAGCTGAATTGGACTTTCGGATAAACAGTGAATACTTGTTTAGCATACATATATCTCAAATACTGCATGGGCCACGTTGAATGTAACATTTGGGACATACTTATACTAAAAATGCATCCATCGTTCATCTGAAATTCCAATATAACTGGGCACCCTATATTTTACCTGACAACCAGACTCCAAGATCCTCCCCAGTCCTCCCTCCTCCACCTAACACCCTACCACCAGGCAAATTTCCTGAAAGCTGTATCTTCTTTCTGTTACTTTCAAGGACCTCCCACCATCTCCCACGGCCTACCACACCACATGGAACAGCCTCATCCGAATGGTCAAGCCCTCCCCAGCACAGACCCGCCCTCACAGGTGGTCTCCCCTGAACCCTCCTTTCTCCCCAAAGCCTCCAGCTTCCCCCTCACGGTCCTTGTCCATTCTCTCCTCCCTGCCTGGAACTCCCTCCCCTTCCGCAATTGCCATCCACCTGCCGGTCTCAGTACTCCATCCCTAGGTGCCTTGCAGATTGCACTGCTGTTGAGTAGGTGTGATTTTCATCTAAGCTCAGACCTGAGGCTTCCTGAGGCAGGGAGCATTTTCCTCTTCCTGACTCCTCAACAGTGTGGCTCTGGTGATCTGAGAGGGTGGGTGGGGGAAGGAGAGTTCGTTGGATGGCAGGAGGGGAGCAAAGAGCAAGGTAGACAGAGAAGGGGGATGGGGGAGGGACAAAGAGGTGGACGGGAGGAAGCCAAGGGGGAGGCAGGGTAGAGCCTCAGCTAGGCAGAGCCCCCCCAAGGACCAGGCTCGGCTTTCATCCAGGGACCACTCTGATGGTGAGAGGTGAGGGGCTGCGGGGGGGGGGGGGGGAAAGAGGGGGGAGGGGAATGGGTGTTGGTGGCGTGCTCTGCTTGCTGCCCCCTCCCACCCCTGCCCAAGGTGGCTCCTCCCCCTTCTCAGCGGGTGGGAACTGGGACTCCTAGCAGGGAGGGGAAACCTAGCTCTAGGACTCAGAAGGGGAGGATGGGGAGCTGGAGGAGAGGTGGGCAGGGAAAGCCAAGAAGCCAAAAGTAGAAGAGAGAAGAAGAGTGAGAGGAGGTGGCTGGAGGCTGGGCCATAGGGGGCACCTGCTGGGGGGGGGGGCAGAGCTGTGTGAGGGGCAGGTTAAAGCAGTTGTGGTAAATTGGTGCGAGCACCACCCTGTCCTAGGTGAAGCTAGTTGGTTTGTTATCTTTACCCACCAAAGCATTTACTTTGGTTAGTCGCCCGATCCACAAACACTTTCGAGGAGATGACATTACCGAAAGGGAGGAACATCTGCATCAGCTCAGCATCCCCAAACTCCTGGGGCAGATGGTAGATGAACAGGTTACAGCCCTCGGGCCCTGCGGTGAGGGGAGGGGGCGGGGGAGGAGGGATGGCGGGGTGGGGGAAGAGAGAGACAGAGGAGAGGTGAGCGAGTTAGGCAGCGGCAGCAGGGAGGGGTGGGGCGAGGTTAGGAAGGGGGGTCTCATCCAAGATCCAAGAAGAAGGGGGGCTGCTGAGCCCACAGTCTGAGCTCTGTTCACTGGTCTGCCCTTGGTCAAGTCACTGAACCTCTCTGTGCCTCAGTTGCCTTTTCTGCAAAATGGATCTATAACAGGGTGCCTGCCGAGCAACTCTGGGGCTCCAGGGGTGGAGGGATGGAGTAAAAGGGGTGAACACAGGCCTGATGGCAGTGGGAACCAAATGCTGAGGAGAAGCAGAGGTAGGGAGACCTGGGAGGGGCTGCGGGCCTCCCTGCTGCCCAGCCCCTGCTCGGGGGAGGGCAAAGGGGATTGTTCTGGGGCAGACACGCCAGTGGTGCTGGTGCAATGGGTGGGAAGCTTCAGCTCACCTCCTGCACCCAGGGGTGGGAGCTTAGCCTGGCCTCCTCCCTGGCCACTCCTTCCCGTCTGCTTCCCAACAGCCCCACCTTCTCAAACTCAGCCCTGGTCTCAAAGGCAGAAATCAGGATTTACCCTGCCTCCTCTGGTGGGCTGGGTACACAGGAGGGGCTCCACAGCCAGGCTCCATGACTAGCCGTGCTGCCCATGAGCCTCATTTCATTACAACAACAGCCCTGCCACTTGTATAGCTTGTCCTCCCCACTTCACAGATGAGAAAACTGAGGCCCAGAGAGATTAAGTCACCTACCAAGAGTCACACAGCTAGTAGGAGGTGGAGCCAGGATATAGACCCAGGCTATCTGCCTCCAGTCTGTGCTTTCTTTTCTCTCTACCTATCTGTCATACATCTCAATGCCCCAGAAACTCAAGGATTTCTGAAATTTCCAGATAGCTGAAGACTTACATTTCTCGTTTTAAATGACCCAAATGCTCAATTTTAACTCGTTGAAATGGAAAGCTGTCTAAGATACTTCATCTATTTCCCGCCATCTTCAGCATAGCATGGCACCTCTGACTTAACCTGTTAGAGTGTGGTCATCGCAGTGCTTTCCACCCCACGGAGGACATGCAAAGGAAACGGTTGCGTTTGTCAGAGGTGTGTACGAGCTGAGGTTCTGATCGGAGCTGGTGGAAACTAAGTGTGAGCTCAAAAGTGAAGGCTGTAAGGCCCCGGCGTGGGCTATGTGGCTTTCCCGGCCAGAACCAATGGTCACGGTTCTCTGGGAAGGGCAAGGCTGCCAGACAGCCCAGTCCTGGAGCGCAGAGCTCGCTCTGGAGTCTCTGCCCTTCCCTGCCCTTCTCTCCCCTCCCGCCTCCCGCCTTCCTCCTTCCAAAGACTCCTCTGACCCCCACAGCCGCCCTCTGAGCTGCTGACCTCCTGGGTCCCTGGTCCCCACCCCGCTCCCTTCCCTGGACTGCTGTTTCCCAGGTAAACGGCCAGGTGACAGCGTTCAGAAGTATTCAGAACCGGCGCAAGTGTGCACCCAGGTCCCCGTGCTGGATCCCCCAAGCTCTAGCCCATCCCCTCCCACCATGTGAGTTCACTGGCTCATGCTCTGTGTGTCCTTTGGTGGTCTCCAGCTAGATATGAGTCCCCATGGGGCAGAAACCGGCTTGAAGGCCTAACCTAAGCCACAGCTCCTCTAGGACCCCCACCCAGATGCTCCCCGCCCTCCCCCTGCCAGGGCTCCCTGAGTCCACACTCCATACTAAACCGGTCTTCTCAGGCTCTTTCTCCTTCACGTCTAGGAGGTTCTCTCCAGCCAGATGGGGTGCTCTCTAGGGGCAGGTACATTTGCCTCCTCCTGACCTATCCACCCTTCACCCCCGCCCCTGTTCCCCAGTACATGCCTTCTCCCCTCCCAGACCCATTCCTCAGGGCTTCCCTCTCCTCCCTATGCTGACACCTGCCTTGAACTTGGGGCCCATGTTCCAAGTTCAAGTTCTGCAAGCTGCTTTATGTGGATGTTATGTTGTCATTAAAAGACAAGGAGCCTTCGAGGGAAGGCCCGTGGATTGCGTTCCATCAGCAGGGTGCGTGGCTGAGCCCCACCAGTCCCCTGCCCCTCACCCCTCAACAAGGAGCCTACACACGTTGCTACTCCAGCTGCCCCGAGCTCGCACTGTATTCCCTCATTCACAGACTCTAGAGCACCCAGATGGCATAACCAGCAGGACTTGAAGATCCATCTGGTCCATCCCAGCTTTCTGAAAAATGGCGAAATGGAGCTCCAGGGACAGAAAGTGCCTAGCCCTGACCACACAGCAGCCCTGGCAGAGCCAGGGATGGAGCCAACTCTGAGGGGAACCATGGCCTGTCTGGGGCGCAGACAGCCTCTGGGGAGTCAGGCATCTGCTGGCTTTCAGGCTCAACTCAAAGACAAGGCCTGGAAGGAAGGTCCTCCCGAGCAACCGTGTGCCCTGGCACTTCAACCGCGTCGCACAGGGGGAAGCGGCCATGATGTGACGAGGCCGTGGCTGGAGGAACAGTTTTCTTTTCCATCCATGCCGCATGCAACACTGAACACAGCTGTTGTCTGGCTTGCACCCACCCTCAGCCTATCGCCCGCCCCCCGCCCCCCCCGCCAGGCATGCCTGTGTCCCTACCTCTGTGTGTCCCCAAAGCCTTCCCCAACAACCCCACCCCCAGCGCCATGAGCCCTCCCCTGTACGCAGCGTGGCTCGGTAGGCATCTGGGTTCACATCTCACTCCTCCCATGCCCTGCTCCCCAGGGTCGCTCCTAGTGGGTACCCTGTTCAGGGAGAATGGGGACAGTCGTGGGAGACCCTAGGCCAGAGGAGAGGCTGCAGTGGTGACTGACCACACAGGGTCTGGTCTAGCGAACAGGGCGTGACGGTGGGGATGAAGCTGCCCACAGATGGAGAGAAGGTATGAGAAGATGTTCAGAGCTAGACCCATGGGGTGGTGCACAGTGGGAGGAGGGGGCAGGGCAGGGAGCAGATGGAGGGCCTCAGCCCTTCAGGCTCTCGGCCTGTTCGGGGCCTGTCTGACCAAAGGGGTTTGACCAAAGTGGGGTTTGAAAGTGGGGTCTGACCAAAGGGGTTTGGACTGCAGACCCACATGTCCTCCCCAGGACTCACCATCCCTGGCTGTGGGACGGTCTGCAGCAAGAGCTCGTGCCGGCCCCTGGAGACCAGTGGACCCCTGGCCATGTGGGCTACTGGGCAGTGGTGGCCTCGCTGGCAGGATGACCTTTTCATGGGGGTGGGGAGGGCAGGACGCTGTTAGTGTTCCTGCCCGCCAAACTGAGTTTGTGCAGGCCCTGGGGCCCCGAGGGCGGGCTTGTTTATCCAGCTCCTGTAGGTCTCCAGCTCAGGAACCGGAGGACACTGGGTTTTAATGAGTCCCAGCCTCCCTGGGCCCACTGGCCTTGCCTGGCCCACCCTGGTCACACCAGGGCCTCTGGATGTGGCTTTCCAGGCTCTCCATCTCCCCAGAGGCCTGCACTTGGGCCCCTATCCCACCTGGCTCGCCTGGTCACCCAGAGGGTACAACTTCTGACAATAGTTTCCCAACCCACCTACCCCCCATACCAGCTGAGAGCACCCCTACTTCTTCCCTTCCTCTCCACTAGGGGAGGGGGAATCCTTGGGCCCCCAAGTTGTCCAGGGTCCCACCCTCCTAACCTTCCCCGCTGGGGTTTGCAGAGCTGCCCGAGAAGCCCACCTCATGCTGGATTGGAGAGCCCCGCGTCTCACAATCCTGCCCTCTTCCCTCACCTCCACACAGCACACGAACATGGTCATTTTCCCGACAAAATGCCTACCGAAGACCCAGGAGCAGCCTCTTTTCGGGGAGAAGGGGACGGGGAGGGGCCTGGGAGCCCGGATTGCAGACTCACCTTCTCGCTGTTGCTGGGGGATCATTGGAGGCGGCTGAGGGAAGGCCTGGCTTATCTGACCATAGGCAGCAGGGTAGGCGGCTGCTGGAAGGCCAAAGAGAAGAGGCAAGAGAGCAAGACGCGACGACAGCGAGACGACAGCGACAGCGACAGGGAGAGAGACAGGGTGAGAGGCAAGAAGGAAGAGACATTTCAGTGTTGAGCAGTAAAAGCAGACCAGTCAAAAAGTGCACTTCAGGGCAGCCACATAAGATAAAGCTGGCTCTCAGGAGTAAAGGAGAAGCGCGCAGTGAAGATGAGAAGTGTGTGCGTGTTCATGTTTGTATGTACACAGGTGTGTGTGCATGTTCGTGCCTGCATGTTCCTGTATGCACGCGTGTGTGTGTGTGTGTGTGTGTGTGTGTGCGCGCTGCCCGGCCCAGGGGTGGGAGTGAGAGAAGCATGCCTGACAGCTTGCCTTGGGCTTTCTATAGTGGCTGGTCCCCGTCCCATTCAGTGACCCAAGGCCATCTACCCCTCCTTTTTCTACCTCTGGCTGCCTAGCCTCCCTTGTTCTTGGTCAGCCTTGCTCACACCAACTCCCACTACCTGGCGGGGGGAGGGGACACGGAAGGTTGAACTGCTTCCCCTCCAGAGCCTCTCCTTCTTGCAAACCCAGGCATCTAAGCTTCCAGGACCAGCCATTGTGAACTGTGGTGGGCGGCACCCCAGCTCCCCACCCCCCACCCCCACCCCATGCTGCTGTGTGGCTTGGTGCTGGATAAACTAGACACACTGGCTTGGCAGCCCCATGGGAAGGAAAATCTGGCCTCAAAGATGATCACTGCAAGGTCAACACTTCAGCCTGGCTCACCTGGCCTGGAGTTCTGACCACCCACCTCTCCAAGGGCACCGTGGGAGACTGCTGGAATGCTAGGGGCCTGCGGGAGGGTGGCAGCCTGAAGCAGGGGCCTCTGGGAGTATAGCCCTCCCTCCTTTCACCACAGCTCCCCAGCCCCTCCCCACCTCCCCCTCTCCCTCCCACACAGTGCCCAGCCCAGGCCTTGGGTGGGGAGGGCCCTGGTGCCCAGGCAGAAGTGGGGATGAGCAAAGCTGGGGGAGCAGTGGGCACGCGCGGGTACTAACGACCTGCATACTGCTGCACTCCCGCGTAGGCCTGCTGCAGGGGGTCCGCGGCCGTGGGACTCTGCGCTGCAGGGGATCCAAGGGGCAGAGGTCAGTGATGCCCTCCCCAAGCCAGCCCCTCCCCCACCACACCCATGGAGATGACACTGTGGCTGCATTGCCCTTTCCGAGCACTGTGGTGTCTGCCCTGGGGCAGGTCATCTGAGTGCCTGCCTTACTGGGGTTCCCCCTTCTCCAGTCCAGGGCTCTTAGTAGGGTGGAGGGTGCCCCCCCCCCTCACTGGGGGATGCAGCCTGCAGCTGGCCTGTGGTGAGGGGAGACAGATGCTTTAAGCAGAAGGCTGGGAAGAAGATGCCAGAAGCTTGGCCATGAGGGGCTTAGTGGAGACACATGAGGGACCTGGCCCAGGAGAAGGGCTGTGGAAAGTGGGCGAGAGGCGGTCAGGAGGCTGGTCTCATCCTCACGGTCCTCAGCAGAAGTCGGGGGCAGAACCAGCTGGTGAAAGAAAGGGCACAGGGGGCCTCACCCTGCCACTCTGTCCTCCTGGGCCACCCATGGCCGCTCAGGCAGAGGGACCCTCTCCTGTGGTCTAGAGAATTGGCACAAGGCACGAGGCCTCCATCCCGAGGCCGTGGCTAAGACACCCTGGGCAGGGCTGGGAGAGGAGTGGTGCCCACAGACACTGAGGAACCAGCAGGCCCAGGACCTTCCTCCAGCCCACATTTGTGACTCTTGGATATCCACTGCCTGGTTCGAGAAGAGGGCCCTCATGCTGATAGGTTGGCAAGCAACTGGGGACAGCCGAGCTGAGGAAGGCTTGGTCCACTTCTGTTGCCTCTGCTGGGTCTTAGAGGCTGTGGGCCGAAGCCCAGTGCAGGGCCAACGGTGGGCACTGCCTTTGGTGGCGATGGCTAGTGGGAGTAGGCTGGCCTTGGAGGCCCGAGAGGTGGGTGGGGACAGATCTAGCCGCAGTATGTTCAGAGCAAACTGGATAACACAGGGAGGCAGAAGAAAAAACAAAACCCATCAGGACTTATCTGCCTGGCGACCTTGATTGCCAAGCTAACTGGCAGTGCCAGACTTAGGGGCCTTGTAGATCAGGAAGAATTCCCCACTTCCTTCCTGAGCTCTTGTTTCTGAGCCTCAGTAACATCCCACTGGAACAATAGCACCTGGGCCTCAGGACAGCCCGGGAAATCATGGGGCAGAGATGCTTAAAGACTGCGGCTGCAGCAGGGGAGCTGGGCCAGGGCTGCTCAGAGGGGGGGCTGAAGTCGGATCCCAGCCCTGTCCCTCTCTTTCGCCCCCAGTGGGGCCTGAAGCCAGGAGCTGCCAGTGCTGAGGTGGTGGTGGTGGTGCTTGGGGGTGTCCTCTCCTCCCTGCTGCTCCCTCTCCCTGACCCTCAGTTCTCTGGAGCCTGTGCTCTTGGTCTCCCCAGCCGCTCAACCACATACTGCCTTTCTGCAAATTAAAGAAGGAGTTGTCTCTGTCTCTGGCACACAGTGTGGTGCCCTGTGTAACATAAAACCTGCACAACTCACATGACAGCCATGACCCCCCCCCCCCCACACACACACACTCACACACACACACTCACACATGCACATTGCCAGGATCATAGCAAGTGCTCAGCAAATACTGCAACATAGGAAAGAAGGAATCGTCCTTAACATTAATAGAGACACCCCTGCAGGGGTGTTATGTGTCAGTAAAGGCCACACTAAGTGCTTTCAACGGTGAGAGGGGAGAGCAGGGAAGCTACCTGGGGCTAGGAAGTGGAGGAAGGCATTTCTGAGACCCTCTCTACTTCTCTGCTTAATGACCTCATTAGTAACTGCCAAAGAGTGAACATTTTGAAGGATCTCGCTCATTACAGCGGCTCCAAACTCCGCATTTAAAGATGGTAAATTAATTTTTTTAATGTACTACTTTTCTCCTTTCCTTCCCTCCACCCCTCCCTCCTGCTCCGGCAGGGAATTGTTTATGGGATATGGCAGATTGTTACAAATGGGGGAGAGAAACAGTTCCAAAGTCCACGAGGGAAATAGCTCACAGATGCTGGTGGGGGTGGGGAAAGAACAGGTTTGTCAAAATCCAGAGCTCCAGATGGGCTTGTGGGCACGGAGGCGGGGGAATGAAACCACCCAGATGTGCGGGGACTGTATCTCCCAGCCCATGAGCCTGAGGCAGGAGGAGCCCAGGAACCTGAGATTGGTGGGCCCACTCCCACCTCCAGCTGCCCAGCCCCTGCCCTGCCTCCCTTGCCAGCCTGGACTCTTCATCCTGAAACAACTCCAGACCCAGGGCTCTGCCGTTTCTCTCTCTGGGCTTCTCCGGCCTCCTCTCTGTGCACTGAGAGGTGAGTTGAGGGGCAAACATTAAGACAAGACAAGCACAACTCCAAGTTCAAAGTCAGCACATTCTCCTCTGGTTTCTCTAGCACAGGGACCTTGTCCTCTGCCGCTGCTGGAACTTTTATATTCTCTGGAGGTCTGGGCCTCACTCCTGAAATCATTAACAGACACTGAAATCACAACCTCCGGGCTTCTGTGGTTTTACAAAGCCACACGGTGGATTCTGATGGACAACCAGAGTGGGCAGCATTACTCTGCCGCCCACGGCTGACCCCCCTCAGGCTGACCTCCTCTGCCCTGGTTTCTACCCATTGTCAATGTCCACCTGAGCCTCCTGTAAGACAGCTCTGCTGGGCTTCTTCAGCCTACAGACCCTCCCTTCCTTTGAAACCTTTAGCGCCTCACGATGGAAACATTCACTCCTGATCAGACTCCATTCTGCTTATTCTTTCAACATTCTGTCGACCTATACTGTGCTCCTGACTGGACTTTGACCTCCCAGGGGAGAGGCCCCCATCCTGCCCGTCTTCTGGGGGTCCCCTCCCATCCAGCACAGACTGGGCACTTACTTGTACTTATGGGGACTCTGCAACTTTGTCATCTGCCCTCTAGGAAGGAGGATAGCACTCCCCGCATCTCTGAGACATTGTCCCTTGCTAGTCTACCTTAGGGCTTCGGGCCCAGCTCTCCTGCTCTGTCCATCCTCAAGGCCAGAGATAGGAGCTGCTTAAGTCAACTGGACAGTCCCACCATGAAAGAGCTGCTAAGTTTGAGAGGAACAGAGTTAATCAGGCCCTGGCCTCCCGGATCTTCTGTGTGTCAGAATTAATCAAAGCAGGACCGGGGAGCTGTCCAAGGTCCTGATCCTCTGTGAGACGTGCTGACTGGGGTTGTGTGTACACCAGTATGTTCCGGCCAGAATGTCAATCTATGCATTTCCCCTTCCTTCCCCAAAGAGTCTTTTCCTACTTAACACTAAGTATACTTTTTATTTTAGCTTCTGTCCCATGACTTCTTATAGGTCAAATTCACTCTCAATTAATTTGCAGTTACGGGTACTAGCCTCTGGTTGTACAATTACTACATCTCTTCTCTTATCTCCCCTGCAGGAGCCCCAGGATTGCATTCTTTCTCACCTACCAGATGGACACCTCCCCAAGAATGGGAACTTGATTTCTCCCACCAGAGGTTCCCTGATCTCCCTGATCACATTTGGGCTTCCACCAAGGAATGGACGGAGGGCAGGAGCCACACATTCCCGGTTGTAACAGCAAGGGCGGGGGCAGAATGGATGAGGGGTGTGCTGCGCGGGTAAGGAAGGGCTGCCAGATGTGCTTACCTGGGTAGGGGTGGATGCCATTGGCAAACACAGCTTCCGCAGCAGGTTGCCCATTGGCCTGTGGGGGGAGGCCAGTGAAGCCGTTCACCCCAATGGGGGACGGGATGCTAGGCACAGCTGGTGCAGTGATGCCCGGAGGGGTGCTGCCACCTGGTTTCAGAGATGGGGAAGGGTAGAGGAGCGGGGAAGGCAAGCAGAACAAAGGTGAGGAAAGGCCAACCCATGGAGCGCCACCTCCTGGCTCCAAGGGCCTGGGTGTACACTTGAAATTCACACACCAACTCAATCCTATCTGTGAATCACATCTTGGATCACCTCCATGCATGGAGTGGTTCCACTCACCCCATCTGTATCCATCCTTCAAGGCAGAGTCCAAATCCCATCTACCCCATGAAGACTTCCCTGACCACTGACACTCAACCTTGGAACTACAGCACATAGACTATTCTCAGTGCCTTTGAATTTGACCATATTTGGTCTTCCTTTAGTCCTTTTCAGTGGTTCTTGCTCACCCCAGCTAAGTCAGGATGGGCTAGTCCCTGTTTAGCCATCAACGGGCTTCTAAGTCACTGGCTCTGCTCTCTTGCCTGGATCACGGAGGGGCTGATCTGCCTCCCCAGGAAGAAGTTTTGCTACGTGGGTGGAGGAGGTCTTAATTCTGGAGCTCTCCTGCAATGAGGGAGAGAGGACTTTGCAGAGTCCAGACTCAGCCCTATTCATATACAGTAGACACCCTGGCCTCCTCCCATTGAGATTATGGTTATATTCACAGTGGCGAGAGTAAAGTTAGGGTCAGATGACAATACACTGTGCCCTCTCTATGGCAGGTGGGTAGAATCCCAGGGGTGGCTGGCATGATGGTTCTACTAAGGCCTCAAATCTGGAAAGGTCCTTCCCCTTCATGTAGAAAGCAGGATCTCTCTGTGGACTAGGACATGAGGCTGGCCTGGGTCCAGGAGTATCCCTAAATTGGGGATCAGAGCTATGAGGTAGTACTCAAGTTGGGCCTAGAGATGGCACAGTCTTCTATGGACTTTATCTGGGAAAGGAATCGCTTAGGGGTGTAAGGAAGGCTGTTGCTACGACCTGGGTGTGGAGAGCGAGGAAGCTTGGTGACTGAAAGCCCAGGCTGTTGGATCAGCCCTTGGGACTAGACGTTGACACTATTGACATTTGTGGTCAGACATTTCCTTGTCGTGGGGGCTGTCTTGTGCATTGTTGGATGTTTAGCAGCATCCCTGGCTTCTACCTACTACATCAGAGTATCACTCCCCTCCAAAGTTGTAACAACCAATAGGGTCTCAGGACATTGCCAGATGTCCTTGGGGGTGGGGAGAGAGTAGGCATGAAATTATTGCCCCAGCTGAGAATCACTGAACTGGATACTAATCAGGATCCAATTAAAAACACACTTTGTGAGCAGGGCTGTTTCCCACCCCCTGTCCTTCAGTAACTCTGTGGTTCTCTCTTGCTTGTTTAGTTCTCTTGGAAAAAGCCAGTGAGTCTATGTTGGGTTAAAGGAACATTTAAAAATCAGCTCCTTCTATGCTTGGGCGAGGGACCAAACGAGGCCACAGAAGGCTCTTCTCCCCTCAGACCTCAGGGGAGATGGGTTCATGTCAATTTCTTTCCCAAACAACATGAGTGAAATTCCCACCCCCTGAAACCATATCATGGACTTCATGGGGCCCACATCCCACCTTTCCTTGGTTCCCCTGAGATCAGAACATTTTGAGACAAACTGCTAGTAGATGAGGCCTGCGTGGGCACCAATGCCATGTGCTGTTTGCAACAAGGTGGTCCACTGTAGCCAAAATTGGCCAAACCAAAGGTCTGGACCTGGGTTCAGCTGTGTCCTGTGTTGGTGCCTGCTGGCTCACCTGAGGTTGGGGTCATGGGTGCGGCTGCCAAGCCATTCATGTTGAGGGCCGCCATCTGCTGCATCTGGGCGGCGGCGAAAGCAGCCATGGGGTTCAGGTAGCCGCCCTGCGCGACTGATGCCATTAGTGCCGCTTGCTGCTGCATCAGCTGGGGCAGAAGGAATGGAAAAAATATCACGCGCTTCCAGGGGGGGCAACCCTCCCACCAGGGGGATCAGCTCCTGGGCACCAGCCTCCTAGGCCCTGAACCCCAGGGAGCTCAGACACAGCTCCCCACCCCCCAGAGAACGCCGATGTCTCCCCCATTGCTGCCCTAGCTCTCAAAGGCTATTAGAAACCACCCCAAAGAGCTAACTATTTCAAAGTCATGGTAGAATCTTGGGGACTCTGAAGCTGCTATAAAAGGTGGGGGGAGGGACTGGTCCCATGGGTGCTGTTCAGCCCTATGAAGGCCGTCATCATGGAGACGCCCTGTGAGGCTCAGAGCTCTAGAGACGTGTTGGACGAGTCTCTGCAGGATTAACTTAGCATGGGTTTCTGTCCAAATGTCCGCACCAAGGTGTGTGGGAGCGGGGAGGCCGTTGAAATGGATCTAATCTGAATGCTGCTGAAGGAGGGAGGTGAGATTGCCTTTTAGAACCAGACCCTGGACTACCTCAGTGCCACCCTAAGGGTTCATGTCCATTTCTTTCTGAAACAACTTGAGTGAAATTCCCACCCTTTGAAACCAGACCATGGTCTTCATGGGGCCCACATCCCGCCTTCCCTTGATTCCCCTGAGATTAGAACATTTTTGAGACAAACTGCCAGCGGATGAGGCCTGTGTGGGCCCCGGTGCATGGGGGTGGATGGCACCAGTGGGGGTTGTGGCTACAAATCTGGGAGGCAGCCTAGGGGAGAAGCTGGCCAAGAAGGCCCACGGTAGAAGGACGAAGTTGGTGAGCCAGGAGCCGGGGGGGGGGGGGGGGGGGGGGGAAGGGGGCTGCAGCGGACGCATTGGTGTGATGGGCTTTGAGGAGCCACACAGGACCCCTGCCGGGAGCGACCAGAGGCCCGAGCACACCCTTCCATGAGTGGGGGCAGGGGTGGGTGGTGACACCCAAACACCTGAATCTCTCTCCCCACTTCGATTGGTGCTTCCTATAATTTGACTAGCAGGGGAGCATTCAGGATAACCCACCTTGCTGCCCTGCCTAGAAGCCGCCTCTCTAGCTCCTCCCCTTAAGAACCAGGACAGCAAACCACCACTCCTGGCAGCCACCCTGGACTGAACCACACTTCTCTCAACCCCCTTTGGCCTCTACCCCGGGTTCATTCCCGACCACTCCTCACTCCCCAGGGCGGGGGCAGTGTTTTCTAGGCCACAAACACAGGGCTCTCTTGGCAAAGATAGGTGTCCCTGCTCTGGGTTTCTAAGCAGAGTTAGCTGAGAGCCGCTGCCCATACACCCCCACCCCCGTCTGCGCCCCCACTTACTGCCTGTGCGTAGGCGCCGTAGGCCCCGAACGGGATGGCCATGGGGTTGAACATGCCCATCTGGCCCGCCATCTGCTGCATTCGCCGCATCGTGCGCTCCTTGTCAGTGTCGGCGAACTTGACCACCAGACTGGACGAGGCTCCCTGCAGCCGGGACTGCGCGTGAGGCCCACTCCGCTCCCAGCTGTCCAGCTGTCCGTGCCCCTGACCTAGGCCCTCCCTCTCCTCTGGGAGGTGCTTCTGGGGGCTGCGGGGTGGACGGCACCGGGGCCCGCCCAGGGGTCTGGGGTCTTAACTGGACTGCGTGCCAGTTCCTTACATCTCTGGCCTCAGTGTCCTTGTCTGAGATGTGGGATAGTGGTAATGCCCTCCTGTCTCATGCGGAGGCAGTGAGCAGCGCGGACAGGGTTTTGCAGGGTAGGGACCGTGCAAGGGTGGGCAGGGCCCTGCGGGTGCTCTGGGGTGGGCAGGGGTGTCATCCGGCCGCTGCCTGCGTTCCAGCCCCACCCAGGGGTGGCCGAACTCACCGGCATGGTCTGGCTGCCATGCAGCGCGTTGATGGCGGCTTGCGCCTCGGCGTGGGAAGAGTACTTCACAAAGGCGCACCCTGGGGGGACAGGAGGGGCTGAGCCAGGGCCCAGGGCCCAGAGGGAGGCCAGGGCGAGGACGGAGAGGCGGTAGGAGAGAAAGACGGAGAGAAAAGGAGAGCCACCAAGAAGCAGAGACAGAGAAAGACCTCGTTCCACCGCCCCGTCCCTTCCGAGCATCCCTCGCTGGCTGGCCGACCCTGGCCAGCTCCGGGCGGCTCCGAACTCGGCGGGTCCCCGCCGCGCCCATCCCCCCGCCCGCCCCACCCGATCGACCGGCTCACCCTTGCTGTTGCCGTCGGGCCCGCGCAGGATGGTGCACTCTTCGATGTTCCCGAAGGCCTCGAAGAGGCGGCGCACGTCGTCCTCAGACTGCTGCTTGTTGAGCATGCCCACGAAGAGTTTTCTATCTTCTGGAACAAAATTAGGAGATGCTTACCCGGGCCGGGGGGGCCGGGCGGCGCGGGGGCGAGCCCGGGGGAAACGGAGGAGAAGGGTTTCCGGGGAGGGAGAAGCTGGGCAAAGCGAGGCGGGGCTCAGACCCGAGGGGGAGGAGGGTAGCAGGGAGAGGGCGTGGTGGGGGTGGGGCTTAGCTAGTGGGGCTGGGACGACGCGGGTAGGGGCTAGAGGTAGAGGGGGGGCCAAGCCAGAGGGTGTGGTGAAGCAGAAAGGGTTGGGTGAAGGGGGAGCTAGATTGCAGCGACTCTGCCCTTTCCTGTCACACAAGGAGGGAGCAAGGCCATGGGCCTGGCCACTCACCTAGGCACAGGGGTCACTCATGCAGTCCTGAGGTCCCTCCCTTCTTCCCTCCTCTCAGACACACACTCTCTTCCTCATCTACCTTCACTCACAGCTGTCAAAATTAACTCACAAGAAAGTCTGCCACAGGGCCTTTGCATACGCTGGTCCCTCTGCCTGGGGCGCCCTCGGCATCACAAGGCTGATTCCTTCTCTTCTTCTAGGTCTCAGTTTAAATATTGCTTTCTCATCAAGGCCCCTCCTTCCACCTCTCCTTTATTCTCTGTCTCAGCCCCTCACTCTCATGGCCTGGTTTTTAAAAGATAATTATTTCATGCTTTGCCTGTGTAGTTGGTTTCTGTCTAGCTCCCTGCCACTGCCCCTTTCCCCAACCCCCTGTATGCTCCCTGGGGAAGAGACTAGGCCTCTACTGGAGCAGCAGTACCTGGCACATAGTAGGTCCTGGGGACAGAGTACTGGAATGAGTGAATGCTCATGCCATTCCACGGGACACGTCTCCTTTCTATCTCACATGTTTTTACCTCGTTGGTTCAGGCCTTCCTATTTGTTCATGCTGCAAAATTCAGCCCTGGGCACTTCTGGAGAGCCTGAAGACTGGGTCCCCTCAGCAGCCTCCCCACACTTGTGTTGAGTACCAAGTGGTTTGTTGACACAAGTCAGCTATGTGTTTAGGCTGACAGAGATCACCATGACTTCAAAAAGATTTCCCACCTGCAGGTTCTTATTTCAATGTGACTTCACGCCTCCCATTAAGAGGCTGGGGCCTATGCCCCCTTCCCTTGAATCTGGGTGGGGCTTGTGACTGCTCTAACCCATCATGAACAGCAGAATTGATGCCCGCTGACTTCCAAGGCTACATCATAAAAGGGATCAGTTTCCACTCAGGTCTCTCTTTGGGGGACACTTGCCCTGTAGCAGCCAGACACCACGCTGTGACGAACACCTCAGTGGCCCACACGGTGGGTGCACACAGAAAGGAACCGAGGCCCCAGCTGACAGCCAACATCAACCACCAGACTTTGAAGTGAATGAGTCCCCAGATGACTCCTGGCCCAGCCTTTGAGTTTTCCAGCAGAGGCCCAGACGTCCTAGAGCAGAGAGAGGCCTTCCATGCTGTGCCCCGTCTGAGTTCCTGACCCACGGAATCCGAGAGCATAATAAACGGTTGTATTATCCCCCTCACTTTGGGCTACATTGTTATGCAGCCTCAGTAGCTGGAACAGGGGCCCTGTGGCGACAGCACTCAGCAGGCACTCACTAGATGTCTGTAGACGGTTGAGTGACTGGCACACATGAGCACAGACAGCTAAGACTACAGAAATGCATCCCCCACCCCCAAAGCTGCAATTGGTCATGTGTTGATGGTTTTCTTGGAAGGCGGGGTACTCTGGGCAATTGGTCCCTCCTGCCCTATAGAGCCCCCTCACTGACAGCCAGCAGAGTTCACATAGAGCTGAGGGCTGCCCTGGTATCTGGAGCGAAGCAGGAAACCTCCGGACCCCAGCTCTCCTTCACAAGCCACCCCAGACTCCTCCTCTTCAGGAAGCCCTAACCGCTGCCCTGCTGGCCCGCCTCACCCAGAGCACTCAGCACTGGGCATGTCATCAGTGATGAGGTGGCCCTGGGTTCCAACTCCTTCCATGCCCTGCAGGCATCAGTTCCTGTTACCAGTCCTGGATTAGGGCGCACTAGCCTGGACCTCCACCACGGGTGGGCTTTAGCCAAAGCTGGGGGCCTGGAGGCCCCACCCTGCCGACTGCCCCAGCCTGCCGACTCAGCCAGGCTTCTGGGCCTTGGCAGGGCTGGACAAGCCCCTGTCTTATCTCCAGGGCTCACCAACTCCAGCTCTGGGCTGGGGGGTGGGGGGGGGGGGGCAAAGACTGGGAAACCAAGGGAAAGGGAAAGAGACAGTAAAAGGGGGTGAGGCTGAGGAGGGATGGCAGGAGATGGGGTTAGGAGCAGAGAGGGAGGGAAAACGGTGAAGATGGACAGAGTAAAAGGAATCGGAAATAGACAGAGAGCAGAGAGGAGAGACCGAAGGAGGAGAGGACGGGGCAGAGGAGAGGAGGTGGGAGGGCTCATGTCTAACTCCCAGAAGCGCAGCACTTGACCTGAGGTGAGCTGGGAGCTTTTAAAGCCTCTCTTGGAGTAACTGAAACTGCTCTCCAGGCCCCGGCAGTACACCCCATCCCAGGGCCAACAACTTCTAACGGCTCCCCATTAACAGGATTTTCAGAAAGACTAAGAAGTGAAAACCACCCCCAGCTAATACCAGGCCCTCCTGCTTAGAAATTCCCTGGGAAGGAAAAAGGGAGTGAAGAGAAGGCCCTCCTAGCCTGCGCCTGATTTAAATGTGGGACCACACCTCCCTGCCTTCTCTCCTGGTGTCTGAATATATTCCTTTATTATCATTTTGACAGCTTTCTGATTGCATTAAAATTCATCCACACATGCCTTTCTATCATCCACTTCCCTTTTCCCAGGGTTTGATTTTTTGTTTGTTTGTTTGTTTGTTTGTTTGCCATTTCCTTCTCCCCTCCCATGAAATCTCCCTTCGCTGCACAGTTAGCAGTTCTAGGCCTGGGTCCCTCCTTCTTGAAAACTTTCCAACATGAAGGGGGCCAGGCTGCCCTCTTCCTGGCTGGCTGGGTTTCCCCCAGGGAAACTGCAACCTCCTGACCTTCTGGAAGGCTGTGGAAACCAAAGGACCCTGGCTGCAGACTCCCTTCCTCCAGGGGTGCTTAAGTGACCCCACCCAATGCAAAGGCTGGTTTGTTTCTAGAACTTTCCAATGAGTTCATTTTGCGCCCTCTGCAATTTCCAATTGGCTTCTGTCACTGGGTGAGTGAATCTACAAGTAAGCCTTGTCTTTCAGACCAGGGACTGGAAGGACTTGGAGTCCAAGGGCAGATCTCCTCCTTCTGGCCCAGGCCCTGGCTTGGACCCCAGCAACCCCTCATCCCAGCTGTCAGCTGCTCCCACCTTGGCGTTTAGGTCAATAAAGCTGGAATAACAAGGCCTCCTCATGGGTGGATGCACCAGGAGGTGCTGTAGGAGAGCCTGGCCAGCAGCAATGATGGTGGTGACAATCATCACTTGGGGCTCTCTATCTAGGAGGAGGAGGAAATGGAGGCCCCTTGTTTGCCCTGCCCTGCCTTGAGGAGACAGAGGTCACAGAGGGGAGAGGTCAGAGGGTCCACATTGGGGGCTAGCACTTGAAGTAACAGGTCAGATCAGCCTCGGGCTGTGGCTGACCAGCTGAGATGGACAACTTCTCCAAATCCTCCCACCCTCTGTGCCCTCCTCCCCCTCTGGGCACGTTCCCAAGAGGCTGTCCCCAAGCTGTGCCTTCAGATGACCAATGGCACCATTTGGCTGGTGTCTTGGATCTGATGCCAACGTAGTGAGACTCTCAGAGAATGACTCAGTTTCCTCAGCCAGTTCCTACCTCCTCCCACATGACACAGACCCCCACCTTCTGGGACAGGCTGAGTTGTCTCTGAGCACAGCCCACCTGCCTGAGAGATCAGGGTCCCGGGGTCATGGTGAGGCTGTGGTGTTCTCACCCTCCTCTGTGAGCCCTCAGCCTGAGCCCGTTGCTGGGCATGAGGGGTGTCACTGCTCCTCTGGGCTGTTCAGGTAGGTGCTGCTGGTGCCAGGCCGTGCAGGCCACCTCGGAGGGAGGTGAGGCAGGAGAGATCTCGGAGCCAGGCTGGAGGTAGGTTGAAGATGCCCCTGGTGGGAGGTCGCTGAGACTGCGTGGGGCCCAGACACATGGTGAGCAAGTGGAGGCTGGGTTACAGCTCCGTATCGTCCTCTCAGCAGAGCCCAGCTGAGGGCAGGGGGCTGTGTTATGCTCACTTTCTGACCCTTGGGGCAGAGCCCAGTGGCTGGCACAGCAAAGTATTGGCTGTCATTCAACAAAGCCTTTTGCAGTCATTCAACAACTACTTGCTGAGCAACTTCTCTGTGCCAGACACTGTTCCAAGGATTGCTTCTAGGACAGCGAACAAGAGAGGTGAGTCTGCTCACCGGAGCTGAATCCAGACAGGGAGACAGCCCATCCACCAGAGACAAGTTCCCAAACAAGACAGAGGCCAGGAGGGCTGCACACAGTGGCTCCCAGAACTGGTGTGCCCTCCCCAGGGGGAGCAAGGCACAGAATGGCAGAGATGGGCAGGAACCCAGGAAACATCAAGGGCCCCACCTTTTAAAATGAGGAAGTTGGGGCAGAAAGGGAGCTCCAGGGTACAAATCAGGGGTTCAGACTAAACCCAGTCTCTTAGGGTCTCTTGACTTCCTGATCCTATAACCCCTTGCTGCTGCCTTCCTGCTCCTTTAAAATGTGAGTGCCTGTGTCTGCATGGCTAAAGGAACACCTGGGGTTCTGGGGAGCAGGTGTGTAATGCCCCAGAAGGGCTGGGCAACAGGAGGTAGGCACTAGCCCCAGCCCTGCCTGAACCCAGAGAGGGCAACTCAGCTCTCTGCGCCCAGATGTCCTGCCGCCACTGCTGGGAGTGTGCATAGTCTATACACCCCCTTCCCACCCACCCCCACATACACACTAAGGAGCTATGGATGGGGGAAACCAATCAAATAACAGATGAATAAACTACCCAGCTCTGCCAGGTGAAGGTGTTTGCGGCCACCTCAGAAGGGACTGGACCAGGGCACCTGCCATCCCTCCTGGCTCTACCCTCTGGTCACACCTTCAGCATTTATTGGGTGCTTGCTGTGTGCCTGGGACTTGGCTGAACAGTGTCTGAGATGATTCTTAGGAGCCCTTCTGGATTTCCAATTTTTTTTGGTGGTGGTTGGAGGGGTTACTCTTTCTTTTCTTTTTTTTAAAATATATTTTTATTGATTTCAGAGAGGAAGGGAGAGGGAGAGAGAAATAGAAACATCAATGAGAAGAGAGAATCACTGATTGGCTGTCTCCTGCACACCCCCTACTGGGGATTGAGCCTGCCACCCGGGCATGTGCCCTTGACCAGAATCGAACCTGGGACCCTTCAGTCCTCAGGCCAACACTCTAGCCACTGAGCCAAACCAGCCAGGACATGGGGTGCGGGGGTTATTCTTTCAATGGGTGTGTATGAGGTGGGGGTGCATGGTTCTCAGATCCCTGGAGAATCCAGTCTCTGGCTTAGGCTCTGCCATGGAGCCCCCCACTCCCTTCCCATGAGGGGGGAACAGCAGGCCTGGCTGTCACATGCAATAGCTCTGGACCACAGGCAGAAGGGGCCCGTGGGGGAGGGGAATGGGAACACCCGGAAGGCTTCCAAGTAGAGGTGGGCTGGAGTCATGCTGCCCAGGGGCGGGTGCAGGGGGCTCCAGGCCACAGCAGAATTAGAACGGTTTGAAAGGTGGAGCACCCTCTTCGGCGGCTCTTTCCACCTGCTCCCCAGTGGCCACTGCCTGTGGCTGAGCTCCCAAGAGGGGGTCCTGCAGAAGGCCGCCTTTGCTTTTCCATGCCTGCTCCCTCTCCCACCAACACACCCCTCTCCCCATCCTCTGGCCTCCAGGCTCCTGCATTTTCTCAGAACCTCAACTGAACTCTGAGCTTGTTGCCCAGCCTATAGCGAGCAGTGGGTGCCGCCTCCGCCTCCGCCTCCGCCTCCGCCTCCGCCTCCGGGAAGCCATAGGCACTCTGACAAGACAGGGGATTTCTCCCTCTGAGGAGCCAGTCCTGCTCCCCACTCAGGCAGTCGGGGAGGAACAGGGCTCCACTAGAATGGTTTGCATTTTAAAAGGAGAGCCCAGGAGACAGAGAAGCAGGCACCCAGGGCAGGTTTAGGACAGGCCCTAGGAGGGAAGTTCCAGGGTGGTGCCCCCCTCCACCCACGGCATCTCGCTGTCTGCACAGGGGCCCCTGAGGAAGGAGGAGGGGACGGGTCGCAGCAGCACCACTTGACTTGCCAAATGCCAGCGCCCTGGCACTAATGCTCAAATTCCAGTTTAATTTCCAAAATTTGATTCGCTCATTACCATCGGCATTAAACAATATTTCCTGCTTAAGGACAGCCGGCTGCTGGGGCACTGGGCGAGCTCAGATGGTTAATGCCTTTTATTGCCGCAATAGACTTTTACTGTTCTCTCCCCTCCAGCTGCTGGGGAGGGTTTGCGGGGGACCTGAGCAAGGGAGATCCAGAGGCTGGGGACCAGGATGGGGAATGAATGGCTTTGAGGGCTGTGGCTTCTCTTCTGCTCATGAGCTATTGGCCCCTGGGGTGGGCAGACAAAGCCGAAGCCAGAGCCCCATGCACCCCTGCTCCCCAGCTGTGGGCAGAGCCTGGAGCCCTGAGCACTGTCCCTGGCAGGGCCCTTGGGCATCTCTTAGGGGACTTCCCAGGGCACCTCCTGGATCCAGAGGCCACGTGCTCTCCCTGGAGGTGACCTCGGTGTCCCAGGGCCCACAGGTCAGACCAGGGGGACACCTGTTCCTTCTCTGTGACTTCTCGGTGGATCAGAGAGAACCTTCCATCAAAGGGGATGAGAGGAAACTGGCTTCTCAGGAGGGCTGGCGGGGAGGGGGGTTGGCTGTGCCACCTTAGGTGAGTCATGGACCTCCTCTCTGGCCCTCCATTTCTTTGTCTGTAAAAGGGGGGATAGTCACACACCCCTCTCAGGGCTGCTGGGGGATTCGGTGAGTGGAGATGTGGGAGGTTTCTGCCCTTACTGTGCTGGCTACAGATATTCCTACTGTCACTCTGGGGGGCTAGCTGGTAGATGGGGAGGCCTGCTCCCTCCTGCCCCCCAGGGAATGAAAGAATGCCTTTCTCAGGCCAGTCTAAGAAGCCAGGCTTCCCTTTGCGCCCCCTGACCAAATGGGGGACCCCTGAGAAGCTCCCAGGCTCCTCCAGGAGGTGTACTTGGATTCATCTAGGACAGGAGACAATCCCCTAAAGGTGTTGAGCCCCACTGAGTGCCATTTCCACGAATTCTCCTGACCCAGCCTCATCAAACACCCATGGGACCTGAGGGACCAGTGGTGACCATACCGATCATCCGAATCTGTGCATTTTCCACACTCCCGCCCTCCCCGCCGGGGGCCTCCTCTGCCTCCTCGGAGCCCTGCCTCACTCCCCAGGTGGGCGCACAGTCTCAGACCCGCCTCTGGAGCCGGGGCACAGTGCACAGGTCCTGGTTCCACAGCCCCTCCTTTCGTGCCTGGGGACCCAACAACGGCTCATCTTCTGGTTGGAGGGAGCAGTTTCCAGCCACGTCATCCACACCAGGGTGAAGGGCCTGGATTCAGATCCTTCTGCAGCCCTGGGACCAGGTCAGCTCCGCTCCGGAGAGCATGCCCTTCACCTGGGACCTAGGAGGGTTCTCAGCGTGCAGCAAACCAGTAAGTAGAGGAGTGATTCCCCCACTTTGTCCCCACAACACACACTGTCTCAGAGGCAGCAAGGGCGCAGCTGGGCGGGAGCAGCCTCCGGAGGGAGGATGAAAGCCTTCCTGCCCGGGAAGAAGGCTGAAGGAGACATCAAACCAGATCAAAGGCTGCTGGGGATGGGGAGGCATGTGCAGCTGAGATGGGGCTCCCCCTCCACAGGGATGCAAATGAGGACCCTCTGCTGCTCTTGCCCCCAGGGGAGGCGGTGCCAGGCCTTGATCTGCGGGGCTCCCTCCAGACAGTCTCTGTTTGAAGTTGGGGTGGGAGGAGGCAGGAGACTGGAGAACACATCTAGTCCCTGGTAAAACTAGATGCGTTTCCCCCACTCTCATTCTTTCAGCCAACTCTGCCTTCTAATGCTTCAGGGTGGACCCAGGCCATGAGAGTCACCTCCTCACTGTCTCCTGACACCCACCCAGGCCCCAGCTCTCTGCTCCCCACCCAGCAGCCAGGAGGGTCAGTTAAACCCAAGGCAGATCTTGTCTACCTCCTGCTCAACCCCACAGTGGCTCCCATCTTATTGAGAACAAGCCCAAGTCTTCTAATGACCGGTAAGGGGCTACACAGGAACCCCACATTTTTTTTCTCCCCTGGTCCCTCCATCCCTCCACTCCAGACATATAGGTCTCTCTGCTATCTCAGGAATAATCCATCCACATCCCTGCCCCAGGGCATTTACACTTGCTGTTCCTCCTCTTATCTCAGAGATCATGTCTTAGACATCTGCAGGTCACTGAACTGCAGGAATGCTCAGAAAGTAGGGAGTGAGTGGCCCCTGGAGATGAGTGGCCGTCAGCCCCAGTGTGGGCAGAGAGCCTGGAGTGATGAGCTCTGTGTGTGTGTTGGGGTGGGGTGGGGTGGAGAGGGGCCTAAAGGCTTGGGCTGGGCCCTGAAGAATTAAGGACAGGGCTTGCCAAGTGGAAAAGGCAGGATCAGGAATCCCAGATTAGGGAGCAGCTTGTGCGAAAGCAGGAGTGTGATGGGGAATATGGTGTGAGGGACACACACACACACACACACACACACACACCTTTCCTCTTTCCTGTTCTCCTACCCACCATATTCTAGACAGTTCCCTTGAGGCCCAAGGCCTGGACCCTCACCTCTGACCATAGAAGCCTGGCCTAGGACTCAGACCCGGTCCAGGCTTCCCACCTGGGTCCATTCTCACTGCCCACCATTCTTCCCTTGGTTCAGCCTAGCTCCCTAATTCACAGACCAGCCCACGCTGTCTCAGTGTCACCCCAATCCCTTCATAACAACAGCTGGTAGGACCCAACTCCCACATCACAAAACCTCTGCTGCCCCCAGACAGCCCTGGACAGACCGCCTCCCTCCCTGGGGCCCGGTGATGCCGCTGCCCACGGCCGCAGCTCTAAGTTGCTTGCTCCAGGAGCAATAATAAAAATCACAGCAGCAATAATAAAAATCATCACGGCTGTCATTTATGAAACTTACTGGGACCCAAACACTGAGGTAAGCACTTTACAGATATAGCTGCTATTTTATTGTTTTCACTGTATAGATGAAGAAATCCAGGCACAGGGAAGTTAAATACCTTTCCCAAGAATGCACACCTGGCCATTGGTGAAGCCAGGACTCACACCCAGGTGGTCTGCACCATGTGGTCTGCACCAGGTGGTCTGGACCCAGGTGGTCTGGACCCAGGTGGTCTGCACCCACGTGGTCTGGACCCAGGTGGTCTGGACCCTGGTGTTCTGCACCCGGGTGCTCTGGACCCAGGTGGTCTGGACCCAGTGGTCTGCACCAGGTGGTCTGGACCCAGGTGGTCTGCACCAGGTGGTCTGCACCCAGGTGGTTTGCACAGAGCTGAGCTCTCAGGTTACCCTCCTTCCTGGTGGAAGGTGGAGCTACCTGGAGGCCTCCCTCTTCTCCCTCCACCCCTCCAACTCAGCAAGGACAACTGGCAAAGGCATGGTCCCCTACTGTTCTGCAAGGGCAAGGTTTGGGTTCAGAGCTCAGAAGGGGGAATGGCTGGGACACACAGGGTCCCTGTGGACCCCTGATTGCCCAGGGAGCCCCGATGTACCTCACAGGCCTTCTCCAGTCTCACCCTCTGCCCAGAGCCTGGCTGTCTTGAGGTCCCTGGGTGACCAATTAAGTAATGCTCTTTCTTGCTGAGTCCCCAGGCCTTCCCTCCCCAGGGTCTAGGCTGCAAGACCCTCTCTCCTCACTACTCAGAAGACAGATATGCTGGCAGAATCTCTCTAAGCGCTGTCCAGGCCTCTGCGGCCCCCTCTAGCTGCCCAGGGCATGGGGGTGGCTCTGAGCCCTCGGGGGCCTGCAGCATGTTCGGGGAGACTGGACTGGAACTGTTACCACCTTGGGGGCCATGAATGGCCCCTGTATCCTCATCTCTTGCACTCAGCAGGCTTGAGGGCCCTGAGCTGGGCAAGAACAGAGCCCTGGAGGCTCAGTACAGTGAGGGGTCTGGAGGCCACATCCACACCCCTTGCTTTCTCCCTCTCTGGCCCTCTGACCTTCTGACCCTTGACCCTCACGCTGGTGAGTCTGCACCAGGGCTCCCAGCCGGAGATGGGGACACGGCTGTGGCTCTAGTAGAAGTCACCTTTGCTGGGCAGTGATGCTCAGCCAGCTCTCCAGGTAACTGATTAAACGTGTGATCTGCTACATTATCCTTGCAGGGCGCAGGGCGCACGGCAGCTGGCCTGGAGTTCTCGGGACTTCTCAGCAGCCAAACGCTGTTGTCTAATGGGGCTTCCGCTGGCTTCTGGCGCACACTCCAGCATTTCGCCCATCACAGGATAATTTATAGCATAATGGAGCCTTTTCTCCTTTATATTATGTGTGAGCATAAATTATGGCCAGTTTGTCCTCGGCTCTCAAGGAGACAAAGTAGGGCTTTCTTTATTCCAGCAACGGGAGGAGGTTTCTGCAGGGTGGTCCACGGGGGTGGGGGCAGCAAGAGGAGGACAGACCACGGAATGCCTTCAGCACATCTTGTCGACAGTGCAGACAATCTAGTCAAGGCCCCATGCCTTTCCACTTGGCAAGCCCAGCCCTTAATTCTTCAGGGCTCAGCTCAAGCATATATCGCAGCTGGTCTCTAGTAACTGCCGATGGGGACTTGGTGGCTGAGCGGCAGAGCTGCAGAGTTGTGGCTGGAAGGATACACTACCTGCAGGCGACCCCGCCACAGACCGACTTCTAACCCTAGTCACAGGCTGACTCTCATCTTGGCTGGAGACCCTCCCAGCTATGGCCCGATTTCCCACAGCCTCATGGAGAGAGGGGTGGTCATGGGTCAGAATCAGAACACAATGCCAGAGAGCCAGGCAGACCTCCCACCCCTCTGACCCATGACCCATATTTAGCATTGAGGGGAGGGGGACTTTGCTTCCCATGAGACCAGTGGGGACGGGCACGCCAGCTTCTAACAGCCTGAGCCCATCTTCCCTGGAAGTGCAAGCTCCTGGGTCAGCACTGCTCCCGGGTCAGCAGGAGTCACCCTGGACCTAGAGGCTGCAGCTATCAAGCCATCCTCCACCCTGGACACCATGATGAGGACTTCTGGGGACTCTGAGGGGGGGTGTCTTCAGAGGTCACCTGGCCCAGCCTCCTACAGTCTGACCCAAGGCGGGGATGACACTTCCTGACACCCTGGCCGAAGGCTCACCAGCCTCCATCCCAGGCCAGGAGGCAGCCCAGAAGAAAGTGGCCTCCTGTGCCTCCCTGGAGAGCCCAACCCTGCCCAGCGCCCAAGCCCTGCCCTGGAAGACAACAGGTCGCTCCTTCTTTCTGGGGACTCCAGAGGCCTTGGAGCTTGTAAGAGGGCGGCTCTTGGTCCTGGCCGCTATGAAAATCACCCAAGGGCTTCAAAAAATACAGATGCTTGGGCCTGCCCCTGACATTCCGACTGGTCTAGAGCCCAGGCATCAGTGTTTTGATTTTTGATTATTTTGAAAACTATTTGGGGGATACCAACACACAGCCAGGGCGGGAACAGCCGGGATGGGTCTTCTGCAGGTTGCCCTGCCATCTCTCCGTAGACACCAGCTCTCCGGCCCTCAGCCTGCCCACAGAAGCTCAGCCCTCTGGTCTGCAGGATTCTCACCCACCTTCTCTGCCCTGATACCTGAGCCTGGACAGCCGTCCACCCACCACAGGCTCACTCTAGACAGATGTTGTCCTAACTTGGAGAGGGACATGGAAGGAACCACTAGGTCAGCACAAGGCTCGCCACTCTAATGGCACTGCAGGCCTCCTCGTCTCCCTTCTCTCTCCCAGTCCCCCCTCCCCTCCATCCATCAGCCAGCCCTGCTCTGAGAGGACGGTCCCAGGCTCCTCTTTCATTAGCCCTGCAGTTTCCTTCCTATCCATCCTTGCTGCAGCCACCCCAGGCCTCCTAGAGTCACTGGTGCCCCACCTGTCCCCATGGAACTCAAATGGCCCATGCTTAAGTACACACTGTGTTAACTCATGACTGATAGGGACTACAGATAGACACAGAGATAGATGGATGGCAGACATGATTAATAGATGGCAGATATCCAGATTAAAAGTTGGATGATAGATAGATACACAGATGAGAGAAAAATGATTGCAGAAAGCAGATAGATTTATGATCAATGACATATAAACAGCAATAGGTGAGTGTGGATGGATGAATGGATGGCCAAGATGTTTCTGAGGACTTCAGATACCCGAAGTCTAAATGCAAAAAGTCAGGAAACTAGCCATGGCCTCCCCACCCGCTGAGGTATTGGTCCTGCTCCATACCTAACTTACACCAACTTCTCTTTTCACCCAGGTCCCTGAACCTCCGCATGGCTGATGGGTTTGTGGTTGATGTAGGTTACAGTGGGGCTGGTTTGTGTAGACATGAAGCTTTTCTTTGATGTTTCGCTGAGCCTGGAGGCAGGTCAGGGACGCCTCCTTAGCTCCAACTGTACCTATGAGGACCTCCCTTCCTGGGGGAAGGCCTGCCTGTCTCCCCCACAGGTCCATACTCTTCAATGGCCAGGGCCATGCCCTCCAACCCCACAGAGCAGGCTGGTTCTGGGAGTGGGACAATCTGGACTGGCCCCTGCAGTTAGATGGCAGGTGTCAGCCCATCTGGTATACCCAGATTCATCCACTCACTCCCTCTGTTGGGGCCCATGCCCTCAGAGAAGACAGTGCCAGCTGACTCATCCTGAGCACTCACCACGGGCCAAGCACTGCTCCGCAGACTTTAATGAGGTGGGTACCACTCTCACTCGCATTTTACAGATGAAGAAACTGAGGCACAGAGAGGTTTGGCAACTTGCTGGAGGTCCCAGAGCTCATCAACTGCAGGGCCAGGACTTGAGCCCAGGTGGCCTGGCTTCTGAGTTCTCATCACCAGGTAGAAGGTACCCCCTGCGCTGCTCCTCAGATCAGATGGTCGCAAGGCTCTGTTGAGCTCAAGAGAGCACATGGCTCTGGGAGCTGAAAGGGCTGCACAGTCGGCAAGAGGCTATTATTTCTGATGACGAATGAGACTGTGAGGGGAGTGTCAGTTTCCCTGAGAGAACAAACTGTTTCGCAGGGTGGCAGCATATTAACTTTGGTGTGTGGCTGGCATCGCTAACGACCAGAGAGCCTGCTCTTGTCATTCCAAGGGCCCTGAGACTTTCAGGCTGGCCACGTTTGCTTACCATGAAGTTCAGTTAGCAGAGTGGCAGAAAGGGGAAATTCCATGATTCCGGAACTTTCCTGCCAGCTCTGGACCCCTTCCATCATTCATGCAGTTGGGTCATCAAACTATGTGCAAGGTACAGGATTGAAAGATGAAATAGTAGACCTGGTCCCTGAGCAAAAACTCTTCCGGACCGCGGCTGCGTGGTCCAGCTGTGGGGGCAGAGCAGGCTGGGGGCTGCCCGAGGGGAGCAGTGTGGAGTGTGACGAGTGTGCCCAGGCTGGAGCCTCATGACAGCGGAGGCCACAGGCACTGAGGTCCGGCTGCCCTGCCTCCTTTTCTGGGAAGAGTTGGGCAGAAAAGCGTGGGGATAAGAAAGAAAGCCTGGGGTGGGAGGCAGAGGAGAAAATGCAAAGAATTTTACTCAATACAATTGTGCCTGTTCACAAGAAGTTACAGCATCTCGGTTTGAAAAGCAGGACACACTCTCCCACCAGTAGGTCCTGGAGCGGATGGATGGAGGTGACAAGCACGGGGCCCATTCTGCCTGGGGCAGGCTTGTCTGGGAGGGGAGGGGGAGGCACGGAGGCCCCAGTGGCTGGCTATTGCATGCCCGCCAGGCCTCCTTGCTCTGGGCAGCCAGACTCTTCCGCAGGGGATAGTGCTGGCTGCCCTTTCGGATGTCCTGACAGTCAGTTCTGTGCCAGCTGGGCACTTTCACACATTCTGCCCACTTCTCACTACTGTGCTTCAACATAACACAGTTATATCCCCACTTGACAGATCAGTTAACTGAGGCTCAGAGAGACTGAGTAACCGGTCAAGCTCACCTGGCAGTAAGTGGCGTAGGTGGGATTAGTGCCAGGTACCTCTGCTGGCTAAGCCACACCTGCTCTGGCGTGCAAAATAGCATATGACTCACATGTGCCTACCCCAGGGCCTGAATTCTACCCTTTGGGTTCTAAGCCGTTGGACTCAGCATTGCTCTCTTCCGGGAGGCCTTAGAAATGTGGTGGCTCCTGTCACCTCAACATACTGACTTTGCCAAAAAATGTCCTCTATGATCAAAGGGATGAGATAAGCATTTAGGCTGCAGTGCCTGAGGCTGGAAAAGGAGCCACAGGCCCGGGGGAGGATTAGCAGCTGAGAGGGAAGGTGAGGGCCTGAGGGGTGAAGGTGCTGAGCCAAAGGCCACAGAGGGGGGTGGGGCTGGGCTAGGAGCAGGACCTTGGGGCCATGTGTGATAGACTATGGGGAATGTAGACTATAGCAGCCACCTCCGGAAGGAGCCTCCTTTTTCCTTCCCTCTCTGTATAGCAAACAGAGAGCCTAGGGGGCATCTGACCTTGGGGGTCCCAGGCACCTCAAGCTTTGTCTCCTGACTGCTTCACTCCTAGGTAGATGTGACTATTTTTCAAAAGCATGTTGTGATTTTAAAAGTACCAATTTATTTGAAAGCACTTCGGAGTTCAAGGTAGCTTATTGCCATTCTGCATTCTCTCAAACAATGGATACTCAAGTAAAATATCTATGGGGGTGGTGGTGGTTGCTGATGAATTTTTGATGTTAAAAATGGCTCTTAACCTTGAAAAGCCTGGGCATGCTGACCAAGGAGGGCAGCGGGAACTGTAGGAGCAGCACACGCCCTAGCCAAACCTAGGCCTGGTGCCATCTCTCCAAGACCAGTGTCACCTGCCCAGAGAGAGGGAGGATCATGGCAGGGGCAGGGAGCACCCGGACCGGCATTTGGGAAACTCCTTCTGGCTCTGAGTCCCCCAAAACTGCGACCTGAGCCCAGTGTCTGCCCTTCTCTGAGCCTGTCCTCATGCTCCTCCTTTAATGCGCCATGAGAGTGAGATGACTGAGTCCCGCAACGGCTTCCAGTTAGAAACCGTGAGTCAGCATCGCTGTGGATGCCGGGAGGGAGTTGCTGTCTCCCCTCCATAGGGGGTGCCTGGCGGAGGGCTGCCACGGAGCACATGCTCAGTACACATTGTCGGAAGGAGTGATAACAGTAACCCACGCATTGATAAGGAGGGTTTGTCTGAGACCACTCAAGTTTGGGAAGGGAACCTGGACCCACAGTTATATCCCTTTCCACCTCACACCGTGGTGTGACCAGGGTCTTCCTTCAGCAAAGATAAAATGGGAGCCCGCCTTGGCCTTAATGCTGGGGGCCGTGATCTGCCCTGTGATGGGGGCAGGGGGCTCTGCCTGGTGTCACCACCGCTGCTGGGCCACGGGTACTGTTGGGCCTGCAGCTGCGGGCTGACCTGAGGTCCGGTGGGTGAGGCCATGGGGAGTTGGAATTGTTTTAAATCATGGGTCGCTAACAGGGCAGTTACCTCTACTCATCCAACTCCCCCACCCACTACAGGGGAACTGTCCCTCCCAGTCTCCATGGCTGACAGTTGTTCCCGAAAACGTATTTTGGCCAATTCCATTCTGACCACAAGGGTGTCCCAGCATGGCCAGGCCCTGTGCTCCCCTGGCACATCTTGCTGGTTCTAGAGCTGATGGTGGGCCTTGAGCCAATGGGGTTTTCTCTCCAGCAGGCACATTTTGACAAGGCCCTTGACCCAAAGGAATGAGGTTAATGGTGACAAGTCAGGTCCTCTGACAGTGGGGGAAGATGTGTGATAGCTTGGGGCAAGGAGACCTTCCTAAGACCCTCCAGCCACCCTACAGAAGTGCCCGCCCTTCCTGCCGTGGGCGGGGCTGGCTTCCAGAGAGCCATCTGTCTTCCTCCCCTCCCTGCTGACCAGAGTGACCCATGCAGGCCACGTACTTAGCACATTCCCTGAAACGGAGGAAAGTTGCCTGGTTATTAGTGGTGCCTAATGATATTTGCATAGATTAACCAAGTTTAATGCAATCATGAATGCCACAATCCCAAGAAAATAATAAAGAAATCCATTACCAAGTCATAAAGTAACTAAGTCAATGCAGTCACAATCTGATCCCGTATTAGTAATAATTTCATCTCTTGCTGCAAGGCGATTTTACAGTGTGCACCATTTCCGGACACTTTTATAAATTTCACCTTTGTTTGAGAGGATTAATTAACAAAATAAAAAATATACTGCTGTTGTTTGATACAATAAATTAGTCATTAGTCTAAACTGGCAGGCTGTAATAAAACTTCTTAAGATGGATGTGCTGGGATTTCTAACTTCTCTTCAAGTGGCCTGGAATCCTCTCATTGGCGAAACCCAGGGGCTGCCTAGTGGCAGTGGCTCAGGTGCCCAGTCAGGGCCAGTGGTAACCCATAAAGTATGGTGGGCCCAGCCACACCCCTCCCTGCAAGCCCTCTCTGACTGCTCCAGCCCGAACCAATGCCCCACTCAAGAGACAGCCCCTGATTCTGGCCCCACCTTCGGTCCAGCATTATTTTCCTGAGGGAGTCTTTCTCCAGGAAGACTGAGCAGGGTCACGGTTCTGGGGCTGGGAAGTCCAATGGTGAATGGAAGAACCCCTCCACCCACCACGGGCTGAATCAGGATCACCCTCCAGCCTTTGCCCATGGACCTGCGGGGCCTCTTCTGAGCAGGGTATGAAACACACCCAACTGAAACCAGACTCTGCCAGAGCTCTGCCTGTGGCCAGAAATCAATTAGGTGATATCAACAGCCGGGGGGGGGGGGGGGGGGGGAGAGGAGAGCAGGGAAATCAAACCAGAGGGGGGTGGAGTGGTTGGGGGGAGCAGAGGGTGGGACAATGGAGAAGCAACTGGAAGGGAGGGATAGCTATGAACCTTTCTTTCTCTCACTCTCACTCTCTCTGAGTCTTTCTGTCCATCATGCTCACAGAGCAGGTCACCTGTGAGGTGTGATGTGTGGGTGAGGGCACCGGGACCCGCCCCCCCCCCCCCCCCGACTGCCTGCTAAGGGTCTTGCATCCCACCCTCATAGCTTCATCTCTTTGGGGTAAGCATTACTGTCTTCAGAATCCTCTTTGCAAAGTCCCTCCATCGCCTTGGTGAACTTCTAACACTTCAGCACAGCTGCCTTTATCAGATCGAGTTCCTCCTGCCTGCAGGGCCTAAGAGCCTGTGACAAGGGCGGGGGATTATTTCTCTCAACTGACATGAGCTGTCCCCTCCTCATTCGGTCCAGGACACACCATCCTTCTTAGGCTTATTTTCTAAAAAGGTAATATTTACCAACAGTGAATGTAAACCTCTTAAGTGTATAATTCAATGCAAATACCCATGTACCTCAGGCCCCTATCAGGCTATCAAGCATTGCCACCTTCCCAGAGGGTCCCTCACGACCCTTCCCGGGCAGCATTCCAACCGCCTCAAAGGTGCCCAGTGCTCTGACTTTGTTCACACAGTTTGGTCTTGCCTGTTCTAGAATGTCATACAGAACGTCCTCATTTCCGTCTGGCTTCCTTCCTTCTGCATCATGTCTGGAAGACTCATCCATGTTACCTGGGCCACCCAAGGGCCCTCTGGCCCATCCATGCATCCGCTTCCTGCTCCAGGTGCTCAGCAGGGCTGCTGGGTGTAGGCAGAGGCACTGAGTCATTCTCTGAGATTCTCACTAGGTTGGCATCAGATCCAAGACACGCAGCCAGAGCAAGCAAAGCTGGACCCTTCCCTACAAGATCTTACATGGGATCTGTCCTTTTCCTCACCACCCACCCCTATATCCCTTCACTCGTCCAAAGCCAGCCACCCGGGCTCTGTCCTGACCTTGACAGGGGCTGACATGCTGGAGCTTCGATTGGGGTTCTTGCTTCCAGTCTGCTCCTCCCCTAAGTTGTAAGCCCTGGGAGGGTGGGACGGCCCAGCCCTCGGCACATGGCCTGGTTGTGTTCATTAACCTTCTGGGGCACAATTGAATGGATGAATGAAAAGCTTCCCTTGGTTTCCCAATGGGGTCTGTGACCCAGAAAGGCTTAACTCCTCTAGGCAGAACCAGAGCAGACAGGTCAGTGCGGGCCAGGCAGAGAGGGCATGGGGTGAGCTCCCTCCAGGCCCCCACGCAGTCACAGTCACTGAGCCACAGGAGAGCCCTGGGGAAAGAGACCAACTGGAGGGGGGTGGCCCTGACCAAGGGCAGGTCAGAGGAGGCCAATGGAGAGGGAGGGAGGGGGGCAGGTCCATAATTGGCAATCTAGGCCAAGAGTTCCTTAAGGCAAAATATCTGGGTCTCTTAACCATGCTTGTTGCAAAGACTTCCTTGATTCACATGTTGCTTTACTGCACCCACCCTTAACAGCGAGGTGGATGGGGGCAGTGGCGGATGGCCAGGGGCTGGGTCACCTCTGGGCTAGGAAGCTCCTGGTGAGGGTCCCAGGGTCCCAGTGTGGGGAGCAGGGATGAGGCGGAACTGGGACAGAAAGGGAGTCAGGGGGACAGTTGGGACCCTCCTACTCCCCCCTCATGGGGACAAGGAGGCTCTAGGGAGAGGGGAAAGGAAGAGGACCCTGGTCAGGCACGCTGGGAGGGAGGGTGAGGAAGGGGGCTTGGCTGAGGATGAAAGGTGCCAGTGGATGTGGCCAGCTCCCGCAGGGAGACTGCTGCCTCCCGCTCCCTCCTTCCATCCCCTGTGCCACTTAATGTTTGCAGTTAAGTATTTACAGACATGTTCCCATGGCAACTAAGGCTTCAAAGTTACTCTCACAATTCTGTTTTCTCAAATGTGTTTCTCTGGTTGATTGCACAGAGTTTTCTGGAAGCTGGCCAGGCTGAGTGAGTCACATTTCCAGCCCTGTGTAGTCCCCCTCCCCTCCCCACCCCATCTCCTTCTAAACACCCCCTCCAGTAGCCCATCCAACCTGGATGCTGGGCTGGACATGGTCCGGCGTCCCAGGGCTCAGAGCTGGGAGCCCGCCCCCTCCACCACCCGGAGCTCCCAGTGCCATGGGTCCATTGCCAGCTCCCTCTCCACCAGGGAACCGCTCCCAGCTTCCCAGCCCTCTCCACAAGAAAGACCGGAGCACAGGGCTCCTCTGTGCTTCTGGAGGTTCCTCAAAGGTGGGGCCTTCCCCCTTCACCTCTGACCCCTGGCACCTGGCCCAGGGCTTGGGATCTGTAACCCTGGCATTGTAGACATTCACTGATTGCACCCCAGCTCTTTCATAGCACCACCCATGGGGGGGTCCCTGTTCTGTTCAACCATTCAGTTCCCGAGCCTCTGCTCTGGGCTAGGCACTGTGCAAGGTACCAAGACACAGAGAGGGACACATACAGAGTCCCTGCCTGCTCGGAGCTCCCCTTGAAGTGGGGAGAAGAGGATGGCAGGTAAGAAAAGATCAGGTAGTGGTCTGTGCTATGAACATGATAAAACAAGGTGGCCAATGGTGGAGCTGGGCTGCCTTAGTGGGCAAGTCAGGATAGGCCTGCGTGAGAGGGACGCCTAAGCTGAGACGTGGCATATGGGGGAGAGGCACTTGTGCAAAGGCCGAAGCAGGGAGGTTTGAACAATAGCCACCAGCAAGGGGGCTACAGCAAGGGATAGAGCGATAGGGCGGCTGGAGGTGGAGTTGGATGCAGCATGACCAGGGTGGTGAGGACCTTGACTCCCACCGGAGTGAGAGGACCAGAGACCTCTGCGTAGAGAGACAGGCTCTGATGCGGCCACTGTGTGGAGAATGGATTGTGGGGGACAGGAGGAGGTAGGGACATGGAAAGGAGGGGACATGGAGAGGGAGGAGACTCAGAGTGGGCGGGGGGGGGGGGGTGTGGAGGAAAATTGCCCTGGCTAGAGCAAGGGGCCAATCTTCCTGATTCTTTTTTTAAAAATCCAATATATTTTTGAGACAATTTCTTTTTTAATAGTCATCTGTATATTGTAATGTGTGTTCACCACCTGAACTCAAGCCTCCTTCCATCACCATTTATCCCCCCTTTACCCTCTTCTACTTCCCCCGACCCCCTTCCCCTGAGTAATCACCATCCTGTTGTCTATGTCTATGAGGGGTTTTTTCTTTGCTGAATCCCTTCACCTTTTTCACCCCCCCAAAGCCCCTCCCCCAGGGCTAGCATTGGTCCCAGCGGTGAGGCTCACAGAGAGAGGGCTCCCGGAGGTGCCTCCCAGAAGAGCCCCGAGGACAGGCATTCTCCCTCCATCCCTTGCACTGGGGCTTCCGCATGCAAGGCAGGTGGTTGGGCCAAATGGCCAGATGGTTTCTCCCAGCTCAGCCTTGCCCGAGTCTCCCTCCCGGGTGGGAAGTGTGTTGCGGGAACGACATGCTCCTGCTCTGTGCCACCCCTCCTCCCAGCCATCACTCTCTGTCAGACCCTGCTAGGAGCGAGAAGTCGCTGACTCTGCTAATGGTTCATTGAGTGGCTGTATCTCTATTATAAATGATTTAAGTCGCTGGCATTTAATTGATATTATAAATATGATATTTATGACAGTATGGGAAATGATGCATACTCTGTTACTATACATTGTGGAGCATGTGTATTTCTGGAGTGGCATGTCCTCCGCCTTCCACCTTCTCCTTGCTCTGCTGGCCTTACACCACTGTCCTGACCCCCTGCCTGCTCCAGGCCTTGGCAAGCAAAGGAGGAGGTTGGTGTAGGAAGATGGACCTGCCCGGTTCTCCCACCCTGGTTCTCCCAGGGTCCGGGGAAGTAGAAGAGGATGAGGAGGGATAAATGGGCCTGTTTCTGGAGAGGACCTGAGGGAAAGCGTGTGGGCTATGTCTACTCTCTGACCCTCAGGGAACTTATGACCTTATTGAAGAGTGCACACACACACACACACACACACACACAACACACACAAGGATTGTGCAGAGGCTGGGAGAGGACAAGGATGGCTGATGCAGTCTGGGGAGACTTTCTGGAGGAGGGAGGCTTTGAGCTGGGCTTGAAGGCTAGGCAGGAGTTAGAGAAGAAATGAAGAAAGAAGGGACTGAGACCCAAGATCTCAGTCACATCTGGGTTCCAGTCTAGGCATTACCATTTAATTTTTGTGTGACCGTGGGCAAGTAATTGAGTCCTTTTTGAACCTCAAGTCCCTCGTTTGTCATCACCTCCTCTATTCTGGACACCATACTTCTCTTAAGATGGCCATAGCACAAGGTGAATTGCATTAGAACTCTTCATACTGGCTATTCCAAAGTGACTCCATGCCTGCCCTCTACTCATGATGGAGGGGATGGACAGGTGGGGCCAGATTGAGGAGACTCTTGAAAGGCAATCAAAGGGAATAGGAAACAGGGAAATGGTCTAGATTTTTGAGCTTGGGAACAGAGTATCAGGATGGTTTCAGGAATGCCAATCTAGTGGAGGTGGGTAGGGTATGATTGCGGAAGGCGTTGGAGAGGGTGGCCAGGATGGTGGCTGGTGTTCCACAACAAGCTGCTCTTTGCTCTGTCCCTCCAGCACCACATTCCCTGCAGAAGTCTCATCACTTCAGTCTGGCCTCACCCACCTGCCGCCATCTATCTTCCTCAGGACCCTGCCAAGCAGCAACTAGGCCTCTGAGACTGAACTTGGGCTCACAGCCAGGTCATGGATGCCACCCCATTGCACCATCCCCACAGCCCCCTCAGCTGAGCTCTGGAAGCCCTTATCACACCTACCCCTGCTCCCTCACACCCTGAGCTCCTTTGTGGGAGGCCAAGGAGCTGCCACACCCAAACCTCAATCAAGGCAGGGCAGCAAGGGGTCCTGGTTTCTATGGCTGAGGATAGGGATCATTCAAAACTATGGACGATCTAGCCCTGACCGGTTTGGCTCAGTGGATAGAGCATCGGCCTGGGGACTGAAAGGTCCCAGGTTCGATTCCGGTCAAGGGCATGTACCTTGGTTGCAGGCACATCCCCAGTAGGGGGTGTGCAGGAGGCAGCTGATTGATGTTTCTAACTCTCTATCCCTCTCCCTTCCTCTCTGTAAAAAATCAATAAAATATATTAAAAAAAAAACAAAAAACTATGGACGATCTAAAAACTCAGGTGATCCAAAGAGCTGGACATGAACCACATCAGTTTTGGCTTTGGGATGTATGTTGACTTTCATAGTGAACAAATCAGATGCTATGGGAATTTGGCCATTTTAGGAATAGTCCCAAGAATAGACTGGAAGAACTGTCTGATGCCCACTCGCCACTCCTTCCTGGATGGAGTTACCCATCTAAGGCCCTTACCCCCTCAGTGCCCTCCCCCAGGCCTGCATCTACCCCTCCTGCTGCTGGAGATGGCTAAGTCCCCAGTGAACGGTGAGGGTGCAGTTCCTATCCATAGCCACAGGGCTTGAGTCCCCCAAAGTACCCCTCTTGGAAAGGGCCAGAAGGCCTCTCACTGCCTCCGTCATCTTGTCCTTGAGGCAAGCAGCCACTTCATGGTCACTCAGGTCAGCAGCCAGGGACAAGCCAAGCCCCTGGGAGTCACCTTCCAATGGGAGACAAGCTGAACAAAAGGCAGGCTGCTCTGAGGTCATCTCTAGGGGAGGACACAGTCAGTGGCCACATGGGAAAAAGCTGAGGTGACGCTGGGTAGCACAGGACTCCCCAGCCCAGGTCCCCAGAGGTGGTGAGGGGAGAGAGGGCCAGGACAGGTGGGAGGCACAGCAGGGTTTCTTAGAGGTTAAAGGGGGGGTTGGGGGCGGAGTGTGGCTGCAGCAATATCTGGGGAGTGCAGTGTGGCAGCAGGCTGGATCCTTCAGGAAAACGGGGTGGGGGGGCAGCTGTGGGCAGGTGCAACCACCTCTTCTCCCTCATCATTCATTCTCCTTCCTTCACTGTCACCGAGTGGTCAGAGGCAGCCAGGGGCGCAGACTGTCTGAGGCACAGGCGCACCAGCCAGGTCAGGTCAAAGGGGCCCTGAAGTGGAGGAGTGATGGAGCAGAGTGGGCATGGGGTTCCACTCTGCAGGGTTTGGGGCCCCCAGAGGCTGCTGAGAAGGCCAGAAACTGAACACTGTGTGACAATGGAGGTCTGGGAAGAGGCAGCCAGGGAAGCAAAGCAGGTGGAGGAGGCTGTGAGGAACTGGCCCAAACTGCCCGTGTCCACAGCACTTCCTCTGGCTCCTGCTGGTCACCTGGGGTCAGAGCAGCGAAGGCTGGGGCTGGGGCTGGGGACAGGAGCTTGGGCAGGTGTGGGGAGCCCGAGGCCCCCAGACATGGAGGCTATGAGGAAGGGCGGACCCTGATCTGGTCCTGGGTGTCCTCTGCCCCACCCACCTGGGTCCCCTGCAAGGCACCACCTGGGCATCTCAGCCCCCTTGTCACAGGGAGAGATTAACATTCGAAATCCATTCCGAGGGCCCTTTCTCCCTCCCCACCCCTCGCTGCCCCCCAAAAAGGAAAACAGTCGTTGAAATTGAAAAATGGTGCTCAGTGAAGGGTTTAAAGACATTTTGAATTTAAAATATATTTTAAAGGTCATTTTCAGCAGTAATTATGTTATAATGGCGGGGCTCTTAGCGAAGGCAGAGTCCCACAGTAATGTTAGACCAAATGGGAGGCGGTGCGGGCCTTGGTCTCCTGGAGCCTCAGAACTGGGGAGGGGGCGAGGGGGTGAGTAGAAAGGGAGCAGCACATTCTCCGTTAGAGCCAGTGTCAGGGTCCCCCCTGGGTCCCCAGGAACAGGGTACCCCACAGTACACTTAGCTCTGGCACAGAGAGCCCTCCAAGACCTCTCCTGGAGCCCTGCCCCTGGGCTTTGGGGCCTCACAGAACCCTCCCGTGGGGCAGAGATGGGTATGTCTGGCCCCCTGCCTGTGGGACATCCTACCTTCCTTCCTTCCCCTCCCACCACACACAGGCGCACCCTTTCTTCTGCTTCCGGACACCCACTCTGGGGCCCTCCTGGTGGCAGGCCCGCAGCCCGCCCTGGAGAGCCAGCTCCCTGCGCACAGCCCCTCCTGCCAGGCCTGGACCCACTGCTTCCTGAGCTGGGGCTGGACCTGCCAGGAGCCTGCCTCTCTGCACTTGACCATGACTGTGGCCTACAACTGGGGGAGCAGATTGAGGACAGGACCACACTGGCTACCTATTTACACCTCAGTGTTTTCTATGTGCTATCCCATCGAACAAACCCACCCGCCCTTGCAGGCTCGCCCTCTTTTCTCCCTCGCAGGAAGCGCACCCCTTCTTTGCAGGAAGCCTCACTCACAGGCTTGCACAAGCTTGTTGGAAGCCACCCACTGTGTGAGCACCTGCTGTTAATCAAACCTGCGATGTTCTAGAGGGCTGGCCAGGCCCCAGGGGTGCCAGGAGAGGTCAGGCTGCGGGGAGAAATGACAGAGGGGAGGGGGGAGTAGAGGAAGGAGTAGAAGGAGTTGGAGGAGGGCGCTAAAAGTAACCTGGGGGGGCTTCATGCAGGAAGTGTGTGGTGCCTGAGCGCAAATCAACAAAAGAATGAACACCCAGGGGCTGCGAATAAAGAAATAAGCTGGGCATCGGCCTCTCCCAAGCGGAGGGCACTGCCAGCCCACCTGGGGAGAGGTGGGTTCCCCTTCCCAGCTTCTCTAGGGTCCCGGATGCCAGCAGAGCCCCAGCGATCGGATGAGGGGTGCAGAAGGAGGGCGCGCGTGAATCACCTAGAGGGGCTGACATGGTCCCGTGGAGCCACGGGACGGACCGCACGGGGTAAGTGTCCCTGGGTTCCCAGCGGGATTGGAGAGGGGGCGGTTGTAGCCCGGGACCCCTGGAGGCAGCCATAGGATGGAGCGAAGCAGGAGGAGGGGAAGGGGCGAAATGGAAAAGTATCTGTGAGAAGCGCAGCGCCAGGCTACGGTGTTATTAACTAAAGCATCTTCTAATCTAAAACTTAGCCATTAATAACAAGCTGCTGCCACGTCGGGTAATTTATTCAAATTGCGGGTCCGGGATGGAGGAGCAGATGTTTCAGAACTGCTGGTGTCACTTAGCGAGGAGGAGGGGGTGGCCTGTGTGTGCCTGGCGGGCAGGGAGGGGCCCTTCTCCCGCCTTGCATTCCAGGGAGGTGGGGACCTCCCCTCTCATTGCTGGGTGCCGAGGGGTCTGAGGGGTCGGGCAGAGGATGGCTGATTTAGTTCAACAAGTGCCAGATAGAAACCAGCGTGAGGACAGGCAGGCAGGGCCGCGCCAGGGGAGGACCTGGCCCGTGCAGGGGGCCTTTGAGGTCAGTTGGTTGCCTGTCCTACACCTATGGCCCTCAGTTGTGGTTAACTTAGTGCTTTGATTCAAAGTCTTTTCCTGTCTCCTAATTGCTTTTACCCCAGCCCCAGCCAGACTGTAAGCCCCCTGTGGCCAAGAATCCTGTGAGTGTGCCCATATGTGCTGAGTGTGGAGTGCTCAGTCAACACTTAGGATGCCTGTGGCTATCTTCTCTCATGGGGAAGGGGCCCCAAAGCTCCCACGGGCCTCCCCTGGACTCTGGTACCTCTCAGCCCAGTCCCCTGGGTTGTGGCCACATCTGGGTTGGGTCCTAGTGCGGTGAGAGCTAGAGAGTCTGGCCACAGCCTCCAGGACAGAGACCAGGGAAGTCCATTGGCCCCTGGACTCCTGGGAAAACGGAACCTCTGTAGACAAAAGCCCTCTTGCCTGATTTTGTCTTTTGGCGAAGCCCTTTCTGGCTCTAATCCAGTCCCCTCCTGGGAGTGTCTAATGCTGGGGGGTGGGGGGCACTGCTCAGCTGCTATCTTCAGGCTGTGAGTCTGAATCCCCACTGGTGTCTATATGGGGAGCGGGGGTGGACACAGAGGGCCCCGCAAATTCTGGGTGCTCTGATTCACGATTTAAAATATGTGAAAGTAGACTTTCTCCTCTGTTCTGAGTTTTGCAGATCCGAATGCCTGCTTATTGAGTAGACTTAAAGTGGAGCTCAGCCCAAGGACGTTCTGTAACAGCCCCCTGTGTGTCCGGCTTTATGCTTGGGTTCCACGCCCATTGCCCACAAAAGGCCCCCGGTGGCCCGTGGCGGCCTGTGCGGTGAGCTGCTGTGAGCTGCGGGTGGATACAAGGTGACACTCTGGAAATGTTCCAACCCGAGGCAGACACATCTCTCCCCACAGGCCCAGCCCGGATGGTGCCACCAGAACGTGATGAGAGATTGAGGAGGCCCTTCTGTCCCCACAGCCCTGACCTGGGATGACGCCACTAGAGCGGTATTCTCTGAGGGAACGGTTGCTTAAGCAAATCCCGCCCTTGGCAAGACAGGATCCAGCGTTTATCAGATGCTGAAGGCCCAGGGACCAGGCAGAGGGGCCACCTGTGCCATCTCTGTGGCCTGGCCTGGGACAACCCTGGACGTGAGGGCTGTCAGAAGCCTGGGGGCCACTCTGGGGCCACCAATATCCCACCTCCAGGGGAGGGGAGGGCTGTGATGGCAGGAGAGCGCTCCCTGCCCACCTGGCTGGGAGGTCAGTGGCAGCCGCCTGCCCCATGCCTTGGCTCCTGGCAAATGGGACCTGCTCTGAGCTCAAGGTTCGTTGCTACTGAAGGAGAAAGCGCAGCCCCACACTCGCGGGCAATCAGCGCGCTCCGTGATGAATGGGGCCTGTGTCACTCAGCGAAAATGAATATTTCTTTGCGATAATGGCCAGATGGTAGCAACTCTCCGATCCAAATTAAAACATGCATGATAAATGCCAGGAAAACAGAGGAAGACAAAACCCCAACCTGGAGTGAATTCTCTCTATAAATCTTCCCTCTGCGCCCCCTCCCCCCCCACCACCACTGCGGCCCTGCTAATAGCCATTAAATTATTAAGATGCGCTGCAAGGAGAATGCCAATGTCAGGGGCACCCTCCCTGCTGCCCACCTCCACCCCCTGCCTGTGGCCTGACTTTGGAGGGGTTGAGGGGGACACTAAAGAGGGGACTGTTTTTAGGCCGGCAGAGAGCCAGGGTAGTAGGGGAGGTTCCCACTCGGAGGGCCTGGGGCCAGCGAGGCTCTGTGGAGGCCGGACATGTCTGACCCAAGAAGGGCACAGTCTCTGTGAAGAGATGGGGAACGAACACCCACTGTCTAACTTGGTGGCTCAGACGGAGAGCAGGAAGGGGGTTCTGAACTGGGAAGACCAATGAGGAAGCTCTGGAGACCACACCCCAGCAGGTGGATCCTGCCCAGGGCTCTGACCATATGGAGCTGGCGGCTAGGAAGGGTCCGGGAGGACCGCCAAGGGTGGGCTGGCCTGGAAGTGGATGTGCGCTGGGGGAGACCTTGAAGGCAGCAGCAGTCCCGGGCAGGGCAGGGATGGTTTGGGGCTTTGTATTTCATGGTGACAAAAGGCTTCTTGAGCTCCTGATTTAATTCCCAGGCCCCATGACCATTCTCTCACAGCTGGAGGTGCACAGATCTCTCCTTGGTCTCGTGGCACCTTGTCCAGTCCTCCCTGCAGGTGGCCAACCTGCCCAGGCCCAGCCTCCATCAAACACCCACCTCCCCATCCTCTCCAGGACGTCCCATCATCTTCCAGAAAGCCCCCAACTGTGCGACTGAGCATGCCTTGGGACGCTCTCTTCAGGCCAATGGTTTCCTCACCTCCCCGTAGAGGCTCTATGCCAACGGTCCTAAATTCATCGTCTCCCCAGCTTCTCAGCCTGACTCCCCGCCAACACGGAGCTTCCTCTGCAAGCCTTCCCTGTCTGCCCTGCCTGCTCGGCTCTGCCCTTTGCCAGCCGGGCTCACTGTCTCCATTGCTCAGTGGTGCTCCTGCAGCCATAACCTGGTCTCCCACCAGACTGGCAGCTGCTCTAGGGCCAGAGCTCAGCAAGGCTTTCTGGAACCCCACATATCTCTCTTTCATGCGCAGCTCTCTGCAGATTTGAGCCACTTCCAATTGGGCATTTATGTCTCAGCCTAAAATCTCCTGACACCTGGGCCAGTTACCCAGTGCTGGGATGTGGTATCTGTGAGGTTGGGATCATGGGTCTGTCCCTGATATGCCCCTTTCCACCCCCCGCCCCCCCAAAAATCCAAAAAACCACACACAACAAAAAACACAAACCCATGCTGGCTGCTAACCTCCAGCCTCTGCAAAGCCTTTCTCTTTGCCAGGCTCAGACCGACAAGGCCCTGAGCACCAGGTGGCTCTCCTCTGCTGGGCAGATGTGGAGTTTTCCACCGGCTCCTCCCCCCCTCCTCCCGCTGACCCTCCATGCTCAGGTGGACCACGGACAGGCTCATCCTGCTGCGGATTGAGCCTGCGCCCAGGCAAGTGCCACCCTAGACCCTCCCGAGTTTCCTATCCGTCCTCCTCCCCATTCTGATCCAGCCTTGTCTTTTGGGCATCTGATGGGCATCGCTGATAACGGGAGAATTTTCTCTGTGTGTCAGGAACCAGCACAGACCCCTGAGAAGGCAGCAAGACACAGAGGTCGGCGCAGAGAGGCTGAGGTGTGCAGGCTGACTACCACCTGTGTGGTCTCCTCTCCTTCCCCCTCCATCGAAAGGGGGTGCTGCTCGGTCAATCTCGCTGGGATGCTGCAGGGCTGAGGCGCTTGTACTGGAGGCTCTGGCTGATCCATGGGGGGATTGAGGCCCTACTGGTTCTATCTGTCTCCTTTCAGAGCATTGCCTGGATCCTGCGGGCGCTGGGCTGGGCTGGGTGGGAAGGAGGCAGGACAGGGCAGGCAGGGCACGGCTGACCAGGAAGGCGGGGCAGCCCCATAGAGAAAATAGACTCTGGGACAGGCCTGGTGAACTTGGACTGAAGGGTGAGAATAGACAAGGTCCTCCAGACTCAGTCAGTGTGTGTGCGTAGGCGTACATGCCCTGGAATTTGAGGAGCAATGAGACACACAATGCACCTAATCTGAGTCTTCCAGAAAGCGAACCTTCCTCTCCAGCCGAACCGATTCCTCTACAATATTTAAAGAATATCTAAGATACCACATATTTGCCTTTCTCGTCTCTGTTTTCATGTCTTTGCCTGTGACACTTCACCTAGGTGCTGCCAGTTGGTAACCCTGCCATTCCAATAATCACCTCCTCCAGGAAGCCTTCCCTGTCCCGCTGAATGCACATGCTCAATGCAGCTCTGGCCCTAGGCGGTGCGACTTCCATTTGCACTCTGTTGGTCACACCTTGTCGGAGGTCCCCAACCCGTCCCCTCCTCTCTCCCCATGACTGAACTCGAAGAATGAAATAACTGCGGCACTGTCGGCAGGGAGGGTTCCACAGTTGTTCCCCCTCCGGCAGCTGCAAAGGGGTGTCATCATCCCTTTGCCAGAGGAGGTGGCAAGGCAGCACTGTGGAACAGACAGGATGCTCGCCGTCAGAGCACCTGGGAGTGCCCAGCACCGTCCCTGCTGGCCTGCTCTGGTTCCCCCCCCAATCTGGTTAAGTGTCCCTAGGCTACTGTTGCCAAAGTGCCACTCTTATCACGTCACCCCCTGCCCCAGCGTCTTAGAGGGCTTCCCTTTGCCTAAATGCATCCACTTAAAGCACCTTCTGGAAATCAGTGCTTCCATATCTTGCCCACCCCACAAGGCAGACCCTCTGTTCCCGCCTCTTGGGACTCTCCAAACCCTTTTGACTCGCCCCTTCCTTGCTCAAATCCTCTTCCCTCTGCAGGCCAAGCAGGTGTTACCTGTTCTGACCTCTCTGGTTTGAGCTGTCTCCCCCTGCCTCCCCCTCCCCCTCCCCCAACCTCACAGCTTCCATGCTGCTATCAGGCTGTGGCAAGTGAGGTGAGCCAGGGACCAGGAGGGCACTGGAGACACCTTGCCCTCCTCAGGTCTCGGTCACTGCAGCACCAAGGACTGCCGCCCAGGAGGACCGCCTGTGACTCTCTCTCTCTCTCTCAACTTGCCCGTCTTCCTCCTGCACGCCCACACGGTGCCTGCCACAGGACGCCATGGGAGTGGCGATGGGTGGGAGCCAGAGGGCCGTGGTCCCCCTCTCCGTCATTCCTATTCCTGTTATCCGCTCCTGCAGCCTGGGCACACAGGAGGCAGCTTTCAGATATCATCCAGGAGCCCATTTGCAATGATTAACATCCCATTTCCCCTGAAACAATCCTTTGCTAAATTAGCCGGGGCCAGAGGGAATTTGGCAAGGAGCTGCGAGCCTCGACTTAACTTGCCGAATGGATTAAAAAAAACACACACCACAAAAACAAAATGCAGATCAATCAACACCCCTCCCCCCAGCTGAAAATGCAAAGTCCATTTAAACTCAGCAGGTTTGCAGTTAATTATAATTTCGCACCTATGGCAGGAGTGATGAGGGACTTATGATGTGCCTGCCCCACTGGAGCCTCCCTGGGCCTCCCTGGGGACCCTTCCCACCGGCCACCTCCCTCCCCACAAAGACCTGCCTCGGAGCCGTTTGCTATTTGTGTTCAGTTGTGTGAACTAGAGGAGCTGCATGGAGTTTTAAAATTTCTTTTTAAAGGGGGCTTGGGAAAGGGAAGAGATAGTGGTGTTTGTTGTTGTTGTTTTGTTTTGCTTTTTGGGGACTGTGGAGAATAAAGCCCGCAGGGCAGGAGAACAGGGGAACCTACCATGGGAATGCTTAATCAAAAGTAGGAGGGATGGTGCTCAGGTATGTGGCGGGACTTCCTGGCCATCAAAGGAGCCAAGCCCTGGCCAGGAGGGGTGTGTGTGGCACTTGGCCTGGTGATGAGCAGTCTAACCCTCAGCCCTTCCCCAGGGCCTGCAGCCCTGCCCCCGGCTGCTCCCTGCACACCAAGAGGGTCTGGACTGTGCTGCCTGGTGTCTGACATGAACTTCCCAAGCTGAATGGCTTTTCTTAAAGGTTGGTCCCAAACACATAGGATTCGAGATCTGCCAGGACATTGGCTGTGGGGCTGCGGTTCAAGGGAAAACGCTGCCTTCTACAGCTTGAGAGATTTCGGTGGGAATATGGAAGGACAGGCTGATGAGCGGGTCCCTGTGCTCTGAAGAAGGAGGCTGAGAGGCTGTGGAGTGGCTTTCCTTCTGGATTGTTTTTAGACGGGAGGGACTGGGTAAGAGTAGACTCCCGGCGAGGGTGCACAGGATGGCTCCGGGCCTTCCCAGGCTGCCGGGGGACCGTGTCCTGGCCATGAGGGCAGTTACCTGTGCCCCAGCCAAAGGTTGGCCAGGACCTCTTGCCCGAGGCCCTGGGCCCGGACATAGCTGTAGGGAGGGAGGACAGGGGTGCTGCTGTCTGGTATGAGTTGAAGATGGTGGGGTCTGTAAGGTCTGATCAGAGGTGAAGTGGAGATGTACCCTCCAACATACACACTTACATGGACCCACAGTGGGGTGTGCACACGCCCAGCTTCCAGGGCTTCTGTGGGGACAGAGGGGGCAGGTGAAGGTGGGGAATTTTCTGCTCTGAGAGGCAGACGCCTTCCTCTTTAGGGGCCTCAGTCACTGGACCCTTCTCAGCCCCGGGTGGGACCCTCTGTTCCTTCTGGGGTCTCTGAGAGGAGAGGCTAGGGCGAGGTCGTTGGACTCCTGCTCTGGGACTCGACTGGCTGCTGACAAATGAGTCTGTTCTTTGGGGCTGAGTCTCTGCCCACCCACACCCTGCCCGCCAGGGCCACCTCCGGGGTCCCACAGGGTGTTCACACCTGTCCTTCAAGGCTTTCCCCACACCTTCCCACCCTCCTCTCTCCATGCATCTCATCTAGAGTAATCTGCTTTTTAAACCGTAATTCCTACTGTCTCTGTATAATTTCAGATTGATCTTCAATGCGCCGTGGTCTTGAGCTTTATGTTTAGTGCACCCTCTCCCGCCTGGGCCTAAGGCTTCCTAGCGGGACCCTGGGGGTTCCTGTTCACCCAGAAGCTTTTGTGAAGTGAGGCATTTGTTGCCTCTTAAGAGAGGAGAGTGGAAACTCCTGAATATTGAATCTTTATAAAGCAGGACCAGCCTACACGCCCATTTCATCTAAATGCTCGCCCACTAAATTGCCTCCCTAGAATATGGGGCTAAAAAGCTAGAAAAGTCTAGAAGTGAGAAAGCCAGCATCTGGAGCTCAGCAGTGTGGCCACAGGGCTCCTAGGGCCTCAGGCCTGAGGCGGGGGAGGGGGGGAACGGGAGGGGCAATACCCATCAGCTGGTCCACAGCAGCCCCTCAAAGGCCTCCCTGACAGTGCGTTGTCTGTGTCTGTTTTAAAATAAAATAATGCTCGGAGGAGAAATGAGGAACTTAATAGGATTTATAAAGCCACAGGAACCAATGGGGCTGCAGATGGTGGAGGGGCCGGGAGCACAGAATCAGCCACGGGTTTATGGTGGGGAACGTGGCCTCGGGAGGGCCCCAGAGCGGCGTTCCCATGCACTGTGTCCAACCTCATTAGCCAGCCCAGCGGGACTGCAGCCACACAGTGCCGGCCACGGTGCGGGGCGGGCGCCTGGAGGTGCCGTTAAATGAACGGGGGAGCAGCGAAAGGCTGCAGGGACCTGCTGGGCTGAGTGACTGGGCCGCACTTGCCCTGGGGACCCACGTGGAAAGGACTGACTCCCAGGCTGTCGCACCTGCCCGGACCCTCCCATGTGTCCTGGCCCTGCCCAGGCCCAGCGGGAGACTGGAGGAGCCGGAGCTGGTGGGGAGGGCCCAGGTCCTCAGTTCCAGCCGCACATGTGCCAGCCCGGGCGGCTGGAGTGTGTGGTGTGCCCGTGTGGCTTTCAGTTCTGGGTCCCGGGGAGGGGGGAGGGCCGTGGTGGCTGACCTGGAAGACTGCATTACTTCCCAGTGGGCAGCCCCTTGGCAAGCCAGAACCCCCTCTTTCCCAGGACTCCTTCCTAAGCTATCTTGGTTTCTAACTTCTCCAACCCCGAAGCTAGCCACCTTGCTGCTTTTTTTCCTGTCATTTCATGGTGATGAGATAAATCCTGGTGGCCCCAGTCTGGGCCCACCCCCAGCCACTGGGTGCCCAATGAGGACATTTATTTCCACCTCACCAGGAGCTGTGTGAGACTGGGTGTCTGCCTTTGGCAGTGTGGGCGTGAGCATGTTGGTGAGGGTGATGGTGTGAAAGGTGTTTATGCAAACTTAGCCGAGATGAGGCCCACCTTAGCTAAACCTTCTCCCTGGGAGGTGGTTACTGGGAAGAGGACAGGCTTGGTTTCTGATGGGGAGGGCGCCTTCTAGGGGTCAGGGCAGATAGCACGGATCTGATGGTCTGTGTCTGGATGGGGGTGGGGGAAGGTGAGATCAGGTCAGTGTCTGCTACACCTGGCTCAGGCCTCCACCACGCTTTCCTTCCTCAAGGTCCCCGACTTGGCTGCTGACTTTTTTGGACCCTTGAGGGGGGTGGGTACACAGTCCCAGTCTTTTCCAGTTCAGCCAGATGGAGTCTGATTCCCTGAAAGAAGCCCCCACAACCTGGCCAGGGAGGATGGGGGGCTCAGACCTGCAGGGCAGCACCCCGGGGGCATCTATCCAGAGTGAAACCGAGAGGCCGAAGGGCACCTGCCACTGTGGAGACCTAATGCAGATGCTGACCATGAACCCCCTTTGGGGGAAGTATATTCGCCTTCGGGAGGCAAAGGACACCACAGTGCACGCCCTAGGGAGTGTCCTTGCCTCTGAGGTGGCCGGGCAGGGCATGCCCTCTGTCCTCCACCGTGCACCCGCTCTGTCCCTAGGGCCTACTTCCCGCCCCTGGTAACACGCTGGCCTGCCTATTTGGGTGTGAATCTGAGTTTAAAGACAATGTGCTCCCTCGAGCTCTGCAACATTAACTGGGTCCTCCTGGGGGCTCCTGGGGAGGCTCCTCCTTTGCTTTTCTCTCCCTGCCGAGCTGGAGCCGGGCTCTTGGTGGTGGGAGCAGGAGCTGTCTCCTCTCTTCCCGCCCAAGGACATTACAGCTGGGGTACCTTCTCTCTGCCCTGTCCCTGTCCCCCCATCAGGATCAGTGGCTCCTGCTTCTGATGGAGACCTGTCCAACCCCTTGGCCTTGTGTTTAGGGCTCCATTTTCACTTGTGCTCACTGTCTCCTGCCAAGTCTACACCTTTTGGTCCAATTCCCACCTCTTCCAGGAAGCCCTCCCTGCCTGCTCCAGGCCAACATGAGCTTTCTCTTCTCTGGCCTCCTCCTCCTGCCCCCTTTCCCTTCACCTTGCCCATAGCATTCCTCTTCCCACTCCCTCCCCTGCCTTCCCACCCTTCTCCTGTTCCCATTCATTTCATCTTTTTTTAATGCTCACCTCTCCCCTAGCCCCTCCACCCAGAAGAAGTATTTAATGGATATACTTTCGTTTTTTAAAAACTAGCTTGGTGAGAGTGCTGACTCAGGATCACCTCACTGTTTAATATTGAATATGCAATTAATAGATAGATGTTTGGGTTTGGCTCTGCTTTCCCCCTTCCACCGCGGGAAGAATAAAAGAGCTGATTAATCGGGTTTGGGGCAAGTGTCAGCGGCAGGAGATATATGGGAGAAAGGAGATGAGGTTAGCAACTTGGAGTCAGAGAGCTATTGCCTCAGAGGCAAGCGAAGGTTTGAGTTAGAGCTTGGCTCGGCCTTGCTGGGCAGAGGGGTGCCCGCCGCCCCGCTCCGGGCTCCGGTTCCAGAGAAGCTGGCTGGACTGTGAGCTGTCTGCTCCGCACACAGGCACCCCCTGCCGCACCTGAGGGGCCTGCCTCCTGGGCTGACTTCTCCAGGTGTGGCGTCTCCCTCCTTCGGGCCACTGCCTCCGAGGCCTGCGCTGCTCCTGGCTCCCGAGAGGGCGGCAGGTGGCACTTACTCTCCCTGCCAGCAGGAGGCGCTCTTTTTGTGACTTCTCTGAGTTCTCTCAGGACAAGGATCTTGGCTCTGAATTTACAAGTAGCTTTTGCCCATTTTACCTTTTGCTCTTAATTTGCTAGAAAATTTTGGGGGTGGGGAGGGAAGGGAAGGGAGAGAGAAATCCCTTATTACCTGCCTGTACACGCCCAGATGGGGATAACCCAGGGGCAGCGGGGCCTGACCTGGCATGGTGTGGGCACGGGCACAGGCCAGACCCCAGGACATGGGTTCTTGGCAGAGGAAGCCGAGGGCCTGGCCTGGTTGAGCCTGTGTGCCCTGGTGGCCTCACGGGTGGAAGTCAGTTTCTTCTGTGAGAATGGGGCCGGTATCTATGTGAGGCCGTGTCCTCCTGCTCTGTTCCCTTTCAGACACCTCCTCCCTAAATCCAGCTCCAGGATCTTGCCCTCAGCAGCCCAACACCCCACGGGAAGCAGGCCACCACCCCACGGGAAGCAGGCCACCACCCCACGGGAAGCAGGCCACCACCCCACGGGAAGCAGGCCACCACCCACGGGAAGCAGGCCAACACCCCACGGGAAGCAGGCCAACACCCCACAGGAAGCACCCCAACATCCCACGGGAGCCTTCCTCAGATGTGCCCACTCTAGCCTGAACCCTCCCATGTCCCACCTCCATTGCCTACATCCTGGCCCAACATCCTTTCAACTGGTCAAGTCCCATCACAGTGGGGTTTTCCCTGGTGACACGGAAGTGGGAGGAGCACCTTTTCCGTGTCCTACAGGCAGCAGAAGAGTGTCCTGGACATCCTCATTGCTTGCTCCCTCATGGAAAGGACCGAACCCTACCACCTGGCAGACCCCAGTCACCCCTCTTCCTTTCACTGTCCCCCCAGAGCTCCAAAACCCTGCCTAAGGGGAGACAGGAGCAGGTGGCGGGAGTCGCTGCATTGCTGCATTGGGAGAGGGAGGCGGGAGGGGACGAGGGGGCAGAGACAAGTGGGCCCTCACGTGAAGGGGGCTGGCGCAGGCAGCTACTACCTCCTCGGCTCTCGCTGTCCGCAGGCTTCACCTGGATCGGCCGGTTCATCTGCAACAGAGCACAGGGGCCAGTGTTAGAGCAGGGCCAGTGTTAGAGCAGGGCCAGTGCTAGAGCAGGGCCAGTGTTAGAGCAGGGCCAGTGTTAGAGCAGGGCCAGTGTTAGAGCAGGGGTCAGTGTTAGAGCAGGGCCAGTGTTAGAGCAGGGCCAGTGTTAGAGCAGGGGTCAGTGCTAGAGCAGGGCCAGTGTTAGAGCAGGGGCCAGTGTTAGAGCAGGGCCAGTGTTAGAGCAGGGCCGTGTTAGAGCAGGGCCAGTGCTAGAGCAGGGCCAGTGTTAGATCAGGGGCCAGTGTTAGAGCAGGGCCAGTGCTAGAGCAGGGGCCAGTGTTAGAGCAGGGCCAGTGTTAGAGCAGGGCCAGTGCTAGAATAGGGGCCAGTGTTAGAGCAGGGCCAGTGCTAGAATAGGGGCCAGTGTTAGAGCAGGGGCCAGTGTTAGAGCAGGGCCAGTGTTAGAGCAGGGGCCAGTGTTAGAGCAGGGGCCAGTGTTAGAGCAGGGGCCAGTGTTAGAGCAGGGCCAGTGCCAGAGCAGGGGCCAGTGTTAGAGCAGGGGCCAGTGTAGAGCAGGTGGGGGAGGGAGGCAGAGAGCCCACCCCGGATGCACAGGTGTCTAGGCACACAGACCACACCAGCTGGTCCCATGAGCAGACACCCACACAGCTGCAAACCTGCAGGTCCTCTCTAAAGCCCCATCCACTTCCCTTCCCTATGCAGCCCTCAGGGCCCTGTTTTTGCAAGAGGGTTTCTCTGGACGGGACGCGTGTTGTCCCTGTCCCAGTTCTGAGCAGCTCTGAGTGTCCCCACAGCACATCCCTGGCTGGCTCTGCCCACACAAGCTGGTCTCTGGCTGAAGGCTGCCCCCTGCCCAGGCTGGGGCATGGCAGGAGCTGCACCTCACCCTATGCCACCTCAGAGACGTGAGCTGTGGGTCCCAGGGTGCCTGAGCTTCCGGGCCACCCGGCTCCTGGTTGGTGCAGAGCTCAGGGCTGGGGCTCTGGACTGTGGCCAGGGCTGCCCCTTGGAAGTGTGTGTGGAGTTGGCACAGTTACTGGACTCACAGGGTGTCTGGGTGCCAGGAGGACACCAGGGCACCACCTGACTCCCCGGCTCCAGGCCACCTGCCTCTTTCCGGTATCTGTTTCCGTGCCCCGTTCAGGCCACTAGGGGTCTCTGAACTCCAAGCATCCCAGCTCCACAGCCTGTCCACTCCCTGATGCAGGAGGCGCCCGAGTGGGCTCTGCAGCCTGAAGTCCCAAGATGTTCCAAGCAATACACAGCAGGGGGCATGCAAATGGACTGCACTTTATGTCTTTGCCAGAGCATCTGCCTGCCACGCACCCCTTATCCCTCATCCCATTTGCACATCTCTCTCAACAAACCTTGAAAGGCAGGCGGGGCCGGCACGCACACCCCCATTTTACAGATGGGGAAGCGGAGGCAGGGCCACCAGGGACGGATGGGCCCGGGAACCTGGCCTGCCAGGGCTATTATGGAGCTTCTGTCCTGCACCGGGTGACTTTCTGTGGCCAATTGCCCTCGAGTCCAGAGGCTGGGCTAGCCAGTCACAAGCTGCCCCGGGCTTCTGGTCTCTGATTCGAAGTGAGTTTTGGCTGCGTCAAGACAGCTGGGTGGGGGAGGCGGGTGCCGTGAGTCAGCAAGGTGACAACAAGGAAGGGCAGACTCACCGCCAGGAAGGACAGAGCAGAAGGCAGGGCAGGGAACAGAGAGCGAGAGGCCAGCTGGCAGGGGCACAAGACAGGACACTGGGGCTGATCCACTGTGAGGGGTCAGGGGCCACTGTGTGCCCGTGGGCCCCACTCGGCCCCGTGTGGAGTGGAGGGGGAGAAAGGTGCTGTGCATGGAAGCTCCCCCAGCACAGGAACTGCCACATATGGGGGGCTCCTGCCACAGGGAGAAGGAAGGAAGAGGGACTCAGTGAAGTCCCGGCTCCACTTAGGGTCCCCCGTAAACCACCTCCATTCCAGTTTTTGAGTGAAGGGTCCAGAAGGCTGAGCAGGCATCGCCCACTTCCTGGGACTCAGCACCCAGCCCTCTCCTAGACTATCCCTCCCTCTTAGTCTCCCCCAAACCTGCAATATTCTCCTGCAGAAAATTCCTGCAACTGACGGGGCCCCAGTCCTGGCCACTGTCTTCTCTTGGGCGTGTTTCTATAGTTGTCATGCTTATGTAATTACTATGCGTCCCTGAGGCAGGGAGTGTTATCTCTCTCCTCCGACAAGCAGCCAGAGCTCCGAGAAGCAGCAGATCTGGGGTTCGGCCGGGATGGGCAGGCACAGGGCTAACAGCACAGTGGTGGTCCGCCTGCGTGTTACCTCACCCCGGCTGCTCTGGGAGGAAGCCCGTGAGGACATGCCCATCTGGCAAGGGGAGCTGGGGGCCAGGTTCCCGGGGCCATCAAATCAAATGCAACCTCTTCAGCCGGGCCCCTCACATCAGACCCCCCTGACCCCATGTATCACTCCATTCCCGACACCCCAGCGCCTTCCTCTCCCAAGTCCATGCCCTGGACTTGCAAGCTCCTCTCCCCAGCCCCAGCGGCCTCCTCTTCTGACCACGAAGCCTTCCTGGTACCCCGGAGAACGGGTTCCCGCGACATTCTCCCATTTCCATAGTGAAGGTACAGTCAAGGCTGGGAGGCGAGTGGCTGGAGGAGGGACTCAGGTCCCGCCTGGGGTACACAGCACTGCTCCACCCACAGGGACACGACTAGCTGTTACACTGATGGTATTGCTGGATTATCATAACGTCCCCTACGATGCATGCAATGAAATCGTCCTTAACTTTAAGCGAGGAAATGGAGTTTCAGAGAGGTTAAGAAACTAGCCCGAGGTCACACAGGTGGCAAACGGCGACATCAACAAGAACCTGACTACACGGAGCTGCTGGGAAGCAGGCGCGATGGGCTTGGCGATGGTCCAGGAAAGGTCAAGGCAGAAGAGGGAAGGGCAGGGGGCCAGATGGGGGGGCTCAGCTTCCCCAGCAAGAAGGGAGAGGAAAGTATATGTGAGGCGGGGCAGGTAGAGGTGCAGGAACCAGACCCGGCTGGGCTCTGCCACTGTGCAGATGGGGGAAGGAGGGAGGCCGCGGAGGAGACTCCATGCCCGGGGCCTGCGCGTGCCCAGCCTGACCCCGTGCTTTGGGGCGATGTCAGGAGGAAGGGCAGGGACTGCTGGGAAGACTCCTCCCTGGGTATCTGGCCCCTGTATCCCACGGCCAGTCTTCTCTATGTGGGTCCGAGAGCAGTTGGGGTGAGTCCTGTGGATCAACAAGGGCTGGGAGGGCTCCTTCTGATAGAACGGGGCCCATTTTCCATGGAACATTAAACAAGGCAAGTGGAATCTGCCTGTGCGTGGAACCTTCCACCCGGGGCCGGGGGGGGTGCGGGGGGGGGGGTGCGGGAAGCCAGCCACCATCCCACTGTTCTCCATGAGTGCTCTGCACCAGGCTTCCCAACTGAGCCTCCCGCCCTGGGGAGCTCTGACCGGCCAGCCCAGCACCGTGCTCCCAGACCCCAGACCTCCACCACTGCTCGGGCGCACAGCAGACCCTGCTGCTTCTCTCTGACCGTGGGCTTCCTGGTCTCATCCAGCCTCCCACCTGCCCTCCGCCCCGGGCGGAGCACCCACCGTGTGACCCAAACAGACTGCTGGAGCGGAATTGAATTGTTTCCCACGGACCTGTGACTCCTGCATCATTTTTCACGTCCCATTATGATCTAGAGGTGGTCAGCGTCCAGACAGTCTTTTCGGGGCTGTCAGAGAGGTGCCAGGTAGAGGGAGAGATAAAATACGGCCCCGCACGCTTTCTTAATTCCCAGCAGAAATGAAGTGTCAGGCGCAGTTGGGAGATTTCTCAGCCGGAGCAGGCTCTGTGCAGGCTCTGGGCTGGAAGGAGAGCGTCCTTCCCTGGTCCAGACGCTGGCCCCGTCCAGCCTCGCGAGGCCTGGTTTCACCTTGAGGAGGGAGGTGTGCCCAGAGGGAGCCGTCCTGGGAGAGGAGGCCAAGCCTGGCCGCAGAGACCCAGGGAGGAAGGGGACGCGGATATAGAGGGGAGGAGGGTGGGAGGGGCACCTGCATCTCCTCGTCCTTCTTCTAACCTTGCACCCTAGGGCCATGGTCTCAGCCTCAGGACCTCCTGCCACACAGGCCCCAGGTGAACACTGCATCCCTTTCAGGTGAACACCGCGCTGTGAAGGCACCAGAGCCCGCCCCATGGTGCTTTTCCTCTCCCCCGTCTCCTGCTCCTCTGTCCCGTATCCCCCTTGGCCACTGTACATCCTTCCAGGAGGGCCTGGGGCTGGGGCTGGGGCTGGGGCTGGGGCTGGGGAGAAGTGGGCTGTGGTGTGATGCCCTTTATTTGGTGTGACGCCCTTCTTGCGGGGGCACTGTCCCTGCTGATTCCCTTTCTGAGGTGTCCTCAGCATCCCACGTGGCCTCCAGGTGCCGGGGCCCACTTTCCTGGGTCAGGACCGCTCCCCGAAGCCGCCCTGCAGGCTCCTGGGGCCAGGCCTCCGGGGACACGTCAGTAACTCTTGTCCACTGTGTTTCTGCTTCCAGCTCGAGGCCCCCTCATGGGGAGCAAGTGGTCCTGGCCCAGAATTTGGGACCCCCGCCCCACCACTGCTCTGAAACCCAGCAGAGGGCTGCGGGTCGATGGCTCCTTCCCTCCCAGGCCTCTTCTCTGCCTCCCCTCCCCCTCCCCATCTCTGCCACTTTTTGCATCAACACATATCCATGCATTAAACAAGACATTCCATTAATTTCTTCATCATCATAACTTAAGCTGGGACATACCCTTTAAATATTCATTCAGCTATGAAAACTGGGCATTAAAATTTTAATAATGTCAAGCTCATTTGAACCGGGCTCCTTGGGGACGATTACACTACAGTTAGAATAAATATGATGATTGAGCTGGTCCAGCGGCTCCACCTGTCCGTGCAGCATGGCTCCCCGCGGAGCAGGAGGCCCGTGGCTGGTGGGCAGGCAGACAGACGGACAGACAGGCCAGCCCGGCTCTTAGATTTGGTTTCTTCTCTCCCTCCCACATCCCCTCCCTCCTGTCTGTTCTCAGGCAGCCCAATCTCCCTCTCACAGGTGTCTGCAGGTCTCTGCGGCCCGACCCCATCTGCGGCCCCGATTAACCTGCAGTTCCAGTCACTCCTGTCCTCTGTCCTCCTGGTACAACCTGGGCTGTGTGCCTGGGCTTGGTCCTCTGTGGGAGCCATTTCCCTGTCGGTGTCTCTCCTCTCCCCCATCTGTCTGTGCGGCTCCCCGAGGCTGGAATGAGTACCCCACCAGAGCAGAGCTGGCCTGCAGAGGGGTCCCTGGTCCCTGAGAGCCCAGATGTGTTCAGTCACCAGATCGGGAAGGGATGTCTTCACCTGGCTGGTCTTCTGCCGCTCCCACCTTCCTGAGGGTGGGGGCTGGCCGCTGCGCCATCCTCCGCTGACACCCACCTAGGCCAGCGCCGGCGAGAACTCTGGGAACGTCCCCTCATGAACTTGCCCCTGCCTCACTGAGCAGCCCTGATGACCTACGAATCTCCTGGGGCCTCCTCCACCTGTCTCCTTACCCACTGCAGCCCTCTGCTTACTGGACCCCACAGCTGTCTCAGAAGTAAAGGACCTGGAACTGTCCCGGTCACCCCTCCCTGGCCACCCAAACCCTGCTCCTCCTGGTTCTCGCTCAGCCCCTGGTCACCTTGGGCCTGCAGCGCGCGCTCTCTCTCCCCCCACTCCCTTTCTCATGTGTGTGGGGTGTACACGCACACACATGTGTGACATCACAGACATCTTAAAAGAACTCATGTAGGCTGGGGATTAAAGGGGATCCGGGAGGAAAGTCGTGCGCTGCCCGCTGCATAGTGAGTAGGGGCTCAACAAAGCTCCGCCTCCACACTGCTTTCCGCTGTGTGTCCCAGGAGTCCTTGGGAGGTCTGGGCCGGCTCTGCACGGTGCTGGGTGGGGGTGGCTGGGGGCGGGGGGGGGGCCAGCCAGAGCACTGCAATTCCAGGGTGGGTGCCCACACCTCAAAGCCAAGGGGCCATTCTGGACCTTTTTGGGATGTGTGAGTGCCTGGCAGCACCCAGCTCCCTCCTCACCAGAAGGGCTTGCATGTCCCCAAGTCACGAAGTTGTGTGGAAATGCCGATTGGTCCCTAGTCCAAAGCTGCAGGCGTCACTGGAGGCAGAGCTGGTCTCCGGTCCCTGCCCACCCACGCCCATGCGCTTGTGAGGAGCCTGGCTCCTGGTCCTCACCCATCCCTGCTGTTGCTTCTCGTCCCCCACAGAGAAGTCGGCTTTGTGTTGAAACGGGAAGCATCAGATCCCGTGTGCTGGGCCCCCTGGGATGTCTGAGCCCCAGTCCCAGCAGCATTGCTGCTCGGGGAAGAGAGATATAATTTGCAAGGCTCTTTGTTGAAAAAGGAGAAAAAGCAACGTTAAATCACTGAAATATAAAGCTTTTCCCTTCTTCCACGGTCTCTCTCTTGACTTGTCATGGTATTTTTATTTGCTATTTGATGTCGCTTAAAGTAAAGAAAAATATAAATTTCACATTATTAGCATGGATTCTACCATTCATCTTTATTTTGTGTGGTGCCAGTTTTAAATGCAAATATCAGAACATGTAAGTCCTAGGCAGAATCATCAAAATGACACCATTTGTTTTTGGTGGCATGTGGGTGCCTGGAGCTGGCCACACTCAGGAAGGTTGGGGAGGAAGAGAGGATCCTCTCAGGCAGAGGGACCCCTCTCAGCTACCCTGCAACATGGGGGGGCAGACTAGGCCCGAGGACTGCTGGGTTCCCCCTTCCACTGACTGCAGGCTGACATGTTGCAGCTCAGCTGAGGCTGGGCCCTGGGAGGTCAAGCCAGACTTCACTGTGTCCATGGCAGCCCCACAGTGAGCAGGAAACTCTCAAGGGCATTGGTGATGCTGTGCCAGGGACTCTCCAGGTACCTGGGCAAGAGGGGGACCCACTAAGACATGGCCGTTTTTAAATTTATTCTATGACATGGCCTTTGTTAGCCAGCCAGACACACCATGGCGCTGCCTGTGCCACATGTTTAGTGGACCCAGCCCTCCCCTAATCTGTACCCAGGCCCCTGCTGGCTGGCCTCGAGGGCACGGTGATTGCACGTGCACCCCGGATGTGTCCGGATCGGGCAGGCAGTGGGAGCAGAGGCTCCAGGCTCCTTGGTCCCATGCCTTCACTTACAAAACACAAGTTCAAAGGTAACATTTTAAAAATTTCAAGATGGTGACTGCAGAACACTAAACCCCAGGCATGAGTGACTGCCCAGTTGCCTACCCAGGAAGCTGCCTGAAGACAATGCACACCCCCCCCCCCCCCGCCCCCCGCCAGCCCCCAGCACCCTGGCCATTTCTCTCCACCCACCACCTCCAGGCTTTAGGCACTTCCTGAAAACACCTCCAGATCTGTGTGCATGCTCTGGCTACAAGCAAGATCATCATTCAAGATTTTCCTTTTAAAGATGAACTTCAGACAATTTGGGGAGAATAGACTGAGCGTTTCCAGCCTGTGGTATAAAAGGCTGGTGGTGCCCTAGACCGTTTGGCTCAGTGAATAGAGCATCAGCCTGCAGACTAAAGGGTCCTGGGTTCGATTCCGGTCAAGGACACGTACCTTGGTTGCAGGCTCCTCCCCGGCCCAGGCCCTGGTCAGGGCTGGTGCGGGAGGCAACCAATCGATGTGTTTCTCTCACATCAGCATTTCTCTCTGTCTTTCCCTCTCTCTTCCACTCTTCCTAAAAATCAATGGGAAAATATCCTCAGGTGAGAATTTAAAAAATAATAATAATTAATTAAATAAATAAATAAATAAAAGACCAGTGGCAAGGAAGCAACCACCTGATCTGGATGAGACCCCAGGAGAGGCAGCTCTCCAGCGACTCTGCCCTCTGCCAGGACTTTGCACTTAGCAAATGGCGATGAACAGATTAATTAATGTAGAACTTATGTGTTCAAAGCCCCAGGAGAGCGATTCCGAAGCACGTGCCCTGTTGGAGTCGCTGTGCTGTGCACAGTAGGCTCTCTGGACCCTTGGAAGGAAGGAAGGAGCCCCTGCCCCAGTCCCCCTGGTGGGAGGGGATCACAGGGGGATGGCAGAAGCAGTGCACACTATTTGTAGCTTGTTGTAAATATATAAATGTTTTTTAAAAAATATTTTTATTGATTTCAGAGAGGAAGGGAGAGGGAGAGAGAGATAGAAACATCAATGATGAAAGAGAATCATTAATTGGCTGCCTCCTGCACGCCCCCTACTGGGGATAGAGCCCACAACCTGGCATGGGCATGTGCCCTTGACTGGAATCGAACCCGAGACCTTCCAGTCCACAGGCCGACGCTCTACCCCCTGAGCCAAACCAGCTAGGGCTATATAAATGTTTTAATTGTCTCCTTAGTACGTCGCATACAGTTCATTCCATAGAGGGGGGTTAGAAATTCAAGGAAGCCTGTCTATTGTCATCATAAAGTTGACTCAAGATCGCCTCTAGTGGTGATCGCAGAGTGACACCCGCCTTCACCTGAGGCCCTGACCTTGATCTAGACCCAACGTGGGCAAACTGTGGCTCGAGAGCCACATGCAGCTCTTTGGCCCCTTGAGTGTGGCTCTTCCACAAAATACCACGGCCTGGGCTAGTCTATTTTGAAGAAGTGGCGTTAGAAGAAGTTTAAGTTAAAAAAATGTGGCTCTCAAAAGAAATTTCAATCGTTGTATTGTTGATATTTGGCTCTGTTGACTAATGAGTTTGCCGACCACTGGTCTAGACCAAGCATGTCAAACTCATGGCCTGTGAATATTTTTGCGGCCCAGCCAATATAACGGTATGTAAGAAACATTTTAATAAAAATTTCGTAACTTAATTTTTACAATATTCTTTAGACATAATTATTAATAATGAACCACAATGTTTGCTAATGACTGATCACTGTAATTGTGTTGCTTTCATTTCCCTCACACGCTTACGAAGGCGCACCATTTCTCTACACTAATACCAGCAGCGAATATTTTAGCAGCCGATGGCCACGTCATTAGTCTTGGACTGACTTGTTTGGTGTGCGCAACAGGAAATATTTCGCTTTCGGAGAACAAGAAAAATAGGTTTATTTGCGTTACACTTATTAATTTGCGCAGTTATTCAGTGTCTGGTAAGTTAATGTTCAAGAAAAAATATTAATTTTTATTAAAATGTTCTATGATTTTATGTTAACGATTACTCATTTATTTCAGCCCTTTGTATTCAGTATGTCTCTATAGAAATAAACCTACGTTTCTATGAAAATGGAATCTTTTGCGGCCCACGTACACTTCAACCTTGCTTATTTGGCCCGTGTTAGCCTTTGAGTTTGACATGTTTGGTCTAGAATGTGAGGCCCACCCTAGAGAGGCCAGTGGGCGGCGCCCTCTCAGGGTGTGAGAGGCGGATCCCAAGGCTGCCCATGGGGGGCAGCGGCTTTGGCGGCCTTTGCTGCCCGGCTACCTCAGCTCCCCCTGGGCCCTGCCATCTACACTAGGTGTCCCATCCTGTCCCCATTCTTTCCTTCACCGCCTGCCTCCACCTGGGACCAGAGGAACCACCATGGTCCCCAATTTGTGGATTTATCTGTACAATGCTCGCCTCCTCTTCATGAGGAGAGGCCCACACCCACTGTGTTCCCACAGCACCCGCGGACCGGCATGGCATCTGGCTCAGTGACCAAATGGATGACGGGGTCCTCTATGGTGCCCCATCGCCCGCCGGCCCTGTTCCATCCTGCCTCTGCCACGCGCCTGCGGCCGAAGTGCCCAGAGGCCAGAAATGGTCGGTCACCCGCTGGACAGCCCCGTTTCTGGCTAAAACAAAAAAGGTGCTTTAATCTGCCTCCCAGCACAGAGGTGGAAGAGCCTATTGCTGGGGCGTCTGGGGCTGCCCCTCCCCTTCTCTCCGGGTGCTGGACCTTCGGGTGAGGAAGGGTTTACTGAAGCAGCAACCATCGTTTAGAGAGAGAGCATGAGCACAGACCAGACAGAACCCAAGGTTCTTATTGAAATATGCAAGTCCACAGCCCATCGAAATGCAAACCCTCCAGATAAGATTTTTAAATAAATCTGTTCTGCTCCCATTCTCCTCCCCGAGGAGGCCATCCGATGCTTGCTGGTTGGACACATGCCGGCATGCAGGCCCTGCTAGCCCTGTACCTCTCTCCTCATTCCGACCCTCACGTCTGAGTCAGGACCCTATCAACAGGACCCTAGTCCCATGCTGGCTGCAAGGCCCCCTCCCTTCCCGTTCTTACCTTCATTGTCCCCTCCTCTCACATCTGTCTAAAGAGTAGCGTCCTAGCCTTTGTGCCTCCTCCAGCAAGCCTTCCGTGATTGCATCCTCCCAGGCACACACTCACTCTGTGAGGCATGGCCTTTGGACTCACTCGGTCTACTGCTGTCACTGGTGGCCCTCGGGGGTAAAGGGGGGGGGGGGCTGAGAAGCAGCACAGGCACCTGAATGTCTTAATGCCATGGCTGTGGCTCCCGCCTGGGCTGGCTGGCTCTGAGTCAGGACAAGAGTGTGGACCTTCATGGGCTGCAGGGTGGACCGGGAAGTCTGGGTGCCCACAGCAAGCAAGTTACCAAGTCTTCCCACGCTCAGGCTTTGCACTGCCCACATGCTGTGGCTTTATGTCCCTGTGGTCCTCTCTGAAGCCCAATCAGCCCCGTGAGCAAACTCATGGGTGAGTGTGCTGTGGTGGGGGAGGGGCATTCAGCCGTAGAAGACCTGGGTGAGGTGAGGAAGAGGCCGGCAGGATGCCAACGAATGTGAGGCAAGTCTCAGGGTGGGAGTGGACAGGGAGGTCTGGCAGAGGTGGGCAGGCACCCCTGTCACCCCAGGAGGCTTTGAGCTTGTGCTGCGGACACCAGGGTCCCCAGTCCGTTTTCTGCAGGATGACATTCCACGGGGGCCACGTTCTGAGAGAGCAAGGGGTCAGCGACATGCAGGGCAACACCGAGTCAGAGGTGCCTGAGAAACGCTAGGTGAACGTTTGAATCAGGACCAGACAGCAAGACCTTGGTTCCTGGTCCCCTTCCCATCCGTGGGAAGGCAGCTGAAGGCTTATGCATAGCATGTGCTCAATGGATTGAAGTACAGTTTCCCCACTTTGGCTTGAATTCTTGATTCCAGACGGACCTCTGGCCCCAGCCCAAGTCTGGCCCTGTGTGCCTTCCACTTGGAAGGGGGAATGGAGGACAGAGTGGTCCAATCATAGCCCGCTAAATGGCGGAGGCAGAGGGGACACCCTCTTGAGGTGCGTGCAGCTGAGCCGACTGCCCCTCCAGGCACAGTGGGGTGGGGAGTGCTGTGTATGTGGTGAGGAAGCAGGTGGGTCACCGAGCCTCCCCCTGGCAGCATCTTTGCAGCCCGCCAGCCTCCTTGGTCTCCTGGCAGCATCTTTGCAGCCTGCCAGCCTCCTTGGTCTAGGCCCACAAACAGGTCCCTGGCAGTTGCTATGCAACAGGCTGCTCTGCTGGCGGCATCCAGCAACAGCGAAGGCACTGACAGAGCCTATTGGTGGGGCCGTCTGGGGCTGCCCCTCCCCTTCTCTCTGCCTTTCTCTCTCATCCCTCTCCAGCCTCCACCCTGTCCTTGCTCTCTGCAATCTAAGTTTACAGAATAGTTCCCCCTCACCCGCAGGACAGGGATGGGTTGGCACAAACAAAGAACGTGCTCCCCACCTCCCAATCCCAGGGGAGTCCGTCGAAGGTCTCTTCCGCTAGTCGCAGGAGGGAGGGACTCCCCTGACCAGCTTTTTTTGTTTCCCTGGTGCCCCCCACCTCCTTCCACCCATTGCAATGGGGTTGGGCCATCTGCGTGGGTAGCTGCTTCTCGGGGCTGTGGCAGGTGAGGTCGATGGATGACACAGTAGAAGTCGCTGAGGTGGAACAGTAGTGCCGTGGGGCTCACCTACCTTTACCTCCCAGGCAGGGCTTCCTTGAGTCCACAGGGCCAAGGGCAGCCTGTCTCTTTGTCTCTAAGGCCCATGTCTGACTCACCTGCTCCCACCACCATGCCAGGGCTGCCCTGGTCAGGGCGGGAGGACCCTGTGGTCCTAATTAAGATCTGCTTCCGTGGAAACCAAGCTTTTTAGCCTGCACGGCCAGTCTGGGCTGCTAACCCTCTTCAGGGTGGGGAGTGTGCAGTTTTGGGGTTTCTTAAACAGCAGTGGACAGATTATTCTGGGTGAAAGGAGCCCCGATTTAGTTGGCCTGGATTTCAGTCCCGTCTCTGCACACACTTGCTTATAGGAGATGGGGCAGTTACTTGACCTCTTACAGTCCCACCGCCCCCGGGTGTGGAGAGCATGGACTGCGAGAGCTCAGGTAAAGCTCTAAGCATGTGCCCAGCACCTGGTAAGTGTTCAATAAATGAGCAGCAGCTGTCCTCTCCCCACTCCCGCCTCCCCCACTTCCTGTTCCTCCTCTCTTAGTGATGTTTCCATCATTTTGGAGGAAATATGTAACATCTGATTTTTCCTTCCCACCCCCTACCCCCTGGGCACTCTTTTGGACTTGATTGAACGGAAAAGGCTGCATAGCGTCTGGGGGAGAGCTGAGACCTGGAGGGGGGTTTGGGGGGCTAAGCTCTATGAGGCAAGCACACCTGAGCCCAGGGACTTGTGGCTCCCAACAAGCCTCTCCTCCATCTGCTCCAGCTCTGCCCTCTCTACCTGGCCGACCAATGCTGAAGGAGCCTGTTGCTTTGAAGGGGCACACAGTTTGTCCATCCATCCATCCATCCATCCATCCATCCATCCATCCGTCCATCCAATGCTTATCGAGCCCCCGGTGAGCACACCTGAACCTCCGGCCCTTCCCTCCAGGAGCCCCCACCCCCTCCGCAGAAGAGCCTGGCTGACGTGGTGCTCACGCCCACCCTTCCTGGGCCCCTCGGTGCCGCAGAGTCCCCGGTTCCTGGATCCCAGCCACGCAGCCGGGCACTTGTCGGGGACCAGCCACCCACTTCCGTGCAAGTCCCTTCCTTAGTATTTGCTCACACACCATAGGGTGGGGCGGGGCTCCTTCTGGTCGGCTCCAGTGATGAGAGGGGCCATGTTTCCAGCTCCAGCCCACTCCCCCCTCCCCCCCACATTTCCCCTCAGCTCCACAGGTCCAGTCAAGCCCATCTTCCAAAGCTGCTTCAGCCATCAGACTCGAGAGTCGGTTTCTCCATCAAAGCATGCTCCCAGCCCACCCTTTACACCGGCTTCTGGCCCTCCCGCTGAGAGCACACACCTGACTGGGTCCGACTGTGGGCATCGCGGAGGGGGACCCTCTGCAGCCGGGCCTGACTTCTCTTAGCCCACAGTGGGCCCGCTGCCTTCCTGACTCACACGCAGAGCCTCTCAGCAAGCTGAGGGGGTGGGGCTGCCGAGGGGAGAGGGCAGCCTGGCCCGAGGTTGGACAGAGACCCTCGTCTGGGTTTCCCACAGCCACTGTCCCTTCTGTGTCTCCTGTCTCCCTTCAGACTGTCCCTGAGTCGGATGCTCTGAGTCCTCCCCCAGAGCCCCACCAGGCTGCCCTGGGATGTGGGCCTACCCTCCCACGACCTGGGACCCCTCCCCTGTCTCACTGGGGCTCAGTCCTAGGTCTGGAGAGAGTCCCCAGGCACGTTAAAGGGAAAAACAAAGCCTGCACCAAGTAAATGACAAATCTAGAGGAAATCGCTCCTAATCCCCACACCTTAGCCTGATGGTGCCGGCCAAGCGCAAATCTGAGTCATCCCAGAAATGGCAGCGACATTTGCTTTTTGGAATTTGTTTTGTCTCTGGGCTTTAGATTTAATCACTCTCTCTCTCCCTCTCCCCCCCACAACCCCCTACCTCCCCCCCCCCCCCGGCCCCGGCCCCTTGCTCTCCGTTCTCTAACATGAGGCTACACCGCCAGCCCGTCCTAGCCTGTGTTCCTGGCATTAATTAACACAGCTCTCCAGCCTCCAACAGGCTAAGTGATGAATCAGGTTAAATTCCAGACAACAGCCGCACACCGCCATCAATTAGCCATCTCCGGGCAGCTTCATTAATAGGCATCGATCACGGCCCTCCTCCCGGAACACGCCAGGGTCTCTGGGTCACAGGCACTGCCCACGAGTGTGTCCGGCGTAGGTGTGAGTGTGATCACGTGTGTGCGGTGGGTGCCGTGTGAGGGGTGTGGTGTGTGCAGGCTGGTGCCCCCTCCTTGCCTCCACTGTGCCCTCGTCTCCTTTTCTTCCCAATCACCTGCCCGCCCTGCTTCTCCGTCCCTGTCCCCCGAACACCAGGCTCTCCGGGTGCTGGGACCTCTCCCCCTCTCCCCTGGGGACTTTACCAGCTCCTTCTCTTCAATGTGCACTCCCTGAAGGCGACCCCCAAATCCCCATCGCCATCCCCACTCTCTCCCTTTCCCATTCTGGATCCTCTTGCTCATTCTCCCTGCACGGTCCCACGTATTGGCATGGCCTCCAGTCCCACGCCTGGCTCTCTCTGGGTTGCCTGGCTTTGGGGATGTCCCTGCCACTGCCCAGGGGCCAGGTGCACACCTGCCAATACCTTCTGTGCCCGCAGGCTGGAATCTAACACTCTTCCGGGCACTGCTGTCCCCTGCCTGGACGGTCCCCTCCTCCTGCCTGGCCCCACGTCCTGGGCAGGAAGCAGGAGGCTGAGCCATGACCTGCTGGTAACCCTCAGGGACTCCTGTCCACGTGTTAAACATGAGGGCCCCCTCAGTCTGGTGGCCACCCCACCCCTCTGGCTGCATCCACAGCACCCCCCTACCCCTGGGAGCCTTGTTCACTGGAGGGCTCCCTGCCGATGGCGCCCCCTAACCTCCAGCAGGTGGCTGCGTTTCTCCCTCTTGCCTTTCCTCTGTCCTGTGTGGGCCACAGCACTGCCCTCCACACGCACTCGCCTGCAGGAGCACCGGGTGGGAACAATTGCCCTGGAGCACAGGAAAGCCTGCCTTCAAGGGGTGGCTGGAGTCACCCCCAGACTCTCTTCCGCAGAGCCGCCCCGCGCAGCGCGCACACGGGCATGGACGCGGCCTCGGAGGCGGCCACAGCGGATCATCGCCTTACACGGTCATTAAGAGTCTGAAGCGGACGTCGTGGTCCGGCCAGTGACGGCGGATGCCGTGTCTCTCCAGACCATTAAACACTAATTAGGTTTGGAAAGTCTATCGAGCTCCTCGAGGTCTCGTCAGGGCAGGCGCTGGCCCCCGGTGCCCTTCCAAATGCCAGAGCGGTCACCCCCGACCCGGACCCAGCCGGCCCGCCAGACCTCCTGCGACCCCAGGCTTCCAGAAGTCTCGCCACATTTCTCTTCATCTCATTGTCTCCCCCTCGCCCTGGCCGCCCGCCTGCTCCCTGCTCCCCTGCATGGTGGGTGGGAGGGGGGTTCTCGGCCTGGGTGCCCACGTCCTCCTCCTCCTCCCTGCCTCCCTCTCGCTCCTGTTCGCCATTCCTGTCTCCACATCCTCCTTGTGGCTCAGAGATGCTGATCAGAAGGGCCCCTGCAGTGGCCCCAGGCCCGTGGATGGAAGCTGGCTGCGATGCAGCGTTGGCCCGGGTCACAGTGTCCCCTGGGCCCAGTGTCCCCCTAGGCCCGGAGAGAGGGGGATGCTGTTGAGAGACTGGGGAGCCCCACGCTCCCTCCTCGGGATTCTCCCCACCTTCAGAGCCCATGGAAGGCTCCTTCCTGAGATTTCCTGGCCTCAGACTTCCCCGGGGCTGAACTCGGCCTGTACCCTCTTGGCCTCTGTTTCCCCAGAGACCTGGCTCTCCCACGAGGCTGCCTCTCCCAGGGTCTGATTTCATTCCCTGCACCACGTGCATCACTCCGTGCCCTGCCCCTTCACTCCTCCCCGTGACGGGAGCCCTGCCCGGTTCTAAGAGAAGGGAAGGAGAAAACGCCCCTGTAAGGAGGCACCCTCAGTGGTTGTAGCTTTCCCCCGAGCTGGGCAGGAAATCAGGTGGCCAGCTCTTGGAAGTCATCTTTCCACCCCCACCCCCATCTTTAGCCCGGGGCTGGTCATGGAGTGAAGGGACTTTGCACTCAGCGGGAAAAGAATGCTCCTGTCCAAAGCTCCAGGGAGAAAGACCGCTCCACCCGTTTCTGGGTCTCTCAGGCCACGGGCAGAATTCTCGGCTCATTCTTCTGGAAGAAGGTGTGCAGTAGAAACACGTTGATCTCCAGTCCTCCGGCTATGCCTGCCCGTATTTTGCCTTGACACCCTGCCCTAGGTTAGTGACAAATGTGTCTGAAAACCGATCGCTGCTGCCATCACCATGGTTCCCATGACCATTGTCACCACCATTATTATTGTCACCACCAGCACCACTGCATTGTCTAAACTAAACAGCATATGATAGAACTCACAGGGATATGGCTAACGATAGAATTCTGGACGCTGGGTTAGGCTGGGGGATGTGTTGGGTGAGGTGGATCCTTCTTGGGGCCCCTCACCCCACACGGCCTGGGCAGCCCCCTACCGCCTTTCCACACCTGTGCAGCGAGGCTTGTGGTGTCATGGGAACAGCACAGCTGGCTCTGCCATGCCCAGCTGTGTGACCTTAATTTAGTCACTTAACCTGTCTGTGCTGCAGTTTAACGCACTTAAAAATGCAGGACAGAATTCCCTACCTTCACAGGGCCGTGTGGCGAGAGGAGCAAGTCATGTGGGTGAAAGTGCCCGCGACCTGGCTTGATGCAGGTTAATTGGCTCCCTTTCATCTTCCTCCTTAGATGCCCTGCACCCCGCCTCCCCTGCAAAAGGCTAGGAAAAAAGATGGGCAGTGTCCCAAACATTTGGGGCCCTCCGCCCAGCCTGACTCCAAGGTCCCAGGGTCCCCCAAATCCTCCGACAGGCAGGGCTGAAGCGGGTCTGTGGGCACTGAAGGCGCGGCCCAATTTTACAAGTACAGAGTCTGATGATTGCATTGATTTCCATCATAAATCATATTTCCTATCTTCTGCCTCATTCTCCCACGTGCCCTAAGTTAAGCCTTGGTATTTTCTTTAGCTGCTGCCACTGTCAAGCCTGGAGATGATATTAGGATAATGATGATAAATCTTACCCTGCTGCCAAGCCACTCCCTCAGCGTGGGGAGGGGAGTGCTTGTCCCCCAGCGGGTACCTTTGCTGGGAAACTTGGCTTCTGCTGAGGCTGGGCAGGGTGCTCACCTCGGCTGTGTGTGTGTGGACGCGTGTGGACGTGTGTGTGGACGTGTGTGGACACGTGTGTGCCCATGTATGGAGTCACGTGCGCGCAAAGGCTTGGAAGTCTCCTTCCTAGGGTGTATTTTGTGTGGGCACACGGTTATGCTCTTGCCAGTGAATGAACACATGGCAGCAGGGCGCAGGGAGGGGAGGCCGAGGGACGGGGGAGACCTAGCTTCCTGGTCCCTGCATTGAGCTTCCCAGGCTGCAGCATCCCAGCCTTGGCAGCCCCAGGGACTCGGGAGTCTGCGTGTCCCACTGTGTCCCCCATACAATACCTCCTCCATGAACCCTCACGCTGGCGTCTGGGGTTGCGTGGTGGGTATCAGCACCCCTTTTCCTACAAACCCCAGACTCAGGAAATGAAGTCAGCTCCCGGGCTGGGCCATCCGTTCTGACCTTGGAAATGCTGCGTTCCTTCAGAGGGCGAAGCTGGTTTATGGCTCTCCGAGCCCTGGGGCGTGTGCCTCTGCCAGCTGGTGCCAAAGATACTGGGTCCCAGGTGCAACATCAAAGCATTTCTCACGAGGTTTTGGGCTGTGCCCCATACGATGGGGAGTTTTGGGGGAGCCTGGGGACTAGCCGTGGAGCAGGCAGAGGATTAGTAGGTCTTGTGGCTAATCATTCATTCAATCACTATTCATTCATTCATTCATTTATTTAGCAAGTATTCCCAAGCCAAGTGCCCTGTCCTGTGTCCCAGTCCCACAGGCCAGAGGGTGGGCCCCAGGGGGTAGTGCCTTCTCCATTTCCACACCAGGGCCCACCAGACTCAGGTGTCTGGGCAGGTCTGTTGAGTTCTCTCAGATAGATGTGCTAACCGTGCCTTGTTCTTAAAGAATGCGATCCTGCTGATGGAGATGACAGCAATGGGGAATCACAGATGGAATGCCTCCCATGATGGGGCGCTCACCCCCCTCCCTTCCCCTTGTGAGTCAGAAGGCTCCATTAGAGGCACTCTCCCTGAGAGACTTGCAGTGTCCACCCCTTTGCACCTTGCATTCACACAGGAAATGCCTGATCTCTCTTCTTTAGGACAATAGGTTAAAGTAGGGATGGTGCTGAGCTCCACCCTGGTGGGAGAGGGCCTCCCTGGATGGGGTATCAGTGGGACGAGGTAGACCAGGAAGCTAGGTGTCAGCAAATTTGACAGTAACCTGCAGGAAGCTGACCTGTGGGTGTGAAAATCAGGTCTGAGGTGTGGCTGTGTGTCCTGCAGGAGGTCCTGGCCAGAAGTACAGGCTGGCCTTTCTCTGGAAGATCAGCAGCCCTGGAAACCCTAAGGATGGAAGGGGAGGGAGCACCCACGTGTTCAACCAGCTCAGGATCCCAACTGCTGCTGACAGGAGGGGAAGTCTGGCCACAGCCCACGCAGGGATGCTGATATTTTGGTGGAAATGCAGGGTAATCAGACATAGGATAAGAACATCCAAGTGGACCCACCTTTTAGGGGGGTGCCTGGAAGCCGCCTTACATGAGGGGAGGAGAAAGGGTCTCGAAAGGGCTGGGAAGCAGTGTTGGGCGGGGGTGAGGGTTTTCACCCAGCTCTGGGGTCAGGAGGTGGCAGCAATGTCTCCGGCTTTAAAAGGGCCCAGGCCGCCTGGCCACGTGGGGACTGCCACCTGCCTGGTAAGCGTCCTCCAGCTGGACCTGGGGCTGCCAACTTCGTGCACGCTCAATGGACCCCACGACCACTTGGTTTCTTTCTGACACTAGGGTTGTAGGGTGACGAAAGAAAGTGCTCCTGGGAGCCAGGAAGCCCAAGGTTTCCATCGCAGCTCTGCCACTCACTGGCTGTGTGACCTTACATGGGCTATTTGACTTTGCTGAGTCTCAGCTTCCTCATCCATAAAAAGGAAAATGATAATTCTTACCATAAGCGTTGCTATGAGTATTAAAGAAGATATTCACAGGGAGCTGTTAGCAATGCTTGCCTCATAGCAGGCCTTTGTAGTGCTAATGGATTGCTGAGGCACCAGGCTCAAAACCCTCCTCCTCCAGGAAGTCAGCTCTGATTAATCCCACCCACTCCTGATGGATAATAGGCCTCTCTGCTAGAATGTGCACACTCCCCTTGTTTGTGCTGTACCCATAAATGGGTGTCTGCCAGCTGCATTGTCTGTGGGGCTGGGTGTGTGTGCGTGTCCCAGTATCAAAGGATAGAGGGACATTTGTAGCTCATCCTAGGTGCTACCTCCAGCCTCTTTCCTCCTCCTCCAGTCCCCTCTACCTGGCCTCCTAGAGCCATCTGAGATTGTACTGTCTTGGGAGGGCTGGGGCCATTTTGCATCCATATGGGAACTTAGACTGGGGGAAAATAATACTGTGCGCACACACAGACACAGACACACACACAGAGACACGTGGCTGCCTCTCTACCTCCTCCCCCGCCCCCCTGCTTCCTGCCAGCAGTCCCTGGGGCCCCTCAAAGACAGCAGCTTCAGCTTGAAGAGCACAAGGGCCACCCCCACCCGCTCCCCCCGCCCCGGGTGGCTCCGGGGGCAGCCTTCACCTCCCACAGCCTGACTGACCCACGTTCTGTTTTCTGTGTGCAGCCGAGGTGGGGGAGGGCCCTTCCTCATAGAGCTGGGAGGCCTCTGGGAGGCAGTGCAGAGCAGGAGGGGGCACGGGCATCCATCCTGCTCCGGGGTGTGGCCACACTCTGCCCCTCCCCGGGACTGGAAATGTCACCTGTGGGCCTCTGTTCTGCGGGCAGCTCCTCCCTCCCCAGGGAGCACAGGCCAGTCGCAGGGAATGGAGGCCAGGGCCCCGCAGCCAGCTCCGGGTCTGTGCCCCTGGCTGAGTTAACTCTGAAGCTCAGTGCCTTCGTCGGGGAGATAATGGAGGGAAGTAATAGCTAGTGTTTGAGCTGGTGTGTGTAAAGATGTGTTGTGAGCCTCACGGGACAAAACCAATGCAAGAGAGTGTGTTTAATTTCGCCATCCCTATTAGTGCTAGGAAGCCCCTTGGGCTGTAACCTGCGATGGATTATGTGATGGGCCCCCAGTGTCCTGTCCCCTGTGTGGTTCCTGTGTGTGTGTGTGTGTGTGTGTGTGTGTGTGTGTGTGTTTGCACTAGTGCACACCAGTGGGGGCTGCCTGGAGAACCCTCCTAGGTCTCCCATGGAAGGAGGAGGTCCTGAAACCATGTGGGTGCCAGGAAGATGTGTGAGCAGAAAGCTGCCTGCAGTATGACCACGAGAGGATGAAAAGCATGCTGGATGCAGGTCAAGACGGAGTGGGAACCCACAGGAGGTGTTTGCTGTGGCCCTGCTGGGCTGGGCTGTGAAGAGTGTCTCCTACCCCTCCTTCCTAAAAATGTTATTCGGTGAGAAGAGAAAAAAGACGTGCAACTGGCAACGACTGTACTCGTGTCCCTGTGTATTAGCTGGGGTTTTCTTGTGAGGCTCTGTATGCATTTGGATGGGGTGTGGGGGGTGTCCTGTCATCCAGCAATGATTCTGTGTGTGTGAGGACCAGGGATGTCACTTCTCAGTGGGATGCCCCAAAGGCTCCAAGAAGCCTGAAACCTCGGAGGGTGCAGTGCTCCAAGCAACCACCAGATGGCGGGCACGTGCAGTCTAAGGGCTCAGAGCTGTGGGTTGTCCCACCATGCTGGCTTTGTGCTCAGCCTCCAAGCCCGGCCCAATTGGTGTGTGTGTGTGTGTGTGTGTGTGTGTGTGTGTGTGTGTGTGTGTGTGTCCACCTGGGCAGTGCCCACACTCCATCCCTGCAAACTGGAAACCCTGGCTCTGGACTGTGTGTGCAGACAAGTTGGCAGGTGCCTGGAGAAGACCCCAGCCAGCCTTCCCACTCCCCACTCTCACTTTCCACTCCTGCCAGGCTGCCCCTCCCAGTGGCTTCTCCCTTCTTCCCTCCTTTACCCATGTTGTTCCCACAACAAGAATAGTCACCCTCCAATGACACCTACCCAGTCCTCCAAGACTTCTAAGAGCCCCTTCTCTAGGAAGCCCATCAGATCTGCCCCGCACCAACCCCTTGCCCCTCCTTCCCATTTTGTTCCTTCTCTGACCACCCACTGCCCAGGACCGCCTGTCTATCTGTCTGTCACGCCCACAATGTTTTGCAACTGTCTGCTCAAGATGGTGCATTTCTGAATCTGTCCAGACTGGCTGAGTCCTGCAAGGGCAGGGTGGTGCCCAGCTCGGGCCTGCCACCCAGAGTAAGTGCCAGGTAGAAGCCAGCTCACTGAGGAGCACATCTCCCCATTTGCCTGCCCCCACAACATCCCAGGGGTGCCAAGGACAAGCTATTGGACTACACCCCACAAGCAGGCCCTGGGACAGAGGACACGTGGTGGCTGAGTCCTGGGGTGCTGAGGGGCAGAACAAAGAGTTAATTCAGAAGGCAGTGGCTCCTGGGCTGATCTTAAGACCCAGAGGGGGGCTGTCGGCTTGCTAGGCAGGTGTGGGAAAGAGCCTGTTCCTTGGGTGCAGCAGCTGAACTACAGTTGGACTCTAAGAGCTCGTCCTCGCCGAGGCCTGGAGAGGGTCTGGTGTGAGGCACGGAGCCCTCGCCCCGGGGAGGTAGTGAGAGCCGCAATCGCGGAGTCCATTTGCATGGCTGTCTGTCTTTCCCTCTGTGGCTGCTCTCCACGCACTAACCCCGTGTTACACGTTGACAAAGGGCTTTCAGAGGCACGCAGCCGCCCGTGCGCCTGCAGACAGGAGCTGTCACCATGCCCACTTGACAGATGAGGGACACGCAGCTGCAGGGGGCCTTGTGACCTCCTGGATGTCATCCCCAGGGATGCACACAGGAGTTCGTCCTCTACTGTGAAGACTCTGAGAGCGGTGTGTGACCTCCTTCTCCCACCAGTGCCCATGGCCTCAAATTCCACACCACCCTCTGGACCCCTCTTTTGTGTGTGCAGGGTCTACACAAGCCCGTGTGTGCAGGACGCAGGACATGGTGGTGGTGGTGGTGGTGGGGGGAATTGAAGAAGGCTCTGGGGAGAGGACAAGCGGGGGAGCGGGGAGAGCCTCCTTGGGGACCTCAGGTGGCTCTGGAAGGGCCAGGAGGTAAAGTAGGGGAATAGGAGAGAGATACAGAGAGAGATAGGACAGAGACCGTGAGAGATGCCAGGGGTAGAGCAAAGGTCAAACCTGAGAGCAGGTGTGATGTGGCAGCTGGGTTGAGCCCCCCACCCCCTGCCTCCCTCTAACCTGGTGTGAGATAGGGGGTGGGGCCGTGGGCTCCCTGAGGGTAGCTGCCGCGCTGGCACCTAGTAGGGGGGTCCGGGTGTGTAAATTAACGAAGGGCTCTGGTGTGATGGGCTAGCTTTTCGCTCTGTGGCGTGGTGGGTGGCCTGGGGGACAGGAAATGCAGGGCGGGCTCCCCGGTGAGTACCTGCCTTTGAGGCGGGACTCAGGCTGGCCTCTTGCCGCCCAGCTGAAGGGAAACTGGGAGCAGCCCCCAGCGGCTGGGGCCTCTGAGACACAGTGCAGGCAGCCCACCCGGACTCTGGCACTTGGAGACTCGAGCTCACGCCCACTTGCCCAGCCCCCTCCTCGGCGCCAGGGCGGCCACTCCCAGCTCAGGGTGCACGCCTGACCCTCGGTACCCCCAGGAGCTCTGTCCCAGTTCCTGGAGTGGCAGCTGGGCAGGTTACACACGTTTAATTACTAGTAATTAAAACACTGATTACTCCAAATGGTACCTTCCTGGGGAGAGGCACGCTGTGCCTGTCGCCCTGGCCGCTGGGGAGGCCATCTCTGGGGTGTGGAGCGGAGATGGCTCCCAGTCAGTCACCTCCTGCGTGTGGGGGACAGAGCAGCACCCCCTCCTCAGCTGGCCCACCCAGCACTTAACATCACACCACTGAATGAGCCACAGTGCCTTCGCCAGGTCCCCTCTGAGTGCACAGCCCTTGGAATGTGACAGCTCAGAGCACGACAAGACAGGAGGAAGGCACTTCTGTGGGGGCCCAGGAAAGACAGGCCTCCGGGTTCCCAGGGAGGAGGCAGGAGAGGAGCTCAGAGTGGGAAATGGTGCGACAGGGTTGTCACCAGTTTCATCACCGGCATGGTGTGGCTGAGGCTAGTGAGCACCTGTGTGCAGGTGTGGCTGGCCCGTCCAGCCCAGGGCAGGAGGCTAGTGAGCACCTGTGGCAGGTGTGGCTGGCCCGTCCAGCCCAGGGCAGGAGGTTAGTGAGCACCTGTGGCAGGTGTGGCTGGCCCACCCAGCCCAGGGCAGGAGGTTAGTGAGCACCTGTGGCAGGTGTGGCTGGCCCACCCAGCCCAGGGCAGGAGGTTAGTGAGCACCTGTGGCAGGTGTGGCTGGCCCACCCAGCCCAGGGCAGGAGGTTAGTGAGCACCTGTGGCAGGTGTGGCTGGCCCGTCCAGCCCAGGGCAGGAGGCTTACTGCACACTGGGTATGAATGATGTTGGCCTGGGAAAGGTCTGCAGGGCTGGGACAGAGAAGGGGGAGGGGACTGCCCAGTTTAGGAAGAGCAGTGAAGAAGGCATCTGGGAGGTGACAGTGAGGTTGAGTGGGGGGGCGGGGAGGGCTAGGGAGAGGGGAGAGCCCTTGGGGTGATGGGAGCTGCTTGTACAAAGGCCCCAGGGTGAGTTGGAGGGGGCGGGAGAGAGGCCTTTCTGGGAGGCTGAGGCAGCTGTGGGCTGGAGAAGTCTGCAGGGCCCCAGGGCCCCATCCCAGAGAGTGGCTGATGGGTTTGAAGGAGGGAGCACCAGCCCTGAGCTGTGGGGGACACAGTGGAGGGAAGGAGGGAAGAGGGTGAAGGGGTGAGAGGTGACCTGGAGGTAGGGCCTCTGGGCCTGATGCTGGAGGGGTCACAGGAGGGGAGGTAAAGCCTGAAGAAGCAGGGGAGGCTGTGACGGCGACCCCAGGGGACTCTCAGCTGCCCCAGGTGGGGGTGCAGGCACACCTGTGGGCTCTGAGACGTTGCTGGGCGGCAATGGGAGCCCCAGAGTGCTCAGCGGTGCCCTGGGAGTCCCTAGAGTCTCCCAGTCACTCCTGTTCAAGGGCGTTGGTGCCGGCAGCCACGCACGGAAGACTTATCCGTGGCCTCACGTGGAAGATGCTCATGCCCTGCTGTGGTCCTCAGCAGGAAACTGCCCTGTCAATGACTCGTTTATTAAGAGGGGGTTTGGGAGAAGCTACCCCGCCCAGCTTGGCTGCTTTTATTGCGGGCCTCCCTGCCCCTCTCCCTGGGCTGGTCCCCTCCCCCACAGGAAGGGCGGGCAGCTGCACACACTCTGCTTCAGGTTCCTCCCTCTCACTTGGGCACCAGTGGGGAGTCAGGGCACTGGGGGCTCCCGGCTCCGCTGGGAGGGGAGATTCAACAGGAAGTGTGAGGAGATAGCTGGTGCCGCTGAGGATTTGGGGTGCGTGGTGCATGGGCCCCACTCCTGTGTGGGGTGGGGGCTGGAAGAGTTTGGCAGGGAGAGCGCTTGGTGGCCTGAGAAAGTTGCTGGTAACTTTACTGTTTGTTCCGGAACTTCCTGCAAATCCACTCAGCGGGGCAAACCTGCTTCCTATGAGTTTCTGCCCACTCACCCGCACCTGCCCAAACCCTCACCATGTGTGGCCACCACTGCCACGCCACCACGCGTCCTGACCAGGGCTGGCACCTGACGACACGCCAGCCAAGCTCCTGCCACCCTCTAGGCCTCCACCTTGGTGTCTGTCCTTACTGGCCTCATCACCCAGTTTTAGCCAGAATCCCCCTTACCCCGATGTCTCCTCTTAGGAATTTTCCATCCACTCTCCCCACCCTGCTCCTTGGCATTTGAAACTGAGCCAGTGCTGTGCTGGGGTCCCCATCCCCCTAGTGCAGTGGTCGGCAAACTCATTAGTCAACAGAGCCAAATATCAACAATACAACGATTTAAATTTCTTTTGAGAGCCGAAAACCGACTTCTGCGCATGGGCCACGAAGTTTTAATCGCACTGTAAGTGCGTGTCCGCACGTGGTATTTTGTGGAAGAGCCACACTCAAGGGGCCAAAGAGCCGCATGTGGCTCGCGAGCCACGGTTTGCCGACCACTGCCCTAGTGCAACAGTTCCTGAATAAAACCTGTTTCTGTGCAGTTCGGGTTTTTATTTTGACAACCCTGCCCAACCCCAATCAGGTCCCCGCATTGCAAGACCCACCTTCAACCAGACCCCCCAGCCCTGTAAATCGCTCCCCCTTCTGAGACAGCACTAAGACCGCCCCATGGTGAACTCTCTTACTGACATAAGCAATGAACTTGGCTTTGCTCGATCAGTGAGTTATCTCTCTGGTCTTTTCAGAGAGACAGGCTGAAATCAGATGGCCGTTCAGAGGGTTCGAATCTCTAGTCTAGAAGACTTGAAATGTCTGGTTCTGAGGTTGTAGGTTTCTCTCACCCAAGACCCTAGGATTCTGGGATCCCCAGAGTCCATGGTGTGTCTGACCTGAGTCCTGAGGGTAGAGAGGGAGAGGGAAGATGAGTCAGGACTCCATCCCAGCAGAGCTGTAGGCCCCAAGGTGGTAAGGCCTTACCGCCTCCTCCAGGGGGCCCCCCATCCAGAGGGCTTCTCCATGCTGCCTTCAAGGTGACCCAAGGATGGTCACATCCTTACCCATTTCCCCCCTTCTTCTTTCAAGGTTTTATTTTTGGTCAAGTCATTAGCAGAGCTCTACCTATTAATATTATATTTAAAAAAGAAAAGGTGATGGTGGGGGATGAGGGGGTTGGGAGGGAGGGGCCTGCATATGCCAGTAACTGTCTTGACAGCCAGATCCTGGTACAGTGACAGTCTACTTTAAGTGGCCCAATTAGCATAAGAAACGGCTCACCAAAAGTTCTGAAGGCATCGTGTTGATTAATGCAATTTATCTTGCAAACCAGCGGCAGACAGCTGAATCGCTGCTAATGATTATTATATACATTTATACACATTATGTACATGCGGCCTCCACTCGGAGAGCCGCGCCTCTCCCCTCTCCGCCCGCCTGTGCCCCTGCCCGGGAGAGCCCGCAGGGCTCCACCCGCCCCAAACCTCCTGCCCACGTTTGCAAGGGTTCGCCTATGTCCTCCACTCCAATGGACTGGTTGCCAAAATGGGTTGCCTTTAATATGAAGGGACTGACTTTTCCCTGAGACTGAGTTGGTGTCTAGGAAAAATGCTTTCACGAGTAATTTCCACGTTTGAGTGGAGGTCCAGGCGGAGTGGAGGTCCAGGAGAGCGGCCAGCAGCTGGAGTCCAGGTGGCAGGGACCGGCCACCACGGTGCTGGATGCTCGGCTAACAGCCAGTGTAAAAGCCTCCTCCTCCTGTGTCTGACTTCCTGCTGGGAACTGTCATCCTGGGGTCTACTCCAGAGTCCTGGCCATGGCAAGAGGAGGGGCCTGGGCCGTGTGGGCAAGACCGGGGCAAGGACACCAAATGAGCCACCGGGCAGCTACCAGTCTGAGTGTTCATCTCGTGCTGGGACTGACCTCAGAGCTTGCACCCCACCACCCGCCTGTCCTCCATGTTGCCGCTTCCCCATTCTATGGAACGTAATTGTATCAGGTCTGCAGCCTGAGCCACCTGGGCCGGGAGCAGGCGGCCCTTCCTTGTCATTCTCAGCAACCACATCCAGGTGAGAACTTGGAAGTTGGAGCAGAGGCAGGGGATCCCTGCTCAGGCGATGGGAGCTTCCCCTTGGCCAGTGGTCGGCAAACTCATTAGTCAACAGAGCCAAATATCAGCAGTACAACGACTGAAATTTCTTTTGAGAGCCGAATTTTTTAAACTTAAACTTCTTCTAACGCCACTTCTTCAAAATAGACTCGCCCAGGCCGAGGTATCTTGTGGAAGAGCCACACTCAAGGGGCCAAAGAGCCGCATGTGGCTCGCGAGCCACAGTTTGCCGACCACGGCCCTTGGCGGAAAGGAAGGGAGGGGGTGCAGGACTCAGAGGAGAGGAGGCACCCATGAGAGTGGGGAAAGAGAAACTGAGGCACAGAGGTGAGAGTGGCAGAGCCATGCCGTTGGTGTGATGCCGTGTGGGGGGCTGCGGTGACAGGATGTGTTGGGAAGGACCCTTTCTGGAGGGGCTGAGGGGCCAGGGGTCACCAGGATCAGACATATAGTCTTATGGGTGGAGTAAAACTCCCGGTGGGGGCAGTCCCAGGGGACAGGGTGGGAGGTGATGGGGTGGGGTGTGAGGAGGACCAGCTGGACAGGGCCTGGGACACGGTGGGCTCGGAGCAGGCTGGCAGCGATGGGACCGAGGGAAGGACCACTGAGGCTCGGGTGGGCATGCAGGAGGGACCAGCAGCCGTTCCAGGGGACTCGATGGCAGCAACGCCGCTGACAGTAATGAGGACGTCAGGAGGGGAATGATGGTGGACTGGGGGTATCAGTGGAAGGGTGGCAGGGGTCCTTAGGACAAAGGTCGGAGCCAGAGGTGTGGGTTTGGAATGATATTCTTAGGACTTAAACTCTTAGGGGAAGAATTGAACTTTGTTGAGCACTTACTAGGTCCAGGTGTGCACCAGGGATGGAGCCTCAGGGGACTCCAGGCTGGTGGCCTGTCATTGCTGCTGGGCCAGGTCACCACCTAATGCTGGCACCCACCAGCTGCACAGTCACCAGCCTGCACTGAGTCTCCGACCCAGGCCTTGTGCAGGGCCCTTCCCGTGGAGACCGCTGAGCTGTGTCCCAGTTAACCCTGCGAGTGGGGTTTAATGGGCGCTTGCTGTGTGCCAGGCCCCACGCCAAACACTTCACATGACACGCAGGGAGGGACTACTGACAATATCCCCTTTAGACAGATGAGGAAACTGAGGCCCAGACAGGTGCAGTCACTTGCCCAAAGATATGCAGCTGGTGAGGGAAAAGCCTGTCTGGAGGCGACAGCCTTGTTCCAGCTCCATGCTCTTAAGGACCAGCGTCCTTCGGAGGGTGGGGGGTAGCGGGTGGGAAGGCTCTCTGCTGGCTTGACCTTTGGGCTCTGGACAGGCATCTGCAGATCTGGGGTAAGCACCGGTGGATGCAGTGGGGCCTGACTGGGCTTTGCAGCCAGACGGGCCTGGAGTTGAATCTCAGTCTCATGGAGTTGAGACGGTAAGAACACTTCCTACCCTTGCTCAGTCTCCATGGCGTGGGCCCAGGATGAGAATGCCGTCCTAGGATGAGAATGGTGGTGGGATGAGGCTCAATAAGGGCACAGGCTAGAAAGCAGGGCCCAGCGCAGGTGCGGCCCATCGTGGGTGCTCATTAAATTCCAGTTATTATTACCGCCTCCCACTGGACCCCCAGCCTGGAGAAATTCAGCTTGAGAAAGAAGCTGTCATTTGTACAGGTACACTTGCATCTATTTCCCCAAGGGCGTTGATCTTTGGAAGTGCCGTATTCCTGCCCTAGAGCTGGCTCAGCGAACACATCTGCCTAAAGGGCAGAGTTCAACCAGGGGCTAGCCTTGGGTATAAAGGGTTGAGGAATGCACCAGACTTGAAATTGCATTGCGGCTGCCCAACTGGCCCAGGCTCCCTGCAGGCTGGCGAGCTGAGGGCGAATGCAGGATTAGAATCCGTGAAGTTATTTAGACTCCTGTGTTGATGACTTCCCAGGACCCCACTCCTCCTGGATATGCAAAGCAAGCCTGGGGGCTTAGAAATCAGACCTGCGTAGTTGACAATCACACCCCTACTTGGTTCCCAGAAGGTAAAGGTACGGCTTGGAAAGGTGCCTGGGCCCCACTCGCAGGCAGATGGGAGTGTGGTGTGGGGTGAAGCAGGCTTGCCCTGTGGCTCCCCTCAGCTCCAAGCTTGAGTCTAGCCTTTTTCCTCTTGAGGGGGCACTCCCTCCTCCAGGACATTTTAAGTGACTTTCAAAGCCTTTGCTCAAGTCTCAATGCAAAGACTCCCCTCAGAGAGACCCAGCGGGGCGGGGCGGGGGGGGGGGAGCTATCTGGCCTTGGCCCATTAGAGCTGCTCTATGGCAGCCCTGCCAGGGAGGGGGAGGGCTGGGTAGGACAGGGCAGGGGCTGAGGAAGAAATGTGGGGTATGGGGGTGGGGGCAGACACAGGGAGCTACGGAGGGTGGTCTGCCTGAGCCCTGACGTCCAGGCGCACGAAGGCCAGGCCAGGCCATGTGCTTTGGAAGCAGGAAGCCCACAGATCAGAGAAGCCCTGAGGTCAGACCCCACCTGGACTAGTGGCCTGACCAAGAACTGCAAAGACCCCTGTGTCTGCATGTGTGTGCACGCATGTACGCCTGTGTGTGCATGTGCATGCATGAGTGCATGTGTACCTGGTGGGCACTGTCCCTCGGTCTTGGTGAGATGAGTGAGGAGCCCAAGGAGGAGCTGGGCCTGAGGCTCCTGAGAAGGGAAGAGTGTCTGGCCCTCGTCACTACCTTGACCCCCAGGTACCAGATAGTCTGCTGAGCCGGCTCCTGGACTCCTGGCCACACACAGCTCCAGCCCAGGGGTTTGTTTGTTCCAGCCCCACTCCCCACTGCTGCTCCTCCTCACACCAACTGGCATTTAAATGTTAATCAAGTCAGGGTTGCCCAGCTCTGCTCCCAGAGGCTACTGAAGGTCAAGGCCCCAGAGGCTACTGAAGGTCAAGGCCAAGCCCAGAGGCAGTCCCACTTGATCTGGGTCGGCGGATTCTGCAGGTCCTGTTCACCCAGGGCCTGGAGCCAGGCAGGCGCAGGGGAAGGGGCCCTGTGAGGTTGGGTGGGGTCCAGGCTCCAGGGCTGAGGAGTGGGCAGACTGCACAATGCACATGGCCGACACAGGGAGACCTCGGGGCTGCCTCAGCCGGAGTGGAGTTTCCCTGGTCCTCTCTGAGGGTCCCATAGTTCAGAATTAGCCCCCTGGGCCCCTCCTCTCCTCGCGGTCCTTCCTGAGTTCTCTGCGTGTCCCCCTTTGTCTGTTTCTCCTGCGGCCCTTGCCCTGCATCTCCTGCCCGGCACCTGCTTGCGCTCCATTTGCCTGCCTCCATGGCCTCCTCCGTCTCATTCAGAACATCTCTATGCTTCTGCGCACACTGGCTCGGGGTGCAGGCGTGGCGTGGGCAGCTTCCCCGTCTGGATGATGGAGATGATATCCGCACACGGGCCCCTCGGGAGATCACAGGAGAAGGTGCCCAGGAGACAGCCTGGCACCCAGTAGGCCCTCCCTGCATCCCTTGGTTTCCTCTACATTCTCCTGATTCTCTCTGAAGCTCATTCCTCTCTGTGTCTGCAGAGTGGAACCCTGCCTTTCGGGCCACTGCCTGGCGGGCTCCTCCAGCAGAAACACACAGGCCTGCCTGGGCCGTCGGCGGGGGAAGGAGGGGTTCCCGACATGTGCTTGGGCACGTGTGCGGGGAGGGGATGGAGGGCTGGGTGAGGTTAGAAGATGCTGAGCATGCGTTTGTGCCTCAAAGAAGCCATTAGTAGCCTCGCGGTGGGAAGGGAACTCCCCACCCAGGCAATATTTTCACGTACAGAAATTTATCACCTACCAGGACGCGGACAAGAAATAGCAGAGGAGGAAACATCTTTCCAGGTAACCCAAATCAACATAAAGAAAAGAAGTGCAAACATTTTTCATATCATAGATCTTCTCGGGCCTTCTCTTGCAGCCTTATAACTCTTACTTGAGGGGGAATCGTAAACATATTGATGTTCTGCGTCCCACGCAGACAAGAACGAGGGGTGAGGACATTACGAGGGGCAGCGGCGTTCCCAGGAGGCGCTCTAGCGGAAGGAGAGCCTGTCAGCTGCCAGGCCCCTTACCGGGGGTCGTGGAAAGGACAGTGCGGCTTTGGTGTTCAAGGGGTGTGGGTTCCCAGTGACCTGGACTCTCTGTGGTTATTCAAAGCACATTCCTGACCAAGGCTCTGGATAACTGAGGTTTTAGGCCCCTAGGCTGTCCCTGCGAACGCCCCCTGGAGGGGACCCCTCCCACCCCGTGCATTTCTCAGCTTCCACCTAGGGCCCTGCCTCACGCTCCCACCCTCCCCGTCCAATGCTCGGTCCCCAGGCTGCATGGAAGGCTGTCAGCGTGGGGACCTCATCAGCCCCCGGGTCTCCAGGAACACGGCTGCTAACCCCGCTGGGTGAGCGGGCCGAAAAGGGAAAAGAGGAGAGCCTCCCGGCCCAGCGCAGGTTTCTCTGCCTATGACAGTCTTCCCCTTGAGTCCCCTAAGTAGGCGTGCTGCCAGGGGACTTGCTGTGGGAAGATCTGCAGAGCTTGCCTCACACTCAGCTCGGGGACCCCTCACTGGGCACCTGCCTGCCCCTGGCAGCTTCGTTCTCCTTCTGGCTCCTTGTGTCCCCTCCTTTGGCCCTTCCCTTATAGCCAGCATTTCCACAAGCATGTTGTTCGTGGTCCTTGCTTGGGGCAGGAGGATGACCAGCATCTCTTATTGGCAGCCACCCTGTGAGTTGGCCCCATCCCTGTCCCTGGGGATGCTTGGGTGGGACATTACCTGTCACTGTGTTCTCTGGCTTTTGGCCCCCGGAAGACCCTGTCGAGAAGGATGGTCTCTGTTCTCCCGAACCAGACCTCGAGGTGCCCACAGAATAGGGCTGGGACTGGAACCCCATAGAGAGCACCCCGAACTGCTTTCAGCGCCGAGCTCCAGCCTGGCCAGCCTTTATTGTCACCCTGGTTTTTAAGAACTTCCCCAAGGTCACCCACGTCAAGCCCAGAGGTCTGCTCTGCTGGGTCTCAAGCCCTCTCCTCCTGACTTCACCCGGTAGCTCACAACCGCACACATGCTTGCAGGATAGGTCCCTATCACTTTTTGCAAAGAATGAGGCTCAGTGGTGGGCAGCTCATGTGGGAGTGGAGGTGGAGGGACTGACCCCGACCCCATCTACCCCATATTCCTCTCCGGGCCCCTTGCCTGGTCCTCTCCGGGCTCAGCGGGACCTGAAGCTCAGTTCCCATGGAGACAGAGCCAGCTGGAGGATGCGTGGATATTCCCAGTGGGAGACCCGCAGCTGGGCCTGCAGAGAGTACTACGGTCCTTGGGGGTCTCAGAGTCCCAGCCCGGCCTGCCTCCCACATCCTGCTCTTCCCACCACAGCCAGAGCTCCCTGTCTGATGATCCCCACCCTCCTCTTTTCTCTCTGCTTCCACCATCTCCCATTCCCCAGGGAGCTCTTCTGAGCGTCTCCTTACTGGTTTCCCCCTGAAGAGCGATTTACTGAAAACACAGTGAAAATGCTAAGTGCTGTGGGATCCAGGAGTTGGGGTGTTGGGATCCTGGCCTCCGAGAAGCTTTACCTTGGGTTTAGAGACACGATCTGGGGGAGGAGACTTGGGAGGCCACCCACGGAAGGAGGGGGTGTCGCAGGGTGTAGGTGCTGGGGTGTTTGCATGAGAAAGTTAGGGAGAGAGGACTCAGGGAGTGGTGATGGGGGGCTTCCTGAGGAGGTGAGATCTGAGAGTTGAAGAGGATGGAGCCGGTAGAGAGACAGGAAGCAGCATAGTCAAAGCGGGGTAGGAATGATGGGGCAGAAGAGTCTCGCTGGAGACAAACGTGGGGAGGAGAGAGAGGTAGCTGGGGGAGCTGGGGCAGAACCTGCCAGCCCCTGAGCTTGCGTCTCCCAGCCTGGGGGCTGCAGAGGGTCCTGAGCGGGGATGGGGTGGGCGAGGGAAGCAAAGGATGCGCTGGGGATGTCTTCCTTGTCCTGCATGGACACGTGGTTCCAAAGGGACAGGGGCGCCACACCGACTGTGTCTGCAGGACTCTGGTGTTGGGAGCCCACCAGGGACACGGCGCGGGCTGTTTCCATCTCCCCTGCTCTAGGAACAGGGAAAAATGTAAATCAAATCGGGGAGAATGTTTTTTTTTTCTTTTTTCCTTAAGAGAGAGAAAGAGAGGAGAGCACAAGTGACATTTGGAGCCATAATTCCTTAAAGTCAATATCATTACCTCTGATATTTACTGTCAGCTCCGAGGCGCCAGTGAGTGGGAAAGTTCATCCATCTCGCCCTACACCAACTGTGCGTCGCCAGGAGCCTCCCCGCCCTCCCCTTCCTTCCCTTTGCGCAATTTCAGTTAATTGTTGGGTTGTGTTAACCCCCCCGCCCCCCGCACGCCTAGCCAGGCCCCCAGCAGGGTCAGGGAGGGTGGGCTGGGAGCCCGGGGACATGGGCTGGGGGTGCAGGAGGGAGGCGGCCCTGGGATTCTCAGAGCCAGGCTCCAGCCCCATCTTAACGCAGCCTGTGGGTCGTGTGGGTCTCAGAGATCCCATCTGTGACCTGGGTGTGGTGACAGTAGACACGTCTCAGGATAGAGGTATCACTCATTTATTCATCAATCTATCAAGTGAGCACTCAACTCCCTGTTCAGCCTCCTCCCCGCTCCCTACAGGCTCCTTTCTCGCGACGTCACACCCTCGTTCTCATGTCTGTGGAAACTTCTCCAGCCCTTGCTGCCTGCCTGGCCCTGGGACCTTGATCCTTCTTCCCACAGTAAGACAGCGGGGTCTGTCCTCCCTGACTGCCACAGCCTCTGACTGGCCCTCCTTCCAGGGGCCTGGTTTGATTTCAAATCCAATTTTCTGCCATGGAACTTCCTCTTCCTCTTGTTGGTGGCCAGCCCGTCCCTTTCAGCATGTGAGCTCAGGCCTGCCGCCTGCTGAGTCCGTGTGGAGCAGCCATGCACACACAGGTGAGCTGCCATGCACACCTGTGGAGTCGGGCCTTGTGCTGTGCAGGTGGGTGTGCACCATCTATGTGCGAGCCTGAGCAGGTGCCTGAGGACCTGGCTGAACACCTGGGCGCCCTGTGTGGATGGGCGTGCCTGTCCCTGCTGCACACGGGCCTGCACACGTGAGGCCATGGGCACTGCAAACCTCAGAGCATCTGCCTTCTGGGTGCCGTGTGCTTGCTTAGGCAGCGGGAAGGTAGATTCCGAACGGAGAGGAGAGGGAGGAGCTGGCTGGGGTGAGGTTCTTTAAAGATGCTTTCATGGAGAGACGCAAGCCTCTGCCTTCCCGCCCTACCTCACCGCGCCCCAGTCCCTTAGAGCTGCTGAGCCTTCCCCTGGTCTGCAGCCTCTCCTGTGGGGTCACGGGCACATGAAAGGAACATGCAAACGCACATTCTCTCCCAGAATACTGCCCTGCGTGGGGGGCAGTGGGAGGCTGGGCTGGGTCCCAGGGCCCGGTGGGACCCAAACCCTCTCCCAGCCATTGCCCAAGGACCATGCCTGCCCCCCGGAACCTCCTGCAGTACGGGATCTCCTGGAGACCGGCTCTCTGGGCCTTCCAAAGGATCTGCAGGGGCCTGCGGGGCTGCAGTGTGTGTGTGGGGGGCGCTCTCCTCCTGACCGTGTGCATGGGCAGCATCCTGACCCCTCCCTCTCCTTGCCGGCCTGAGGGCCAGACACTTGAAGGAATCTGGGATCCTTTAAATACTCTGGGATTACTTACTTCTTGCTCGCTGGTCTCACCGTCACTGCCCTAGTTCCACTTCGTATGTCCCCACATCTGTGCCTGATTGGACCACTCAATTGCTCCAAGACATGCTATTGCTCCCCAGTGCCAAAGGACTAGCTCTAAATCCTCTAGTCTGGCATCCACGGTCCTCTGCAGTCTGGTCCCAGTGACTCCCAGGTTCCCTGCTTCCTCTAAAATTCACACCTTCTGCTCCAGCCGGCCCAGCCCGTGGACTTACACTCCCTGAGGGCACAGCCACCACAGCAAGTTCTGAGAGACACTGCCCAGGGAATGCGCCGGTGCACTGCGGCCCTGGCACGAGACCCTGGCCTGTCTCCCCTGGGCCCTGGCCCTGGGCTGTGCAAGCTGCAGGGAGAGTCCTATGAGTGAGGCTAAGCAAAGCTTTGCTCTCTCTCCTCAGAGCCTCACCTGACCCCCTGGCTTGTTTCAGTCAGGTGTTCCCCGCAGGCAGAAGGCAGCTACTGCCTGAAACCAGAGGGGTGAGGACAGAGAAAACCAGCAAGCAAGAGACACCCCCAGAACCTCAGTGGGCCCTCCCAAAGCCTACAAGCTGAGGGCCCACTAAGGTTCCAGCTCCCGTCCAACACGTCCTCTGGCAGCGTGGAGCCCTCTCATTCCTCCTCTGTGGGACCAGCTACCCTGCTTGGCTGAGCCCAGGGAGAAAGCAGAGAGGACAGCTGCCTCTGTCAGGGCGGGGCCCCTTCCCAGGGTTACGTTACTAATGGGTCTGTTCTGCTGCTCAGGCAGGATGGGTTCCACTCTTCCTTGGCCTTGGACGTTATTGGAGCAACCGCACTTAGAAGGTGTAGGGCGGGGTGCAGGTGTCCCGGGATGTCTCCACACCCCGTAGGAATCCCGCGACCCAGATGCACTTGTAAGGGAACTTCGAGGCCATCCCATCCCGTCTATGTCCAGACCATGAATTCTCCTTTAAGTGACTCCAGGTCATGTACATGCAGTAATTTAACCCTACCGCAGTCCCCACGCTTCCTTTGCACAAGTTAGGGTGCTGTCACTGTTTACCTGACGTCTGACTTCTGGCAGTTTCCATACGTGGCCCTGATTTCCTCTTTTGGAGCCACAGGAAACAGCCCTTTGCTTGGGACCACCCTCGAAGGAGCATTTTCCCAGTGGGTCCTCCCTCCCGTAGACCTTGTCACATGTCACACATGTGAAGCCTCCACATCCTACCACACACCTCTGAACACATTAGTGTTGACCCCACTGGGTCCCAGAACTGGTTCAACTGCAGAGAAGAGTGGGGCCCACACTCTCTCTCTCTCTCTCTCTGTGGCACGTGACTTCATGCCGTCTACGGTGCCGGGCGGCTGTGTGATACTGGAGGTTCCCACTGAGCTGTCCACAGCCGCTTGAAGCCCCAAAGTCTCCTGTCTGTGCATCTGCAGCTGGAACGCCCACCCAAGTGAAAGCCCCCAAATTTCTCCCTATCGAACTCCATCTTGTCGGATTCAACCCATCGCTTTCATCTGCTGAGGTGTGTCTGCATTTGTATTCTGCCCGCGAAGAGATGCACCTTCGCTCTCAGTTTTAAGCCACCTGAAATTCGGTCAGTCTGACCCACACATCTGCAGCCAACAACGAGGCTGTCAGGGCCAAGGCCAGCGGCAGCCTCGGGCGGAGCCATCTCCCGGGGCGGATGCTCTCCTAACTGCCCCACGCCTGAGGAAAAGGACTCCAACCAGTTCCGGACCTCTCGGATTACTCTGTCATGCACACTGTTCTCTGTCCAATGCTCACAAGATCCTCATGAGAAAACTTGCTGAGGGTCGGCCGACGCAGACTGACCTGCCCACGAAGGAAACCAAGCGTCCAGCCTGGCTTCTTGGGGAGTCCTGGGAAGGCCCGTGGAGCACCAACTGCTTTCTCTAAGCACTCGCAAGCCGTCTATTTAGAGTGGCAATGACTGAGACAGCCCACTGATCGGGGTCCGGGGAGAACAGGACCCTGGGGCCAGGGGGACCTCAGGACTGGCCTGGGGACGGGCAGCGCTCAGACACGCGTGAGCAAATGTTTTCTTTCTTCTTCAGTGTGCAGTGGAGCTTGGTAAAAACAATGCAGGTAGCACAGCCTTGGAAAGAGACATGTTCTCTGTGGGCCGAGCCCTGCCGAGCAAGTAACTGGTGTTGGGCTGAGGGCTGGGGTGGAGGATGCATCAGGGGACACGAGAGCCTCGGTTATCACACAGTTTCCACCTAGGAGACCCGATCCAACGCCAGACACCCCTTCTACCCCCTTCACCTGCTTCCTCTCTGAAGGTGCGTTCACGGGCACGGTCTCTTCTATGTCTCACACAGGTGAGGAAGGCGCACAGGGAAGAGATGATTCCCATTTCACAGGGATGCCATGGCTCCCCAGAGGGGTCACGGATGGATGGGATCAAACCTGGTAAGCGGCGACTGAGCTCTGTGCACCCACCACCTGCTGACCACGGACCCCGCCCCCAGACACAGAAGGGCTCCACGTGGGAGACAGAGCCCCTAGCTCCTGAGGCACTTCGTCGGAACACAGAACCCGAGACAGTGGCATGATGAATAGCATTACGGACGGTTAGCAACCTGTGGCTCCACCCACTGGATTTTCACCACCATCCGTGAGAGCCGCACTTAGAGTCGCCACTTTACCAATGAGGAAACTGAGGCACAGAGAGGCACAGGAGCGTGCAAGACCACCCCGCCTCAGAGTTGTCCATACACCTCCTGCCCGGGTGAAAGAGGATCAGCCTCCGAGGGAACGGGCGCACTGGGAGGAGGTGGAATTCAGGGTGGGCAGGCAGTGGGCCGAGGAGAGGAGCTGAGCAGGCCATCCAGGCGGCATCTGCCAGCAGATGACGGCGGGGTGGGGTGGCGGTGACCTAGGCATGGTGCTCCTGCCAGTTGCTGTGGACCTGAGCAGCCCAGGTGGGCAGGTCCCTCCCCACAGCGCAGCCTCGGGCGAGCTGCCCGTGGGCTCCCGACAGGCGGATGATCTATGCTGCGGATGGGTGAAAGGCCTACTCTAATCGAACAATAATATTAGGGAGCAAGGAGCCAGCATACATCAGCTCTCACCAATGAAACATTCGAGAGGAGAAAACGTGGGAGGTGAGCGATGGACTGGGAGTGTGCCTTTTACCCAAATCTGCAGCAATTTCCAGGCGAGAGACAGATGTTCCCAGCGCTGAGCCGCTGGGCTCCCCGCCCAGCTCGGTCAAGGCGTTCCCTGCAGGCCGGTTCACACCCCCACGCCCTACCTGCCCCTCACAGGCTCCACAGGACTAGTTTTCTTCTTTCTTTTAAAAATTGTTTGTTTTAGGTTCCCCAATGGCATGATTTGATTTTTAAATTTTAAAAATTGTGGTGAAATACACATAGATAAAACTTCCTGCCTTGAGCATGTTTAAGCGTCTAGTTCAGGGAACTAACCTTTAGAGGCAGGTGGTGGGGCTGTGAACCCCCAGCCCAGCCAGGCCGGGCAAAAGCCTGGCCCTCGCTGCCGTCTCATTATCACATTTGGTGCACTTTGACCTCCTGCCCCTACCTCCTGTGGCTGCAGGTGGTACCCACTTTCCCTGCCCTGCAGGAGGCTGACTCTCCTCACGATCTGATTGCTACCTTCTCTGGCCACATGGAGCTCGCTTCCTGTCCTGCCTCGGGGGCTGCTCAGATCTGAGTCTGACCTTGACATGCCCCCAGGGGCACACAGCGTGGCCACCCCCACACCAGGTGCTCTCAGATCTAGGTACAGGGGTGCTTGCTCTGAGTCAATCCTGATGGAAGAGCCTCAGGCAGGCCATCATCCCCTCCTCGCCTGGTTTCTTCTCCTGCAGAGCTAAGCCCTCAGGGGAGTGGGCACAGAGTAGAGAAGTGTCCTTGCTCAGTGCTGACCTCAGACCTCCCTTTGCCTTCCTGGCCGTGTCGCCCTGGTCTGGCCCCGTCTCTCTGAGGAGCGGCCTCTCCTCTGAGGAGCGGAGATGGAGCGAGCTGGTGGCTGCCTGGAGCTGGTGGCACAGGGCCCAGCTCAGCGGGATGCCGGTTGCATGTGGGAGTGTCGTGTGTTCTGTGGTGTGGGCCTGTCTGGCCTTGGACACGTGTTCAGGTTGAGTATGTGCATGGGTGGCCATGACTCAGCCACTGGCTACACCTGGTGGCCTGGGCAAAGGAGGGGGCACAAGGACCCCGTGTATGTGTGTGTGTGTGTGTGTGTGTGTGTGTGTGTCCTCCAAAAGCTCCTTGCCGCAGAATATAAATATTTATACAGATACCTGCCATAAATCTGCCCGCCTGGCAAACAAATGGATTGCAAAGGTAACTTTGGGGGGTTTTACAATAGTGCTCAGCGATGGGCTTGAGGAATGAAGAAAAAAGCATTAACGTAAGGAAGCCCTTGGGTCTGGTCCCAGGCAGGCATCGGGGTCACCTGGGGCCTTCAGGATGGGTCCAGGAGGGAGGGACACACCCTGTGGGCCCCCCACTCCCCCAACTGAACCAGGAGGCCTGCATGGCACAGATGCCGGAAATCACCCATCCTGAGCTATCCGGCACTGACCTTCCGACCTGTTCCTTGTACAGGTGCGGGAGAGAGGACACAGGCGCGGAGAGGGGAGTGGCTTCTCTGGGTGGTGGAGGCAGGCTGCAGACCCGAGTCTGTGAGGCCAGGCAGCTCCAGCCAGCACCCGGAGCTGGGCCCGAGGCCTGGGGGGACTGGAGGCGCCAGTGTGGGGATGGGGCCCGGGCTACTTCAAACTTCCCTACTCTTTCACCCTCAAACACTGGCTTCCGGGGACCCTCCCAGGCTCCCAGGTCCTAGTCTCTGGCCAGGGGAGCCTGCCCGCTCCAGACCCTCCCCACGGGCTGGAGGGGGCCTCTGTAATTGGGTCCACAAGAACTTTATTACCTGATAGCCGGTTCCTTTGCTTTTCCTGTAACAAATTATCCTAACGATGTGACCCGGGACCAGATGTTAATTGCAATGGAAAGTAATCAATTTTCTTTACTGAGCCCAGACTCGGGGGCAGGTTATTCAGCAGCAGAGACTGGGTTCTTAATGAGTGTACCTGAAGCGTCCAGCACGCCCCCATGGCTGCCTGCCCTCCCCTCCCCCCAGCCCTCTGCTCTCCCTACAAGGACACCCCGCCCAGCCCTTCCCTGACCTGGCAGCCTCCACATCTCCAGACTGTGTCCCTCTCTGGCCAACCACCTCTCAGCCCAACCACCTCTCAGGAGGCTCCTGTGGCTCCCGACCCCCAAGGAGTCAGCTCAGCCCTCCCTCCTCAGTCTGCCCCAGCCCCTTCCTGGCCTGGTGGTCCTTCTCTCCTGAGCTGTGCCCCACCCCTGCCGCCCAGCCGGCCCCTCTGCAAACCCTGCCCCTCCCTGCTCTTGCTGCCTCCTGCAGCTCTGCCTGGCCCAGTGTGCTCGCCTCTCCACCCTCTGGCCAGGACTCAGTGTTCCTCCGGCCACAGGCTTCCACGTGCGCAGTGCTGGGCGCTGGCGGACTTCCAGGGCCTCGGGGAAGGCTGGGCTGGAACAGAGCCCCTCCCACCTCTCTTCTGCCTGCCCCAGCGTCCCCAGGAGCTTGGGGTTCTGGGCTAAAGGACAGGCGTCTTGGGGTCTGGCCTTGCCTTGGTGAAAATGGGTTGGCAGGCCGGAGTGGTGGCCAAGGACAAACTTCCCTGGCTTCACAATTTCCCTGGGGCCCCTGCAACGCAGGGAGCAGTGCTGGCCTAGCTCCCCTCCCAGGATGCAGGGCGAGGGCAGGCCAGCTTTCCGCTGTGCTCACACCTGGAGCTCAGGGCATGAGGTGGCCATGGAGACTCGGAAGCAGAGCAGACAGGCACCCCTGGGGTTTTCTACTGAGGGTTTCAGCAGGTGTGCAGTGGGGAGAGTGGACAGGAGGTGTCCTGAGAGGCAGGAAGGCAGAGGGTCCAGGCGGGAGGAGCAGGACTGGGAGGGCAAGGGGTGCATGGCTGCTGGCCGGGGGAGGGGTGGGCAACCCTCTGCCGATGGCCCCTGGACGGACTGTCTCTAGGGGCTGCCCACTCTGCTGAGGCCCGAGGTCTGCGAAGCAGGAAGGACTGTCTCAGGGTTCCAGCCGGCTACCTGAGCACTGCCCGGAGCGTCAGGGAAGGAAAGGACACCCACCCCGAAGCCTTCAGGGAGAATCTGCGTGGGACCTGCTTCCTCAGCGCCTTGGGGGTGCAGCGTGGCGTGGGCACGTGCCAGCGGAGGGGTCCTTTCTGAAGGCCTTATAAATGGGGGGACACCGAGGAAATAGCCGTGAGAGAAAATAGAGACAATGCCATGAATGCACGCAGGTGGGCTTGTCACCCGCTGGGGACTGGGCCGCCAGAGAGGAAGGCGTCTGGCCCTGGGCAGGGGGGCGAGCTCCTCAACAACCAACCAAGCACCTCTGGGGCTGAGATAGAGGCAGACCTGTCAGAGAGGGGCCTGGTGGGTGGACTCATTCACCGGGGTGGTGGGGCTGTGGGAGAGCAGAGGGAGAGCAGGCTGCACAGAGGGAGAGGGGGAGGGCAGGAAGGGCTGGAACTCGAAGGGCTTGGGCGGGGGGGATAATAGGGAGCCATGCGCAGATGAAAACCATGACAAGGAAGGAGAGGAATGAGGCCTGAGAGAGGGCAGGGCCCCTGCACGCCCCCGCATGGGCAGGCTGGATGCGCTGCGGGGGCATCGCACTGGGCAGGGGAAGACAGTCACAACCTGCACGACCTCAAGACACTAAAGAGGCCACTCACCCTGCCCCCTTACCAGGCAAAGTGGGCAATGAAATCCCCCACCTGCCCTGCCTTCCCCAGGACACTAGCCCTCCTCTCGGCCTCCAGCACAGGCTAGAAGCCCCTCAGAATGCTCCCCCCTCCCCCGCCACCAGCAGTGAAAGGGCCCCGTGCTCACAGCCGCCCCCTGTTGGGTCTCAGGGAATGGCGCTGGCCTTGCAGGGGCTCTGTGGGGCTGGGCAGCCGGACAGAGGAGCAGGGAGTTAGCGAGGGAGGCAGGTGCTGGCGGCCGGAGGGGTGGCCAAGGACAAACTGCCCCGACTTCACAATTTCCCTGCGAGTCTACAATTCTATTAAATAGGATAATGGATTTTAAAATGCCCCGAAAAGCAGAGAGTGCTATAAGATGGGCGGCATTATTGTTATTAACCACCGCATCCTTCTCAGCGCGCCGAGAGGAAATAAATCAGACAATGTTCGCAACGAGCGAGTCCCTTGGAAGCATTCGTTGCCGTGAAATAAACACATATATATTATAAACCCCAAATTAAAGGGAAGCGGCACTTGGGGGTGAGCCATGCTTTCATTTTGTAGGGTCTGATGTAAACCCACAGATGCTGGCAAGATCTGCGAGGGTCCTGAAACCACAGTTGGGTGTGCTCAGGTTTGACGGGAAGAGGGGTGCACTGCACCCTGAGCCCACGTGGGGGGCAACATGAGGGGTCCAGGGAGGTAAGACAGCCCCAGGCCCCTAATTTCATGGCATCAACCTGTCCTTTAACTCTTGAGGCTGACCTCTCTCCTCCTCCAAAAAGCCCCCCGCTGTTCCCACCTAACTGGTCGCCTGCTCCCCCTTCTCAGCTCCTTGGTCTTCCGTGTCCACAGGGTCACCCTGCTCTCCATGGGCTGGTGTCCTGTCCTAGTAGGAGACACGCCTCCTCGGCGGACTTCAGTCGCCGCCGGCGCTACAGAGGAAGTATGTGGGAGCCGAGGTGTGGTGACCATCCTAAAGGGGACCGTGGATATTATTTTTTTCTCTCTTACCTCATTAAGCTTAGCTTCCAATTACGTGTTAATGATGCTGGCTGCCTTTCGTAGGTTGGAGTTTATTGCAGTGTCTTTAAATTTAATCACCTCCATAATGGCCAGCTCTGGCATGGCAAACAAGAGGCTATGAGAGAGAGAAAAAAGTCCAGTCTTTGGCTCTTAAATGAACCGGGAGATCCGGGGCCCCAGGGAGGCCAGAGAAGTCTGTCCATGTCTCCTCACCCTAGAGAAGTCCTAGGACATTCTGAGAACTGTCTTTTAGGACCTTCAATTGGACTTCCTCTGCTTCTTCATTTATAACCACAATAAGAGGGATGGAGGTCAGACTCAAGGAAGGACTTCCTGCCTGTGCTGGACCGTGAGCACAGCTGGAAAGGGGTCTCCTGAGACAGTGCTTGCTGAAAGATCCCGGGGCCCATGCTGGCCCTGCTGTCTTCTCCCCCTTCTGTTCAGGGGACACGGTGTTGGAGGGAGGCAGAGGGACGGATTCAAGGTCAGGATCTCCAGAGGCCTCAGCCAGGGAGACTAAGCCACTGGCCTGCTCTGAGCCCCCTTACCCCGGGACCCATCCTCCCACTCAGGGCTGATGAGCCCGGGGGCCTGCGGATACTTGGCCTCATGTCTACTTTTCCACGTTAGCCCGGATTTGAGGTTCCCACCCTCCTGCTCAGTCCTGCATTTGTCTGATCCCAAGAGTGTCCCTGGTGACAGGGTTGGCCATCCCAAAACTGGTGATTTTGGAGATGCAGAGAGAAAATTCCCTCATCTTACCTCTCTCTCAGAGCAGCTGCCATCCCTCCCATATCCTGCCAAACACCACTCCCTCGGCCCCACTTTACCTGCCACTGTCTCTCCGGGGAAACTTCTGCCTTCCCCAGTGCACACGTGGGGTTGAGTCTCCTCTCCTGGGCTTCAGGCCGAGGGTCTGTGCACAACTTCCCTCTTCCCACCATTCCCACCACGCAAATCCTGTGTCCTTGCCCACCCCACACACATGTCTGCCTGTCTGCCCTGACCTTGCTTCTCCTGCCACTTTTCTACAAGTATCCATCCATTTCCCTCCATTCGCCATCCACCCATCCATCCAGCCATGCACCCATCTATCCATCCAGTATCCACCCATTCATCCATCTACCCACCATCCACCTATCTATCCATCCATCTACCCATCTATCCACCCACTATCCATCTACCCATCTATGTATTCATCCATCCATGTATCTATTCATACATCTGTCCACCCATCACCCATCCATCCATCCATCCAATATCCAGTATTGAAGGCCTACTTGATACCAAGCCCCTCACTAGTGTTGGGCTAGGTCCAGTCTCATTCTTCAAGGAGCCACACTGGAGTAAAGAATGTAGACAGTGTATTAGGCAATTAAGTCACAAAATCAGGGGGGAAAAATCAGGGAAGCCTTCTTGGAGAAGGTGAGTGCTAAAGGAAAATGGAATAAAGTCCTCACCCTCCTTCTGGGCTCAGCTCAGGCCTGCTGGCTCCAGGCTCCAAGACCCCAAAATGCTGAAGGCTGGGCCATATCCTATGGGGGCTTCAGAAGGCAGGTGAGCTCCCCTAGGTGGGAGCCTTGCAGGCGCCCTGGGTAGGGACTGACCCTCCATCACTGAGCATTCCCTTAGAACGGGAGGGGAGGAGTGCCAGGCCGCTGACATGTGCATGGGCCTCCCCATGGCAGGGGTGCCGCCTCTATTCCTCCCCATCTCTTCCCACTGCTCGGGCCAGGACGCAAGTTTTTAAACAGAGCGCAGCGAAGGTCTTAACCATCTCAGTTAAGGCTCAGCTTCCTGTTGGCCTTGCCCTCCCTCCTGCTTGGTCCTCTTCTTGCGTCTACAGAGAATTCACAGCAAGACCCTGCCCCGTCCCAGCCTCACCTGAGTCCTCTATCACTCATCAGCACTGACTGGGTATTTCTTGACGGGTCCAGAGGGGTGAGAAGGGGAGAGCAGAGGCAGCCCAGGGGCTTGTAAAGGGTCCTCCTTCCCCCCCATCCCCATCCTGGGAGCAGGAGCCTCAGGCTTGGGAGGCAGCCCAAAGGGAATAACTAGCACTGAAGGGCCACTCTTGACATGAACTCTCGTGGACTTTAAAATGACCCAGTAAGGAAGTTAAAGCAAAAACAAAAACAAAAAACCAACAAATGCTTACGTAGAGCTTATTATGTGCCAACACGGACTGTTCTGGAGCTTGGCATCTGCTTGCAGAGATTATCCCAGCGGTGAGATGGGGACTGTTACCAGCCCATTTTACAGGTGGGAAAGCTGAGGCTCAGAGAGGTGAGACAGCTTGCCCAGGCCCACAGAGCTGGTAGGAGCCAAGCCGAGAAGGCTGACCCTTGAGAATGCTCTAACCGCTCTTCTGCTTCGTCTCTCTTGAAAGAAGCTTTTTGTAGAGAATGGGGAACGCAGATCCAGGGAGGTTCAGCACCCTGTCCCCCTCCCCCAGCTGGCCTGCAACCCAACCAGGCTCCATCGAATGCATGGCAACCTCAGACTCCGGGCTCCTCCTCCCCCCTTTGTTCCAGGTGCGGGAGAAGGTGGGGCAACTGCTGGCCCTCTGCTTCCAGAAGTTCTGCTCATTCCTTCCAACAGGTATATATACACATACACACATGTGCACACAGGCACATGTGCACACACACACACGTGTAATGCCTTTTCCATCTGTAACACAACTAGCAAGCAGGCCTCCTCACTCTTCAGAGCACAAGAGCACCAGGAAGTAGGTCACAAAGGCCCCTAAGGTTTGTTAATCCCTTCATTGATTCGACAAATGTAAAATATTTACGGTCCGTGTATTAAAACTCTGTGCACTTTGCGCATAGAAGACCCGCTCTGGGGCTATTAACCACTAGTTTACAAACACTGCCGACAAGCCACACCCAGTTCCCTCCTCAGCCATGTGAACGCCTGATCCGGTCACTACTGTTTCCTGCACCGGGAATGGAGTCTGGCACATGGGTACTCCTGCAGGACTGAGCGAAGCTTAGTGACTCTGGTATATGTCACCAGAGCTGATGGGCCACAGGTTTAATCAAAGCACCAAGAGGCAGAGCAGAGGCACCGCCCCTGGGAGTAGCAGGAACCTCCCGAACACAGTGGGTGGTGGCCACTGCCCGCACCCAGCACCGCCCCCCTCTGGCCTGCTTGACACCACCTCCCTGCAAAAGACAGACTCAGGTCAGGAGGAGAACTTTAGGTGACCTGTTTACCCTGAATAAGAAAGCCGGGCACCGGAATGCATTTTGGAAAGATGTTCCCTCCAAGAAGTTAAAATGATAGTTTAAAAGTTTTGGCGCTTGAAGGAAGCAAGACTCAGCCAGCTGAAAGCTCTGTTATACATAATCCTTAATTTCCAGATGGCTCATGTATTATACAGAAGTCTCACCACAGCCCCAGGATTTTCCTCCCATGCCAAGTGCCACGTGGCAGCTGTAGGCCCCGCCTTTCTTTTCACAGCGCATCCTTCAGTCCCCATCCTTTATCTGGTTTGATTCCCCTGTCGGTCCTCTGACGCGGGCAGTCAGGTCTAAGCCCTATTATTTCACAGAAGAGCAAATTGAGGCTCAAAGATATGCGGGTGTTGTGTGAGTCGTGGCTGATCCCGCATGGAGCCAGGGTCCCAGACTCCCAGGTCAGGGCTCACGCTGCCTCCAGAGCCCCTCTCCTGGCTGGCCAGGAAGGCAGGGACTCTCAGGATGTCTGGAAGGAATGAAGTCTCTCAGGCCACCATGCCTGTCCTGTTTGGGGACAGAGATTCCCTCCTCTGGCCCACTTTCCAGATCCCCTAGCCACAGTGAACGCACCCCAGCTGCTCGCACCCCCACCCCTGATTCCAAGCCGTCCTGCCTCCACCTTGGCTAATTGTGAGACTGGGCGGAGATGCTCAATGTGGGGGACAGGGCAGGGGTATGTGACACTGAGGGGGCAGTAGGTAGGTAGAGAGATTGATTGATGGGAGGCATATGTGCAGGTTTGGGTGATGGGAAGGGAACAAGTTTGGCTTCCCAAGTCTTATTATCTCGCTTATGGGGGTGGGGGAGGGGAGGCTCTCTGTCCTTCCTGAGCTGCTAAATGCTGTCACAAAAACATTTATTAATATGCAAATTCTAAGTGGCAATCTGGACCCAGTCGGGTTGTGCTAATTTGCACATTAATATCTGTCTTCAGGCAGGCCTCAGCTCTGGAGAGGGAGGGGGTGGGCTGGGAATGGGGACTTAGGAGGGGGGAGCAGGTGGGGCAGGGTGGAGGGGGGCCTGGTGGGGGCCTATAGCACCTCCCAACAAAGGCTGGTGGGACCGAAGCCAGCCTGCAGTGCGGGAAGTGGGAAGCACCGAGGCTCGGCTCGGCAGGTCCATCCAGTCCGTGATGGAGATGCTGGGACACTCCTCCGGCCCCTCCTGGGAGGTCTCTGAACCAAGCTGGGAGTCCTTCGAGGAGGAAGCCTGAGCCCAGGGAGGGTGCTGGTGCTGACCACAGAGCAGAGCGAGGGCAGTGGGAGACACAAGACGGGGCATCATGGGATACTTTGGGGTGGAGGAATGGCTAAGAAGCCCCTTCTGATTTACTTGCTTCTCCCTGGACCAGGGCCTGTCCTCCACACCCAAACAGGTGGCCTGCTCTCTCTGCCTGTCCCCCAGCCACCTGCCCTCCTCAGCAGACTCATATCCCCCGTTCTGTACTAATGAGTGCAGAACCAGACACCTCGATTTGCTGGGCCAACCCCCATTCCAAACCTTCTCTGCCAAACCTTCTCTGTCAGACCTGCGTCTGATTATCTGTTAGGAAGACGTGATCACCTCTAACAGATTCAGCGATGGTGATAGTGGCTGTGATGATGTCGCGCGAAAAGCAGGCCCACACCCTGAATAATCAGACAGGCCATTAGCCATCAGCACCAACGTGTTCCCTCCCCTCAACCCTCAACACCCTCCTGCTGACTGGCTACGCTCTAGTTCATCCATTCTTCAAACCCTGCCCTGTGAGTCAAGCGCCCCCTGACACCATGTCCAGGATGCTTTTTCTGTCACACATTGTGCAACCCTCCTGCAGTTTTGACTGCTTCTCTCATTGTTTCACGTGTGAATTTTGTTTCTCTAGCGACATGGGAGCTCTCTCCTGCATGGTACCTGGCAGGGGCAGATATGTGGCTTGTGTACAACAAATACTTATCAATTTTCTAAAGTAATGTCACCAGCTAACACTTTTTGCTATTATTTTCAGGTACGAATAGTGCTCAACTGTGACATTTATTGTTAGTTCACAAATTTCGATTTACTCAAAATAAACTAAACCTACAATTCTGAAGATGGCCACCAGGTGGTGATGTGTGCCTTGGTATATACCTATTTTGCTTTGAGTGTGTTTTCAGGAGACCATGAATTAACGCATTTTTTTCTTTTCTTACTTTGCTACTGTTTTAATTTACCTGCTCTGATGTTCCAGCATCTCCCCCCGACCCCCCAACTCCTAAAAGGATGCCTGCTCTGGTGAACTGATAGATGTAGAGAGGATGGCAGGCAATATCATGCGATGTGTGTTGAACACTTAGAGAAAGAAATCATTAGCTTAAAGAAGGGGAGGCCCTCGCAGAGGTGTTGGTAACACAGGGAAGTAACAGTACAAAGAAAAGACCTTGCCAGGAATGTGTGTGTCCATGGGAAGGGAGGGGCTCGCCTCGGAAGGAGGTGAGAGGTCAGCAGGTGCAAAGGAACAGAGGTGACAGCAGGGAGGGTGGACAGGGATGTGGTTGAGAATGTCCAGAAGAGCTGGAGCCGGGGTGCTTCCGCAGCACCTGGGCCAGACCACGATGAACCTGAGACACCTTTCTTCCACCTCCCTTCTGCGTCCGCTGCACCGGGATCCCCCCAAGCCCTGCCGGCCTCACCTGGGGATGTGTAGGTACTGGTGCTAGCAGCTCAAGGAGAGAGATAACCCAAGTTCCTCTGGTTCCTTGGGCATTATTTGTGCCTAAGACTCTTCAGCAGAAGTCTGGACCCCGTCCCTCCTTTCCTGCCCGCCTTGGGTTCCACTTTGTTGGCAGCTGGGGAAGAGGGAGGTGAGGGAGGGATTCAGAGGGTGGGCCCCTTATTGAAGCTGAACCCGCACCTTTGTGCCAGGCCCTGCTCCCCACCCGGCAGTGGTGCTCCCAGAACGTGCCCCTGGGTCATGGCTGGCCTCTGCCCCCTGGTCTGAGCCCTGGGTGCCAGAAACCACAGCCAGACAGCTGCTTCCTCAACCTCCAAGCCGAGGTTTGTGTCCAATCCTGGAGGTGGAGGACCTGCAGCCTAGCTAGTGCTGGACTTAAGGCGGAGCCAGGCCCCACCCCAGGGGACAGATTAATTTGCTCCTTCTGAACCTCTTTGGACAGACCCAGAGATGGCGAGAAACCCGAGGACCCTGGTCTGGGGCCTTTTCTGGCCTCAAGGGGCAGATGGAAGAGTCCAGAACTCACCAATGCCCTGGTTCTTCTTGTACCCAGCAGCTCCCTCGTGGCTGAGCCCTGTTCCAGCACCATCTGGAGCAGATGACCTGCAAGCTCTGCTTCCCACCTGACCCCTTACTCCATCTCCCCCTAATCTTAATCGATCTGGGCTGACCCACATGCCCTGACTCCCCAAAGCCAAGGCCATCTGAGGACCTCTGCCTCCCGCGGCGGCCGGCGGCCCCGCTGTCCTGTCCCTGCTGCAATGCAGCGCCCCTGGGAGGCACAGCGTGGGAGTCAGACAAGTCCTTCCCTGAGGAAGATTTTATGAAGGGGAAAGAGAAGGGGAGGGACCCTCTGAGGTGGGAGGGGGGGCTTCTCTGAAGGAGAAAAGAAAGGTGAGCATGTGGGGTCACGGCCAGCCTCAGCCCATTTGTCAGGCTTGATCCTCAGGGGCCAGGAGCTATGCACAGAGAGAGGGTGGGGACCCTCCTCCTTCCCGAACTGGCCGCCCGCTGGCCGCCGCTGCTCTGGCTCTTCCCTCTCCTTCCGCACCGTCCCCTCCATCTCCCTTCTTCCCTGTCTCCCATCCTCCCCTCTGCCCTTCTCCCTTCCCTCCCTGCAGGTCCCAGCGCTGCCCTGGTCCAGACTTGAACCTGTCTGTCCCTCTCCAACCTTCCTGTTGCGTGGGGGCCCCTCCTCGGTTACTAATGAGCTCAAGGTGGCAACAGCCACCCATTGAAGTCTGTTGCGGTGATTCATTAGCATAATGGGCCGTACAGTGAGCAGTTATTGCCTTAAACGCTAGTGGGAGGGAGGAACAGCAGTGCCTCCAACGCGGGATGGGGGCCTTTTCAGGGCCTCACAGGACCCCTGAGCGCCCCTTCTCAGTCCCTTCTCCAATCTCCCCCTCTGCTTCTGCTGGAGCACCTCAGCCCTCTCTCCTGGGGGGACTTTCCCTGTGCCCTGGAGGGGGCCCAGGCCACTCTGTCGGAGGATGGGGTGCCTGCTGCACACGGGTGCTGAGCTCCCTCCCAGTGGGTCTTCCTGAAGCTCCCCAGGGGTCCTCACCCACACCCTCTCACCTGGGGCAGAGTCAGAACCTCAGGAACAGGCTGGGGTCCTGTGCTGGTAGAACATGGTGGGGGCCGGCCCCCAAAGTTCCTTCCTGGCAGTTAAAGTAAGAAGCACAGAGGGAGAGGGGTCAACAAGGTTGAGGGTTGGGGACACACCTGCAACACGAGGCTGGAATCCGTAAGCGCCCTAAAGCTGACTGTGCGGCTCAGAAGTGACAGGGACAGAACGGGGTGTGGCGTGCGGGGGAGGCTCCAGCAGCCGGCCCGGCTCCCAGAGCTGAGGGGACCCCCACCGCAGGGCGGCCAGGCTGGCTGCTGAGTGTGCAGGCCACAGGGATGCAGGGCTCCTAGAATTTATGGCTAGACTTTATGACAATGGAAATATTTTTTTAATTGAGGTTTGCACCACCATTACACTGCTAATTTAATTATTCCCTATATTTCATCCATCACCATCTGATCCTCAGGAAGCAAATAGCTTGTCTTCTTGACAAGAAAGCGCCAAATTGATGAAAAGTGAGGGAGGGAGGGATTGAGCAGATCTGCTCACGGTGCTGGACCCCTGGGTGCCCGGGAGGAGGAGGGAGGAGGAGAGAGGAGATGCCACTGAGCATGGCCACCTCCTGTAGACCTGGAAGTCCGCATCCTACAGCCACACGGTGGCACTGGAATGTCACATGCTCACACCCACACGCACAACACCCCCCCCCCCCCCATGCAGTGTATAGACACTGCCTCATGTATGCCAGCTAATGAGTCTGCCCGTCCAGACCTAACCTGCCCCGCACGGCCACACACAGTGAACCCACATGGTCCCAAACACATAGCCCCGCCTCGCAGAGGGCCACACCAGCTGTCTCGCCAGGACACTCTCAGGGTGCCCATCCCTCTGTGTGTGCAGGTGGCATGTGTGGGAACCCACAGTGTGGGTTCATGGAGGTGCCCCAGCTTGTCACTCACACCACCTCTTTGCCCACATCTCCTACCCAGGCTCGGCTGGATTCTGTCCCCGGCGTGTGCAGCTCCCCTCTCTTCTGCGGGGCACTCGGGGCTTCGTGGTCCATTAAGAGGGAGAAGGGGGCCTTTCCAAGTCAAGGCGTGTTGTCGGGGCAATCCCACCACTGAGTGAGTGCTGGAGTTCGTGGGAGGATGGGGGCAGCTTAGCTGGGGGTGGGGAGAGCAGGAGTCCTGAAGGAAGGAAGGAAGGAAGGAAGGAAGGAAGGAAGGAAGGAAGGAAGGAAGGAAGGGAGGGAAGAAGAGCTGGAACGGGAGCCATGAGAGGGAGGGAACTGGACAGGGACGAGGGAGGAGCTGGGTGGATGGAGGCGAGGGCTGGTGGAAGGGCAGCGGTGGTGGCACTGCCATCCGTCATCCTGAGAGCTCCCAGAGCCGCGCAGGCCCAGCAGACCCCTGACCCAGCCGGATCAATCCTAATGGAATGGAGCAGAGGGGCAGCTGCCGGAGGGAGCCGGCCAGTCCTCCCTGACATCCCGTCCTTGTAACTTTGTCAGCTGTCACTGCAGCCTAGACGAGGAGGCCGCCGCCTCCGTCATGTCTGGTCGCATCCAGCCGGGAGGGGCTGCCACCAGACAGGGGACAGGGGGAGGAGGAGGCAGGGGAGGAGGAGGCAGAGGGAGGAGGAGGCAGGGGGAGGAGGAGGAAGGGGAGAAGGAGGCAGGGGGAGGAGGAGGAAGGGGAGGAGGAGGCAGGGGAGGAGAAGGCAGGGGAAGGAGGAGGCAGGGGAGGAGGAGGCAGGGGAGGAGGAGGCCTGATGGTACCTGGGGAGGGGGCACTAAATCATAGCCTGTAGGTGGCCGGACACAAAGGCACAAGGAGCAGGCGGAGAGAGAGGCTCTGGGCACAAGACCCCCACACTTTTATTCATATTTATTTCCCAAGAGCGGCAGGGGGTCGGGACCCCCAAACCTTCCCTTAATCATCTAGGACACGGGGACACAGCCTCAAGCACAACCTGCCCCTCTTCACGGTGCAGCACCTGCACCCACACCTGGACCCCAGGAATTCACCCCGGCGCCCCCGCCAGCAGCTTTCTCCTCTCGGAAGCCTGTCCTGCTTGCTCAGAACTCAGGGGGGCCCTCCTGGCTCAGTGGTGCTGGACCAGGGCCATGTGCCAGCTGCCAGAGCGTTCTGTGTGTTTGCGTGGCCCTGCCCTCCAGGCTGCGAGGCCGGACTGTTTCTGTCATCCTGCGATCTGCTCTCCAGTCCGTCTCCCCACAGACCCTGGCTTCCCTTCGTGCTCCTCCGCGCCCCCTCCCCCAGAGCAGTGAGCAGAACCCAGTGATGCTCACGCAGCACGGGCTTCCTGAGTGAGCTGTCTTCTCCCGCTCGCCCCTCAGGGCCCTGCACAGGACCTGGCACACAGAAGGGCTTGTGCACTGAGTCTCAGAGGAGGAGGCCCCAGGACACAGGGCAGGGCACCCAGGGATGGGGCAGGAGAGAGGGGAGGGAGGGAGGCGGGGAGGGGCGTGCTGAGCACAGACTGGAAGCAGGCAGGGCGGTGGGCATCGTCAGCTCAGCGTCTGCCTGCTGCACCCACCCCAAGAGCCCGGATCCCGGGCACAATTGGTCCCAGGGTGGCTTTTCGTGTGTGGAGCTGAGAGCGCGGAGGGTAAATGATGCTGCCTGCAACTGGGTCACAGGAACCGAATTCAGACCCTGGGGGGCCGTGGGCTCTGCTCCCCTTCCAGCAGGATTGCTTCTGTAATGATGATTCAGCTTCATTGTGCATATCTGCTTATCCCTGTGCAGGGGGAGGGGGAGGAGGGGAGGTTTCCCCCAAGAGCAGGCTGGACACCGAGGCCAGTGGCGGGCCCCTCACTATGACAGGACCTCCTCCCCATTGCCCGCCAGCCCACACCCAGGAACCCGCGTGAATGCCACGCGGAGCCACCCTGTATCAGCCTCTGGGTTTGCACTTGGCCATCTGTTTCGCGTGAGGGGCACCCCCTGGACATGCGATTGAGATGCTCCCTATTTATGTGCACAGCCGGCGAGAGATGCGGACTACGACGGGGAGCAGCCTCCTCTGCTTGGCAAGCGTCAGCTGGAATCTGACCGCTGACCCCTCTGGCCCCTAAGAACCCAAGTTGAGAGAAGAGAGGAGGGGAGACCCCTGCAAGGCCAGGCTCTGCCTTTCTCAGCCAACAGCCGGTTCCGGCACTTGGAAAATTCCTTTGTGCTCACAGGCAGATTGGAGGTAGCACTCAGTGTGGCCGGGCAGCATGGCCAGGGGGCCGTTCCCCAGAAATATCTGGTCCCCAAAGCACTGGGCCTGAAGGCACAAATACCCATTCTGCAATGCACACACTCACCCTGATTTTGTCTTAGACTGATGTGTGCGTGCACACACACACACACACACACACACACTGCATCTGCTGCTGCTGCTGCCAGAGAGAGCCAGGTCTCTGTTCTCATGCATCTGGGAGACCTTCCTGCAGACGGTGAACCTTGAAGGAAAGAGCAAGGTTCAAAGAGGTGAGGAAGGTCATTGAGAGGTGATTTGGTTTAGAGGAGGTCACGAGGGTGTGGTCCTCATGATGGGATTAGTGCCCTTATAGGAGACCCCTGAGAGCTCGCTTCTCATTCTTTCCAACATCTGATGACACAGGAAGAAGGAGGCTGTCTGCAACCCAGAAAGAGAGCCCTCACCAGGGAACCACCCTACCAGCCACTCGATCTTGGACTTTCAACCTGTGTAATCCTGAGGGATAATGTCTATGGTTTAAGCCACCCAGCCTGTGGGATTCCATTATGGAAGCCTGAGCTGACTGGGACTGGCCCTGTCTTGAATGGATACTGGGGTTGGGGGAGTGGAGCGGAGGCTTGAGGATTGGCTCTGTGCCTCTGGGGGACACCCTGGCATCCCCCCACTGCTGCCTGGTTAAGAGGTAACAATTTTGGCCTGGCCCCAGCAAGGAGAGCCCGCCGCAGACCCCAGGCCTCCCTGGTGGACATGTCCGGGGCTTGCTCAATGCCGCTCAGCACATGGAGCTCTAACCTGGGTAAATGTGACGGAGGGACACTCTTTGCGTCTCCGGGATGATTAGGCTCATTAAGAATTCGTTAAATTTTGAGAACCAGCCCTCTGAGAACCGGCCCTCTCCCTTGGGAATCTGACACAAAACAATGGCCTTTTGGGGCCCCAATTTTGCCACCAGGAGGGGCTGCCCAGAGACGTGTGGAGAGTGTGTCCCGGATCTCCGGGAGCCAGCCTCTGGACACTCAGGCCCAGGCAGTGTGGGCAAGACAGACTGGGCTGCAGCCGTCCTAGGGAAACATCGCCCGGGGCCTGGGGGCTCCCACCGCAGGCTGAGGCCGCACACTGCCAGGCATCTCCCCCACGGGACATCCCAGGGGGCGGGGGATAGTGGGTTCCACTGCCAGGGGGTGGTTTTGGAGTCCGCTTCCATGCTCCAGCCCAGCCCAGGTGCCTGCGTCTGTCCTGATGGTGGGGAGGGGCTGCCCCTCTAGACAGATGCCTTCACCTCCTAATCAACAACCCCCCACCCCAACCTTGGCAACCTCTTAGGAGAGGGGCGCATTGGGGAGCTACAAACGCTAAGCACAATGGAAACTAAGTAAGTGATATTTTTACCTGCCTTAAAAAAAATTAAGCAGCACTAACAATTGCAACCGCGAAGGCTGAGGGAAGAAACATAAAGCAAAACACCCCACCTCCTCCCAGCGCTGCGCCAGCAGCGGCTCTGGGATTTGCATGACAAAAGCACTCGACAAACAACGACAAATTGCCAGCTTGTCGGGGGGCCGTGGGGCGCTCCTGGGCAGGACCGGCTCTGGGCCCGCAGGAGGGGCCCTAGGTAGACGCTCCGACCAGCGGGCAGGGCAGCGGACGGCAGCCTCGATACCCAGGAGCCGAGCCATGACAGCGGCCAGTGGTCAGAGCGAGCTCGCCAACAGCTGCCACCTACTTGGGACCCAGAGCGAGGGGCGGGACGGAGGGCACGGAATGAATGGCCAGCAGGGAGAGGGACAGGGGTGGAATTGGGCCGCCTTTCCCCTCTGGCTCACACGCCACTGCCCGGTCCCTGGACCTGGCCTGCACCCTTGGGCACACCAGGGGGGCACCGTGGGCGTCTGCCCCAGGCAGGCCCTGGGATGGGGACCCAGCCAGCTGCCCTTGGCGCAGCGCCCCCGCCAGGGGTAGCTTGAGTGCTCCTCAGGGCAGTGCGTCAGCCCAAAGGCTGGGCTGGGCGGGGAGAGCAGGCAGCCCCTCCCTGCAGCGATCTGGCTCCCCCCACACGAGGCCGGGCAGATGGCTGGCCAGAGCTAAATTGATTCATAATGATTTGTGTCTTCCCCTGCCCGGCAACGGGTAACTTTTCATTAGAGACACAGATGTCTTAATAACTCGATGCCAGGGCCCTCCCCCGGCACCCCAGCATCCACTCCACTGCACTGTAGACAGGTGGGGGTCGTGAGGAGGGGCGAAGGGGTGGGAGGGTTGGAAAGCCCACCCCCGGGCCAGCCTAGCCGATGTGCTACCTCCAGACTCCAAACTGTCTGCTGCCCACCCCCACGTGGAACTCCTGACCCGCCCGTGCTCCAGCCCCCGGCACCACCTCCTAGCGCTGGGCCCTAGGTGGGTGCTCCCACCTTCACTTCCTCTCCCACAGCCCATCAGGTGGCCCCTCGCTCCTGCTCAGCTCCCTGCCATTCCCAGGGCACGATGCTAAGTGATCCCATCGCTACTCCCAGGCTCTCCACTCCGGCTCCCCAACAATCCCCAACTCCAATCCGCAACACCCCTCCCGATGAGTATTCTCCGTAACGGAAAAAGGAAAATGGCCACAGGGGACACTTCTGCTGGCCTCGCCCACGATCCCTCTGTCTAAATATGCCCTCGCTGGGTCGCCTCCCCTATGGAACTCCGCCCAGCGGAGCCCACGCAGGGGGCAGCGTCGGCCTCCTGCGTCCGGCCTCCTGCTGAACTGCGGCATTGACAGCCACGGCCTCGGTTGAAATGGGTTTGGCTCGCTCCTGCCACAGTTCGCTCTCGCACACTCTATCCGGTGGAGGATTCCCGCTGCCGCAGTGGGCGAGGCTGCGTGGGAAGGACTGGACACAGTCAGTCCTCTCACTTACAGGCCCTGTGAGCCTCTGCCCCCTCCCCGTCCTGTGCCCCACACTTCGTGTAGGTATGTAGGTAGGTAGGTAGGTGCTCACTGGGGATTTGTTGAGAGAATGAATGACAATGTCTTGGGTTTATCACTAGCAGGTCATCATGCTGAACTTAGCAGCCCCTCTCTGGGCCACCTAGTAAGACATCAAGGCCCCCCTGCCCGCCCAGATGCCAGGTCAGGGAGGGGTAAACGCTGAGGTCCCCACCTCCAACTGTGACTGCGTCACCTGGAGGTTTCCAGCTGGGGGGAAGACTCCGTCAGCTAGGGGGGTGCTAAGGCAAACCGGTGGACCCCTTGGTAGGCCGGGACCACTCTGCCTGCGGGCCACGAGGACTCCAAAGAGCACACCAGGCACAGGCCCGTTCTGAAGCCCGCACTCGGGGCAGTGCTGCCCCCAGAGGAGAAAGGAGGCGGGCACCCTGCCTTCAATGCTCCCGCAGCCCAGGGCGCCCAGTGTGGGCTCCCAGCCTGGAACCCGAGCCCCCCAGCGCCAGCCCTCACCCTGCTCTCCTGTTGCCCCGCTCCCCTCATGGACCTAGCCACTTCCTCTCACCCTGCCTCGGAGTCTTTGCTCAGCAGTTCCACCTTCTGACACCGCTCCCGATTCCTGCCCGTCCAGGTAAACCCAGCCACGCGCCCAGGCCAGGTTCTGTCCTGTTTGTGAGGGCGAGCCCTTTCTCCCCGTCCAGCCACAAGTGCAAGGCGCCTGCCTTCTTCCGTTTCCCTGGGGACTCGGCCGAGGCACAGCCGGGTGAACTGGGAGGATGCCTCCTGCAAGGCTGGCCGCTCCTCTGCTCCCCCCAGGGCCCCCACCCGACACCACCCCCCTGGACACCACAGGACTCCTGGCCTTAGATGCCCTTGCCCAGCCGGTGGGTGCGGCCCCCCCCCCACTCCCCCGGCCCCATGCCCACACAGCACGTGCTCTAGGCTCTGGGCGGCGTCCGAACCCCTGTCCTCGCTCGCTGCCCTTTCCCATCTGTAAACGCTGGCTGTGGAGAACCTTCCTCAAGATGCTGGATGCGAGGAGGCTTTGAAAACGCTTAGAAACAGACAACCACCGACAAATACAGAGCAGGCCCTGAGCCTGGCACTGTGACCCTGCACGGAGCTCCAGCGCAGTAGGTGCTCAACACACTGGCTGCGGGGAGCAGCAGCCCTGTCTGCGGGGTCCTGGTGAGAGACGGCAGGGGGGGCGGGCGGCGGCTATGGTGGGGTCAGCCTGGGACGAGGAATTGGGGTTCTTATCCTTGCCTGTGGGGTGTGAACCTGTGACCTCAGGCTCGCTGACAGCACAGCCAAACCGCCGAGCGTTCCTCGCAGACAGCCCTGCTGGAGGGAGCCAAGAACCATCTTCCCGCCTCCCCGGCACCTCCCGGCAGGCTCGCCCGCTCATGTCTTTTGTTTTTCTTAATTAAAGTAGCGAGAGCCAGGATTCCGTCTCCAAAGGTGCAGCCTCGCGCCTGGATGTCTTCATTTTGGCTGTGCCATTGGTGTGCCCGCCTGCGCTGGCAGCCGGACGCGGGCCTCACGGGCTCAGGGGGGGAGGAGAGCGAGGGGGGCCTGACCGACTGAAGCTCAGCGTGCTAGCCTCACCACTGCCCAGTCACCCCCGGCTTCCCACAAACCCTCGCCCCTCCCAAACCTTACAAGGCCCGCGGGTCTCCCCTCTGCGGACACGGAGCAGCTGTTCAGGGCTCGGTGCCTGGCTGTGGCCCTCGACCTTCTGAACTCCCTGCGTGGCCTGCACACCCAGCCCTCACCCTCCATCTAGGGAGCCCGTGCATTTGTGCACAGGGGACCTTGGCCGTCCCTTCATCGCTCAGGGAGGTCTGCTGGACTCTGTGGTCGGTCTGTGCCCTTCTGGAGTTTCCAGCCTAAACTGGGGAGGTGGAGGGCATTGTAGGCAGAGGCAAGACAGCCTGGGAGGGCCTCCTGCCCTCTCTGGGCTCCTGTTGTCTCCTAGCAGACTGAAGGCATTGTCTGGGACCTGCAGACAGCGCACCGAGGAGTTCTTGGGTGTGCGTGTGTGTGTGTGTGTGTGTGTGTGTGTGTGTGTGTGTGTGGTGGGCGACGGGGCCTGGGCTTGGGGCCCCTTCCCACCACTTCCCCTTGAGCTGTGTAGGTCATGCTGTCCAGAAACCAGACCCAGGCTGGGCAGTCACTGCCTGACCCAGGAATGAGCCTGGCTTATGGCTCTCTCTGTGTTTGTAAATAATGACTGCGCAAGAGCCCTGCGTGCGAGGAGGGATGGCTGGCGAGTTATAGGTAGGAAGTTCAGGCCCAGCTTGTGGAGCCCGGGTCTGCCTCTGAGCCCTGCCCCTTCCAGGCGTCCTGGGCCCGACTGGGGGCTCCTGACCGGGGGGGGGGGGGTTCCTTGGACGGGCTTCGTTCTGACACAGGGTCAGCTCTGCCCTGTGAAGCAGGGATCCTCCTGCCCTCCGTCCTGATTATGGGCTGTGTCCTCTCTCCTGTCCTCCCTGCCCAGGCCTGGGCAGGGCAGCAGGGCTGTAAAGGGGCCCTGGGTCCTTCCGGACTGTGAAGGGCAGGTGCTGCGGGGAAGATGTGCCGGGTGAGGGACAGCACGGCGGCCCCGCTGCTGGGAGGCAGGGAGAGCTTTGGCAGCCTGAGGCCTGCCTCCCCTCCCTCTCAGAATAGTCTGGCCACATTACTTCTTCCTCTGACGTTCTGGAGTTTGGAGGTTGGAGGGGAGTGGGGCTGGGAAATGTGTGCCAGAGGCGGGACCACCGGGAGTCCGGTCCTGGGAGGATGGCTGGCGCAGCGTGGCGCGAGAAGTGCCCTATTCTGGACATGACCTTGGCTGGGAAGGAGCCCCCCTGCGCCCCGGCCCATGTGGCTGCTCCAAGGCCTGGCTCTGGACTGTGAGGGGCCAGAAAGGCAGACCTACTGTCCACCTTGAGGAAGAAGCTGGCTCAGGGTCGGGGAGTGGGAGTGGGGGTGGTGGTGGGGAGGGGAGGCTCTGGCTGTGGCCCAGGAGCGGGCAGGGCAGCTGGCTCCCAGGGGGGGCTTCCTGCTGAGAGAGGCTGCACCAGCTCCCTCCAGCTCCCCTCCTCCTGGCCCCCAGGGGTCCTTCTAAGGACACCAGAGGTGGAGAGGAGCAGGAACAAACACCAGCAGGGATGCCATGTGAAGTCCCTGGCCTTGGTCTCCGAGGTGTGGGATTCGTGTGAGGGGTGGGCTTGCTGGGCAGAGCACCGCGGCTGCCACCAAGTCCCACCATCTTGGGGAGACCCCTTCTCCTGCCAATGCCCCCGTTCTGAAACCATGGCCGCCCAGGGGATTGAGGGCTAACAGAGACCGCGTGCACCGGCCTTGCCGGCTGCCCACACTACACGTGTGTGCTTTGTCATGGGCATGACTATCCCACCTGTGGGAAGGCCTGCCCCTCTCTCAGGGGGCCTGTCTCTGCCGGATGACGGGCACCGAGCTGATTAACGTGCAGAACAGTTCACGGTCATGGTTACTCGGAAATACTCGATTGCCAGTGGGTGCCATGCATTCATGGGGGCTTTTACTCACAAATGGGTGTCAGTCTCAGGGTGCCCAAAATAAATAGAAACACCAAGGTGCCCAAGACCTGCTGGTCATGTCCACTTGCTCAGAGGTGGTCTGTAACAGAGCCACACGCCTTCCCAGGTACACGACCCTGCCCAGGCCCCAGAGGCAGGCGAGGTGCTGCTCCAGGCGGCTGGCAAAGAACACTGCGGTCTGACTCCGGCACACACCGCCCATCTCACTATGTGTGACCTTGGGCAAACCAGTTCAGCTTCTTGGCTTCAATGACCTCAATCCTGTCCTCCCTGGGCCCCACAACCCCAGGCTCGGATGCTCCCTGAGGCTTTGCTTCCCGCTCACGCAGGCGAGCCTCACGGATTTAGGCTGGTTGACGGCCAAGGCGCCAAGGCAGAAGCGAACACCAGAGGCAGACCTGGTGAGAAGGTTCGTTTTGTGTCAGCTTGGCTAGGCTACAGCACCCAGTTAGCCAACCCAATGCTCATCTAGGCATTGCTGTGACGACATTCTGAAGATGTGGATAACTGACTTCAGTAAAGGAGATTATTCCCGATGGTGGGAGTGGGCCTCGCCCCATCAGTTGAAGGACCTTATAGGCAAACAGCGGTTTCCCTAAGGACGAATAAATTCAGCCTCAAGACTGCAGTATCAGCTTCAGCCTGGGAGCTTCTAGCCTGCTGCCTGCTCTACAGATTTCAGACCCTCACGACCACAGGGGTCAATTATGAATATGTATATATTTAACATATGTAATTATAGGTTTATATGCATACGTATGTCTCCTATTGGTCTGTTTCTCCAAAGAACTCTGACGGATGCTCCTGGGCTCAAGAATATTTTCAAAGAAATGTGTTCACTGCTTTCACGTTCTTTCAGCAAATACTACGGAGAAACAAATCATGCAGCCGGCTTCCGTAAATGGAGACTCCTCTGCGGCGAGGCACAGCTATTGGTCTTAAATATGTTCTCCTCGTCTCCACGGAGCCACCCACCCAGCCCCAGGTTCTCAAATCAGACTTGGTATCTCAGTCCACTCTGTCCCCCCAGATTCATAAAAGGCAACCTGGAGTCAGGGGTCCCAGGCCCCGAATGGATGAGGTATTCTCTCTCTCTCTCTCTCTCTCTCTCTCTCTATATATATATATATATATATATATATATAAAATTTGACTGGTGTCTACTTTACTGCTCTGAGCAGATGATGTTCTTTGTTTATGAGAGAAATTAGGCCAAATTCAACTTTTCCACAGATGGAGAAGCCTGAATTATTTATTAGAGGCTCATGAATTTGGTTCTGGCAAATGGCAGGGCCGAGGGCGGCTGATTTGTGTTTCATTGTTGGAACAGCTTGATCCCAGCAGGTCCTGGGCTGTCCTGACGCAGTGCTGGGACTGGGGGGGCCCCGGGACTGGCTCAGGGCAGGGGTAGGGGGTGGCATTCCTTTCTCAGTTGCTTTTGCTGGACTCCACGGGGTCCCAAGGTCGGGGTGGGGGCCCTGACTGGGACTTTGGCCGCTGGGATGGCTGGGCTTTCCTGAGGGCCCTGTGGACCTGGGGATCTAGGTAGGCCTTCTTCGCTCAGAGAAGCAAGAGATGGAACTGGGGAAGATGGTCATTGTAAATTGCCTTCTCCCATCAGGCCACTCCTTCCTTCAACATTGAACCGCAAGGCCCACTGGCAAACCCTTTTGTGAGGTTGGCTGTGCCTGGCAGCTGAGCAAGCACCTGCTGTGTGGAAGCCTGGCCAGGCCCCGTTGGGCATAGCAGCAGCGTGGACGAGAGAGTGGGTGCTGCCTTTGTCGGGGAGGCCTCAGGGGCATGTCTCTCAGGGTGACTGGGGCCACCTCAGGTGCCAACATCACTCATGTTGACTGAGCGCTGATCCTGGCCAGGTGCTGTCCAGGCCTGGACACATTTAGTCCTCAGACAGCTCTGTGAGCCAGGTCTAGAGACCGATAGACAACCTGGCCTAAAATGTCCAGGACTCCTGGGCCTGGTTCAGGAAGAGCTCCTGACCCCGCATGACTGGATCTGGGGGTTCCCTGGCACCGATTTGGGTCAGAAAGCCCCCAGCCTTGAAGGCACTGGCAGTCGAATGGGGAGATACTGAGGGAAGCGATCCAGCATCCTTCTCACCCCACCACACACACAGGTGGCTCTCCCTCCTCGGGGGTGCAGGCTGCTCCTCAGCCTGGTCAAGATGGGAGCCCAGCATTTCCAGAGCTGAGATGGCCTGCCTGGGGCCTGCACTGACCACAGCTCCTCCTGCCGTCCAGGTGTGTCACTCCCTGGCCACGCCCTGCTCTCTCCTTGGGACTGTCGGGCCTTCACACCTAACCATGTTTGTGCCACTAGTTTGCTGGTGGCCTGGGACAAATCCTTGTGCCCCTGGACCCCATCCCCACCCAGTCCTCGGTCATCTGGGCTCCTTGTTTCTGGACTTGCCTTTCTTTTTTATTTCCAGGACCACCTGGAGGGGACGGGCCCCTTTTCATGGAACAAATGATTTGTGGGAGTGAGTAAGGAGGCTGCAGAGGCGAGTGTGGAAGTGTTTGGTTTGAACCGTTTTAATTTGCATTCAAGTGTAATTACCATCGTCCTCAAGGTTGCCCGTATGGGAAAAGAGGCATTTGGGCCCCAGGTTGCTCATTCCTGTTTCTAAACGCTCCTTCTACTGTACCTGCCTGGGCTGCATGCCAGGTGACACACCTCCTTTGGGCCAATGGAGCCGCCCCTCCCCCTGCCCCCCTGCCCTGGCCCAGCGTCGCAATCCTTCTCTCCTTCCTGCAGACGCAGACAGGGTGTGGGTGGGGGGCAGGGCGGGGGCATTCTTTATTTCAACAAAGAGCCAGGGTCTGGGTTGGGGGGAAGGGGAAGAGAAAAGATGATGAATAAGCTAACAAGTCAAAGTTCAATGTGAAGGGAACTTATAAAATTCACAATGGACTTCCTTGTCCCTAACAGAACTGCATCATCATCCCCCCACTCAACTTCTTCCACCTGGGGACTGGACCTCCTCCACCTCCAGGCAGCCTGGGGCCCCCCACCACCTACCAAGTTCAAGGTCTGTACCAGGCCCAGCGCAAGGCCCCTCCTCAGGGGAGCGTTCCTCAACTCCTACTCCACTGCAACCTTATTCTCACGCCCCCTCCTCCGTGCACACACACAGACTCTGTGTGGGACGCACTGGCCCCCTCCAGTGGGGGGATGCTGGGAGGCATTGGGGTACCCAGTGAAGAAAGAGGAGGGTAGAGAAAGATGCTTGGGCTGAGACAGCCAGCATCAGGGAGAGGCAGAAAGAGGAGGGTATGGAGGAGGGAGGGGCGAGCCAGGGAGCAGCGCTTACTGGACTCAGTACAGTCCTGGGACAGCAAGTGATTCGGGCCTGAGTCAGCGCGTTTCACCCATAAATTCTCAAGCATCTGCCAGGCCACCGCCCCACCCCCCGCCTGGAGCAGCCGCTTCAAAGGGAGCCTGAGCGAAAGCCTCATTTAGCAAATGAGGGGAAGGTTTAAAAATATCACCAGGAGTCACCCTCCACGAAGGCGGGGCCACCCCTTCTCCTGCTGCTCTCCCCGCCCCTCCCCTGGCCAGCTCGGCCCACAGGGAAGGCTGGGACACATGGCTAGAGTGGAGGACCGGGGTAACAGGGTTTGCATGGGATGACGTGTGACCTGTGTGACGTGGGGATGGTGCGGGGGTCACGTGTTGTTGGGACAGCTCATGTTGCCGTGCAGGCTTGTGATGGTGCAGCAGGTGAGGCCTGGCCCACCTGGCTGTGCAGCCGATGGGTGGGTCTGAGTGCTGGAGCTGCGACACATGTGACCTCACAGCCGGGTGACGGGTGACACCCTGTTCCCACCTGGCAGAGCCGTGGTAGTGGGCAGAAGCGTGAGTGGCACGGTCAGCATTTCCGTAAACGCACATTCAAATGATGTGCGACGGGTCCTGTGGGTAAGACAGACGGACACTATGGCAGAGACAGACGCATGGACCCTCTGGGCTGGGGCTGCTCTCAAGAAATAGGCCATCACCCCTCCTCTGAGAGGGTCTCAGCCCCGGCTTTGGCTCCAATTCTCATTTCCTGTCCTCCAAGGCTCCTCCCCCACCTCAGCCTAGGTGCCAATGGCCGGCCTTGCCCTGGCCTTGCCCCCACCATGAGGCCACCTGCCCAGGAGGCAGAACACTTACCAGGGGGCCACGGGGGTTCAGAGCCACCACATTCTGCCCAAAATGGATCTAGATCACCGTCCACTCCTTCTGCATCCCCTCCCAGGGCCTGGCCAAGTCTCCACGTGCCTGTGTCCATTACTCCTCCAGAGGCCTGTGACCAGTGCAATCAGTTATATTCACAGACAAAACAGCTACAGCTCAACTCAGAGACGTCAAGGCAGGCGCCTGTGGTCAGCCACGCGGCCCCACCTCCCTCCTGCCTGCTCCCGACCTGCTCACCAGCCCCCTGCACCTGGGCTGCGCCTTCCCCTGTCTGCCCAGAGCCCTCCCACTGCACATGCTCTGGTTCTCAGTGAGTTGGACTCACGGGGGAATTGGAGGTGTCCCGAGAAGACTCAGATACAAGAATGGCAATGTGGCACCTCAACTGTGCGACCCAAGGCACCTGACAGCCCCAGCCCCGTATAGCGTCTCCCCTGTGAGTTTGCCTTGGTGGCCACATACCGCCATCAACACTTAATTTTGGGGTCAAGCCTTGCCCCATCCCTTGCAACATGATTTTTCTTGCCCCAATATTTTTATTCATTCTGCTTCACCCTCTAAAATGTCTTCTATTCGTCCCACCAAGCGTAACCTCCTTTACCTCACCATCCAGTCATTTTCACTAATGGCTAGTAAAATCTATTCATTTTACAGTGTTTTCTGCAAACTCCCAGGATTAAGTCTCCTCGTGTGTAGGGAATTTCCTAGGGGGCGGGGGTATGTTCTACTGACTGCCCAGGTCCAGACAGGCCCCAGTTCCTGCCTTTACCCTTCCCAGAAGGGGGCTCTGCCCAGGCAAGGAGACCCAAAAGGTCCGAGAACCAGGATAAAGGTGTATGTATCTCAGCACCAAGGCCAGCGAGGCCCATCTGCATGTTCCAAAGTGCAGGTGAGCCTTTCTCTTTATAACCATCCTTTACTTCATCTATGAAATGAGGTTGAGAGCTTAGCACTGGCTGGGGGTCAAGGGGTGGGGTGCGGGGGGAGTTGGGGAGGGTCCTAAGGTTGCTTCTGGTCTTAAGAGCTTCCTGTGGCTATGTCTTTCCTTCTAAAAGGCAGCAAAAGTCTCTACTTGTTGAGGGAGGAGCCATAGGCCGGGTGGGGTGGTGGGGGGGCGGGCAGCAGTCTGAGAGAGGAGAGAGTGCTCCTGCCAAATGTTAGCCAGGCTCCTGCTTCCTCGAACCCTCATCTGTCCCCGTCCTTCCCCTTCACACATCATTTTCATCACTTTAAGCCAGGCATGGGGTTGGGGGGAGCTTCGGCCCCGCTCCAGCTGGGAGTGGAAAAATCCATCACGCACCTAACATATATTTTAAAATAACTTACACACATAACACCCCCACGCTCCCATTTCTGCGTCTCAGATCTGATTATCTGCAGCACGCTTTCTCTCTCTCTTTTTTAATAAAAAATTGCTATAAATCTTTTTGTCACAGAAGATATAAGATGCAGGTTTGCTGGAGAAACTGCCTGGCTGAGTTGTTTGGTAGCTGCTCTGGTGCCCTGCTCTGTGTTTTTTTTTTTTTAACCTCCCCTAGAGCTCAAGCTGACTTTCCAAGAAGATGAGAGTCAAGGACAGCTGTCCCTGGTTGGCGGGAAAGCAGGGAAAGATGTTCCAGGTGTGACAATGCCCATCCCACCTCTACCCCAGGTATCCCACGCCTGCTTCCTACACTTGGTCGGTGGGACCACGGGGAGGGAGAGGAGATGTGCCAGGATAAGCCCAGGTGATAGGAACACCCATTCCAGTTAGAACCCTTTGCCTTCCATATATGTCCCCCTTCTCCTGGCCCAGACTGACCATCACGTGCTAGGGGCCTGCTGGGAATGGGGGTGGGGTGGGGATGGGATGCTGGATGCTGCTGTCAGGGGCACAAAGGATCTGTACGATAAATAATCCCCAGATGGACAACTTGGAAGGTGACTTTGCTGGGGAATTGTCGTGACACACATGACTCATTTGTCACCTAGGCCACAAAGCACTTTGAAAGGAGACAAGAGTCCCTCAGATGCTCCATTGGGGGTCGGGGTGGGAGAGGAGGCACCACGGATGGTGCCTCCAGGCCTCGTATTCTGCACGTGCTCAGAGGTGGACCTCGGGGACTGCAGGCTGGGGAGGTCAGGCAAGGTGTTATGGGGTGGGGAGGGGAAGGGGGTAAGCCAGGGAGTGGAGGTGCACAGGTCTGGGGGTGGTAGTAAGAGATCAGTCGGAAATGGAAACTTAGAAGAGCTGTGACTGGTCTGAGCATCAGTTCATCCCTCCACGAAAGGGGGGATGCCAGGCCTCACGCCGATACACCTTGGGAAGGTGCGTGGTTTAGTGAGAAGAACGGTAATCTTAGGGTTGAAAAGATCTGCCACTTACACTTCTTTGGACCTGAGCCATTAACCCTACATCTTTGTGCCTCAGTTTCCTTCCCTGCACGACAAGGATGACGACACTGCCTTCACTATTGCTATGGGGATTAGAGGCAGAGTATACATAGATGCTCTCACAGGGATCTCCGCGATGTTGGCCTGCTTCCCAACATCACGCCAGAGAGGGTGCCGCGGGGTCTGTTCCAGGACCCGCCAGGGCCTCCTTACAACAAGGTGGGTTTTGCCAACACAGCATAAGATGCTGAGCAAGACACAGCGCTGCCCGCCCGCCCCCCCCCCCCCCCCCCCATCTCATCATCTCCAGGGCTGCTGCCAGAGGAGATGCATTTATTTGTATTTAATAAAATCCAGTCATGTGGCAGTTTATGAATTACAGGGTAATGCAAAGGATGGCTACCAGATAAATGTATATGTATGTGTGTGTGTCTATATATACACGCATGCACACATTTATTGGGATTTTCAGGCTCACTGTGTTATTAATCTGATTCAGAGCCTGCAGCCGGTTTAATATATTAAGTGAAATGGCAAGTCTTTCTCCGTCTCCCCTCCTCCTGCTCCCTGCCTTCTGTCTGCTCTCCAGGACAACACCATGCATATGCCATATTCGATTCCATTTTGGTCCTGTTCTGATAAGCAGGAGATTAAATAATGAATGAGATTCCCATTAGCTCAAATTTTTTTTTTTTGGCATATTTCAGGCAACCTTTTCCCTTTTTAATTAAATCGGCTCGGTACCGCAGAATATTTTTACATTGATTTGGAAGAAAGGGATTTTTTTGAAGGCCTGGCTACACTGACCTCTCCGTGTGTACCAAAACTTGCCCGGCACAGAGGCTCCACGAGGGAAAGTGGCTGGGGGGCAGGTGGAGGGCAGAAAGTGAACTTGGTGAAGACCTGACCTCGGGCTCCCTCTCTCTCCCCTCCCTGCCTCACTCCCTTTCTCTCCCCCGTTCCAGGGTCTCTGCTCTTAGACTGATGGGCTTGTTTTCATTAGAAAGCAGGACTCCTCATTGGAATGTTATCTCACCAAGATAAGATTACACCTCAGGTGCCCCAGCTTTGGGGAGCCTCCTGCGCTGAGCTCAGGCAGCTGCCTTTCTCTTAGGGGGACCCAAACCACGGCAGGACTGGACCCACACTCCACCCTTTCAAAGGACGGCCCGAGGATGACTGACTGTAAGTGAAGGCTGAGGGGGCTGGGGGCTGGGGGCTGGCGCTCCTCAGACATCGAGGGGCGGCCATGCAGAAGAACAGGAGCCTGACCTACATATCTCATGTCCGGGGACGTGGCTGTCCCCAGAGATGTGATTTCCCACTCGAACTAACACTTTCCCACGGGCTTCCAGAGACGACGGGAAAAACCCGGAATGGGATTGGCACCTCTTGCCCCCGGCTGAGTGCCCCCAGGAGCTGGGGTGGGGGTGCACAGTGGGTGGTAGGGGGAGGGTCCCCCCCTGATGTAATGCACTGATGCCCACGGAGGGGCGCACTGGGTCCTGGAGGCAGCTCATCGAGGGCTGAGTTGGGAGGAACCCTGGGTTATCACGGTCCCCTGGGGAAGCTTCTGGGCGGGGCCGGGCGGCTGGGCCTGCACGGGCCGCCGCCTGCGTCTGGGACAACCTTGCTGTAAGCAAGCTCCTCAGGCCCATTTAATGGTGCTGGCTAATCTCGCTCATACCTGGCCCCTCAGGATACCCCGACAGGAGGCCAGGCTGACCCCAGCCCCGACTCTGCCATCGAGGATCAGGAAGCCTAGGATGGGGCTACATCCAGGAAGGGCCAGATATGGAGGGTAAAGTTGACAGGCCCTCCCCACCCTCCCTACCCTGTGGCAGTGCACAGCCAGTGATAGGGAGAAGGGGTGGGGGCTGAGGGGTGTGATGAGTGGGGGGACAGAGGAGCAGGCACTGGGGATCCACCCCAGGGGACGTGACTCAGTTTACAGGATGGCTTCTTGCTTTTCCCTGCCCAGGCCTAACACCTTCCATCCCTGGCTCCCTCTGGGCAACCAAGCCAGGATCTGCTTAAGGAAAGCGACCCTTCGCGCCCAGGAGTGCTTTGGGGCCATGTGCCCCTCTGGGCGGAGCCAGCTGCCCCCGGGCCCCCTCTAAGGTTTTGGTTGATGTTAGTTTTGGGGCTGAGAAAGACTGACCAGAGTGTTGGAGGCAGCGGTGACCTTGGGGCCATTTTCAGGGGTCGACTGAACAAAGAGGCTGCCGCTCCCTGTGAGATGCGCCTAGGTCCTTGGGAGAATGTGACAGGTGAAGGACAGAGAAGGCAACAAGAGGAGCGGGCTGTGGACCCGCCCCGCGTCCCTGGCAGCCGGACTCACACAATCCCTGGCTCCCGTTCCAGGTCCAATTAATCTACCCTCCCGTCTCCTTCCTTCTCCGGCTCCCGAAGACAAGGAAAGGAGAGTGTGCCCTTTTGGCTGATGCCGTTGCTGAATTATTTGAGAGATGAGACTTTAAATGGATGTTTAAAGGGCCAGAGGTCCAGGACTCCGTTCCTGGGCCTGCAGGTCCTTGCGGGCAACCCCTGCCCTCTACCCATCCCCAGTGTGCTCATGTACATGTGTGGGCATCCTGCACACATCCGTGCCAGCACATCTCTGCACACAAGCCCCTATACAGCTTGGACATGTGTGTACATGTTGGGAGGGATGGATGTGGCATGTGAAGGCTCTGTGTGTGCCCAGGAATTGCCTTTCTTGTGCCTGTGTGTTGGCACAACTGTGTGCTTTGGGTGTGCTTGAGTTAGCACACTCGAACACGCTCCCCGACCTGAGCAGAGAGGAGGCGAGTGTGCAAGTGGCCAGATGTGGCGTGTGCCCACGAAGCCCCTGCCAGGGGGTTGGCATGACGGGAGCTGGCATCTGGGGTACTGCTCCCTCTCTCCTGGACATCCAGGCACAGGGAGAGCGGCTACTGTTCCACAGACAGAAACCAAGTTGCCTGCATTTTAAGGAAAGAGTCTTGAAATTAATTCTGAGGTCAAAATCCAAAAGAGAGAGGGAGAAATGTGCGTGTTTCTGTGTGCATGTGATTGCATGGGTGAAACTGTGAGTTTGGGGAGCCTGGGGAGCCTGATTCACAGTAGCCACTGGTTCCTGGTCATGTGTGTGTGCGTATGTGGGGGGAATCTCCATGTGTGTGTGTGCATGCGCACGGTGTCTCTGTGTGTGTAGTGTTTCCGTGTGTGTATGGTGTGTGTGTGTGTGTGTGTGTGTGTGTGTGTGTGTGTGTGTTGAGAGGAGGAGAATGGAGGTCCAGCTTCAGTCAAACCATCTCCAGGAGCCAAGGCTATGGGCAACTTGTGCATGCAGGCCGCTGCTGCTCCTTCCTTCTCACGCTAACCCCTGAGTGGGTGGGGAACTCTGGGAACTGATGGGCATTTCAGACATAACACACCTGAGATCCTACAGTGCCCACAGGTTCAGCCAAGTTGCAGGTCTCTGAAGCCCGGGAGAACGGCCAATGCTGAAGCAGAGCTCTCCCAGGGCCAGAGCTGAGCACCTGAACTGCAGCTGATGGAGAAGGGTGGCCAGAGGGGGCAGAGCGGAGGCTGGGCTGCTTGGGGAGCTGGCCCGCACCCTGTGCGTCTGCGTCACAGCCCTCAGGATTAGTTCAGCAATCGTGGCTGCTTCACTCCCATCCAGGACAAATGCCATGGCCTCCCCGCTTGCCACTGTGTCTCCACACTCCATGGTCAGGGTGACGAGAGACCTCCTCCTGTCCACCTCCTCCACGGTACTGCCTACTCAGTACCGCTTTCTTTGCTGTTGTTAGTATTTTTAACTTATCTCTCATTCCCGTTCTACTGATCAACCATAGGCACTGCCTGCCAGGCAGGTGCCAGGGGATGAGTTAGAGCAAAACCACATAAGACCTCAGAGTCTGCCTCATGAACTTCAGTTCAACCCATACAAGTTCATCGAACGTTCACCGAGCGCCTGCTGTGGGTTAGATGCCGAGGGTCACTGCTGGATGCTACCTTCCTGCACAGAACTTACAGCCTGGCCCGGAGAGTGCTAACGATGTGGTTATAAACCAGAGTGGCTGGCGCTCTCTAAGGTAAAGAGGGGCTGGTTGGAGCACGTGGGAGGTCTCCAGGCTGGGGTTCACTGGGACATCCCACTCAGAGCAGAAACTTCTCGGGTGGGGGCAGGGAAAGCACTTTTCTTCTTGCCATCACTGCCACTGTCCTTAGTTCAGGACTTTGGAGTTTCATAGAGACAGATGGATGTAAGGATGAATGGCTGCATGGATGGGTGGACGGATGGTACCTGGATGTCACCGCTTCTATCACACCCTGCCTCTTAGCTTTGGAAGCCTGGACTGCTCAAGCGGGTGAGAGCTCAGTGCTGAGGGCTAGCAGCACACTCACCGCCTGCCCACGGCTCACACCAGGCCATGGGGGATGGGCCGGGGAGGCTCCCTCCCAGCCAGGCTTTGCACACACAGTGCTGGCTCGCTCCTCAATCATGCCTTTCCAGCTAGCTGCTCCTGTCACAGCACATCTTGTTAGCCCTGGAGGCTCAATGAAATGGAAATTCATGTTTAAATTTAAAAACAACATATTGACCCTGGGAGCCAGCGATGTCTACATTTTTAATAACTTACTTGGAATGAAGGCTTGGATGAGCGGGCGTGTTTCTTTGTGTCTGTGTCACGCGTGTGTGTTTTATGGGGTGCATTTCTGCATTTGTTGATGTGGGTGTCTATGGCGGCTTCACCTGTGTCTGAGTATCTCTGTGTGTGCGGGGGTGGGTGTCAGCATTTCTTTTGCAGCCTGTGGGTTTCTCTTTGTGGTTCAGGCTGTGATGGGTGTGTGGTGGGTGTGTGGGAAAGGTTTCATTTCGTTAGGTTGTGTTCAGATAAAGGGGCTGGAGACAGGTGAACAGGACAGGGGGATAAGACAATCCTTGCTCCTGCCCCTCCGCACCCCTCCACTCCCGTGGCATCTGATCTGGGGGTCTAGCTCCCTGTTCTGCAGTCCCTCTTGTTTTGTTTTTAATTTTTTATTACTGTACTTGATAAGTTTTATTAAAATTTTTTATTTGTAAAAGTTTTTGTCCCTCCATAATTTTTAAAAATATGTTTTTATTGATTTCAGAGAAGAAGAGAGAAAGATAGAAACATCAATGATGAGAGAGAATCATTGATTGGCTGCCTCCTGCATACCTACACTGGGGATCAAGCCCACAACCAAGGTGTGTGCCCTGACTGGGAATTGAACCATGACCTCTTGGTTCATAGGTTGATGCTCAACCACTGAGCCACGCCGGCCGGGCCCTGCCCATTCAAGTCCTATAGCTCACAGAGCCCCGTTCCTCCTCTCTAACAGCCCATCCTCCTCCCTTCTGTATGCTGCCCTCTGGTATGAAGGAAGAATGATAGACTGGTGCTCTGGGGGCCTGGGATCTGACCCTGTGTAACCAGCTGTGAGGTTAAGCTAAGTGTTTAAGCTCTTTCTGTACCCCAGGTCTCCTATGTAGGGTGAGGGGCCACCGTAAGGCCCCCAGAAAGCCCATCCTAAGGGTCTGTCAAACTGTGATGCTATGATTTCCACTCTTCATCCCAGTGGGACCACAGGAATCCTACTTCAAGCACACTCAGTGTCAGGTCATTGTCACTTCCTCTCCTGCTCTCCAACCCGATGCAGCAGAGATGGACACCAAGGCCAGGCACACAGCCGGGACTCAGCAGACATTGCTCATTGGCTGAAAACAGCACGATGCCAGTTTCACGCTTCTTATTTCTCCATCCATCCATCCATCCACCCATCCATCCATCCATCCATCCGTCTACTCAACTGCCCACCCTTGCACCTATCCACCTATCCTCTATCCCCTCACTCATCTACTCATCTACAAATCCATCTATCTACCCACCCTTATATCCATCCATCCATCTACTCAGCAATGGCTTCATTATACAAACATTTCTTTCTTTCTTGTTGTATTAAAAGATATAGAAGACACCTTCCATTCTCAAGATGCTTGTAGTTTACTAGGAAGATGTAAGTGAAAAACGGTATAAAAAGGGGCCAGAGTTCTCTGAGGAGGGCTTGCAGGAAGAGACAACAAGTCTGACTGTAGGATCAGGAAAGATTTTCTGAGTGAGGTGTTAGCTGAGCTGAGTCCAGAGGGCCAGATGGGTCAACTAGAGAAGGAAGAAGACCAGGAGGGGGTCCTTCCAGTGGTAGGCACCTGGAAGTCGTGTTTAGAGAAGAGGGAACCACCTGGCTTGTCTGGTGTGCAGTGACCAAGTAGGGGGCAGGAGTGGAGAAAATCCAGCCCAACCACCTGTCATGGCCTAGAGCACGTTCTTTCTCCTTACCCCCAGGACAATAGCACAGAGGTGGTGTTACCTCCTTTCAGAGACAGGAAACTTGGTGCAGGATGGTTGAGTGTCTGGCTCAAAGTCACCCAGCAGGTGTGAGGTAAAGTAGGGACCACAACTCAAGGCTCTGAGCTCCTCCACCTGGGGTCTTCTTCTCGAAGGTGAGACAAAGAGCCCGTCCTAAAAGTTTTCTTAAAAAGTCTTATTTTTTAACTTCCAGAGTTGTGGGAAGGGGTCTGTGAGCACTTTGTTTCTATTACCTATTGAAATTTGACATAATGTCTGGCAGTTCCCCCTTAATATTCTGTTGTATATGGAGCCTGACGATTTCCACCATTGAATGTGACAGGTTGGGAAGATTAAAAAGAGGAGCTAAACTAGCAGCAGTTGGAGATGAGGAAAAGTAGCACATTTATGAATAATTTCAGCTGAATCCTCACAACACGACACTCCCTGGACAGAACACATTCATTATCTTATTCACCACGACTACTGCAATATTAGTGATTTGTTACCGAATCAATTATTAATTCATACAGGGGAACGGGGCTCTGTCACTTAACTCTTCTCTGAACGCTGGGCCCAGGGTGGGCCAGGGAGGAGGAAGAAGCCAGATTTAACCTTCATTCCCTTGTTTGGTCTCTTCTAGAGCATGGAAGGATAGTTAAGGGTGGTGGCAAGTGGTTAAGAGGTCGAGTTAGTGGGATTGTGTCATGCCCCTCAAAGCTCTGGCTTGAAACCACAGACACCCAACACACCAGAGTAATGCACAGCCCAGCAATCTGTGGGGGCCAATTGAGGCATCCATCCATCCATCCATCCATCCATCCATCCATCCATCCATCCAATTTATTGCCTGCCATTTGAAGTGTCTGACTCGAATAATTTGCTCTTGCTTGTAATCCTCCCTCCTCCGACAACCCATGCAAATCCTCTCAATCAGAGCCCAGCTCAAGTGCTCCACCTCCAGGACCCCGTTTCTCCAGCCCTGGAATTCCCCAGCCCTCAGCTTGGGGCAGAGCCACACTTAACCTAACATAATTTTCACGTGAGTGCCTTGTCTCCTTAGCCTCAGATTCCTCAAAATATCTTGCGTCTTGATTTGTATCACCTGGTCTGCTCTTTAAAAAGGATGACACTAGATCCCCACCGCACATACTTAATCAACTCTTGGGCTGGGGTCCTGAACCAGTCTCTTAAAAGAGGACCCAGGGGCTCCTTGGGCACACTGCCGAGCCAGCCCAGGAGGCCCCTCTGTCTTTTAATGCATCAAGTCCAGGGTTGGGCCCTCAAGTAGCTGCGGAGCTATGGGATCCAGTGTGTTAATGGACTGTGGCCTTTTCCTCTCTCTTCCTCCTTACTCCGCATGCACATCCCTTGTTGCACCTGTTCTGTGCTGAGAAGGCAGAAATACAGAGTTCTGAAATCAGAAAGACTCAGACGAAAGGCAGGTGGAAATGCAAGGGGCAGCAGCGTCTCCCTGGGGAATAGAGAGGAGAGAAGGAAGGGAGGAAAGAGAAGGAGAAGGAGGAGGAAAGATGGGGGATGAGAAAGAATGGGAGAAAGTAGGGAGGAAGAGAGTGAAAGAAAAATATTAAAGGAAGGAAGGAAGGAAGGAAGGAAGGAAGGAAGGAAGGAAGGAAGGAAGGAAGGAAGGAAGGAAGGAGCGAAGGAAGGAAGGAAGGAAGGAAGGAAGGAAGGAAGGAAGGAAGGAAGGAAAGAAAAGTGAAAGAAAGAAATAGAAGATAAAGAAGCAGCCTTTTCCTGTCTCGTGAGGCCACTCTTAAACCCTGGTGAGCCCACGTGGTTCCAGCCTTCTCCGGGTCACTTATGGGCAGAGAACCTGTGGACTGGGCTCCAGGGAGGAGGCAGGCAGTCTGGGAGCTGGTTGTGGGGGTGAACACACCCATCCACAGGGATGGCTCATGATGAGTGGGGAGGGGAGCAGGTTGCTACCTCCAACCACTCCCTCCTCATGGCCACATCTCCTTTATGGCCAAGTGGCCCAGAGACAAAGCCCTGGATTCCCCGCATTTCCATTCTCCTTGCCTGCCTACCTCTATGACCTGACCTGTGGGCAAGTCTCCTTTTCCCCAGGCTCAGGTCCCTCCCCACATCTTCCCAGGACCCTGCCCAGAACCACAGCAAACCCAGCGGAGACCTGAGGGTGGGTCCCGCAGTTACCTAGTGAGCTGCTTCTTGCAATGTCAGTAGGACAGGGTTACAGAGCCATCTTCACAGGGACCAAAATGCCCACTCTGATCCTAATATTGGCCACCTCCAGACCCTGCCAACCCCACCCCATGTCCTGAGGCTGCTGTCAGGCCCTCTGGGCATCCCATGTCCCGGCAGAGGCCGCTCAGAGCTGAGACCCACAGAAGGGCGGGGTAAGAGATGTCACCCGATCACATGAGTTGTGTGGTTGATGGTTTTTCTGCAGGATGGTCTGAAGAGTGTTTTGGGGACAATCAAGCCCCAACTTCCTTTGCTCTTACACCTCAGTTCAAAACCTGGCACCTGTCCACCCCCTCAGTGTGCCTGATCACCTAGAAGCACCACCAGAAAGAAATACCATGGAAATTCACCTCTCCTTCAGGGCCACATGGTCTGACCAAAGGCCCCAATTATGTCCCTTCCCGACCTCTCCTCTGTCCCCTCCCCATGGAGCAGGAACATAACCATGTAATTTGGGAAGGTGAGCAGCCCCAGTGCCCAGCTCTGCTGGTGGTAATTACTGCTGGATACACAAACCAGAGGGGAACTCTGTTGAAAATCTTATCACTATGCTGTGCAGAGTTTTGGTCAAGTGCGGGCAGGTCTGATTCATGTGGTGTCATGAACCCTGAGCACTCGGCCCTGCCCTTCCTGGCTGCACACTCCGGGTGGCTCTGCTCTCTCCTCCTCAGGACCACCAGCCCTCTGAGCTCCAAGTGCAGTTCCAGCTCTTCCCCCACCCCGATCTCTCTGAGTCATAGGATTTTCAAAGTGAAAGAGATGTTGAAGACCATCAGCCCCAACGCTGGGAAGAGCAGCAAAGGGTGGGTTCTGCTCGACTCCTCTGGGTGGCTCTTGGCCTCTCTTACATTTTCCTCATTTCCAAAAATTACTGTGGGATAACATATATACTACCTGTCTCATAGGGTTGCTGTGCGGATAAAAAAAAAAATTTGCAAAGCACCCCTCAAACAGGAAGAAGGCCATCTGAGAGAAGTAATGGCCAGAGATTCAGTAGCTTGCCCAAGGCGCACAGCTTCTCCCGTCATTGAGCGGGCGCCCGCTTTAGTGAGCACCAGGCCTTCTGAGCAAAGGGTAGGTGCACTTGACAATTCCTTCTGGAAGGCTCTGTGGCTTTTCATGCTAGCCTCGTGTCTAGCATAGAGCTGGTGCACGCAGAGCAGAGGGGAGGATGGAGGGGACCTGCTCGATCTTTTGGCAGGGGCCTGGCAGTGAGCTCCTGGGGTGCAGGGCCCCGTTGTCCCCCAGGGCAGGCACTGCCCTATTCCTTTCATTGCCTCAGGCCCTAGTGCAGGGCTAGCACCGGGAGGGGCTCAGTCAATGTGATGGAACATATAGACTAATTGCTAATCAATATTGGTTTTACTTTCCTGTGTGTGAGCACATGGGTTTACAAATAAATTGCACCTTTAAGTGATGAAGCTGCATTTCCTTACAATGATCCCAGAAGTATCTCCATGGTTGAAACTCAAGAGAGATGGACTGGGGAGGGGGTTAGTCCCTCTGGAATGTTCTCCTTGGGGAACCACAGCCACTCTGTGAATCAGGACAAGAGGCAGGGGAGAAAGGGCCAGGCTGAGGTCTGTGACCCCAGAGAAACCTCCTACCCGGGACCCCTGCCTCTGAGCTGCCTGGAGCTGGAATGGGGGCCAAGCCTGAGAAGGATTCACCAAATCCTGGGAGATGCTGGAGCCCCCATCCCACCCTTCCTGGGGGGAGGGGTCAGGGAGAGGGACCTTGGAGTACCCATTGGTCAGACCCCCAAGGAGCTGCCTCAGGGTGCGGTCCACGTGGAGAGGTGACCGAGGCCTGGAACACGTAGGTAGGTTCCACCCCTGCTAGTCAGGAGGTCAGTGGTCCATCCTCTCCCTGGCAGGGTGGAGCTGGGGGAGGGGAGACAATAAAACCCTCAGGCACCAATAGTAGAGGATCTGGGAAAGACAGGGGTCCATCCTATATGGGGAAGGTCCCTACAGGATGGTTTTAAGGACAAAGAGAGCAACAGACCTGCTGGGGTTCTGGCCCATCTGTTCCTCCTCTTGAACCTCTGGGCCTGAGGCGTAGCCGGTTTACACTAAGGATTCCGGGGCCGAATCAGCTCTGTGGTGGCGCAGGGTCCCCAGGAGGGGTGTCCTCCGTGACTCAGGGCTTCTTGCAGCTGCACCTCAGGCTCATGTGAGCCATCTGCTCCTCTGACCCAGAATCACAGTGACCCAGCAGCCGGCCCCTGGCAGGAGAGGGAAGGGCTTGGGGGTGGGGGGTGAGTGGGAGGGTGGACTGAAGGCATCCAAGCCCTGCCCTTGCTAAAAGAGGCTGCCAGGAGTGAGGGGACACTGGCCCTCAGATGGGGAGCTGCCCGGCTAATTCCAGGCCAGCCCCCGTTGCCACCCAGCCCCTGTCGCCAGCTGGGAGCACAGTGAGAGTCTGTGTGGCCTCACAGATAGGGGTGCATGCCCTGTGGATGGAGGATGAAATCCTGGCTCCACCCTCACTGGCCAGGTGACTCTGGGCAGCTGCTTCACCTCTGGGCACCTCAGTTTCCTTACCAATAAAAGGGACGAGGGCACCTGGCCCCGGGCTGTTAGGAGTGAATGGAGAGTGAGTGTGCCAGCTGAGCAAGAGGAAGGCTGCTTGTGTGGGAGGTGGGACTCCAGCTGGAAGGCGAGAGGGAAGTGCCTGGAGCTGTGTGAGCGAGGTGTGGAGGAGGAGCAGTGCTGGAAGCGCTGGGGGTGCTATGTCCCCCACCCCTGCCCCACACCCTGTGCCACAGTGAAGATGACCTGGAGATGCTCTGTCCAGCAGGACAGGGGTGGGGGGTACAGGGTCCCCAGCTCCTGGCAGAGAGCAGGGACAGTGCTGGTTCCCTGACCATGAGGGCTGGGCCTGCCTAGTGGTATAATTGCTTCAGCCAACAGGTAGGAGCTTCTTGAACCCCATGAAGTGAACTTCCTGAGCACAAACCGCCAGCCAGGTGCACCCACCACCGACGGTGAGAAGTGCTCTCCAGCGCCCGCGTTGACCCAGGCTCCATCTCCCAGGGCTCTGCCTCCCTCTATCGCAACCTCAGGAGGCCTGTGAGGGACCAAAGGCCTCGCCTCTTCCCAGTGAGAGCCCCATGCCCTGCCCATTGCCCAGTTCTGCTCCTACTCAAGTAAGGACATGGTTTGAACCCAAGATACGATACCCCAAGTCTCCTTAGCCAAGGCCTCCCCTCCCCCAACTCTCTCTTTTCTTCTTTCTTTTTCTTTCTTTTTTAAATGATTGGATGTGCACTAAATAAATAATTCTAAATTGATTTTAAAGAGAGAGAGAGAAGAAGGGGAAAAAGGGCGAGGAAGAGAAGGAGACAGAGAGAAATACCGACTGGCTGCCTCCCATGCGCCCCACACTGGGGATCAAGCCCACAACCCGGGCATGTGGGAATCAAACCAGCAATCAAACCTGCGACCTCTTGGTGCACAGGATGACACTCAACCACTGAGCCACACCAGCCAGGGCTCTTTTCTCACCATTTGATCCAAGTGTAGAATCTGCTAGATCTTTGGTCCTGATCCTCCCAACTCTAACCCCACCTTCTCCCTCCCAGCTCTCTCAGGCCCACCCTCATTCTATGAAGGAAGCCCAGCCTGAGCCGGGGTGGGGGCAGGGATCTCCCTGGGCCCCCAGTTTGTAGAGGTGAGAACTAAGCTCAGAGGATTGAGCAGGAAGTGTACGGGGCAAGGCTGTCACCAGAGCTCAGGCCTCCACTCCCAGGCCGAAGCTCTCCGCTCTGCCCGCTTTCTTTTCCTCCCTGGGCTCTGGCTGGCCAAGCCCCCGGGGCTTCTTAAATACGGGGCCTCATCACAGGGCCCACACAGAGCGTTCTTCTCTAACCACGTCAGCCCACCCACCTCTGCCTGTGATGGAGGAGGCAGCTCCTGGAGCCGACCCGAACGCTCCTGCTCTGATTAACGGCCACCCCCTGCTCTCCATTGCATCATGTGTGTGAGTCATGTCTCCCTGGCCAGACAGGGGCCTGGCCGCCTGCTGCCATGGACACGCGCTCCCTTCTCCAGAGTCCCCATAGCCTCAGCGCACAGTGGGGACACAGGGGGACTTACTGACCGATAAGTGGCTTGGAGACTCAGGTGTGAGGCCAACCTCTGCTCTGTCTGTAGAGAAAGGGGCTCAGGGAGCGAATGAACCCTCAGGCCACCCCGGGACAGTCGCGTGCAGCTTATGCAATGTGAGCCGTGAGACACCTGGTGGGAAGCCTTCCACAGTCAGCGTGGATCAGCATGGCCTCATTCTCTCCGGGAAGGCAATCCTCACACCCCCTCCGGTCCCCCACGCCGGCGTCTTTTTAGAAAGTGGCAGAGTGTGAGCAAACAGGGAGAAAAGATATTCCTGGGTCCTCGCCTTGGGGGATTCTCACTTTCAAAAGCCAGTCCTTCCTATCTCACGCCAAGCCCTCTGCTGCAGAAATGCCAGCATGTTGCCAGGCAGTGGGCAACAAATGGCTACCCTGAGACAGGGGGGGAAACTGAGTTTAGGGGCAGGAGATGTCCCCAAGATGCCAGACAAGGTTAGGGCTTGAGCAGCATCCCTCTGTCCACCTGTGAGTGAAGTGGGTGGGGAGGGATGGCAGCCTGCCCGCCGCTGGGATGGCCAGCCAGTGGCAAACCTGGTGGCCCATTAGGAAAAAATCCCAGCTTTTCCCTGCTTCGGCTGGGCGGCCTGTGAAACGAGCACAATATTTACCAGGAGAAGAAATAAGCTTCTTGTGGCTCCCAGAGCCCCTTTCACTCAGACTCCTGTGCTTTGGATTCCAAGCCCCGGCCCTTAGTAAGTTCACGACCCATGGGAAGTCATCCCTGCGAGGGCCAGGAGTGAGTGAGGGGAGACAGGCCTGGAGGAGGGAGCCGCTGAACCTGAAGAAAGGGAGAGAGAATGCGTGTCTGATGCGTGGGGGACGGGCGAGTGCGTGACTGTGCGTGGGCATGGGAGTGGGCGGGAGTGAGGGGGAGCCTTGTGTCTGGGGATGCTGCCTTTGACAACTGCCCTGGTTAGACTCATCCCACAATGACGCCTGCCATGAAGCCTGCCATGGAAACCGTCCAGAGACCACCCCCACTCCTGATTTTCTCAATGGGAAGCCTCCTAAGTCATCCCTTGCTTTACTTCTCCAGAGGAAATGACCCACAAATGCTCCCGCTCCTCCCAGCTTCTGCCGTGAGCACTGCCCTGGCCTCTCCAGGGCAATTCGCAGGTGGCCCAGTGCCGGTTGGCCCTGCTGCCTCGTTTCCCCCAGCCACTTTCTCTGCCGCTCCGTAGGGCTGGGGAGGGTGCAGGAGCGGCGGTGCACCCCTGAAAGACCAGGCTGCAGTGCCAGGAGCTCCAGAAGGCAGGCAGGAAGGGGGGCTGAGGCAGCAGACACGGGGGTGGGGACATGGGGGAGGGCCTGGCTGGTCCAGGTCTGATTGGGCTGGGAGGAGCTTTCTGTTCAATAAACGAGGCTTTGACTGGGAGACCTCAGGTCTCCTGAGGTACTGACTCGAGATGGCTTTCATGGGGAAGGGAGTCCCTGTGGGGTCAGAATGGGATGGGAAGGCTGCCTGGAGGAGGTGGAGCTGGAGGCAGGTCTGCAGGTGAATTAAGAGACAATGTTGGAGAAAGATGGGCTGAGTCTGGCACCCTTGGTCTCCTTCCTGGCAGAGAGCAGGGTGGCTGCCTCCTTACTCTCCCTGTGTGGCTGGCACAAGCTTCCCTGGACCAGTGGTCTCATCTCCCTCCATGCCCCAGCCCCAGGGGCAAACCCAGGGATGGGGGGTTGGGTGAAGCAGCGGAGGTGCCCAAAGTCCCAGTAAGAACCATGGCCTTGGGCTCCCGAGGGCACCCCTCTCCCACATTCCCACACCCCATGGAAGAGGGGAAGGGGGCTGTCTGCCCTACCTTCTCCTTGTCACCACTACAACTTTCAGGAGAGTGGCTTTGGGAGGCTTCAAGGAGACGGCCATGGCCGAGACGCACACAGATCTCTCCCTGGGGTTCATCATGCTACCTCTCCTGGCCCCCAACAAGTGTGGATCCCTGGCCAGATGCCAGACTGGCTGTATGTCATGTCCGCTTCTGTGAACATGGCTGGAGGGGTGGAAGGCACGCTGGCAGTTAAAAACAGAGGCCCTGGGGTCGGCACAGGACACAGCCCCTGCCTTGGGGCAAGTGCAGTCCGTCTCTGGCTCTGGGCCTGACCTCCCAATAGCAAGGATGGCATTTAGCTCCCAGCTGGAGCTACCCCCAGGCACAGGTCCTCACCTGGCTGCCAGGCCACCTCTTCTTCCCAGTCCTGAACCTGGCTCCATGACTCTCCCACGGGAGAGCTGTGATGCATGCTACCAGGCAGCCACCCCAACTGCCATTTTCCGTGTCCCCAGAAGAGGGGAGTGGACAGAGAACTGAGCAGGAGATGGACTATCTGGGACACCTGTCCTCTGTTTGCCACAGACACTCAAGGTGATGATGAGAAGTCGAGTCCCCTCTCTGGGCCTCAGTTTCCCCTTAGGTAAGAGGAGTGCTCTGGCCTGGGTGCCTGCCTTTCTAGCCCCCAGCTCTGGTCCTGGGGTTTGGTGGAGGGTTGGTGAGCTGGGCGGGCCTAGGGGCTAGAGGGACAGACTGTCTAGTGGCAGAACCTAAAAGAGAGCCTCGCTGGTGACCACAAGGGGCAGAGCTGGGGGAGAGCCCTGGAGGAAGCCACAATAGCCCACAAAGCCCAAAGCAAACACAGAAAATTGAGAGGGACCATGTCCTTTTCTGAGTGGGCCAAGCAAGGGCGGGCTTGATGGTTTCTAGGGCGCCCTCCTCTTTCCTCCTTCAGAGAAGCCCGGACCTCTCCGCTCAGGCTGCGGAGGAAGGGGGTTCCAGGGTGTGGAGGGCAGCCCTAGGGGGTCCCGTTTCCTTAGGACTCTTATCAGGACACGTGGGAACACTTCGCCAGGCCACACTGTGTCGCCGCCCTGTGCGGTTTGCTGCACATTAAATTCATTATTTTACCAGGTCAATGGCTCTGACAGATATTCATTTGTGGGAGATGAGCACGGCTGTTTCTTTAATCCCCGTGGATTACTCGGCTCTGCCAGAAAGCAAAGCGATACTAGCAACTCGAAGAGACTTTAATCCCAGTCACTCCAGACTGTTTACAAGGAGGGTGAAAACGCTTCCTGAGTGGAGCCCAGTGCCACCTTCCAACTTCTTCCAGCCTTTCCCGCTCTGCCTCCCGGAGGCTGGGCCCTGGCAGGCTGGCAGCAGTAGGGACATGGACAGACATGCATTCGGGGAAGCTGGGGCCCTGGGTAAAGCTGAGTCCCAGCGGCTAGTGCACATCCTGGCGGAGGCCTGGGGAAGATCGCTGGTCAAGATGCTGGTCTCACCTCCTCCAGCCCAAATGGCTGTGCAGGATCACGGGCCAGGGAGAAAGACGGGGTCCCGGGGTGGCATCCTGAACACATTATGTCTCTTTAAAGGTCTCAGTAGCCGAGGTGGGAAAGAGCACAGGGCAGAGGGGATTTCTTCCCCTCTTCAGTGGCAGACTCCCCATTAACTCCCCAGCCCCACCCCTCCCAGGGCCACATGGGGTCTGCTCTGTGGCTGGCACAAGACCTTCACGAATCAGCCCAGGACCCCAGCTGGGCCCCTCTAGGGAGCTGGGTGAAGCCGACCTGGGCCTGACCTTGGAGGCGTCCAGGGGATGTTCCATCTTCTGCTCAGTTCTCTGCCCCCTCCCCGCTTCTCCCTCCCTGTAGCTCCTCTCCTGCCTGTGGCTCACTCCCTGCGCAGACGTCACTCTCTTCGCTGGGCCTTTGAGGGTCTCTTGCCTTCTCAAGGCCCCGGGTGACTAGCTCCAGCTGCCATTCTTGAGCCCTTCCTCAGCTTTGGGCGTCTCCTTTTTGTGTTGCTGCCCCCCGGGCACTGAAGGGAGAGCAGAGAGAAGAGGACCCCAGACCCCGTCTTACAGGGGAGTCACGTGACAAAGACCTGCTGTGCAGTGCCTTGCCTTCCTCCTGGGCTCCCAACACATGCACAGACACACCCTACTCGGCCTCACTTCCACTGGGGAAAATGTCCAGGGTGTGTGTGTGTGTGTGTGTGCACGTGCATGACTGTGTGCATCTGTTGTATGTGTGGCTTCATCTACCTGTGAGGGTGTCCATCCATGTTCTGGGGGCAGTGGCTACCTGTCCAGTGCACAAGTAATTAATTGGTGGGTGATAAAGCAATTAGCCCCAGAGCTTTCGAAAATAATGAATGAGGGTCCTGTAGATGTCAATATTTGAAAATACTAATTTAAGGCCTATTAGCTGAAACAAATTTTAATTAAACAGGGAATAATCAGGGTGATGAGAGGAAAATAAAAGCTCAGGCCAGTAGCCGAGTCTTGGTGAATGCAGAGTGAGACGGTGTGGATCTGGAGCTGGGGCCTGGCCAGGCGCTGCTTGGATCCTGAGCCAGCGTGGGCAGGGGAAGGGTAAAGAAGGTGATGTCACATTCCCGAGCTGGGTCAGTATCCTCACTGGGAGAGAGAAAGGAGGGCCGGGGCTGTTCCCAAGCAGACTCCTGACTGTGAGGAAGGAGGTGCGGGGGAAGCAGCTAAGCAGAGGGTTTTCTCCGTGAGTGCATCGGTGGGGCGTGGCTGTGTTTCCGAGGATGCGTAGGAGGTGTCACCCACAGTAGCTGGGACAGGGCTCACATCCAAAGGAGCCTGGCAGATTCCAGCCCATCTGGTGGACACAAAGCCTTCGGACGGACTCGTTTTTGTTTTCCCAGACAGGATCATCTAATTCCCTAAAGTCTCCGCTTTGCATAAAGTTTAAATCTGCCCTCCAAGGAAGATCTGCTGTCAGCGGGCTTATGTGGGACAGAGGACCGGGCCACATGGGTGGTGATCCCCTGAGTATCTGCTGGAAATGCTACTCCCTACCCTGCATCGGGAACCTCAGCCCCTGACAGTATGCTTTCTTAGGGAGCACATGCATTCACGTTCCCACTCCCCCCTCTGATCATCCTTCTCTCGGGAGGACAGTACCATGAGGGTGTGTGTGCATGTGAGCGCCAGTGTGCCTGCAGTTGTGTGCCTATGTGTCTGTGTCCACATGCATCTATCCATATGTTTGAGCAAATAGATCTGTGTGTCTTTGAGTGTCTACATGCATGTTTGAATGTGTCTGTGTACATCTGCTGTGTGTGTATGTTGGGGTCCTGGAATTTCCAAGCAGGCAGTGCCACCCCACAGGACCACTCTCTGCTCTCTTCCTAGGGCCAGCTCTAGCAGGCAGGCAGGACCCAGCTCACACCACTGCCCAGGGCAGCTCTAGCAGGCAGACAGGACCCCAGCTCACACCACTGCCCAGGGCAGCTCTAGCAGGCAGGCAGGAACATCCGCTCACACCTCTTTGTTCCGTTGTTTATTTATAACCCACCGCATTCCACAAACTATGGAGGTGGAGATCTTGGTTAGCCTGGGGCTCCCCTCTGGCATCCTCTAAGGCTCACTTCAGGAACCCAGAACGACCTCATCTGCTTTTTAGACTGAACTCTGTTGAAGACACCACACTTGGGGTGCATCCTTCCCCCCTGCCTTCTGAATCAGCACCCACTTGCAGCTCCTGCTTCCCACTTAAGTTCCAGCATTGCTGCTCAGCCCCTCTGTCTCCCAACTCTAAACCCCAAAGCCCAGGCCAGCTGGTTCCTCCCAAGAACTTGCTCTTCCCTGGGGCACCTCCTCCTTCAGCATCTCCCCTCTGGCCACGCCTCACAGGAGGTGGACTTTGGCTCTGCACCCTGCCCCCAGCCACCTGGCCTCAGCTTCAGCTTGCCCTGTGGGCAGACACCACATGGCCTCCTGCCCAGGCCTCTGCCCGCCGCCCCCCTCTTTGCATCTGAGTATGGGGCTGGGGACCCCATGCACTCAGTCAATGCTGCTGGAATTGAAAGTTGCATAATAACCTGGGGCCCCTTGGAAACTTTTCATCTCAACATGGAGACTGATTAAATAGCAACAAAAATAAATTATGTATACACAGGGTTGTAAAAGCACCCAGAGACGGGAGACTTGGGGTCTGTGCCTCATATAAATGCAAATACTGTAATAGCATTGCAGTGGGTCCCCACTGCCGCCCTGCGCACACCTGGGGCGGGGAGGCTCAGAGCCAGGGAGGATGGTGTATATTACAGCAGACAACAAGCTCGAGCCCGCTGTGGCTTTAAATAACACCCAGAGCCAGACTCAAACCCCAACCCGGTGCAGGAACTGACCCGGGATGCTATGGTTTAGGGCCTAGTTTGCACACAAAAGGCGACAGAAGCAGTTTGTGCATCTAGAGTCTGCTGGCAGGTGGGGAGGGTCCCAGAAGGGGCAGATGGGGTGATAGGAGGAGCACTGAGCAGGAAGTGCCTCCAGGTCTTGGCCCCCACAGTGGACAGTGAGGGGTGTCAGCCCCCCTCCAGGGGGTGCCGCCCCTAGGATGCCAGGCCCACGCTGCTCCCCTCTTGGCCCCGCCCCCAGGGAGGTGTTCGTTGCCTCTCCTCACCCCCAGGGATCTCACAGGGCGCTCACAGCAGCAGCTCTCACTTGGTCTGAAGGTGGGGGCAGGAGCTTTTTATAGCTGCAGGTGTCTCGGGATAAAGCTGACCCTCCCCCCCCCCCACACACACACACCCCCTCCATGGCCTGCTTCCTTCCTCAACCCTGGCTCTGGGGACACATCCCTGTGCTTGGTAGCTGAGGCCTGTGCCGCTGGGTGTGGCCGGGGTTCTGGGAGGAGTAAAGAAAGGAGAAGGCTTCATGAGTGAGCTGCGCGCCAGGACCCGCTCCGTGCTCTGCCTGGGACAGCTCTCCCCACTCTACCTTACTCACCACCTGCTCACTCTTTGGCATACAGTAGGCACCAGGTGAAAGGCTGCCAATTCATTCGTTAAAAAACCATTATGCTTCTTTTCCTGAAAGGCATGTGACAAAGGCATGTGTGTGTGTGTGTGTCTTCTTTCTTTTTGTTGTTCTGTTATGCAGCCTCTATCCCTCCCCCTTAAGTTATGCGAAACCTCTGTCAACCGCACAATAAGCTTAAAGTATCAAGTTCCCTGGCAGGTGAGCGGAGCACTCTGTGCCTTTCTGACTGCAGTCTTATTAATTCTCTCATCTCTACCTCCCAATACATCCACAAGGCTGTCTGGGCAGGTACCATCATGCCCAATGTACAGATGGGGAAACTGAGGTCCCAGGAGGCGGCTTGTGCATGCTCCCATAATTAGGCCTCCTGAGTCCTAGGCTTCTGTTCTGTGGAAAAGCTGCCCCACCTTGAACATTTAATTTTCCACTGACTGCAAGGAATGAGGGCATAAAGGGTCCCTATCTATTGCTGTGTCCAGGCCAGGAGGCAAGGAGGCCGGGAGACCAGGCAGGTTGCCTTGAGTCCCATCTGGTCCTCTCTTTGGGTCCACCCCTGCCGGTCCCCCACCTTCAGCTCACAGTGGCTGAGGAACAGCCAGCTCTGTAGGACACTGGCCCTCAGTGGACACCACCTCCTCGTCTGAGCATCTCATCTCAGATGGGGGCTATTGTGAGGGTCACCGGACAGTGTGTGGACGCAGCCTCCAGCATCCCCCTGCTGGCCCTATCCCAGGAGAGTCTCCCCACCCCCTGCACACCCCATTTAGGCCCAGAGTGGGGAGCTGGGAGGTGGAGTGGGGAAAAGGGTGTTTGTTCTTCTGCGACATATCTGAAAAGTCCAAATTAGAGAAACAAGAGAACAAATAAGAGAAATAATGGCAGGCCACCCCGTCCTCCAACTTTATAAACAGCAGCAAGCCAAGGGCAGTGAGGGCTGCCTGTTTTGCAGGCCAAGGAGACTGGCGCAGGGGACCGGACGAGCTGTGAGATGCTACGCGGCACGTTCCTAATGGAAAGTGCAGGAGAAGACAGCGCTCTCCCTCACGGGGTTTGGTAAAAATGTTGGCACAGAGTGTCTCCATGGTCAGTGTCACATGAGAATGAGGGGCCACTTACACGTGATGCTTTAGGGTTAGCAGCATCATTCAGGGCGGGGACCTGGGAGGCTCCTGGGACGCCCTTGGAGGACAGGTCCCAGGATGCCTGCTTGTGTGGCATCCCACCTTCATGAGCCCCCCATAGAGAGACCAGCTCTGCTTTCCCTGCCACACGGCCAGCGCCTCCCACTCACTGCTTCAGGCCTCCCCATCATTCTCCTGTTATAGGAAGTCTTCTTGGATCAGCCTCCTGCCTCTAATGCATTTCTTACTATGTCCTCTCAGCACCTTCAGAGTCTCCATAGTTGATGTTCTTTTGATTTGCTCCTGGTTTGCAGTGAGCTTGCACCTAGTGCCAAGAGCCTTTCCAATACCCGGCTCCCGTCCCAGTCTTGGGAGATACAACACAGGGATTCTATTGCCACACACACATCTTCCAATACTTTCTAAAACCAGGTCACAGAGAGGGTGAGGGGGTGAGCTGCCTGCTGGAGGTGAGGAGAGATGTAGGGTGTGGTTGGGATGCATCCTGGGGGGTGCCGCTCCCCCACCTTTCCATGGCCAGTGTCTCCTGAGCTCATGTCTCCCTAAGAAGCAGCTGTGCTCACAGGAATCCGAGAGCCAGAGGGGCTCGAGGGATCATCAGGTCCAGCCCCTTCTTGCTATTGGTCAGGGTGGGGAACCCTTTTTCTGCCAAGGGCCATTGGATATTTATAACATCATTCACTTAATATAATTCAGTGAAGAGACATTTATGTTGCTATGAAAAAAGCTCCTAGATTTATTGAATTTTGAGTCCCACCTGCAGTTGCCTTGTCAGGGCCAGACCAAACGACTTCGAGGGCTGTGATGGACCACGGGCCGGATATTCCCACGCTCCTAAATACATAAAGAGACTAAGGGTCTCCCTAGGGAAGGAGCCACTCCAGGCCACCCTGCATGGGGACAAGACCTAGACATGGTGTGGGCTGTGTCCCGTGCCCTGATCTTACCAACACAAAGTAGCGGTCGGTGCTCTCTGTTTTGTGGGGGCCATGTTTCTACTGCCTGGCCCCAGATGAGACTGAGCGCTGCTTGAGGCCAGGATCACCCCTGCCGCCCTGCCCGCGGCCCTAGCGTGTCCAGTGGAGCACAGAGCACACAGCTGGCAACTAACAGTGCTATGAACATCAGAGCCATTTTTGCTCAAACCTTTGATCTTGGAAATGATCTTAAAAATGCCATGTTATGGCCACAATTGTCATTGTCTAGGAAACATCTAGGAAGCACCAGCCAACCCTGGAACGGGCCACCTGGCAATGGGAGTTCCCTGCTGAAAGGTGGGTGCAAGCGAAGACCGGGTGACCGCTTGTGAGAAGCGCCGGGGAGAGGATTCCAAGGGTGGGTATGAGGGAGGACCCATGATTTCTCAGTTTCATTCTCTCTCTGAGGCTTTAAGATGCTGTCCCTCTGAGGATAAAAGGTGAGACGGAGCCCTGGACTGTGGCTTGCTTTGTAGAAAGCAGTCTTTGAGGCGGGCCAGCTCCTTCGGGATTTGAAATGCCTGTGAGAGGCAGAGTTTGGACGGTTTTACAGAGAAACCCGAGTTGAGCGCTCATTACACGTAAGGCGCCCTTTAGCGTGCCGGGTGCTGAGGGTAAGACAGAGGAAACCAGACCTGGTGTCTGGCTTCCCTGAGCTTAGAGTTTTGTTGGGGAGCAGGGCAGCTGCACATGAACTCTGAGACAAACCATAACAAGTAAATTAATAACACGAGAGTTAACTAATGGCTCCGGATAAGCAGGGAAGTGATGTTGGAAGGCCACACACTATTAGCTGCCCCCGGACGGGGATAGACAGCACAGCCGTGGGTTGCTCTGAGGAGGAGGGAGTGCCCACTTCCGGCTGCAGGTCTCGTGGTAGCCGTGGAGGCTGGTTTCGGGAACTGGCGATCTATTAACTGCAGTTGTGACCTCTGGGATTGGGCTTCCAAGGACCATTCAAGAGAACCCTCCTGTGGTCAGAAGCCCGGCGTCCCTCCCACGGTTCATCGGGGAAGGGGGTGCTATTGCCCATCATCTTCACTGGGGGAGGGGAAGGCCTCTGTGGCTCCTGTCCCCAAGGGCAGAACAGGCTTTGCTAAGTCTCTCCCTGCCCTTCCCTCCAGCTGGTCTGCTGATGTCAGGAGGCCGCAGCTGCAATCAACGAACACCTATGGCCACCAGCCTGTCCCAGTGCAGGGAGTGGAGAGGAGACACTGATCCCTGTACCCAATTCTGCATGTCTCCCCAATGCCTGCTTTGGGGTGCAGCTCCCTAAGCCCACCCTTGAGCACCCCCACCCCACCCCATCTGAAGCCCAGAGCAGGAAAAACGGGCACCTTATTCCTTCGCTGCCTCCTGTCTTCCCCGGGGAGGTGGCAGCTTGTGTTGGTGGCGATAAGGATGCAGATCTTTGGACCACTTCCTCCAAAACTCCGGGGTCCACAGGGGGGAAACTCCAGGGGGATGTGGGGAGGGTCCACAGCAGACCCTGCCCTACTGTAATGGTTCCCGCCTCTCCCAGCCCTGGTCAGGCTTCCCTTGGGCCCACGTTGGGAGCTGGGGTTGGGGGGCAGTGCTGCTCCTCACCATATTCCACAATTTAGGAGTCAGACCTTCAGCATCCTGGCTGCCTGTGAACAATCCCCCTTTGAGCTGATCTGAGATGATGGGAATTGCTCCAGCTGATCTGTCCCCGGGAGAAGAAGGTGACATGCAGAGGCCACTTGGACTGCAAAGCTCGAAGGAGGCCGGGGCCTGGTGGGCGCCCCCTCTCTCCGGTCGCCGCCGCTCCCGATCGCCTCTTGTCTGGTCTCAGCTCCCTGGGCCACTGAGTCTTTCTCTCTTAGGAAGATCTCCCACCCTTAGTTTTCCTTGCAGAGCTGAGATAACTTACAGCTTTTGAACTTAACAAATGATCAAGCTCTTCTCAGCTCCGGATCCCAGCAACACCCCCTTGCCTGGGTACTTTCTCTGCGATGACTCATCACTCAGGTGCCCCCCTGAGCCCCATCCTCACTGTGCACGTACCAAGTCCCAGCTCCCATGGGGTTCCCAGCCATAGCCTTTGGTTCAGCCTCAATGGCCACCCGGGATCCCTACCCACTAGTCCATTTTAGTGTGTCTTCCCGAGGGGCAGAACCCAAGGGACCCCAATCTCCCAGGCAGAACCCCACCTCAACCTCAAGAGAGCCTGCGGGAGGGGAGGAGAGAAGCTAGTGGGTGTGAGGAAACAGAACCGGAGGGGAAGGGAATGGTGTGCCAAGGTCACAGAGTGGAGGGGCGGTGGGCAGGTGGGGTGCTCCGGGAGCCCCAGGCTACAGCCCACTTGCCTCTCTCTCGCCTCTCCCTGGGCTGGGGCAGGTGGGAGGGCTGAGCTGGAGGCAGCAGGAGTGACTTCACATCTTTGTTGCTAGAGCTGCTGGGCTGAAAATGGTGCTCTCCTGGGCAGGCCGGCTCTGGGTGTGAAAAGCTCGCTCCCAGGGAGTGGCAGGAACCAGCCGGCGAGAAAAACGAACCACAGGCCTTTGCCAGCTTAGCTGAAGAACACAAGCATCGCCTCAACCCTGCTGACCGTGAACTGTGTTTAAGACAGAGTAACCACAGACTCACCCTGCCCAGCTCAGCGCAAATCAAATGCTCCCACGTTCAGAGCCCCATCGGTACCACCTCATTTCCCGAGGGCTTCCTGCTAAAAGTTGCACACCTTGTAGCATCTAATCCTCCAGCCGCTCTGGACGCAGGTGGTTAGCACCCTCATTTTATAGATGTGGAAACGGAGGCTCAGAGAAGTTACTTAGACTTCCTGAGGTCACACAGCAAATAAGTGCGGTCTGGAGCCAGGACTATTTGACCCCGGCCCTCTAGGGAACGTTCTCTTATTCCCACTGAATTGCTGGGCCACCCAGCAGGTCCCCAGCAAACACTTCAGGCTATAAAGGGTCTCCAGTTCACATCCCTTACCTCCCAGGCTGCTGCCTGCTTCCTCCTTAGGACAGTGATAGGAGAAACTGTGTTCCCGGTGCCCCTTAGGGTGGCAATTTTCAACCGGTGTGCTGCAAGAATTTTTAAAACATGCAATAGCTGCCTGGCTAAAAGGGGCACTGACCTCTTTTCCCTTAGATCGTCAACAATAGCCATCCGGTGTGAATGAATCAAAATTATACCTATTTTTTTTTGTCAGATCGGCAAAAAATATATTTTTTGGTGTGCCGCAGAATTTTAGTAATTAGTTTATGTGTGCCATAGGTGTAATGAAAATGGCTGCCCTAGGGGATGGTTAGAAAGGGAGGCACCTGCCCCCAGCTTGGGGGGAGTTTCTGGGCTAGAAAGAGCAGGCACTTCCCCTCTCTGCCCAGGGGCCAGGCATCTAAGTGTCTGTGTCAGCGTGATCGCCGGTCACTTTGTCTATTCCCAGCACGATCCCCAACCTTCATTTCCACCCTAAAGTACACTAGATAATTAAGTCTCTCTCAGGCCTCCTCAGTATAATGCAGATTAATTTATTATTTAAATCTGAATAGGATATTAGCTCATTGTCTTAATAGTTCTGATAAATGCTTGGGGGGCATGGGATGGAAATCCTCCCACATGCCCCCTCCCCAGGCAGCACAAAAAGACCCCACAGGCCTGGGAAGCAGCTGGTGAAATGTGTGCATGCCATGGGGGTGGGGGTCTGTGCTGGGGACCCCCAGGGTGCACAGGTGGGGGTGAGCACATGTAGTCCCTGCAGGTCCTAGAATTGGCTCTCTCAGTGTGGACCCCAGCTCCTCCTGCCCAGGAAAGAAAGAAGGGGAAGGTGGGGAAAGCAGAACAAAGAGCAATTTCTCAAGCTGGAGGCTTGGGGAGTCGGGGGAGGCCCTCCTCCCTCCTTTCAGGATGGGGCGAGGGCTCTGGGGCCAATTTCTGAGTGTCTACGGACCTGACTATGTGGTCTGAGAGCTGTGAACATCTTGGCACCTGTCTGCCCTTCTCAGAAATGGTTTGGGATAAAGACATCCTCACCCAATGATCCAGTGAAGGCTTTCAGTGGGAAAGGTCCCATGGAAACAGGGGAATGGGGTGCAAATTGTCTTTGCTCTGTCTCCCACTGGCCCCCATCATATATCCCAGGGAACCACAGTCAGGCCAGTGAGGCCCACCTCCTCCCCTATAAACAATGTCTGGGGAGTACCCTCAGGTAGGCTTCAGGGCTTGTCCTTCCCGCTTCTGTCTCCCACAGAGATATCCTCTCCACCTCCTGATCTCCACAGGCAGCAGCAGAGATGATAAGACCCTGATATCCAGAGGAGGGCACTGGCCAGGAGGGAGCTGTGGACCTTCCTGTTAAGCACCTCTGCTGTGTTCCCCGAGACTGGTATGTTGAAGTGCTAACCCCCAATGTGATGGTATTAGGTGGTGGGAACTTTGGGGGGTGATTAGCTTTAGATGAGGTGAGGAGGGTGGGGCCCCATCATGGAGTTAGTGCCCTATCAGAAGAGGAAGAAACCAGAGCTCCATCCCTCTCTACCATGTGAGGACACATGAGAAGGCAGCCATTAGCAGCCAGGAAGTGGGCTCTCATCAGCACCAGAATCTGCCGGCACCTTGATATTGGACATTCCTGTCTCCAGAACCATGAAAAATCAATGTCTTTTGTTGAAGACATTGGTGGTATTTTATCGTGGCAGTTTGAGCTAAGAGGCTCGAGAGAGAGTGGCCCAAGTGCAGAGCAGGGTGGTCACAGAACAGTGATGTGACTGGCGTCCAGGTGCCGGTGTTACCCATTGACACACAGACTGAGTGTCCATGGTGGGGTGCTTGGCAAGGTGGGCGGGGCGCAGAGAGGGCTGCCATGTCCTATGCTCGGGGCACAGGTGGAGTAGAAGGGGTGTCTTTTTACAGATAAATGTAGCTCAAGCAGTTGCCCTGACGGATGAGGAAACAGGCCAGAGAGGTCAGGGCTGGTGGGGGGAGTGGCAGCCTACCGCCCGATGTCCTGTGCCTCCACCAAGCCTGAAGCTCCCCCGGCTGCACCCTAACTTGGGAATGACTGCTTTAGGGTCACGTCTGCCCGGGTGCCCCCTCCCCCCAGGTCTGGAGTTGAGCAGGAGCCCTTGGCACAGAAGGTACTGAATCCAGCCAGGAAAATATATGGGACACGTCGTGTGGCTGTGGTTTCTTCACACCATCCAGTCATACAGCTGGCAATTAATTTCCCCTATAAATGAAACACCTTTCATATCACTTTATCTGGAGAGCTTGAATTGACAGCAGCGGGTGTAATTTATACATACTTTTTACCCATCTGTTAGCATTCAGGCTTCAGGCTGCCTGCGTGTTTTTTTTCTTCAATTCTCTCCCCAAATTGAAAGGATTAGGTTAGGATTAGGTGAGTGTTTTAACCAGATATTCACAAAGATGGATGGCGGTGTTTCCAGACGGCCGATGCCCAGGGGAGGCCCTCGCACGATGGTGGCCAGGTGGGGCTCAGTGATCTGGGAAATTGCCTCCACCTGAGAGCCCAGCAGCCCCTGCTGCTAGGAGCTGAGGCTATTGGGAGCCTGAGGGACTCTCCAGACCCGCCCTTCATTTTACAGGTGAGAAAACTGAGGCTCGGAGAAGCCAAGGGACTTGTGCAAGGTTGAGCAGCTGGCAGGAGGCACAGCCAGAACTGGAGAATAGCTCGTTTTATTTACCTTGAGGGGCAGAGGGGCGTAGATGGGACCTGGAACAGGGTTTCCAGAACTTAGAGCAGGACCCAGTTAGGACAATTTCTGGAGGGCCTTCTGACTGTGCATGCATCTGTGCGTGTGTGCACACGTGTGCATGTGTGTATAATAACTCGGAGCCCAAAGGGCTGACCACTCCCCTCTGCACATCCACAGCCCTGCGATGGTGTCCCATTGGCCTCGTCTCCTCTGTGTCCTGGGCTCTCTCTTCTCTCAAGGGGTCTTTCCTTCCCAGCCTTTCAGGGCCTTGGGGGCTGGGCCATCCTGGACTCCTTGGGGACCTCCACACCTGCATGGCCATCTTCATAGGCTCCTTCAGGAAGCTTTCCCCCACCCACACTCCCATTCCCCCAATCCCTGAAGCTCCCATGTCGGGGTGCAAACAAAGCCTTTCGGGCAGGTCTGGGAAGCGGGGTTCAGGCAGAATCGTGTCATTTCTGCTCTGGGCTGGGGGGCCAGGGAAGGTGTAGGTCCATCTTTGCATGTCACTAGGGAACTGTCTGTTCCCAAGACCCCTGAATCTTAAGCACAGTGGCCCATTCATTCATGTATCAAATGCCTGCTGTGTGTAAGACCCTGCCTCAGGTTCCCGGATGGAGAGATGAACACGACAGGGCCTGTCTTCAGAGGTCACGAGCAGGCCACTGGCCTTGGGAATGGCCCCTTCGGCCACCACCTCCTTCATTACCTCCTTCTGCCTCGGCTGGGCCCTAGGGCTGTTAGCAGTGTGACTCTGTCGGTGAGACTCAGTGAGATAGGTTTGCATTAATGCAGGGGCCTGCGGAGATTTGGCCATTAAATGTTACATTAGACCCAAGGTGTCCTGTACACGCTCCCGGTGGAGTTTTCCAGGCAGCCTTGGCTGGGGGGCCTTGTGAGGGGGAACGTGCTGGAACTAACAACCAGGTGCAGAGGAGAGAGCTGGGCTGGCGCTGCCCATGGAGCTCCCAGGACATCCTAGAGAACCAGGAGGAAGGGCAGGCGTGCCCTTGCCTCCCGTGCAGCCCCAGCAGGCCCTGCTGACCTTGGCTGGGCACCCAGTTCGTCCCGGACCCAGCGGGGCAGTAACCAAGCTTGCCTCACAGGCTGGGGGCAGCCTGATTTCACTGCTCCTGCCATCTAAGGAGCATTCCGCCTCCTCAGACCAGATGTCTGTTTTAGTTCCAGAAACACAGTCACGGGAGTGACGAGAGAGACAGAGTTCCGGGAAGCTGGTTTCCCTCCACGAAGGAGGTGAGACCCTCGGGGATAATTAGTGAATGGCACTGGCTTAATTTAAAACACAACTAACTGCATCCTATGGGGCAGGTGATCACTGCCCTGAGAGGCCAGGAAGGGAGAGATGCATGTTGGCTGAAGTCATCTGGTCTTCCTGTCGACCTCTTAACGACCCAGCCACCTAATCACCTACCTCACCCACCTAATCACCTGCCTCACTCACCTAATCACCTACCTCACCCACCTAATCACCTGCCTCACTCACCTAATCTCCTACCTCAACCCCTCTCAATACCCACCTGCCCAAAGTATCCTCCAAGGACCCTGGGCAAATCTAGCAGACTCTCTGAGCCTTGTTTTTCCTGTTGCAAGTAGAGATAAGACCCCCGCCCCCCCCCCCCATCTCCTCCTGAACTTACTGAAAGGATGTGATGTGCCTGAAGATGAAGTGTAAAGTGGTACACGGAGTGCGAATAATACCAGATGGGGGTATATTATTACTGTTGTCACCATCACGGCCATGCTGCTCATATCTAAGCCCTTTCCGACTGGAGACATTTCCCAACTTTCCCTCCCTTGGACCTGCTACTCAGCACCTCACGAGAGGAAGGGCTGGGGTTTGTTTTTAAAGATCTCCTCCCAGATCCGGAGGAAGCTCCAGCCGCCCAGCCCAGTCCCCTCCCTCTTTTCCTGCTGTTTCAGACTTTATGCAGAGCTGGCTTCTCCTGCCTCCCAGCAGCAGGGGGAGGGAGGAGCCGGGGAGGGGTAGGGGCAGGCCTATGGGGCTGTGAGAGCATTAGGGGCCTGCTGGTTGCAGGGCAACCACAGGCAGATGCCGGATGTGTTTGTGTTTCCAACGTTAGAGCTTTAGAACCAGAAAAACAAACTGGGAGCTTCAAAACCAGGAAGCTAATTGTTCAGATGGGAAGATATTATTTACAGTGATGGGGCAATTAGGAAGGAGAGGCTAGCATGAGCCAGGGTGGCTTGGCTGGTCACCCTGTACAGATGATGGGCAGCCAGGGGGCCAGCATCTGGAGCCAGACTACCGGCCTTGTAGTCACCCGCTATTTCACAAGGTCATCCTCTTTGGGGGAAGGTGCACATCGAACAGAAGAGGACACCTATGAACCCCGGGGTTTCAGGGGTGACAGTCAGTTCGCCCCTATACACCACAGACATGTGGCCCTGGGGTTTCAGGGGTGACAGTCAGTTCGCCCCTATCCACCACAGACATGTGGCCCTGGGGATCCTTCTATGCTTTCCCATCAGCCCCCTCCCTGGGAAGCCCTCCTGACTATTGCAACTTGCACCCATCCTCCCTCCTGAACCCCCTGAACCCCAAGTCTGCACAGCAGAGAGACCCTTGATCACACAGCACCCTCTATCTGGGGCTTTTCCTTGGTGGGCCTCCCCCCGACTCCCCTTGCCAGGCCCAGGGATGGACATGCTGCTGGCCCCACCTGAGTGAGGAAGGGAGAATGAATTACACAGGGGCTTTGGGAAAATGAGTGGAAAGGGAGGAGGAAGGAGAGACAAAAATTACCAGCAGCAGTTCAGTTAAAGAAACAAATAAAAACAGGAGTAACGTGGCCTGTGTGCCCCCCAACTTCATCTGCCCACTCACTGGGTCTTGTCATCCTATATAATAAAAGCCTAATATGCAAATTGCCCCCTTGACCGGGAGTTCGACTAGGGGACGGGGCCGCTGCGGGGAAGGGAGGCGCCCCTGGCCGGCAGCCGCTAGGGACCCTACTGTGCATGAATTTCATGCACTGGGCCTCTAGTAAAGAAATAAAGACGGAAGTTGAGAATCCACACTCAACATGAACCAGACTCTTAGATCTCAGATTGATTTGGGCTAGTCATTTGAGAATACTTAAAAACTGCAGATCTCATAAAAAAAAAAATCATTTTCCCTTTGAAGCAGAAAGTGGCCCATTTGCAAATTAATGGCTGGGTGGGCCCAGGCCCCTCCAGGAAGGGAGAAGGGATGGCGCCGCCAATATCTGAGGAGGGCGGGGCTGGGGGTGATGGTCATCACAGGGCCAGCTGCTGCTGAGCGAGGCTGGACCCAAACCGCGCGGTGAGCTGTGAGAGGCTCTGCTCTGACTCTGGGGAGAAGGAAACGAGACGGGGCGGCTTTCAGTCCACAGGGTGTGTTCCTAAATAGCAGGAAAGAGATTGTGCTGTGCTTCTCCTCCGGACATTTGTTAGAAGTGGCTGGGCAGCCAACGGCACAGACGGCTGGAGGGCAGTGGAAGCCACGTGCCCGGGAATGGAGGCAACGTGAATGTCACACTTGTCCAAGGAGCATCGGGCAGCTCCATAATCTCCCCTCTCTGCTCTGCACAATGCCCGCTACCAACTCTGCTGCCTTCTCTGTCCCTGATGCACCGGGCTTGTTTACACCCATCGTCCTCCTAGGCCTGTGCTCAAAAATCCTGCCTGATCCGCAGGCTCCTGACGTCCACGGCACGCAGGGTGCTCGCCTGTAAAGCACTTGAGTAGCTCTTGTCTTCCCCAATGCGGGCCCCTAGGGGGCGAGAACCTGCTTCTCTAGGACACCCGGTGCCCCTGGGTGGCCTGGTGGGTTGTGAGTCCCCCTCTCCTGTGGATTAGTGCCAGGCTGCAGGGCCTCGCCGGGGCAGAGCCCTCGTCTGTTTCTGCCTCGAGACCTCCTGGGATTTCTTTCCTTTGCTTACAAAAGTGAAGGAAGAAAGGACAGGCACTGTCATTCTGTTTGAAAAGTAGATGCAGGAGGCAGGCAGCTCTGGGTTAGCAAGAGAGGGAGGTGTCTCCTAAGTGCAGCACGGCCCCACCCCGCCCCACCCCTGCATCCGATCCCAGCGCACTGTGCCATTGCTGGAGGTTTGGAGAGAGGCTGCCCAGCTCCCTCAGGAAGTGCCGGCTCCCCGCCTCTGTAGTCATCAGTGTGGGAGAGTGGGGAGCAGAACCCCGAGTTCTCGGCTTCCTCACCCTCACCATGGCGGTCACCGACATGGAGTCTCAGCCTCTTACTGAACACACAAGCTCAGTCTCTTTTGGGTCGGATTCACCCAGCCTTCACCTACCAGATAGTTACTGCCCAACACAAACTGCCCAGTGAGACCTCAATTGAACAAGTACAGATGCTCCTCGCCTTATGATGGGGTTCCGTGCAGACACACCCACCATAAGTCAGAATGCACCTAATACACCTAACCCACTAAACCTCACAGCCTAGTCTCTCCTACTTTAAACGTGCTCGGAACACTTAAATTAGCCAACAGTTGGGCAAAACCATCTAACACAAAGCCCATTTTATAATAAAATGTTGAATATTTCACATAACCTCTTATGTGTATCACTTTCGCACCATTGTAAAGTTGAAAAATCGTAAGTCCAAGCATTGTAAGTCAGAGATGTCTGAGTTCATTGTGCATATTCTGAGCAAGGAGCTCTAAAACAGATGCTAAAATTTAGAGGTTACGTAATTGAATATAGGCTCCATGGTACATACTCATGGTACATGTCTGTGAGATTCCCTTCATGATCTGAAAAGCCTGCCCTTGAGTCATAGCACTGCCACATACTGGTGGTGTGAACTGGGACCAGTTTTTTAACTTCTCCCTGCCTCAGTGTTCTCATCTGTAAAATGGGTCCTTGTGATGATTAAATAAGTTAACATATGTAAGTGCTTAGATCAGAACCCATTAGATTGTTATTTCCGGAGTTCCTCCTATGTGTGGAGCCTAGGTGAGATGCTGAGCCCACCCCCGCCTTAACCCCACCCTGCTCATCCTGCACCTGGTGCCCTCATCCCATACAGACCCCCTGTGTGGGCAGGGCCGGGCACCTTGAAGCCTGGAGGAGCCAGAGCCCAGGACAGGATTGGGGACACTGTGGGCAGTCAGGCAGGAGCTGCTGCTTGAGGCTTTGATGGACCCCTGAGAGAGGCAACTGTGGGAGGAGGCAGAGGGCATCGGCTGTGATGCCTTCGGGGGTGCTGGAGTCCATTTACGGCGAGGTCACTTATGAATATTAAATTCTTTGCTCCAGGCTCCAAAGAGTGCTACTGTCCTGCCCTACCCAAAAGTCAAGGTTACAGCCATAATAAACAAAGCCGCCCTTCTCCAGGAGCAATGCACAGGCGTACACACACACACACACACACACACACACACACACACACACACACAGTAGCACAGGAGGAAGGAGGAAGGGCAGGGGTGGGCTCACGGGAGCCGTTTCCACACCCTGGCTTCCTGGGACAGGTGCTTCTCTGCACTGCCTGGGACCTCTCTCAGCTCAGGGCCCCTCGCAGGCTCAGGATAGACCCTCCAGGAGGCCCCGCCCCTCTGCCTCCCCTTACTTCCCTCTCCAACCAGGTTCTCAGAGGCACTAGGTGCCGTCAACAAAAGCTATGGGATTTTGACTCTCCAAAAACCAGAACTTCCAGGAGAGGGTGCTGTTGGCACATTCTGTGAATGGGACGAGGGTGCTGGGTGTGTGGGCTGCAGTGGGCACGTGGCCGGCCTGCTTCAGGGGCAGAGGCCTGGGCTGGGGCTGGTCACCTCTGGAAGGGGGAGGGGCCATGCAATCTGACTCTGGTGCACTTGTTAGAATGCCTGAGGGTGGGACCCTGGAACTTGCCTTCCAGCCATCACCTCCAATGCTGGCTGATTCAAGCAATGGCTGAAGACAGGGCCAGAAAGATGTGTGACATAAGCCCCCCCACACCCCCGAAACTGCCGCAGGGTCTGGTCTGCCTTGCCCCAGTGAGCATACTGGTGGGGGGGGGGGGCTGCTTCTCCATCCTCCCACACCCCAACAGAAGCAGAGCTAGGAAGGGTTACCAGGGTTCAGGAGGCAGAGTCCCCGAGGGGAGTTTGGGGCCTGCTAAGAAGAGGTCCAGGGTCTGGCAGTCACGCATCCAAATGTGTGTGTGACTCAGGGTTGTCACCTCGTGGGGTGTTGCTACCGCCAGACAGCCATGGCTGAGTTACAAGGACACAATGATTAAGATGATTAAGCAAAGGAGAGAGAGTGTGTGTGTGTGGGGGGGGGGCACGGGGTGGGGAGCGGGGAGCGAGAAACACACACAGACCTGCCGATGGGTGACAGACACAGGGAGACAGAGCAGAGATACGGGCAGAGGGACAGAGAGACGAGGAAAGAGACAGACACAAGGACAAGGACTTGGAAGGAAAGGAATTTGGGAGGAGAGGGAGGGATGAGTGTGATTCATTCTGAAACTCCCACAGAGCTTGTCCTGAGGAGCTGGAGGAGAGACCACAGGGGCCTTCCGTGGCCTGCTTGCCCCAGGCCCCTCTCCGTCCTCTGTCTCCACCAGCACCGCCTCCTCCTCCTCCTCATTGTTACCTGCCCTGTGAGCGTCCATGCGGTGCCAGGCATCACATGCACGTCGGCTTTTATCTTCACAACAGCCTCCAAGGCAGGCGGCGTGGGAAACACCGACAGGGAGAGGGAGGCTCAGAAGGGACAGAACACATTCTGACCTGTAACTCCTTAGCACCATCTCCCCCTCACGCTTGCTGCTGCTCCTAGGAAGGTTCCAAACATGGGAGATTTGCTTCCACAGGAAGAGACCCCTGGGCTGTGAGGCTCTGTCCTCTGTCCGTGAGGTGTGTGGATGCACGCACGCATGTATGTGTGCATGTGTGTGTGTGTGTGTGTGTGTGTATGTGTGTGGGGGAGGGGGTGGAGTGGGCTGGGGACTCTGCAAATACTACAGCCATCCGTCACTTTGCACCCTCACTATGGAGAGCAAGGACCTTGGTCGGTGGGCTAGGGTTCCCCAGGAGAGGGAGAGGCCGGGAAGTTAGGCAGCCCCTGCCAACCCCTCCCGTGTACAGCCCTAGTCCGGAAGGGCCAGGCCTGGCTGACGCATGCCAGCTCTCTAGGCCCCTCCCAGAGCTGCTCCCCTGGGACACATGGCCAGGAAACCAGGGAGAACAGGGAGACGCCTCGTTGCTCCCTAACACAGGCTGAGGGTCCCCACTGCCAGGCTCCCTGCGCGACAGAAAGCAGGACAACCTTGGGCGGCAGATGCCACAGGCTCAGGTCTGAGCCCCGACTCTGCCACGAAGGAGCTACATGCCCCGGGAAAGGTCCCCCACCTCTTGTGGCAGCTGCACCACGTGTGCAGTGGTTCCGGCCTCCTGGTGTACAATCGCACCGAACCTGTGTAAAGCACCGGCACGCTCCGGGCACACAGCGGACCCTTGGTGACTACCTGCTGACTTTTATCATTCACATAATTATCTGCTCTCCTTCAGTGCCCCCCTCCTCTCTCCCCACCGCTCCCCTGCTCCTTAGTCCCATCCCTTCTCCCCAAACCCTCAAGCCTGTTTTCAGAGGGCCTGCTAGGTGTCGGGCTGCTGCTAGGCTGGGAGCCATGATGGGGTGGCCCCGGTGTTGCTGGGGCATGGTTCAACTCCACTGGGCGATTTCTCCATGCGCAAACCTGGATCCAGGACAAGACACATCAGCCTTTCTTTTCCCTTCCTGGAGCTCCCACCAAACAGGGGAAGCACGTCAAGTACACAAATGATCTCCCTCCCTCCCTCCCTCCCTCCCTCCCTCCCTCCCTCCCTCCCTCCCTCCCTCATTCACCATTAGCAGCATCTTCACCCTCTAGCAGTGTGGGGTCCGCTGCAGCGTGAGGACATACAGCAAGGTCCTGCATGCACCAAAAGCAGAGTTTAAGTAAAAGGATCGGCTCAGGAAGGCGAGGGCCATTGTCCTGAGGCTGATGAAGTGCCATGGGGGCTGCCTGGGCAGGGCTGGTAGGGGCTCCGAGCCCAGAAGCCAACCACCAGACAAATGGGCCTGAGTTTCCACAACCCTGAAGGTGTTAGAGAGGTTTCGCCCTGATTATAACCTTCACCCTCCTGGTTGAGGTTTAGGAAGAACCTTGTGTGTGTTTTTTTAAAAATTGTTTTTATTTATTTTAGAGAGAGAGGAAGGGAGGGGGAGAGAGAAACATCGATTGGCTGCCTCCTGCCGCCCCTTACTGAGGATGGAGCTGCAACTTGGGCATGCGCCCTGACCGGGAATCAACTGGAGACCTCTTGGTACATGGGATGATGCTCAGCCAGCTGAGCCACACCGCCCAGGGCAGGCCTTATGTGTTTTCTCTCTGCATCCTCTCAACAGCCTGGGAGGGAGCCAGGCCACAGCTAAGTGCCCGGATGTCACTTACAGACATTGCAAAAGGAAGGACAGCAACTTCCTGCAGTCCCCCCACCCCACCCCCCTGCACTGACGGTCAGAACTGGGACCAGAACCCCAGCCTCGCTGGCACCCAGGGCTCCCTTTAGACCCCTGCACCCACTGGGCCTTCCTATCAGCTGCTGGATTGGGGCGGCGGCTTTTGTTTTTCTCGATGTGCAGGCTCGGCCCCCAGGCCCAGGAGTTCTGAGCAGCCCAGGCCCACCCAGCATGGCCTTGCGGCCAAAGGCACAGCCCTCTTCCTAGCTTAGCAGCCTGCTTGTCACTCCTCTGGGCTTTGGCATTCTCCTCTGGTTTGCATCTACCCCAGTTTCAGGTTTGGGCCAAAGTTCCTGACTTCTTATTGAGTGATTGTCTTTTGGGGGACACTCCTTCATGTATCCAGTCCTTTGGCCCACCACAGTCCATTCACTCCTCTAAATGAGCTGACTGAGCACTGGTTGGCCAATACCTCTGGGCAAGGGCCCCTCACTTCTGCACACGAGCTCCCCCCGTTTCCCGAGGACCCCCAGCCTCCATTCTGCGGACAGGAACATGTCTCCTCTCAGAAGCACCCCGGGGAAGCCCGCGTCAGCCCATGGTGGAGTTCGGTGCTCCCTGTATTAGAATTAGCCAGAACCGTGTAGCTCCAAAAGGCCAGCTGCGCAGAAAGGCTGGGTCAGTCCAGACAACTCTGGAATCCAAGCGGCATCACCACACCTCCACCTCCCGCCTCCAACTCAGAGGGAGGGAGTTTCTCATCACCAGAGGCCTTGGGCTCCTGGTGACCACTGGAGCCCGAGGCCAGGCAGGTCTCGAGGATTCTTTCTTTCTCCCCTGGGAGGTCACAGGTCCTTCTGAGAATGGGGCAAGGCTCCAGCCCACCTCCTCCGGGAAGCCTTCCTGACTACCACAAGCCCTGACCCACGCTGAACCTGCCTCCCATTGTGTGGCCCCCCTGTTGTCCCCTCAGAAGCTGAGTGGGTCTCTCATTTTCCAGACTCTGCCCTCAGTGCCATGTAGGGGGATGCCAGTTATGAGGCATTTGCTGACTGGCCAGGAGGGGAACGGCCACCATCCGCCATGCCCTTCTCCGCTCTGGCTGTGGAGCAGGCGCTGGCCCCCAACAGCGCTCTGGCATCTGGGAGGCTGGCGGGAACCGCCACCAGCAGCTCTGACCGCCTTCAAGGGCACTGCCAGGAATAGATGCGGCCACCCCGCCGCCTGCGTGGGCCTGACAGCCCGCAAGTGCCCTTTCTCCAGACTCTGCGCACTTCCCGAGGCATGCTCAGCCCGGCGGCCTGGTTCCTTAGGGGTGAAAGCTCCGTTTGGCCCCTGGTCCTGGCTCTTGAGAATGTGTCCAGCCACCTTCCACAGCACAGCACAGCACAGCAGACGCTACCCTGCCCACCTCGTGGCCAACAAGCTGCGGGCACTGGGTTAGTCAACCAGGTGCAGAGGCAATTGATTGCTCAACAGCAGCCCAGCACAGGCCTAAAAACAGGAGCCCTTAGCGACAGAGCTGTGCCTCTTTGCTTTCTAGCCAAGAAACAATGCCAGGGTGATGAGGTGGCTTGCTCAGAGTCACAATTTGCTAGCAGCAGGACCAGGCCACCAACCCACAGCTCCTCACCCAGCCAGGAGCCAAGTTGTCCATGGGGAAAAGATGACCCAGGGTTGGAGGAGAGAGGACTTCAGATAGAAAGAGACACCTAAACCCTATTGCACAGGTGGCATTCAGGTCCTGAGAGAAGAGGAGGACATCATCCCAAGACATGGAGGAGAATGAGCTACTTCTAAGTGACAGTGAATAGATCAGCGTGGCCTGGACAGTGGGCTCATGGGGAACAGGGGGAGACAGACGGAGTCTGTGACTATGTGGAACCCAGGACCGTGACATTGAGACACTGGGCGCCCAATCTCACCTCTGCTGTGAGGGTGATTGCGTGACTCTGGACCAGCGGGAGGAATTGTCACCCACTCACTGAGTCTTGCAGGGTTCATTGAGTGAGCCCTGGGCACTGGGTGACAGGTCCTGTGCCAGGATCTGGGGACAGAGCAGCGGACAGGGTGCTTGCCCTCATGAAGCACACAGACTAGTGGAGGGAGACGAGCAATAAACATGCAGTCAGGGCATAATGGGTTGGGCGGTAATGGAAACAGGGAAGCAGGGGGAAGGAGAGAGGATGCTGGCTCTGGGGCCAGGGGATAACTATTTTATACACTGAGTGTCCAGATTATTATGATCTCTGAATGCATAATAATCTGGCCACTCAGGGTATATCCTATATAATAAAAGGCTAATATGCAAATTGTCCCCTCCACCAGGAGTTTGACCAACAGGCAGGCCGGCCAACTGCCCATGTTCCCTCCCCCTGGCCAGGCTGGCCGGACCCCACCCATGCACGAATTCATGCACTGGGCCTCTAATATATATAATACACACACACACACACACACACACACACACACACACACACTGAGTGGCCAGAATATTATGCGTTCAGAGATCGTAATAATCTGGACACTCAGTGTATAATAGTAGAATGGCTTCTCTGAATAAGGTGACATTCAAGAAGAAACCCAAAGGCAATGAGGGGACGAAACAAGTGAGTATGCGGAAGAAGCGTGTTCCAGACAGGGGGCACAGCATGTGCAAAGGCCCTGAGGCAGCTGTGTGTTGGGCCAGCTGGAAGAAGAGCCACGTACAACCTGTGGAAGCAAGTAGACCACAGGAATTTCTCAGCTCACCTCCTAAGACAGCGCCTGCTGAAGCATGTGCTTTGCCCCTTCCTGTGCCTGGGGCCGAGCGAGTAGGGTTCTTTCCTCAGCCAACTAGAGAGCTGGGTCACCCTTTGCTAAAAGGTGACCCAAAGGTGAAATTTGGAATCGGTGACCCAGCCAGGAAGAGAAAAGACAAGGCCCTGAATTCTTAACCTCAAGGTGTGTTCCTCATGTAGTGCGAGGTTCTTTACTCTGAGATTCATTCTTCCACACACAGGCCCAGAGCAGAGACTTATGCCCGACCCCAGCAGTCAGAACTGGGGCAGAGAGAGGCTGAAGTTCCTGCTAAGGTGGGAGAAGTCCTGGGAAAGGCATGAGGGCTTCCTGGAGGAGAAACCCAAGGAGTGTCTGCCTTGGGAGTGCCTGAGGCAGGGCAAGAGAAGCAAAGGCTTGAGGCTGGTGTGTGTGTGTGTGTGTGTGTGTGTGTGTGTGTGTGTGTGTGTGTGTTGGGAGGAAGGGGGAAGCTGAGGGACCCCACTGTGGCTGGGGAAAATGCTGAGTATGGGAGAGGAGGAGAGGTTCTGGCCATGTGTCTGCTTCCAAGTTAGGACTTGAGTTTGTTCTCTTTTTTCCCCTCGCTGTTTGTGTCTGTGTGTCTGCCTGAGTCTCTGTCGGTCTGTGGGTGTGTGTCTGTGGGAATGTCTCTCCGTGTCTGTCTCTCTTTCATCTCCATCTCTGTTTTGCTCTCAGTCTCTCAGTTTCCCCTTCTGTCTCTGTCTGTCTCTGTCTGTCTGTCTCTGTCTGTCTGTCTCTGTCTGTCTGTCTCTGTCTCTCCCTGTTGGGCTGTCTCTTTTGGTCTCCCTCCTCCCTGCCCCCTCTCCTCTCTTTCTCACAACAGGAAGAGGTCTGCAAAGGACTGCGATTACCCTCCCTCTCGCCTCCCCACCCTTCCCCCTCCCCAGGTTTTTTCTCTCGCTCCTTATTCAAGGCAGATAAAGTGCGCACAGCTGCTCCCAGCTGAAACGGGCCTTAATTGCACCCCCGTTGCCATGGCGATCCCTGATGATCTCCGTGGCTGGAATGATGCCCTCCGATCTGCCTGCTGGGGCCTCGGGCTGCACAGCCTTGCCGGCCCTGGAGCTGACCTCGCGGGCACTCTGGAGGCGGCAGGGCAGGCGCTGCCTCAGCACACCTCACAGTCCCCCGTGCCTTTCCCCTCCTCCACCCCTAACTCCACCACTCCCCACTCCCCGGGACAGTCTGGGGTCTGGTGCCATAACGCACAAGCTCCCAGGCAGGGACAAAGCCTTCCTCTGCCACCAGCCTAGGCCCAGGTTTCGGGGTGAGAAGGAGGGGTTCCAGGTCAGAGCTCTGTGCTCTAGGCCCCATCCCCTCACCTGTGGACCTGCCACAGCCACACCCACCATGGGTGTGGGAGGCTTGTCAACGCAAAGCAGCCCATTTATGGCAGTTTCTATCTGAACAAGCCCTGGCCACTGGGAGTTGGTGAGCACGGTAGAGGGAGGAGCTCCAAGACCCCTCCTCCGGGGTGCCCCGGTTCTGCAGGAGAATGAGCTGCCTCTGCCCCCCACCCCCCCTGCGAAGACAGCAAGAGGGCAGGGAAGGAGGGTGGAGACCCAATGAGCTCCAGGAGGAGGGGAACACGAGAAGGGGACATGCTTCCTGGTGCCTGGAGGGCGCAGGCAGGCCCACTGTGGTTCAGGGATGTGAGCCCATACAGGGAGCCGGGAAGGCTGTGTGTGTGTGTGTGTGTGTGTGTGTGTCCGTCCCACATCCCTGCTTCATACTGCCCTCCACAGACCCTTCCCCTGGACTCTGAGCTGGGCCATGTTAGAGTGTGTTCACAGCTCAATGGGTCCTGACAGGGGTCTCAGTGAGGGCAGCGCACTTAGCGCCCAGTCCGCCTACCCTGAAGAGCCATGTGCCAAGCCCCGGGCTGGCCCTGAGCTTCCCAGGAAGGCCTGCACCGGCTCTGTTCCCTTGACACCCCACTTCTGCTGGGCCACTGAGCCCGGCTCCTGCATCTAGGAGGGCCTGGACTGGACGGGGTGTTCATATCCCAGGCCCCTCCCCTTCCCAGCAAACCTGGAGGTGAGGGGGTGTTCTAGCACTTTCTGTCCACTGCCTCGCTCTGCATCTGAGCCCTACTCTTGCCAGGCAGGGGGACAAGGCTTTGCCCTCTACGCTGTGCCAGAGCCCAGGACTCAGCCTCTGCTGGCCCTTCTGGGGGCTGGCATGTGCCACCTGCCCATGGCCAGGAGGTGGGAGTGTGGGATCAGGGCAAGGTCTCCTGGACCTGAGTATATCTGATGGCCTGCTCTCCTCCACGAGGGTGGCCGGTGAGTGTACACCACCTGAGCCACTCTTGGTAATGTAATAATAGTAATAATAGCAGCCGAATAATAACAGCTACTGCCTATTCCGGGGCCACCACGCACGGGTGCCACGGGTAGCACCCCACATCCCACAGTGTGGTTCTCTCAACGCTTGAGGTCAGGGCTGAACTCTGCACGGGTGGGGAAACAGGTCACCTGCCCAACCGAGGCCACTGAACTCCTGGTGGCCATGCTGTTGGCGGCCATGCCCGTGGGACCCTGAGGTGGTCCCGGAGGCCCCAGTGGGCAGTGCACTGGGGGCTGCAGGGCTCTCAGGCCCCAGCACGTCCTGTGTAGGAAGGCCACAGGTCCCGGGGGCTGCAATGCCACCTCCTGCATTGTGTTGCCGAGAAGTCGAGTAGCTGCCTCTGGGGAAGGCTTTCTGCATGCGGGTCTGCGTCAGTAACACCCCTGCCATTGAAGCGCCCATCCCACCACCGCCCCAAGTCCCCTGGACGCTGCTCAAGGAATCACACCCCCATTCTTTCCTCTCCACTCTCTCTTTCTAGCCCCAAACCTATTTCCTTGCTGCCACACAAACCTATCACATTACGAGAGGAAAGTTGTAATTGAAATAAAACAACAACTATAACAAAACACACTACAACAAAACACACTACAAAGCAAATAGCACTCCTCCTCCCCCCGCCAAAACCCACAAAAAAACCAAAGCCCAAAACACACACCTGGAAACAACCATTGCAAAGACTGGTCTATTGGGAAGCAGGAAAGCAGAGCCCAGCCCTTTGCACCCCTCAGGTGGAGGGAGCTCCTCACTGCCCCGAAAGGTGCTGGCAGGTGCCAGGAGGCAGGTGCTCTGTTCTGCAGAGGAGCCGGATTTCAGAGTCTCTTCCTGCCCCAGTGCTCCCAGTCAGACCACTGGACTCCCTTGGGGCCCCATCCTTGGTTGGATTGGGAGCAGCAGCCCTTGGCTGGCTTCTTCTTGCACTCTTAGCACCCGCGTCAAACAGCTCAATCTCCTGGTTCTCACTTGTACGTCTTCACCCTTACACTCCCTGAAGGCAGGGGTGTGGCTTAATCTTCCCTGCGTTTGCCCGCAGCTTTGCTCATATCCCAGCAATGTGCAAAGTGTTCGGTAGGACGGCGCTGATGTACATCAGGGCTATACTGTGCACACCTGTCCATGCGGACATGACCATCAGGCATAAGAAAAAGGAAATAGGATCGGCCTGCAAAGGAGACTTTGCTCTCAGCGTCATACTTTGTTTAATTAACAGTCTCCACTGGGGCCATCAGCCCTGAAAGATATTTATAAAAATCACATGCTTAACCTTGGGAATGAAAGAGTCAATGAAACACACTGTTCCCACCTTATCAGGCTCAGGAAACAGGCTCGAGATGTGCTAAAGCCCTCTGCGAGGAGAGCGGCCATCCGTTAACTAGTGGCCTTGGGCCCTTCCTTGCCGTGGCCACTCTGGGAGGAGAGGCACCATCCCTGGAGTCAGCCCCATCCCGTACCTGCTCGCCAGCGCATTCTCCAGGGCTGCCCAAGGTTTGCTTTGCTAAGTGGTACTTTGGGAGGGAAAAAAAAAAAAAAACTACATTCATATATATTTTTCTCTCTCTCCACTCAAAATCTCTGGGCTTTTTCATATGAGAGCTTTTATTTCCTTAAAACAGCAGCTGCTTTCATTTAGTTTGATGGATTTAATGCATTTAGAGGCGGGAGGAGCAGGTGGGAAGCACTGGATTTCTCCAGCCTACCTGCTCATACCCTCCAAAGGCTGAAGCTACCTAGTATGGAGCATCCCACACCTGGGGGAAAAATCCTCCCTTCCTTTGTCTAAGATAGAGGATTTAACTCATTCTGAGGGTGCATGTCAATGAAAGTCCCCCCTTTCTAAAAAACATTTTTTTGTTGATTTCACAGAGGAAGGGAGAGGGAGAGAGAGATAGAAACACCAATGATGAGGGAGAATCATTGATCAGTTGCCTCCTGCCCACCCCACACTGGGGATTGAACCTGCAACCCAGGCATGTCCCCTCACTGGGAATTGAACTGAGACCTCCTGGTTCATAGGTCGATGCTCAACCGCTGAGCCCTGCCGGCCGGGCTGAAATTCCCCCTTTTGAAAATTTCTCTGCCTTTTCCTGGCCCCTCTTCCAAAGTTCCAACTCTTGCCTTTCGCTGCAATGTCTCCTCCTCCTGGGAAAGCACCGCTCGGAGTGGCGTCCTTGGCCCCACTGTCTTGGTGGGAAGGAACGTGCCTGGGGACCCCAAAGGCTGAGAACTCCTCCCCGTGATGGGGAACCAGAGCTGACAGGTCTGAGCCCAGAGAGCTCTGTGCCCATCCCCCGGAATTAGGACTGTGGATAGTCTCAGAATGTGTATCTAGGCAACAGCAATGGTGGATGGGAGGTGGGTCCTAGTGCAGACCCAGCCTCGAGGGACACAGGATCTCAGGCCATAGACAGGGTCAACACAGGGGTCTTCCCCAGAGAATGGCTGATCATGAACCCAGAGCCCAGGAGGCCCTGACTTCCCAGAGCTCTCAGGAAAGACCTGCCTTGACTACCCCAGATACCTCGCTCACGCTTGTACCTCCAGTGCCATGCACCACAGTGAGGGAGGGGGTGCTTGTGGCTGATTCGGGGCCCTGTGGCCTCGGGCGTGTCTATAACACCCTCAGGGACCTGTGGCTTTGGGGACTCTGGGGCCTTGGTCCTGCCTCTGTGCCAGCTCGTCCAGCTACCAGCTGCCCCCAGGCTTTTCGCACTTGGAATTGTCCCTGACCCTCTCTTCCTTCCCTGGGGCAGATACTGTGACCTTTCCCTTCCCTCCTGAGGCCTCATCTCCAGCTCTGAATCCTGAAACCCACCCTCTAGCATGGTGCTTGGTAAGGACTCAAGAAGGGGCCTTGGTGGGGGTGGGCCTTATATGTGGGTTTGTTGAAGGGATAAGGCTGTTTCCACCAGCCCAGCTGCAACCTGGGACACTGCTGAATGCAGCTTCCTCCCCCTCTGAGGCGTCTCCTCTCCGAAAAGCCTCTCCAGACACCCCACCAGCTCTTTCTGGGACCCTCACAGCTGGAGACCAGGGCTGAGTCCCTGTTACGCCTCGAGTAGTATGCAGAAAGCTTGAAGAAGGGCGGGGGAGGCGACTTCCCCAGCCCACCTCCCAGGCAGGCGCGGAACAAATCCAGGGAGTTAATAGGAGCCGCACAAAGCCCTTGATTTGCTCCAGAGATCAAGGGTCAGCCTGAATAACTCATTAATTAACCGAGCAAGGCTTCCTGCTATTGACAAGGTCTGGGAGCTCGGCCTGGGAGCAGACCGCACATCCTGCAGCCAGACCATTCCCAACTCCCACTCCCCCTCCTTTCTCCAACTAGGCACCCACTGACCTGGGAGATGCCAGGTCTCTCAGATGACCCACTGATCTCAACTTTCCCAGGAGGACTGGCCTGGAAGGATTGTGTAACCTTGGCCTTCTGCTTTCAAGTCGGACCCACCCTTTATCTTCTTGCTCCACCCCTGCCCACGCCTGCCCCTCCTTCCCTGGCATAACATCCGATGCTCCAAGGATTCAGGCGTGTGCTGGCTCCCACACACCTTCCGATGCTGCTCTTGGATGTCTGTCACCAGGGAGAGGACATGACAAGCTGATTCACACTGAGGTGTCAGGATGAGGGTGTTAAGAGAATTGGTGGGTGGGTGGTGATTTCATTTTAACAAGGGTCATGCTTTGACTTGAGTGGAATAAGCTCCAATGGTGAAATTTCAGGCATCAGAGATAGGCCAGGCAGTGGGTTATTTTGGCCAAGAGCACTTCCCAGTGACTGCTAAGGTGATGGAATTGCAGTGGCCACATTCTGTGCCCAGGGCTGGGGCTGCTCAGTCCTCAGCAGTTTTTTCTCCCATTGGGGTCCAGCTTCTTCCCCAAGAGTATGAATCTCTAAACACCAGCTTTGGCTACCTTCATACCCATCCCTGGCACTACCTCTGAGATTTCAAAGTGCTTACTGGGATTCCCACCTCTGGGGGTGTTCTTTGCCCCAGGATGCACCACTAGAGGAGACTTCTTCATGGAGGAGACTGGCCATCCCACCCAAGTGTTGCTGAGGAGAGAACCCTGTCATCACCCATGGGCTTCCATGGAGAGAGCGCTTGCGTGATGAGGAAAGGGGAGAGTTCTCCTGGCATGGGGAGCACTTCCTTCAGCCCGCTGTTTCTGGAGACTAAGGCATGGAAGACCTGGATGCAGTCTGTAGCACCTCTGGTGTTACTTGCCGAGCTCATTCCTGCTAATTGATATTTGCAGAGCAGAATGCTACTTGTAGGGTCAGCTGTTTCTGGAAGGTCTCACCACCAGATTTAGAGTCTGCTGCAGTTTCTTGGGGTTTGCAGAGCCTGGTATCGCTCACAAAGGTCATTAAAGTTTGCAGAACCCATAGCAGTTTGTGGAGCCTGTTGTTGGCCCGGTCAGTCCTTGTTTGCAGAGTTCTTCACTAGCTTTGGAGACAGGTAATGTTTGTAGAATCTGTTGTCGTTAGCAGATGCTGGCTTCGTAGGCTGAGCTCATCAATACCCACAAAGCTATTGCTATCTGCAGAAAGTGGCTCTGCTTGTTGAAACTTCATTGCTTGCAAAACTCTTGGTCAGAGAACCTGGGCTATTTGCAAGTCTGACACTATTTACAGGGTTCACCACTGATGATAAAGCCCTTGGACACTTTCTGATTCTACTGGATTATCTGCCTTATGGTGAGTTTTTAAGTATTACTACCACCCAGGATTTACCACGTCTAAACACAAGTGGGTCCGTGTAGAGATCTTAACCCCGAGGGTTTCTGCTCTCAGTAAGTCTGTGATATGAGAACTCAAGTCAGGAGGTGATCACTAAACTTCAAATAACTCCCCAGACACATTACAAATGGAACATGCTCTATCCACAGCCCAACTAGGAATCCAGCGCCCGCTGAGCTGTAAGGGCTCCTGAATTCTCCTTATTTCTTCCCCAGGAAGCTCAGGGAGGTCCCAGCTGAGGACATTGTCTGGGCCGATGACAAACTGATAAGGTCTGGACCTTCCTAACTTTCTCTGCCTCCATGCCTTGGGAAGGCCTGAGGTTCAGCATATGGAGTGAGTGCATGGAGTGGGATAGAGGCACAATCTTTCCCTTTCTTAAAACCATTTTCTGTTCTTTGTTCTTAAAAGAAATTGAGCTCTAAATGGCCTCACTGTTGGCTTTGTCCACAGGGCCTGAGGCAAGCGCTGCTGCTCAGGAGATAATTCAGAGTGCTAATGGCATACAGATGCATGCTAATTCATGTGCACACACACAAATTAGGCTGCAATTATCACAGGAACTATTTGCTAATGCTGGTTACCATTCGAACCATTATTCAGCATTGGTTACCACAGCCGGCTGGTCAATATGGCTCAGCGTGAGGCTGCCTCTCAGGCAGTCTTAGAAACTCACATAACCTTAAGTCAACATCAAGTCACAGCCATGTGTTGCTTCAACGGGGGAGGTAAGTCTCCAAAGGTTGGCTGTGGGAATGGAATAAGCCTAATGGAAAAGGACATTGCGATCCCATCAGGAGAGGGAAAAGCCAGCCATATAACACAACACATTCTATGTGTGGAAGACCACGAGTGCAGGGCACAAGGTGCGAACATTCCTTTCAACACCCCCGTCCTGGCTGCCTACTGTGTGCCCGGGAGCATGGGACTCAGAGATGGAGATGCAGGCTCATATTTGGCTTGTAAGACAAACGCTGCCCCACAGAAGCAGCCAGTTAACCCACAGGCATGGCGGCTGATTCACTGTTGAGTCCTGTAGTTCATCGGGCCCCTGGACGAGCCAGGGGTTGAGGTTTCTTGTGAGGGATGGGTGGGTGTTAGGGCAGGCGAGAGGAAGAGCAGCATCTCAGGCAGCCAGAATGGCTCCATCGAGCCACGTTATTGTACATCAGAGTGGTCACCACATCACAGTAGTAGCTTCTACTCGGGAGTGGCTGCCATCACCACCTCCTCTCCACAGCCCTCACAGGAAGACTTTGCAGAGTGTGTTTTGCAGGAAAGGAGACGAGGGCCAGAGCAGTTAGGGGATCAGCTCCAAGGCCACACGGCTGGTCTGATTAGGCTGGAGTTAGAACCCAGGTACGTCTGACTGTGGGTGAGGACACTCAGGACAGGGCAGGATTGGGAGGAACTGAGAGAGGCAGTGGACAATGGTACTGCTGAAAGGGCTCGGGGAGGACCAAATCCATTCCACCCAAGAGGGAAATGTGGCCAAGGATCAGTAAGTGATACATGGCTTGGTCCACGGCAAGTGGACAATAGAGCAGGACAGGCAATGAGCTGGGGGCTCACCATAAACACTTCATTCCCTGGGACTCCCTCTCCCCACAGCCTAGCAGAAGTGGGAACTGTCCTGGGATCCCTTTGGGCACCTCTGTCCCAGAAAAGTTTCTCTGATACTGCATGGAGGTCTTAGGCAAGGAAAGGAGAAACAGGGTTGCTGATCTCTTGGGAGTATCCAGTGGTCCCCAGAGGGCAATTTGTCCTGCTTCCCTGTGGCAAAAAGATGGGGTTCCCACTGCGGACCCTGGTGCCACACTTCCTCTCCCCACCCTCCTCTGTGCTCCCCGAAGGCTTTCCTGTCTGGCTGGCCATCCTCGGGCCCTGCAGGCCTCATCTGCCTTCTCTGCTAATCCATCCCCTGTGGACGTGCCCAAGAGCTCAGAGCTGCCAGCCTGGCGGGCTCCCGGCCACCAGAGATGGGAATCCACAGCGAGGCTGTCAGCGGCCAGGAGCCGACACTGAGGCAGGTGCTGACATCCACTCTCTCTGTAGAGGTGGGAGTGGGGCTATTGCTATCTGCAGAAAGTGGCTGCTGGGAGAGGGGAGTAGGCTGCTGGGAGATGCTTGCCAGGCCCCTTAAGGGAAAGGGAAAAAGGCAGGGTGCACAAATAGATAGCCCGATGTGTCTCATCTTGGACAGTGTGGGCTGTGCGATGTATGAGAACCAGGTAAGATGCTGCAGGGATGTACCAGGCCCAGCTGCACTCGAGGACAACCCAGCAGACCCCGTCCTGTCCGCAGGGGACTCCTTTCCAGGAAGCACGAGAAACACACAGAAGACCCTAGAGAACATCCTTGATGAACACACAGTCCATGGGTGACCGGTCACATAATTCGTGGGTGCAAACTGAAACTGCAGAGCCCCTTGTTCAAAAATTTAGAATTTCAAGATGGTGACAGTATAAGCATTAAACCAAGCACTGGGCCCTCGGAGCACAGGGCTCCGTGTGCCTGAACACATAGGCCCTGAGCCCAGCCTGGCTACAGCAGGTCAGAAAGGGAGCTGTACTCATCCTCCAGGCCCTGTCTGCCCCATTCCCACCTGACCCTCACACACCCGCCCTCCAGGACCCACTGGGGCTGGAGATCTGCCCTTGGACAGAGTGTCCCATGGCAGAGATCTCACATTCCCTACACCCCTCTCCAGCCCAGCCTTGCCTAGCTCCTAGCTCCTGCACCACAGCACCCACACTCACTGAGCAATCCTACCCTCCTAGAACTTTTTACCTTTGTGGGCCAGTTTTCACTCTGCCCCCTCCCCCCAGTCTCCCCGGTTTATGTTAATAGAGCCTTCTCTCTCCTCCCACACACTGGCCACCCCCACAGGCCCCTCCTCCTGACCCCAGGGTTACCCTCCCTGATAGGCCCCCAGCCCTGTGGCATATTTACAGAAATGCCACTCAGCAGAACAACCCAAATCAAATCAACGTTAACGGGAAAGCTGCTAGCTTCCAAATTAGCGGTGCATAATTAGTTTCCCGCAGAAACCTCTAGAAAGAAAGCACCGGCGCAGACTGGTGAGGGAGACAATTAGTTTTTGGGAGGGTGAAGAGGAAGAGCGGGGAAGGAGTGGGGGGATCAGGGAGGGGGCGGGGGAAAGGAGAGTGGGCTGAGTGAAACAGAGATTGCATTTATACAGCCAAGCCCCACACCCAGCCTGCCTGCAGGGCCTCGCTGGCGCCTCCAGTCCTCCAGCTCTGGCTGGGATAGAACCCCATCCACTGATGCCCATCCCGCTCCCCCACCCTCACCCCACCCTCAGGAGGATGCGCTAAGAGAAAATGTGAGTGTGCTGGGCCCACGTCTGTCTCAAGACTCAGGACCCTGCCTGGAGCACTCTAGGTGTGGAGGTGAGCTTTGCAGAGGGACTGGCTGAGAATCAGGCCTCTGTGAATTTCAGAGCTCAGACACTCCCTGACCCCAGCGGCCCCACAGGGGAGGTAGCCGTCAGATGGGGAGGATGGAAGGGCCTGTTTGCTACTTGCTCTGGCTGCTTACCATGAGCCAGAACTTGTAGTGTCATCTCCAGACTTCAAACCCAGCTCATTCAGCCCGCTGCACACTGGATACCTGCCCAGAGCAGGGCCCTGGCCCGGTCCCCTCTAAGATAACCACCTGCACCTCCCAAGGGCTCCAGGATGCAAGCAGACCCCTCCCCAGGCCCAACCAGCAGCCAGTAGTGGGTGGTCGGTGGCAATCTCCCATGGACTCAGTGGTACTCTGAGATAGAAGGGTGGCTTGGGGGCTCCGGCATGATGGATGGTGAGTGTGGAGGGGCAGCTCTGAGGTGGAATGTGGGTGTTCACTCTTCTTCCTCATGTGAGAGTCAAATCTGAGTTTACCCTTGCAAGGGTGGCAACACCAACCTCAGGCCCTTGGAAGATGATCACCTCCATCCTGATCGACCTCTGAAAGGCCAAGGGCACAGGGCAGGACAATGGGGTTCTAGGCAGCCCGCCTCTCCCTGTGGTCCCAGGAGGGTCTCTCAACCTCCATGGCCTCACCCCGTTTCTTCACCTCTCAATGGGAGATAAAACCTGCCCCTCGCTTCCTCAAGGTTTTGTGAGGATCGATGCAGCAGAAACTAAATGCTTCCTGTCAATGTGGGTTCTGACACTCACAGGTGTTAGGACTGAGGCACATGGACGCCAGTGCTCACCTTGTCAGTGACCCCGGCCGAGAATGTGGGGTGGCTGGTGCCTCTCAGCTTGGGGTTCTGCTGGGTCTCCAGGCCCAGCTGCGAGGAGATGCCAGGGTCTGCTCGAGGAGTTCTTTACATGGAGGCATGCAGTCCTTATTGCTGATTATATATTATTTATTTAGTCTTAATTTATAATTGCATGATTGCCAGAGGATCTTAGTGCCATAGGGACAGAAATGTGCTGCCCAGTCCTCAATAAAGAATGCTTTTCCTGCCATAAATAAACAGAATATCCAATCAACTACCCATCAAATTGCCTGGCCCTGGCACAAACAGAACGCCACTAATGAGACACAACACGCATTAGCTTAATGCTCTACCAGGGGAAGCGAGCTGGCCTCTGAGTGCCAGCCTGGGCCACAGCAGGGGGTGGGGGAGGACCGGAATGGGAGGGGCTCCATGTGGGCACTGGGAGAGGGCTCCTCCTGCCAGCACCCGGATGCCAGCAGGCACCCTTGAGTGGGGCTCATCTCAGCGGAGTCACTGCTGTCGACCCACTTCGCTTTAGGCTTCCTGGAGGAGCAAGACCTGAGCTCCTTTTTCAGGGACAAGCAAGAAGTGGGGGGAGAAGATGGTTCACTCAGACGAGAGTCACAACATGGGCACAGCAGTGGAAGCAAGGATGAGCACATTGGTGATACCCAGGGGCTGGGCAGATGCTGATGCTGGGAAAGGCAGGAAGACCTGGTCACCAAGGACTGGGGTTGGAATCTGGGCTTTGTTTGGTAGCCTCAAGGAGTCACGGAGGACTTGAGGTTCCGGGAAGGTCAGTGTAGCTGAGTTGCAGGCTGCTGCAGACGTTGCTTAACCAGGTTCCTTCCCCAACTCTCCTTCTGCCACTCCCTTCGCAGTCTGGTGGGGACTGGGTTCTGGGAGGGCCCGCCACACCTCGCTCTGGCTTTGTCTGCTCTTTATCACTGTCAGCTGCTCAGAGCCAGCCGCCCTCCCAGCAGAGCTGAGCTCCCCGAAGATAAGATGAATGTCTGCAGGCCACAGAGCTGAGAGGTTCTGGAGGAAGTGGAAGAGGAGGAAGAAGGAATAAACACCCGTCACATTAATAAGAGTTTGGGAGAAATGAGGGGCTGAAGCCAGGAGTCTCCAGATGGTGTTTAGTGAAATGACAGTTTGATGCTTAAGAGGAAAATGGAACTGTGGTATGCTGAGAGCTTCGATCTTCATGGGGTGGGGGTGAGGGGTGTGGGAACATGGAGCCTGGTGTGAGGCCTGTACTCACACAGGTCTGACCAGAGCCTGTTCAGGTCCCAGCAGAAAGGGCAAAATACTTCCAGAATGTCCACTGTGGAGCCCCACAAAGTGGCTCTGGGCCCAAGGATTTAGATGCACACACTCACACCCGCACACATACATTCACACACTTAGCAGCCAACCCTTGTACCATTGCTGGGTGCACAGGGGTGGGTGTGCCCTCTGAGAGTGCGTGTCCAGGAGGAGGGACCAGCTGAGTGGTCACATTAAACTCTGTCAACTGAGGCAGGTACAGGAATTTCTGGGAATACAGGAGGGGCATTTTATCCACTGCCAGGTCGAGGAAGGCTCCCTGGAGAAGGTGATATCTGGGCTGAGTTTGGAATGTTGACCAGGAACTGGAGTGGCAAAGAGCTTGGGATGTAGAAGAAAGCCAGGCAAGGGAAGCAATGAAGCAAAGCATGGGGTGTATGGCTGCACAGAAGGGGGGCAGGAGTACTGGGGTGTTCCTGGATCCTGTGTCAGGTGGGAGTGGTGGAGAGAAGATGGTCTAACAGTCCTCAATAAAGGAGGCTTTACTGAGGTAGGAGAAGGCTTGGATGTCACCTGAGGGTGTAGAGAATCAGTGTGGGGTGTTCCCCAGGAGTGTGGGTGTGTGACTCTCCCCTGATCCCATTCCCTTGTCCACAGATGGTGTCATGGGGGACGTCAGAAAGCGGCTCCAGGACTTGCCTGGATTCTACCCTTTCTTTGGGTGAATAGGGCATGCTTTCAGCATCCATCCTTGAGCATGCAGGTACTTTCTCTGCTCTCCCCAGTGGGGCGGGGTCTGGGGCCTACAGGCCTCGTGGGGCCCTGGGGAGCAGTGGGAGGTCATTTTTCCAAGCGCTGGGGTAGCTCCCTGGAGGGAACGTTGGGTACAGACAGAAGGGCGGCAGTGCTGTTTGTCAGCGCTGGGAGCCATGGTGCTCTGGGAGAACCAGGCTGGCAGAGTCAAAGCCACTGTGGCCCGGGCTGGAGATGAGCGTGCAGAGCGGGTGGTGTGCGGTGGAGGCTATGGGGGTGGGGGTGGGGACAGGCAAGGGAGGGGGGCAGGAGACAAAGGAGAGAGCCAGGCAAGGAGAGGCAAAGAGTTCCAGGCTTCTGAATCCATTCTGCTTCGATTTCCCCCTAAGTCACACAGCTGCCAGGGTTCAGACAGATGCTGTGATTAGCATTTTAATGCATTTCAGAGGACCTTGTCCGAACTGCTTTGGAAATCAGAAATCAAGAGTTTATCTTCAGCTGTCCCTGTAGAGCTACATTCTCTTTCAATTCTAAAGGAGCCAGAGGAAGAGTGTGTGTGCATGTGTGCACATATGTGCACATGTGTGTACGCGTGTGTACACATATGTGCACGTATTCCTATCTGTGTGTATGTGTACACACGCACACATATATGCCATGAGCCCTGGTGTGTGTGCCTTTGAATGTGAAGTGTGTGCATACGGCTGTGTCTGTGTGTCCACGTGTACATTTTGCATGTGTGTGCTGGTTCCACATGTGCCTTTGCAAGAGTGACTTCATCCAGGATCATTCACGTGGAAGAGGGCAAGCTTGACGCTGGTTGAAAACAGGTCAGCACTGAGTGACTCAGGCTGTCAGGGCGAATGGGCTGCAGGTAATGGGAAATGAATTTCCAATGCAGTGCGGCCGGCCTGGCCTGATGCCAAAGCCGTGTTTCCAAACAATAAGGCTAGTGGGGATTTTCGAGCAACGTGAATTTTTGGAGTTAGAATTCCACACCCCCGGACAGTGCTCACATCGTGGGCCCCGCCCCTGAGAGATTTTGGGAGCACCTCTCAGCACGGGATGGGCAGCTCCTCCTCAGTCAGGGCAGAGGGTGGGACTGGGAAGCCAGGAGCCCCTCATTGTGTGGGGGGCTGCCCCTCGCATCCCCTCTCCCTAGGGTTCTCCTGCCACCCTAACCTGGCTACAGCCTACATCTGTCAGACCTGTCCCGCTCCGGCTGGATGTCACCAGCCAATCGCTAGCTCCTTCTCCTTCCCTTGTCACCCTCCCTGGACACACTCCCTCTGGGAGTTGTAGCTCTCATCCTCAAACACAGGTTTCTGGGACCATATTCCCAGCTTAGGGGCAATGGACCCATCACATTCCTTCCTTAGGCATCACCAGCTTTAGGGACCTGGGCGACATCCCTGGCTCCTTCCTCAGGAGTCCACCAACTCCAGGTCTTTGGCCCCTGTCAGGCCCGCTCCCCCTAGTGTCAGATTGCAGGGGATCTGTGTATAGTCTCAGGGGCACCTCGGGGCTGCTTGGGACTCCACCTGAGTGGTAACGACTGGGACGTGAGTTGGGGAGGTGGGGAAGCAGCCAACCGTTGTTCCTCGTGCATGTGTTTAATGTAAATACCTCCTCTATGTGTCTTTGGCTATTAATAAATTCCTTCATTATTAGAAAATCCCTCATTCCAGCAGACCTGCTGCGTTAGATCAGCCCGTTTTAAGAGATTTCCTGTTGGTAGGATTCAAAGCCCACACCTGCAGCCGGCCCAGGCACAAGGATTTAACCGAACGCCACAGATAATGAGATCAGTTAACCTCATGAATTAAAACAAGCACATTGCATTAGCTCCGTTTGTCCTAAAAGAAAATATTAAGTTCCCCCAGATAAATCATTTATTAAGAACCGAGGAAGATGGCACACACTGTCTTCCCAGAACCTGGAGCATGGGGGGGGGAGGCGGGCTCACGCAGCAGCCGATGGGGGTTTGCCTCCATGGACCGATGGGTGATGGAAGGGGATCTTGCCCGGAATCTAACAGAGGTTGGGAGTGTTTGAGGCGCTCTAGGCAGGGTACAGGCTGAAGCACATGAAGCAATGCAAAGCTGCCGGGGGTCAGAGAGGAGTGAGGGGTGCCAGTGGGATCCAGCCTCCTCAGCCACCACATCGCAGTGAAACCCTGTGGTTGAGTTTGAGAACGGGGTTCACTCCATCGAGGGTGACCAACCACAAGTCTCTTCCATCTGTGAGATGCTCACGGCTTAAGGAGTTGGTTGAAGTCTTTGTAAATTTCAAAGCCACCAAGTCAGAAGCAAAGGTAATTTGGACTTTCGGAGACGTCAGGCTTTGCAAAATCCATGGCGCAAACAGTTTTGGTCAGCAAATAAACAGTGCGGACAACATTGCTGTCTGCAGGAATGCGCTGCCTACCTAAGAGAAGGCAGCGTTCGCAAGCGGCTCACTACCGCAGCCACCCCGTCACTGTGCTGACTACACGTGCTTCGCATCCCTTCATTAAGGCAGCTTGGCAGGACATTAACTTGGAAGCGCCGTTGAATTGTCTACTCAAAAATAATAAAACGGCACTGAGCACACCCCATAATATGGATGCTAATGGAAATGGTGTCCTCCCCAGCTCTCTGAACTAGATTTCTCAGCCAAGGAGCTTCGTTCAGATAAAGTCCGTGTCGCAAATGAGAAAGGACAGGGACGTGGCATCTTGGCAGAGCTGCTACCCACTTTTGTAGGCTGTGCCCGCTTTGGGCTTCCGTGTCTCCCTTGCAAAACGAGGGGTGCAGAGCAGGGGATGCGAAGGCCCCGCTTCACTAATTTCTGAGGTTCTCTGGCCCTGGGGAGGGAGACATATGGCAGAGGAGAGTCTCATTTGTGGATCAAACTTCATTTATGGATCAAACTCTTCTAGCCAAAGAGAAGGAATCAGGGTTTCCTGACATCACTGGACAGAGTGGGGGTGGCTGGGGTCCCAGAGGGGGAGGAGCACTGAAATCACCCAGGAGATTTCCAGGCCACACTCTGTCTTCGTGTGTGTGTGTGTGTGTGTGTGTGTGTGTGCGCGCGCGCACACACACACATGTATGTTTGAGAGAGGGAGAGAGAGAGAGATAGGGAGAGAGAAAGAGAGAGAACCTCTATCTTCCTTTGCATGGGTTACAAACCTGAATGCCTTGGAATGTCTCTGAGGCGCAGTCAATTGGTTTAGGAACCTGCCCGCATTCTCCTCTGGGCGGCCCTAGTCCTCCAAGTAGTTGGGGGAGGGGATGCCAAGTTCCCCTCACTAGCTGCAGGTCCCAGAGGCAGCCAATTTCCCCCTGAACCCTCCTCCGGCAGGCCTTCCAATAGTGAGTAGCCTCTGCCAGCCCGTGTCCCAGGTGTGCCAGCTCTGCCCACTGAGGCTGCCCACACTCCCCATGTCCCATTCCCAAGGCCACACCAGCTTTTCCCTGGGACTACACAGGACTTCCCTCGCTGCTTACAACTAGACCTCGCTGCTTACAACTGCAGGCTGTCGCTCTCTGACTCAGGAAGCTTCAATGGCTCCCAAGTATCCAAAGCAAAGAGGCCAAATAGCTCAGTGGGATGTTCAAGGTCTTCCCATTGGAGTCCGAAATCTCCTCTAACTTAAGACCCCAACCTCTGCAGTATATAGTTTTCTCCCTCACAACCTTTGCTCTGTCCCCTCCTTTTCGAATGGTGTCACCTCACTGGAATGTTGCCTCCAGCCCCTCTCCACCCACCCACACCTTGCCTGTCCTTCTGAGGGCAGTGCTCCCAGCTCCCAGCATGGAGCACTCATGGAAGGGACGCGGTGTGCTCTCAGACCACTCAGGCCTGTGTGCTCCTCCGCCGGGCTGCGTGTGCTCCCAGACCACACAGGCCTCTAGATTTTCGTCCAAAGTCTCAATCCATTGTCCTCTAATTGCTTGGCATGTACATCTTTTCTCCTCTGCAGGAGGGAAAGCCCCGAGGGCGGCAGGGTCCTGGCCTCTCCTGGCTTCCACCTGCCAGCCAGCACCTCGCAGGGGCCGTGATCCTGGTGGGGGCTCAGGAAACACTTATGAATTGAATTAAAAACCTCCTCTCAGGCTCTGAGCGGGCCCAGCTGTTGGCTGCCAGCTGTCGGGGCTGCAGGGAGAGGCCGAATGCATATTCATTTCAGAGCCCTGGGTCGCCCTGCCACGAAGGGCCCCTGGACTGTCTTCAGCTGCGTGGGTGCCAGGCCGTGACTCGGCTTCTGCTCTCATGGGTTAGGGTTTTAGATGTCCTGACTCCCCTCCCCCAGCTGCCAGGAGTGGGGTCGGTGAACATGAAGTGGAGAGGGAGATATGTGAGCCTCATGTGGGGAATGTGCAAACCATTAGGACCAACTAAGCTACCACCTCTCCTGGGGGTATGACGTGGCCATCTCAAACCACCCTCTTTCAGCACCACCAGGCCTTGGCAGGGAGAGGGCCAGCGGCCTCTGGGGTTTCCTGCCAAGCCCAAGCTTGGTTTCCATTCAGCAGGTTTGTCGGTCTCCCCATGTGGCCAGCCCCCAGGCTTGGCCATGCAGCTGGGGGGCTTGGTGTTGTGCCCCCTGAGGTCCGTTGTCCTGCAGACCAGGGCAGGCAGGTCCGGGGCGGATCAGAGGGGCCTGAAGCCGCTCCTCTGGGGAGAGACGGAATGGCTGAGGCGGCACCAGCAGCAGGGGGAGACGTCACCCATTTCCCACGTGGACGCAGGCTGCTCTGTGCCATGGGTGCATCACCTCATGCCGTGGGCAAACAGCCCTGGGTACAGGCACTATTGGTGTCCCAGGGCCAAGATGAGGAAACTGAGGCACAGAGGAGTGAAGTGATTTGCCCAAGGCCACGCAGCTCAGAGAGGTGGAGCTGGGTTGGCTGAAATCAGGACCGGAACCTGCCCAGTAGTGTGGTGGGTTTAGTCTCGGGGTCCTGGGGGTCTTTAGAGAAGGGAGAGGTTGAGGGGGTGGTCATGAGCACCTCCTCCTGGGTCAGGCTGGGAATGCAGGACAAGTGGGTTTGGCGAAGGTGCTGAGGGCTGGGATGGGTGCGGTAGGGCCTTTCATTCGAAGAAACTGGTGACACAGGATAAAATCATGGGATCTTGGCTCACCTCCTGGAAGTGACTGGGTCCACGGGAGGAATTAGCTTCATGGCCCTGCCCCTCCACCCAAGTGACTGAGACTCTGCTTGGACACTTCGCTCAGTACCTCTGGGGACAGCCCATGACACGAGGGGGTGGGGGTGGCTTGGGGAGCAGAGGGGAGCCGGGCCTGTCTTTGACTTCTTCCTTCCTGCCCTCAGTCCAGCCCAGCTGCAGCTTATTACGAGGGCCGATTCTCATTTCTCAGATGGGCTTGACACAGAGCACACCCACTTCACTTCATACCCGTACCCCGGCCAGCAGTGTCTTGCTTCAGCCTGAGAAAAAGGTTGCTGGCCCTGGAAACTGGCTGGGCCCCTTCTCAGAAGGTGTGCACCCACCAGTGCAGTGGTTCCAGGAACGTGAGCGGGGACAGGACCATGGGATGCCTTCGCTTCTTTACTATGTAAGCCACATGCAGAGGTACAGAAGGACAGAAGTCAAGATACAGATGATAAACGTATGGTACCCAGGGGCTGAACCCCTCCTCCCCCGCTGTGAATCCCATGGAGGGAGAAGCCAGGCCAGTGGTTGAACAAATGTGCTGAGTGAGCAGTTGAAGAAACACCTTGTGAAACTACTTTTTCTGACTCAGCCTCCTCCATATCAGCTTCGGGTCACGATCTGAGCTGAAGGCAAACTGTGTGTGTGGGGAGGGGGGGGGAGGGGAGGGGGTGCTGCTCTGCCCAGCTTGCTCTTCTGTGACCCCTGCCTCTCTCCAGGAGGCTGATGGGGCACCATCTACTGGCTCCTACCCATTATCTATCCCCTCTTCTCCTTCACTCACCAGAGCACAGTTTTGATCGTGGCAGATTTGTCTCATCTTTGGCAACATATCTCCTTTTCCAGCCTCCCTTACAGCTACGGTAGCCATGTGACATAGCTCTGGCCAATGAGACACGCACAGAAGTCTACTGGGGAGGAGCCTGTGGGAAAATGTTTGCATTCTTGATAAAAAGCTGGACTTATTCTGCTTGATTGTGGATGTAATGCATGGAGCTGGGGCAGCCGTTTTATAACCATGAGGGAAGAGACTCTGAGGCTGACACGGTCATGCTGTCCAACCAGCCCCAGACCCCAGACTCTGTGATATGCAGAAAAGCAAAGCTCTATTTGTTGAAGCCACTGCAGCCAAACACATTTCTAACTAACAAGGTAGTTACTGAAAATGGGGTTCAGAGAGGTGACGTGGCCTCCCAAGGGCACACGGTAAGGCTCCAGGCAGAGCTGGGGCTGGAATCTGACTCCGCTTTTGATTCAGAACACCTGCTGGGCCACTGCCCTGCCTCACATGGCCCCTGGCAATTGTACCAGCATCTCCCATGGGGTAGCCTGGTCTCGGCCTTGGGGTGACAGGCACTGAGGAAGGGACACCATTCCTGACCTTGTGAAGCTCAGGTGTTCCCAGGGTGGGTGCTACAGGATGCGGTGGAAGGAGCACGGGCCCTGGAGCCAGACTTCTCCCTGGCCACGCGGCTTTGAGCAAGCCCTTTCACCCCCATGTCTCCTTCCGCAGGACAGCACCGGCAGTGTCCTGAGAGCACCTGCGCTGCTGCCTTGACCGGCAGGTGAGATAATAGCTGTGATGTGTCTGGCCCACAGGGACACTCCGTGAATGGCAGTTGTCATGTGGCCAGAGAGACGGGCTTCTGCTAAGTGCCCTCCCACTCGGGAGTCTGGGGTCAGGAGTCAGAGCAGACCTGATGCCGCCGATGTGGGTTAGAGCAGTTTGGGAGAGCTTCCTGGAGGAAGGCGTGCGGGCTTGGAGCTAAGCCCTGAAATTCTGAGAGTACTGTGGTGTGTGGGCAGTGGGAGGCAGGCCTTACCAGGCAGGAGGGAAACTGGGGATTGCTGCGGATCTGAAGCCACGCCCAGAGTGAGCAGGAGGCCAGTGACTCATCTACCAGGAGTTGATTAAGGCCTACAGGCTGGCTGCACCGGGCGGGGCGGGAGGCTCTGCAGGGCAGCAGTGTGAGAAAGGCCTGCTTCATCCTCCAACTGCATCCTCCCGGTTCTCATCCCCAACGCCAGGAGGAAAATTCAGACTTATGACCTTTCCAATTTCCTCTCCTTTACACACTTTTGGACTCTGTTTCCCCTCTACGGAGCCCTCCCTGGTCATTCTCGCTCGCAGTCATCTCCCTCTTCTGAAATGTAATGGGACATATGGTCCAAATTACAGCTTGATCATTTTATATTTCTATTGTGCTGTGATTATTTCATGTATGAATTAGGAGTCACCAGATTTTACTGTGGCAAAGGACCCGGAGGCCATCCACACTCACATCATTGTTTTGTCACTCATAATAATACCTGGATTATTTATAGCAATCCACAGCACATGCGGGTTTTACATGTAAGATTTTCATCACAGAGTTAAGAAACAGGCCCAGAAAGGTCAGGTGGCTTGTCCCAAGTCACATAGCTGGTTGGTGTCCTCCATGGACAAATCATCTAGCTTGTTGGTATCATTTTACCTCTTCTCTGCTGGACACAGAGTTGGGCACACCAGGCTCACTTGCCACCAGAAGATGGAGCCCCCTGCCTGGCACTCCACGCTGCTCTCATCAAGAACTCCAACAAAGGCCTTTGATCAAAGCACACACGGGAGCCACAGCGAGCTGGGGCCGGAGAGACCGCATCCTCCTGGACTCCAGCCCTTTTCTCTTTACAGCAACTGTTTTCATAGAATAATAAAGAACCATACCGCTTTCTGCCATATTCACCCAGGGTTGCCCATCTTTGATGGGACATGGTAGCTCCCCATTCAGGAACGATGCAGGCCAACAACACAGACCCGAGGCTCTCTGTTTGCCCTGCACACACTCTCTAGAGCAAGGGTCCTCAAACTTTTTAAACAGGGGGCCAGTTCACTGGCCCGTTGGAGGGCCGGACTATAGTTTAAAAAAAACTATGAACAAATTCCTATGCACACTGCACATATCTTATTTTGAAGTAAAAAAACAAAATGGCAAAAACACCCACATGTGGCCTGCGGGCCGTAGTTTGAGGACGCCTGCTCTAGAGTCTAGAAGAAACTCTTCCAGTCCTAACCCACATCCATCTGGCACCAGGAGCTCACACACAGTCCACTTCCCAGCCTCCTGTTCTGGCGAAAGGTCAGCAGGCTCCTTAGGAGCCTCCCCTGGACTCACGGGGCCATGTCCACCCCTCTGGCTGATTACACATGCAGGAAGGCTCCCCTCACTTCTGTCACTGCCCACCACCCAGACACACACCTGTGCCAGAGGCTACTGCCCAAGCACCTTCCACACAGCATTTCCTTCCCACAAGCAAGACCGCAGTGTGACACCTCATCTTTCCAAACGTAACCCTGCAGCCTGAACTAAGCTGGCAACTTTCCAGAGGGGCCTGGAGGGAATGTGGATGGGACAGGAGCCATGAGAATGGACCTGCTCCTGGGAGGTGACAAGGCCAGCGAGGTCGATGAGCAGAAAGAGAAGCCATGCCCCCGCTGCCCACCAGCTCTGACCAGCTCCAGGTACAGGAGCAGGCACAGGGAAGCACTAAGTTCAGGGACACTGAAAGGTGAAACATGGAGTTAACCCGGCAGCATGGGACCAAGGGGCTGCGCCAGGTGCCCCGGGAGATGGGAAAGCTCTCAGAGGGGGCCAGAGCGTATTTACAGAGGAAGTAATGTTGGATTTGGGCCTCCAAGGGTGACTCGAAACTCCAGGCAGAGGGAATGGCGTGAAAAAGAGGGACCTGAGGGAAGGTGATGTGCAGGCTCCGTGGGTCTGGGGGGCCTGTGGCCAGGAGAGGAGTCTGCCACCCAGCTTCTTCTTAGGGGCGACAGGAAGCCTGCAGGGGATTTAGTGGTCAGAGCTTGATGAAATCTGGGCCACCCTATGAGGAATGCATTGGAGGGGTGAGAGTCTGGGGGCAGGAGGCCACCGTGGTGCTGTGGGCTCCTCTAGGACACTTGAATTTGTCACAGTCTCTCTCATCTGAACTCCTGGGAACTCCCATCACTACCATTTTGCAGAACATAAAGCTATTTCTGGATCGTAGCTGTCTTCACACTCGCCTCCCAAACCTGGTTGTAAGCTCCTCCAGCAAAGGACTGTCTTTCCCATCTTTGTCTGATGTCAGACACCCAGCCTCCCATGAAAAAACTCTACCTGGGGCAGGTGATCCATAAAAATGGTTGCTGCTGATCTGGGTGATGGCAACGATGTTCCAAACCACACCAGGGCAAAGGCTGAAGACTGTCGTGAAATGCCTGCCTGCTTTCCTCAGAAAGAGACTTGAGCAGAGGGTGGGAAAAGGTTATGGCGGAGGAGCAGGGGTGGCTGTGCCACGGGGTCCAGCCCTTCACTGCAGCACTGCCCCGAGCAGGTCCGCGGGGGTGGGCAGTCTGGCTGGTCTGCGTCGGGTAGAGACATATGTGACCTGTGCTCTATTGCGCTTGTTACAGATGGAGCCAGGAAGTGGAGAGCGGACAACATTCTTCGTCACCCTCCCACTCTCCCCTCATCTCTCTCATCTTAAGTGATGTGAGTAATGCCAAGTCTATTATTCTTAGAATTTTCAAGAACGTCAGAGCTCGAAGGGACTCCAGGGCAATCTGTGCCACCGCCTCCTTTCACAGTCTAGAAGATGAAGGCCCAGACAGGTTCCAAGCTGAGGGTTTTGCCCAGGACACCTGTCTTTTTTGGGGCAAGCTGAACCTGGCGCCCAGGTTCCCTGACTCCCCCCCCCCAAGTTCTGTCCATGATCTCACAGGGCCTTTCATCTCCTTCAAGCTAGATATGATGGCTGTGAACACAGAGGCTCTCTGGTTCTTCCAGACAAATCGTTAGGGGGTCTTACTGAGTACAGGCCATGGCCAGGTCTGGGGTCTGCCAGGAGGGCAGAGAAGACACCATGGTCCCTATGGGAGTTGAGAGACACTTGCCTGAAAAATAAGGATACCTTCCCACCCAGGCCAGTGTGGGCAGGGGGAGAAGAGGAGAGGCAAGATCTGAGGATGCCCCAAATGTAGCCTCTGTGCCCAGGTGGACCTCAGTCTCTTAATATAAAGCATTTCTAACTTCCTTCTTGGAACTTCGGTGTTCCCTTCTGCATAATGGGCACATCAGGAGTCCCTGAGCTCTCAGCCTGAGCCTTCCGATCCATGACACGGTCTAAGCCACTTGTAGATGGGCTGCCAGGATGGACACATGCCTGCCCGATCTGTTTCCTGTCAGAGTGGGGACTCTTCTGAAGGGAGGAACTAAAGAAACCCCACATGTGGGTTGGCGGTGGAAGCCTAGGTTCTGATCCCATCTCTGTCACAAGCAAGTTCTCAACTCATTTCACTAAAACCACAGATTCCATGTAGGTAACATGAGAGAACTGAACTGTACTCAGTGCTGAAATGGCAGCCCTGGGTCCAAATCTGGTCACAGACATGAGTGTGCGTGACCTGCCAACCAGAAATGCCCTCTAGTGTCTGGACGTGAGCTTTGTCCTCCTCTGCTGCCCATTACTCCCTCTGTGCTGATGCCCTCTGAGCACATGTCCCTATGCGCCCCCACCTCTAACCCTCTAAGGACCCTTGGGCTTGTCTGCCACTTGAATAAGAACCAGTAAATGAAAGAGAGGAAAGCTCAGTTCCAGGGTCTCACTGAGCCTTTTCCAACTACCCTTGGCCTTAGTGCAGGGCTTCTTTACCCCCACACTCCTAACATTTTGGGCCAGATAATTCTTTGTTGTGGGGGCTCTCCTGTGCATAGTAGGATGTTTAGTGGCATCCTGACCTCTACCTACCAGATGTCAGTAGTGTCTTCAGACAATGTCATATGTCCACTGGAAGGCAAAATTATTCTTTGTTGAGTACCACTGGCCTCAAAGGACAGTTAAATATTTTTCTTTAGGGGATATGGGGGAATAAGAAAGATTATGTCAATTATTTCCCTAAGGGAGGAAAAAAGAAGCATTTCCCCTAGGGAGAGATGTGGAGGAAGGGCGGGTGGGACCTCTTTCTCTTACCCATCACCCTACCCCTGGGACTCAAACATCACTGAAAAATGGTTTTCTTCCCACCATGGAAGAGCTATAGGGCTGCCCATATCTCAGTGTTACAGTCCAATTGTGTTTCCTTCCAAAAGATGTCAAAGCCTTAACCCCTGGTGTAGGGTCTTTGCAGATGATCAAATTAAGATGAGGTAATTAGAGCGGGCCCTAATCCCAAACGATTTATCAAAATGGGAAATTTGTACACAGAGACAGACATGCACGCAGGGAAGATGATGTGAAGACATAAAAACACCACTTATGAGCCAAGGAACCCCTGAGACTACCAGATATGAAGAGAGGCATGAGTCAGATTCTCCCTCACAGCCCTCAGGAGGAACCAACCTTTCCAACACCTTGATCTTGGACTTTTAACCTGAGAACTGTGAGAAAATACATTCTTGTTATATAAGCACCCCCCCACCACCTGGTTTGTGGTACTTGGTTACAGCAGCCCCCAGACTAATACACTCAGCGAGAGGAAAAGCAGCAGGGCCAGGTGGCTGGAGGTGAAGCTGGTTTGCAGGACTCCACCTTCTGACGCAGAAACTCAGCAGGTGGCAGGAGCTGGGAGAGAAGATGCACGAGCTGACGGGGCCCAGACTCACCACACAGAATCAAAAACTAACTCTGTGCCTACAGGACAGATGAGTGGAAATACATCACATCCCTCAAATAAAACACTTTGATTGTGCCAATCACTAGAAGTTGTAAAACTATCCCGAAGAATTAACGGCTTCCGTACATGCTAACTACATCCATCATAAATTCGTCTTTAGTTTCTGTTATCATATTACTGTCTCTGGGGACCCCTGTCTTGTCATCATTTGCCCTTTATAATTTATTCATCTTGTTCTTGCCTGCATCCTTTCTACTTATCATTCATCTTTACAAGTTGTACATAAAATTAGATGGATCCTTCCGTGGCAGGGCTGTCAGGAAGGAGATGGGCTTCATCAGGGAAGCCCCGGGATAGCTGGTGGGGGTCCCCCTAGAGTCCCTGTGGGGTCCCAATTAGAGGTGGAGTGGGCAGAAGAAGAGAGAGGGAGGGTAGGAGGGAAGGAGGAAGAGAGGAGACAGGAAAGGCAAATGAAAAGGAGAAAAGAAGAAAAGATAAAAAGGAGAGGGGAAAAGCAGAAGAAAAAATGATGAGAAGGGAGGAAAAAGAAGCATAAAGAAAAAAGAGAAAAGGAGATGAAGAAAGGAAGACAAAATGGGACTCAGGAAAATGAAAGTGAGAGGAAGAGGACAAAAGACAGGAGACCATCCTGACACAATGATGCCAGAAATTCAACTGAACTTTAAATATATATATATATTTTCCATTTTAACATCTTTCCTGGTAAACTCAAAGAAGGTCACATTGAATTTCCATGGAAATGACCCACCCTGAGTTGGAGCGACATGAGTCAGGAGGTGTGATGGCAGCGATGCTGCATGTCTGCTGGGCTGAGCCAGGGGTGGGGATGGGAGATGGCCCAGAGGAGCGTGCAGGTTTGCTTTGTATTCTCACGTTGCCAGAGTGAGGGCACAGAAGCCAATCTTTAGCTAGTGAATTGGAACTTTAATGTTTACCAAGCAGATCCAGCTCCCACTCTCCCCACCCCCTCCCCCTGCCGGCTCCATCTCCTCCCTCCTCTGCCAGCTCCCTCTTGGCTCTGCTTCCAGGCCTCCTGCTAACTGGACCCAGCTCCTCCCCCAGCAGCCCTGGTGAGGAGCCCTTTGCTGCCAGAGGAACAGAGTGCCGGCCACGGCTGGCCATGTCCCCTGCTTTTCTCTCATCAGAGTTTTTCCCGTGAGGCCATACACTCCTAACTTTGGAAACAGATGAGCTCTTCCTGGAAGAAATTCCCTGCAAAGTCCCAGAGGCTGGGGGAGCTGGGACTAAGCAGCAGGGACCTATTTTAAGGAACAGAATTCTTCCAAAAGGCTTCCTGTGCATGCTCAGCCCCAGGGAGCTCTCAATGGACATCTGCCCAGCTCACAGCTTGACCTGTCATGTGTGCCTTGTGTCTAGGCTGGTTCTCAGAACAGTGCTCCCCCCTGACATACCCATCTTCCTCCCAACTCTCTATGTCTACCTTGCCAACATCCGGAACAAAACCTTTGGGAAACTCCTGCACCCAATAGTCATCTGTGTCCTCTCTAAAGCAACCGTGGCCCTAGAAAAGAGAAGTGGCTATCCTGGGCTTTCATAGTGGATCTAGGATTGGGTCTGGCTTGGCAACCTATTAATTGTGTGATCTTGGGCATATTGTTGAACGTCTCTAACCCTGGGCATCCTCATGTACAGGGGATAATCATGATAAAATGAGATAATGGAGATAACATGCTTGCATCATGCCTGTCAGATAGTAAGTGCTTAATAAATATGTATTATTATTATTGAGCAATTGTCCACAATCACTGATGACATTCTCTCTCTCTCTCTCTCTCTCTCTCTCTCTCTCTCTCTCCCTCCCTCCCTCCCTCCCTCCCTCTCTCTCTCTGTGTGTGTGTGTGTGTGTGTGTGTGCGTGCATGAGTGTGCACATATGTGTGTGGCTTCTGCCTGCAACTTGGATATCTCTAAGAGGGGTGGGGATACATTTTTCTAATCTCTGTGTCTGTCAGGTCTCCAAGCACACACTGAGAAAATACTTGATGGATTGAGAAACTGCCCCATGTTGACTGTGCCCCATAAATAGTGGAACAAACATTGGGAAAATAGAAGAGGGTGGGCTGGAGAGAGGCAGGGGGCCAGGAAAGTGAGATTGAGAGTGTGAGGGAGAGAGAAAGATGGAGAGTGGAATCAGCCTAGATGCTGACAGAAAACACTGAGCAAAAGGAGTCTGATGGGGGTCTATGGTTTAGTAATTTCATTCTCCTGAAGTCATGGCAACTCAAAAAGTGAGAATCCATTTGTGACACTGGCCCAGGGATGGCTCCATCAGCCATCCTTTGGTTAGGCTGGTTCTGAATAATGACATCAGGTATACTGACCTTTGAATTGTAAGAACAGACACTGTGGTCTGGTTTCTGAGCTCCCACTTAACCCAAGAGAAACGTCAGCTCCTCTCCGTCCCCAAATAAGAACGCGTGTGAGGGGTGCCTCTAGTTCTGTCTTGCTATTGTTTTGGTTGTGGTTGTGTGTCTGTACATGACAACAATGGGGTTGTTTTCCCTGCTGCCAACAGGATGCTAGCTCTGTAACGTGCTGGGAAAGAAACAGAATGGGCTGCCTGCACTATCTTCTCCCCTCCTTGTCTTCTCAGTGAGAAAGTGGAGGGCTGGTTTTAATGGATTGACTTTAATGGATTTTGAAGTCTGGAAAAGTGCCTAAATTGCTGAGGTTACCAGTTTTCCAGGTTCTTTTTTTCCATTTCTTTCTCCTCAGTCAGACATAGAGTGAGCTCACTGGGGCACCTACTGTGGTCACCCCAGACCAGAAGAGGTCTCTTTCTGCCCCAGCCCCAGCTGACAGGAACACCCATTATTTCTTTGGGGGAGGGTATTTTGCTTGGTCCTGTCCCTGCATTTGCTAGTGGCACACATTGTCTGATCTCAAAGGAGAGAACCAACCAACAAGAATAACACCAGCTCTGCTTTCTGGAATCCAAATGGCTCCACCTTAAAGCATAATTTTTTTGATCATTTTATTTTCATTTGCCTCCATGTAAGTTTGTACAGGGACTCTGTGCCCTGGGACGTTCGAGCTGCAATCCTGTCTTTCCTCCCCGCCTCTCCCCCTGTGGGCTGTGCCAGCCCTGAGAATTGTGACGAGGTTTTTGATGCCACGAGTCTCCCTGTGAGGCCTTTGAAGAAAGGACAGCATTCCAGGCACCTCAAGGGGACTCTAGGCTCTGTTTTAGCTCTGCTGTTGGACTCTCTCCTCAGCTCTCCCACCTCCCCGAATACATTCACATTTCTTTCTGTCCTTTCTTCAAAACTTGCCCAACTCGTCTTTGTGATTTCAGAAAAATGCCACTGGATCTCCCAGTATGAAGGATTAGCACAGATTATGGGGAACAGTGTTAATTATCGGTGGAAGGGGGGCCGGCGCGTCGCTCCAATGTGCTCCTGATTTCCCCTGGGCCTTTCTGCCTGGTAATAAGCCTTCTTTAATCTGGCAGGCCCCTTAGTGAAATCAGCACCACGGACAGTGGTATTGATTGCTTCTGAGAAACCATCACAGCTGCTCAACCAAATTACCTTTGATATGTGACCTTTAATGTAATTACTGCAACATCAAAGTATTTCTATAAATTATTAAAGAACTAATACACTCCATCATTTAGCTATTCTCTTATATGTAAAATAAACAACTACAAGTTAATGCTAGATCCAGAACAACCCACATTTGCTACTGAAATTCCCCCAGTCCTGGGCCTCTCCCTCTTCAAAAATTCTAAACCTCTCCCTCCCACTTTCTCTTTCTGTTTCCCCATCTACCAGGCTTTTAGCCATCACGAAACTCCCCAGCAATCTCTCTCAAGCTGATGAAGGGCCTCCCAAACAATGTGGTATTTTCTATTTCATTTGGGTGACTCTAAAATATCTATCACCATCTCCCCCCAAAACAAAGTACCACGAACAGTTTATTAATCAGCACAAACCTTTCTCAGAAGCCTTTGATTATCTTACACCGTGGCTTTGTGCCTCACACATAACATGGGGCGATGTGGCGCTTATTTCTGCCATCTTACAGAGGGCACCCAGAAAGTAATTACTATAATATATGTGCATGTAGCCGCGCCACTAAAAACCAACTGGGGAACGGCCACCGTGCCAGAGCTGGGCTCCACATAAAAACCCGTGTGTGTGGTGCACGATTTCCATACATTTGCATCCGGGGGTATGTTATTAAGATGATTCAGCCCTGAGCTTTGCAATCACAAGTACAAAAATACAATCCAAAGGCGGTCTTAATGGAAGGAAGGCCCTCCCCACCCCTCACCGGGGAAAGCAGGAGCTCTGATACAAAGGAAAGGCTGCCCCCACCGGGGGTGCTTTTCTCTCCATCTCCCTGGTTAACCTTTCCTGCTGTGGGGCAGGAATGGAAACGTGTGTTTACATACTGCTGGCTGGGTACGATTGTAAACATGCATATGTAAACATTAGTGAGCACACATATAGAACACACGTGCTTCCCCGCAGTGCCCATGGTATAATACAGCTTGAACCCGGTATATTTATAAATTCTTCAAAAATGATGCCCACAAACACTCCCATCTTTCCATGTATCTTTGCATACTCCGTGAGCTGTATATCTCAGCTCCCGAATCCCCCTCCCCCCATCTCTCTGAACCCACAGGAGACACCACGCAGACCCCTGACCTGAGAAACGCTTATTTTATGGTGATGAACTAGCCTCGATAATAGCCACTGCTGGTATCACACCCAGTTACGGGGGACATAAATAATTCTCTTCTCCCCCCCGCACAGGAGGAATAAACCAGGGCTGAGGCGCGATAGTTTATCAAAGACCAGGGCTGGCTCCTTCAATAAACACAGTGATCTCACTCCGGCGCCAAGCCTGGATGGGGAGGCGCCCCCTCCCCTCTCGCCCCGAACCCCACCCTGGGTACAGCCCGCATCCGACGTAGATTGGCTGGTGCTCAGGCGGCGGCACCTTCACCGGGGGGCCCCCGCGGGACGGGCTGGAGGCTACTCCTGGCTCCGGGGGGGGCAGACACCCGGCGGGCGTGCCTGCCTCGGGCTGCCTGCGGGGCGGGGAGCAGGGCGGGGGGGGGGGAGAAGACCCGCTCAGCAGGGGAGGAGCCCCGCCCGAGATTTGTGGCGGCGGCGAAGGGCGCCCCTCCCCGGGATTATTCCGAGGGGCCTGGACGGCGGAGTGCGGGGGGCCACCTGGCCGGGTCGCCTCGCTGCTCTAGGGGCGAGGGGCGGTGCGAGCTCGGGAAGGAGCGGCGGCAGACGGCGCGCTCGCCCGGACCGCGATCCCCCCCTCGCCGGCTGGCCACTGCGCAGCCCTGCCTCCCGAAGTCGCCCCCTGTCGGCGCGCCCGTCGCTCGCGCTCGCGGACGCCACTTACCCCGGGCAGGGTCTTCTGCTCGTGCAGCGCGCTCTGGGCCTTCAGCGCTGACTCACGCTCGCAGTAGGTGAGGAAGGCGCAGCCTGGGAGGGAAGCAAGCGGCGAGAGGGTCAGTGGGCGCCGGGCCGCCGCCGCCGCGCCCGCCCGCCCGCCGCCCTCCGTCTCAGCCCCTCCCTGCGCTGGGTCCTTCTCCCCACCTCGCTCGCCTTCTCTCCGGTGCACTCCACTCAAGCCTTCCTGCCTCTCCGCGTGCCTGCCTGCCTGCCTCTCGTCCCTCGCGTGGTTACTGTTCTGTTTCCCTCCCTCGGCAAAATCTCCCCACCCTGCCTCTCCCCCCTCCACGCCCCCTCTCCCCGATAGTCTCTTCCCATCCCCATTCCCTGGTACCTCAGGGGCCTCTGCCCTCTCCCGTCAGACCTCTCTGCCTCCCTCCCTTCATCCGTTCCTCTGGGCGCTGTTCTGTCTGTTTCAGCTCCCGCCCCAATACCTCCCAAGGGCAGCTTTCACCCCTCGCCCCAGCACCCCAGGCCACACTGGACCATGCAATCCTGTGGTGGCCTCCCTCAGGAGTGCTGCTGGCTGCTTCATCGGGGATGATGGAGGGACCCCCTTGGCCTTCCAAACAAAGGCTCCATCAGCAAGGAGGACCCAGGCCCGGCTGTCCGAATAAAGTGAGTGGGGCTGCCCACGTGCCCCCTGCCCTAGCCCACTGTGCAGTGATATCTTCACACCCGCCCCAGTCTTGGGCGTACTCAGTCCACCGATGGGCAAGGCTGGGCGTGAGGCTGCCCCTTGCTCTGCCTCTCATTCCCCGGGTGACCCCTGCAAATCACAGCTCCCCGCCTGCCTCGGTCTCCTCGGTGTGAACAGAGAGGTTTGGCCCATTGGTCTCCAAGGTTCAGCCTCGTTTTCCCTTGAGGCATTCTGACAGTGCCTCAGCAGGAAATCCGGATTTTAAGAGCACTGTTCCTGACTCAAGGGGTGACTTTTTAATGCCGGCCTTTCAGGCACAGTGACGAGGCAAAGAGAATGCTTGCTGATGGGAGAGCCTTTCTGAAAGTTCCCTCAGACTGCCCAGTGCCAGGGGCCTCTTCCTCTGCCCCCAGACCTGGCCGAGTGTGACTTGGGAGGCCTGCCAGGCTCAGAACCACAGGGAAAGCAAAACAGCCAATTTTGGCCAACAGCAGGCTGACCTGGGGAACAGTGGCCTCCGACTTTCCAGTGCCAGCCATGGCCGCAGAGCAGGCACCCTGTAGGCTGGCCACTTCCCTCGTTTCACTTTTCTGTTCACTCTCTCATTCTCTTATCTCCCCCCGCCCCTCCTTTTTTTCTTTGCTCTCACAGTCGCCTCACTTGGTATGCCTCTCTCCTCATTTTGACCTCTCCCAATCCCATCCATCTTTCAAGAATCTGATCAAGGCCCACTTCCTCCAGGCAGCCCTCCTTGACTGGTTTAGTCCATCTCAAGCCAACCTCCTTCCTTAACTGTCCACAGCTGACCATTGGGTCATTCTTGTGGCCATTTATCAGCTGTTTCCTGAGTCCCATTGTGAGTCAGATTCTGTGCCAGGCAGGCCTGGTGGCCCCCTCTTCTCATGAGGCCTGTAGGCTGGTGGTGCCAATCTGGTGCCAATGCCAGCCCTGGCCATCAGGTTTGCTCTGGCCTCTTATTTTCCCAGGTGCAGAGTGCTCCCAATGTCCCTCCAGTTCCTGAACCCTCCACCATCCAGTGAAACCCCGTTCCTCCTCTTCCAGTGCAGAAACTAGTCCTGCCTCCCTTCCTTTCCTGGCTTCTGAGAGGATTTTGGAAGGGAATATATGTGTGAGGGGGACAGAGAAATGGAAGGAAGGAAGCAGGGAGAGAAATCTGGAAAGCAGAACTCTCAGGGTCCCCATGGGCTTTCTGCCCTTCCTCCAACTCCTGCCCCAGGCTGGGAGGAGCTCAGTGCCAAGAAGCACCCGCCCCCCGCCCCCCCCCCCCCCCCCCGCTCCACCTCATCCCTCCCCATCCAGACCCCAGGCCACCCTCCTCCTCAGCCTCCCTGATTCTCCCTCCTGGTCATGGCAGACGATTATTGATGGAGACACAAGGGGGCTGAAATGAATAGCGGTCAGAGGCCCCCGTGACGTCGTCCCTCGTGCTGCCGCCTGCCTCTCTGGAGTCTCTTTCCTCCTGTCCCCTCTCTTGCTTTGTCCTCCGCCTGCACCTGCCTGCAAGGAGGAGGCCGCCACTGTCTAGCTATGTGCAGGCAAGCCAGCTCAGGACAAGGTCAGGGGCAGGTTTGGAGAGGGAGGAGGAGGGAGGAGACGGAGGAAGAGAAAGAAGAGAAGGAGGGAAGAGGAGGGAGAGAAGGAGGGAGGAGGAGAGGGAGAAAGTGACCATATTGTTTCCATGGCCTAGGATAACAAGGGAGGAATTCTAGATAAAAAGATAATAATCTGTTGCTTTTGTCTTATCCAGCTTCCAGGAATTTCTGCCACAGTGTTTTGGAGAGAACTCACAGCTGCATTTTGTACCAGAATCTTTAAGGGACCCTCAAACCCCGGGCAACCTCCCCTGACATTTCTACTCCTTGACCTCACCTCCTTCCATTTTCCCACTTGCTCACCTCCTGGCCTCTTTCCTATTTCTCAGCCCTGCCAAGCACACTCTGTCCCAGGACCTTTGCACGGGTTGTGCCCTCTCCCCAGAATGACCCCCACCCCACCATCTGCATGCCTTGCTCCTTCAGTCCCCTCAGGCTTCTGCTCAAATGTGACCTCCACAGAGAGGCCTCTCCTGACCACCTCATTGAACATGGTTACCCGCCCCCACACACGCTCACTTTCTGCTCCCTCGTCGTGGTTACTCTTCTCTTTAGTGCTCCTTTAGTGACATATTCATAGTGTATATTTGCTCCTTGATTAGCAGTCTCCCCACGCTCAAATGGGTTCTATTCCTGTTTCATTCTCAGTGCCCAGAACAGGGGCAGGAACTCGGTGCATATTTGTTGAGAGCATTGAATCTCCAACACCTCGGCTGCTTTGGAGGGGACCAACCACGGGGACTGGGGGGACACAGAAGTGGTGCTCTGAGGCTGCTGGGAGCTGACCAAGGCTCTGAGGACACTGAGGCACACTGGACCTCCCTCGTGGCAGGGGACAGAGGTCGCCTGTGAGAGTTGACAGGTGGCCCCGGCCAGGAGGGCTCTTTTCCCCAAGTCTCCTCAGCCCATTCTCCCGGGGCCTGCAGTGCAGGTACTGTCACTCCCCGATCCCTCCTCGAGGTGGTGGTCCCCTGGTCAGGGTGATGCGCAGTTCCAGACAGGAAGCTGTGCCAGGTGGACTCCCACCAATCAGGGGCCACTCACGGATTCCTCTCTTTGAACCCCAGTTTCCTGGTCTATAAATGGGGATAGTCATTCCCCTTGTGGCTTGTGGGCAGATGTACTAGCCCAGTGGTCGGCAAACTCATGAGTCAACAGAGCCAAATATCAACAGTACAACGATTGAAATTTCTTTTGAGAGCCGAAAACAGACTTCTGCGCACGGGCCACGAAGTTTCAATCGCACTGTACATGCGCGCCCGCACGTGGTATTTTGTGGAAGAGCCACACTCAAGGGGCCAAAGAGCCGCAGTTTGCTGACCACTGTATTAACTCATGAGTATTAACAAACTCTGCCGATCTCTGTAATTACAGAGTGTGGTGTAAACACATATTTACTCTCGTGCAGCGGGAGGTCTGAGGCAACATCCCTAATAAATAAAAAGGCAGATTCGGATAAGCAGCGACTAACCAGCCCAGAGAGACCAGCCCAACACAGAGGCCACCGGGGCAACCCACCCTGGCCTTCTCTGTCCATCTCTGCAGCCAGTCAGATGTTGCTTCTGACAGTCTACCCGGGAGATGAGTTGTCTCACTAGGGCTCTTTTAAAAGGCAGATTTGAATGGCTATCATCAATAAGTCAATAAATCAACAAACGACAAGTGCTGGCGAGGATGCGGAGAAAAAGGAACCCTCCTACACTGCTGGTGGGAATGCAGACTGGTGCAGCCACTTTGGAAGACAGTATGGAGTTTCCTCAAAATATTAAAAACGAACTCCCATTTGACCCAGTAATCCCACTTCTAGGAATATATTCCAAGAAATAAGAAACACGAATCAGAAAGGATATATGCACCCCTATGTTCATAGCAGCACAATTTACCATAGCTAGGATTTGGAAACAGCCTAAGTGCCCATTAGCAGATGAGTGGATTAAAAAACTGTAGTACATCTACACAATGGAATACTACGCTGCTGTAAAAAAGAAGGAACTCTTACCATTTGCAACAGCATGGATGGGACTGGAGAGCATTATGCTAAGAGAAATAAGCCAGTCAGAGAAAGATAAATATCACATGATCTCACTCATTTGTGGAATCTAATGAACAACATAAACTGATGAACAAAAATAGATCCAGAGACAGAGAAGCATCGAACAGACCGTTGAACCTCAGAGGGAAGGTGTGTGTGTGTGTGGGGGGGGGGGGCGCGCGTTAAGAGATCAACTAAAGGACTTGTATGCATGCATATAAGCATAACTGATGAACTCAGAGAGTAGGGGGATGAGGCTATGTGCTGGGGAGTGGGAGTGGTCAGGGAGAGGTCAATGGGGGAAAAAGGAGATATATGTAATACTTTAATTAATAAAGATTAAATTAAAAATAAATAAATAAATAAAAAGGCAGATTCAGATAAGCAGTGACTAACCAGTGACTCCCTGTGCTTGGAGGTACCACGTCTGCTCCCTTGCTGAAGGCAGAGCCTGGGGGATGGCAGCTTGGTGGGGAGGGATGGCTTTGTGAGGAGAGTTTGCCATCACTGGGTGTTTTAGAGCTTGGCAGGCCTGCGGTGAAGGCCGAGGTGGGGGCTCAGGGTGGCCAAGAGAGAGTGGGTGCCCAGGTAGTACACACAGAACCCCACACAGAAAAACTTGTGTTTTTCTTTGTTTGTTTGTTTGTTGTTACTTTTGTGTTAATCCTTACCCAAGGATATTTTCCCGTTGATTTTTAGAGAGAGTGGAAGGAAGGGGGAGAGACAGAGAGAGCAACATTGATATGAGAAAGACACATAGATTGGTTGCCTCCTGCATGCACCCTGACCTGGGGCCGGGGATTGAGACTGCAAGCGAGGTACATGCTCTTAACCTGGGACATCAAACCTGGCACCCTTCTGTCTGAGGGCTGATGCTCTAGCCACTGAGCCAAACCAGCTAGGAACAGAACTACTAGTTTTGACTTCCCCTCACAGCAGCTGAGGAGGGGCTTGGAGCTGTGAGGGTGGGGCAAGGGCCACAGCTCAGCAGTCATGACATCTGTCAGGCTCACTCCCCTGTGGACGCGCTGAGGTGTCCCCAGAGACACACCCAGCGAGGCCCCTTGGGAACTCACAGTCTAGCTGGGAGATGGATTCTCTCCGGGAGCGGCTGCACCTCCACACACTACCGTGGGGAAGAGAAGGCCAGCGCCAGGCTGTGAACCCGGAGTCCCTAGGAGGTCTGAGAAGGAAGCACCCTTTCTGGGGACGGGGCTAGCGGGACAGAAATCTCTCCCTCCTTCCGGCCCCGCAGTTCCCTTCCAAGGCCTGAACCTGCAAGCATACGTGTACTCGTGCCCACAGAGGAGAGAGCAAGGGTCCGCGGTGGCTGTTTGGAAGAGCAACGATTGAAAACCACCTGAAGCTCCCTCAGTGCAGGGATGCTCTTCTGTTCGAGCAATCTGAAAGACGAAATGGCCCCACATGTACCAGCACGGAAAGAAGCATTGTCAGAGGAGAAGGCAGACTGTCAAGTCACATACGACATGTGCATACAGTGGAGGCATATTCCGGGAGATATGTATGCACTCAGCTCTGTGTCTGCCCTACAGCGAGTCCGGAAGGGTCACGCCAAGCTGAGGACAGGGATGTGGGGGCTGGAGGGTGTCTCCCATGAGTTTAACTCTTTTTTGTTTTGATTGACACCTTTGGATGTAGAATATATTCATGTATCACTTGCATAATTAAAGATTTAAAAAATCTTTGCTGAAAGAGGAGGATGGAATAAAAAGCAGGTGGGTGAAAATGGGGGAGCCAGGCAGGAGGTAGGACTCATAGTCCATTTTGAACAGACAGAGATCACTGGGTATCAGCTTCCCGGCAAATTCCTCATGATCATGGTAGGTCCTGCGATCCCCTTGCCTCACAGCTTCCTACAGCTCTGGGACTTGAAGCAGCTCTCTCTGCCCTGCAAGCTACAGACAGCCTTCATGTTGGTCCTGTGGCCTGAAGTTCCAGTAGTTGATGTTGGGGGGATGGAATCCATGATGGCACCCAGAGCCTCCCCATCGCTGCCCTCCCTCCTATTCTTCTTGGCTGACCAGCTGTATGACACTGCTGGCAGGATCTGAGGGGAGAAGCCGCGGAAACTACCCGGGAATGTCCGGGTGAGGTGTGACCTGGCCCTGGTCTCCCTCCTCTTCCGTCCCCCTGTCTGATTCAGAGTCCGCGTGTTTTATCTCAACCCTCCTGAACCATGGACTTGAACAGAATAGAACAGCCTGGCAGGGCAGGAATGGACTTTGAAAATTGCCAGGGGTGGGATTGGGGGCTGAGCGATGTCAGACTTCGAGAGATAGTGCTGTCATCTGCAGCTGGTCCCTGGGGCTCCCTGCTGAAGGCCGACTCCCACGCCCACCCATGTGACCCCCAGGGGCCTGCCTTCCCTCCGCTGCTCTCGGGTCTGCGTGCACTGACACTGGCCTGCACTCACACTCTGTATGCTGCCATTTAACCGCTTCCCACTCACCGTTCTTATTTACTTGTCCCTTCTTTTGATCAGTTTCATGTCTTGGGTCTTTGAACAGACTGTCAATTCCCTGAGAGCAGAGACAGTGCCTTCAGAATGGAGGGCTGATCATCCCGTTCAGGTGTCTGAGAGCAGGGCGACCAAGAGAGCAGTGGGGCTGGGGAAGGAGACCCACCAATTGGGGCGCTGGAGAGAGAGCAGGAAGCTCTGGGTGCAGAGAAGGGAGGGAAGCGGGAGGAGGGTGTGGCCAGGAGAGGTTGACAGTGGTTGTTGCCAGGCTAGGGTGTAGGCGGTGGCAGGCACCCTTCTCCAGCAGGGCAGCCTACGGAAGCTGGGGCGAGGGGCGCTGCTGATTCCTGAGAAGGTGGGCGGGCGCCCTCTCCCACGTGGGGAAGAACACAGCGCAGCAGCAGAATTAATTGCACGGAGATGGCAGTAATTTACAAAGCCCCGTGTGCCGGTATAAAAGGCCCTTGTCATCGTGAAGCGAAGGAAGTACAATTTCCTGCCCAACTCTGAACAGGGCTGAAGCCTGGGGTGTAATCATCGCGGAGGGGAAGGCTCCCCATACGCTCCCTCCTCCCGCCCCAGCCAGGCCTTGGCTTCCTACTAATTGAATTACAGAATTAGCCAGGGGAAGGTGGCTCGAGAACGCAGAGATCTGGACTTTAATAAAACATCAGATCCTTCAGGCCAGTCACTTTTCCGGCCCTAGGAAGTGGGGGGAAGCTGGTGTGTGGGAGTGGGGGCGGGAGGAAAGGGAGCAGGAAACCCACCCACCAGCCAGACCCACGGGTCCCTGTTCAGGGTGATATCCTCAGGGGGTCCAGGAAGGTCCAAATCTCCACCCTTTGACCTGTCATGATCCTGAAATCGCCCCTCAGAGCATCTTTCCTGAGTGGTTCTCACCCCAGGCTGCACCCGAGAATCACATGAAACACGGAGTTGGGCCGCTATAGGGAAACTGAGGCAGAATCTGGGGAGGGGGCAGCGTGCAGGGAGAGAGGTGGGCCAGAGGGAACTCCGCCAGCCTCCCTGGAAAGAGGATTACTGGTGCTCTAAGGCCACGTGTGTCCGCGCCTCCAGCCTCTGTCCCCCATGGTCTGGGTGGGCAAGGATAGCCTCGCCGTGCCTCGCAGCAGATGTCCCTTCCCCACGCGCGTGAGAGACGCCGCTGCAGACTTCTTCACCGGGCTCCTCCTCTGGGAACGCCCCCCCAGCGCTGCCCTGCCTGGGTCTGCGCTGCTTTAGACCCACCTCCTGGGTCCTGCTCAGTGAAGCCCCAGCCATTTTGGTCTCTCTTTCTGTGGATTCCTGTGGCCATGCCCTGGTCCGCTGCCCGTGGTCTGCCCCCAGGGTGAACCTGGTCTCCACTTCTAACCTGGGAGCTCCTTGAGAATGGGCCTTTGAAATAGGCAGAGAAAGCAACCCTGGGGCCTGCCCCTGTTTCTGCCCCTTCCCCAGGGCCCACACGCTGGGTGATCTTCGTGGCACCTTCCCAGGATCCGTCCTGGCCATTCCAGTCCCCCTAGTCCTGCTCACCTGGCCCTTCCTCGCCCTCTCCTCCCTTTTTCCCGGGAGTGCTCCCTGTGGGCATGCCAACAGTCCCTGCTCTTCTCCCTCCGTGCAGAGGGCAATGATCACCCACCACAGCCCGGCTCTGGTGTCCTCTTCTCCTCCATCTCCATGGGGACCCCACCCTTTCCCTGCTGCCTTCCCCACACCGCCCCCTTTGGAGCCCTCATGTCCTTCTAGGAGTGACTAAGCCTTAGCAACGGCCCCTCTTATTTGGCAGTTAGAGTACACATATTTGTCCACTCACTTTTACATGTGTTTGCCCAAGTGGAAATATTCTACTATAGATGTTGCTAACTCCAGGGACCCCCGCCCCCGTGACAGACGTCATTGAGTGCAGTGGATGCTAAGTGCACTCTGTCCCTGCCTGGGTGACAGTGAGCTGAATGGCTGGGAAGAGATGGCTGGCTGTAGGGCCATCGGGTTTGTGGAGAGGGTCTGGGATATGGGCCCGACCGCTCAGGCCCAGGTGAGGGCAAGAGCCATCCATCTTCCCGGAGGCGGCCTGAGGCGTGGGGATGGTGGGGCTGCGCAGGAGGGTGAGATGGATGGGACCCTCAGCCAAAGAATCAGGGCTGCTGGCCTGCTCACCTCCGCAGGGCCCTCCAGTACTGGAACCCCACCCTTGGCCAGCATCCTGCTTTTGAGCTCAGCACTGCCCTCCTGTGTTCACTCCCTTTGAACCAGAAGCTCCAGGGGAGCGCGTCTCAGAGTTAAGCGGGGTGTAGGAATGGGAAACTGGACCCCCTCGCCGACTCTAATGTGTCTCCATCTTCTCTCAGCCCTCCTGCCCTTTGTGGCCACAAGACAGAGATGGACATGGAACGGGGGGTCCAGATCTCCCCAGACCTAGACTGGGAACCCTCAGGGACAGTCCTGCCTTTCTCTTCCTGCTGGGCACAGTTCGGCCTGAGGCGCCTAAATGGCTCTGCACCTCGAGGCTGAAAGGTCCAGCAGGCAGGCTTTTGCCAAGTGCCTGCCCCTGCCCGTTGCCCTCGTTTGCACCCTCGGTGCCGGAGAATTCCTTGTCTGCTGTGCACCGCGACCTCTCATGGCACTGTGAGAAAGGACAGAAAGCGGACATGACATAGTGACGGTCTCGCCCCTTTCTCAGCAAAGAGCTCCTGGTTTGTGGCCAGGGGATGGGGGCTGGTGCAGGGAAGGTGTCCGCCTTGCTAAGGCCCCGCGCACAGAGCAGTCAAGCCTGTCCAGCTGACAGCTGTACTGGGTTTTGTTCTGCAGCCAAGGGGCTGCCACTGCCCCCGCCCCCGCCTCGGGCCGGGGCTCCTGCTGGTCCCCAGGACAGCAAGCAGTGCTCCTTCACTTGTGCAGAGGCCTTAACTGGCCCAGGTGCTGTCCTGCCCAGGAGCTCACCGAGCTTACACCGCAGAGCAGGCCAGGCCCCTGTCGTCAGCCTCTGACCCCAGGGGTGGGGGGATGGGGGGAGTGGACGCCTGGGCCCCAATGGCTGGATTGGGGCTGAATCCTGAAGTCCCTCTAGAGGCCCCAGGCCGGAGATGTTCTCCTCCATACCCTATGGCCTGCACTTGGGGTCAGGGACTCACAGATGACCTCATTCTCTTCCTACAAGAACCCAGGTGGAGACAGCGCCAGGTCTCTGGGGCCACAGGCACCTGACCTCCCTCGACCCCGATACCCTGTCCCATGTCAATCAAAGTCAGGCTTCTCCGCAGAGGGCTCTGAGTATCAGGTTGAATTTAAAATGCATGTGGCGTTCGTTACTTGCAGGAACACCAGGACAAATGCTAGAGCTGAGAAACGGAACTGTGCTCCCTCTTAATTAACCTGGTCGGGGAGTTTAGACTTTTCCTGTTTTGAATTTTCTCAGATCAGGGTGCACCTGCTGAGAAGGCTGGCCTGACTCCAGCGGAATGGCCCCCTGGCTCCCGGAACGCCACAGTGGGAGGGGGTCTCAGGGCTCCCTTGGTGTAGCCTAGCTGGCTGCTAAGCTGTGGGAGATAGGCAACAGGCAGTGTCTGAGAAAGCGAGGCTACCTCAGCGTGTAGGAGGGAACCCACTCCCGCCCTCTGGCTTGCCCATCTCCCAGCCGGCCTAAAAATCGCCTCTTGCTCTTTGCCTGTCTGGTTGGAGCTGCAGAGCCTTGGCACGCTGCTGGGCCCCAGTCAGACATGCTGAACGCCTCAGTGTATGGGAATGACTCAGTACGGTATCTTGAGTCCTCAGTGACCCCAGCATTTGCTGGGTTGTGTGTAGTTCTTGTGCCCATTGAGGGAGCTCAATAAATGCTTGCTGAGTTGCATGGAATTCCGGTGTTGGACTTTCCTCAGTGGTTGGCTTGACTAAACTGAGGTGGGGGTCCTTTCCCCAGTGGGATCCCTCTCCCCGTGCAGAGGGAGGTGTGAAGGAATCCCTCCTGGGGCCCCCACCCCGCCCCAGCAACTGTCCTGGACACAGCCACAGGGATGGCTCTTTACCCTCAGGAGGGTGGGGCTCTGCCTCTCTGGCTCCTTTCTCTCATGAAAGGAGAGGGTATCGCAGCTGCAGGAGAGGGAACTGAATGTCTTTTTGTCTGTGTCTCAGTCACACTGAACCACGCTCTCCCACAGCTAATTTCCACGTCACCTGCAGGCCTTTGCTCGGGCTCCTCCTCGCCACCAGGATGCCTTCTCTGCTCCTGGGTCCTCTTCTAGATCCTCCCCCCTGGGGAGCCCTCCCTGGCTTCCCAGCCTCACCGATTCTCCTTCCAAAAAGTCCTTCCAGTTCAAGGCTTCGAAACATTCAAATGAGCACGTGGTTAAACAGAGTTTTCTGTTGTTTTTATAGGTGGGAACCATGTGTCCCCAACTAGACTCCAGCCTATGGGGCTGTGCCTCCCTCTAGCATCCCTGACCAAGCCCAGGGATGGGGGCCTCACAAGAGAGGCTGAGCTGCTCAGACTCAGGAGGGGAGGGTATGCACCCCGCTTTGAATGCACATGGGTACTCACGATCTGCCCGGTGAGGTGAATTAATCTCACCTCTCTTCTCTGGCTCCTTCCTAACGGGCCCTAATTCACTTAAAGAACAACAACAACAAAATAGCAGCACACCAACCAAGAAATTCCAAACTCAGCACCCAAGACAGGTTATTTTGAAAAGACCAATAGCCAAGAGCCCCATATTACAGGATCAATGTTTGGAAAATGTGATTTTCTTTTCTAAAGCAGAAAAACAATCCCACACAGTCCTGGCAGGCCATGGTCCAGCTCTCATGGCGGGTGTCTTTTTCTCATGATCTTGGGCACTTAGACCACTCTCCTGGCCGGGCACTGGGCTTCGCCCAGCATCAGTAAGATGGTTCAATCACAGGCATTTAGCAATATTTAACCCGGGGCTGTGGCAAAGGAGCAGTCAGCAAGTGTGACTTGAGATGCTCACCTCTGGGAATTGATCCCTGGAGCTCTCCCAGTCCTATCGGAGGCATGGAGTACCGTTCACATTGTAGGGGTGGTAGGGGCTCTGGCTTTTTAGAGTCAGTTGGTCCCCATCCTGGGAAGGGCCGAGCCACCATTTATAGCTGACCTTGGGGAGCGCCCAAGATGGGCGAGAGGCAGTTGGCCAACGAGGAGAGTGACCTTTGGGGAGGGGGACAGAGCATGGCATTCAGCTTGATTTCTTCTCTTCCCAGAGACCCACCCACGTGCCCTCAAAGCCCACCAAGAGAGAAGACTGAGCTAATTAATTCCTGGACTCAGGAATTACGCAAGACTCAGACTGTGTGAATGGGATCGGAGGGAGTACAGTTATCTGTGGATGGAGTGAAAGATGCTTCCTTCATTCACCCAATAACCATTTATTGATAGCCTGCCATTTGCTGGATGATGAAAGACATGCCCTCTGCTTTAAAGGAAACCCTAGGTAAACACGCTGGCAAGGCCAGGTGATGTGCATGAAACAAGTATACCTCCCAAGCTGAAGTTTGAGCAGGGCTCACCGATGGCCCAAACGATAACAGCAAACACTGATGGTGGACTTTGTTCTGACTGCTTTACGTGTATTGAATCGCTTAATGCAATAACTCTATAAAATGCACGCCCATTTTAAAGGTGAGGAAACTGAGGCACTCAAGATGAAACACTTGCCCAAGGTCTTATGGCCAGAGCTGGGCTGTGAATCAAGGCAGGCTGCCTGCAGAACCCATGACCTTAACCATGGGCTCTGCCACCTGATGGCGGAGAATTCTCAACTCTGCCCAGGGAGAGCAGCCTCAAGGGAAGGATGTGCTGGGGAAAGGGCTCCCCACGCGCACAGGCAAAAAGAGGTGTGGGCTGCAGGGTGAGCTCGGGCCCACTCCCGTCCCCTTCAGAGCTCCTCCAGACACCTTCCTCAACACCTTTCTGTGGCTTTCTCCCTCGTCTGTTCTCCCTCTCCTCTTCTTTCTTTTCCCCTTCATTACTTCCCCGTTTTCCTTCTTTCTTTCCTTTCTCTCTCCCTCCTTTCTTTCCTTTTTTGTCTCAGCGCTGGAACCCCATATTCTCTCTTAAGTCCCACCCTGACTCCTCCAGGACACATTGTTTTTTCCACCCCTAAACGAGGGTCACATCTGTCCCCCAGGTTTCTGACACCAGCCAGCTGGTGCCTCTGAAAAAGCCATTTAACTCTGTGGCCTGATTGTTTGCATCTGGAGTCCTGGGAAAAGTCTGCCACCTGGGAGGTAGGGGGCCGGGGGGGGGGGGGCTGCTCTGGCTCTGACTATAGCCGTGGCCTTGTTGTGGGGACATCCGGATAGTTTAGGTTTACATAACCCTTGGGTTCCTTCCCCAGGAAGTGGGGATAAGGACACTTGCCCACTGGGGCCAGGGCACCCAGCAGGGTGCCTGACATATAATTAATGGGGGATCACTATTGCTGCGTTGTCCGGAGCAGCAGTTGTGATATGATGCTAAAGGTTCCCTACCGTGTGAAAAATAGCTCTGGCATTTACACTATCTGGTGTTGTCTGCTTCCCTCGCATGGGACCAGCTCATTTACTTGATTATTCCCACGCCCATCCATTACCACAGGGACAGGGGCCCTGTTGGTGCTCCTGCCCGTGCACAGGCCAGCTCACTGGGGCTCGGAGCCACTGAGGCTTGCATTGAGGTCTAGGAGGCAAGTGTGTTTTGTTTCCTTGTGTACCTGATATGCTAATGACAGGAGGAAGTAATGAGCTGAGTGACAAAGAGCTGGCTTCATGCTTCCCCAAAGAGGCACCTCTGTGTCAATTGTTTCTTTTGTGAGAGGAATTGTCAAGACTGGGGATGTGGGCTGGGAGGGATGGGGAAAGGAAAACTGGGGGTGTCTCACCCCCACCCCATAGCAGGGCAGGCCCCTGGCAGCACTACCAAGGCAGCTGGGAGGGAGGGAGTGCATGCGGATTGAGTGCTCTGATCCATGGTACTCCCTGACTTCCCAGAGGACCCTGGGAGCTCCAGGATGGCAGGGTCCACCCCATCGGCTCTGGCCCTCGTATGCCCTCCTCCTGACACAGGGCCTAGTGCTGGCAGGAGGCACAGGTGAGGGGTGGGCATTGGCTTGGCATTAGAATGCCGACTGAAGACAATCTCTGACAGGTAAACCACAGCTGCCAGCAAGTTGACAGGTCTCTCTGGACCTCGGTTTCCTTTTCTGTGAAATGGGTTTGATATCCCTGCCTATGAGTCTGTGTCCCCAGCCTCCAGCACCGTCCTGGCCCAACGTGGGTTCCAGCACATATTCGTCAGTGAGAGGGTGAGTGGCAGGAGGCAGGGAGCAGGGAGTGAACACTGTTCTTTTACAGAAGAGGAAAGGGATGTGTCTGCAGGTCAAGGTGACATGATCATCCCAAGATCACAAAGCTGATTGGTGAGAGAACCAGGCTCAGGTCCACGGCCTGGCCTGCTGGGTTGAGGGAGATCAAGTCTCTGAGAGGCTGGGAGCCCAGTGCGCCTGGGGAGGAGAGAGCAAGCAGATGTTGGGTGGTCAGCATGGCGGGCCAGACGAAATGAGGAGGAAGCAGATTAAGCCAACAGATGGAGATGTCTCAGCCTCTGCACCAAATCGGGGGACAGGGAGAACACAGCCACCTGAGCAGGTGGAGTGAGTCCCTCCAGTGTTCCTGCTCCTGCCTTCAAGGACGGAGGGCAGTGGGCAGGGCTGGGGCGGGTGAGGGGAAGGGGGGAGGGGGCAGGAGGGGTAGAGGGAAGCACAGGTCTGAAATGCTCGCAATGTCCTAGAAGTCTGTAAGGTTCTAGCCTCTGTTCTCAATGCCCTTCAGGGGCGTTGGGGTGGGAAAGAGGGGGTGGAGGCAGGATTTTGTGGGGGACCCAAGGCCAGGGCTCATGAAATGTCCCAGGTAGAGCCAACCTGAGGCCTGCCCTCATCACTCCAAAATGGGTCTGACTCTCACACTTGGCCGTGTCTCAGTCTTTGTGTCCTCAGGTTTTACCCCTTCTCTCAGCTTCCTAGAAATTTCCTTTAGACTTTTGCTTTGTCTTGGCTGAGCTGACTGTACCCCATGGCCAAGAAGGCCAGCTGGGAGAGCTGAGGCCCAGGAGGGGAAGGCTGGGCAGGGGGTGGGTAAAAGGGTGGCTGCTGGCCTGCCTCTCTGGCATTTTCACTCCTGGCAGCTGTGGCCCTCATCCCCTGGCTTTACACCCCCTGGGAAGTGCAGGGCTGACCTCAGGGTCCCCGTTGTTATGAGGGCCAGGCTATCTGAAAGCACCAGTCCAGGACCCAGGCGAACAGAAGGTGGGAGTGATAGGCATGCAGACAGAAGGAGACCCTGATACAAGGGTCTCAGGGCACGGAAGTGTGAAAAGGCATGGGCTGGGACCTGCACCTTGGATCACAGGCCAGGAGAGGGCTGCTGGCCTTCTGGGGTCGCTGGCCTCCTTGTCTGTGAGATCAGCACAGGCCAATCCCTGGGAATGAAAGTGGGAAGGAAGATTCAGAGTTCTGGATTTCAGTCCTGCTTCTGCTTATTCCGCCTTCAACCTGAAGGCCCAGGAGGTGGGGGGCCACAGTCGAGTCCCCCTCCCCCTGGCAGGCTCTGAGGCTGCTGCCTCATGCTTTAGTGTCCAGGGGTACCTGCTCTTTGCTCAGCCCTGGCCTGGGGAGGGAGGGGAGGGGAGGAGAGGAGAGGAGACCAGACAACGAACCTCAGCAGCACCCAGACTGGGACGGAAGGAGGGACAGAATGGGTGATGGGGGCCCTTAAGGAGGCAAGGAGTGTCCCTGGGGCCTTGATAGGGGCGGGGAGGAGAAAGAAGCAGGGGAGGGCATTCCTAGGGTTGAAGTGAGCTTGCTCTGTGGGGACCTGAACACGGCTTGGTCATCTACAGTCAGACAGTATGCTCTTCAGAAATGCACTCCAGGGCTGGCTAGCATGGGGCTAGCCCACCTTCTCCCCCTCCCCCTCCTCCTCTCTCCCCCTCTCCTTTCCTTTCCTCTCTCACCAAGTGTCTGTTTGGGGCAAGTTGGGGCAGGGAGGGGAGGAGATGCACGGGGTGCGGTGGGCAGCAGGCTGCCTCTGCCTCCCACAACCGGTCCCCCGTGAACTCGAGCCACCGAGCGGCTGCTTCCGTCTGCGGGTCTATATATAGCGACTGTGAGGCACACTCTGGAATTGGATTCCATGTAGCCCTCTGGACTCGAGCTAACTTTTGGGGAGTAGTTTTCCTGGGAGCCTGCCAGTCCAGTTCCTCCCTCATGAACACTAATTACTGCACAGACCTTCTCCATGAAGTCGGTGCTCAAGCCATTTCCATCCAGGCGGCTCTCCAAGACGAAATTTTTCTACTGGGAACCGACAGCCACAAATAAACCTACCATCTACTTAGCAACAGAGAACAAGGGGGTTGGGGAGGAGGGAAGGCTCCTGGCGGGTGGGAGGAGGGGGAGGGAGGAGAGAGGGGGAGGAGGGCAGAGCTGGCTTCTTTTCTTCCTCCTTTATTTTGCAGAAAGGGTGTAATCAGCACTCGGGGGAAAGGTGGCACAGGGTGTCTCCTAAGACAGCGCAGTGGCCCAGGAGGAGGGGCCAGGCCACCGACCAGGCTGGTACCAGGGTTGGCCAGGGCCCCCACTGCCCCGCTGGGCACTGCTGGAGGCTGCAGCGGCCCCTGACCTCTCCAGCTTTCACTCACTCCTTCCCCACCCTCGCCTTCTTCTCGCCCTGTGGGCCCCTGCCCAGCTCACTGGGTCTGGCCTTCCTGAGGGTGGCCTCTTCCCGCCTCTCTGCCTGGCGAATTCCCCGCCATCAGCCAGGAATTGGGAAACCACCCACCTCTGCCAGGCAGCGCCTCCTGACCTCTCCGGGCAGCACCAGCCCCTCCATTCTGAACGCCAGGCACCCAGCAACGGGGCCTGCTCTGTCCCTCGTCTCCTTGGAGTCGGCTCATCCGTTGCCAAGGAAGGAGTGGGCACGTGAGTGAATGGGGCCTCATGGCACCACGTCCCACCTGTTGTACACCTGCCAGGTAGATACCCTCTCTCCCATTTCGCCGAGAGCAAGCCTGAGCCTCGGGATCAGGCAAGATGTTCATGGCCACTCGCTACCTAGGGAGAGGTAGGGCTGGGATTTAAACACCCGGGTCTGTGTCCAAAGGCAGATGTCAGGCTCTCCCCCTCGGGGCTCCCCTGGGACGGTTATGGACAGTGCCTGCTTCTGCCCCCCTCTGCCTCGAAGGTCAGCCAGGGGTGGGCACTCAGCCCCCAGTCCAGGAATACTTGCACCCAAAGGGCAGGAGAAGTTCCCTGCATTTCCCAAGGCACAGGCTCGGCCAGTGCTCTGACCACTGGCCACTGGCCAGGTCCCAGCACTCCAGCCAGCAAAGCCCTCCGAGCCTGTGGCAGTCACAATGTGCGGCATGCACCTTGCACAGTCGGCAGCGGCACTGCTCCCTCCCTTAGCAGAGACCCTCTGCATCCTGTGCCTAGCTGTGTGCCCAGGGGCATCCACACCAGGACCCACCTCAAAGTCACCTCTCCCCAATACCTCGACCTTTGTCTTCTGAGACCTATGCCCCAAGATGGTGAAAGGGCTCTAACACCCTTTCTGCCACCAAGACTTGTGAGTCCCGTCATGTCTCTGGGATTCAGTTTCTCCATCCATCAAATGGGCACAATGCCCCGTTACCTGGGTGGGTGGTTCAGGCATCAGGGGAGATAGCAGCAGGAAGGACTGAGTGCTGTTTGAATGTCAGTTGTCTCTCTAGAGGCCCCTGTTCTAGGCACCCTACTTTGGGCTCACTCTGGACTCTCCTGTCCCCAACCTGATCCAGGGTGGGTGAGTAAGGCCAGAGCTCAGCTCTCCTCTCAATGAGAAGCAGCCAGACTCAGGGCCGAGAGAGTGGCTTCCTGGGGCAAAGAGAGGAGGAGCCCTGGGAAGGGCTCTCTCTTAAAAGAGAAATCAAGAATGGAGTAGGTTTATGCCCAGGGTCAAGCCCCCTTCCTGCTCTGGTACCTGTGGCCTTATTTGTAGGGAGGCAGTACAGGGCGGTGGGTAAGAAGGGGGCTGGCACACTGCTTGGCTTATGTCTGTGTGACTTGGTGCGGGCTTCTTAATCTCTTCCTCCCTCAGTTTCCTCACCTGCAAAATGGGAGACTAACAGCATTTCCCTCGCTGGGTTGCTGAGGGTTAGGTGAGAAGGTATGAGCCAGGTCCGGAGCAGTGCCTGCTTGCAGGAAGCGCACCCTCGGTCCGTGGCAGCCCTTAGTGAACAGCTAATACTTGTCTCCGTTAGCACGGCGCATCACTTCCCAGGGACCCCTGGGCTCCGCACACCCTTCCCTTCAATGGCTCTTACATTTTCTAGTGGTGCTCCCCCACTTCCATTCCTGGGTGATCGGCTGTGGTAAAACTCTAACCTCCCTCCGGCAGAGCCAAGCTGAAAGGGACACACCCATCGGGAGGGCTACCCCGAGGGGAGTACGGCAATGGGCACGTCTGTCCTGGTTGGAGCTCAGGCACAGTGGGTTTTGGGGGGCCAGGTGGGGTGACTGTGGGGGCCAGGCTCTCCTAGGGAAGCACCCCCAGGGAGTGTTCTTGGAAACAAAGAGGGCCCAGTAGCAGGCAGGGGAACAGGACACTTAGAAGCGTGGACTTTGGCATCAGATACACCTGGGTTCCTCTGTGCTCCATCACTTCCTGGCTGTGTGATCTCAGGTGAGCTCCTTAATCTCTCTGAGCCCCACTTTCCAAACCGTAGGATGGAATCAACATAGGCCTGCTGTGGCACATGCGATGGTGCCAGGCCCCTCATGTATCCCTTCTGTGCTACCACTGAGTAAAGCTGTTCTCTGGGTTGCGCAGCCCCCCTGAGCTGTCCTGGGACAGAGGGCAGTGGCCTTGGCCCCTCCCTCCCCCCGCTGGCACGTGTCCCCTCCTGGGCCGTGGGCAGGTTGTGCCTTTCACAGCCTCAGCCCACATCTGTGTCTCGCCCTCCCTGCCGCCTCCCACGCAGCCCCCCTGTTCTCTCAGCCTCCTCCGCTCCTTCTCAGGCAGGCGGCTGAGCAGAAAAACAAATCAAACTCGCCTGCATGTCTCGGAGCCTGCGATGCTCCCGCGAAGTGATCCCTCGCTTCCCATTACCCACCCCAATAACTCTTGTATATGGAGTGTGAAATAATTAGCAGTGGCAAAAATAATTTAGGAAACAAGAAGAAACTAATTGTATAAGCTTGTTTGGGGAAAATGCATCGGACCAAAAACACCCACTGTGGGGGGTGTGAACAGACTGACCAGCTCCCTGGAGGTCAAGGCCCTTTGCAAGACCCTCTCCCAGGACCTCTTCCCTCCACCCAGTCCTCCAAGAGGGGCCGACATAGTGTTGTTACCAGGACAAGCCTCCCTCACGGTCCCAGGGATGACTTTCCAAAATGCATGTACACCCCTAACTCAGGCCATACCACGGAGGCAGGTGGGGAGGGAGGCTGGAACACCTGGAACCGTCTCACATGGTCGCATGGGCCCGGTGACCTCCCTGAAGTTGAATTGGGGCCCTCCAGGTGGCAGGCCCGCACCCGGCAGGCCTGAAATGTTTTCTTCCGTTCCCCCTGCCTTCGCCACAACAGCCGCCCCCTGCAGGTCACCGTGCAGCCAGTGGCGCATCCACAAGGATGCAGCGCTTCGCTGGGAGATGGGGGACATCCGGCGCCTCCCATTCCACCGTCCTTCTGACTTTGAGAAGTTTGCTTCCTCCGTGGTCACTTTTCCAGTTCCCAGGTTCCCTCCCGCTCTCCTCACTTTCTGGAGGTGGAAGTCAGGCACCTGGTTTCCCGGCGACAGGTGAACAGCAGTGAGGAAACTGCCACCTTCCTGGACAATTTCAAGGGAAGGGAATGAGGGGCCAGAGAGGTGAAATAACCGGCCAGCGGTCACAGTCACCGGGAAGGTGGCTCAGGGCTGGGCACCCGGCTGCTGTTCCTTGCTTTCTTTATCAGGCTGGACAGCCGGCCTGGCTGCTCAAGGCCTTCCAGTTGGGTCCCACCGAGCACAGAGGCCTCCTCTGTTCCCTGGGCCCAGGCCCAAGGTCAAGGTCCCCTGACTCCTCTGAATGTGAGCTGGAACCAGGGGCAGAGGAGGCCTCCATGGCCTGCACCCCTTCCCCTCAGATGAGGTGCATTTGCATGTGCTTTCAACAGAAATGATTTATAAGGTTATTCTTAAGGACAGAAGTCTCCTCTCTGCCCCTGGCAGCTCCTGCCTGCTATCTCCTCGCTCATCTTCTCTTGTCTGAGCCATTACAATGCCTCCTAATTTGTCCCTCCCGTGTCCCTGTCTCTGGCCAGTACAGCGATTGTCCTATGGGTAGGTTCTGGTCTGTCACTTCCTTGCTGGGAAACATTCTGTGACTCTCTATTTCCTCTAAAATCACCACTTATGTCTCAGCTGTGCCTCCTTTGTGACATTGGTTTTCATCATCCCCTTCTTTAAATCTTGGCTCCTTGGTGAGGAGGTACCTCATTGAGAGAAGACCTGGATTCATCCCTTCACCGTTTTCACCTGGCATCACAGTGGCTCCCAGGTGGTCTTTAAGCCACAGTGGCTGAGTGTCCATCTCCCAAACACACCACTATCTGCTAAACATCACTGCCTGGAGGGCTCCTTATGCCATATATTCAGCCTGGGCACGGGGGCTCCCATTATCTTGCCCAGGCCTGCCCGTTCTCCTGGGTTTAACATAGGCCTGCTGTGATTGGCACTATCATGCCAGAAACACGACAGTTCTACATCGCTTCTTCATCCTCATCCACCCCATAGTCATCCCCAGAGCGGACTCTTCCTCTCTATCCTGCTCTGGCCTAGGTCCAGCCTTTGTCATCACGCACCGAGTGTGTCCCCCGCAGCTCCTAAGAGCGGCCTCCTCCTCCCCAGTGTTCCCAGGCCGGCTCTCCTTCCTCCCACTTCTTTTCCCTGATGTGGCTGAAATCTGGTGCTGAACGGCCCTGGCAGATGAGACAGGGTGGGCCTGATTGGGGCACCGCAAAGCCTAGCCTGTGACGTCAGAGGCTGCGGAGCTGATGGAGGTTCTGGTTGGTAAGCACAGGCTGCCGGCACCATCGTCTGCAACCAGCACCAGGGAGGAGCCAGGGGAAAGCATTTGGAGTCAGGAGGGCAACTCCCGTGAGGCAGGCCCCTCTGGGCCCATTTGCTGTGCTAATTGCTTGACAGAAGTACAGGGCAGGTGTCCAGGACTTGGGCTGTGGTCTTATCACACACTCAGCAGCTGAGGTCTTTGGAGGGGTGGGGGTCAGGTGGAGTGCTAGGGAGATGAGCATGGCCTGGCAGCCCCTCCACACCTCCTACTGGGCTGATGGATGGCACTAGGTATCATAGGTAGGGCATGCCCGCTCTCCAGGCTGACAAATGCCACAGGTGCAGCCGCAGGGGACACAAGCCAGCTGCTCTCATCACATCTGCATGTGCTGTTCAAGGTCATGCTGTGAGCTCAAGTGGTCTGGTGTGCTGGGGGCTGAGAGCCCCATCCCTGCCTGGGTCCTCTTAGCTAACCACCTCTTCCTGGCTGGGGGAGCCTGGGTGGGTTGGAGGTGGGGAGGGCCCTTTCCCTCTGAGCCAAGCCGTGGTAACTGTGCACATGCCCACACCAACCCTGAGATTAGAGTCTGTGCTTGGGGAGAGAACAGCCACCTCAGTGTCTGCAGCTCATCTGCCCTGAGGGTCACTTCTGCTGCCTCTACCTCTCCTCGTCCTCCTGAGAGTTCTGCCTACACCTCGCCTGCCCTGATGTGGTCCCTCTACCCCAAAACCCCATCTGGACTTTCCTGAGATAACACAAGTCTCCCTCCCGCTGGTGGGGCTTAAGGGTTCAGCCATCCAAATGGACTTCAGATTGTCTTTCTTCAACTCACTTATACAAAATGAATTGAATGAAAGAATGTTATCAATCTTACATCCTTCCCTCCAATTGAAAAAAAAAATTAGCTGAAACCTCTGTGTTCATGTTGACCAATGTCATCCAATCAATTTAATAAATATAAAGAAAAAGAAAAAAATTAGCACCGGCAACTGCAACTGTATCATAGAATCTAGAGAGGATACTGATTTCACATGGAGCTATATGTGTAGATACCTTGAGTTCTGCAAAGAAAACCATGAAGCTGGGATATCCAGGCACTGGGTGTCTCTCTGGGGAGAGCCACAGAGTGTGTTGTGGTGGAAAAAATCCAGGAAGTGGCATCTGAGTTCCTGTCACTTCTCCATTGATTGACCCAAGACATGATCTATCTGAACCTCAGCTTTGTCATCTGTAAAATGTGGATAGAACTTTTCAGACAGGGTAGCTCCTAAGATTAGTGAGGGCATGGTACATAGAAGGCACTCAATACATATTGAGTTAATCTGAATCAAGATAAAGACCTTGAGACACAAAAGTCAGCTCAGAAATTTACGAAGAATAAAAAGGCATCAGTCATATGATCCAGCAACTCCAATCAGCCGTATACACCAAAGAACTGAAGATAGGTATTTAAATAAATAGATACACATATTCACAGCAAACACTATTCACAGTGGCCCGAAAGTGGAAAAAACCCCACATTTACATCAGCTGATGAATGGATAAACAAAATGTGATATATCCATACAATAGAATATTATTCAGCCATAAAAAGAAAGGACATTCTGATTCATGCTATGATGTGGATAAATATTGAAAACATTATGCTCGGTGAAAGAAGCCAGGCACAAAAGGCCAACTATTGCAGGAGTCCATTTTTATGAAACATCCCGAATACATAATCCACAGAGATGGAAAGGAGATTAGTGGTTGCCAGGGACCGGGAGGAGGTGGGAATGGGGACCGACTGTCTAATGCATACGAGGTTTCCTTTTGGGGTGATGAAAATGTCTTGAAATCTGAGAGGGGTGATGGTTATACAACACAGTGATTGCACTAAATGCCACTGAATTGTACACTTTTAAATGGTTAATGGGTAATTAAAAAAAGAAGGGAAAATAAAAGAAAGCATCAGGGGGAGATGAACACACCAAAGCACACAAGCATGGCCCTCCTCCCTCCCCTAGAGCAGAATATTCCTGCCTGGGAGTCTCAGATCACAGTCCTCAGCACAAGCCACGCATGTCCTTGCTGGCGAAACCACTGAGGCTGGCATGGACCCCCTGTCCCAGGATACATCTGGGAACTTGGGATGCCTCAGCTCTGGGGCTCCCCCAGGCAACTCCAGCAAGCCTCCTTCAGCCACAGAGCAAGCTCTGGACAAAGAGGTACCCCCATTTCTTTAGGGGCATCCCCCATGAGCTGCCTGCTTGCTCCCTGCCCTGTGAGGAGGGTCTGAAGCCCAGGATGAACTGGGTGCTGAGGGTGGCTCTGTCCTTAGAGAATGAGACCTGACTTGCCCTTGGCCCTGGCCCAGCCTGCCTGCTTGCCCTGTGGTCTGAGGGGAAGGTGTCACATTGCCACAATCCCTCCCTGGGATCATACAACGTGACGTTTCTTTCCTGGCCCCATTTCTCTTTGGGCCTCTATGGCTCCTCCCTCATTCCTTAGGTGCTCCCACCTGGCCCTCTGGCATGTGACCACTCTATTCACATCACTGAAGCAGCCAGGAAGGCGAGTCAGCAGTCAGGGGACCCAGAGAAAGGGGGGGGGGCACCTTCTGGAGATGGCTCTGCCTTCCAGGACAACCTTGGCTGCTGTCCCCTTCACTTGGAGCAAACAGTGTATTGTGGCCTTGGCCCAGGGGCACCACTTACTACACCCATCATCCCGCCTCCTGGTCATGGAGGTTCCCTCCAGCGTCCCTTCCCGAACCCCCCATGTGTCCAAGCAGGAGCCATAAGCCTCCTGTCATTCACTCACCCTCCTTCCCACGGGCCGACATGGCTGCCCTCTGCAGGCCAGGCACTGTGCTGGGCCTGGTCCCACCATGTGCCGCCCAACAGAGGGGAGCGAGAGACTGGACACCTGGGCACATGGAGCTCCCTGAGTGAGGCATGTCCCCCCTTCCAGGGTCCCTGCCCTTAATATCATCTCTCTCAACCCCAAAGGCCCTGCACAAGCTGTGCTCTCCGCCTGCAGACCTCGGGTCCAGACCCTTCACCCACACCTTGGTATCCCTGCTCCAACTCAGCCTGTGACACACTTGACCTTAATACCGATTTGACACATCTCATACCCCTTCCACTGCCTCTGACAACCCACGTCTCCCCAAACTGTGAACCCCCAGAGGGCAAGAGACAGGTCAGTCAGCTCCACACTCAGGATTATCCCCAGTTGGTGAGAAAGGAGAGGCCTAGGAGGGCCGGTTCAGGAGGTACACGGCTGGATTATTCCTTCACTCCTGACACTCAGCCTTTTTCGTTTCTTTCTTTTTTTTTTTTCACCCAGAGGGAACACAACTTCAGCATCCCACCCACTTTATAAATACTTTGACAAATGGTCGCCTTCCCGCCATGCTTACCTCAAGCAGGGGCATCTGTCATTTTGGAAGGCGGCTGTTTGCGGCCCTCGACCTTTAATGCAGAGTCAGCACCTGGGGGCGGGGGCGGGGAGGGGGCAGCCAGGCCGGCTGCAGTTCATCAGGCCCAGAATTTAAAAAAAAAAAAAAGGAAAGGAAAGAAAGACAGAAAAAAACCTTACACAACTATGGAGTTGGCAACTATGGTCTCCTTGGCAACGCAGCAGCAGCAGCCGGGCCCTGCCATCCTAACCTGGGCTGGGCAGGGGGCGGGGGGGGGGGTGGTGGCCAGGGAGAGAGCGGTCCCCTCTCCGGGACACTCCAGATGCTTTCACTTGCTCCTCAGCCACCAGTACTGAATCCCATTGGTGTCCCAGCTGCAGGTCATAATTCCCAGACCAGTGTTCTGGGCAGGCAGAGCCAGACATCTGGGTGGGCAGCGTGGATGGGTCACTGTGGAGAGGACCCACATTCCAAGACCACTTCCCACGGATCCATGACACCCGGTGGGAAAGCCCCTTGGGGAGCTCAGCGTAAGGAGGCTACTGTCTCCTTTTCCTCCTCCTTCTCTCTGCCTCTGTCGTTGCAGGACCCACCCTTCTCCCCGGGGCTCTGCAGGAGTGCTGGCCTCTGGGGACCCTGGGTGTGCACTGTGGGAGCAGGGAGCTGAGGGGCAGGGGGTTCTCAGGGATGTGCAGCTCTCAGAGGCTGAGAGAGGTATGGCAGGATCTCACTGGCTCAGGGACCTTGGCAAAAGCCAAGGAAGTGAGCCAGTTCCGCAGGCACGGAGAAGATGCCTACCTCCCCACACCCAGCAGCTGCCTGGACTGCTGTGTGTGGTCCTGCAGGGGAAGCTGGGAGTGGGACAGAGGCCCTCCCTTCCAGCCCTCAGTTGGGTTCCTTCATTCTCCAAAGACAAGCTCTGGTCTCCCCTCCTCCAAGAAGCCTTCCCTGGCTGCACCAACTCGAACAGCTGCCTGCCAGGCCCACTCATTCAGTGCCCGTCTGTCATCTGGAAAGTGTGGTGGCCCCCAGACGGGCTGGATCAGCCTGAGAGTGGGAGCAAGCTCCTCCTCATGGGCTCCTGCCTGGTCCTGTAGGTGTTCGGCAAATGCGTGCCCCTGTGTGGGCAGCGGGGTGGGCAGCTGGCTGGAGCTTTACTTCCCAAAGAGATTCGCTGAGCAGGGGTCCGGGCGCTTCTCACACTCGCTCCTTAACCTGCATCAACCTTGCTCTTCAGTTTTTCTTTTTTTAATTGAGGTATAATTGACACATAACATATGAGGTTTGTGTCAGATGCACAAAATAACGATTTGATACTTGTCTATATTGGGAAATGATCACCACAATACGTCTATTAACATCTGCTTCCCTCTCCAGCTTTATCTCCTCGGCTGTGCTAAGCAGCTCTCCTTACCGTTCCTGAGACGTTCCTCTCACTCCCTTCACCATGCTGTGCTCATGCTGATTCCAGCCCCTGGACCGACCCCCCCCCCCCAGTCCTGCTTATCTTTATCCAACCTGTGCTCTCAGGCCAAGTTCAAATGTCCCCCTCCACAGAGCCTCCCTTAAGCATTCACGAACCTTTCCACCCTTGTCTTGCTACGGCAGTTACAGCCCTAACCACCTCTGTGTGGCCTCTGATTGGTTCAAGAGGACCTAAGTTTCTCCCTCTCCCTTTCACATGGGTGGTGTATGTGTGTGTGTGTGTGTGTGTGTGTGTGTGTGTGTGTGTATGTGTATGCATGCAAGCTTTGGGATAGGTACAGAATGGGCACTTCTGAGATTACGGCTCTGCTGAGCCCAGCAAACTTAAGAGATGCTCAGGGCAAGTCCCCGGAATGGTAGTAACATCAGTCTCTAGTTTACAGACCCTCTGGTACCTCTTTCTGCATTCTCCCCACCCTGGCCCATCCACACCACCAGAGCCCTATACTCACGGGCCCTGGTGCTCAAGGAAATCTGCTTTTTGCTCCTCTTCTTCCCATCTGATGAGTCCTTGACTAAGAACTGAAAATGTGGTCCCCTTGCCACTCCCACCTGGGAAGGGGCATTATAACAGGAACCAAGGCTTCCTGTGTTTTCTGGCCTAGGATCGCCTCTTGTTTGGAGGGTTCTCCACAGTACGTACTAAGCCAGCAAACATTTATTGACCACCTACTGTATGCATAGCACTGTGCTGGATGCTAAAGAGAAGGGAAGGGGGATTTCTTCCTTGGACATGGCATTGACCTCAGGGAGCTCAGAGGTCACTTGAAGAGCAAGCTCCATGACGCCCTCATGGAAAGACAAACCCTGTGAGGAATCCGGGCAGGGAAATGCCTCAGCCACTCATCTGAAACCCATCCACTGAGCTCCCGGTCCCCAGCCCAAGGAGCCCCCTGTGGCAAACAAACAGCTTAAGGGAAGCAGAGGGAATTAGAATTGTAAAAACCTTCCGGTGGTAATAAAATCTGGGGTGTAAAATGGGTTAGGAAATTTATTTTTTCAATATGTGATTTTTTTCCCCCCTCCTCTAAAATCTGCATATCTATTCTGCTTCAGGTTGGGGCTCTTTTAAATGGTTTTATTAAAAAAATCATTTACTGTGGGCTTTTCAGTTCAACTTTAACTGGACCGGGTGGAAATTAAAAAAAGGAAATTTTAAAAATAAATTATATAAATTACAGCCCTAATTATAAAGGAACTTTTAAAAATGTATCCAAGCATTAAAAGAAAAAAAAATTTTTTTTAAATGCACCATTTCCCTGTTCCATTGCAGGAGCATAATTTAGGTACTTGGAGCAAACCCTCATCTTTTGGAAGAAGCGGGCTCTCCAGGCCCATTTGCCTGTGCCTCTTTCTGCGTGCTATTATTATTTGATAACTTTGGGCTTAAATCTGCGTGAGAGCCAATTATCTCTCTTTGTCATCGAGCAGGCTTGCTGTTTGCAGCGGTTTTTATAGTCCAGTAAAAGCCTCAGAGAGCCTGGAGGAGGAGGATTTGCGGTTCAGATTACACTCCATATCACCTCCCCCATGACTTTCCTTATTCTTTTTTTTTTTTTGGTTTTGTGTTTCATCATTCTCTGATGCAACAAGTATTCCTCCCCCAGATGTGCGCTTCTCTTTGCCCCCCAATCCTTCTCCCCAGCCTGACCTCCTTCCTTGAGGATCTCATCCTATTAAGGTCTTTCTCCCTTCTCCCCACCTCTTGCAGACCAAGGCTTCCTGCTCAGAAATGGAAGGAATCCGCACGTCTGGGCCCATGGTCATGCTCTCCTCCCTCCACCTGGTGGAGGTAGCATGGTGACCACAGCGCCGAGGGAGGCAGGGTTCCCTCATTCATGGAGCTCACCATCTGTCCAGGAGAGGGAACAGACCCACAGGAGGAATGGGAGGGAAGACGGGCTGGATCAGCGCCTAGGCGGAAAACTGAGGGTGTTAGAGGTGGTGGTGCTGCCCTCTGGCTTGGAGCTTCGCAGAGGGGGTGGGGGACCTCAACCTGACTCTGAAAGACTGGGCTGGGTGGAGAAAAGAAAAGCATTCTGGGGTGGGGGTGGGAGCAGCCTGAGCAGAGACAGGACCGAGACGGGCCGAGGGTACTTCATTCTGGTAAATGCAAGGACTTGCTCTGCTTTCTTCATTGCTGTGGCCCACCATCTGGGCTAGGTTCCTGGGGGCACCTGATGTACTTTGGTGGAGTGAGTGAATGACTGCGTGAGTGAATGAATGAATGACGATGGTGTGAAGGGAAAAGGGTAGAGAGGCTGGAGATGCGTTAGGAGGATTTAGGTTTTTAGACCTCTTCAGTCCCAGATGGCAAACTGCCTCTTCCACCAAAAAAATAAAAAATAAATAAATAAATAAATAAATAAATAAATAAATAAATAAATCACTTCCTGACTTTCCATCATCCTAAGCACAGAGCCGCCCCAGCCCCTGCTTGCCCTCTGCTCCATTCCGGCCCTGTGAGGCCCCACACACGCTGTTCCCACCAATGCACATGCTATTCCATCTGCTGGGGGGCTCTGCCCCACCCCCTGGACCACTCTTCCTACTACTTTTATTTTATTTGTTAATCCTTGCCCGAGCATAATTTTTCCATTGATTTTTAGAGAGAGAATGGAAGGAAGGGAGAGAGGAAGAGAGAGAGAGAGAGAGAGAGAGAGAGAGAGAGAGAGAGAGAGAGAGGTGGATGTGAGAGAGACACATTGATTGGTTGCGTCCTGCACACACCCCACCAAACCTGCAACCCAGATACGAGCTCTTGACTGGGAATCCAACCTGCGACCCTTCAGTGTGCAGGCCGATGCTCCAACCACTGAGACACACTGGCCAGGGCTCTTTCTACCACTTTAGACATCATTTCCTCCTGAAATGCTTTCCTGACTCCAAAGACCAAGTCAGGTCCCCCAATGACTAGTTCTCATTAAGTCTTCTGTCTCCACGCCAACTCTAACCTGGTTCTTGGCCAGCAAAGGGAGCTTAGGGAAGACAGAGCCCTAACCCTGGCCACAGACGGACCCTTATCTCCATTTGGACATTTCACACAAAATATAAATTACTTTGAACAGTAGCTGGAATTAACTACATGTGAACCTGGCACTGTGGTCAGCATTTTCTGTGAGTTACGGCGTGATTCCTCCAAGGCCAAGGCTTAGAGACAGTGACTGACTGACTCAAGACTAAACTAAACACCATGGACGTGGCAGAGAGCTGCTGCAGAACCCAGGCAGGTCTGGCTCTGAGGTCTTAGCTACTTCCACAACACTGCTGGCCTTGAGGGCCTTAGGCCCACTGAGGGTGGCATGGGCGGCTGGCTCCTGCCAGATGCACTCCTTTGCTGAAGGCTCAGCACCTGGGCATCCCCGGGATTCTCCACCTGTTTCACCTCTTGACCAAACTTCCCTCCTCCAGGAGTTACATGAGGACAATAACATGGCCTGTTTGTCTCTATGTGAGACTGAGGCTATAGGTAGGGACTGTGCCTTCTACTCTGGGCATCACATGTGCGCCGCCCCCCTCCGCCTGCCCCCTCCCGCCCCATCTAATACGGGGACTGGCGAGGGCAGCTGGCTCTGCAGGCCTCTGCCTTCTACCTAGCCCTGAGGGAGCCAGGGGACCAGTCACCCAGTCACTCCTTCTTGTCCTGTTGGCAGCTGGGGTTGGAGGCTCGGTGCCCTGCCCCACTCTCCCCACTCAGAGAATGCCTGAGCTCCGACCACCCCAGCATGGGGCAGCTGTAGGCACGTGGAATTGGGGTGCTAGTGGGTATGTTCCTGCTGGAGGGCATTTATTTTATTTTTAAAGGAAGGCTTCCTGGGGGGTGATGGGAAACTCCAAGGTTTGTTGCAGGAGTTGTTTGGCAGGAAGTGATATTGTCCCAGAGGGGCTGCCAGGCAGGGGCGGCAGACCCTCCCATGAGCTGCTTGATAGAAGTGACTCACCTGCCCTTCCCATCACTCAGGGCCACCAGCAGGGGCAGGGTTCCTTCAGGCACACGCATCTGCTGCAGGGTTAGCACAGAAGGTCACGTGTCCAGGAAACCTCTGGGCCCCGGGAAAACCAGGACTGTTGGTCACCTACCTCATCTAACACACTTCTCTCACCCTCTCCAAGGTGTGGCCACCCAACTTGGCCGTGGGCACCCCTCTCCCACCTTCTCTTGCCTCCCTCACTGTGGAGTCTGGTGTGAAAATGGCCCTTGGCCGTGCCTGATGGACATGGATGTGGCTGGGTGACTGAGGTGGCTCCACCTCTGGTTGGGGTGACAGCATGTGGAAACACCCTCCTCTGTGGGACCTCCTGGGGCAGGGAAGGCACCTTCAATCCCTGGAGTGGGGCCAGCACCCTTATGCAGGGTTCTCTGCAGCGGGTCACCTCTGTTTTCCTAGAGGGGTGGGGGTTGGGATGGGAGCTGGGGGTGAGGAGATTGCACAGTTACCCTGTAACTGGGGGGGGGGGGGGGGGGGGAGGGGGGAGGGGTGTGAGTCTGTAATGGAGCAAGAGGTAATGCTAGGATTGCAGGGTCCCCTGTCCCCACAAGCCTCAAAGGCATGGCTATCATGGCTGGCTGGCCGGGGACTGGCCCCACCAGGCCCTCCCACCCTTGCCTGGCCACCCAGGCCTGGGTGCAGTGCTAGCCCCTCCTAGGAACCCTAAGGCCCCATAGGAAGGCCTTCTGGTGGCTGCTGCCTGGCCTCCCACTGCTGGCTGGCAGGCAGGCGGGTGGGCGGGCAGGCAGAATATTACCCTTAAGATGAATGAAGAAGCGTTTCAGCCCTTATTGGATTATAGTTTTATTGAACTTTATAAATTCCAATTAGCAGACCCCTGGGCAATAAGCGACACACAGCCCGTGGCTCACTTTATGGCGTGATTATGACCCTGTTTATCCTCCCCTGAATGAGAAGTATTAATGGAAGCGAAGAAAGAAAGGGGACCCGAGAATACATAAAAACAGATATTGGTGACACGGAGATAAACAGAGAGGGTCAGGGAGAGAAAACAACCTCTGGGCGGGCAACAGGGGACAGGGGACCAGAAATTCAGAAAACCCGCATGCTCAGAGTCACAGCGGCTTAGACACCCCCCTGACCTCCCTTCCCGGGAAGAGAGGCCCCTGCACCCCTGACAGCTGCTGGGCCTGGAGAACACCCCGCCTCCTCACCTTCCCCAGGAATTGGCTGGAGTGTGACTTACTCGGGACAGAGTGCTGGCTGTGCACTCACACCTGTGCAGCTGGCGGGGCAGCCCAGGGTTCTTTCCCTAACGCTTCCCAGGAGTCTCCTGCCCTTTGAGACTGATGGACACTAAAGGCATCCTTTCTAGAACAGTGTCCCCAGTGCATGCCCACGCATGGATGTGCCCACACTCGTGTGCACACGTTCACACACAGCACTTTTGCATACAATTTGCGGGCGTGGGGGGAGGCATCAGATCCCTGAAAACTGGTCTAGGATCCCACCCCTCCCCCTGCAGACTGAGAGCATTAGGTGAAGATTCCTGATGTTTGGACGGGACCAAGACTTGTCTCCTGCTACTTCCACCTGGAGGTGCTAAGAGCCCACAGAGAGGTGGCCCAGGGGATGACCCTCTGGCCCCACCTGTTTCCTGAACACCTGACCTGTGTTTGCCGTTCCCCCCCTCTCCCCCTGCCCCTCCCCGCCCAGCTTTAAGCCTTTCACAGCACCTGGGAAGGAGCTGCTCCTGACAGCTGTGAGGGAGCTGGTGGGTTTCTGAGCCGCAGGCAGGGCAGCCACACTCCCTGATGGGGCCCCTCACACCTGCTGCATTTCCCTGGAGAAAGACGCCCACTCATGGCTCCTTTCGCCTGGCTTTGTGTGTGCCTTCCTCCCCCTCCCGTGGGTCCCCTTTCGCAGAGGCTTTGGTGGAAGATTAAAAAAGAAAAGAACAATTCCTCCTATCAGCATTTTGCCATTGTCCAGAGGAAGCACTAACACAGAAGTACCCGAGGCGGCTTTTGTAGTTCGAACAGGATGAAAAATGCTTCAGGTGTTGGGCAGTCTGCAGCGGTATGTAAATAAGATGCCCAGGTCTGTGGGCCACTGAGTGCGGTTCTGTCTGTCTGGGCCCATTGGGGGTCACCGAGGAGCCCCGGCAGCAAGTGTCCCCACCAGTAAGTGTCCCCACCAGTGGTCCAGGCCTTGCCGCATCTGTGATTTATGGAGCCCTGACAGGCCTTGACTTATTCAGGTAAGAAGAGCAGATGTATATTAGCTCCATGGTCATGAACTATCCAAGCCAGGATTTGCCTGGTTCTTGTCCTCGGGAGGGAGGGAGAGTGAGCGAGAGAGTCAGGGGCCTAAGCAGGGACGGGATGGGTGTGTGTGTGTGTGTGTGTGTGTGTGCGCACGCGCGCGTGCGGTTCCTGGACTGGCAGACTAGTGGGAAACCAGATGTTCAGCTGAGGCCTAGGACAACCCCAGAGAGAAGGTCGCCGTGGACACTCGGACACCAAGACATTTGTGCCTCCATCACCTTGGGTAAAACTAGAGCTTCCAGAGAGAGTGAGGCCCCGAGGAAGGAGAGGCCTGCAGATTAGGAGTACCGCCCTCTGGTTCCATATTCTCTGCCCCCAAGCCCAGGACACCCAATTAACTGAGTCTGACCCAGAAGAACAGGTGCCCAAGCTCCTGGGAGCAATCCTTCCTTTTCTGCCCTCATCCTGGGCCCTCAGGCAAGGCCAGGAGCTCGCTGAGGGAGGGTGAAAGACTTTGAGTGGCTGGGTGAAAAATAGAGTTGTCCCCCTCCCGTACCCCCTCTCCCTCCGGCCGCACAGTTGAAGCAAGCTGCTGGGGTGCCGGGGGTGTGTGAGTGGGCATGGGGGACAGCAGGACCTGAGCACAGAGCTGGGAGCTCAGAGGCGATCAGGGCTCCTGTTCAGCTTCACTGAGCCCATTCCCAAGCCCCTGGGCCTGCCTCTGCGGCTAGCACCACCTCGGGGCGGGGCAGAGGCCTTAGCCCCGGTCCTCAACTGTCTTTGGGATCATCCCTTCCCGCCCAGAGGAACAGTCTTAGGATGTCTTGCATTTCTGGAGGTCACTCATACTGCCATGTCCAAGGTAGATGTTTAGTCCACGATTTAAGTGAGAGGACTGTCAATGCCAGACCTCAAGTATTGGGACACAGGTGGGCAAGCAGTGGGGGCTTCCAGGCTGTCCTGGCACCTCTGCAGTCACCAGGAGAGCCCCTCTGCACATTGCCACGGCCCCTCAGGCCCCTTGTCATGGGGAGGAGTCCCTCAGATGAAGGAGCCACCTGCCCTGACAGCCTCCTGGGAAGGGGATGAGAGGGAGTGCATCCGTGAGCCCTGGGAAGCATCGTGCAGAGCAGGGGAGAGGCAGGACTGGCCTTCGCAAAGACTGGGCTCTAGGCTCACCTTTGTCACAAATTAGGAGTGATTGCGACCCTGTCGCTCCCCTCTCTGGCCTCCCTTTCCTCACAGCAAACTGAAAGAGTTGGCACAGCTGGTCTCTGAGGTCCCTGCCAAGTCTGAAATCCTCAGATCCCCCCTCTGATGTTTCAGGCACGCACACAAATTAGCACGTATAGAGAACCGTGGCAAGTAATAATGGCCCCCCAGCCTCCTCCCCAAGCACACACACACTCTTTTCTCTCTTCCTGCCCCTGTAATAGATCATACAGGATGGATTACATTAATTTTCTATAAACTATATCAACTTGAGTGACATGTCCTTAAGGGTTGGCTGATTGATATCTACAATGCGGTCTTATAATCTAAAATCATATTAATATTAATATTAAAGATTTTCTGTCCTTTACGCGCACCATTAAATCTGGAGTATAAGGTGAAATTGACAACATACATTTTGACAGCTTATCTATAATAAATATGCAAATCTTGATGCCCACATGTCATCACAGATGCACCGCGGCTCTCTGAAGATCAGAGCGTGCCCGTCTCCCGCGTGACATTCTCAGAGGAGGATCAGAGCGCCTGTCTAGGCGGCGGGAGCAGCGCCGGGTGCGCCCTTGCCTGCGGTGACCCTGGCCTCTCCCGCCTGCCTGTGAAAGCCTGTCCTTCATCCTGCCAGCCAGGCAGGAGGGCTCGAGGAGTGACAGTCTCAGAGAGCAGTCGACACCATCCCACATAACCTCGGGAACACAGGAAAATCCAGCTTCCTGCTTTATTTTTCTTAAGTCTCAAAGGGACTTTTGCTGTTCTCTCCACCCCACTTAGTTATAGCGAGTTCTCATCACTTAGCACCCAGGGAGTTTAAGAGTTAGGGCTTCTGAGCTGACAGCTCTGGGGTCAAACCCCATCTCCGCCACTAGTCTCTGCTCTTAACCTCCCGTGCACCAGTTTCTGCATCTCTACGTGAAGATAAATGGTACCTCCCTCCTGGTAGAAATGTGAGGACTGAATGAGATCATAGAAGCCAGTGCCCAGCACACATAGTGACGCCTCAGTAAAGGGCAATGCTTGGATTATTTTCTGAATGAGTCCCACTTCCTCTGACCTCTGTGACCCTTTCCTGGCCCTGTAGTTCTGCCCTTGCCATACAGAACCTACCACCCAGCACCGAGACCATCTCAGATTCGTCTCTGCTTCTGGCCTGTGTGAGCTGTGAGCTCCAGACAGAAGGAAACACACATATTCCTGAGCCTGTCCCCAGCCCTGGCCCAGGAGCCAGGTGGAGCCGACATGGGGAATGGTTTGAAATTGGGATTCAGGAACCGACCTCAAGGGGAAATCTAGCCACCTCTCCGCTGAGAATCTGCCAGGTCTGACTACATAGGCGTGTGTGTGCGTGTGTGTGTGCGTGTGTGTGTGTTGAAGCGGGGGGGGGGGGGCAATGACATAATGTAAAATGCATTATCCTCTTTACATTAACAGAGGTTGGGAGAAGGGCTGAGGGAAGGGCAAGGAGAAATTTTCAACAGGTGCAGGATTGTTTGTTTGAGGAAGCTCCAGGCCACCTCAGTGGTTCCGTTCTCACTGTGCACCTGCTGACCAGGTGGCAGGGCCTGCCAGGTGCCCTGGGGCCATGTCTCTGGTCTCTGGCTTTTTCCAGCCTCTGAAAGCCCACTCTGCAGGGCGACGCCATCTCCCAGGTTCCCCATCAGTTTGATCTGCCTCAAGGTTCTGGCACTGCACCCGCCCCCTCCTTCCCCACCCACCTTCCTTCACAAAAGCACCCCACTTCAGCCCAGCGACAGGGAGAGAGCTCTGTCTCTGAACCCTGCAGACTTTTCAGTGGGAAGGGCCACAGGACAGTGTCCTGTGTCACCCCTCCTGGCATCGTCCTGTCCTTGTTTGGCAGTGGACAGGGTTGTTCTCCACAGCTAGACTGAGACGGCTTTGCTTCCTGGTCCTGTTCCGCTGCCTCTCACTCTGCGGCGGGGCACACGTGCAGATGTGCTGGGACTGGGCCCTTCAGTACTTTGGGTCAGGGTAGGAGCAAATGTGGGGACCCCATGGATCTGGAGAAGCCGTAAAGGGTTCCGTTGTGGGGGATCTCTCGAAAGGTGAGAGCTGACCTGGATTCACCTCATGCTTCTCCAGGTCTCTTTTTGGGAATCCATTCATCTCCTGCAGGGGTGGTCAGTGTCCCCCAGGAAGCTCCACTGTTTACCACCTACTCCTGCCAGGTGTCCCCATTCCCGGGCTGCTGCCCCCAGCTCTCGGATCCTGCAGTCCCCACCCTGGGTGAGAAGTTGGGTGATTTGAGCTGGGGAGACAGGCTCGTTGGGGGAGTACCACGGGGAAAGCCAGCCAGGGGAACGTGCCCAGGCTCAGATCTGAGAAAGTCAGGCCCATCACTGGATGCTCATCCGCTGACTCCTGCAGCTCAGGCTGTGAGTGAAATGGGTCCTGGGGAGAGCGGTTGAGACCCCGTGGCCTGCTTTTCGGGCTTTTGGGGCTCCCCGGCCCTTTGTCTCACACAGTCTCTTACCAATTCCTTCAGTTCCTTCAAACCAGTGTGACATTTGAATCTCTACACTGTCTTTAATAAAGAACCACCGATCAATCATCTACAATTAATCAGTCAAGAAGAGGTGGGGATGGGAGGAGGAGGAGTGGTGGCAAGGAAGGAGTGTGTGGCTTTGGGCTGAGCCTCCATGTCCGCCCTCCGCTGCTACTGCCTTTCATTTGCACATTCATTTCATCTTTCAACAGATTGTTGCTGTGTCTGAGCTACTGGTTGGCTGGGTGCTGTGGATGGGGGCTGGGGAGCAGACCCTGCCCCGCACCCCTGGAGCCTGTCTTCGGAGGCTGTGGAGGTTAAATGAGCTAATATTTGATTATCCCCTGGCACAGTGCCTGGCATACAGCAATTTCTCCATAAATGTTAAGTGAGTCACATCTGGTTGGAAAAAGGGGCACTTAAAGTAGGACCAGATAATATTGGGGGGGGGGGGGTGTAAGAAAATGGGTCAGGCCGCAGGCCTGCCTGGGTAGTGGTGTTGGTGGCTGGAGCAGGGGGGGAGGGCTGGTGACAGGTGGGTGGGAAGAAGGAAAATGGCCAATTACAGATGTCTTCCGATGCCAACCCCAGGAATAAGAAATCCATGGTCTTTTAAATTCCCTTTCTTTCTCTTCATTCATCTCTTCCCTTTCCTGCCTTTGCTTCCTCCTCGCTTCCTCCTCCCTCCCTCCTCCTTTCCGCAATTAACCCCAGGCTGTCCGGACTGCGCCCGCCGCCTTGTTGACGATTTTTCTCCTCCTTTTCCCCACCCCCCTCTTTTATTATTATTATTATTATTATTATTAATTATTTGTGTTCACTTGACTTGACAAGCCCTAATCCCTGACTCAGCTCCCACTTCTTGTTAAACCAAAGGTAAATTCTCGGCCGGCGGGCCAGCCCGGAGCGGGAGGATCAGACCGCGGAGCAGCCGCGGGAAATATTGATATTAGCCGATCTCGGGCGCGGGCCGCCCGCGGTGAAAATAGGACGCGGGGCCAATCAATTACGGAGCCATTAAGGGCAGGGAGCGGGGCGGGAGCGGAAAGAGACTGGGCTCCCCGCGCGGGGCATCGCCCCCTGGGGGTGCGGAGCTGCGACCGCGCTGCGCTCCCCGCGCTCGGGCCGTGGCCCCCTGCGGTCAATATCAGTGCCCTCATCTGGGTGTCGGGGGGACCCCGTGGGCCGGCGGGGGACCTCGGGGTCTGGGCGCGCGGGCCCCCCCGGCTGTCGGCGGTCGGCTTCTCCCGCTCTTTGTCTGCGCCTCCCGGCCCTCCGGGGGCTCCGGGCGCTCCAGCCCTCCCTTTCTCTCTCTCATCCTGCCCCCCTCCTCTCCCTTCCTCTTTCTCTTTGTTACAACCTCTCCTTTCCGTGGTGCTGCCTCTTGCTTGTTGGACCACCCTTCATGCCTGTTTTTCTGCCTCTCCCTCCCTCCTGAGCTGGCCACCGGGTGGCTCCCGATTCCTGTCCCGGGTGTAGACTCTGAGCGCTGCCCGCACTGCCCCCGCCGCCACCGTCCCTCCCCGCAGATTTCATGCCCATTAACGCGTCTTCAACAACAGGAACCAACCTCAGGCCCTTCTGATTTGCGGCTAATGACTTATAGGAACCCTTCCCATTTTTAATTTGTTCTTTCCAACTCAGACAATAGCCCCGCGTTAGGACAGGACCCCCCCAGATCCAGAGGAGGAACTAGCCGTGCGCCGGCCGCTGGGTTTCAGGGGTGTGTGGAGGAGTGGGAGCAACTTTGCGGGTTTGCGTGGGCGTGGGTTCTGGCTGTCTGTGACCACGTTGGTGCAGGGGCTGGGGGCAGGCAGGCTGTGGACTTGAGCAAGTAACTTAATGGTTGTCTTTTAAGGGAGAGAACCTTTTGGTTTCCTGAGCTGACCTTCTTAGGGGGTAGGGAGAGTGGGGAGGGCTCTTTTGGTTACTGGCCAATGGGTCTATGACATTTTCTAAAACTTCCATAGACAAGCAAATGGGATTTAGTGAAAGCTTACATGTATCAGCTAACTGTTGCTGGAGGGACTAAATAGGACTTTTTCCACTTGAAAGAAAGGTCTTGTATTTGACAACATTTTAAATAATAATAACAACCCCTTTCACAAGTTCCCTTGATCATAGTTCAAGTCCCCAGTCCAATGACACGGGCCCCTGGTTATCACCTGGGAGTACTTAGAAATGAAATCATTAGGCCTCACCCACCTATTGAGTCAGAAACTCTGAGGAGGGGCTGGCCATCTGTTTAAGGAGCCCTCTAGGCCCTAGAGCAGTGGTCGGCAAACTGCGGCTCGTGAGCCACATGCGGCTCTCGAGCCGTGGTTTGCCACTCTGTCGACTAATGAGTTTGCCGACCACTGACCTAGACTCTCGATTCCAATAATTACAGGCTGTTGTTGTTCCGTGTGATTAAACCCCTACCAGTGGTCGGCAAACTCATTAGTCAACAGAGTAGCAAACCACGGCTCGCGAGCCACAGTTTGCTGACCACTGCCCTAGAGTCTAGGGGAGTCTGAAGCACCCTGGTCTGAGCACCAGTGACCTCAATTATCCCAGCAGCTCCGGGAGGTGTTGGGGAAATGATGGTCTTGTTTTACCTCTGAAGGAACAGTGGCAGGTGTTAGCAGGACCAGGGCTAGGACTAGTTCTAGCCTTCAAGGGTTTTAGGGGGTGTATTTTATTTCAATCCACAAGCAGCCCATAATGGAGGTAAATCTTCTATCTGGAGAGGTGACTGGTGTTGGCCTGGCTGTGAGTCTATGACATGTAGGGGTTGAAAAGGTTCTGGATCTTTGAGGCTCCTCGGAAGAGTGCTTAACACTTGGGTGGGGCAGAGCCACTTGCAGGAAAAGCAGGTTGATTTTTTTAAATGGGGCCACTGAAAGCACTTGTAGAGTAGCATCTTTCACACATTTTACAGCCTGCCTCAGGGTTGTTCAAATGCCCTTTAAAATACAGACTCCAGCCCTGGCCTAGTAGCTCAATTGGTTAGCAGTGGTTGCCAACCTTTCAGACCTTATGGACCACCAGTGGTCCACGGACCACTGGTTGGCGACTGCTGGGTTAGAGCATCGTCCTGATACGCCAAGGTTTTGGGTTTGATCCTCGATCAGGGCATATACAAGAAGCAGCCAATGAAAGCATAAAGAAGTGGAACAACAAATTGACGTTTCTCTTTCTTTCTCCCTCTCTTTTCTTCCCTCTCTATAAAATCAATAAAAAATTAAAAAAATATATAGACTCCAAGGACAAACAGCTTCTATAGCCACGGAGAAGGTGCTTCCAGGGCCTTGGGACCCTCCGGGAGAAGCTTTGGTGTCCAGTGGACATGGTCTGAACCTCAGCTCTGCCCCTTTGGGGCTATGTGGGACCTTGGGCAAGTCATGTAACCTGGTCGCCACTCCGGTTCTTTGAGAATGTGGAAACAAGCCACTCCGCTTCTCTGGGCCTCAGTTTCCTTATCGATGGAGTGAGCAGTTCGACCAGGAGCCTGTCCAGTGCTGACAAACCATGGCTGATAGCATTAATGTATGTAACCCCCACATAGCATAGCATCAATTTAGCGGAACCCTCAACCCACGGCATTGGTCTTCCACTGTCCCCATGCCCTTTTCAGGAAGATGAACCAAACTCAATCATGTGAGTGCAATTGTCAAGAAGAAAGTAGCAAGCCCTGTGCTCTGTAGAGCCGACCAAAAGCCAGAAGATGACACGTGGGCTCCCTAACATCAGCTTCATTACCCTCAGTTCAGCCTGTGACCCTCTGGCTATGGGAAGCCTTGCCTGGGAGGCTGCCTAGTGTGCGGATCTGCCTGGGCTGACGGAAGCGGGAGGAGAGCTCAAGCCTCCTCCAGACCCTCCTTACCCTCCACTACCCAGAAAACAGAATCAATCAGAATCCTCCATTTTGTGAGAACTTGGGGGTAATCAAGGTTTATATGTAGTAATTTTTCTTTCCCAGAACAGTAAACTGAACTGATGTTTCCTCAAAGTACACAACACTTAGTGCAACTGCCGAGATGGGAACTGATCCTCACTGAACTGGAACATCAAACCACGCTCCAAGGCAGCCTGATGTTTCACTCGGATTCAGTCCACGGTGAGAAAACACGCAGACTGAGGGTGCTTGGGGGAGAGAGAGAATTCGGGCTGATTTTCCAGGCTCTGTGTGGGGGTGGGATACATTTTCCTACTGTCATTTCCAACCAAACACCTCTGTGCATTTTCCTGCTCACTCCTCTAAGGACTCCCCGCCGCCTCCCCCTCCCCCCCCCCGGCCCACCCCCGCCACACACACCTGGGCATGGACCCCTTGGATCACTTGAGACCTTCTACAAGCCCATAGACAAAACCGCACAACTTCGCACATAATTTCAGACTATCCCAAGTTGCTCCTTAAATCTGTGTGCTCCACTCCCCAACCAAATTTTAAGATTCCTTAGACTAAGAGAACTCATGGGTCCAAGCACAGTTTTAACATAGCACACGCTTGGTAGTTACCTAAAATTACAGACAAGTAGAGCTGAAAGGATCCTTATAGATCGACTAGGCCAGCCTTCAGTTCACAGGTGAGGAAACTGAGGCCCAGAGTCAGAGTGACTTATTCAAGGCCTCCCAGCTATCTCCTGTCAGGGCAGGAATTGGAACCCAAGTCTTGGCAAATATTAAGTATTTTCTGATTACAGGCATATTGTGGTTCCGTTCCAGACCACCACAATAAAGCGAGTTGTAATCTTTTGCTGGTGGAGGGTCTTGCCTTCAATTTGTAAAAAACACATCTGTGAAATGCAATAAAACGAGACTCAATAAAACTAGATATGCCTGTATACGCAATATTAGTAAGGACTTCAGGAAAACAGGAATTCAAAAAACATTTAATGAGAGCTTAAATTGGTACAATATTCTTGAAAGCAAATATCAATCAAAATATAGAATGTTCAAGTCTATGGAAATAACTTCACTTGTTAGAATTTATTCTGTAGGTGGAATTATACAGTGGATGTGCAACCACTAAATGGAATGAAGTTGACCCATAGACATGCCAATTTGGAAAGATCCGAGATATATTGCAAAGTCAGAAATGAAGGTGTATAGCAGTGAGGGGAACATGTTCCAATTTCCACAACAGAAAGCGTCTGTGGGTGTGTTTGCGTGTGCCTGTCTGTAACTTGGCATATTTCTAGAAGAATACACAGGAAACTGCTCCTGCTGGTGAGTGGGAGGGGGTCTAGAGTGGGAGGGAGAATCACACTTCACTGTATACCCTTTTGCACTTTTTGCCACATGCATGTGTTATTTTTATAATTAAAAACCTCAACACTGACGTCTCTCAGTTGAGCATCTTCCCCCACTGTACCAAGCCACCTCTCTTGCTTTTATTTTTCTGTAAATCTGTAACTTGGAGTATAATTGTCATCATTTCAAGTAGGTAATAAACAACAAACAAGCCATATGCTCTTACCTCATCCCTTTATTTCTTTAACCCCCACATTGCTGCTTTCCGAGGGGACTGAGGCTATGGGTGGGACACCCCAGGTGGAGGTAGTATAGTAGTATAGGGCTCAGAACCAGGCTCTCAAGACTGGTATTTATAAGGCAAGTCCCTCAAAAGTGCTTTGGGTCTCTGTCTTCACCTGCAAGACGAGGATAGTAGTAGATCTAGCCTCCTAGTGTTTGTGAGAGAACAGATGACATAATGCGTGCATCTGGTCCTTAGTTAGTCTCCAGTGGGTGACCTTCACTTCTTCCTCTGGTCCAGTGAGCCTGATCCAGGCCTTAGAGGTGAGCAGGACACAGTGTGCCCCACCTGTCCAGTGGTCTGTTCTAGACAATATGGGTCACGGTGCTCATGTGCCTGCAGATACTGTCCAAACAGCCAGTGCCAGCTCCCATGTTGACAAGGAATGGAGACAGGGCAACTGGAGGAAGAAAAGGACACTCCAATAGGTGAATTGGCTGCTGCCGCGTCTTCCTACGGGCAAGGGAAGCCAGATGTTTTGGATTTGCTTTGCAAGGAGCTGGTGGATTTCTGGACAAGCCAGGGCTTTGCTTTTTGAGGGAGACTGTGGTGTGGTACTGGTGGCAGGACAGGGACCTTGGTTCTATTCCCAGGGGGACCAGCACCCAGCGACCACCTCGTGCCTGTTCCTCAGCCCCAGGGATCCTGATTCTGTCAGTTCGGAGTGGGCCAAGGTCTGCAGCCTGGGTCCGCAGGGGCTGCGATTTGGGGGTTAAGAAGATAAAGGGATGAGCTAAGTCCTCTGGGTTTGCCATGCGGTTCACTCAGTGGACGGCAGTCGCTGCACTGATCCTCATGCTTTTGTTTGCATCACTGTTGACACACGGCTTCACGCTTGTATTGTCCCTGAAAACTGCACCCAACCCTCTTCATCTTACAAGGAGGACAGTGGGTCACACTCTTAACTTTGGATGAAGGTGTAATGATAATTATTTATTAATAATAAGACTAACACTCGGGCTTTTCATAAACACGATCTCATATAATTCTCACCATGACCCTACAAGGTTCTTACAGCTGTGTCTGTTTTTCAGAAAAGGAAACTGAGGCAGAGAGCCGTGAAAGCCTAAGGTCTCTGGTGGGTCATCCAGTGCCTTGAGAGCCTGCCGAATGCCACTCCAGCAGTCCCAGGGTCCTAATTAGGTCCAAATGTTGGATGGGGCTGTGCTAGGACCCCGGTACTATGCCCAATGGTGGGCATCCCCAGGCGAGGGTCCAAGTTTCTTTGGCCCCCAAGGAGATAACCCCCCTCCCTGCCTGCCCAGGAAGGTGCTCTGAGAGTGGAGAAGGGCAGGCAGGGGTGGGTTGTGACATCACCATTGTCTCCCCACTCCCAGTGAATTCCCACCTCCGAGGGAGGGAGGTTGGCGAGAAGCTGAGACTGGAGGCTCCTCCTCAGCCAGGTGGACCAGGAGCCACAAATGCTTCCTGGGCTGCCACCTTTTGTTCTACTCCCTTTGTTCCCCTCCCTCCCCCTGCTGGTGACGTGGTCACCTTCTTGGGAGATAATGCCCGAGTGGCTATGTCCTGACCAGCCCTTTCGGCCCTATCGCCAATCTTCTCTGGGTTTAGGATTAATAGACTTTTTCCTTGTTTGGGATCAATAAGTACAGAGAGAGAGAGAGAAAGAGAGAGAGAGAGAGAGAGAGAGAGAGAGAGAGAGAGAGAGAGAGAGAGAGAGAGAAAAGGGAAGCAAAAAAAGTCAGCAGGTTAAAAAAAAAGGACTGATAAGGATCTGGTCTGGTGGTAGAACCTTGATAATGCTGTGTACCTTTAAGCTAGAAGGTGGTGCAGGCAAGGAAGGGGGGCAGGTGTCTGTCTGCTGGGTTGGGAGCTGGGGTGGGGGCTGCCTGGGGCAGAACAGGACTGGGATGAAGTCACAGGCTTGTGGGAGGGGCCTAGGGACTTTCAGCCTCAGTCCAGGACAGGTTCCAGCCTGAATCTTAGCCCAGGGAGGCTCTCCGAGTCCTGGGCTGCCTGTCCTGATGTCCTCCCAGGAGCCGGGAGACCCTTCTCTTCCACCAGCTAGTCTCCACCCTGGGAGCCGGGCCCTCACACTGCCTCCTCCAGGCCCTGGGAGCCGTTAAGGGTGTGGACTGTTTAGCTGAGCTTGCCAACTCGGAGTCCCCAAACCCGAGCTCTTTCTCGGTATTTCAGCCTAATGGACATGGCACATGTCCCCTGGATGAGGCTGCACGGGGAAAACAAAAATAGCACCTCGCTGCTTTTAGCAGGAATTATATCCACTCCGTGTGGCTAACACTGGTTGCCGCATGCCGATCTGCACTCTGATTAGCCTTTGATTAATAAAAAATGGGGAAGGGAATCAATTATTTATTTAATAACAGCAGTTTGTTTTAAAGGCGAAACCTTTAAGAAAGTGGTGGACTCAGGGGTGGGGTGGGTGGAAGGGAACCGACTGAGGGTCCTGGGAGTGAGAAGTTTGGGAACGGGGGTTTCCGTTGTGGAGCTGTTCCCCGGGCCCTGGCTGGAAGGCCTGTTCCAGGAGGGCTTTTAGGGTGTAGGATGCAGCCCCGAGTTGGGGGAGCCAGGCCGCAGCAGCCCGGGCTCCTGAGCCGCTGGAATCCTTGAGTGCAGGGCAGCGAGAGGTCGGGAGGGCAGGGTACTGATCTGCTTTGATCGCTTCTCCTGGGGGAGTGAGTGAGGCTCATTCCCAGCCCTCCTCGGGATCTGCCTGGCACCCTTGGTCTTCATTTCTGGTGTGCCCACCCTGCGCAATCTCCTCAAGCAAGGGCCAGGCTTCCAGGCCCCGGGCCTCTCATGCCATCTCCCCTCTCCTGCCCACATGGGGACCTGCCGCCTTGCCCAGCCAGCCAGGGTTCCTCTCTCAGCACCTCTCCACCGTTACTCAAACCGCGTTCTCCTTGCAGAGGGCACTTCTGCTGATCTTTGCATTTCACAATCATATCCATTCATCAAGGCCAAGATCGAAGGACACCCCGCGCAGCAGCTCCCCAAGTCATCCCCTCCGGAGACAGCCTTTCTTCTTCTGAACGTTCCCAGCACTTTGAATGCGTATTCCAGAGGCAGTTTGGGAAAATGCGGCTTTATACTTTGCTTCTTTGTAGGTATTTGGAGGGCAGGGGCCGGGTCTCAGCCACTTTTGTAACCTCTGCCCACGGTGTGTGGAATAATGGATGGAGGGAGGGATGCTATCTTTGGGGGAGACTGCACCCCATTTACACTTGAAACAGCCTTCAGATTAAAGAACAGCCCTTAAAGGGAAATGATAATAACCTCTTCGAGGGAGGCTGAGGAAATGCCTGCTTTTGCACCTGAGATAAACAGACTAGAGCATGGTGGGTCAGGAATTGGACTTTTGATTATCTGGAAGATAGGCTGAAGATGAAAATCTAGCGACACAGCATTCATTTTCTGAGCCTAATCTTTTGTCTTATTGAAATAACTGGCCTCCTCCCTTGACAACAATGTTCAACCTCAATTTCCTTCTCTGTCAATTGGGATCATAATTCCTGCCTCACTGCGCTCATAGGGCAGCTGGAAAGCTTGCCGGAGAGAAAGGGAAGAGACAGCTCGCAAAGGAGAAAGTGCTCGGTAGACACGGCGTGCAGTACCTACTTAGATAATTACGGGTTACCTACAGTTATTGCCTTAGTGCATTCTCCGGAAAGAGGGGCGCTCACAATTGTTCAGGCGCCAAAGTCTTTCTTCCCGGCTCCATTATCTGGATATCTCTCATGTAAGTTAAACTTCCCAGCATTGTCTGGGTTATTGCCATTACTTTCATCTGAGCTTGCTGGTGTGGGCGGCCACCTCCAGCGACAGCGCCTTCTAGCAGTGGGCTCGACCACTCCCAGGTACGATGCCCTCACCCAAGTCAGGGTTGGGGGCTGCAGGTTCGAGGCAGATCTGCACATTTGCTCATGCACAATTGTCTCCTGCAGATTGGTGGAGTGCTTTGGGTTTTCTGAAATGTCTGCTTCCACAGACATTATCCTGTGAGCTCATCACTGATTCCTTGGATGGGGGTCGGAGAACCTCCAAGCGGGGCTGGATGTGCTGAGCCACAGAGAGCCTGTTGGATGTTTCCTGCCTGCTATGGGCAGGTGAGAAGTTTGCGAATGGAAGGTTTCTATCATGGAGTGGATGTCCCTGCTCCCTAATCTCCCCAGCCACTGCCCTCCTTAGGGGATGGCTAGAATGGGGGCTTTCTGATTCAGAGAATAATTCAGCAGGTAGCTTTAGGAAACATGGCCCCATGGGACCCCCAAGCTCATAAACCAGATGAATTAAAGGGGGACTATTCACGTGGCAGAGGATTCTTTCATTTCTAAAAGGATTCCTTACAAGGTTCTTCTGATGAGCAAACATAGCACATTTCAAATAGGATTCATTGTAAAAAAAAAAAAAAGATGACAAAAACCAAGATAATAACAATTTGCATTCACTATCTCAGGCGCAGCTCTTGTGAGGAGAGTAAGGCCCACCTGTTTCTCATCAAAGCTCCTGCAAGTCCCTCTCCTGGAGAAAGTGGGGAGCTGCAGAGACAGGGAGAAATTCGGGGGACAGAGATGAAGGCGTTGTCAGCATCAAACCCATCCTCCTCTGACTTAGAAGGAAACCTTGTTAGCTCCCCAGCGGGGCGTAGGAATGGTCCTGGAGTGAAGGCTTAGTCTGGCCAGTCCCCCACTGAGCTGGCTCCATGGGACGGATGTGGAGTTATTCCACCAGCCCGGGCTGTGGACCCGGCCACAGGACCCTGATGGATTCCTGCTTTCTCATCCGTTACCAGCAGGCTCCTGGCTTTGGCAATATTTGCCTTATGGCAACAGCGCAGCATTTCCCGTATTCACAGAGTTAAATTAGTTAGCTGGATAGAAACCTCAGAGATGATGTATCTAGTTGTCAGTCGTGACTTGGTGCTAATGGCACTACAATTTGGTTACAGCCCTTGCCATCATTAATCATCGGCCCCCCGCCGGCTGCGTAACAGGGGTGCTGGGGACAGGGGAGGGCGGGGCTGGCTTGGGCAGAGAGGGGCCCAGCACCCAGGCCTCTCCCTCTCCCTCTGGGCAGTGCTCAGCTCGGCCACCGGCCACCGTGCAGGCTGCCGTCCCTCGGTCCCCACCAGCGCCACTCCCACCAGCGCCGTACACCTCTATTTATTAGCATTGTGCTACTTATGCTAATAGCAGACCGTACACTATTTCTGAGCATTAACATCTGCTCCAAGCAGCCGACTTTCACTTACAGAAACTGATTTCAGCTCAGTCAAGCAGATAAACAGAGAAATCAAAGCAGGTGGCTGAAAGTGAAGCAGGAATTCTTGATTCCTGCATTCAACCGATGAACTTCACACTAAAGCCATAATTAATATTCAGATAACTATATTCCGACACGTAGAATAAACAAGATCATTTAAAGGATGCAAAATACATCCCCAGGGCCAGAGGGGAAGGAGAGGGAGGGGAAGAGAGGGAAGGAAGGCAGAGGACTGAAGATGGATGCAGACACTTCCGAGCTGGCCCATTGTCTGCAGGGTTTCATACTTAGAGACCGGGGCATGCCTCACAGAGCAGGCAACGGGGTGTGTACAGCACCCCTTCCAGCAGGGGCTGAGGCCACTGGCACACCGTGGGAAACAAGGGGGTCTGAGGTGCAGCATTGGGGAGCAGACCTGTCTATGCCGTGGGCTGGCAGGAAGCTTCCCGCTGCACCCCTTCCTCTTGACCCCGAAGGACAGCCAGCCCTGGGCCCCAGCTGCTGCGCTCCCTGCACCCAGGCCGCTCCTGTAGAACACCCTGCTGGATGTCCTTCCTGCCTCAGTGGGCAGTTCTAAAATTCAAAATAGCACCTCTGCATGATTTGGAGAGGCCAAGCCTAACCCTTTACATTCAAAGCCATGAGAGAGTATATCCCGTATTAGGGTTATTTACCTCCATCGGTTGTTTTTCCTCGTCAGTCATTTCAGAAATGTTAAAACAGGGCTAATGCCACTGTCTGGAAGAAATTCTGCATAGGATCATGGGAACAGGAAAAGTTCATGGATTCCATCACCCCCTAGGATGCACACTTGTGTGTGTGCAGACGTGGGCTACAGATAAACAATCTACACAAGTGTACTGTTTAAGTGCGTGTATGTACCGGGAGCTCCAAGGGAACAGTAAGTAACCAGGGTCCCGGGTGTGGGATCCGCTGGAGGGGGTCGGGGGGCAGCCATCAGAACCAGAGGCCCCTGAGGAGCCAGCTCAGGTGTGCCCGAACCTCCCAGGGTTCAGTGCTGGGCCCGTCGGAATCCCCACAGGACAGCCAAGCGGAGAGCCAGGTTCGGCCCTGATGAAAGGCCCTCGCTGACTTCTGCTCTGCTCTTCTTGGTTCCTGGAGCTGCCAGGGCCCCACGGCTAAACAACAGCGGCGGCGGCAGCACATCATTGATAACTTTAATTCCCACTTTGGGGAAACACGCATCTCCCTCCCCACGCCCCTGCACATATGTCCTGTTGATGTCCCTCCCCCTGAGAGCGGTGTCGACAATGCTGGGAGCCCCAAGCTGCGTCCTGGGTGCCATCAACGCTCCTCTGGAACCACTCACGTCGTGGTTGAAATTTCCCCTGACGCCTGGAAAAAAAAATTTTTTTTTTGGTTTCCTTGGAAATGACTCTCTCTGAATCACAGCTGTTTGCAACAATGAGGGGAGGTGGGAGGATATTCCCTGGAGGGGTGTGGGGAGGGTGGGGGTAGGGCAAGCAGGGTTCCCCAGGGATGGCTGAGCCCACAGGGCTAAAGGTGAGGCTGATGGTCTCCAGGAGCCCCGGGGACAGGCTTTCGGACAAAGGGTGGGTTGGACCCCTTCCTTCCTGAGCCTCTCTTCTATGTCCTTTCCGGTGTGCCCACTCCCTCTCTAGAGGAAGTGGCTGAGCGACAGCTGGGTGTCCCTGACCACAGGTCTGTGCGGGGCACCTGTGTGGTGCACACAGCTTCCCTACCCTTCCTGCCTAACCTAGCAGGCAGGGGTTACCATGTGCCCTTTCAGAGGCAGATACGGAACCTGAAGAGATTCTGACACACCTGAGACAGGGGTAGGAGGTCATGAATGGTGGAGACAGACCAAAACCCTGGCCCCCGGCCCCCAGCCTGGCAGGTCCTGATGGGTTCTGCACTTGCTCCTTCCCACCCCCGCACCACCCGAGGCCGTGCACACCTGCCTCAGGAGGCCACAGGCTCATGCAGACGGCCCACCCCCAACTCACTGCGTCCCCACAACACTCCTGTGGTCTGGAGAAAGCCGAGGACGACACCTCCCAGCTGGCACGAGCTGCATGCAGAGGGGAGCCCCCCCCCCCGCCCCCCTTGTCAGGGTGCTCTGGCTGACCGACTTCACAAGATTCACACGCATACAGCCGAGGACAGATGTGACCTGCTCTGGCACACGCGGCCCAGCCATTGCCAGTCTGCCCCTGTCCCACAGCAGGGCTGGCTGGTGCAGCTGGTCACCCAGGTCAGCTTGATGTCCCCATGCCCTTCTGGCCGCCCAGCACACCCCGTGCCTTTTTCCGCTCTCCTGTCGCTTACTCCTCTGAGTCCACCTCTCTCCCTCCAAGTCCTCCTCTTCTGCTCCCACACTTCCGGCTCTGCACTGTTATCACCGCCTGGATCTTTCCTGTCATCTGAGTCTCCAAACTGTCAGCTCCCAAACCAGACGCATGCTGGTTCTCAGAGCCAGAAGCAACCTAGGTTTCCAACCCCAATCCTCTGGAATTTGGGAATCTCCCCCGGCTGGACGGACGCAGCTTGTGCACAGTCTGAGGACCCAGGCTGCTAGGAGGAGTCCCGGGGAGTCCTTGGGGGTGTCTTTGTGAGGAGAGCAGCCCAAGTGCCCCCGGAGAGTGGCCTTTGCATTCAGGCAGGCAGGCTGGTCTCCGCCAGGTCTCCATGAAAGGACATGGGTCCTCGTCAGGTGTCTGCAAAAGAACCTGAGAACTGCGGTTCTTTGGGGGCAGTTCAGGCTGCCCCCTCTATCCCTGACTCCCCACGAGACTCTCCTTTGGGGAGCTCTTTCTATTCCACTGGTTGGCCATGGGGACTTAGGAATGAACCAAGGTGATGATAGATGGAGAGTTGACTTCTCGAAATGGAAACTACAGAAAGCGCATCCATTTTATGTCACAATCAGGCGCAGGCTCATCTTGGGAAAAATCTCTTTGATTCACTCCGGGTGCAGATGTGCCTGGTTCTGGGAGGGCCGAGAGCCCTCTGGGCCCCACCCTCCACATGGCAGCTGTCTGTGTGGAGGAGGGTGTAGCTCTCCCATCTGGTGTCCCACAAGGGCACCTGGATCAGGGTGTGTGCGTGTTGGAGATGTCTGTGCCCTGCGCCCAGGGCCCCAGGCTCTGAATCCTGAACCGGGGCGGCTGTGCAGTGGTCCTGGTGCCCTCTGCTGGCCATGTCTGAAAACACAGGCAGCCTCCAGCCCGCAGCTGGGCGGGACCTTTCCTGAGGCTTCCAGGGCAGACCCGGGGTGGCGGAGGGGACCAACTCACCTCTCCCCTTGTGCACCTCGAGGGCCCGCTCTCTGTACCTGAGCAGGGACCCATCCTCTTCTCCGCATCCCCCCGTGGTGGAAGGACCTCATGCCTGGCTCTAATCTTGACTAGCTGTGTGGCCTGAGCAAGCTGCCCAACCTCTCTGGACCTCCAACTGTTCTCCCTAAGGTCATACCCATCCTTCAAAGCACATTTCCCATGCCAGTTCCTATCATAAGCTTCCCCACACAGGACCCCACCCACTGGGAATGCTGATCTAACCTTGGGCTGCGAGGGCCTTGGGCCTCTTTCTCAGGCTCACAACTCCTTGAGGGCAGAGACTCATTCGTAACTTTGCTCTGTTTCTGAATCCCCGGGAAGGCTGTCTTCCCAGCAACAAGCACCTGTTGAACTGATTTGTGTTAAGATGGCTGCCTTGGACTGGGAATTCCCTCAGGTGCCTCCCGGCTGGATTCTTTTTCATTCCAGTTGTCGCTTGTGGGTTGGTCTCATCTCCCAGGTGAGGCTTTAGATCCCGGAGGGCAAGGTGCGAGGGAGGGAATCGCTGTCCTGATGCTTTACTGAATTGAAAAGCAATTTTGACATTGTACAACAGTTCTGCGCATGGTGCTCTCTCTCCCTCTCCACGCAGTGCGTTTCCAGGGCAAGACAGGAAGATGCAAGCTCTAAAGAACACGCTAAGGCCCAGCTCCTTCTCCGTGTCTAACACAGGTCCTCCGTGCACACCTTCCCTCGTCTGCACCCCCTGATGCCAGCACTCATCCTTTCCCAGGGCCAGTGGGGTCCCCTGCAGCGTCTCTCCAGCCCTTGCCCGGCCCCTACACTTGGGGCTTGAGCATGAAGTGAAACTCTTTTAGAGTTATCAACGCGCTGCCTTCGTGATTCCTCCAAGGCTGCCCCAGCCCAGCAAACACGCTGCCTCCTGGATATGTTGGTAACAGCTCACGTTTATTAATAGCTCGCGATGTGCCGGGAGCCACGCTGAGAGCTTTGCGCGCATTGTCTCATGGAATGCTCCTAACAGCCCTCTGCCACGGCTCTATTATTATCTTTGTTTTATAAAGAGAAAGCTGAGGTGCAGAGAAGGGAAGCCACGTGTCTAAGGTCACAGAGAGGGATAGCGGGAGCGCCAGGATTCGAACCCAGGCAGTTTGGTTTCTTACATTCCCGCAGGCAGCAGGGTATGGGGGTGGTGGACAAGGATTAGGCACCTCTCACACACACACACACACACACACACACACACACACACACACACCACACCACATGGCCCATGTGTGAGCATATGTGAACCTCCAGCGAAGCCCACAGCTGTCCATGTCGTATTTCCACACACGTTAGTGTGTGCATGCTCTCAATTCTGAGAGCATGCCGTCTCATGGAATTCTCTGCGATGCAGGCCTTGTCCTATGTCTGCACTGTTGAGCACCTGTGGTTCTCGACACTTGCACCGTGGCCGTTAGACTGAGGAACTGAATTTCTAATTACATCGAAGTGAAATGAACTTAACTGTGCATGGAAATAGTTACACGACGGCTGCCCAGTTGGCCGCATTATGGGGTGGTTGCAAGGATGAAGTGAGGAAGTGCAGCCATGTGGGCGGTGCCCTCTGGCATGTCCAAGAACTCAACCACAGGTGCACTGTTACTATTACTGCCAGGTCCGTGATAGGGCATGTGCATCTGTGTGCACACTGTCCCCAGGTCTCTGTCTGTCCTTCCACCCACCTCCCCAGTCCTCTTCACGGGGGCCTTTTGAAGACCACCCTCCTGACAGTGGTGACGAGGAAGGAGGCTTGGCTCTGGGGTGTCTAAGGAGAGCAATCTGTGTCCTGTGGCCCTGGGGGGCCCTTCGCCTGCAGGCTCCCCAGCCCAGGCCCCACCTGCTGGAGCCTCCCATTCACCTCAGTGAGTAATTTCAGCTCTGATTTGTAAGTAAAACATCAGCTTATTTCATTGTGTGTTTTTATTAGTTTTAACTTGAAAAGAGAGAAAAAAGGGCCAGCAGTTTGCCTCAGGCATTTGGTGGTGGCTCTGGGGGCCAAACAGGAGTCCCTGCAGGGCACTTCAGTTCCAGGGGTTCAGAGAAGCCTCTGGCGAGGTCAGGCTGGCAGGGGCCGCTGGGGAGGGGTGCCGGCCACGAGGACGGGGGTGGTGGTGGGAAGGCCTCAGCTGCTGCAGAGCAGAAAGGAGGGAGTGCAGCGACCTACATCTCCGCGGTGAATCTGGCTGACTCACCCCTGGACAGATCCTGCTCTCCCTCCTGGTGGAATGCAACCTTGGCATCCTGGGACAGGGATGCTCCAAGGCTGGGCAGTGCAGGGGCCCTGGCAAAAGCCGGAGGGAATGAAGCTCCAGCAGGAGGGACTCAGGTGGGAGCACGGGAAGGACAGAACCAAGCTAAGCTCTGGGAGATGGTGGGAGGTGGAATCCAGGTGGGAGGAACATTCCCTAATGACAAAATGGGGGTCAGTGCTGTCCAGCATTGGTGGGCCCCGGCCACAAGGTGGGGGCGGGACATGGGAGTCAGGGTCCTGTCTCGGACTTCAGGCATGCCTGACTCATAGTGTGCATCTCACAGTCTGTGACCTAACTGATGCTCGGACCATACTAGGAAGAAAAATAATCGCATCTCTGAAGGCTTGTTTAATTTGTTCTATTGTAAGTGACTTTACATACCAGGACACACCAATGCCTCTCACATTTGTCCCAGCAGCCCAGGCCTTCCCTCAGCTCCAGACTCATATAGCCACCTGCCTTCTTACTGTCTCCACTGGGGTGTCTAACTGGCCTTCCACACGCAGCATCGCCAAAATGGAATTTTGTTCTCCACCCCTAAAACATGTTCCTTCCCAGTAAATAGCACCGCTCGCCACTGATGGGCTCAAATCTTCCTGGGCTCAAATCTCCCTTCTTTCTCTCCATCCACACCCAATCCATCAACAAGTCCCGCGACCCCCTATCACTCCAACACATCCTGAGCCCTCTATTTCTTGCGCCTTCACTGCCCACCCTAATCCACGCCCCCATCATCGCTCCCCTGGCCACCTGCCTCCATGCCTGCCTTCCTGTAGTGTTGCTTCCACACAGCAGCCAGAGAGAGCTTTGTGAAATGTACGTAAGAGCACACTCCTTCCAGTTTCTCACTACACTTAGAATACAACCCAGCACCCCCCTCAACCTGCCAAACCTAACACAAGGTGCCCCCACTTGCTCCTCCCCCCACCTTCCTCTCCCTATCACCCCCGCAATGTTCCTGTCACACTGGATTTTCTCCCATCTCTTGAACACATGAAGCCCGTTCCTGCCTCAGGACCTTTGCACCTGCTGTTTCCTCTGCCCAAAGTGCTCTCTCCCTCCATCTCTGCTTGTGGTTTGGATCTCAGCTCCACTGTCTGCTCACCCAGTATAGAGCAGCCCCAGTCACTCAGTACCTCATCCATACACTTTAATCCTCGGCATAGTATTTACTATGGGGCATTTAATTTTTTTTTAATTTTAATTTATCACCTAGTTCTGTTCATGAAAATGGAAGCTCCAGGAGAGCCTGGGGTTCATCTGCCTTGGTCATTGGTGTGTCTCAGTAACTATACTCATGGCCTGGCACAGAGAGGGTGATCGATAACTATTTGTGAATGAATGAATTATTTAATCCTGATGGTGTTTGTCTGAGAAGGCTCTTTGGCCTGGGGTAGAAGTGTGAGTTCATGACTGTGCTTCCTGGCCTGGCACTTGTGTACGAATTGCAAGACTAATTAAACTCATACATATTTGTGGAAATGCAAATATAATTTTATTTACCAATGACTGTAATAAAGGTAAATGCTCCTTATTTAAACAAACAATTCACTTTGGGAATAAAGCTGTAAACAGAAGCAATAAATAAACACTCGTTATTGAGTGCTTACTGTGTATCCACTGAACTTCGGGAGCTGGCTGCTCCCCTCTTCCATCATGGTGTGTACACACACGGAGGCTCCCTCGTCCCCACACCCGGCTTAGCCGCGCGGCAGGCACAGGTGCTCTCCGTGAAGCCCATGACTCCTGGGGGCAGGCACCAGTGGGCATCCTGGCTCTGCCACTTCCTAACTGTGTGACCTTGGAAGTTACTTAAACTCTCTGAGCCTCTGTTTCCTTGTTTGCAGAATAGAGATAGAAATGGAACCTTCCTCCTAAGTGAGCTGGGCGTGTTAAATGAGATAGCACTTTAGAATCCTTGGTATTGCGCCGAGCACATGGTGAATGATAAAGACGTGGCAACCATTTTCCTCTTACTATTATGACTGTTACAATTACACAAGCCTATTCTCGATGTTTTTGCATATTCTCATTCAATTGCCACAATAACCCATGAGGTCGGTGTTGTTGGTCCTGATTTATAGATGAGGGCTCAGAGCTCAGGAATAAAAATGCCTGTGGTCATCATCCAGTTCTCAAGTATTAGAACTCAGGCCCCTTGGACTCCAGACCCGGTGCTCTCTCCATGGCACCTCTGCTGCCTCTCGTTCTTGGGGAAAACCCAGCACTAATGAGGGCCAGCCATCACACCCCACTTCAACCCATGAGCAAGCCCTAGTCACAAACTCTTCAATCTTGACAAGGACTCACCATTTCGACCTACTTCTGACCCTTGACTGTGTTCTCCAAGCAGATCCTCAAACCTTTGCATGCCTGCCCCAGCCTCAGAGAGTCCCTAATGGCTGTGCCATCCCAGATGCTAAATCCAGCACAAACTTCACCCCAGAAGGTGACAGACTGTGAAGAAGTGAGCATTCTTAGAGCTGATCAATTTCATCTCCATTTCCAGGTGGGAGAAGGCATATCTGGAGCTCAGGGAGTTACCCCAGTGGGTCTAAGGCCTTGGAGAGCGAGGCGGGGGGATCCAAGCTCTGGGGACTCAGAGATGGAGGAGGCCGCGCTGTTATGGGCTTCCTGGAGGAGGCTGCGCCTGCGGAGCAGCCGGCTGTGGTCTGGGGGAAGCGGAGGGAAGGGGGCACCAGGCAGGGGCAGCCAGAGCAGGTGCAGAGAAGGAACTGATCTCGCAGGAAGGAAGCATGAGGGTAAGCGCAGCAAGGCCGAGGGGTCTGGGCTGCAGCAAGCCTCTTGACTATCTTTTCTTATTTGTTACTCGGCTACAATTTATCTCAGGTTTCAGGTTCCCCACGTTCCAGGCACTGTGCCAAGTGCTTTGCCTAGACTGCTACATTTCACACTCAGAACGAACCCACTTAGGCAGTTTGTTTATCCCCATTTGCTAGACAAGGAAACTGAGGCTGCCCAGGAGGTAAAGCGACTTGCCCAAGGTCACATGGCTTACCTATCGGTGGAAAGGCTGGGGTTTGACCTCAGCACTGCCTGCCTAACAGCCTCTGTGCCCCTCCAGGGCCCCCGCTCCCCTCCCACTGAGGAGGTCTGGGAAGCCACGGAAGGGGCTGAGCAGGGCAATGACTCCAGTGGCTAGTCAAGAGACTAGTTTACTAGTAAACCATGTGATAAAGAACTTGCACATAACGTATTACCAGAGGGGTGGGTTGGGTATAGAAGTAAGTGCACAATTCTGTGTATCTGTGTGTGTGAGTGCATCTGTGTGTGCATCTGCGTGGCTGTGTGTGTGTGAATTTGTGTGTGTCTATGTGTGAGTGCAAGTGTATCTGTGTGCATGTGAGCATGTTTGTGTGTGTATCTGTGTGTGTGTCTATGTGTGAATACAGGTGTGTCTGTGTGTGAGTGATTCTGTGTGTGTGCATATCTGTGTGTGTCTGTGTGACTGTGTCTGTGTGTGTGTCTGCGTGTGTGTCTGTGTGTGCAATGGGGTGTGTGAAGGTAAGAAAGTGAGATTACAGGTGGGGAAGGCATGTCCATTCTGGCGGTTATGAAGACAGCCTAAGGAAGGGTTTTACGGTATACGCACATGGTCCTGGGGGTCTGGGAGGTCATTCCCCTGGGGAAGAGCACAGCCCTGCAGGCCACAGGACAGGGACAGGAAGTTAGAGGACACTCGGAGGGTGTCCAGATTGGAGGCAGGAGGAAGCCGCAGCATTCTTACAGTCTGGACTGGGCACTGATCATGGGGCTCGGGGCAGCCATAAAGCAGCTCTGGGAACCAGGCAGTGGCGTGTGTGGAGACCCTGGGGCTGTCACCTACCTACAGAGTCCCTGGCCCATCTTCAGGGAATTCCGAGGTCTGGGGCGGAGATAGGATCTGCATTTCCCACCAGATTTTCAGGGTCCTGACACGGGCGTCCTGGGAAGTCTGTGGAGGGTTAGGGTCCAGCCTTGGCTGCAGGAGGCCAAGCAGGCTTCACCGAAGGGCTCTGCGCGCTTGCAGGCTGCCTGCCGAGGACTTCCGGGCAAAGCCCACATGACAACCCTGGGTCTCTGACCTTGCGAGGGAGGGGGGCAGCTCAGCAGAGCCCTCCAGGTGAGGGAAGGTCACTGCTAGATCTGTGCCTGAGCCCCAGGGCCCCTGGGGGCAGGTGGGACCGGCCTTCCTCCTACGCCACCAAGGAGCATAGTGAGCGCCTGCTGGGGCCAGGCTGAGAGAGGGCCTGCCCTTGTGTCTGCGCCCAAGAACTGGGCCAGCCTCCCAGTGGCCCAGAGAGGAGGCAAAGGCACAGGGCACCTGTAGCTAGGTGTGTGGGCTGAGCTCAGGGGCTCTGTGAGCCTGGACAGAGGACAGATCTGGGCGGGAAGAGGTGCATTCAGCCAGAGAGCATTTCCTGGGGGCGCTCCTCAGGACACACTGCTTCCCAGAGCAGCCTCTGGCCTTGCTGGTCAGGTGTGAGCACCATCTGCTCCCACCCAGATGGAGGCAGGGGGCGGGGGGCTCTCTCTCTTCCCATAGCTGCCGCCCCCAGCTCCCTGTCTCTGTCTCTGTCTCTGTCTCTGTCTCTGTCTCTGTCTCTGTCTCTGTCACACACACACACACACACACACACACACACACACACACACCCCGCTCGGCACTTTCGTTGTCTCCTAGGAAAGCTGGGTGTTCAGGGCGAACTTCTGGGGCATTGAGGAGCCCTGATCCCCCTTCTTCAGTCTCCCAGGGGAATCTGTGGGCAGCATGTGAGAACATGCCACAGATGGCCCAGCCATGCGTCTGGGAAAGCGGCGAGGTGTCGGGAGGACACCGTCTCACTTAGTGTCCCACTCAGTCAGGCTGCCCCCAGCCACACGGGCTGCAGGACCCTTCCTTCCCACAGACCTTTCCACATCCTCTCCAGAGACCCCTGAGAAAGACCCACACTCACACACATGGGCAGAGAACACTGGGAGTGCCCACTCAGGGAGTCGCGCCCATTTTTCCTGCTGTTTTGTAGAAGCACTTGGTAGAAAATCTCATCATAGATGTACACACAATCTGTCACTTAAAAACTGGCCCACCGGAGCCCGTGGCAGCTCCCACATGGCTGCCCACGCTCGGCACGTCTGAGCACACACATCCGCCCATCCCTCGCCCTGCCTTACCAGCTGAGATTTCGGTGTGCTCACGTGGAGGTGGTGTGTGTGCACGTGCACACACACACACACACACACACAGTTCTCAGGGCAGCTGGGGAGGGGCTCCGGGTCCTGGGTCTCTGCTTAGACCCAGAGCCTTAGGAAACTGGCATGAGATGCCTCTGGTCTGAGAGAAAGGGTGGGGCTCACCAGGACAGCAAGTGCCGGATGAGGGAGCTTTGAAACCGCAGGGAAACAGAGAGCCCTGTCTGCATCCTCCCTGTCCTGCCCGGAACCAGCAGAAACACAGCTCTCCTGCAGCTGACACATGTGACCCCCACGCCAACACACTCACACACACACACACACCAGAGATGGAGAGGACACAGGAGACAACATCATCCATGCACCACGTGCCAGAGGCATAGCCACACCACGGTCATGCACGGCCCTCTCTCTGCCACAGACCAGAGGTGCCCACGAAGCCTCACCCCTCACGGCCCTCCAGCACAACATGTTCACGCGAAAAGCATCACATGCACACCGCCAATGGCACCCGAGAGCGTCTCCTGTCCAGCACTCGTGGCTGAAATGCACGCGTGACAAAGCAGGCCTGCCCTATTTCCCCCAAAGCCTCAACTTCTGAATGATCTGCTCTATCTTCAGATGGTGGAAACTTAGTGAACTAGTTCCCAGGTCCCCAGGACTTTAGTCCAAAAAAAAAAAAGAAAACGGTAAGTTTCCTGTTTTCTGATGAGCTCCTTGCTGTTGCTAACACTTAGCTCACTGTGTGTGTGTGTGTGTGTGTGTGTGTGTGTGTGTGTGTGTGTGTGTGTGTAGTCCCTTAATACACAAGGATAGGGCCATTTTCTCTGCCAAGCCCAAATCAAATGTAATCCCATAGACAACAGGAGCCTACAGGCTGGCTGGAGGCAGGCTTGGGTGGACAGCAGAGGGCTCGGTGTGCACAGACATCCTCCCTCGCTCAGCCTCAGAGTGGGGCAGCCGGAGCCTACGCTGGCCTCCAGGACAGACTCTGGCTATAAACCTACAACCCTCCTCTCCCCTCCCAATCATCTTCTCTGGAGGTGCCTTGTCTGCTCACAGCCTTGGCTTGACCTAGAAGAGACCTGTCCATAGCCAATGCGTGGGACTGAGTGGCCCCTGGGAGGCCTGCCCAAAATTTCTCCAGGACCTGCTTTTGGTTTTGGTCAGATGAGCAGAAATTTGGCCAGGATCCTGTGGGTTGACGCAGAAGGGAGATTGCAGAGGGAGCATTCTCGGCAAACGCCTTCTGTGTTTTTTTTGTTTTGTTTATTTCTAGTGAGGATTTGGCCTTGGCCTTTATGAGGCCCCTGGGCCACACCAGTGTGAGCAAGAGGACTTTTGGCCTTCAGCCTAGGGCTGAAAGGTGCATTAGGGACCCACTGTGCCCCCTCCCTGCCTCCAAGCTCAGCTCCTGTCATCCCTTTCTCCTGTCAAAGCAGCTGGGTTGATCTCTCCTTCTAAAAGAGTCATGCGCCTTACTTGTGCCTGTGGCCTTGTGGTTATTTACGCCTGTTAAGAAGTGGTGTGCGAGTGAGTGTGTGTGTGTCTCTATGTGTGTCTATAGGGACTATGTGTCTATACACTGTCTGTGTGTATCTGTATTTTTGAGTGTGTGTGCTTGTGTACATGGGTATCTGTATGAGTGTCCATATTTGCATGTGCTCCTATGCATGTCTGAGTGTGTATTTACTGGAGTGTGTCCCTGTATGTCAGTATGTGGGTGAGTCTGTGTGTTATCTGTATGTCTGGCATGTGCATGTGTGCATGTACATGTTTTCAGAGCCTTCATAAAAAACAGAGTGGACTGATTTAAGGAAACATTAGCCTGTGAGGCTGCAGGGCTTCGGTGTCCCCGTCTGTAGAATGAAGGAGGTGGAAGAGACAATCTTTTCATTCACTCCCCAAAAGGGAACCGCAGTCACGGAAATGTGGCGGGCTTGAGAATATGACAAATTGGGGTGCAAATTCTGGCACTGCGTCTCCCTAGCACACAACCCTCATCGAGTTACTGCTCCCAGAGCACTATCCCCATGGTATTCAGAGGCACACAGGGACATCTCTGTCACAGTTTTGTCATGAGGGCTTGATGAGATAGAGGACGGGGAAGGCCCTGTGTGTGCCGGGTAGTAGGTGCTTTGTCAATATTTCCTCCAGTGCACCCTGAGCCTGATGTCATCCATTGGTCTGATTTCTGCACGAGCAGGACTGTTAGCGCTCCATGTGGTCTGATGGGGGTGCTGGCACTTAATACATGACGATGACCCTGGAGAGTTTCACTTTTGTACCATGTTTTCCCTCCTCTCAGCTCACTGCCTCCTCACGGTGACCCTAAGAGGTGGGATGAGCAGGTGTCACTGTAGGGATGTGCGAGAGGAGAAAGCTGAGACTGAGTGGGGCGGCAGGGCGGGGCAAGGACCCGGCGCCCAGCTCTTGGGTGCAGGACTCCCCCTGCCTCTGTCCTGAGTGCTAAACACTGCCTCTTCTGGGGCCCCCCTGTGAGGACCTGGGCCTCCTTGAACTGTCAGGCCCAAACTGGAGGAGCCCCCCCACAGTCCCCGGACCATCCACTGAACAGATGCATAGCACAGGCCCTTAGCACAGGAGTTGGAAGAGAGACCCACAAAAGATGGCCGGCCACTCCCAGAGCCACTCTGACCTGCCAGTAGGAAGCAGTCCCTCCTTCCCCCAACGGTCCAGGGTGTGGACACACAAAGCAGATTCCCCAGCCTCATCACCCACTTTATTTATAGCACTCGGCTCTAAGTAGTGTTTACCGGTTCGTTTCCCCAAATCCAAGCCAACGTGGAGCAGTGTGGCCCGGGCCCCGCAGTGTGGAGGAGGCAGCCTTGCCGTCCTGAATCGGTCCGGCCCCCACGGAGATGTCTTGCAAGGGGGTGCACTCAGTTTCACATTGAACTTTGCACAGGTTTGTGGGGAGAAAACTTCCAAACAAACCGTTTCTTAAATGATGGGTGCCCCTTGGCCCGGGGCTGCCCAGCGGGCCCAGCCAGGAATTGGCGTGTCTGGTGAGCAGCCAGGCCTCTGGCTCTCGGCTCGCCCAGGCTCCTTCCCTGGCTCTCGGCGCCCATTCTGAGCCGGAGCTGCTCTCTTGTATCCTGGCAGGATTTGACCAGGTTGTAATTTTCCTTCATGATCCTTTCTCCATTTTTCTTTACAAAAAAGGCATCAACTCTACTGGGTTGCAATAGGGATAAAAGGGGCACTCTACAAGAAAGTATTTTACAGAGGAACATGCTATATAAATGGAAGGCACACTGTAATATAAATGAACATATAAATAACATCTGGGGTACAGTATATCAGACACATGGTTTGACTTTGAATGACCAAAACACCTGGGTTCATAGCTTATTTAGGTATGAACTATAATGTCACTTAATTGGATACATAACGCGGTGTAGAGTATGCACTGTGATCCACAGAACTAGGTAATATCTCATGACATACCATATTCCGAGCACAGAGAGAAGCAGAATAAAAATCAGTCAACATTAGGCTATTTTGGCATTCGAAACACAAGCCCCAGATTTGTGATTTTAACAGCTGAAGCTGGGAGGGAGAAAACTAAAAATATGTGCGAATGGGGAAGATCTCTCTATGAACTGGCAATGGGGCCCACAGGGCGGGGAGGGGGGGCTTGAGGGGGGAAGGGCAGAACTCCCAAGAATAGGTCTGGGGAGGGGGAGCGGCAGGGGGAGCCTCTCGGAAGGAGATGGGAGATCGCACGCACTCGGCAGTGATTGTTCCCACTATTTATGAAGCCAGATGAGGAGCTATAGGGCTTGCGGTGGCCCCGTGTCTGCTGATTAGCTAGAGATTATATTGATGATGTAATAAAAATTCACTTTGTCTATTAAGTTTCACCAAGACAATCAAGAGAGATTAGATAAAAATCAGAGGAAATGAATAATAGAACGGGGAGCCTCCCTCCCTGCCATGGTCCCTGTCTGTCTCCCCTTTTCCTGCCCACAGTGGGGCATGAACCAAGAAGCCCCTAGCCCACACCCCGGCAAAGCGGAGCTGGAAATGTCCCCTGCACTGGGCTGCTCTGGGGGAAGGGACTTGGCATTACAGATAGGACGCTGGCTTAAGTTTACTGACCGTGTTTAATATTTGATTAGACCTTTGGCACGGCAGCCGCGGGGTGTGCTGGCCCTGCTGGGAGATGGGCAGGGTGAGCAGCCCTCAGCTGCCTGGGTTCCTCTGGCCCGGCAGGTTGGGAGGTGGGGTTCGTGTCTGCAGTGGCACAGATTTAGGCCGGGCCATGCCCCTCTGAGTAGCCAGAGGCCTCCCGGCGTCTCCCTCCGGCCTCGCTGTGCTGGACATTCCCCTATTAGAGAGGTCTCTTCAGGTTACAGCCCGGGCTTTAAAAGGTCCCGGCACGAGGCACGTGTCGCCAGAAACGGTAACACATTAATGTCCATTAGCCGCCAGGGACACATCTGCCCAGTTTGATTTGTCAGATCAGCAAGGGGCAGGACTTAAAAGGAAAGCAAAAGGAGGTCACTTTGTGGTGGGGACCGTCGTCCTAGGAAGGCTGGGAGGCCTGAGGGCACCGGGGCTTGGGGCTTGGGGCCTGAGGATGGTGGGAGGAGAGGAGGTGGAGGAGTGAGCGGGAGGCCATGGGAAGGCCACGTCACTGACCCCTGCAGGGAGGGGAGCGGTGCAGTCACTCCAGCTGCTCCACAGCCCAGCTCTGCTCCTCCCTGGGGAAATCCTGGGGCTCAGGAAGATTCCAGGGGCCAAGCTCTATGAAAGGCCCAGAAGAGGGGTGATCCTTCCTCTAGAGAGTCAGCCACAAATAATCCTGTGTCCGTGGCCCTCCCAAATCAGCGGCTTCCCAGTTCCTCCGGGCTGGGTTTCTCTACCAGAGACCGGCAAGGCACCCCCATTGCTCCCTTGTAGCACATGGGCCGTCCAGGGGCCTGGCACCCTTGCTGTCCACCCTGGGAGCAGTGCTTCCTAGGATCTGCCAGATCCCTCCAGCTGTAAGACCCGTGTCACCCCAGGAAACACTGTCCCCTCTTCAGTCCCACTGCCTGGCTGCTTCCAGCCACTCCTGAGCTGGGGCAGACACAGAGGAAGGGTGGCGGGAATGGGGAATCTAACCTGCAGAACTCCCTAGTTTATCGCGTGGGACATTCCGCTGAGTGAGCCTGTGGGGGCAATATGGATGCCTGCCTCAGTGACAGAGAACCTGGGACCAAGTTTAAATATTCTTTGAGTAATTTCTCAGCCCAAGTGGGCTGCAGTTGTGACATCTGAAGGACACTGCAGCCCCGAAGCAGGTGAGGACAGCCCTTGCAGGCTCCACGTGTGTCCCGGACTTCCTCGGCCACATCGGCACCCATCCACCTACCCCTGACCCCCACCAATTCTCCCCCAGCCAGACTGGTGCTGGGCAGACGTTTTTTCAAAGGGAGAAAGTCCTTTGTCCACCAGCCTGAGAGTAAGACTTCACTGCAGTGGGACAAAAACAAAACATAATGGAATGAAACGAAACAAAACAACCGGCTCTTCGGCACTCCAGCCTCCCTGCTCTGCCTGTTCCCATGGGCAGCTCTGCCTTCCTCGCCGCTGCCTTACCCGGGAGCCTGTGTCCCTCTGTGATTACTCTGGTTTGGGGGCTCCTTCACTCCCCGCAGAGGACATCTGCATTGAATAGGCTTATATTTGTGGGTTTGCTGGCCCCTGTCAGAGCCAGTTATTTCTTGGTGGTGAGGGTGGGTCCTCACCTTCTGAGGAGAGAGCTTGACCCTCAAGTACCTGAGCTGCACAAGAATCTGGGACTCCTTGAGGTCCCTTTCTGTCCAAGGCTCCCCAGTATGGGGCTTGGTGCGTCTCCCCCACCAAACTATAATGCCCCACATTCTCTGCTTTGCAGAAACTTGCCCCTGCCCCATGGGGTGAGCATGGGGCCCTGCTCCCCAAGCAGCGATGGTGGGGAGGATGTCCCGGAAGCCGACTGCAGTTGGGTTGATGATGCTGCAGCCCTTGCCTCAGCAGCTCCTCCTCCTGCCTCTGCCAGCCTTGGGGACACTCTCCTCCCTGCTGGGTGGCCTCTGCTGGGGACCAGGCTTGTAAGCAATGGCTCAGCTGAGACAGGTCAGACATTTCGAGTTAATGTTTTGCTGAGAAACTTGAGAAACAAGGGAGAAACCAACCGAGGCCTTGGAGACAGTGTGAGCCACAGACAAGGGGAGACAGTGCTCTCTCTCTCTCTCTCTCTCTCTCTCTCTCTCTCTCTCTCTCTCTCGTCTGTGTGTGCGTGTGTGTGGCCTGGGCCCTGCTCCGTTGGCTCCCCTCCCAGTCAGCCCGTGTGACCTGGTCTGCCCGTGGTCACTCACTGCAGCCTCAGGGCTTGCTTTCCCTGCGTGGAGACACCCTGAAATGTGTGCTTCTCCCCTCTCTCTGTGGACTGACTCAGCTGCCTCGTCCCAGGCCTCACTCTTGACTCTTCGTTCCAATGGATTTTCAAACCGGCCCCACATGATTACAGCAGATCTCACTATAAAACAAATCTAATACTTTACTTATTGAAATAAGATGAGAGTAAAGAGAAAGGTCTTATGTTTTAATTAAAATTTTTTTAATTGGAAGGGAAAATGAAGCCTGGTAATAAGCCAGTGATGGCTCTTCTGCTCCGTGCCTCCCGCTCTGAGGACCGGCTGGATTTAGGTCGCTGTACTGGGGCCTGCACCACACCCGGGTGGCGGGTGTGCCCATGGTCACTCATTGATCGGTCCTCAGGCACAGGATTGTAGGTATGGAAGAGTCTGGAGCCCCAACATATGGAAGTAAGAATTAAAATGCACCCTAAGCCATAAACTGGTTATTCATTTTTGAAATGAAACAAAACTGGTGTTTGTACCGAAACTACAATACTGTCTGGATTTTCTGACTCTCGTCTCTTGTTTTGTCGGTCTCTGCTGGTGGCCCAGGCTCGGGCCTGACTTGTTCAGTGAGAGATGGGGCCCAGGGTCCCATGCTGCCCACTCAAGCAGGGGGCTCCCATGCAAAAGAGGAGTGATCCGCCCTGGTCCTTAGGGGTGCAGGGGTGCGGGAGAGGTTTGGTCTGCAGCTCCCGGATGCCTAGCCTCTGAGTCCTGCTGTGGGCCTGAGGGGCCCTCGCTTGAGTGCAGGAAGTTCCCCCTCTCACCGTCAGAGGGCAGGCGACCACTGGAAGAGAGGGGAGCCCTCCCACACTCACAGTTTGGGGGCCCCTCCTCAAGGTAGGAGAAAGTCTAGAGCAGGCGTCCTCAAACTATGGCCCGCAGGCCACATGTAGGTGTTTTTGCCGTTTTGTTTTTTTACTTCAAAATAAGATATGTGCAGTGTGCATAGGAATTTGTTCATAGTTTTTTTTTTTAAACTATAGTCCGGCCCTCCAACGGTCTGAGGGACAGTGAACTGGCCCCCTGTTTAAAAAGTTTGAGGACCCCTGGTAGAGGAGAGGCCTGGCTTCTGGGCTGTTCTCCTAGGACTCCTTAGACCCAGACTGGGGGCCGAGGAGGGAACATGGCACTTGAGGGAGGGTGGCCTGGGCCCGCTACGGCCATGCTGAGCCTGTGGCCTTTTAGAAGCTATGATCTGTGAACTGTCCCAGTGGCCGCAGGGGCTGGGGCTCAGCTAGGAAGACTGGGCCTTTGCCACTGTGGAGGGAGCAGAGCTTGACCAAGACCCTGGGTGTAAGCACCTGGTGGGCCTGAGTGTGCATGGAGTAAAGGGACAAGCTCACCCCCTAGGAACCCTGGGGAGGGGGAAGGAGGAGGCAGATGGGGTTAAGGAAGGACCAGGCGTGGCCTGTTTACTGAGCCTAAGTGCTCCCTATGGGAAGGGGAGCACCCAGCCCTGAGAAGCCCCATCTCACAGCCCAGCAGAGGCACCATTCCTCGCCCTCCTTCACAGTCAGAGGCACCTCCCCTGCCCTGACCAGCCTCCTATCATCCGTCATCCCCCCACCATGGGACCTGGAAAAGGAAGCATTCAAACACTCACTGGGCTTCCCCTGCCAGCCCTGCTCCCTCTCTCGCTTTCTGAGTAAGCACCCAGCCACTGGGATTCTTTCCTTTCCTCTCCCCTCTCAGGACAGCCTGCCAGGTGTTGCCCAGGGCTGCCAAATAGGGTCAGGAACCTCTGGAGCTGAGGCTCCGGAAGGCAAGGGGCATGCCTGGAGGGAATTCCAAGGACAAGGACACGTGGCCTTCCCTTTCCTTCCCGCTCACTGTGACTGGAGGTGAGTCTCAGGGAGCAATAGCTGTCAGACGTGCAGAATCTTCCTGCTCCCACCAGCAGTGATGATGGGGCAGGGCCCTGAGTCTCGTCCCAAGAACCCAATCATGGTGATTGATCTGATGAGATGCTACTCCTCCTGGGACCCCTAAGTTTCAGAGTGCACACTGGCATCTCCCGGGGCCAGTATCCCACCACATAACTAAGGATGTTGCTTCAGGCTTATGCCACCCCCTTGGAGACAGACCTTGTCACACAGCGGGCGCAAGGATGCTCTCTGGGCCTCATTCGATGAGACCAAGCCAAGCCAAGTATTGATTTGAGAGAAAGATATGGATATGAGGGGTGGATAATGGGTAGGGGATCCTATTTCTTTCTTTTCCTGTTCAGAGAACACCTCTCCTCTACCTCACCCCACTGGCACGCAGAGGCCGGATGAGGAAGACTGTTCTCATCAGTCATCCAGGGACGCCTTCACTCCCCTGGTCCCCTTCCAGGAGCTCAAGACCATGAGGCCTCTGGGAACCAGGTCCCCCTCTCCCACCACGGCGAGCACTCCCAACATCTTCGCCTCTCCGTGTATTCTTAGAACCAGTCAATATGATTAATTTTACATGGGCATCATTTCCTGCCGTTGCCGCGGAGTCCTCCCGGCCTCACCCATCAGCAGCGACATGATACAGTTTCTGGTTATATTGGTCAACCAAGATATTGATATTATTAATAATGGATATCTATATGCCGACCTTTATCCACACAACTGAATCACACTGGGCTGGCTGTCACATTTCTTTAAGAGGTATTGATAAGCCCATTACTGGAAGGGCAGGTACAACCTTAGGTGTGTGCTTCTCACTCACCTTCAAGCATCTCCTGTGAAAATCTACCCTGGCTGGTTGAGCTAGTCTGGGTGCAGTGGCGTGTGCAAGAGAAAGTCTGTGTGCAAGTGCTTGTGTGGTGAGTGGGTGTGCGTGGGTGTGTGTGTGGACATGTGGACATGTGTATGGGTGTGTATGAATGCCTGGTGTGAGTCTGTCTTGAACACAGCCCTTTTCGAGCTGATCAAATAGTCAATTAGAGCATTATAGGGAGGTAGCAGAATCAGAGAGTTCCTACAAATACACTGTGATGTACTGTTTGATCTTTAGATGCCTCTTGTCTCCTAGGACTTGCGCAGGAGGCTTGGCTTTATAAGGATATTATTAGGTTGATGCTTCGTTCTCTCAATGTACCTGCCAGACAAGAGACAGGGGCAGTGTGGCTAGAGTAGCCATGGGGTGGTGTGCTGAAGGCCATGCTGCAGACTTGGCTCCGGGGGCAGGCCGCTCCCAGCCTCAGTCACTTTCTCTGTGCAGTGGCAGCGCTGAATCCAGCTCCACGAGAAGGGAGGTCGACTCAGCTCAACCTCTCAACCTTCTGCACTGAGACTCCCAGTCGTGGGAATGCTGGCCACTCCACAGGCTTTGCCCTTATTACACGTGGGGGTGTGGCCCACTGCCTACTAGGAGGGGTCTGTGGGAGAATGCACACTTCGTGTGCTCATGTGTGTGTTGCACAGGCACACAGATCTCATGGATAGAGGCACACCTGTGATTACTGTCACCCCTACCTGTGTGAACAGTGATGTCAGGGACAGTGCCTCTACTAGATTGGTCTACAGTGATCCATTCCTGTTTGGACCCAGACGTGTGACAGACATGCTCACTTGTCAGGGGAGATTCTGCATTCGGCCTTGTAAAGGGAAGCCGGCTGGCTAGAGAGATCTTTTGGATCCTCAGACATAGTGTATGAATAAACCAGACATGGATTAATTAGGTGTGACTGCATCATTAAATTAGAATAATGAACAAACAGCCACGTATGGCATTCAAATCTGCCTAGAATGACTGCAAGGGTTGCTTTCAAGTAAGTCACCTGTCAGTTTGTAGGTTTTGGGGACTCTGGAGAGTGAGGTTCCTATCATACCTTAAGAAGTAGATTCTTTAGGCACCTCCTACCCCAGGAAGGACCATCCTTCAATGGGCACTCAGACTCCCCCACTGAATCCAAACAATGGCTTGGTTCAATACAGCATCATCTATGCACGCTTCAGCTGCAAGCATTTCTCAGAGTGAAATACGATGGTAGCACAGGTGCTCAAGAGACAGGAGGGAGAAGTTAAGAGGTGTAGGCAGTGGATGTGAAATGTATCGATCCCATAATATTTATGTGGCTGTGCACATTGGTGCTGGGGCACGTGCGTGTACGCGCACGCACGCATACACACACACAGAGACACACACACAGACACGCACACACCTTTTGCATTTCCATGAACGCTTTTTTTTCTTTTGTCAACCCTCCCCATGTCAGCCAGCCAGATTTGAAGGTGAACCAAGTCTCAATTGTGCAATTTTAGAAACAGCTGCTGGACAGCAGCCCCTAGCCCTCAGCGGACAACACCCCATCACAATCTCCATCCTCGGACAGAGCAGCTATGCAGAAAGAATTGCTTGTCTTCAGCAAAGAGGACGCCAGCAGCTTAAAGAGAGGAAAGAAAGCTTGTTTGCCTGGCCGGAGAGCTGTGGGATAGCCTAATGCATGGGGGCTTTGTTAGTAAGATCTGTTAAGTATCTAGAAACCTTTGATCTGGAGATGCTCTTAACCAAGGTGATAATTAATTAAAGCCGAGTGCATTGCAATAAAGTAACATCACATCAGGTGAGTCGCTGTCCAGAAGCGGTTTTCAGAACATTTAAACTCTTGTTGGAGGCCAGCTCATTATCAATTTCCCCCCCTGAGCTTTGATCACTATTTTTGGCTGTCCCATCCTCAGGGACCCAGAACTACATCTGTCTCCATGAGGGCATTCATTTATTTACATCTTGCAGATGGCCACGTAGGATGTGTTCCCAGGCTGAGCTGCTGGGAATCGCTCCGTCTGTGAGTGTTCCTCAGCTCAGCTGGAAGGGAGACACAGGGGCGAATAAGAGAAGCCAAATGTGGAGCAAGGGGCAGGGGAGAAGCCCTGTGAATGTGTGGCCCTGAAAACATCCCCTTCTACTCACAGAGGGACCCAGAAAGGAGGGCAATTACCCGGGGCCTGCCCACCTGGCTGCCTTGCTGGTCTCTGTGGGCAGGGCTGCGGCTCTGGCTTTATACCCATCCAGGGCCACTGGAAGCTGGATGAGCAGAGAAGGAGGATGCCCTTAGGGCAAGCACATAAAGTCAGGAAATTCCTCTGCCACCGCTTCTGCCCCATCATTGTCTCTCTGCCCTGGCATCTTTCACTGCACCCCTATGTTGCCAAGTGGAACATGGACCTTCCTCTTTAGTTCTCACTCTGGGGTTTGTGAGGGCACTTTAAATAGCAAGGAGAAGGAAAAAAGGGAGATGCAGGATAATGATAAAAGGGGGGCTAAGCTGGGGGGCTCTGTTCTCCTTCCTTAGGCTATTTGGGTAGGATTGGATGCTTTCTGTGATTCTTGGAGAGTCTGTGTATTTAAAGACCTGTAGAGAAGGCAAAAGTAAAGGGGGGGGAGGGATGAGCTTTTCTTGTAGAGAGTCCAAAAGATGGGCAGCCAGATCCCTGCCCACACCTGCTTGCCTTTAGGGGAAATGCAGCATTCTGCTTGGAGGACTCAGCTTGATCAACTTGGCCAAGGCGTGTGTGTGTGTGTGTGTGTGTGTGTGTGTGTGTGTGTGTGTGAAAACACTGCAAGAGAAAAGTAGGGCTGGGATGTCAAGGGGCAGCTGGTGGGGAAGGGAATGCAGTGGGTGGAGAGTGTTTTCTCTGCAGAGAGCTGGGTTCAGTGGCTTGCCACTCAGATCCTGGATGGAAGGTCAGTTTTAAAACGAGTCAATAGGTGAGCAAGCAGGAGGTGGAACCCTCTCCCATATTTGGACTTCTAGGTGGGGATATCAGATAAACTAGAGCATTCTTCCACATTGAAACTTAGATCATTGACAAATCCAAGCCACCTGTGCTGAGGTGGAGCCAGTACAGAATCACAAGGACAGCATCACTGTCCCCAGATCTTCTCCTTCTCTCCATCAACCAACTTCCTTATCATGCACATAGCCTTCAGGATGAAATTACCCCTAACATTATCTCTGTGCCACTTACATTTGTCATCTCTCCTCTGCAGACACACACACACACACACACACACACACACACACACACACTCACACATACACACACTCACCCACACCCACACAGGCTGCAGCATCCTCCCTCCCTTAGTCCTCCAGTTCCCACAGAAACACAGAGAGTTTCACACTCCCTCACTCTTCTCTTCACATGTCACATGGGATTTCCCTTCCAAGTTCAGAAGCTGCTGCAGTTCTAGCCACTGTCAACCAGTGCTCCCAGCTTCCAGTTAGCATTTTGGCCCTACAACTCTCAGAACTCTCAGTTTTCCTTTTTTTTTTTTTCTCACGATGTTGGGGCTCATTCTCTGTTGCATCTCCCTCTCTTCTACAGCCTGCCTACCCCAAGTTCTGTTTAGTGAGGTCCCTCCTGGGTCAGTTTGGAAAATGACCACCTTCTGATGACATGGAAGGTATGAGTGGTGCAGTGTTTTCCCCCAATCTATCTGAAGCAAGTAAGAGCTTCCAAGGAGAGCTTCCAAGGATTACTCAGAAGCCCCTCTCCCATCCTGATACATAAATTATAATAATGAGGATGATGATGCTAATAATAGTGACAGCGGTGGCCAATTGCTGGAATATGGAGCCACAGCAGCAGAAACTTTCGCCCCTCACACTTTCATACAACATCCAGAGGGAGGGCATCAAGAATGCCCCTGGAAAACATCTCTTAGAAAGCACTCCGATAACTCAACAACATGCTTGTGTCGGGGGCATATCTATGGCATGCATTTCTGTAATTGTTTTCCTTTGGGTTGTTTTCAAGCTATGACTTCACTCAAGAAAAGCTTTTCTTTCTGTTTTGTTTCGTCTTGTGTTTGAGAAGCCACGACATCCAGCCAACTGGAGCAGGTGGAGACAGTGAAAGTGTGCCAAGGGGGTTCTTTCAACCTAATCTAGAATTCCCATTAAAGCTGAGGGGGGGAAAGATGGTTAACATCTCCCTGTTGAATTGCAGTGAAATCTAGGCCAGCCCTGGTTCCCATATGTGTGGGATGCGCTTAGTCATGCTTGCACATGGGTGCAGATACGTGCACATGTGCATATTAATTTATCTCTGTGTGTTGATTCTGAGGAAGTCTGTTTAAAAGATAAATGAAATTGTGCACAAGCAGCAAATAACCACTAGTCTCTTAAATAAAGGAATCATTTCCCAATACTTTTTTCTTTGCTCCCAAATAGGATACTTATCAACACCTGGAATTTGAAGGATTTTTATGGAGCTGTTTGGTTTGCTTTACGTTAGCTTTTCAATGCAAAATATTGCTTATTTTCTTTAGTGAAACTTGTTTTTTTTTTAAAAAAAAACATTTGTCTTCTTTTCTCATCACAGCTATCCCATTTTCCATATCTCTTTCTCACAAGGCACATCTTTCTTTTAACAACTATGGGTGTGTGCCCGGCTCTTCAACCAGTCTCCCTGGAGAGAAATAAATTTTTATTTTTCAAAGTAATTTTTTAAAAAAGTTCATGTTAATTGAGCTAATGCCCACGCGGATGCTTCAGCATCACTGCCTCTTAGACTCCTTTGGAACGGACACCAGAGCCTCGCCGGCTTGAGTTCACCTATTTCAGGAAAACAACTAGCCAGCTCAGCCAAAGTCAAGCGGTGGAAACTCAATGTTCCGAGACTTGCTACATCTTACATGAAAATACAAGACATAATTTTATGAAGATGGTCACAAATCACCAAAACATAATCACAACTCTTGCCCTTTCCCTTTCTCCCAGCAACACCCCAAATCATGGGGCTTCGGGCATTTCCTAGTCAGATACCGTTGAACTGAGGGTTTGTGCATCTGGTGATGAGTACATTTTAAAATGACATGCTCTCCAGAGCTCAGTCCACAGAGGGTTCCATCACTCTGTTCCCACCCTCCCTCTGGATGTTGTATGAAAGTGTGAGGGGCGAAAGTTTCTGCTGCTGTGGCTCCTGGGTTGGGAGCCCCCGAGGCTGCAAGTAGACTAGATTTTCCTCCCTGCAGCGGAGGATGACCTCAATGCAGTGTGGTTACCCAGGCCACAGATGTGTTCTAACTGGTTAACTAGAGGGACTATAATGTGGACTTGGCTGTTTAGATTAAAATGCATTGCAGGCTCCAGGAACAAGCACACTTCAGTAGTAAAGGCTGCTTAAACCTTTGGGGACAGCCTATGTTTAGATTACATTAATTCATAAATATTATACTAAATACCACTTAAATTGGACTTAAATGACTTCAAAGATAACGCATTATAATATGGCTACCCAGAGAGCACTAGTCTTTATGTCTCCCAGTAACTCAGTCTTTGCTGCCGTTTATCCTGTTTGACAAGACCAAAGTTATGAATGGATTGTGGGCTTCTTCATGCGTGATCTGCTGTGTGTGTTAGCAGTCATGGATATTTGTGTGTGTGTGTGTGTGTGTGTGTGTGTGTGTGTGTGTGTGTGTATGTGTGTGTATCTATTTTCAGTCACTGGCTCCATTTGTTCTTCAGGAAATAAAAAGAAGAGAAATGAATAAAAAGTGAGAAAAGGGAAGAATTAGACCAGTGGGTGACCTGTTCCCTTCTTCAAGGGGGAACAATTCTATAGGAAGGGGCAAAGTTAGTCCTGAGCTCACTTCTGCTGCTACCCTGGGAGTTTGCCTCTGTCCTCTTAAATCGATAGTACAATGTCTTTTTCTTTGGAGCATGGAAAAAACAATCTTTCTCAAAGTGCTTCTAATGGGGGAAAAAGAAGACTCAGAATTAGCCACGAGAGTTTGCATTACACTGGGTTTTCTTCTTTGGGTGTTGTTTCTTCAAATTGTAATCCTGGGTTTTTTCCTGGTTTCTCTCTCAGCCTAGCACCCAGATCTCCCCCTGCCCAATTGCTTTCTGGTCTCCAGGGGGTAAATTTACCTTTACAGTAATTATCCCAGTCCACAACTGCTATGTGCTGCCTTGCCTCCCCAGCTCAACAGCTTTTCTCTGATATGGCTGGGTTTGCTCCACAACACCCACCCACTCCCTCCTCCACAGACTCCCAATTTGACTGGAGTAATTGCCTTTTAAGGTTCACTCTACACATGGCAGGTATTCCATTAACCCTTAGAACTCCTTCCTTCTTTAGTTACCTGAAATGGCAGGTGGCCAACAAATGGATAGCCACCTGAAATCGCATGCATTTATTTTTTACTTTTTTTTCTTAACCAATAACATACATCTGCCATCCACACTGGAGGCCACTATCCTGTGTTGTCCCTCAATTTTATCCCAGTATGATTCATTAGAAGTTAGAAATTCAAGAAGGGGAGAGAAAGAGCCAAAATATGCCCTGAAAGCAGGCTTAACAAAGGCATGTTTCTATCCTGAGAACCTCATGTTGTTAATTTAGAGTTGGGGAAAATCTAGAAATCAAATGCAACCCTTGTTCTTCAAGCCTCATCATGCTTTTTGACTTAACAGTAATTAATCACCAATGGCAGGCGAGTAATTTTTTTTTAAGGTGGCCGGAGGCTTATTTTATCAGGATTAGCTAATAAATCAGGCTGTATCACTGAAGGAGGAGTTCAAACTCTTCTAGGACTGAATAAAACAGACCTCGGAAACTGTCTCATTTATTTAGCTCTCCCGAAGCTTTCAGGCACTGTTGGGATGTTGTGGTCCAACCCTGCCTATAAAAATCCAAGTGAAGGAGAGGCAGGAAGTTTCGTAGAAAAAAATATATGCTCAGGCTCTGAAGGGTGAGCTGCGACAACGAGGTACCCAGCATGCCGGGCCAACGGGCCTGCCTGCCACAGACTGAGTCAGTTTAGGGGAAGAATTATTTAGAAAAATGAAGTTTTTCTTGTCCTAGGAATCCTGACCATATATATATATGAGACGATGCACACGATATAACTGTATCATAATCTTCTTTACCTTCCTGATGTAAATGATGATAATTCTACTTTTTTTTTGCTACAATACAAGGGAGTCCAAATAACATCAGAAACAGTGATGATACCAGCAAGAAGGGATTGTGAGAAGAAAGCAAGAAATATTATTAAAGTTTATCTTCATTTGAAATAAAGCATCAAATAAAGTGCTCCAACCCAGATCTCATAGGAAGCCCAGGTCTTCACAACTGTCTTTTGCCTCTAGTGGGTTCTGATATTTTTCTAACTTTAAAATCTCAAATTGTCACAAGAACTGATCATTAAGATGGGTAAAGGATTTCCCTACCTATGCTTTTTAATTTTCATTATTACTATTTTAAAATCTGGGGACATATTAGAATAACAAAGGTTTGATACAAACATTGATTAGCCTCTATGGAGCTTGACTGGAAAAGGAAAAACTACAAAGATATGGTTGACTTGGGGGAGGGTGGAAAGGAAACAAATATTATTTCAAACACTGCCTCCCCAGTCCACCTTTGCAGTTTCTCTTCTGAACATTTTCTCCATATTGGATAAAGGTTGGTTTCTTTCTCCATTACAGCCCCTTCCCTCACCCCACCCCAACAAACCTAGTATATTTCCATTCTGCCGTGGTTTTGTGCAGCTCAACATGCCATTAACTTTAAGATTTACTCCTCAGCAGGCAAGCTGGAAGATGCTAAAGCCAATAAAAACTGCTCTCTGGGACTCCAACTATGAAGAGTTTGGAGCTGTGCTTAGTATTCGGATGAAGGGAGGGCTGGAGAAGGAGGGTGGTTGTGATAGTGAAAACCACTGCTGCTTAGAGAGCCAGACAGCTCTGCGCTCTGCACCTAATGTGCCGGAGGATCAGCTCTGTTCATAGCCCATTTGTGGCCAAGGATGAGGCTGCTCTCTCTGTGCGGGTGGGTGTGCGTGTGCATGTGCATGTGTGTGTGTTTTCATCATTAAAACCACCAGCTCTAACACAGCATCTTCAGTGGCTCTCCACACTACTGTTTATTAAAAACAGAACATCCATACACATCCCTTACAACTTCCTTAGAACGGTGCTCCTCTGTCTGACAATCAGTCTCTCTCAGAAAGCATTTAACTTGCTCACACAGCTCAAGCCCCGATTAATCCCTGCTGCACATCCTATACGTTACTGTTAGGGAGCAGAGCACTGGGCTAATTTCATCACCCACCAGCCACCCACACACATCCTACAACTGAACACATTTGGGGCTCTGCCTTAAAGATAATAAAACAAGGAGAAAACAGGCAGGCTGCAGACAATTCCCATGACCACTTTCCTAAAAAGTTGCTAGGTTTTAATTCTTTGATTATTCTGTCTCCCCTCCCCCAAGCACTCACTAGCATTGATTGCTTCAAGGGAGAGAAATAATGTACTATAAACCTCTCTGCATGGCGAGTTTGGGATAATTAGGCTACACCCTTTAAAATGCATATCTTGCACACACAGATTTTCCCCTAAAACCCCACTTTCCTGAGAAGGGGGGATCATCCAGGCTTCCCCGACTCCTCACACCACCCAGGGGATGGCTGGCTTCTTGCTAATTCTTATCTTAGGTTTTGTCCCTCCTTCCTTCAAATATCCACCCCCCTCCCCCACCACTCACACCACAACCGGATTATTGAGAAACACAGATCGACAGGGAGAGTTTACTGTTAAATTGGTAGCGAAATAAAAATATCTCTGAATTTGTCACCTCCCTCCTTTTTAGACGGTTGCGCTCTTGCTACTCTGGCCCTGAGCGGGGACCACCGAATCTCCTCTCAGTATTTTCAGCACCACAGCGATGGACAGCACCCTCGGTCCCTGACCGGCTGCGCGCCTGCCAGTCTGCCGCTCAGCGTCCCGGGCTCGGCGGTGCAGCTGTCCCCGTCCCAATCATTCAAGTCGCCGTACTCCCAAATACAAGCCCCATTCCTCCTCGACCTTCTCTCTTTCTCTTCCTCTTCTGCTCCAGTTGCTCTCCCTACGGCACCGCTTCTGTCAGCTCTTTTCCCAAAACCCAGCCTTGCCCCAGCAAACAGCTCCCCACGCACCCCAGTCCTGGTCTCCGCTGCCCGAGCGCCTCCTTCCTCGGCGTCCGCCCGAGGCTGCCTCTCGCGCCGTCTCCGGTTCGTCCGTGGCCGGCCGGCCAGCCCGCCCGCCCTCTCCTCCCCAGCAAAGTTAGGAGGATAAGGTGCACTCACCTTTGTGCATGCCTGTGAACCTGTCCTTCAGAACCGTAAGCTCATAGATCTTGCCGAACTCCTCGAAGAGGGGCTTGAGGTCCTTCTCATCCAGGTTGCGGGGGATCTGCCCAATGAACAGCTTGATGGCATCGTGGTCCTTCATGGGAATGGTCGACGGGTTCCCCGGGCTGTGGCTTAATCCGTTCATGTGCCCGGCGCTGCCCGGACTGCTGCCGAGCCCGTTGGTACTGAGGCTCGCGTTGTCAGCCTGTCCGTTTGCTAACGTGGCCATCTTTATATACATAGAGAAAATCTTCTTTCCTTTTATTCTTTCTCGCTCGCACTCTCTCGCTCCTCTCCCTCGCAAGCTCGCTCGCGCTCACACACGCACACGCATACACACACTCGGGTTCTCTCCCCCTCGGTTGCTCTATACCTCGCTCTCTGCTCTCTCTCTTTCTCCTCTCTTCTCTCGCTTGCTCGCGCTCGCGCGCTCTCTCCCCTCTCCCCCCGCTCTCTCTCCCTCCCTCTTCTCTCTTCTCTCTCTTTCGGCGGTCTGATCTGATTTTTTTTTCTTCTTCTTTTTTTTTTTTTTTCTTTTTTACATTGAACAGACAGGATCTCTGTCCTTTCCGTTTAAACAGGCTGGACCGGTTCAAGTTCCCAGTCAGACCAGGGGTGGGGGCGGCGAGTGTGCGCTGGAGAAGGAGGGGGACGCGGGGCCCGGAGAGGGCGCTATGGGCGGGCGGACTCCCGCGCGGCGGCGGGCGGCGGCCCGGAGCAGGGCGGCTTGGGGCGGTGCCGCCCCGCGCGCCTCCCCCGTCGGCGGCCCCGGCGAGCGGCGGTGGTACGGTCCGGACAGCCCCCGGCTATAAATAGCGCCAGGCGCATGGCTCTTCGGGAGGCGCTGAGATTCCGGCGCGGCAGCCACGGAAAGCGGGCTCCCGTTAGAAACGGGGCTGCTGGCCTCCACTTTGCCTTTTTTTTTTTTTGGTAATAGCAGCAGGTGCAACTTTTTCTTTTTGTATTTCAAAAACATAGGTTTTCATTTTCGTGTGGGTATGCACGGGGGCATTATCCACCCATCTCTATCAGGGCGCCAGGCGGGCAAAGCAAAGGCAGGGATGGCGGGCGGGGCGGCGGCGAAGGTGGAATGGGCGCTTTTCTCTCCCATCTGGTTCCCTTTATTTATTTATTTAGATTAGAAAAAGGGAGCCGGCTTGGAGGGAGTCCGCCCAGAGATCCGAGTGCACATTGATCAGTGTCGAGAGAAAAAAAAAAAAAGCTACATAAATATATATTATGTGGATAAATCTATAGACAAGGGCTCTCTTTCGCGCGCGCGCTCTCAGTCTCCGCTTTTTCCCTCCTCGCATTCCCAACCTGCCAGAGCAGCCCCAAACCTTCGCCCTCCCGCACGGCATCTGCCGCCGCCCGAGCCACCTGGGAGGACCGGACTGGGGAGCAGTGGGGCCGCTCTGGGGGGACGGGGAATAGCGATTCGGGGCCAGTCCGCCAGCGAAGGCTGGAGGTGGGTGTTTCCGTCCCGGACGGCCTCCCCCTCCCAGAAGCACGGCGGCTGGTCCGGCCGGCCGCTGGCGGGAAGAAGGTAGGAGCCGGGGCCTCGGCCCGCTCGCCCGCCGGGAAGGTAGTAGGCTCCGGGTGCGGTGGCCAGTGAGGCAGTGCGTGGGATCGGCTTGATTTTGCCCTCGTCCACTTTACTGGTTCTAATTGAAAGAATTTTTTTTTCTTTCTTAATCGACCATGAAAGAAATAAAAGTCCTAGAATCGCTCTTTGGGCTGCAACTGGACCCAGACTCGCGCGCCGTGCGCTGCCCCCACGGGCTTCGTCTGCGGTACCTGCCGCTCCAGAGTGCGGGACTGGGAGCGCGTCTGCGGACGAGGGCCAGGGGTCCGGCCGCCCAGCCTGGACTCCGCCAGACCCGCCGGGGACAGAACCTCAGCTGCGCGGGAGAGGGAGTGGCAGGCGCGGGAGCCGGTGCAAGCAGCCCCACCTCGGGGTGAATGTGGTGGTAAACTTGGGTTGGGAGAGATTTTCATTTTAATGATATTAACCCGTATCCCATCCTCTCTCACAGTTGCCTTTCCAAGGCAGCCTCTTGGCTTCAGAGCCGGGCTAATTAAAAGAACTCGCCGCTCCCTAGTGGGGTTTGGGGACAGAGCTGCTGACTTGACCCTAGCCTGGCCCCCAACACCCCTTTTGAGTGTTTTGGGTTTCTCTTTTCTTGCCCTCGGATTACGTGACGTTACTAGACGATATGCTTAAAATTTTATTTAAAGAAACGAAACCCCAATTGCTGGAAACCCGAGACCAAGACCCTTTGGTACAGCCACAGCGCAGAGCTCTCCAGCGCCAGGAGGAGGCCTGAGGAGGCCCTGAGGTTTGCAGCCCCAGGCCCAGAGCCCACCTGGGACGCCTCTCCTGGAGGATCCTGGGCCCAAACCGCACAGCAAGTACGATTCTGTAATAGTGAAACTGCATCTTTTCATTTAAAGATTTTCCTGCCTTGGCTTGATGTAATCATGTGTAAGTACAGTTGATTCATAACTCGGTTCCCGGGCTTACATTACCCAGTGTTATATAATGAATGGCCTAAGAATCATCCCAGTTGATGGAATCAAACAGAAACTCACACAGAGAGGCTCTCTGCCATGTGCCTGTGTGCTTGGTGTGCCTGTGAAGTGCTGTAATGAGAAGAAGCATGTCCCTGGTAGGCACACAGAGGGTCTGAGTGTGTGGCTAGAAGGTATGTGTTATCAGGGCTGCGGGTGCTTGTGTGGATGGGTACATAGATCCTATTTGTATCCACACTCTGCTTGTGTATGTGTACCCACCAGGCTGAGACCTTCTCTTCCCCTTTCTTTCAGGACACATCAGCAGAGGCCAATAACTTTGTCCAAAATACTTCCTCCAGCATCATCTTGTGGCCCTGGTGTTTACCACCCAGGATCTCACAACAGGAGTGGAATATAGTTTCTGCCAAAGCAGGAGTTTAGGAGAATAATTCCGACTTGAGGTCTCTCTTTCTCTCCCTGCCCCTTTCCCTCCTCAAAGTGAAGCAAGAACAAGGGGAAGCGAAGGGAGCCAGCTGAGTAGGGCTGAGAAAGGAGGGGCCTGTACAGGGGAGGCCCCCCTTTAAATAAATTATTCATTATTTATATTATTATTAATACTAATAGTCAATACATAAATAAAAGCAGTCCCTGGGCAGGAGTGGGAGGGAGAGTGGAGTTGTTAATGAAAGGGGGCATGTGGTTATTTCAGATGCCTGTGCAAACTCCAGATGGCATAAGGCCAACTCCCTCCAGGACTATGCCTCTTCGCCCTGCACCACGGCCCACTCCCTATGTCTCTCCACATGTGGACACCAAGCTGTGGAGAGCCCCTTTCTTAGGTGAATGCTCCTTACCCTTCCACTTCTCCCACCTTAGGATGGCTTATTTTGGATATGGGCTGTCTCCCCTTAGGGGTAACACATTCCGCACCTCTCAGCTCAATGACAGGTGTTTGGTGAAATGCCCCACCTCTCCCCAGATTGCTGGGACAGAAGCAACCAGGACACAAGGCTCCATATAACTGAGTTACCCTGTGTAAACAGCAGCAGAAGCAGCTTCTGCCAAAGCATTGATCTCTTAAAGGTACAGACCTGGATCGTTTAGGCTCCCATCTTTCTGCCACAGGAGAGTATTGGGGATAAAATAATAATTCGTGTCTCAAACTAATGTAATAAAGAAGCAGGGCCCCTGAGAAAATTGTAAGGAACAAGGGTTAGGTTTGTTCTTTGGTTTCCCTGCCCTTGAAAGACTTGAGCTAATATATATTTTTTAATTTTAGATCATCAAAGAGAAATGTAATTAGGGAAAGATGGGGGCAAAGTGCTACTGTGACATTTAAAAATTAAAACTTATCCAAGTGCCACTTCATGGACACAATTATTCCATCCACTGAGAGGGAGTAGGCTGGCAAGTGGAAGTGGGAGCTGGAAACAATTGCTTCTCATTTTCTCTCTGTATTTGGGGTTTACATCTAGTTGCCGATTTATTTTGCGGGGGGGGTATCAGGAAGCCCCCTGTGGTGTGGGTCTCGGCGCAGGTGGTGTAGTTATGGAGGCTTCGCCATTGCTTCCTGCTCCTCACTTCCCTTTGCTCCTGCTCCTCCATGAGGAAGGAAGCCCTTTTTGTGTTCAGCTTCCCTCCAGCTGAGCCACCATTGCTCTCCTCCTTCTGGTACCCACTGACCCACACTCCACAGCCCTGGCTGTTGCCACACCCCCTCAGACCTGCTCTGGCTCTCCTGCCTGTGGATCTTCTTTCTCCATCTAGACTGTGAACTGGCAGAGGGCAGAAACCCAGTAATCAGGCCCTTCCTTCCCTTCTTCCTCTACAGCCCCTCTCAACAGGCATGAGCACACAGTAGGTCCTCAAGATGGAGTTTCTAGACATCAAAGTTAATTTGACTTTTTTTTTTGGGGGGGGGGCGGTGAGGAGCAATACTGTCTTCATTCATCTGGATCCTAAGGATGGGGAGCTGCAGGGCCCCAGGCAGACTCTCTGCTGGGAGTTCAGAACTCAGGATGAGAATAAGCAGTTGAGGACACACCATTCTCAAGACTACATGGCTTGGCTTGGGGGCATCACCACTTAGTCATTCTTGCATTCATCCAGCCCTTCCAACCTCCCACTGGAAGCAGCAAAGGACAGGCCTGGGAAGAACCTGCTGCTTAGTTAGAGAGACCAAAGTCATACCAAGAGAAAAACCTCAGAACAGCAAACAGCAACAGATGGTTAAATGTCTTCCAGGCCTGAGGAGTTCTACATTCGAGAAAACAGAAAACCATCCAAGTTTCGTGTAATGATCTGTGATGGGGGTAGCAAGCAGCCTTGAGGAGAGAGTTACCCTGGTGAAGGCAGGATGTAGAAGGTGGTAGATGGCCAGAGCGCTGGGCGAGGGTCTGGCTTTGGGGCTTGGAGGGCAAGAAGCAGCTGGTTCTCCAAGGTTATGTTGAGAACAAGCTGAAAACAGAGCTGAAACCCGACCTCAGAATAAACATCTCTATGGTCTCCGTGGAGTGATTGCTCTGCCCAGACCTGCAGAGGGCAGTGAGGGTCGGCTGAGAGAGACTCACTTGCTCTCTGTAGAGAGCGCAAGCATTGTTTGGGTAAGGAGACTAACTCAGAGAGCCCAGTAACCACACAAGGGGATGACCCAACCAAGTACAAGGTGCTGGTGATGTAAGCCGGGGGACTCCGGAGAAGGTGTAGCTTGTGTGGGCAGAGGTGCCCGGGAAAGGCTTTCTGGTGGAGAAAGCTGGCCCTCCAGGAAGGGGTGTGTCAGCTTGGAAGAGAAGAGAGTGGTTGAGGCAGTGGGTGGTGTTGCCAGGGCTGGAGTAGGCAATGGTCTCTGGGTTCCTGCGTGAGGGTAAGAAGGTGGAGGCTCCTGCAGGGGTCTCCTTTGTGGAGGTAGGTTGGGTGGGCAAGACGGGGCTTTGAAGGCAGCCTCAGAAGTCTTTTTCTAATATTCTCCACAAGCCTCGGCCTTCTCTGTCCTTGAGTAATTTGGGAAGGTTTTTTGATATAAAGAACGATAACTAAAGTGGAAAGGAAGAGGGAAATAGTCCTTACCTTCTCTCAGTTAACATTAGCAGCTTCCTGCCACCCAGAGTAGAGCATCATCGGACGGTCCTCTCCTGAGTCCACAGCAGGCCCGGCCGTGGGAGCAAACTCACCCAGGGAGGAAGAGAATCGGAGGCAAGATGCTGGGAAACCCAGGGACACCCTATGAGGCACTACATTGCCTGGGAACTCAGACAAGAGTCAGGGCTGGTGAGGGAGGGGCCTCTGGGCTTCTTTTCCTTGCTGGCTGAGTCCCAGGGACACATGGCTTTGGACTTTTGGTGGCTCCAGGCCGGGCTGCGGTGGGGGGAATGCTTTTGAGAGTCTCTGAGCCTTTGGGTCAGCAGGGACCGCCCTCCATTGCCCTCTTTTAGGCTTCCATCTCAACACGGAGTTCTGCCTCACTTTTGCTGAGGGCGGTGGAGATGGAAAGGCAGCGCAAGGGGCGGGTGAAGGGACCGGAAGCTCTGGACCGGAAGCCCTGCGTGGACGGGATCTGAGGGCCAGAACTCAGTGCAGGGACCCGCGTTATTGCTCTCCTGGGCCTCAGCTTTTTCCTCTGCAAAGTGGAGACTGCGAGCCTCTTTTCTGCCCTCTCTTCCTTCCTCACATCCCATAGAAGAAGGTGAGACCGGCTTCTCTGTGAGGCAGCTGACTCACGGTTCTCCTCTGAAAAATGAAGGTGAAAGGTAGGGACTTGGGGTCCACATGGGCTCCAGAAGGGCACAGATAAAGCTAATTGGTCTGCACTGGAGGGTTAGGATTTTACCTCTTGTCTTTCCCAAAGCATTTACATTCTTTTCAAAAGGAGCCCTGGCCCAGCCCCGACCAACAGAAGCAGGTGCTTACCGCTGCGTTTAGGTAAAGTGGGCTGAGCCAGACTCCCTGGCTTCAGCCTCTCCCACTTACACCTCTGTGGTCTTGGGCAGGTTTCCTCTCTTTGTGGCCCAAGTTTCCTCTCTTTGCTATTTGTAGGATAGGAAGAGTACTAGAACCCACCTCTTAAAGTTGTTGTGAGGATTGAATGAGTAAATGCAGGTAAAGTGCTTAGGTCAGCATCACTGATCAGCCACTGGAGGCTGAGAGCTTTGCAAGGACCCTGCCCCTTCCTCCTACCAAGAAGGAAGGGTGCCTCCCTCTGGTTGGGGCCTGAGTTGAGACCACAGTGGGTATCCTCATTTGCTGCAGGTGTTTCTCAAGGTGCTCCTGGGATGGGGAGCCTTCCGGAGGGCCTGGCTCACATCCCTGCCTCTTTTAGGGGCCTGCCTTAGGTACCAGCTGCTGACACTCCACGGCCCCTTCTTACCTGAGAGGTGTTGCCGCAGCAAGTCCTTTTAATTGTGATGTTTTACTAATTAGTTTTTAATTATGTTAATTTATTGTACATGAGCCCTGAGGTTTTCAGACACTGGGCTCACTTTAGAAACTGGAATAGTAAGTTGTATTTATTACACACACATTACTGTGAGTGAATGCCACTTTATCATGGCCACTATTTCCCTGATAATGTTGCTCAATCAACAGCTTCTACCTGGGCCAGGCTCTCTAATCTTTTCATTCTCCCCACCACTGTCAGGCTCCCATAGTCTAGCACACAATCTTTCCAATAGAGCTGGGGTTAAGAACTCAGTGTCACAGGCACTGCAGGTGACATGAATGAGTCACGTGGCTGGGAGGGGATAGGGGGACCCCAACTGAACAGGGGTTCAGGAAGGTGAGACTGCAGGACATTTACACCAGGCCAGATCTTCAAAGGGTTGTTATTTGGGGACCGCAGACTCACCCACTGTGGGGCAGGGGGGACCTCTCCTGCTCACTCTCCCAGCAGGTAGCTGCTGACAAGAAGGCTGCAGCTATGTAGCTTGGGGAAGGGAAGGAGGCTGGTGATGAGGATGGAGAGGGCATGTGGTCAGTCAAGTTGGGCACTGAAGGCCATAGAAGGATGTAGGCTTTCATTCCAGGGGTGACCGTGGGGAAGGGGCTTTACAGCAAGGCCTGCTCATAGAAAAAACTTAGGGTAGGGACTCACCAACCATATGCTGATGGCTGCTGGTAACACAGAAGAGTATAACCAGTGACACAAGACTGGGACAAGGAAAGTGCGTGGGTATTTATGAAGGATGGGCGAGAAGAGAGAAATCGCCCCTGGCCCAACACATATGTCCTAAGTGGGAGGGGCACCATATCAGGCCCATTTTCCATAGGTTATGTCTACATATAAAGGATGAAGGTTTGCTACCACTGGGAATATTAAAGAAGATGCCTCCCTCAAATAATTTCCAGATGGCAGAATGAAATTATTTAATAAGTTTAAAGTCTTCCCAAGTGTATATGTAAAGTTGTATATATAAATTCTGGTCTCTTACTAAATAAGACTCATTAATATAAATTTTGTTCAGAGAGTAAAATTTAAAGAAATATAGTCTTTAAATACAACTGGATATTTACTACTTAAAATATAAGACTTAAAGTACTGATATATATATATATATATATATATATATATATATATATATCAGTATATATGTAGATATAGGTTCATGCACTGTGTGTACAAAGAGAAAGAGTTTGGACTTTTGAACCAGAGAGATCTTAAACTTAGCATCTGTGTAAGCCATGTTCTTAGAGCCTCAGTTTCCTCATCTGAAACATGGGCATAGTAACACTGCATATGATTGTCAGGAAGAGATAATAAATTAGTAAGAGGTAATGAATGCCTGCCTTATAGTAGGTGCCCCAATAAGTGTTAGCTGTGATTATTATGAGTATATTCATTAAAAAGTAAACTAGCCATGACCAGGTGGCTCAGTTGGTTAGAGTGTAGTCCTGTACACCAAAAGGTTGTGGGTTCAATCCCTGGTCATGGTGCGTATGGGAGGCAACAGATGGATGTTTCTCTCTCTCTCTCACATTCTCACATCAATGTTTCTCTCTCTCTCTCAAAATCAATAAACACATCCTCGGGTGAGGATAAAGGAAACAAATAAACTCTCTCCTTTTAGATATAAAGATAAACTGTAGCCGAAGATAGTATTTAGAATATGTGTGACATGGAGATTTTCTAAAGGAAGAGGACAGCTGGGCTTTTTTTCTCAGTTGTCCTTCCAGTGTGTTGGGAAGATGAGAAGGATCTAAGTCTCTAGTTGTAGGTGCAATGTTGCATGAGTGAGCTGGGGGAGCAGAACCCATATAAGGGAGGAACCTCATGAGTTTCTTGCAACATGGAAGCTCAGTGATGCCCAGCTGCATTCCGGCTTAGGAAGGGGCCCACACTGTAGCACACACCTAGCATCTCCGCTCTCATTGTCCCAGGGAGCTTACATTCACACATCTGATGCCCTGGCACATGGGAGGCTCCCACATGGGCCAGCATGACCCCCTCCCCGGAAAGGGGAAGGGTAGGCAAACTCTGTGACTCACTCCCTGGCTCTGTGCCCTCTCGCTGAGTCACAATGTGATTGATCTCTCCCTGTGCTAGGTTTCTGCCCTCATGTGACCCAAAGAGGGGTCATTTCCAGACTGTGGCTGGGGAGGGAGAGAGACAGTGAGAAGCTGAGGATGGCACTGATGTTCCTGGATGTCCACTGAGGTGTTGTGTTTGGAGCAGTTGGGGGTTGGGCCACTTCCCACCAACATATGTGCTCCTTCATTGGCCTCCATTAGTGTGTCCCCATCAGGGTAGAGCCATCTCCGTAAGAGTTGCCTCTAGGAAATAGTGAAGAAAGTGGTTTGGTCTCCGGGAATCTCCTTGAAGATCCCGTGTTGTTTGTGCTTCTGGGATGAGGGTACCTCATCCTCTTTTCCAAATTGAGTTGTGGGCTTGGAGGAGCTGAAGGTTGGGAGGCAGGAGGTTAAGGTATGTGATCCACTCCTCATACGAGGGTAGTGTCACCCCTTGGGGCTCAAACTCATGCCATCCTTGGCTCCAAAAGAGAAGAACCGCCTCTTGATGAAATGCGAAACTCTAGCCAGGAGTAATGAAGCCTCAGTTCTCCTAGCCTGGTGATAGAGCGCAGAATAAGGGTCTCCTCTGCCAAGGTCTCCAATAGACAGATCTCGGGTGTAGTCTACAGGCTCTTAGAACAGCAGCTGTGACAAGGCCCTGTGATTGACAGCATTGCCACCTGGGACAAATCATGTAATTGCTATTGGTTTCTGTATCCTCATCTGTAAAATAGGCATGAAATTCCTCTTCTATCCCAGAGAATCACTAATGAATATGTAAAGCTTTAAGAAATGACCAGTTGTATTATTATAAACCTGCCCCTCCCACATTTCATATTCCTTGTCCTTGTCCTGACTGATGAGCTGGTGTCCACACCATGAGCTCTGTGTCCCCTTTGGGTCTCCCTGGCTGCTTCCAGTCCCAGTTCTGAGGTGGTTCCTACTCACCCTGCCCCTCTGAGTGTAGAGCCAGGTCTGGATGGGATTTCATGCCACGAGTCACTTCTTTGGCCATCATACAGCAACGGGGGCTCCAGCAGCTCTGATGGGACTCAAGCAAGACTTGCTGTGTGTCTTTGGGTCACTTGCTTTCCCTCTCTGTACCTCATTTTTTGATTTATTACAGTAATCCTTGCTCTGCCACCTGGGACAAATCATGTAATTGGGACTGATCTTGTTGGGAGCGGGGAGGATCAGAGGCCAGCGCGGGATTGCTTCCTGGAGTGCAGGTTGCCTATATTGTATATGAGTTCCCCTCTTCACTCGTTCCATCCCTGCCTCTGCACAGCTCCAGCCTCAGAGCAGCCCTGAGAACAGGAGAGCAACCTGGTTCTCACATCCATTCTCCTCCTGCTGCTTATTTCTCCCAATCACACTTAATAGCTGCCTGGCTTTTGGCTGCAGCCCGGTATATAATAACCTGCAATTATTGTCCACTTAAGCTGTCCCTAGGGCCTTGTCTGTTGCACTGCCCAGGCCCGCACTACTGGCCCGCTGATTTCCCTGTCAGATCCTGGCCAATGGGAAGAGAGCCTCCGAAGGGCTAGACTGACAACCTGTTTGGCAGAACCGCCACCTCCACAGCAGCAGTTTCTTTAGAGACGGAACCACAGAGGCAATCCTCAGCAGCCACAGCCTCATGCATCCTGTGTACTCCACCTTTCCGGGGCCTGTCCCTCTGCGCTGTCCAGAGCCATCCTCATTCCCTGGTCCCTGCTGTCATTGCAGTCTCTCTGCCTCTGTTTACCCTTACATGACACTACCAGCTACTCTACAGATTTTGTTCTTTTTCTCTGCATACTTATAAGGGAGGCATTGGCATTTTACATACCAGGCTACTGAAGATCAGAGACATTAGGTATCTTTCCTAGGGCCACACAGCTAGGAAATGACAGTGAAGATTCAAAATCGGTGAGCTGATTTCATCCTTAGGCTGTGCCATCAAGCTCTTTTCCTCACAAGTCCTGACCTGCCTTGGTGGCTCAGCTCAGTGCTGCCTCCTTTGGAAAGCCATCCCCACCACTGCAGTAGCTCTGGTCTTCCCCACTGTGCAGGCTTTCAGCCTGAACCAGGTACCCTCAGCCCTGTGTGGGCAGCATGCGTTCCCCTGCTTCCCCCTCCTCTGCCGTCTGGGTTCCCATGTGTCTCTTGCGCACAGATTGGATACAACTGGGCTCATTGCTTGAGTTTCCCCTTCCTAACTCTGACTCGTATTCTCGTGAGCATCTGTCTCTTCTGGAGCGCGATCCCTGCTGCTCCTGACTGGGGCCCTCGCTCATCTGTATGGCAAACATGTGGTTATCTCCGCAGTCTCACCTGGCTCTGCTGGTGCTAAAGGTGATGACAGAAATCAAACTCTAGGCTGCAAAAGCACATGCAGGTCCCGTGTCACTACTGGGAGACCGTAGAACCCGAGGGTGTCAGTATTCTCACATCACTTAGAATCTACTGATTAAATGACCAGAGACCAAAGCAGATGTCCAGACTGTAAGTGCTGGTTGTCTCGGCGTGTGTCTGTGTGTGTGTGAGCGGGAGTGTGTGGTCCTGCACATGGTGTGGAGCACAGTGACCACAATGGCTGGGGAGTCTGTCCCGGCCTGTGATGAATAGGAGTCTCTCGAGCACAGGACAGACAGACCCAGGAGCTGAGAGCTTAGAGAGGCTCTGAAGGCCACAGCACAGAGTGTCCTCCTGGCTCCTGTCTTACTGGTGGTCACACTGGGCTCCGGGCTGTGAGTGAAGGAGGTCTCAGAGGCCTGGGGTCCCCGCTTTGTTGGGTTCACCCACCTCCAGGCCCCGGCACAGTTCTGCCCAGCCCTGCCCAGGGGACACTCATTCTCCTCCTCTCAGGCTCATTCACCCTTTGTCTGAATGGTTCTCACGGGCTCTTGCATTTTTCAGCCCTTTGTCTTAGCAGCAAGAAAAGTTTGCTGGCAGACAGTTTTGGGGTAGCCTGAGGCTTCTCCGGCCCCGGAAATCTTATCGGTTAAGTCTGAGGCTGGCCTGAAGGTAAACTGCTGTGAGGGTTGTGTGATGCCTTAGGAGGGAGCCAGCCTTCCTCTCCTTTGCCTCCATAGATTTATAGATTCTGAGGGAGGCAGTGCGCTCAGTCTTGGCCTTCACCCAGGGCACTGGGGCTGACACACTCCCTGCTCCCACGGTGGGTGCTGTATTCCCTGGCCTCTCTCATCCTCCCCTGCCTCTCCGGCTGCCCTTCAGCCCTGGGGCGAGACACCTCAGGAAGGGCTGGCAAAGGATCCTCAGGTGAGGACCGGCCAGGTCAGCCACACTCCAGCTCCCACCTGCAGCAGCAACTGGGAACTTTCTGCTGAGAGGGGCAAAGACCCAGTGTCTTTATCTGCTCTGTCATTTTACTCTCCTGTCCCAGGGCCCAGTGTCTGTCATGCCAGGGGGTGAAAAAGACTTAAAGTGTGTCAGTTAAAGGTGGCTCACTCTCTTTTCAGGGTGATCCGGTATTGTTTGGGCAAATCTTCCTTATTTGGCATCAGGTAGGGAGGAGCTTACACACCCTGTGGTGGGGAGGGGGCCTTGGGGTGTCCTTGTGCTGTCATCTGGGGCCTCAGTGGGCTCCCTGTGGTGTGGCAGCCATCATCTCCATCCTGGGAACTCCAGATTGGAGGCTAGTGGGGTTTCCGCCCAGATGTCATAAGGAGCCTTGAGTCCCAGTACCTGCTATACTCACCTGCAACCTCTCACCCTCACCCAGGGACTGAGTAGACTCGCTTTCAGTTCTCTCCCTGCATATCCCACCCGGAGGGCAGCCAGAGAGCCTCTGGGATTCTCCCACACATGTAGGAGGAACAGGGAGAAAGGATTGATGAAATCTGTTCCAACCCTTCTTTTTGTCTAAACACACTCTCCTTTTCCCCCTCTGGGTGGTAACCCCAGGTTGCCCAGAGCCACGCACACAGAAGGTGTACCCAGTCCCTAGCTTTCAGCTTCCTTTGAAAATGTGCCCTTTTCTTCCCCTCCTCCTTCCCGACTTGAGGTCCAGCTCTGGGGTGGGAGGTACTGCTGTGCAGAGAACACTTGTCCTTCTTGTCTTCACTCTGGGCTCTTCTCCCCAAATCAGAGAGACTGCTGCAGTCTGTACCCTGCCCCCCTGCCCCCAGGCCTGGAGCACTGGAGGGTGGTCCTGCAGCCTAGTCACTTTGTGAGCACAGCGGGGGTACAGCACGTGGCTCAGTATGTTGAAAGAACAGCGAGACAACCAGGGCTATCAGGACCCTACCCTGGAGTCAGGTTTGGCAGAGTCTGCTTCACATATTTACAATACAAAAAATCCCCAACCGTCCAAATATTTCCCTCAGGGTGGCGTTTGAAACTAGTTTTGATCATTTGAAGAGTAAATCCTTAAGTACTTAGCTTGATAATCTAAAATGATTCATTTGTCAAATATTTAGGTTAGTTGAGATTTAGCATTTACTCAGCTAGTGGAAGAGGAGCAACTGCAAATTGGGCAGACACATTCTATGTGTAGCGCTCTCTCTAATGTGCTCTGACTACTTTCATCACTGTAGGCATGCCCTTCAGCATAGCACCCGCCCTCCTGTGTGTGCACATGTGTGTGTGTCTCTGTGTGTGTGTGCGCGAGTGCACGTGTTTGTCAGGGACACATACGTGTGAGCGCATCTTCCTCATTGGGGTTTATTGCATTTTCTTTGTGCTGCTAATGCTTTTGGCCTCTGGGGGTGCTATATATATACAGATGCGGAATTTGAGAAACACAGGATTTTCAACCTGAAAGGAACCTTAGGAACCTTAAAATCCATTTTTCTCTTTTTTTACACATACAAAAAGGTGAAGTGATTTGCTCAAGGGTCAGATGTAGAGTTAAGGTCTCTCTCCCTCTCTCTCTCTCTGTCTCTCTCTTTCTCATGCACACATTCACTCATTTTAATAGTAATAGATGGCTCTTTCCTCATTGTTCAGCATTTCTTTGTTTCTCTCTCCTCCCTTGTGTTTCCTTTTCACTGTGGGTCTGTCTCTCTTTGTTCCTGGGCTGGGAGCTGGGTGGCACAGGCCAGGTCCACAGAGGACCGGGGAGAGTAGAGGCAACAGTGTGTTCCCCACTAGCCAGAAGCCTGGGCCCAGGAGCAGTGCCTACGTCCTGGGGAAGAGGCACAGAGGCAGGAGGGTGTGTTGGCCTCACTATTATGTGGTCTGTGTTCAGTCTGATCCTCTTTCCCTGTTTTTTTCCTGGGGGAGTTGACATGCTTTCAGGAGGAAAGAGCAGGGTTATCTCCTTGCCATTCCTCCCTCCTGAGTCCTTTTTTTCTGGCCCCAGCCACGTGGGCCCCAGTTCAGATACCACTTTCTGAAAGACTTACATGCTCCTTGTCTCATATCCAAGAGGCAGAGGAAAGGGCTCCGCTTCTCATCATGCTTTCCGGATGCTGAGGTGTGGCTCCCTGTCTGAAACAGACTCTGTGGAAATGACTGTTTCCTGTGGAAATGACTGTTTGATGTGTCTCTTCTCCAGAGAGGCATGGAATCTCAGACTTGGAATAGAGTTCTAGGTCCTCTTGTTGACTGCCACACCCATTGGAAGACCCCATCCTCCCGCATCCCTGAGGTCGCTGCAGTCTGCCTACCCACCTCCAGGCACGGGATGATTCCTTTAAAAAGTCCCACCATCCCATGTTTCTCTCAAGATGCTCCCTGTCCCCCTTTGTCCCCACCAAAGGTCTTGAAGTTAGTGGCCACCCCTGCTTTCTCTATGCCTTTGTTGCTCATTTGTTCTGTAATACACTTAGACTTGGCTTTTGCCCCTCCCACTTCACCAGAATTATTCTGATTAACGTCATCAGTGGCTGCCTTGGCCAAATCCAGTAGCTACTTCTTTAGTCTTCATCTTAATGCTGTTCATCACTTCTTTGAAATATCTTCTTTTCCTTTCAAGAAATTAATTGTTCTCTCTTTGTACACCCACTACTTCCAGCTAGTCCCTTTGACCGGGTCATTTCTCTGGCTAGTCTTTCAATGCTGGAGTTATCCTATTCTCCTCCTTGAATTTTTCTTCTTTTTTATGCTCCAGTATCCCAGGGCTGCCACATTCCTGCACAGAATAGTAATTCCTTGTCATATGCCAATGGTCCTAATTGAACATGTCCCATCCCCTCTGCCCTCCTGAGGTTCAGTCCCTTATTTACAACTTCTAGAAGTTTTCATCAGAAGACCTTCAGACTTGTGGATTCTCTCATCCTATGGGAGTAAAAAATCTTCTCCACTTGAAGTCCCTGTTTTGGTTGGTAGCCCCCTCATTTACTCAGCCATCTCAGCCAGAAGGGGAATTGTTCCTGACCATGTCCTCTTACCCATCCTCCAAGTTCTGCCAGCTCCACCACATCTTTGCCTTCTCCCCACCTCATTCTCTCTTACGCTGTTGCCATAGAATTCTGATCTCTTTGCTATTGGCCTTACCTTCTCTGACATACCTGCTCTTCACTCTGCACACAGAATGAGCTTGTAAAACATAGATCTGGTCATGCCAACTCCCTCCTTAAAAGCCTTGAATGGCTCCCTATTGCCTTTAGTGCAGAGCCCAGCCTTGTTGGCTTGGTATTCCAGGAATCCTCATAACTCACCCTGTCCCCTCTGCTTCTCCTAGTTTCTTTCACCTCTCCCTTCCCCCTATCCCGGTCCTTAGCCCCAGCTGTTACCAGTCTCATTCTCATGTTCTCTCTCACGTGGGGTCTGGGTGCACACTGCTCCCCATCCATCCTGCAGCCCTCATTCCCTTTCTTTTCAGAGCTAAATGCTGCTTGGTTTTCCCATCTCTCCTCGAGCATCACTGCTTCAGGGAGGCCTTACTTGCTGACCCCACAGACTAAGATGGGTGACTCATTGTGTACTCCTATGGCTGTGGCTCTCTGCTTTTTATAGCCATCTACCTGATTATCATTATTTAATTAATTACTGGTGGAAACCTCCCTGCCTCCCCCCCCCCCCAATAGACTCTAAGGTCCTCAAGGGCATGATTGTGCCTTTCTTGTCAATTCTCCACCCCAGTGCCTGGTACCCTGTGTGTACAATAAATACTCATCTGAGTAGGGGACTGGAGAGCTTCCTATATGTCAGTCTTAGTAGGAACTTGATCCTATAAGTGGGCAATAGGGGCAGAAGATTGTCCCCACTATGATGGTGACTTGATGAGATTTTTGAGTTTCAGGAAGATTGGCTGGGGAGCTTCATTCAGGAAGGCAGGCTGTGTCAGGGACTGGGGGACTGGCAGAAGTACTGGCAGGAAGTTTGGGTCTGAAACGAATGACTTGTCCTCTTGTGTCCCATATGCTTCTAATGGCGAGTCCCGGAGATGGAGTCAATGTGTGATAATTGAAGTGGAACAGAATCCAGGAATGGCCTTCTAATAGCTCAGTGTGCAACTGTGAAATGGTCTTACCTTATTCTGGGAAGGTTTCCTCTCACATTCTGCTCTTTCTAAATCTGTTCTTATTTCATCCCTTGTTCCCCATCTCCTCCTCTTCCAAGGGTGGAATCCAGAGGAAGGGGTCCTCTGTTTGGAATAACGTTCCAATCTGATTGACTGCTAATTTGTTAATATTGCTCTCATTCTCCACAGTCCATATGCAACTTACAGATATCGCCTCTGGAGGCTTCTACCCCAGAGAAGAATAAAATTGGAGTTGAAAGAATCCAAAAAGTGGCTGGCGTTCTGAGGTTCAGACCAGCTAATTCTGTAGCTTTTGTGAGCTGGAATTTCTGTGATAGAAGCAAGTTGCTCCCGCTCATGGCTCATGCCACCCCCCCCCCCCCAGCATATACTCTCCTGTTCAGTGACAAGATGGGAGGCTGCTTTTCTGTTCCTTGTTATACTGGGTTCTGCCCCATCTCTCTAAAGCAATCTTATAAATCATTGATGAGAATATTTCTATTTTTGTCTTAAATATCCTAGCCAAGAAAGCCTTATGAATACTTTCCAAATCAAATGCTGGCATTACATGATGCTTCCTCATTGATGGCAGCCCCATTTCATTGTTTTTTACTTTTGGCTCTGCCATCCATGTCAGCAGTGCCAAGTCTCAGCCTGGGGGTGGGGGCTGACCCTGTGCAGAGTTCCTTTTGGACTCCCTTTCTTGGGCGGGAACTCCTGTCCTTTCTTCATCTCCATGGCTGCCCCCTCAACCTCCTTATCAACCCTTTCATCCTTGAAATGCTATAAATTATGACTGGTATTTATCCTCACTATAGTTTCCTCCTGCCATTCTTTCTGCCTCTGAACCAACCCGCCTCCATCCCAATCATCATTCATTTTGTGCCTAGGAATTCAACTGACTTGAATATCAACCTACATTTGAAAGCATGACATTCCAAAATAAAAAAGATTCTCTCCTGTGGTATTTCCAAATTCCACTAGTTCATAAAGACCATGTATGTCCCTCGCCTTCACCACCATACTCTGGGCATTAGTACAGGGCCTGGCTGTATAACGAATTGGGGAATAAATGAAAGGCCTAAAGCATCAGGTGCCTCCCCCCCCCCACAGTTTGTTACATCCCCTGGTTCCATCTTGACTTGACACCCTAAAATGGTTAATCCAGGGTTTTCTGAAACTCATTATTAATCTCTGTTGAGAAAGTAAGAAGGTTCAAGTGCATCTTTCCTGATTACCTTTACCTTGTCTGAATTTTTCTTTTACTTTGATTTTTCTTCAGCACCCATGTAAATAATTTACATTACCTGTCCCTTGCTTATGTGTTGTTTATCTTGGTGCTTTCATAAGGCTGTCTTGTATTCTTGACCAGAGCAGAAACACCTGGAGGAAGGAACTATGTCTCTTTACTTTGTAGCCTAAGATTTGATGCAGTGGGTGTTTAATAAATGGTTTCCACCTGGCTGATGGAATGAATGGGTCTCAAGCTTGACATCACTTTCATTGTTAACATTAGAGGTAGAGTCTAAGCCCAAGAGGGAGTGTAAAGTATATTTTTGATCCTCTTTATAATGACGTACACAGGGACTCTCTTTAATAGCACAAAGTGTTATGGATTTACATAGTCTTTTTAATTGTGTAGGTACATAATAAAAAAGTTAGGTAAATCAAAATTATCCAGGACACTGGGCAATTTCTATTATGTTTTTGCACCAATTACATATTTCAGGTAATTCATTCCTTGATATTTTAAATAATTGTTTCAATAACATACGTTTTTTGTTGTTGTTGTTAATCCTCACTTGAGGATATTTTTCTGTTGATTTTTAGAGAGACTGGAAGGGAGGGGGAGAGACACAGGGAGAGAGACATTGATATGAGAGAGATACATCGATTGTTTGCCTCCCACATGAGCCCTGACCTTACCAGGGCTGGGGATCAAGCCTACAACCAAGGTACATGCTCTTGACCAGAGTAGAACCCAGGAACCCAGTCCGAGGGCCGACACTGTATCCACTGAGCCAAACCGGCTAGGGCAACATACATTTTTTTTTTTTGTTGTTGTTTATATACCAATGGGGAATGATGATCCAGGAATGCTGGAACTGCCATCAGTCCAAATCAGATTGGATTGATGATCAATGATGGGGCTCAATGCCATCAATGCCATCTCCCTGTCTCTAAGGAGCTTACTGGGCTGGGGGAGGCAGATGTATGCCTGTAGCTCAAGGCCAAGCATAAATATTTGAGCATATAGAGAAGGATGGGGTTCCTTCTCATCAGGAGACTAATGAACTCTAAATATTGAGGAGGAATCTGATTTTACAAGCCAGGATTATATCTAATTCCTAGTAGGTGCTTTACAGATGTTTGTGGGCAGCCTGGGAGAAGGCAGTGATGTTCTCAGAGGAGAGAAAGAGTGAGAAAAAGTAGAGTGGAGGAGCAAGTCATACTCGGGATGCAGTAAGTTGTGCTCTGGGCCTGAAGCTGAAGCCGGAGGTGTCTAGATCAGTAACTGGGGTCAAATCTGTTTGGTGGGTTGCAGGCTGTGTATGAAAGTCATTGAGTTGAGCTGAGGATTCAAACTTCAGTTATAACACAGTGAGTATCTCTGTATGGGTTTGAGCAGATCTGCCCTGTGCTCCAGTGAGATCCTTGTGAGGCAACTGCAGGTGATTGGGTGGAGGGTAAGCAGGGTTGTGAACCCATAGTAGCTGTGGGTGACAAAGGAGCTTTGTGAAAAGAGGATTTTCGGGCCTGGGAGCTGCCTACATGGCAGCTTGTCCTTGAAGCCTCTCCCCCTTCTCCCATCACCCACCTGTTCCATAATGTCATCCATTTCAGGAGTCTGGAACTTGCATCTCCCACCTCACAGGGATGCTCACGCTCATGGGGAGAATTGACTTTAGGTAAGGTGTGTGGATGTGAATTTATTAAGATCTCTCTATTTAAATTAGTTATTTAATACTTTCTTATGGCACAAAAGGACTTGAGGAACATGATGTTAATGTACATAAACATGTTTTTCCACCAAATGGGACCTGCAGTTTCAGCCTGATTTCTTGTTCAGCAGCACAGTTGCAAGTAAGAGCTTTGTGATAGATGTGTGGGTTTGAATCCTGACTCTGCCAGTGGCCAGATATATGCTCAACAAGTTTCTTTTCTGCTCTGAGAGAGTCCTTCCTTGAGAAATGTGGTGAGCATACCTCCCTCCCAGTTTTGTTGTACGGATTAAATGTCAGCTGTTTAGTGTAACACGTGGGCAACAGGAAGCACTCAGGTGGACAGTCAATCTCACAAGACTTTACCCCATTGTGACTACTTTTCTTTAGGCATCAGTGGTCAGGTTGGGAGGGTCTCTCCATGTGGGTATCCTGCCTTTCTTAAGCCCTTGCCAGTTTATCCTGTCTGTGGCTACTTCCCTCACTGATGAGATAAAGAAGCACATATACTCCTCTAAGGCACAACTTCTTGTCTGGTTCCTGATATTCTCCTGCATCAAATCCTGCCCATTTTGACAAACTGGCACGGGAAATACCAATAGGTGATAAAGGTGAGCAAAGCATTTGCATTTAGGACTCATTCATTAGGTGCACCCTGTGAAGAACTGTAATACAAAATAAGACATGACCTCTGTTCTTGGAGACTTCCAATGGCGGGGGACAGGGTGGAGCATAAACACAGGTGTCTACATAGATTATCAAAGAAAAGTGAGCAGGTGATAAAAAGAGGTGGATGCACTGCTGTGGGAGCAGCCCAGGCTAGGTTTGAGCTGAGTTAGGAAGGAGCAGGAGTCACTTGGCAGACAAATGACAGAGGCATTCTGGCCAGCAGGAAAATGGGTGATCTGAGAGCATAGTGTATTGGGTTATGCTGGGAAAATACCAAGTATCCCAATGACATCAGACTGTGGAGTTTCTCATCAAGAAGACAAGAGGCAACAAGTAATTGACGAGGATGTGGAGGAAAGGGAAAACTTGTGTACTGTTGGTGGGAATGTTAATTGGTGCAGCCACTATGGAAAACATTATGGAGGCTCCTCAAAAAATTAAAAGCAGAATTACATATGATCCAGCAATCTCACTTCTGTGTATATACCCACAGGAAATGAAAACAGGATATTGAAGCGATATCTGGACTCCCATGTTTATTGCAGCGTTATTCACAATAGCTAAGATTTGGAAACAACCTAAGTGCCTCTCAACAGATGAATGATGGATAAAGAAGGTGTGGAATATACTACACACACACACACACTGGAATATTATTCATCCATGAGAAAGAAGGGAATCCTGCCACTTGGGACCACATGGGTGGATCTTGAGGACATTATGCTAAGTCTTAAGTCATACAGAGAAAGATAAATACTGTGTGACATCACTTACATGTGGAAGCTAAAAAAGCCAAACATGTAAAAAAGGAGAGTAAAGTGGTGGTTACTAGGGGCTAGTAGGAGAGATGATTTTTAAGAGTACAACTCAAAACTAGTAGATAAGTCCTGGAGATCTAATGCACAGTATGGTGAATGTAAACAACAATATTGTATTATAGTCATAAAACTTGCTAAGAGGCTGGATTTTAATTATTTCTACCACAAAAAGTAAATGATAGCCATGTGATGTGATAGAGTTGCTAACTATATCTACAATGGCATTCATATTACACTATATAATTGTATCAGATTACCATGTTGTACACCTGAAGTTCACACAATGTCACATGTCAAATATATTTTAACTAGTGACTCGGTGCATGAAATTCATGCATTGGGGGTCTCCCTCAGCCCGGCCTGCACCCTCTCCAATCTGGGACCCCTTGGGGGATGTCGGACATCCCTCTCACAATCTGGGACTGCTGGCTCCTAACAGCTCTCCTGCCTGCCTGCCAGATTGCCCATAACTGCTTCTGCCTGCCAGCCTGATTGCCCCCTAATAGCTCCCCTGCCAGCCTGATTGACGCCTAACTGCTCCCCTCCCAGCCCTATCTGCCCTCCCCTGCTGTGACCCGCCTCCTCCGTGCGAGGTGGTGGAGACGCTGGGACGGGCCTCCTCTGTGCTGCATAGAGCTGCGGGACCCCCCAGGCCTCACTGTGCAGAGTGGCCGCTGGGCCCCCGCCTCTGCTGTGCGCGTGGCCATCTTGTGACAGCCATCTTTGCGGCGGCCATCTTGTGGCCATCTTGTGACGATGTCACGTGCGAGGGCCACCTAGGCTTTTATTGGTATAGATAAAAGAGAAATTGATATCCTAAACAAAGACTGTGGAGTTTCTAATGGGGCATTGTGTATCAGTCAGGGTTTAATAATGGAAAAAAGGCACAAGGGCGAATGGGAGATATTTAATGGGCCATCCAGGTGTTCCTCAAATCACTCCCAGATCATTACTGCCTTCTCCTACAACTGGTCTTCACAAACTATGTACTATATTTCCTGGTATGAAATTAAAATGAAAAATGAATAACTTCTTTTATTTTACCAGACTTATATTCAATGTCTTGATGTTCCATTATTCCCTTATACTCTGGAGATGGGTGTTCAGTGTCAAAGAGTTTCTGGCTTTGTCAGCTCGGTGCACCATGTCCAGCCCCATCTCCCGCCCTTGGCAGAGAGCAACAGGGCATCTTTTAAGCAGCTGTCCTAGGTGAACTTGGCATCCTGTCCCCACACCTATCTGAGGCTCTGGGTGCTCCCCCCACCTGCTCTGTTGTAGGGTGATGACTGACACTACCCCCTCGTGGCCATCTGAGAAGTGTGTGAGTGATTTGTGTGTGGTGGGGGAGGCACTGTGCAGGCATTAAGATCCACACAGAACTACTCTAGTAACTGCAGAGTAGACAGGACCTGTCTGGGACCATTTGCAAGGACCGTGGGTACAACACCAGGCCTTGGTGCCCTCTAGGTCTGGGGGTAGGTCTTTGTCTTTTCTTGTTGTTGTTTGATTCCCCATCTGGCTTATGTTCCTTTCCATTTCTGCTAAATGTCAAAGGACTAAGGGGGGATCATGATGTTGTTTTCCCTGGAGAGGGAATGAATGGGTCAGCTGCTTCAAGGCCCATGTGATCTGAATCTGCCGAACCTCCAGTATCATTTCTCTAACTGCTAATTCCAACCTGTGCCCTGGTCAGTCAGTGTCCAATGTGCCGTTTCCAACTGGACTCCTTTGAGTCTGCAGCTCTTGCCTCTGTCTGTGATGGCCTCCTGCCAGTCATCATGCCCCCCATCCCAGTTTGCTGCTTCTTGGAGGTCCAGGCCCAGGATCTAAAAACCTTCATGGATTTTTGGGCCCTCCCTTCTTTTCAGAGCTCTGAACTCAGAGCCCGAAGAGCATGTAAAGGTCTGAGAGCTCAGATGGAAACCTCACTGTTAATTCATGTGTGCACACATAATGAATTCCCAAACGAATCTGTCAGCTTCCAGATCTAGCACGATTCCTTTGTGATCTCTCTGGGCCTGTTTTCTCCTCTGTCATGGGCATAACCAGCTGCTCACTGGCCCACAGGATTGTGTGAAGATGAGGTAATGTGAGGGTTCAGAAATGCACTTTTGAGGACGGGGTAGGCACCCCAGTCACTCCCTGCATCAAGTCAATGCTGCTGCACTCCGATTAAACTCCAGATCACCAGCCTCACCTTCTTCATTTTCATAGATTGTTGATGAGTGGATTGTACTCTTTTGTTTTTAAAGATTCTTTTAAAAACAATCATGGGATAGTTATGCAGTTAATGCATTGTTTTAGTATAAAGCTATACCAGTTCAATATAGCAAGACTCCTTCCCCGTGTATGTGTATGTGTATGCACATATGTGTGGGTGTTGGGGAGAGTCACACTACAGGGGCTTCTCCTGGCGGAAAAGGAACCTGGAGATGGTTGGGGTACATCAAACAAGAGGTTCAGGCTCTTTAGTGCATCACTTTTAAAATCAGCTATGAATAAGGCAGAACTTGGAGGGAGGTGCCCTAGAGGACTTGAAAGTTTAAATCAGGGCAAGGTTTAATTTGGGAAATAGGTGTTTGTTCTTACACATCACACTGCTCAGGCCCGGCTGCCTCCCCCAGCTGTGGAACAAAAGGCTGTCCTCAGGCCTGCAGGGCACGGAGGGAGCCCGGCACTTGGCATCTCGTCCACTTGGAGCCAGATCAAAGATGTCTGTGGATAATGGTATTCAAAGCTCAGTCTTGCTTTTCCCCGTTTTACTGGGATTCTTAAGATCAGAGTATGTGCTTTGGAAACTTGACTTTTTCCTGCTAGTTTGATTGATTGATTGATTAAGTCCTCCGGCCTGAAGACAGACATAATTTTAATTAGTTGCCAAGATTTAAAAAGTCAGAAACTTCAGAAGGCTGGACCCATTGGGCCATTATTCCTGCCATTGAGCAGAGAGGGCACCATCCACTCTGGAGTTACACCCACTGCCCAGCTGCCTTCCCCCTTTAGGCCACCTGCCTGGGCCTCTGTGTGCTTGAATTTGCAGCCCTGAGCTGGTCAGCTACACCAGTGGGTCTCTGGGAGTACTCTTATGTGTGCCTCAAATTACTGCCCACGCTAATCACAAACAGCTTTCTGAACCCAAAGTAGTCACTTCCCACCCATTGCGAGCTCTGGTAGTTTCTCTACTGTATTTCAAAGTCTGGGTGTTAGGACTGAATTCTGTGTCTCCCCAAATTCATATATTGAAACCTAACTCCCAAATGATAGTATTAGGAGGTAAGATCTTAGGGAGGTGAGTAGGCCATGAGGGTGGAACCCTCATGAATGCTATTAATGCCCCAGAGAGATCCCTGGCCCCTTCTGCTCTGTGAGGACACAGCAAGAAGGTGGCCCTCAGTGAATCAGGAAGCTAGCGCTCACCAGACACTGAATCTGTTGGCACTTTGATATTGGGCTTCCAGCCTGCAGAACTGGGAGAAATACATGTTTGTTGTTTAAGCCCCTGGTTTATGGTATTTTTGTTATAGCAACCCTCACAGACTAAGGCACGGTATGATCCAGCAGCCAGTGCCCTTGGGCAGGGGAGAGGGCTGGCTGTACTTGGCTGAATCAGAGAGGCTTAGTAAGCAGGGGGTGTAGTTAGGGACTGCGAGTTCGTGAGCTTTCCATATTTGAAGCCCCATTTGGCTCTTTAGATAAAAACTCTTTAGAAATTTTGCTGTTCTACGGCAAAAACAATTTTTCCCCAATAGGCATAAAAACCTTGAGGGAAATGAAAATACATGTAATCCTATTTTAAACATATTTTTCAATAATATTGTCATTTTTAAAAAAGTATGAATATAAACACTTATAATTATAAATTGTTGATAATAGATGCACAGAGATGTAAAAACATAGAACAAAGCCCTCTGCTTCAGTAGAAGATGAGACCTTTATTTAAAAAGCCATATCTTCCCCAGAACGTAGCACATCATTTTAGAAACCCAGGGAGGGAGTGCGGGGCACCTCCTCAGGCTCGGCAGCGCTGAAGTTCTATGCAAACATGTCTCCTCATTTTCCATCTAGTAAAATGGTTAAACAATTCTGTAAAACCGTCTCTTCATCGGTTATGCCGTCTCTCGCTGTGCTCTAACCAACATCATGTTAGGAATTGCATTTTCCTCTCTCCGACTCAGATTTAAATCTTGCAATCACCGCTGGGAAGTGAGCTGTATCATCTTGAGAAATCAGACCACAGAGACGAGCCTGCAGCTGGCAGGCTGGGTCATCTTTAATCGCTTAACCCTTCCTATCAAAGGATGGTTTGTAGCAGCAGATTCCTCCTCCTCAAGAATTCGCCATGGCAGGTTTTCTCAAAGAAAAGCTGGTAGTTAAAGTGAGACAGTGTGTGTAAGGCGAAAACCTTGCCTTGTTCATGGACTTTTGTGCTTTCACACGTGACTGGGTTTATGCGCATCTTCATGTAACTCTCGTGGGCAAGTGTCCATGTCTGGGGGCATGTGTGCTGATGATGTGTATGCACATATGCTTTTATGTGAGAATATCCAGTGAGTCTTCATGGGCATGTGTGGATGTGTGTGTGTGAATGTGTGTGGATATGTTGTGTGTCTAAGGAAAATTCTTCCCTTTCTCATAATAAGACCCAGACTTAGCAAGGCTGGTATTGTTGGAAACAGTGCCTACAATAATTCCCTTTTTGCATTTACACCCTTGGCCATGTACTTTTCTTTTGCCAATGGGACAGTAGTAAATGTAATACAAAGAGAGAACCGGTGTGACTCAGTGGTTGAGCGTCAACCTAAGAACCAAAAGGTCAAGGTGCTATTCCCCATCAGGGCACATGCCCAGGTTGCGGGCTCCCATGCAGGAGGCAGACAATCAGTGATTTTCTCTGTCATCATTGATGTTTCTATTTTTCCCTCTCTCTCTCTTCCTCTCTGAAACCAATAAAAATATATTTAAAAAGAAAAAAAAAAAAGAAAAGCAATTGCACATCGAAGTTGTCTCCTCTTGCTGCTCTAGGGAACCCTTAACCAGCAGAATGTCTGCCAATGAACTGGGGCAAGCCTGCCTGAGACCTACGGCCCATTGACCCCTGCCACCCCCACTGACAGCTACCACCACTCCCAGGTTTGCGAATGAGGCTGTCGTGGACCAAGCAGCCCCCATCCCACCTGTGAGCTCTCCACAGCCACATGGGCGAGCCCAGGGGAGGCCAGCAGAACCACCCTGCTGAGCCCAGCCCAGATTGCTCACCCACCTAATCATGAGTTAATACTAAACGATTGTTATTTTAAAATCCCTACATTTTGGAGCAGTTTGTCAGACAGGAAGATCTAATTGCCTAATTGATCTAGTCTGTAATAGAAAAGCCTCTCCATTGGAGGAAGGGGTGTTTGGCAAGGACAGGGGGCATGAATCATAGGAAGACATGTAATTCCATGTTTAAACATTCTTTATAATCTTGTTCTCACTTTATGAGTTTAAAAACATAAAAAAGTAGCTTTTATTGGAGGACTTGCCATTAATTCTCACACATAAATGTACATTAACAAGACAAGCATGGGCGCAGGATGGTGGTGCTGGCATGCTCCAACAATGCGTACCGGGGCCTTGGGAAAGAAGCCAAAGAGAAACAAGCCCAGGAGATTGTGATGCTCCAGGACCTGTGTCGAGGCTGCGACTTGCTCTCTGGAAGTGAAAAGATTCATCCAGCCAGGCTCCATGGGGTGGGCATCACTTTAGCATCTAATGCCCAGGAGCTCACTCCAGGCATCTTGACTCCTTGAAGAGCAGTGCCTGTAAAATGATCCTCCAAGAGAAAGGAGACTCTCTTCTCTGCCCGAGGCCTGCCTTTCGGGAATCTGCCACCTCTTTGGATAATTGACTCTAGGGATGATTGTCCTTCTCAGGGGAGTCCATGTGTCCTTCCCGAGACAAGACCTTTACCCTTCAGACCACAGCAGGATATCAGGAGGTAATAAACATTCTTTTCTAGATGGCTCTATTTATGTATGGAAGCTGAGGTTGGGTGAGAAAACTGTGTGTGTGCGCGCACGCGTATAAATGCCAGAATATTGGCTCAGAAGTCAGAACACATGACTTTGGCAGTTCCAGCTCCAGTCTTTAAAAGAAATTCCTATTTGGAGTGATTTGAGAGAGTTTAGGAAATCAGCTATTAATATCAGTATTTTAGATCTGAAAGATACTTTATTTCTAAGAATACTCTCTAAAACACAGAAACACTCACAAGCAGCTTTGTTATGGGTGAACACCTACACAGGAAATAGCAGAGGGTAAATGCTTTAGAGTTGTTAGGGAACTCTGAGGATTGTGTAGGCACCCAGGACTTATTACATGTTATATTTTAGGTTTCAAACAGGCCTGTACCTGCCCAGCCTTCTTGTAAATAAATATATCTCACACATACTTTAAAAGCATGTGCTACATCAACTAGGTCAAAGTTTACTTACCTTTTTTTTGGGGGGGGGGTGTATATTTTAGGACATTATGTGTAAGAAAGAAAAAAGGATTGGATTAATTATTTTGTCATTAACACAAAGGAAACTGCCTTTATTAAATACTAACTATTGCTAAGCTATATATGAAGCCCTTTGCCCATAGGTGTATGTTATTACTGCTCCAATTTTCCAGGTAGGGAAACGGAGATCCCTTTTTAAAAAAATCTTTATTGTTGAGATTATTACAGATGTCCCTCCCCCCCCACGTTGTCCCCCTCCACTTGGTTCACTCCCTACCCCAGGTCTTTGCCATCCTATTGTCTGTATCCATAGGTAATGCATATAGAGCATATATGATCTTTGTTTAATCTCTTCCTGCCCCCTCTACTTCCCTCTAAGATCTTCAGTCTGTTCCATTTCCATACATCTGATTCTATTTTATTCACCAATTTATTCTGTTCATTAGATTTCTTATTCATTTATTTTGATTTTTAGATTTTTTTTAGATTCAATTGTGTGTGTTTTTTAGATTCAACTGATAGGTATGTATTTGTTGCCATTCTTTTGTTCATATTTTTTATCTTTTTCTTCTTCTTCCTCTTCTTACAAAATACCCTTCAACATTTCATATAATACTGGTTTGGTGGTGGTAAACTTCTTTAGCTTTTTCTTGTCTGTGAAGTTCTTTATCTGACCTTCAATTCTAAATGATAGCTTTGCTGGGTAGAGTAATCTTGGGTGTAGGTCCTTGCTATTCATCACTTTGAATATTTCTTGCCACTCCCTTCTGGCCTGCATAGTTTCTGTTGAGAAATAAGCTGACAGTTGTATGGGCTTTCCCTTGTAGGAAACTGACTGCTTTCTCTTGCTGCTTTTAAGATTCTCTGTCTTTTGCCCTTGGCATTTTTAATTATGATGTATCTTGGTGTGGTCCTCTTTGGGTTCCTCTTGTTTGGGACTCTCTGTGCTTCCTGGACTTGTAAATCTATTTCTTTCACCAGGTAAGGGGAGTTTTCTGTCATTATTTCTTCAAATAGGTTTTCAATATCTTTCTCTGTCCTCTTCTGACATCCCCATAAAGAAAATGTTGGAACTCTTGAAGTTGTCCCAGAGGCTCCTTACACTATTGTCATTTTTGGGGGTTCTTCTTTCTTCTTGCTCTTCTGGTTGAGTGTTTTTTGCTTTCTCATATTTCAATCATTGATTTGATTCTCAGAATCCTCTACTCTACTGTTTAATCCCTGTATATTATTCTTTATTTCAGTCAGTGTATGCTTAATTTCTGACTGGTTCTTTTCCATTTTTTTTGGAGGTTTCTAGAAGATTCTTGAGTAACCTTATAATGGTGGTTTTGAACTCTCTATCCAGTAGTTTGATTGCTTCCATTTCTTTTATTTGTAACATGGTTTTTTGTCTCTGCATTTTGGCTGCTTCCCTGTGTTTGTTTCTACATATTGGGTAGAGCTGCTATGTCTTCTTGAGTTGGTAGAGTGGCCTTGTGTAGTAGGTCCAGTGGCTGAGCCTCCCCCGTTACCTGAGCTGGGAGCTCTAGGTGCACCCCTTTGTGGGCTGTGAGCACAGCCTTATTGTAGTTGAGACTTGATTGCTGTTAGTGTCACTGGGAGGAATTGACTTCCAGGCCAATTTGCTGTGGGGACCAGCTGTGACTACAGTGGGAGAGTTGCTGTGCAGGAGACACCCCTATGGAGCAGGACTTGCTTCAGTGGGGCTTTGGTGCTCACTGAGTCTGCCCCTTGATTGTGTGGTTTATGGATGTATAGAGTTGTAATATGGTATGGTCTGACACTGACCACTGGGTACACTGGCTCTTGGGTCTCCAGGAAGGTGCAAAGTCAGCCACTGTCTGGGGCCATCCAACAGGAACTAAAGAGAGATCTGCAGATTCCTCCTCTTTGTATCAGGTTTGGAAGTGCCCAGATGAGGCTCAGCTATGAAGAAAGGGAGGCTGGTGCTGGTGCTGGGTCTTAGGCCTTTTATTGATAGGTTTGGGGCCCCTGATCCAGCTGCAGCTTGTATGAGAGATTTTAGCCTGAGCAAGGACGGGCCATTCATATGCAAAACCCGCCGCACACAGCTTGGGTGGGATAGTAAATAGGATGAGGCAGGGTCTTAGGGAATCACTAGGGCAGAACAAATAGAAATGGCTGCCAGTCAGCCCTGCTACTGGGGAGATCCCAGAATAGGAACAATGATCCCTATGAGCACCTCTGTCAGGGAGAAAGCCACCTCCGAGTTCCTGCCCTGATGCCAGACCATCCAGTTCCTCCTCATATGTGTCTGAGTCCCCCAGAGCCTTGCCCTGGTGCTGGAGCTCAGAGGAAGCAGGACCCTGTAAGTTCAGTTCCTGGTGCCGGCCTTTTAAGAGGAACAGCTGGGTCTCCAGTAGCCTCTATGTCACTGAGCCCTAATCTGCACAGGTTTTTACAGCCTGTAGTTTCTACTGCCTGTAGGGACTTCTTTTCCCAGCTCTAGGACCCTGGGCTGGGGTCTGATGTGCGCTTGGGACCCCTTGCTTCTCCAGGCGGCCTCCACAGAGACAATCTCTCTTCTTATTAAAAAAGCGGCACACATGAGTGCCGGACCATCCCTTTCCACAACTCCATACCTCCTACCAGTCTCAGTGTGCTTTCTTCTTTACTTCTCCAGTTGTAGGACTTCCATTCAGCCAGCTTTCCAGCAGTTCTGGATGATGGTTGTTCTGTATTTTAGTTGTAATTTTGATGTGGTTGTGGGAGGTGGTGAGTACAGGCATTTACTTACACCGCCATCTTCCCCCTCTCCAACTGAGATCCTTTTAAAAAATTATTGATTTCAGAGAGGAAGGGAGAGGAAGAGAGAGATAGAAGCATCAATGATGAGAGAGAATCACTGATGGGCTGCCTCCTGTATGCCCCACACTGGAGATTGAGCCCGCAACCTGGGCATGTGCCCCAACCGGGAATTGAACCATGACCTTCTGGTTCATAGGTTGATGCCCAACCATTGAGCAACACCGGCTGGGCAAACTGAGATCCTTAAATGCAAAGTTCAAGTGTATCATATATAGTTGCTAGGAATTGAATGCAACAGGCCTATCTGATGTTAAAGCACTGCTTTTATTTCTATTTAACTTTATTTTGAGATATTTCAACTAAAGAAAACCTCAGAGAACAACACAACAAACGCTCCTGTGCCCCATCACCCAATTTTATTAGACCTTAATATTCTGCTATACTCGCTTTACATTTACGGTAATTTTAAAATGTGGGACATTTGTCTTTTAAAAATTAACATTTAAAGTTGAAATTTTTTGTGAAGTCTGGGTATTAATTCTGTGGATTGTAACTATCATCACTTTATTGATGATGATATTTAAAAAGCAGAACACTTTATTTATTGAAATTTAATCAAATGTTTGTGGTGAGCTTTTTCATCTTTTTAGGGTATTTTTATGGCTAGTGATTTGTGGGTCCTATTTTTGAAATATTTTCCCTTGCTGTCCTCAAGATATCCTCTTCTTTTTCAATATCAGAGAGTCTCCTCTCACTTAGGTATTGCATCTCTCTGATGTTTAATGTTTGTGCATGGATGGAGGTAGAGATCTACTTTCATTCTTCCCAAATGGAGAATGACTTACCCTGGGACACTTCTCTCAGGAATCCAGTCTTCACTCTGTGCCCCATCTACTTCTGTGCCTCATGAAAGCTCTCTCTGAGCTCTGTGTTCTGTCTCATTGTTCTGTTGTCTGTTGCTATGGCAGGACCATGCTATTGCTTTATTATAAAACTTGATATGGGAAGGGCACATCTTTGATGTTATTCTTCCATTTTTGGCCTTTTACTCATGCACTTTAGAGTCAGCCTGTGAAGCTCCATAAAAAAACCCTATCAGAATGTGGATTGTAATTGCTTTGGATCTATATATTATTTGGGGGGTGGCATTGCATCTTTATGCAATTGAAACTTTTCAACCATGCAAAAGGTGTAGCTTCCCATTTATTTAAGTTTCTTTTATGATTCCAGTAACAACTTGACCATTTTCTCTGTAAAATTCTTACCCAGATTTTTTAGTTTTATTCTCAGGAATCTTACAGTTTTTGTTGCTATTGTAAATTCAATTTTTAATTATTCAAATCGGTGTGCAGAAATACTATTCATTTTGTAAGGACTATCTTCTATTAGGATTGCTTCACTTTCTTGTTCTAATACTTGATAGATGCTTCAGATTTTCTATATATGGAAATTATTACTGCAAATAAGGCTAGTTTTGAGTATTCCTTTCCAAGTCTTCTATCTAATTCTTTTAATCTTGATATTATTACTTGGCTAGGACATCTAAAACAAATGTTTTTTTGTTTGTTTGTTTTGTGTGTGTGTGTGTGTCTATTGAGAAATTCATGTATTTCTCCCTTTATATTGGGGCATCCTTATATTCATTTGATAAAAGTCAGGCCCGGCTGGTGTGGCTCAGTGGTTGAGCATCGACGTATGAACCAGGAGGTTCAATTCCCGGTCAGGGCACATGCCCAGGTTGTGGGCTTGATCCTCAGTAGGGGGTCTATAGGAGGCAGCCGATCAAGGATTCCTTCTCATCATTGATGATTCTATTTCTCTCTCCCTTTCCCTTCCTCTATGAATCAAGAAAAAGATATTTTAAAAAAGTATTTGGTCAGACTTCAAAAAATATACTCCTGAAGTCTATTTGCTTATATTTTATTTAGGATTTTTATATTTGTGTTCACAAGAATGTTTTATAATTTGATTACTTGTACTGTCCTTGACACATTTTGGTACCAATAAGATGAGATGTGTAACTCTTCCTTATTTTTTCTTTCTATCAAGTATTTTATATAAAATATGAATTGTCTATTCTTTGTATATTTGCTATTTACCTCTAACACTGTCTGTATCTAGTGGTTCTTGGGGAAGAAGACTTTGATACTTTCCATTTCATGTAAATATTGTGGCTGCCTCCAGCTGGATCCAAGTGTTGGGGCTCTTGTTCTGTGTTGACATTGATGTCTCTCTTATCCTATCATAGAATCTGTGACAGGATATGAGACTCACTTCCTGGCCACAATTTATGACCTATTTTTTCTTCCAGTTTCACTGTGCAATATCTTCACAAGCCCGTTGGCCCTGGCAGCAGGCTATCATTTCCCCGTGGTCTCCTTTCACTTACGTGAGGATTCTGCCCACCCTAACCTCATGCAGTGGTCCTAGCTGGTTTCTTGTCTAACTGGGTCTCCTTGGGTCTCTGTTAACCTGCAGAAGCCAAACTCTAAGGCTTCTGCTTCTAGCTCTGGGGCCCAGGAGACCCATAAGTCTAATCAATCCCTTGATTTTCTGTCCTTTTTTTTCTGGTCCATAGCAATTGTTATCTTGTTTTTTAAGCTTGGCTATAGTTTTATTGGTTTTCTCTTTTAAGATTTTAACTCCTTGTAGCAGAGAGGTTTGTTAGAGTGGGAATTCATTGAGTTATCATGATTGGAAGTTTCCCAGCACCTGCTTTTATCCCCCAGACTATATTACCTCTTTAATTAATCACACCTTAAGGCAATATCTCATTATCCAGCCAGGAAACTGATGACTTGTTCTATTTCCTGCTTCCTGCATTGGAGCCAGTGAAACCCCTTTTGCTGAGATTACTCTTATTCTTGTCTGGAACACACATAGAAGAGGAGATCATGAAATTAGTCTGTGAGGGTCTTTAGATGCCATGAGTCCACTGCCCCCCGCCCCTCCTTGCCCCTGGCACCCTCCATTTAAGAGATGAGGAAATAGAGGTTCATGGAGATAAAATTATTGGATCAAAATTTCTGTAGCTGATAGAAGGCATGGGATTAGAACACCTAGGTAACCTCATTCCCAGCCTAATGCTTTCCCCACTAGATTAGTGGTTCTTAGCTTTGGTAACACAGTAGTAACACTTGGGACTTTTAAAACATTCTGATATCAGCCTGAATCAGATGAATGGATTTAGAATTTCAGAGGGTGGGGTTCACACAACTGTACTTTCTCAAAACTCACTAGCTGCTTTTTGAGGCACAGTGAGATTGAGGACCACCACACTGGATGATGTCCTCTCTCTTGCTTAAGCCTCCCTATACCCTGTGGCTTTCCTTTCCAGGGAAACCTTTACTCTGCAGGTAAGTTACACGAGCTGGGTCATTATTGCTCTTTCTGTCTTTGTCTTATTCTACTAGGTTCCTCCTCCCTCCCTTCTGATTTGATGATTAAAATTTCAGCATGTTTTGTTGCTTCTTCATCTTCATTATAATATTAATAGATTCCTTTTAAGTACCCATTTAGAGACAAGTCGCATTTTTTTCTGGCGAGTGTATGATGAAATATATACACAAACATGCATGAAAGGGACCTGAACACTAAATAATCACATAATATTTTCAGTGCTTAGAATTGGGCTAATCTTTGGTCCCAGACAAACTGCTGTCATTGTCTATATATCTTTTTATGGCCTCCTTTGGGGCGTGTGTATATGTGTGTGTGTGTGTGTGTGTGTGTGTGTGTGTGTGTGTGTGTGTGTCTGTTGTCATAAGTACCCAAGAGTGCATATCTGCCGCAGGGACTAGCACCTGTGAACTTGCCCACTCCACTGTGAGGCTCTTCTAACTCATTGCTTTCTTCCCCCATTGTGAGCTAGTTGCTTTTCTGAATCTTGTACTTATCTTTCCCTTTAACATCATAGTTTTATTATATGTGTTATTATATATATGTATATTCTCGAGGTTATATTGCTTGCCTTGTTATTTTTAATTTTTTAGAAAAGGAAATCATGTTGCCTGTAGTCTCCTGGAACCAACTTTTTTCAACAATATTGTATTGCCAAGAGTCAACCATATTGTTGTGTGTAGATGCAGTTCATTAGTTTTGAATGCCTCACAATATTTCATTGTGTAGTACTCTAGAATCTACTTACCCATTTGGAATGTTTCCTGATTTTCGCTTCCAAGAATAGTATTGCTATGAATACATTTGTACATCTTTCCTGGTGCACATATGTACAAGTTTCTCTTGAGTACATATCCAGAAGTGGAATTTGGGGTTGTAGGTTATATGACGATTTAACTTTATAAGATAAAGCCAAATTCTTCCCAATGATGTTTCACTAGTTTACTTCCCCCCCTGCCAATCCTGTGTATCCATATCATCTCTAACACTTGATAATATCAACCTTCTTAATTTTGCCAATCAGATGGGTATCAAAGGCATCTCATTATGAATTTTCTTGATGTTTCCTCAAATGTGTATTGACCATATGTATTTATGATTGTTCACATATTCTGTCCCTTTCTTTATATCATGTTGCTTGCTCCTTTCTTATGGATTTAGAGTAGCTCTTTGCATGGTCTCAATACTAACCTTTGTTGGTAGTATGCATGGCAAATACATTTTTCCAACTTGTGATTTCTCTTTTCCTCTATTGAGTGTGCAAAATCACATTTTAGAGCCTTTTATCCCTCTTTTGATACCATCAACTATCCCTAAAACAGAACCAATACTTGCCATAGTCTTGTATTATATTCCTTAATGTATCTGTATTTTAGTTTTCATGATTTCAGGTAACTATATGTTAAGTATGTGTTAGGGTCCCAGTGGTACAAAAATATCCCCAAGGTACTTATTTGCACTTAACTGGGGAGTCTAAGGCAGGGGTCCTCAAACTTTTTAAACAGGGGACCAGTTCACTGTCCCTCAGACCGTTGGAGGGCCGAACTATAGTTTAAAAAAAACTATGAACAAATTCCTATGCACACTGCACATATCTTATTTTGAAGTAAAAAAACAAAATGGCAAAAACACCTGCATGTGGCCCGCGGGCCGTAGTTTGAGGACGCCTGGTAAGGCCTAGGATTGTGACTTGGAAGAAATATTCCTGGCCAGAGGGACCACCACCCCTCAACTCATGCCTGTCTATACCCACAGCTCTATGGGCAGCTGAAATATGTTAAGGATTCTCATCTTATAGAACTGTTCTGGAATGCAATTCCCCAGGAAGCTTTCCTTTTTCTCCAAGTAGTAAAACTCCCACTTTCTGATAGTTACAAAGATAGGTTTTGTTGTCATAATGCTTTCTCTGTGTGCTGCTTTGCAATCAGAGTTTTCACCACTCAATGGATCCATCACCAAGCAGCACATTACAGCAAACGCATATCCGTTTGCCTCTATTATTGTCATAATCAAAAGGCGGGGCTACATTGAAATATTTGCTTCGCGCATGCATATCTGTTATCCGAAGGGCCCTTTAACCTAAATGGTGTGCTTTCTGTAATGTCTTCGGTTAATGAATGGGTCTGTGAGGGCCTCAGAGCGGTGCAATGTGGGAAGAATGCTATAATTTCTTTTTAACATGCAGGAATTCTGAATACGAGAAAATGCATGCCAAATTTTATTGCTTCTAAATCTGAATAATTGTATTTCTGGGCTGTGCATCTGGGTAGATAATAAAGCCACAAAACAATTTAATGAAACATATAAAAAATAAAACGACATTACTAAATATTATAATATGAAGAAACTATTTTTTTGCATATTGTCACCTAATCTTTCAACCATATAGCAACAAATAATGCAATCATAATTGAAAGTTTTATTATCCATCTGAGTAAATTGAGCTCAAATTTACCTTGTTCTTGTTAGTTGGTGGGCAGGCCTATTGGGGTTACTGACACAATTTCATTTTTGTGGTAGATAATTTTTTTCTCCTTTTTAATGGAATTTAAGGTGGTCAATAAATAGCCCTGTTGCTTTATCAATTCTGAACCCAGCTCTTCAGAAAGCCACTCCTCAGCCCTGTGACCCATGCTGGCAGTCAGCCCTGCGTCTGCTGAGTTTCAGAAACTGACTCCACACATATGAGCTTTCTTGGTCCTAAAGCCCTACAGACATACCTTGGAGCCCAATGTCTTTACTCTGCTCGCTGCAGACTGTAGTATTTCCTTATTTCACTCATTACAGCTCTGGAGGATGCTCCATTTGCTATGGGAGGAATTTGGTTGGGTTGCTAGAGTGGAGATTGGGGATTTGTTGACAAGTGTTGCCTACCTGACAGGTCTCTCATTCCACTCTGTAAAAGGTCCACAAACTGACTCCATGGTGCAAGGTAGGGTAGAGGCTGTGCCAAGAAACACACCCACTGGCATTTCTGATCTTGAGACCTTTGAGTAGATTGTTTTGGGTAGTATGGACATCTTGACAATATTGTCTTCCAATTCATAAACACAGGATGTTTGTTTCATTTATTTGTGCCTTTAATTTTTTTCAGGAACATTTTGTATTTTTCAGTGTACAAGTCTTTAGCCTCCCTGGATAACTTTATTTCTAAGTATTTTATAGTTTTTGATGTTTTGTATAACTGTTTTCTTATTTTCTTTTTTGGATTGTTCGTCATTAGTGTGGAGAAATGCAATTGATTTTAGTGTGTTGATTTTGTATCCTGCAACTTTGCCCAATTTATTAGCTCTATTTGTTGTGTGTGTGTGTGTGTGTGTGTGTGTGTGTGTGTGTGTGTGTGTGTACTGCTTAGGATTTTCTACCCATACGATCAGTTTTAGACACACTTACACAAATATTAAGTGAATCCTCTCTAATTCTTCAAGTTTTCTTATCTCTCACCCCCTTGACTTTCTCCCTAGTGTCCAATTTTACCCCATTGGACTTTCTCTGATTAATCTATTTCGGTGACTTCATTGTCTTTCTGGTAACCTCAGGGCAATGCCTCAATTCCTTAATGGGCCTTAGAAGTCCCTTTAGGATCTGGCCCTGGCTCTAGAGACCCAAACCATTCCAGTTCTTTGATCGTACTCTGCTTGCCTCAGGACCTCTACACTGTCCCATATGTCTGAATGACTACCATCTCCCCAATCCCTATCTGTGGTGCACTTCATTGGTCAGAAAGCCTTTTTAACATGGTACAACTGTTAGGAGACCATGGTGTGTGGCCCCATAGAACTCTGTACTTTATTCCATGGTATATCCACATAGGATTTTGGTTGTCTATTTCTGTATGTCCCCAACCAGACTGTGGTGTCTCCTGTGTCCTCAGCACCCAGCCTAATTTTAGACAAAGAGCAGGTGCTCAGGAAGGGCACATGATGTGCAGCTTTGGAGAGGAAGGGTCCCCTTCCCTGAGAGGGGTGAAGCAGCATGGGTAGGATACCAGGGGAGTTGAGGAGGGGGCAGATCTCCCTTTCTGATATCCTAAAGTGGGGTAATTATAACCACTTCATATAGTTCACATAGTAAAACCAAATTCTCTGCAAACAATGTTTATTAAGCATCCACCACCCTTCTCTTCCTGTGGGCACATCAAGATGGAAATGGGATAAGATAAGGAGCAACATTGGCCTGGAAATTGATCAGGGTGAGGCATCCTGGGGAAGAATGCAAAGTACTAAAATAATTCAATATACAAAGAATCAATCAATGGTAAGGAGGGGGGCTTAAAAGAACGAATGAAAATGGAAGTGGTTTGACTAGGCAAAGAGCAAGGCCAGAATCCATTGTTGTGGTGTGTAGAGTCTCTAATGAAGGCTGTGGAATGCATGGGAATTGGGGATGAACCCCAAAAGAGACAGGAATCCTTTCCCATGCTCTAGGGTCTTCTCTAAGGGGGAATTTACTGGGGAGAGCAAACAGTCCTTTTCACCCCAAACATTTTGGTCTCAGTTATAATATAGTTAGGACCAGAGCCTCAAGAAGGGGAAGGATGTAATACTGTGGTTTATGAAGCTGCTGCTGTGTGCTAGGCATGGCCCTGCCCTATGCCCACCACACAGAGGCTTTCTCACTGTTTCCTTGCTGTATGGCAGATGAGTAACTGAAGGTTATGGACTTGACCACTGCACAGTGGGATAGGTACTTCTGGGAAGAATTACATGGACCAAATAAAACATTATAAAGATACTTAGGGACTTAATTACCAGTTTGGGATTGGAGGCAACTTAAAAAAATAATTTCTTTGAAACTAGAGAAAACTGTTAACATAATTTCAAAGACTTCTATTGCCTTATCATTAATATTTTAAAAATCAGGTAAAAAGTATCTTCTGCTCCCCTGCTGTGTACACCATGGTCTGTTTGGTACTTTGAGAGCCAGTGGGGAAGACGCTGGAGTCTTGCTATGGCTTAGCTTTACAGACTGGATAGTGGATGTGCTTTCCCATAGGGTTTTAAAAAAAAATATATATATATTTATTGATTTCAGAGAGGAAAGGAGAAGGAGAGGGAGCTAGAAACATCAATGATAAGAGAATCATTGATTGGCTGCCTCCCACATGCCCCACACTGGGGATCAAGCCCAAAACCGAGGCATGTGCCCTGACCATAATTGAATCATAACCTCCTGGTTCCTAGGTCAACACTCAACCACTGAGCCATGCTGGCTGGGCTCCCACAGGGTTTTAAGCTCTGAGATTGCTGGGGTTTTTGTTTTGTTCATAGGTATATCCTTAAAGCCAAATAGAGTTCCCAGTACATAGTCAGTAGATACTCAATAATATTTGTCAAATAAATCAATAAGTGAAAGTTCACTTGTAAGAGAGAGTAAAAAAATCACCCTATATAATAAAAGGCTAATATGCAAGTTGTCTCCTTGATTGGGATTTCGACCGGGAATTTGACCAGGGGCAGGACCAGCCGGCCAACTGCCCACAGCCCCTCCTCCCGGCTGGCCCTGACCCCAATTGCCACCCCCGCACTGGGGGCGGGGCTGGCCTGCCAAGCTCCCGCGTCCCCTCCCCCTGGCAGGCCCAGCCCTATCGGCCCTGATTGGGGCCAGCCCGCCGGACCCCACCAGTGCACAAATTCATGCACCTGGCCTCTAGTATAAAATAACATGTAATCTAACTCCAGGATATGTTACCTGAGACTTAAGACCAAAGGACCATCCAAAAAGAAAGTGATGGCTACTGGCTGCCATGACTGGAGACATCAGGGCTGCTATTTACTCTTCTTAGCGTGGACTTAGAGTTAGGTATTGGAGGATGAATAAGTAGCTAGGAGTAGGAAGGATGGTTCAGGATGTGACCAAGGCCTGAGCCAAACACAAGGTGTGAGGAGGATGCTGAGTACAAGCTGAGCACACTGAGTCTGGGAATATGTAGATTTAAATCCAGGCAGTCTGGCTGCAGAGCATAGTCCACATTTCTGTGGTAAATCTGGATGATGGATGGGAGAAGGGAGACTCTGAGGAGCTATTCCAATATCAGGGAGTAGCTGTGAGGTCAGCTGTCCTCTGATTTACACAGATATTCTGGCCATGGAGGTCTTCTTATTGCTTCTTCTTCACCACTCAGAAAGCAGAAACACAGTTCACATGGCCATTTCTAAGCAGGTGAGTGTTAATGAGAGAACTACGTGGACATTCCTAGGTGAAGAGTAGTGCATAGAGACAGAGCATTTCCATAGCAGCAGGTGGTGGGAAATAGAGGGCATTTCAAAGAATATCATCATACAGCTTGATTTTTTTTTGCATAGAGGATTCAGACAGGCTGCTTTTGCAGACTTAAATAATCCCAGGATGAAAGGTACTATATAAATGCAAAGTATTATTATTATTATCCAGTGGTAGAAAAGAAGGGCATTTCAAAGAATGTTTTAGTACAATACAATTTTATTTTGCACAGAAAGTTCAAGGGAAAAAGCTTTATTTTATAGACTTAAATAATATCGTTATGGAGCGATAGTAAAATAAATAATACAGATATGGTGTTAAAATAAATAATACAGTTAGAAGGCTTAAATAAATAATGGTGGAGAGAGAAGAGAAATTAAGAGTCCTGGGAGAAGGCGGGGGAAGATGCAATTTTGAATTATAAGTAGCAGAGAACTGAGGTTCAAAAATCCTAAAATATTCAGGATGTTTCTAAATGGGCCAAAAAAAATTGGCATTGGACAAGTCACAATTAGGGGATTTATATGACATTGTTTTTATTATTTAACTAGAGGCCCGGTGCATGAAATTCGTGCATGGAGGGGTGTCCCTCAGCGCAGCTTGCACTCTTTCAAATCTGGGACCCCTTGGGGGATGTCCAACTGCCGGTTGTGGGATCAGGCCTCAACCAGCAGTCGGACATCCCTCTCACAATCTGGGACTGCTGGCTCCTAACTGCTCGCCTGCCTGCCTGCCTGATTGCCTCTAACTGCTTCTCCCTGCCAGCCTGATCGCCCCCTAACCGCTCCCCTGCTATCCTGATTGACGCCTAACTGCTCCCCTGTAGGCCTGATCGCCTCCAACTGCCCTCACCTGCCGGCCTGATCACCCACAACTGCCCTCCCCTGCCGGCCATCTTGTGGTGACCATCTTGTGGTGGCCATCTTGTGACAACATTGCGGTGGCCATCTTATAATGACATCACGCGACGCCACCTAGGCTTTTATTATATAGGATGATAGACTTTCCTCTCCATTTAATGGATGCAGTATTAAAACTTTTGGCTGAAAAGTTAAAAAATAATTAAATTAAAGTTTTTATGGCATTTACCCAAAACAGCTTCCTAAAGCCCTCCTTCCCTAACTCTTGTTCCATAATCTGTCTCTCATTTCCTTTGTCCATTTTTGGGAAAACTACTTCATTTTCTGACCCCTTTAAGAAGCTTATAGCTTATCCCATCCTGTACCCCCCTCCCCACTTTCCTCCTCAGTGGATGGGGGTCCTGTCCACATTTTGTGTTTCTGATGTTTCTTTAGGTTCTGGATTCCTTATTTTTATATATCGACAGGGTTGCAATATTCCAGGCAGAATAACTGAACCTCTTGTTCAGCTATACTAGTAAACTTGAGCTTGGAGACCTTGACCTGGATTCTGAGGCAAATGAGATGGGTGTTCTTGGGAATGAGCAGGTATGGGGCTGCCATTAGTGCCACAGTTGGTTCTGAGCTTGGGAGGGGAACCAGAATCAGGCTCCTGTGGGTGGGAGAGTTGGAACTAGATGGGACCAGGGAGTCTGAGAGCTGAAGGTGAGGTGAGACTTTATCCTTCCCAGGAGAGGGTGGGCTTCTGAATTCTCCCAGTTGAGGGAGGAGGTAACAGGCTGCAAGGTAAAAGGCCAGGAAAAGTTCAGACCTGTGCTTGGAGGATGGAGTGATTCCCAAGAGGTCATCTCCTTGATGTTTGGGGTATCCTGACCTAGGAGAAGGGAGGGGTCTAAGCTGCAGTTTAGGATGGGCTAGAGGCCCATGCAATGCACACCCACCCCAAAGTTTGGCAAACTGGACTTTTTTAAGAAATTAGGGGAATGGAGAGGAAGTTCTCGTCTAAGAGATCAATTTCCTGCTGGGGACTCTTGCCTTACCTCAGTGCATGACCTTCTCATTCTTCATCCAGACATACTTCTTAAATGAAGAGGTGTCACTGTGTTTGCAAAGAACCTGCCATCAAAGCTTCACTTTAGGTCACAGCCTCTTTTAACCTGACCTGGGTCCCCTCCAGCTGAGCTCCTGATGTATGGTTGGGTTAAAGTACTTCCCTTGTCACTATCAGATATTTCCTTTTTTTTTTTTATGAGGTTGTCTCACTGGGTGGGTCTTATTTCAGAACATGATGAGCTACTATCTTCTCTCGCCCCTTCTAGCTCTTTTGCTCAGGTCTAGGCATAGGGTAATTATTTAGTGAGAGAGTCAGGAAGCTGTGGCTAGCAATGAAATTGGGAGGAAGTGGAGGGGGAGTGGGGAAGCCCCAACCCCAAGCCCCCTGTCTATAGGATGTTGCAATGCCCCTTTGAGTGTCCTCCTTAGCACTTGAGGTGACATGTCTATTTGGACAACCCTGTGCTGAGGCATGGAGGGAGTCAGGCAAACCTGGGGGAGCTTTGTTTCCCTGGGAGCAAGGAGACTTCCAGTTGGATGTGCAGCTATGTAACTTTGAGAGGAAAGAAGAAAAAAAACTAAAACAAACAAAATAGAAAGGCACAGAAAATATAAATAAAAAGAAGTGCAAAGTTTTATTGTCAACTGCTGCTGTCACCTCCTGAAACTACAGTCATATCTAAGAAATATGTGACATACTAATAGGAAGTAATTTACCCAAGGATGTTTTTGCGCATTGAATTGCCTTCCCTGCTCAGCTGTGGGAACTTTGCTGTGTATATGCATGAGAGCCAGCGCGATGCTTCAGAAACTTCCCAATTTGTGCACAATGTGACTTTTATAAGGCCATTAAACTCATCTTGGGAGGAGTTCTCTGGAAAACCGTGATACATGGGATCTCAAGGAGCCTGGGAAGGCAGGCAGAAATGGCAAAATGATGGCCAAACCCTCTTGGGTAAAGTGACTTTGAGGTGGCTGCTGTTTATCTGCTCACCCTCCTGCCACTCCTGATTTCTCCCCCTTTCTCTGCCCTTAAGGTTCTGCCAGTGGCTGGGCGGGGCTGCATTGGCATTGGCTTTGATCCAAAGGGCACTGTCATCTTTTCTTGCTGTGGTTGGTGGGCCCTCTGGGACCTGAGGTCGGGACCCAAGCACATGGGGCTTAGCTCTCAGCCCAGAAACAGCTGCAGAACTGTGTGACCCAATGCAATGCACACTCCATGGAGCTAGTGATGGAGCTCCAGGAAGGCTCTCCAGGCCACGTCCACAGGCAGGGGAGGCAGGCTTTCACTAGCTTAAGCCTCCCAAGTCCTTGTATGTGTGTGTATGGCGGGGGGAGGAAGAGAGAAAAACAGTACAGGGAAAGAGGGTGGAGAGAGCACAAAGAAGAATAAAGGAGGTGGAGAGAAGCTGGAAGGGATGTGGAGATGGCAAGAGAGTGGAAATAGAGAGAAGGAGCAAATGGAAGAGCATATGGAGGGAGAAAAGGAGGATGGGGAGGTGAAAGAAGAGGAAGAGGAGCAGGAGACTATCCTGCTTATGTTTTCTCCTCAAGGGCCTTCCTATGCTTGTTCTGTAAGCAAAGGCAGGGCCATGGTCAGAATATAGAAACCAGGAAGTAATTGATAACACAAAAGCAGGATAGCGGCCTGTCAGGTGGGTACCGCCCATGGGAGAGCAGGTAGCCACTCGAGGTTCCTTGCAAGTTCTTTCCCTCCTGCTTTAAACACCTCCCTCTACTCCAGCCACTATGTCTCAGGTCCCACCACTGCCCCAGGCTTCTTCTTCACAGTGCAGCCCCCTTGGGGGAGGGTGCTGTGCAGTCTTCAGCATGCTGCAGGCCCAGGACAAGCGTTCTCCTGGCTGAGTGTGGCAGCAGGAGGCCCGAGCTTCCAGCGTGGCTGGGCGATTACAGAGATCAGGAGCCAAGGGGTGGCTGGTAGAGGTGGCTGGGGAGAGGTGAGGTCATGCCTCTCCAGCCTCATCACTTGACCAGAGAGCAGATTCGGCACAGAGCCACCAGGAAGGGGACCCAAGAGTGCTCACCGGGTGTGAACCACTGGGCGGGGACAGGGGGCGGGAAGGAAGCAGGGGCCTTTAATTTGTACTCTGGCCTGTATATCTCTCCCTGTGTCCTAGCTTGGGAAGAAAGAAATGAGCCCTTTATCAATTTTTAATAAATTGAAATGACAAATAATCCATTTAATAAATTATTAAGTGAGAAAATTACTGAAAACTGAAATATCAAACAATCGTGAGCAAATGCTCGCAGCAGCGTGTTTATTAATAACGCGTCCTCCTGCAGGAGAGCCCGGTGCTGTGGCTCTGACGGCCACCGCCCACAGCCCCTGCGCCCGTGTGTCAGGCACCCGGGCTGGATATCCGCAGGGCCACGCTTGGGGGCAGGTGGGAGCACAAACACAAATGGAGCAGTTTCTTTTGCCCTTGGAGCCCGTGACTTGACAGCTCACCGACAGCTCTTGGGTAGGTGGTATCTAGATATGACACTCAAATGGCACCAGGGTGAAGACCCCAGATTCGCCCTCAGGGTCCTGGAAGGGGCCCAGGAATAATCTCACCCCAGGGTTTAGTTCTTTAAATCAAGAGCTTTGTGTTCAGAAAAAAGTGTGTGTGTGTGTGTGTGTGTGTGTGTGTGTGTGTGTGTGTGTGCACGTGCATGAGATTTTGTCTATATAAAGGGTGACGTCACCCTCCAAGCTGCCTGGTGTGATTATCAGCTGAGCTCGCTGTCGCACTGTACCCTCACAGGCCCAGCAGGAGGTCTGGGATGCTTTGTGCCTGACTGGAGGCCTCCTGGGAGGGCCCTGGCTGGGGAGGGCTCACACCCTGTGTAGGGAGGGGCTCCGGGCCGATTTCAGGACTTTTTTCACCAGTGCCCCTAGTCACACTGCTTGTCTGTTGGGGGCCTGGCTCTAAATCATCATTTACACTTAGAAAAGGGGGTTCAGAGAGAGAGGTGGAGTGGCAGCTCTGCCCAGTCCTGGGTTCCTAGTCCTGCCCTTCCCATTGTGGCTCCAGTTCTTTAGGGCGGTCCTAAGCTGCTGCTTCTCCGAGAAGCCTCTCGCCCCACAGCATCCTTTGCTCCTATAGCCTCCTTCTCTCCCATAGCCTCCTTCTCTCCCATAGCCTCCTTCTCTCCCATAGCCTCCTTTTCACCCATAGCCTCCTTCTCTCCAATAGCCTCCTTCTCTCCCATAGCCTCCTTCTCTCCCATAGCCTCCTTCTCTCCCATAGCCTCCTTCTCACCCATAGCCTCCTTCTCTCCCATAGCCACCTTCTCTCCCATAGCCTCCTTCTCTCCCATAGCCTCCTTCTTTCCCATAGCCTCCTTCTCACCCATAGCCTCCTTCTCACCCATAGCCTCCTTCTCTCCCATAGCCTCCTTCTTTCCCATAGCCTCCTTCTCTCCCATAGCCTCCTTCTCTCCCATAGCCTCCTTCTCACCTATAGCCTCCTTCTCTCCCATAGCCTCCTTCTTTCCCATAGCCTCCTTCTCTCCCATAGCCTCCTTCTTTCCCATAGCCTCCTCACCCATGGCCTCCTTCTCTCCCATAGCCTCCTTCTCACCCATAGCCTCCTTCTCTCCCATAGCCTCCTTCTCACCCATAGCCTCCTTCTCTCCCATAGCCTCCTTCTTTTCCATAGCCTCCTTCTCTCCTATAGCCTCCTTCTCACCCATAGCCTCCTTCTCTCTCATAGCCTCCTTCTTTCCCATAGCCTCCTTCTCTCCCATAGCCTCCTTCTTTCCCATAGCTTCCTCACCCATGGCCTCCTTCTCTCTCATAGCCTCCTTCTCACCCATATGCTCCTTCTCTCCCATAGCCTCCTTCTCACCCATAGCCTCCTTCTCTCTCATAGCCTCCTTCTCACCCATTGCCTCCTTCTCTCTCATAGCCTCCTTCTCACCCATAGCCTCCTTCTCTCCCATAGCCACCTTCTCTCCCATAGCCTCCTTCTCTCCCATAGCCTCCTTCTCTCCCATAGCCTCCTTTTCACCCATAGCCTCCTTCTCTCCAATAGCCTCCTTCTCTCCCATAGCCTCCTTCTCTCCCATAGCCTCCTTCTCTCCCATAGCCTCCTTCTCACCCATAGCCTCCTTCTCTCCCATAGCCACCTTCTCTCCCATAGCCTCCTTCTCTCCCATAGCCTCCTTCTCACCCATAGCCTCCTTCTCACCCATAGCCTCCTTCTCTCCCATAGCCTCCTTCTTTCCCATAGCCTCCTTCTCTCCCATAGCCTCCTTCTCTCCCATAGCCTCCTTCTTTCCCATAGCCTCCTTCTCTCCCATAGCCTCCTTCTCTCCCATAGCCTCCTTCTCACCTATAGCCTCCTTCTCTCCCATAGCCTCCTTCTTTCCCATAGCCTCCTTCTCTCCCATAGCCTCCTTCTTTCCCATAGCCTCCTCACCCATGGCCTCCTTCTCTCCCATAGCCTCCTTCTCACCCATAGCCTCCTTCTCTCCCATAGCCTCCTTCTCACCCATAGCCTCCTTCTCTCCCATAGCCTCCTTCTTTTCCATAGCCTCCTTCTCTCCTATAGCCTCCTTCTCACCCATAGCCTCCTTCTCTCTCATAGCCTCCTTCTTTCCCATAGCCTCCTTCTCTCCCATAGCCTCCTTCTTTCCCATAGCTTCCTCACCCATGGCCTCCTTCTCTCTCATAGCCTCCTTCTCACCCATATGCTCCTTCTCTCCCATAGCCTCCTTCTTTCCCATAGCCTCCTCACCCATGGCCTCCTTCTCTCCCCATAGCCTCCTTCTCACCCATAGCCTCCTTCTCTCTCATAGCCTCCTTCTCACCCATTGCCTCCTTCTCTCTCATAGCCTCCTTCTCTCCCATAGCCTCCTTCTCTCCCATAGCCTCCTTCTCTCCCCATAGCCTCCTTCTCTCCCATAGCCTCCTTCTTTCCCATAGCCTCCTTCTTTCCCATAGCCTCCTTCTCTCCCATAGCCTCCTTCTCACCCATAGCATCCTTCTCTCCCATAGCCTCCTTCTCTCCCATAGCCTCCTTCTTTCTCATAGCCTCCTCACCCATGGCCTCCTTCTCTCCCATAGCCTCCTTCTCACCCATAGCCTCCTTCTCTCTCATAGCCTCCTTCTCACCCATAGCCTCCTTCTCTCCCATAGCCTCCTTCTTTCCCATAGCCTCCTTCTCTCCCATAGCCTCCTTCTCACCCATAGCCTCCTTCTCTCCCATAGCCTCCTTCTTTCCCATAGCCTCCTTCTTTCCCATAGCCTCCTCACCCATGGCCTCCTTCTCTCCCATAGCCTCCTTCTCACCCATAGCCTCCTTCTCTCTCATAGCCTCCTTCTTTCCCATAGCCTCCTTTTCTCCCATAGCCTCCTTCTTTCCCATAGCCTCCTCACCCATGGCCTCCTTCTCTCCCCATAGCCTCCTTCTCACCCATAGCCTCCTTCTCTCTCATAGTCTCCTTCTCACCCATAGCCTCCTTCTCTCTCATAGCCTCCTTCTCTCCCATAGCCTCCTTCTCTCTCATAGCCTCCTTCTCACCCATAGCCTCCTTCTCTCTCATAGCCTCCTTCTCTCCCATAGCCTCCTTCTCTCCCATAGCCTCCTTCTCTCCCCATAGCCTCCTTCTCTCCCATAGCCTCCTTCTTTCCCATAGCCTCCTTCTTTCCCATAGCCTCCTTCTCTCCCATAGCCTCCTTCTCACCCATAGCCTCCTTCTCTCCCATAGCCTCCTTCTCTCCCATAGCCTCCTTCTTTCCCATAGCCTCCTCACCCATGGCCTCCTTCTCTCCCATAGCCTCCTTCTCACCCATAGCCTCCTTCTCTCTCATAGCCTCCTTCTCACCCATAGCCTCCTTCTTTCCCATAGCCTCCTTCTTTCCCATAGCCTCCTTCTCATCCCATAGCCTCCTTCTCTCCCCATAGCCTCCTTCTCTCCCATGGCCTCTTCTCACCCCATAGCCTCCTTTCATCCCTCTCGAAATGTCTGCTATTGCATGTGGTCACATCCTGTCCAGTGCGACTGGCTGAGGCGGCCTCTCATGACTTCGAGGCCATGGTCCTCAGTGTTGGCCTGGGCTGTGTGTGTGTGGGGGAGATAGCAGGCATCATCTCCCTCTAAGAGCTTGCTTTCTCTGGAAGCATCAGCATGCCCGCCTGCCCACTGCTACTCTCCTAAGGCTGCGTTAACCTGGAAACGCATCTTCTCCATCATAGTCCTGCTGTGGGGCTGGGGGCTGGTCAGGTGACCTCCCTGTGTCCTAGTTCCTTTATCTGAAAAATGGGGATAGTAATAAACAGGGTAATTTGATGGCTGGGATTGAAAGAGTCCCATTATAAAAATACAATGCAGCACTTCGGGATGACAGGCTGTGGGCTCGAAGATGGTGCTGCAATGGGTATTTTTAGGAAGGAGGGAAGGGGAGAGGGACGGGGTGGTTTATAAATGTTTGTTGCATAAAAAAAATTGCTAGTTTGAATCGTGCAGAACAGAGTATCATTTGTTTCTAGAAAAATTCACTGCTGTGGGAATGAATTAGTTTACATTGAATATGTGATGGTTCAGAGAAAGGGATATTAACCCAATTTGCATTTCTTTGAACTGAAATAAATTATTGCCGTGTTTGCACTAGTTGGGTCAACTGGATGTGACTGGGTAGACCCGCAGCAGGGAGGGCTTCCCTGGGCTCGGAGGGTTACAACAGGGTCAGTGGGTGCAGATCAGCACGTTTTCTCAAACCAGCCTCCTTAACCTTTGGAGGGACTGTGGACACCTTTCGGGGGCTGTTGAAAGCAGCTCACACACCTGCCTCACAGGATTGTGGATGGATGTCAGCACTCTCCAAGTCTTCCAGGCTGTGCCGGTCCCGGTGTAAGGGCTCCCTGTCCCAAAGAAGACAGTGCCCATTGTCTTAGTGTCTCATGCCTTGCTTGTAGTACAGGTTGGTCAGAACTCAGTTTCTGAGGCCCCTCTGATCTGTGGAAACAAAGCATATCTTTGCTCTGAAGAGGGGGACAGCCAAAGGCTGAGCACAAGCCACTGAGCTCTTTAATGCCCAACAAATGGGGCATTAGCCAGTGGTGGGCAATTTGCGAACTCTGACAGCATATGCTGACTATTTTAAAGGTAAATCCAGAAGAAATGAAAGTTGGAAGTATTCAGAGAAATGTGCCTGGAATGTGCTGTTGACTTTTGCACCAAAAGAGCATCAGCTCCCACGAGTCAGGGACAGCACAGGATGGAGGATGGAGAAAATCACCTTCCCTTTTACTCGATAGAAGGTGGCAAAACGAGCTAATTACTAGTAGCACCCATGGCCAGAGAGACTTATTTCCTGAGTGCCCCCAACCTGAACTCACTTTTACTGGAAAGAGGCAACTACAGGACAACAAGATGATAAGCAGGGACTTCATTTAAACAGTAACTTCAGGGGGAAGTCCCTCTCATATCACTTTTCTGCTTCAAACCCATCATTAGTGCTTTAGCAATTTCAGGGTAAAGCTCTCACCCTTGAACTCAGCATACACCTCACTCCACCTTGCTTGACCATGCTCTCTCTTATCTCCAAACCTTTGTGTCTGTTGCTCTGTCAACTTGGGGTAACATATACCCCTCCTCATGAATGTCAGGTTCTCTGAGCAATGTTTTCTGGCCCCTAGACCAGGTGTGGGCTTCTGTGATAAAGCCAACAGGGACCAGCCATCCAGTTTGTTCCTGGGGGCAGAGACACGCCTGAATGACTGTTAGGTCCCTGTGGCCAGCCAGCCATACAGGAAGAGCTTGGGAAAAGCATTTTGAATGCATGTATTCATAAAGGAATGACTGAATGAAGGACACTGTAGTCACAATTGTCCTGCATTTTCTCCAATCCCTTGATTGCATCTACAACATGTAATATGACTTGTGTTTACTGAGCCTCTCTTATCTGTAAAGTGGGGACGATACTGTCTGCCTGATGATTTCTGTGAGGAAGAGGTGAGTTCATATATATGAAAAGCAATGTTTGCCACTCAGTAAGTGTTTAGTAAATGTTAGGTATTTTAGTTCTCCACAAATAAGTTGAGAGAGACCAAACTGTTCTGGATACAAGAGACTTCTCTTTCTTCAGTGGTTAGGATCCCATTTAGCAACTAGCTAATGAGAATGCTTCTAGAAAGTGACCTCTAGGAGCTAGTCAGACTACGACCTGGAACCAGGAATTAGACCTGGAGACCATCAAGCCCCAAGAAGGCTGGCAGTGTTGCCCCGATGTTGTGGGTTGGATTTGGGGAATGATGGCCAGGCGGGGATGGAAGACACTTCTAGCAGAGCTGGTGCCAATCTCTGGCTAGGCTTTACTTAAGTTACGAGAAGGAATTCCTGCTGGGTAAATGAGGTAATGAATGTGTGAGTGCTCTGCAAACTGCAAAGTGCTATCCAAATGTAGAGCATTATTGCAGGCATGTATTTCTCTTCTTTGTGCTCCCAGGGTTTCCTAATAAGGGCTCCTTCTGAAAATGCTAGGCTGGCTTTAGATTAACTAAAGGGAGAGGGTATGTGCAGTAGGGTAGGTAGGTCTACCCTGAACATTGCAGAAGTCCTGGCTAGGAAAGTAGGGACTTGCTGGCAGTAAGAACTGGGACATGAAAAGCCTGAATGTTATGTGGTGATTAATCCCTCCTCACCTGGTCCATTTCCCAGGTCCAGAGCCACCCTGGAGCTGTTCACTTCATTCTAGAGATACAGAATGGCCTGTGCAGAGAAGGATGAGAGCAACACTTAGAGCCCTGTGGCTGTGAATAAGTGTGGAGTGTCATGGGAAATGTCCCAATACCTGAGTCTGTGCTTGCAACTCGGTTACCCAGGCTGGCCCAGGCCAACGCAAACCATTCCAACTGCTTTGTGCAAGGGACACAGCCTGGCCTGGAGGAGGGAAGAATTCTGACCTTTAACACCATGGTGATCTCAGTAGCATGGATTCACCAGGCTGATTGGCTTCTGCCTGTGTTCAGCATGCTCCTGGCCCCTCTTCCTCACCTCACAGCCATGGTAACCAGGCAGACACGTGACCTTGTGAAGATCTGCAGTTCTGTATCAGCAAGGTCTAGGAGCACAGGTACTAGGTCCATATTCAAGGCAAATATTCTCGAGTTTATGGCTAAATTCAACTTGCTTATATGTACAGTCATACCTCGCAGATATTGCGGGTTTTGTTCCAAACCACCGCAATAAAGCGAGTATCACACAAAGTGAGTCATAATATTTTTTCTGGTGGAGGGTCTTGCCTTCAGTTTGTAAAAAAAAAAAAATGCAATGTCTGTGAAGCACAATAAAGTGAGGCACGATAACAGGAGATGTGCCTGTATATTTCGCCAGGGACAGAAATCTTAGCCTCTTATTTCCCAACTAGGGCATGAGAACAAAACCTTGGATGATTGAATGGATAATCATCAGGATAATGTCTGTGATTTTTCATGAGAGTTGTGTCTTAAACTCTTGGGAGCTGTCTACACCATCGACTTCCTAAAGCACTAAGCTGGAGACTGCAAATAACTCTTAAGCAATGAGGCTTAAACACAAAGCAAGGATGGTGTCCCCATATCTGTTTGTTCACTGTTCCATACTCAGCACCTAGCACAGTTTCTGGTAGGAAGGGGTCAAATATGTTTGTTCAATGAGGGAATGAGTGGATGTGAGTGGAGCATCCCAAGGCGAATTTCAATGGTTTCAGCAAGACAGTGTGGAGGCAGGTTCTTTGTCCTAATGCTAGCTGCTTTTCACATGATTAACCATAGCCAATCATTTCCACAAACAAATGGCTGTGATTTGGAGAGGATGTTGAGGACCCAAAGGGCAATGTAGGTGGTTGAAGAATTCCATAACTGAGGACCGGGGCAGGGATGACCATGGCATGCTCAGTGGACAGTGAAGACTAGAGGGACCAGATGATTAACTCGCACTATTTTAGTCACTTGTTTTGTATAAGACTTTCTGGGGTTTTAGAAAACCACAAATATTTATCTCAACCACCACCACCCAAAAGAATACTTAAAAACTGCATTTGGAATTTCCCTTTTACTTTTTTATTGAATTTATTGAGGTGACATTGGTTAATGAAATCACGTAGGTTTCATCATGTAGGTAGGAGAAGAATCATCTGTGTATTGCATTGTGTGTTCACCACCCCAAGTTAAGTCTTCTTCCATCACCATTTATCCCCCCTACACACTTGGAATTGAAGAAGGAAAGGATGTCAGCCATTGCCTGGTCCTGCTGTTCTGATTTTTCAAAGCATATCACGGTCAGATGTGAAATTGTAGGAACTACAGCTGTCCAGGCTCCATCGTAAACCTCCTCAGTCCCAACTTACAAAAGTAGAGCCTGGGGTGTCGAGTTGATAAAGTTTCACAGATGATTTTGATGCTCCGAGGACGACTAGCACAGTTCTGTATTTCACCCAATCCATGGAGCACTTCTGCAACATAAAAAGCATTATTAATATGGCACATCCTAGTTTCTGGGGCTTCTTAGAGTGTGCCCCAAAGTGGTTTCCACATCCCACATGCCCTCTGATCAGGGTAGAGTGTAGAGGGACCCTGATGTCGCCCACAATGAGCAGCATGAACTTCTGTCCTTGCTGTTTCTGGGTTGGTTCTGTTGCAGAGGGCATGGGCACAGCACAGGCAAAGTTAGAGGGAGGTGGAAGCAAAAAGAGCAGAGGGCTTTGGCCAGAGGGGCTGCTCAGAGCAGGATGCCTGTGACAGTTTTCTGAAAGTGTCAGACAGTGTATTTCAGGCCTAATTTACTCTTTCACTCATCTATCTTTCCTTCATTCATCAGTTGCTTACTGAGTGCCTCCTATCAGCGAGGCACTGCAGATGCCCCAGTGTACCCCACAGCCAAGTCTCTGCCTCATGGAACTGATAGTCTGGGGTGTGGTAGGAGATAGAGAGAATAAGTCAACAAATAACATTTATACAGATTTTTGTAAGAATGACGGTCAATAGAGAAAGCGTCAAACTTATTTGCACACTATTTTGACTTCACCCAGCCCTCTATGAAGTCAGTGGAAGTGGCCTTTGTATTTCCTGACTGAACTGGCCAATTCTGCCTCCTTCCTGCCCAGAAGCCCTCCCAGGAGCTCTCTGTCCCCCCTCATCTCTCCCACTCCCTTTATGTAATTTACATGCAACACTTGGTAATGCTAAGTGTTTTACAGCTGGCCGCTGAGGCATGGAGAGCTGAACCAACCTGTCCTGCAGCCCAAGGCAGTGAGGGGTGACATCAGACTCCCCCCAGGCTCTCCCCACCTTGGCCTCTCTTCAGCCCCAGAGCAGGTTGCCTCAGTTACTTCTCTTTCTTTCTAACTTTCTTTATTATAGTCAAGACTTCAATTAACTTTTCCCTGTAGAACGACTATATTAGGCAAAAGTTTGTGTGGGATCCAATAAAACGTCAAATGATATTGAGCATACGTCAGGCAAAGCCTGCAGCCCAATAAGTTATTATGTGTAAATGCTACAACTTTATTTTGAGAAGAATACATGTGTACTATCAAGCTGTTTTATGGATACGCAGAGTGATTGATTACAGCATGCGGAACTGTCGCAACAAGATAAACTCAGATAGAATAATCTGTGGATATTTAGGCCTCAGCAATTTGTTATCCAAAGACGACTCGAAGTGATAATTCCTCCCATTTCAACGATTTCTCTATGCCACACCCAATAAAAACCCATTTCCAGAGAGCTGACTTCTGCTGCGGGAGGTCCTCTTCATGCTTGTATCTCTTCCTAGTTGCTCAGTAGTGAGCAATGGAAGGTCGTGTTTGCCATGGAAGCCATAACCGCAGCTGGAACTTGGCCCAGAGTGGGCAGGTGCTGGGGTCAGGAGCTGGGGCTGCTGCTCTAGAACAGCCTCTGCTTATAAGCTAAGAAACAAGCAAACATGAAAAAAAAAATAGCCATGATTTGTGTAGCACATAAAACAGTTTGGGTAAAATGGATTACGTCCAGTAGCAGACTATTTTGCAGATCAGCCCCAAGCAACTTGTTGCTAAAAAAAGAACTGGATGGAATTCATCAGCAACTTTTCAAATAACCATTTGTTTGCAAAAACAGATTTGCTGGACTGAATTAATTCAAGCCCAAACCCCTGCCCTCTTCCTTGAAGGTCTGTGTGGGGGACACAGTGACCTTATCGTGGCTTCTTTAGAGTCTGGGGCTACTCTTTTGAGAATGTCACCAATGTGCATTCCCTTGGCTTCCTGTTCTGAGTTATGCCATTTCTTGAATTGTTACAGAACTTTTACTGTGTGTAGAGAAGAGCCACGGGCCCGGTGGAGGGGAATTCTAGGTTAGGAGGACAAAGCCCTCCCTGTGTTGGCGTCTTGGTTGTGCCTTCCACTAGCTCCATGACCATGGGCAAGGCCTTTCTCCTGATCTGCAGTCCCAGCATCTGGAAAGGAGAGACAATGAATGATACCTGTGCTACCCACCTTGCAGGTTGTTGTGAGAAGCAAATAAAATATTTGAAAAATGCTTCACAAATGGTGCAGATCTATTTAAGAAATTCTTATGAAATCACTAAGCCATTTCACTCACTTTGGGTGCAGATATGATCACTTCTTTATTTTTCTCATCAATCACTTAAGACTTCACCTACTCTTGTTATTAGGAAGTACAGTTCTTTATTTATTACACCCCCCCACCCCCATCTGCAGATTATCCCAAAGCAGGAGAGTGAAATTTGAAAGCTCCATCTGTTCGTGACACTGCCTGCTAATTGGGGGATGCTGGAGTCTTTGCTGAATTCCGGTCCACAGGGCCTGTTTTGTCTGTGACTTCCTGCCTGGCACCCTGCTGATGCCTTTGTGGGTCCAGATTCCTGTACTCACAACCATTTCTGGAGTTTTCTGTACTTGGCCCCTCATTCTCACGTGCTGAGCCTCTATTTTTCCAGAGTGCCTGGGTCCTGAGGAATTTCCAGTTCTTACTGCATCCTGTGCCAAAATCACCTTGTCCCTGTGAAACTCCATAGGCCCTAGGATTGGTTCTGGGTCACAAATCTACATCTCCTCTTTCCTTAGGAGATCCCTTTTGGGGTCTCAGTCCTCCTTCCTTGCCAGAGGACTTGTCAGACTAGCATGCTGAGTACAGCAAGGACTCTGGAGATTGGCCTGCCTCTTACCAAATTCCAGCTTCATCACTTCCTAGCACTGTGACTGGGAGAATTACTTAGCATCTGTGTATCTCAATTTTCTCATCTGTAAAGTGGGAAAAAATGTTCCCATTTTATAGGGTTGCTTTGAAATTAAATGAGGTAATAGAAATAAAGGCCTTAGAAGAATGCCTGGCATGCAATAAGCACTATAAAAGTGTGTTAGCCATTATCTGTCTCGACTGATCACATGCTCCATGTGTTTCCCTAACACAGTGGTCGGCAAATTGCGTCTCGCAAGCCACATGCGGCTCTTTGGCCCCTTGAGTGTGGCTCTTCCACAAAATACCATGGCCTGGGCGAGTCTATTTTGAAGAAGTGGCGTTAGAAGAAGTTTAAGTTTAAAAAATTTGGCTCTCAAAAGAAATTTTAATCATTGTACTGTTGATATTTGGCTCTGTTGACTAATGAGTTTGCCGACCACTGCCCTAACAGAAGCTTGTGCTGCAGGAATTAGGAAAAGGACTATGTCCCCTTCAAAAGGCTATTGGGCTTCTAACTCAACTAATACAACTTAGTCCATGCCTCTGCCTCCTATGACACATGCCAAAAGTCTGATCTGCTAAAGTTCAGCAAAAAGGGGCTGAGGGAAAGCTCTAGCAGTTAGCTTTTGCTGCATAACAAATTACCACAAAATGTAGTGGTTTAAAATGAGAACCATTTAATTAATCCGTGCTTCTGCGGTTTGATGGGACAGTCTGTGCTGGATTTTCTCACATGTCCGTGGTCACTTGGTGGGTTGGTTGGCTGGCTGGGGAATTCATGACTAGGGTGTCTCACTCACATGTCTGGATGTTAGCAGGCTTTTGGCCAGGAATTGTCCACCTGTCGACTGGGGTACCATGGTTCTTCTCAATGGGGGTTCTCAACGTCCAGCAGGCTAGCTCGTGCTTGTTCACAGGGCTTTCTCAGGGTTCCAAAGGAGGTAAGATAAAAGCTACAAGACCTCTGGGGCCTAGGCTTGGATGTCACACATTCTCTTCATCAAATTTGCTTCTGATGGAATATGCTTTGCTTCCAAGAACTTGTGGTTATTTGCATTTAATCATAGCAATTAAACCCTTTGCTTAGGGCAGTGGGCTCTTTCTTAGTTTCTCTTTGCATTCTAAGAGGGCTGGTGATTTCACCTTTACTAAGAGTTCTCTCTCTCTTTCTCTCTCTCCTTTAAATTTAAATTTACCAAGTTAATTGCCAGGCACATTGAGCTACAAAAAGGTAGGGTGCCACAGAGTCCTCATGGAGAGGCCAGCAGTGCTGTGTCAGTGTCTGACAGGCTCTTTAGCTTGATCTAGGGGAATGAGGAAGACCTTTCCAAGAAAGTAAAGGTAAGGCTGAGATTTGAAGGATGCCTGGAGATAGCGTTGTTTGGGGTGGAGGCAGTAGAATGCAAAGATAAAAATGAAAGTCATAGAAAATGATCACCCAGACCTGCTCCTTAGTTACAAGTGAGAACAGCGAGGCCTGGAAAATCCCCCAGTTATACCCACATTTAGTAGAAAAGCAGGAACCCAGGCCTCCCGACTGCCCAGTCTTTATTTGTACCAGGCATTAGGTCACCAAGTGGCTACATCTCAGTTAAGGCCACCTTGGAGAGTCTACTCATGAACTTACTTGTTTTCCCCCTCCAGGTATCTGATTCCATTCTCCACTAGGAGAAGCTCCACATTCCCTTCCACCCCCGGATCCCATATCCCGAATGTCTGTGAAAGTGAAGATCTGCTCTAGGATTGGCTGGTGAGTAACCCAAACAGATGTATCTGCTTAGGGCTGGCTGTGTGGTCTATACACCCATGTGGCCAGTGAGGCATCTCCAAACAATGGGCCTTGCTGTGGCACCATCCCCAACATTCATGCTGCATACAATATGTCAGGAGACACAACCACACAGAAAGTTTCATTAGATGCTGTTTTGTTGCCAAAAGGTTCAAGTGGCCATGAGTTAATCATTACGCTTCTAGAACATTCAGCCCTTGGATCCTGCCTTAATCAGAAATTCACTTTGGTGAAGGGTGTTGTGTTGGCTCTTCTTCTGGCCATAATTCCCAGCTGAGCATGGGATGTCCCCAGCCAGACAGAAGTCAGCCATGATCCCCAGACCTGGCCATTGCACACTGCTTTCCTTTATAGCCTTCAAAGCATTCTCAAATTTGTCACCTCATGGAATCCTCCCAAAACTCTATCAGGGGGCCAGATAGAAAAGTCCTGATTTAGTGGATGAAGAAATAGAGACTCAGTGGAGTTAAGAAACTTACTCAAATCCTCCAAGTAGGGCCTGATCCAGGACAGAAGACTAGGTCCTAGGCCTTCAAGTACAGAACTTGCATGGAGAAATAGAGAGCAAACAGCCTCTGGCTTGGCATCAGACTGCACCCTTAGGGTCTCCTGTGCCCTGGTACATGTCTTGCCAGACCCAACCAGTCTAGGTGTTGTACCTTCTTGAGCAATTCTCTTTGATTTGACTTCCCTCTACGTGAACTGGTGCTTGACTACACATACCCATGTGTGTGCCAGGGTGCTTTGTCAGTAGGAAGCAGAGACTACAGGCTATTATCAAATATCACAGACACCCTGCAACTTCTACTCTACTGTAAGCCATCCTCTGGAATCCTGAGCTGTGCCTTACTTAACCAAAGCAACGCACACATACTGCCCAGCTCTTAGACATGGAGGAAGGACCACTGGAACTCTAAGGGAGAGGAGGACTGGCTTAGAATATCTGACAAGGGGATGGTGATTAGACTCGCTTCGTGTTGTTAAGAGCAGAACTAGGGCAAACTGCTGAGTGTCAGGAAGCAAATTTTAATCCACAGCAAGGAAGAACTTTCTACCCTTTAGAGTTGTTCAGGAGAAAATTTTGTCGTAAGCAATAGTTTGTCTGTCATTCATGGGAGTTGCCAGTCCCACTGCTGAAGAGCAAGAACTGACAGAAGAGGCTTTTTCAGTCAAACTAAAGCCCCTCAATTTTTCTTTATTAGGCCCAACCATTGGTCCTAATTTTAGATTGTGGAGCAGCATCAAATAAGGATAATCACTCTAGCACATTTTACAAGAGGGGCTTATAAATGAATTTCTAATTGGTGGAATTTCAGGCATGGTTATAAAGTGAAAAAGAATTTCAGGCCAGTGTAGAGATATTTTGGGACTGTGTGGTGTTTTCAGAGCCCTTAACTCATGCTGCAAAGCTGATCGGCTATTATTGTTGGTTGAGTGAATGTATGAGAAATTCATTTAACTTTCAGTTAGTTACTAAGGATCCTTTTGAGGGAATACAGTGGAATCAATAGGGCTTTAGAAGTTTCCTTTGAGTCTTTGGTAAATGCCCCTTGCCCTTTAGACTCAGATTATGAAGATGAGACCTCTAATTTAGGAAATGTCTATGCTTGATGGGGCAGGGACAAGAGGGGACCACAAATGATTCCTGCATCTTATCTACTTGCTTAGGGATCTTTGAGGAAAGAATGCAAAGTGTTAGCTTAAGCTGTGCTGATTGCACCCACAAGCTGGACTTGAGAAGCGTTCTACCAGCTCATTAAGACCGTGGTACCAGATATGGCACATTCTCACTGGCTCCTTCCTGTGGGATCACTGTTAGCTGGGAGCAGCACCTACGAGGCATTTGAGCTTCCCACTGGAAGTCACAGCACAGACAAGTGCCACTACCTGCACAGTGTGTCTTTAGCTCCTGTTTCTCTATCACTTTCTTCCTTTCTGCCTTCTTGTGTGCACTGTTTGGGCCATATTGGGTCTCAAGTATTGTGGAAGCAATAATGTAGTACTTTAGTTCCCACTGTGCTAGTGTCTCACTCTGTGCAGCCTCTATGCCTAGCCCAGGCAGGGTGGTACAATCAATTTCCTGGATACTTCTTGCTTTCTCAGTGTTCTTTCCAACCAGTCTACTAATCCAACCAATATTAATCTTTCTTTTAGATGGTAACAAGAAAATACAGCCTGGCCTTCTATGGATGCACTTATGCATCCATCTATCCATCCATCCATCCATCCATCCATCCATCCATCCATCCATCCATCCACCCACCCACACTTTCACCCATCCTTCCTTCCTTCCACCCGTGCATGCATGCCTTTATCTGACAAGTACTTATGGAGCTTTGCCATAGAGGCAGACACTATGCTAAGAACACATTCAGGGTAAAATGAGGTCCTTGCATGACTAGCTGATAGATATGCCTGCAAATACACATGTTCCATACAAGATCATTGCTGCAGTGGAGGTTTGCACAAAGGACAGTAGGACCCAGAAAAGGCCTGGCTGCCTGGGGGGAGTCAAGGAAGGTGAGAAAGAAACCTTGGTAATTGAGTCAGCATATTTTAGCCAGACAAGTGTCAGGGAAAGCTCTGTGCAGGTAAGCCCAGAGGTCAGAGACAGCACGCTATGATTAAAGAGAGGTTTCAAGAGGGCAGGGTCTGTACCTGCTTTTGCTCCTCACTGTACATCTGCTCATGGTGGACTCTTGCTCTTTCTGTAATACGCAGCTATGCATATAGCATTAAGTTTATGCGCCTGAATTAAATTTTTACTTTCTATCAAACTAGTACATGTACATCATTACAAAATTCAAATTTATGAGAAGACTTAATAAAACCGAGCATTTCGTTGGCCTCCCCATTCCTTAATCCTGAGTCTTACTCCCTAGAAACACCATTTTCAACATTTTAAGCTCTTATTGCTGGCATTTACCTTCATATTTCTAAATAATGTTATAATACTGATCTATCTTCAGGACATTATTTTTTAACTTCCATCTATAGAATGGTAGGCTTTTTCTCTTTGGCTGACTCCGTGCCTTCTTTTTCTTCCATTCTCCCAGTACAGTTATATTGCAATTTTCTATTAAGTGAATTTTTAGGATTTTCACATTTATATCTATGAAGATATTCACAAAGGAATGAAAATATGATTATTTCCTTTCTTTTCCCCGAGTTTTACTGACATGCAGCTCTGCGTAAGTTTAAGATGCACAGAATAATGACTTGACTTACATAGACAGTAATCCCTCTCTATCTGCAGGGGATAAATTCCAAGACCTCCCGGGGATGCCCGAAACCATGCATAGTACTAAACCCTGGATATACTATGTTTTGAATGCACATCTATGATAAATTTTAACTTATCAATTAGGCACAGCAAGAGATCAACAACAACTAATAAAATGGAACAATTATAACAATACACTGTGAAAAAAGTTATGTGAATGTGGTCTCTCAAAATATCTTCTTGCACTGTAATAAGATACTTATTTTCATTTAAAGGAAGCACATTATGGCTTCTTTTTGACATATTGGAATTGCCAGCATCATTACTCTTGTGCTTTGAGGGCATTTTTAAGTAAAATAAGGGTGACTTGAAAACAAGCACTGGGATAGTGCAACAGTGGGTCTGATAACCGAGTTGGCTACTAAATGACTAATGGGCTGGTAGTGTATACAGAGTGGATATGCTGGACAAAGGGATGATTCATGTCTTGAGTGGGAAGGAACAGGACAATGAGAAATTTCACCATGCTATGCAAAAGAGTATGCAATTTAAATTGTATGAATAGCTCTAGCCGGTTTGGCTCAGTGGATAGAGCATCAACCTGTGGACTCAAGGGTCCTGGGTTCAATTCTGATCAAGGGCACATGCCTGGGTTGCTGGCTTGATCCCCAGTAAGGGGTGTGCAGAAGGCAGGCGATCGATGATTCTCTCTCATCCTTGATGTTTCAGTCTCTCTCTTCTTCCTTCCTCTCTGAAATCAATACAAATATATTAAAAATGTTTTAAAAAATAAGTAAAATGTCTGAATAGTTTATTTCTGGAATTTTCCATTTAATATTTGTGTACCGCTATTGACCACCGGTAACTGAAAGCATGGAAAGTGAAACTGTGGATAAGGGGGACTACTGTATTACGAAATGATTATCATAATAAATTTATAATCCCTCATCTCATATGGATTGAAACGTTTTTTTTCCTTGTAAAAATAATGGGACATTTCATGAATTTGCATGGTATCCTTGCACAGGGACCATGCCAATCTTCATTGCAGTGTTCCAATTTTGGCATATGTGCTGCCAAAGTGAGCACTTATTTCCTTTCTTAAATAACTTTTTATTTTCCCAAGAACTTAAAATTGTAGAATTTAATAGGTTGCCTGGTTTTCTACGTCCCTACCATTGATTCTTCCCCAAACTTTCCAGTGGGAGCTACCAAGATCCCCTAGACACAGTCAAGCCCAGTGGGTGGCTGAACAGTGTTGATTTTTCCTTGAAACCCCAACCCCAAGCTCTATGTGGTTTAGACTGGCTCCCTTTAGGTATGCTGCACCTCTCATGCCTCAGTTTCCCCTGCACTGCTCTCCTCTGATGATCTTCTTCCTGGATCTCATATCTTTTTTGTTTTACTCTCTTGCTTTGGTGAAATCCTCTTAGAAGCTCTCATGAAAACACATGTGGGGTAAAATTTTAGAGTGCTTGCATATCTGAATATGTCTTTATATTCTCTTCATATTTGGCTTACCATTTGGCTGGATATAGATTTCTAGGATGGAAATACATTGTACCACTGCAGCAATTTTCAACCTTTTTTATTTCATGTCACACATAAACTAATTAACACTGAAATTCTATGGCACACCAAAAATTATATTTTCCAAATCTGATAAAAAGATAGGTATACTTTTGATTCATTTACACTGGATGGCTATTATTGTGTGGGCTGTCGTCATTTAAAAATATTTTTATTGATTTCAGAGAGGAAGGGAGAGGGAGAGAGAGATAGAAATATCAATGATGAGAGTGAATCATTGATTGGCAGCCTTCTGTATGCCCCATACTGAGGATCAAGCCCACAACCCGGGCATGTGCCCTAGCCAGGAATGAAACCGTGACCTCCTGGTTCATAGGTCAAAGCTCAACCACTGAACAACACTGGCCAGACTGTTGTCATTTTTTTATTTGACAATCCAAGGGAAAAGAGTTCAGTGCCCATGACTAAATGGTCAGTTTATTGCATGTTTTAAAAATTCTTGCAGCACACCAGTTGAAAATTGCTGCTCCACTGTATTCTAGGTCTATTGCTATTGAGAGGTCTGATGCTTTCCTGATTTCTAACCTTGTCCGTTGATCTCTTTTTCACCCTTTTCTGAAAGTATTTATCCCTACTCTTTATCCTGGGGCACTTTGAAATTTTACAATAATGTATCTAGATGTGCATCTTTTTTTCATTCATTATATTTGAGCTTTTGATGAATCCTTCACATCTGGAATTTCATATTCTTTAGTTATGGAAATCTTGGGATTTATCCTTTGGAATTGCCTCCCTTATTTTCTCTGAGCTCTGTCATTGAAATTTCTATTAAGAGACTATTGGACCTCCTTGATGAATGCTTTCATTTTTCCATTCTTTTTTTTCCATCTTATTGTCCTTTTTCTACTTCCTAAGAGGTTTCTTATATTAATCTTTTAGAAGGCTATTTGATCCTTTAAGGTTATTTCATATTTAATACCCATGCACTCTTTTTAGTTTTCTGACTGTTCTTTTACAATAGCTTTCTGTTCTTATACCTATCTTATTTTTTCTGAAGATATTAATCCTTTTTTTAAAAAGAATTATTTTGCTTCCTGTTTTACCTTTGTTTTCTCTAAGTCCTTTATTTACAGTTTTTGTTTTTTTGTTAGAGTTTTTCTTAAATGTCTGCTGATCTTGGCTATCTGTTCATACTTCAGAGTGAGGAACCATGTTGTGCCTGGGATTCTGTGGTTATGGGTGGTCCTTCTTACTGATGGGCTGCAGTGTAAAGTGCGGAGGTCCTGGATATTTTCTTAGCTATCTCATCAATGCCAGACTCTATGGAGACAAACCCTTTAGCTTTTGGTCTCATCACCAGTCTTCTGGGAGTCCAGTAGGTGAAGATTGGGAGAGGGCCTCACATTCAGTCTTTAGACATCACCCCAGGTGGGTGCTAGTTCTGAAGGAGGCAGGTCTGAGGCCTATCCTATAGACCATCCATGTGTAGGAGAGAGGATGAAGGTAAAGTTAACGAAGGGGAGAGAGGACAAAGTGGTGATCAGAATTTCAGGAAGAGAATCAAGGAAGTGGGAGAAGGTGAACAGCATTGATTGTAGTTTCATCAGTTGGCTTTAGGCAACCACTGAGGATCTTCATGTAATAGTGGAGGTGGAACCCTGCCTGTGGGAAAAGAGAAGCCAAATGGCCCTGCAGAGACTGTAGTCTCCTTCTCACTCAATCTATGTCCCTTCTATGGGCGCTGCTACCATTAGTTCTGCTTCCTCCAGAGGTTCTGAGCATATCCTGGGGAGATAGGGGATGCAGGCACATCAGTCACCAGAAGTGATTGACAGAAGACAAGAGGAATTCTTAAATCTATGAAGATAAAACAAACACTTTATTTAAGGAAAAGGAAACTTGGAAAAAAAAAGCCTAATAAATAACTCAGTACAGCTGGCTTAAGCACTTTAAAGCCAGCGTCTGTGATAAGCAATGGAAACATTAATATGAAATGCTTCACCATAAATGAGTACAATTCAGGCTGATGTATTGCAGCTGGCTGTCGGATGGCATACTTTTAAAGTGATGTTTACAATCAGTAGTTTTTTCCTTTGGTAACTAGAAGGCAGAAATGGCTAGTAGCCCAGCCAGGGGGCGGCTCTCAGCCTCAGGAAGGTGGGCACCCTGCCAGGCAACTGACTTTTCTCTATGGCCCCATCCCCAGGCAGCTTGAGACAGGGCAGGGGGAACCCCAGAGCAGGGTGGTGAGGGTCATGAGTGAGTAGAGAGCTCAGGGCCTGGGTCTAGTCATTGGCCAGCTGGGAGGTCTGGACACAGTGGGTTGGTATTTCTGGGCTCTTTGTCTCCCAGCTCATCCTGGATTTCTCAGAGGGTATCTCCCAGGTGCTCTGAGACCATTGTCCTTATGTCCCTGCTGAGCTGCCTCCTTCTCTGACCCAGAGTCTCTCCAGAATGGTGCCCATTGAGCTGCTCAACCCCGAAGTCCATTCAAAACAAGCATGTATTTTTACTTACATTTTAAAGTTTATAAAACAGAGGGAGAGATCTAAGATGGCTCCCGACAGGACGGCAGACTGCAAGTTAGTGTGTGAGTGAGAGAATGAAAGCAGAGTGCATGGATGTGCGGGGAGTGTCTGTATTTGTGAGAGAGGGACAGCTATATTCCATAGGACTGTTAGGGACTGGCGGACCAGGCTCCCCTGGCCGGGCAGCCTCTACTGCTGCTGAAATCTCTCCTGGAGCAGCCGGCTCTGCCACAGAGACCACACCATCTTGAAGGGGAGACCGGCTGTGATTGGAAGCCCAGCCTTACCTTCAACTGGGGAGACCTTGGATACTTCCCGGGACCCTACAACAACAACACCCAGGGCCCAGCTGCCTCAGCTGCAAACCCATGGACACTAGGACTCCAGCCTTCCTGACCGTGGGCACATAAAAAGTCTGTCCAGGGGGACACAAAGTGGCACCGACTATGTGGATGGGCCCTGCGCCTTCTCACAGAGCAGATAGAAGGAACAGCTGAATCGAACAACACCCACCCAGAATTGGTGAATTAAACACAGCCGGTGAAGCAATCTGTGGATGGAAAGGTCAGATATCACCTAGAGAAAGTCAATGCAGGAGAGAGAGAGCTACATAACCAGACACCCTGAGAGGAGCCATCATGGGGAGACAAAGAAACAGCCCACATATAAAAGAAAAAGAGGAATCACCAGAAAAGAAAGTAAACAAAATGGAGGCAAGCAATATGTTAGAGAAAGAATTCAGAGCAATGGTCATATGGACGCTGAAAAGGTTGGAAGACAAATTCAACAATATGTGTAAGAACCAAGAGGAAATGAAGAAGAACCAAGAAGAAATGAAAAATGACATTGCTGCAATAAAGAACTCACCAATGCCAGACTCTATGGAGATAAACCCTTTAGCTTTTGGTCTCATCACCAGTCTTCTGGGAGTTCAGTAGGTGAAGATGGGGAGAGGGCCTCACATTCAGTCTTTAGACTTCACCCCAGGTGGGTGCTAGTTCTGAAGGAGGCAGGTTCTGTCTGCATCAACAGTAGACTAGAAGAAGCAGAGGACCACATCAGTGAACTAGAAGACAAGGTAGGAAAAAAATACCCAAGCAGAGCAGCATCTAGAGAAAAAACTTAAAAAACAGGAGGAGAGCCTAAGGGAACTTTGAAATGAAACAACATCTGCATAATAGGGGTGCCAGAAGGAGAGGAAACTGAGCAAGGAATAGAAAACCTGTTTGAAGAAATATTGACAGAAAACTTCCCTGATATCGGGAAGAAAAACCTCACACAAGCCCAAGAAGCTCACAGAGTCCCAAACAAGATGAACTACAAAAGACCAAAACCAAGACACATTGTAATTAAATTGGCAAACACCAATGACAAAGTAAGAATCTTAAAGCCTGCAGAGAGAGACCTAAAGTTACCTACAAAGGATCTTCCATCAGACTATTGACTGATTTCTCAACAGAAACACATCAGGCCAGAAGGGAATGGAATGAAATATATAAAGTCATGCAAATCAAGGGTCTGAATTCAAGAATACTGTACCCAGCAAGGCTATCAATCAAAATTGAGGGTGAAATCAGGAGCTTCACAGATAAAAATGGACTAAGGGAGTTTATTACCACCAAACCAGCAATGCAAGAAATGCTAAATGGTCTGCTGTAAAAAGAAGAAATAGGAAGGGAAGAAGGAACACAGGCATAAAGAATAAAAATGGTGACAAACAAGTAACTGTCAATAATAACTTTAAATGTAAATGGATTAAATGCCCCAATCAGAAGACATAGGGTAGCTGAGTGGATAAGAAAATATGACCCATATATCTGCTGTCTACAGGAAACCCACCTCAGAACAAAGGACTTACACAGACTGATGGTGAAGGGATGGAAAAAGGTTTTTCAGGCGAATGGAAAAAATAAAAAAGCTGGGGTAGCAATACTTATATCTGACCTCAAATTAGACCTCAAAGTGAAGGTCATAACAAGAGATAAGGAAGGCCACTTCATAATACGAAAGAGAACAATCCAACAAGAAGATATAACTCTGGTAAGCATATATGCATCCAATACAGGAGCACCCAAATACATAAAAAAACTTCTGGAGGATATCAAGGGAGAGATTGATAGCAATACAGTCATAGTAGGGGACTTTAATACCCTAATAACACCACTGGACAAATCCTCTAAATAAAAAATCAGCAAAGAAACATCAATCCTAAATTACTCACTAGATCAGATGGAATTAATTGACATCTTCTGAACATTTCACCCCAAAGCCACAAAATATACATTCTTCTCAAGTGCACATGGGTCATTTTCAAAGATAGACCACATATTGGGACATAGGCAAAGTCTCTTCAAATTCAAGAAGATAGAAATCATATCAAGCTTCTTCTCAGATCACAATGGAATAAAACTAGGAATCAACTACAATTAAAACAATAAAAAATCAAATACCTGGAGGCTAAATAGCATGCTATTAAACAATGATTGGGTTACCAAAGAGATCAAAGAAGAAATAAAAAGCAACATGGCAATGTATGACAATGAAAACACAACAATCCAAAATCTATGAGACACAGTGAAAACAGTCTTGAGAGGGAAGTTCATAGCTCTACAGGCCTAACTCAAAAAATAAGAAAAAAATGGTAATAAATTATCTAATCCTACAACTCAAAGAGTTAGAAAGAGAGCAACAAGAAAAGCCCAGTGTAAGCAGAAGGAAGGAAATAATAAAGATCAGAGCGGAAATAAATGACATAGACACAAAAAACAAACAAACAAACAAACAAAACAAAAAACCCCAACAATACAAAAGATCAACAAAACCAAGAGCTGGTTCTTTGAAAGGATAAACAAGATTGATGAACCTCTAGCCAGGCTCACTAAGAAACAAAGAGAGAGGACCCAAATAAAATCAGAAATGAAAGAGGTAAAATAACAACCAATCCCACAGAAATACAAATGTTTATGAAAAAATACTATGAACAACTATATTCCAACAAAATGGAAAACCTAGACGAAATGGACATATTCTTAGAAAAATAAAAGCTCCCAAAACTCAATAAAGAAGAATAAAAAAACCTGAATAGGCCGATAACTACCAAAGAAATTAAAGCAGCGATCAAAAATCTTCCAGCAAACAAAAAGCCCTGGTCTGGATGGCTTTACAGGGAGTTCTACCAAGAATTCAAAGAAGAACTAACACCTATTCTCCTGAAACTATTCAAAAAAATTCAAGAGGAAGGCACACTTTCAAGCTCTTTCTATGAAGCTAGTGTTACCCTAATCCCAAAACAGATAAAGACACCACAATAAAAGAGAACTACAGGCCAATATCCTTGATGAACATAGATGCCAAAATCCTCAACAAAATTCTAGCAAATCAGATTCAGCATTACATTAGAAAAATCATACACCATTACCAAGTGGGATTTATTCTGGGGATGCAAGGATGGTACAATATCCACAAATCAATAAATGTAATACATCTTCAGAACAAACAAGTACCTGTCAATAATAACTTTAAATGTAAATGGATTAAATGCCCCAAACAAACTGAGAGACAAAAATCACACAATCATATCAATCGATGCAGAAAAAGCGTTTGAGAAAATACAACACCGTTTCTTCAAAAAAACTCAGCAAAGTGGGAATAGAGGGATCATACCTCAACATAATAAAAGCCTTATATGACAAACCTACAGCCAACATCATACTCAATGGGCAAAAACTAAACTCATTTCCCCTAAGAACAGGAACAAGACAGGGATGTCCACTTTCACCACTCCTGTTCAATATAGTACTGGAAGTGCTAGCCATAGTGATCAGACAAGAAGAAGAAATAAAAGGCATCCAAATTGGAAAAGAAGTAAAACTATCCTTATTCACAGATGACATGATACTATACATAGAAAACCCCAAAGAGTCCATCAAAAAACTACTAGACCTAATAAATGAATTTGGCAATGTAGCAGGACACAAATCTATGGCCTTTTTATACACCAATAATGAACTCACAGAAAGAGAAATGAAAAAAAAAACCACAATCCCATTTACCATTGCACCAAAAAAATTAAGATACCTAGGAATAAACTTAACTAAGGACGTAAAAGGCATGTACTCGGAAAACTACAGGACATTGTAAAAAGAGATAGAGGAAGACATAAACAAATGGAAGAACATACCATGTTCATGGATTGGTAGAATCAACATCATTAAAATGTACATACTACCCAAAGCAATCTACAGATTCAATGCAATCCCCATTAAAATACCAACAGCATATTTCAAAGATCTAGAACAAACTCTCCAAAAATTCATCTGGAATAAAAATAGACCCCAAATAGCCACAGCAATCATGAGAAAGAAGGACAAAGTTGGAGGGATCACAATACCAGATATCAAGCTATATTACCAAGTCATGGTTCTCAAAACTGCTGTCTGGTACTGGCACAAGAACAGACATATAGACCAATGGAACAGAACAGAGAACCCTGAAATCGACCCAAGCCATTATGCTCAATTAATATTTGACAAAGGAGGCAAGAGCATACAATGGAGTCAAGACAGTCTCTTCAATAAACGGTGCTTGGAAATTTGGTCAGATACATGCAAAAAAAAAAAAAAAAAAAAAAAAAAAAAAAAAAAAAGAAACTAGATCACCAACTTACACCATACACAAAAACAAACTCAGAATGGCTAAAGGACTTAAATGTAAGATGGAAAACCATAAAAATCCTACAAGACTCCATAGGCAGCAAAATAGCAGACATATGTCATAGCAGTATATTTACAGACACAGCTCCTAGGGCAATGGAGACTAAGGAGAAAATAAACAAATGGGACAACATCAAAATAAAAAACTTCTGCACAGCAAAAGAAACCATCAACAAAACAATAAGAAAGCCCACTGCATGGGAGAACATATTTGCCAATGATATTTCCGATAAGGGTTTAATCTCCAAAATTTACAGAGAACTCATACAACTTAACAAAAGGAAGATAAATGATCCAATCAAAAAATGGGCAAAGGATCTAAATAGACACTTTTTGAAAGAGGACATTCAGAAGGCCCAGAGACATATGAAAACATGCTCAAAGTCACTGATCATTCAAGAGATGCAAGTCAAAACAACAATGAGATACCACCTCACACCTGTCAGAATGGCTATCATCAACAAATCAACAAACGACAAGTGCTGAATACAAAAAAGGAGAAAAAGGAACCCTCGTGCACTGTTGGTGGGAATGCAGACTGGTACAGCCACTGTGGAAGACAGTATGGAGTTTCCACAAAAAGTTAAAAATGGAACTCCCATTTGACCCAGTGATCCCACTTCTAGCACTATATCCCAAGAAATCAGAAACACCAATCAGAAAGGATATATGCACCCCTGTGTTCATAGCAGCACAATTAACAATAGCTATGATTTGGAAACAGCCTAAGTGCCCATCAGCAGATGAGTGGATTAAAAAACTGTGGTACATCCACACAATGGAATACTATGCTGCTATAAAAAGAAGGAACTTTTACCATTTTCAACAGCATGGATGGAACTGGAGAGCATTATGCTAAGCGAAATAAGCCAGTCGGAGAAAGATAAATATCACATGATCTCACTCATATGTGGGATATAATGATCAACATAAGTTGATGAACAAGAATAGACCCAGAGACAAATGGTAGGGGGTGGGGTTAGAGGGCAACCAAAGGACTTGTATGCATGCATATTAGCATAACCAATGGACACAGACTCTGGGGTGGTGGGGGCTTGCCTGGGGGAGGTGGTCAATTGGGGGAAAAAGAAACATATGTAAAACTTTAGACAATAATAATAATAAAAAGAAACAGAGGGGAAACCACCACCTGTCCTAGCACATCAACATAGTTAGGGAAGAATCAGATAAAATGATCGTATGAAAGAATGTAAAGCCTTCTTTTTCATGTATGGGTAATCCGATAATCGTCATTTCAAGGACATCCTTCTTATTAAGCAATAATAATAAGAGCAGCTCACATTTGCTGTGTGCCAACTTCATGGCAGGCCTGAGCTGAGCCCTCCCTCTGGGGATGCTTCCTTGGCTTCCTGCTGGTCCTGGCTCCGAGCCTGCGTGGACAACCTTCCTCTTGGCCTTCGAAGGCACTGTCTTTCTCCCTCTCGAGGACTCTGCATCTTCCCTCTGCCAGCACTGCTTCTCTATCCCAGGTTTCTGCAGTCCTGCTGGCTGATTGGGCAATGGGAGCTGTTTTGTTTCATTATCATTGTTGTCCCCTGACATGGGTCACAAGACCCTTTACTGAACGTGTTCAACTGTCAGTCACTACAGGGAAAATAAACAAAACAAGAAAAATAGATGGCGAAAGGGTCAAAGGTGCAGGGTCCTCCTGGTGGTTGTTGCCAGCTGGTGGTTCCTAAGTCTTTTTAAAGTGATAGCTCCATAGTGTCCCAGAGGGAGTGCAGTGGAGGGTTTGCCCTTGGCTGAAGCCACCAGCCATGATTTCTAGGACCAAATCAGCCCAACAACTTCTCTTGCTTCTAGAAACCTGCACACAAAGTCCCAGGAAACACAGCAACTCAGCCCTCCCCGATCGCCACTGCACTTCTCTTTCCAGGCCCCAGTTATAAATGTGAACTTAACAGACGTATTATATGGAAATGCCTTAGAATATCTTAGAAATAACTTTTGCATTAATGGTCATAAATCCATACCTGCAGTCACTTTGGATTTCTGTCTAACTGTTTGATAACTTGAAAAATGTAAATTCTGTTCCAGTATGAATTTGGGGAAATGGATTGAAGGATGCCTTCCTTCACTATTCTGCTCTTCTCCCTCCCAGTCCACTTGCCCTACCCCCAGGCCTGCCCCACAGCACCATTAAGATGGAGGGGAAGGAGGAAAGTGGAGAACTCACATTTCCAATCACCAAATCTGACCTCAGATCTACTGTAGGATCCTGAAGGATGTAGGTCCATTCAGCGCCCTTTGTGGTAGGCTGCTTCTCAGATGGCTCTCCAAGGTTTCTGCCTCCTGGTGTTCACACCCTCTGTGTGGGCTGGATCTAGCGACTTGCTTCTAATGACTAGGATACCGCAAAAGTGGTGGGGTGTCATTGTGGAGATTAGGTTATAAAATGCTCTGATTTTTTTTTTATTCCTCATCCGAAGACATTTTTAAAAAAATTGATTTTAGAGGGAGGGTTTTAGAGGGAGGGATAGAGGGAGGTAGGGAGGGAGGGAGAGAGAGGAAGAGAGAGAGAGAGAGAGAGAGAGAGAGAGAGAGAGAGAGAGAGAGAGAGAGAAATAGAAATAGTGATGTGAGAGTAACATTGATTGGTTGCTTCTGTCATAGGGATTGAACCTGCAACCTTTTGGCCTACAGAAATAATACTCCAACCAACTGAGCCCCCTGCCCAGGGCAGAAAGCTCTGATTTTTTACCTTGCTGGCACTCTCTCTTCTTGGTTTGCTGGCTTTGACGAAGCCAGGTGCCATGGTGGAGAGACCAACATGGCCAGCACCTGTGGGTGGCCTCTGGTTATCTGCCAGTGAGAAACTGAGACCCTCAGTCTGATGGCCTGTGAAGACAGGAATCCTGCCAGTAACTGCCATGTGCGTTTGGAAGCAGATACTGCCTCATTTGTACCTTGAGATGACTTGGCTACAGCTGACACCTGGATTACAGCCTGTGAGAGTTATTTACAGCCCTACAACCAGTAAGAGAACCTGAAGTTGAAGACCCAGCTAAGCCGTACTCAGGTTCCTGATCCACAGGAAATGGAAAATAAAAGAGCGAATGATAAATAATAAATGTGCTTTGTTCCAATTTGCTAAGTTTTGGAGGAATTTGTTATGCACCAATAAATAACCAACAGACCCCTAATGTCACTAATCTGTAAAATGGCACCATTCCCACCAGTCCTCCTAAGTACAGCAGGAGAAATGGGGTATTAAGACACATTGCAATACTGAAACCTTATTCTGGTTTCATCAATAATAGTCATTGATTTATTCCATAAATACTTACCAAGTACCAATTATGGTTAGATGCTGCGCTGTGAACATAGTCTATAAAAATGAATACAGCATCCTTGTTTCCTTCGATGAGGTCATGGTCTTTATGAGGAGAGTGATATATAGTTTGGAAACAGAGTGAAATACAATATATTTAATGTTCTGAAATACCCTCAAACTGGTTTGGAAGCCCAGATGCCAAATACAACTTCATATAACAAAATTGCTCACTAGAGTAGTAAGAATTCTTGGAAATCTCTAGGCATTCCTAATCTCCCCTTTTCCAGTGAGAGCACCAACAAGAAAGAATGAGTTTAAGAACAGAAAGCTTAGAATTTGGTGAGTATAATCCCAAAGTGTGCATGAGATCCACTCTGGTGTTTTGAATGGAAGTCCTAGGACAAATCTTCAGTAGGGACTCCCATTCAACCTCACCTTCCCAGACACTTGGTACTGGCCCCAGGATGTATTTATTTGCACAGCCCCTGTCCTTTAACACTAATCTTAATCCTTCTCAAGTTTCCTGTGATATCTCGCTCTCATCTGACCTCCAAGAGCCCCTGGAATCCTAACTACATAATACAGCACCAGACCCTGGTTTGTGTCATGTATATTGTTTGTTCACCAGTTCACTCCTTTATTCAACAAAAAGGCTTCAGTCCCTCCAGGAAGTGGCTGGGCAAAAAAAAAAAAAAAAAAAAAAAGGTTTGTTGAAAGTCTGTTTAGGGAGTTGTTGGTCCCCCAGAGTTCCTTCAGTACCCAGCTTCACACTGTGGCAGGAGAAGGGAATTGTAGTCTCGGTATAAATTGAACCACAGAGGCCCAAACTCTTCATCACTGGCCACAACAGAGGGTTGGGTGTGGTGCCTTAGTGAAAACAGCAATTAAATGAAGACCGTGCATAGTCTATGTCATAGCATCCTAGCTTCCACACAGATGAGACTTGAATTGGTTATCTCTGTCTCTGACCACTCAGAGATAACTGCCTGTAGAGCATCCCTGCTTGGCAATCTCAGTGCTACTGCACTCACAACCATGCAGACCCACGCAAGTTTCCTCGGCATCATTTTGGTCCTTACATGTCCAGGCATAAAGTGCCCCAGGGCCTTTGCACTGCTCTTCTCTGCCAGGGATGCTCTCTCCACATATTGGCAAGGCTTACTCAATTTTCCACTTCAAGTTCTTGATCAGACTTCACCTTCATAACAAATCCTCCTCTGATCATCCAATTTAAACTTGCAATCCTCCCCCCACCCCCCAGCTAGGAATAATGCTTGGCATGTAGTCATCTCTCAATATAATGTGGTTTTGGAATGAAGTGGAGAGTTTGAGTAGTGGCTGGAAGCCCATATATTATCTTTGCTTGTGGTAAAATATATATGACATAAAATTTGCCATTTTAACTATTTTAAGTGTACAGTTAAGTGCCCTTAAGTGCATCCACATTGTTGTGCAACCAACACCACTATCAGTTTCCAGAACTTTTTCTATCATTTCTATCATGTTCAGAACTGAAACTCTGAACCCATTAAACACTAACTCCTCATTTCCTCTCTTTCCCCCAGACCTTACTTTGTCTATGAATTTGACTACTCTAGTTACCTCATATATGTGGAATCATACACTATTTGCCCTTTTGCATCTGGCTTATTTCACTTTGTGTAATGTTTTCAAGGTTTATCCATGTTGTAGCAAGTGTTAAAATTGCTTTCCTTTTAAAGCTGAATAATACTTTTGGTAAGTATAGATCACATTTTGTTTATCCATTCATATGGTGGTGATAGAAGTCTGCATTTTTTTCAGAGATGATGCCTATAGGACAATAGGGTGGGATGGCAGGTGGGTTCATTCACCCCTTGTGTTTCTCCTGATGGGTAAGAGCCACCAGGTTGTTTCTCCCACAGGTTTCCTTGGTGCTTACTCACCAGGGAAGGCAATTCTAGACAATTAGAAAAAGTCCTAAAACCTTGAGTGTGAAAATATTTTTCTTTCTGTAGTACTGCAGGTGAAGCTGAAGGTAGAAAGAATGTAGTGAAAGCTGGGAGGATAAATTATCTACTTTATGCTTTCAGCAATAATGAAACAATGGAGTCCATGTCTCCAAACACTATATAAATTCTTCCTTGAATAGGTGACTTCAGGCTAAATGCTAAACCCAAACAAAACCTGAAATTAAAAATAAAACAACTATATTCAGGAATACTTGAGAAATCACCCAGGTGGAGAACCCAAGGGGATTTCCACTGGGGTTCTGGTGGGAGGTGCCAAAGCTTCCACAGGCTGGGAGAACCCAGGCCATGCTGGGTGTATCTGGTGCCTTGTCTCATTTTGTTTGAAATGTTTTTCACCTGATAATGTACCCAGGGATGATGGTCATTTTAAAGGGACATGTATCAGTTTTGTTTTGAGTTTGAACCCCCATGTATAGTTTGTTTCTCTTCGGATGTGTTTGGTGCAGTTCTGGGCACTAAGGGTGCTTCCTGAGACAATGAAGTGAGTTTTAAGCACCCTCCTGCCTACCTCCTTTGGGCCTCCCTTTCTCTCCACCAGCCACCAAAGCTGATAGAGCCTACAAGGGTAGCCACCTCTCTGCCTCTCAGATGTGGCCTTTTTCCATCTTTCTCCCTCTCTGAAGGCAGGACAACTTGGGTGAGTGTCTGATTGCCTGTTTCTCACTGATGTGTTGTGGGGAAAACACTTAACTGATAACAGCAAGATATGGAAGCTGAGGGGAAGACTAATGAGTTCCCGAGGTGGAGCTTGGAACTTGAGATACAGGATCCATCTCTCTGAGAAGCAGGGGAGATCCTGGGACCACTCCAACAACTAGTAAGGGTAGGATTTGGAGGGGAGGAGGAATCCCCAGTTAGAACTCCACATGTGCTCTCCCATAGGAACATGTCAGGGTTTAGGGCACTATAGGGATGTGATTGCACTCCAGGTACACGGGGCTTTAACAGGCTTCTGTGGGCTGCCTGGGCACCTAACTACCACGCACAGCATGGTTTCTATGGGAAAATGCATTTTGAGTACCAGGAAACTGATATACACTCAAACTTTTGGCACAGAGCCTGCTCTTAAGTAGGAGACTGCTTGAATGCCATATTCACAGCTAAAGTATATACATAGGCCTATTTTTAAGACATATACCTATTTCCAAGGTACTCAGCTTATGAGTATGGGCATTGGAAGAAAGAATTGATCGAAGTAGAAATAATGTTCTTGGTGGGCAGGCAGGTTGGGGGATATGTGAACATTCACAGTGCAGAACACGTTTAATTTTACATGGAAGGAGAGTAGAGGACACGAGACGATGCCTAAAATAGTCTCGTGCTTTGTGTGGTTTGCTCCACATGGGCTTTCCTTTCAGCAGCTCCATATGCACTTGGTTCTTCATTTTGATACTAGCAATTGAATTCTACAGTAACAGAGAAGACTACATTAAATTTAGAGGCTAGGATATGAGCAAGACCTGCATTTCATAGGATTTGCCCAAGTAATGAACCACCATTAGTCTCCTGTCTCTCCTTGATGCATGATGCTCCCTGATGGCAGACCTAGCTTTCCTGTCCCCAAATGGGCCTAACCTGCAGGAGCTGGCAGGAGCTTTGCCCAGGACACATCTTAATGCCAGTTTTCCCAAGCTCTCAGTTATTCAAGGTCAACATCCATATCCATTGGTCACTAACCTAGTGTTAAAAACTCTGGTTACTCTCAATATAAAAGTGAATTGACCTAGATTCATCATTTTACTCTTCTTCAGATAACTCTATCCAACCCAGTAATTCATGGAGTTAAATTAATTTACTTCAATTTAATACTTTAAATCAGTAACTCAAATAAGCTCATGTCAAAACTGAATTCAATACCCCAAACATTGATTAAACTACTAGTTGGCTGGCCGTATGTTCTTAACCATGGAAAGTCACGAAGATGGTTTAGTTGGCCTTTGGGTTGGCAGAAAGCTGTGGGATGAATAGTCTCCTCCTCTCCAACTGTGTATATTTTATTCATAGATTGCCCTTGTATTCTAGACAAAAATAACGAGTGTAAATGCTGTTGTTTTTCAGTTGTGAATTTAAGAAACAGAGTTTTTGTTCTGATTCATGCATCGTGTTTGGAATAGAGTAGCTGGTGTCTCACGACAAATAAGAATGGCATGGAAGACGAGGATGGGCCTGTACCTGAATTCTTGGGGGAAAACTGGCATTTCTCCATGGCATGCTTGCCATGGCACCCACAACCCTTCTCTGTGCCTCAGTGAGGAGGTGGCTTCCACATCTAGGAAGGGACATTCACGCACTGTGTGTAGCGTCTCCATGCCTGGCCTTTCCATTAGCCTGTTACCCATGGGACAGTCTACCCAACTCTAGAAGGATAGATCTGTGTGCTGATAGTAGGGGCAGTGAGGGAAGAAGGGAGAGAGGTATGGATGCTTTCTCTCACCCTGCTCATTATGGGGATGAAGGAACTCAAAGAGGAATGGAAAGAATGCTAGGCTCTGGGTTAGGAGGCCTCAACTCTGGCTCTTGCTCTGTTACAAACCCGCTAGGTGATCTTGGGCAGATCACTGACCTTGTATGGGCAAGCTGATCACTAATGTGCCTTTTAACTCTGCAATATGAGCCAGTGGTGGTATCTGTGGGAGGAGAGATGAGCTGCCTATGTCCCCTGAGCCTTCTGCCAGCTCCATCAGTGGACAACTGGAGGTGGTGCAGGCTTTGGCCTACAGCTCTTAGGTGCTTCTGCCCTGAATCTAAAATTGAAAGTGTGGCTGTAGCCCTGGATGGCACTGTTAAAATTTGTCCTTCATTACCAGTAGCCTCGTCTCTGCATCCAGTACCATCATGATAGTGTGAATATGAGTCAGGCTCTCTATTAACCACTTTTTATTTATCTCATTTAGTTTTCACAGCGGTTCCAGAGGAAGTTACTTTCCCCATTTTTCAAATGAAGAACAGGCTGGATTCTAGCCCACATCTCCCAGATTCTGGAAATTTTCCCTTCAGGCCCAGTGATACAATCCTCAGGGTGGTTTTCTGTGGCTGTTTCTATCTTGCCATCACTTCTTTGGAATGGACAGAATGTTGTCTTGAAGCACAGGCCATCTGGGTTTGGCCTTGACTTTGGCAAGTTTTTGCCTAGACTCTGTGGGCCTGGACTCTGTTCCTTGCCTCCCAAGCTGGTGGCCAGTTTCTGGCTCAAATACCCCATGCCAGGATGCTGCTCATACCTGAATTTTATAACACCTGCCATTTGGGTCCTCCTGTGGGCCAGATCATTTCCACCCTCTGAACACTAGTTCTGAGGAATTCAGGGCCTGCTGGAGCCAAGGCTGGCTTTGCTACAACTCTTTGGGACCTTTGGAACCTAATTTGAAGTTGGCTCTATAGTTTTCCAAATTTCCTTAGCCATCCTCTGGGCATCCTTCCCTTTGCCACCTGCTCTGCTGTGAGTTCTCAGCACCATTCCCACCTGAGTTCACTTGGCTTCTGACTTTTGGAACCAGTGAAAAGAACATAGCAGAACATGGTGATCCAGCCCCAGACTGGAAAGTGACCCTGGGGTCAAGCCAGCAGGGGGCAGTGTCGGGATTGCCCAACAGAGCTCCGTAATTAATTTAGTTTTAGTCCATGTTGCTTTCCACTCTCACTTATTTCTTTGCTGTGGAGAGCACTTGAGCACAGAACCACAGGGGAGAGAAGCCTTTTCACCGAGGCGGCCCAGAATTGTTCTGCCTCTGCTCCTCTCAGGATTTGGTTGTTTTTCATCTTAATTATGCTCTTTGCATCAGTGGCTGGCGGGCACACAACCTTTAAAGGAGTTTATCTTAAAAACCCACTCTCTCCTGAGAGAAACAGTTTTATGGGGAACTGTGAGACTTCCAGGTGTGTGTGTGTGTGTGTGTGTGTGTGTGTGTGTGTGTGTGTGTGTTGTCTAGGAAGTGTGGGTGTGGTAGTGATTGCTTTTCCCATAACCTTGGGAAAGTCAGAGCTTGCTAGCATGAAATGGGGATACTTATTTGCCTCCTAGCCTTGAGTATCATCAACATGCAGACTTCTTACAATACCACTATCAAGTCTACTGGGGATAGTGTTGATATTGTGAAGGGGAGCCAGAACTTGTCAGTGGGTTAAACGGGTGACAGCACCATGAATTTAGCTTACATTTGTCTAACTTAATGACTAACTGTAACACATTCTTTTGGGTTAAGACTCTGAAGATCCCTGACTTAATGCAGATGTCATCCTGCAGAAATAACCATTTATAATGATCAACCATTAACATTTTAGTGTAAATTAACTCTTAAATGACTCAGTTACCAAGTGCAAGGGCTTCCCATATCTAGGAGAACTATTAGATAATCCATTTATTTACCTTTTGATTCATACATATGAGAATTTTTAAAAGCTGTGTATTCTGTCCTATGCAGGGAGACAGAGAGAAGGAGAAGACCTGGCCTCTTGGGAACCTAGAATCCCACAGGAAACAATAGGTATATTAAAAATAAATTATAGTAAGGTGCCAAAACAGGTGTCATAGACATAGCTGCACACTGATATTAAATGAAGCGGGGTTTGATGGACTGAGATTAGCTCCAAGGAGGAGATGAGATGTACACTGGATTTTTACTCTTGAAATTGCCCAGATGAGATTGGCATGATTAAATTCAGATGAATACTATAGAATAAATATTGCAGAAAGAAAAAAATGGGTGGACTGCAGGAACTGGAGAAAGCAGAAAGCTTGCGTTGAATGTAAGGGGATATCAACTGTGTAATTCTGCAATGATGATGCAAAGAGAAAGCCCTGCTTCTTCTTTCCTGCCTAACTGCCTGACTTCATTCTCTCCAGCAATGTTCATCTCTGGCTTGAGTTTTCTAGCTCCCACTCAATTCCCCCATTAGTTTTTGTGGGTGGGAATAATTCTCTGCCTACACCTAGTAGGTGCTTAATAAAAGTATTGAATCAGTGAACAAATCAATCATAAATAGACAGTCTTGAGCATATCTGCTAAGCTGAACTATTTCAGAGGCCTCGGTTTGGATTCTTTTGGTTAAAGTTGGTTTATCTCAAACCTGAAACTGGAAAGGAAAGGATATTCTAACAATAAATGCTACATTTTAATCGTTGGTCAATATTACCATTCTCTCCGTCTGTCATGATCATTCACACAGCCTCACTCAAATTCAGTCAAACACAGAAATTATTTCTTTTGCCATTTTATGTGGTTAGATGCTATGGAAAAACCAAACTAAAAAGATGTTACCCTTGCTTCCTGAAAACTTTAAATTAGTCGTTAGTTTTATATGGTGAGTAGTGAGGAATTTCCCCAGAAAGAAAGAAATTTCAGAATTATAAATGTCACCCAAAAGGCGTAAAATTTGGATTTCTTTACTAAATATCATTGTCATACCTTCTTAGGTTATAGCTTTCAGAAGTTGAACCATCTGAGAAAGAGGGTTAGATATTCCTACCCTTGTGTAATACTCTTTCTGGCCATGGATCCCTCCATTCAGCTATAGGCCAGGCAGAAGAAGGGCCCCTTAATACAACACAGGCACCAGGGGCTCCTGGAAGAATGCAGTGACTATTCTCTTGGAATTCCATGGGCCCAACCTGATCTATCCTAAAACTCCATGATGTGACTGAATATGCAGTCCCACCACTTCTACAAAAGGCCCTACCAATGGGAACTCAGCCTCCAGACGAATTTCCTGTTCTGGAGATCTGGGGTGCAGCCATGTCCTTGATCCAGAGCCCTAACCTTCAGCTCAGTTCCCAGCTGTGTATGAGGAATCTGCGACTGAGACCAATGCTAAGATGCCTTTGTAATCTGTTCTTCTCTCTCCCTGTTTCTCACTTATCAGGAAGGCGGAATTTTTAGACTTCTGCCAAATTCTCAAGAAGTTGACCTTCGAATCTGCACTGTCATTGACTCAGGTCTTTCTCTGCCCATCCAATGGCCAAGCCAGGAATCTGGACTGACTGTTGCAAGATGCCAGGAAAAGGTGGATGACAGCTTCCCATATACCATGATGATGACAATAACTGTGCCATCCCTCCAGTCTGCTCTCTCTGAGTGATTATAAGTTGAATAAAGCATATAGCACTGAGCTTTGTGATGGCTCTATAATTCAGTCAACATCCAGCACAACAGAATTGGAGGCAGAAAGTTGAAGAAACATTGAAGAAACAATGGACAAAATCAGACCCAGCCCAAGAGGTGAGGGCAGGGTCACTGGTGCTGGACAGAAGATGCTCAGGTGGAGTGGAACAACTTATAGGACTGGAACAGCATAGACCTCAAACCAGGAATTCAGGAGGAAAAAGGACAGCTGGACATAATTCTCATGCCTGAAATCTTGCCAGGTAAGCCCTTCCCAGTCATACTAAGGGGATGATAAATAAAGTGACATTTTATCAAGTCCTGTTGTTGGGGTGAGGTAGCTCTTTTCTGGGCTAGATCCAGCTTTTTCTTTCCCCAGAGAATGAGAATTGTGGTTGAACCAGGGTTAGCAGTTAGGGGTTAGGGCAAGAGCAGGGTTTGCACCCCATCCCACTGCTTCCTGACCTGGGGTAGGCCTACCACATCTCTGTGTGGTTTCCAGGCCTCCTTCTCATAGCAGGCCCTGCCCACCTGTTGCAGCCTCACCCCGTTTGCCTCTGCCTAACCCTTTCTGTATCCCCACCACAATCTGGGACAGCATCACAGTGACTTAGATTAATTAGTGATTTTTCTGCAGGTGACTCTGATTTTCTCATTATGCTAATATTTGCCTCCTTCTGTGTTTTTTTGGATGGAGATCTTGGGACTGGCGCACAGTAGGTCCTCTGTCATGTTTGTTGATTGATGGGTCAATGTTTCCTCTCCATACTACACTACTCACACACCTCTCCCAGCCCATGATAGTTGGGGGGGTGGGGTTAAATTTACCTTTTCTGTCTTCCATTAGAACTCTGCTTTGGTGTTGATTTTTTAAGCTGTCTTTTTGGTCACCTGAACTGACCCCAATGTATAAAAAATGCCGATAGTACCATGCACCTCCTGGGTATAGAATTGGTTTTATCTGTGTATCATATTTGTAATTTCCTTTGGGTCATTTTTCTGGTAGTAACATATTTTAAGACCTAGCCAGGCACAGTCTGGGACCATTGGGATGAGGAAGACTTAGTGTGAATAAGATTCAATGCTGTCCATGGGAGGGATAACAGAGGCCCGGGGCCACTGAGCTACCCATGGGAAGTTCCAGAAGGAGATTCAGGCCTGTGAGTAAAACTCAGTGGCACACTGGCACCATAGTCATAGGCCACGTTTCAGTCATAGGGGCTGAGTCAGCAAAGGGTACTGGGACAAATAACACTCATGCATAGAAATGGAAAGTGTCTCTAGGTACTGAGACAGCCAATAGTGAGGGACACACCCTTTGGCCAAGAGCCAAAAAGCATTCCATCCTGGGAGGGACTGGGATGGCTTCCTTCCTTCCTTCCTTCCTTCCTTCCTTCCTTCCTTCCTTCCTTCCTTCCTTCCTTCCTTCCTTCCTTTCTTCCTTCCTTCCTCCTTCACCAAAATATTAATGAACATTCCAGTAGCTCTGTTGGGTCCTGGGACAATCTGGATACAAACAGATGATACTCTTAGAGCTTGGAGGGGAACAGACTAAAACTAATGAAGAAATTCATGAGATAATTACAAATTATGAAAAGATATTTGGAGGAAAGATTCATAGAGAAGAAATAATTGGTGGCGGGGGTGTGTTGGAGAAGCACTTAAAGTATGGAGAACAGAATTTAGCATGGGTGGCTAAGAAAGCCGAAACTTGAAGGGTGAAGTGGAGCTGGCAGGTTTAGAACACAGAAGAGAGAAATCTAGTAGAGAGAACAGCATATGTAGAGGTCCCGACTAGGGAATCGAACCCACAACCTTTTGGTGTATGGGATGAAGCTCCAATCACCTGAGTCATCAGTCCAGGACAGAAGCTTTGTTTATTAATTAGGTGCCTGGTCTGGGCCTTTATTTAATTATTCCCTCTGTCCTTTACTTATTTGTCTTCCTCCTCCTACTCTTCACCTGCCTCCCACCACTCCTCCTCCTCCTCCTCCTCCTTCTTCTCCTCCTCCTCCTTCTTCTCCTCCTTTTTCTATGATCTGTGTGTCAGGCCCTGTCTCAGATCTGCCGAGTAAGATGTGGACCTTACCATCAAGTAGTTCATGTGGTAGCACTGGAGCTACACAGACAGCCACCTGTAGTTTGGGGGAGGTGTTCCTGATGAGAGACAGAAGAGGCCAACCCAGCAAGTAGGTCAGGGAATGAGGGTTTTGATGCCTGAGCTGAGCCCCGAGGAATAGGAAAGTGAGGTCGGGCATTCATAGAGCAGAATGGGAGCCAGGCACATGTGTGAGGCTAGCAGCTATTGGATGCTAAGCCTTAAAATGTGGCACTGGGCTTGCAATCACCCCTCTGCTTCAGGCCATTCTTGGTCCTGAGTTCCATGGCAGGGTTGGGCTTGAATGCACAGTGGTGATGGCAGGAATCAAGGGGCCAGCAGTGGGGAAGGAATGGGGATGCGGGCTGGGTCTAATAGGGACAGCAGACAGTCCTGGTGTCTGCGTCTACATCCTCTGCCCAAGGCTCTGCAGCTTATGCCGTGCCTCTCCCAGCAGACCATGGACCCCTGAGTCATAGAGTCAGTGCTGGCAGACGCCGAGGCAGAGCCCCAGGACCTCTTTGCTAGAAATAGGCTCTCAATTCCCCCCAAACAGATTGTGTCCTGAGGGCCGAGGGATGTGAGTGTGTCATTCCACTGCGCTCTCTCTCCATGTGCTGGAGATGGAGGTGGGGCAAGAGAGAAAGACTCAGGAAATGTGTAAATTTATCCTGGCCTCGCCTCAAGGAAACCCAGTTACCACCAATCCATCAAAAATGAATTTGAGTTTGGATAACATTAGCGTTTAAGGCAATTGCTCTTCTCTTGTATTGATTCTCTGTGGGTTGAGATGGAAAACACTTTTAGAAATGTCGTCTTCGGTTTCTTTAATCTGCGTGGCCGCAGGGAGGAAAAGGCTGTTGTCACTCGTGCTAATAACCACGAGGAACATGAATTCTAAAGTGCTTAGCTGGAAAATGAATTCCAGAAGCCCAGCCCTGGTCGGGCCTCCAGGGGAGTTATTTCCTCAAAATTCAGTCCTTTTTCTTTCCTTCCAGGGAGTTGCCTCAGGTGCAGAACCACTTGGGAAATATTTGGTAAAAAACGAACAAGCCGAAGTGAGGATTCCCAGAAAGGGAGGAGTCAGCTTGGGGTGGGGGTCCTTATTGTCAATTTCAGGGTGAGGGGAGAGATGTGTTGGATGGAAAACGGGAGGAGAAAGGTTTGTAGCATGGGGCACTGCTCAGGTAAGGGAGAGATCTTGGGGCAGCCAAGTCTGGGTGTCTAAATGCAGGGAAGCTGGCTACCCCCTAAAGGGAGCTCTGGTCTTGCTGAAGGATTTCATGTCTCTTTGTAGTTGGGGGCTGAGCTTTCCCGAAGACCCAATGGTTGAAGTCTTGTGTCCCCACCCTCTGACTGCAGGAGAGAAAGGCAGGGGAGGTAAAAACTGGGAGAGAATGGAGGTCAGCAGCTCTTTTCCATCAGAACTCACCGTTTTTCCCCTGGCAACTAGCAGAGCCCTTGGGGGTGTTTTGTATAAATGTGAGCTATATTTGCATGAAGTGTTGGCATGGTTTGCAGTGTCTTCCAGAGGAGCAACCTGTCCCGTGGCCCTTTTCCGTTTGTCACCTTAGGGTTGTCACTTTGCACCTCTCTTCTTTCTTACCACCCACTTGTCCTGACCCCAGATGGGGAGGGTGATGACAGCTGGATGGACCTGTCTTCCCAGCCACTAAGAGGGTCCAGGTTCTGTCTCCCTCAGGGAATGCCCTTCCCTTTCCTCTTCCCAGGCCTCTGTCAGCCCTCTGGGGGCAGCCATGCGCCTCCAGGGCACACCTTGTTGTCACCAGAAGTGATTTGGTTCTAACAATTATGATCTGGGTCTCCATTAGCCATCTGCCTTTGAGCTCTGCCTTTGTGCATGGTAGATTCAGACCTCAGCATGCGAACAGGAGCCGGAGGTCTGGGAGTTGGGCCTCTCCTGTTGCATTGTTCCGACTCTAAGGTAGATGTGAGTTGCTCAGTTTACATTAGGCATTGGGGTTTATTTTATATCATGTGAGGCCACGTAGGCACATGTGGAACCCCTGGGACAGGAACCTAGGAGAGAGCAGGGGCTGGCTGAGGCCTGTGGTGGATTGGGCTGGGGGTCTTTCAGATTCTAGGTCAGCTCTGGTGTCATCTGTCTGCTTGTGCTGAGGAAATCTTACATGGTCCCCCTGCTTCTAACACTGCAGTTTTATGTTGGTGTGTCCATTTGTCCTCCTGGCTTAAGGCTTCTGATGTCTAGTGCAGTGCCTGGTGCATTCTTAACACCTAATAACCCATTCGTGGAATAAGTAAGTGTGTACTAGCTAGGTCCATAATGAAAATATATTTTGTCCACCTACCTAGATTATATGGATAGTTAGCATAGGAACCCTATTTAAAAACTCTCTGACACCTAAGAAACAGCTAGACAGTTGGAGATTATTAAATACTTACTCTGCTTGGTAATAAACTGAGAAATAGAACAGAGACATTAGAGGGTATGACCTACCAGCCTTCCTAATGGTAAAGGACTTCAGGTCAGCTTGTCTAGTAGGAGATAATTAGATATTTGAGTGAGGAACCTGAGCATATGGAACAAGGGACTGAAGAAACACAACAATATCTTATTCCAGGGCCCTCATGGGCAGAGCATAGGCCGACTTGACTAGAAGGAGAAAAATGACCCTCTTAAACCTCATTAACTCAAACTCTACTAATTTAGAGTAAGCAATCACTCAGACCCACAGAGCTTAGTTTTGCTTTTCCAGTTTGAAAAATGTATCTGTAAAGTTAGTGAGCTGTGTCAGAGGGAAGCAGGAAGTGGATATGGGGAAAGAATCCAGCTGATCACTGACCGCCAAGCATAGTCCCAGTTTCAGTGTTCAAAACATTCTCCCTGATTTCCTGTTCCATAGGGTTCAGGCCTCTCTTTTTGCGCCACCCCCATTATAGCCTTTACAGAGTCAGCAGACTGGGGAACCCTGGAGGACAATGCCCCTGGTGCTTATTCTCTGTATCCCCAGTTCAGAGCCTGCTTAATAAATATTTGTTGAGTAAATAAATAAAGCAAAGCTTCCACCAAAGTCTTTACATGAAAATGATACTGTGTTTATTTCAAACAGGTGTTATCATAGGAATAAGGTTTTATAGTTTTTAGCCAAGTCCTGGACAAATTTGGTCTCTCAAACCTAGTATTACCACTATAGAGTCAAAATTGAAACGACAACTCGATGATAAGATTAAAGCCCATAGCTTTTGAGTAGTTAACTTATTGCTAATTATATACTTAATGTTGTGTTGCACTTTCTTACAAAGGTGTCTACCTGCCCTTACTCTGGAATCCAGGTCATGAAGAAGGAAATGAGTAAATGAATGAGTGAGTGAATGAATGAATCCCTTGTGTGGTTCAGGTCCTTCATCTCATGTTGTGGCCAGGTTGCCTCCTGGTAGGATTGGGTGCACAGAGGGAAGCTATGATGGGATTTAGTGTCTTGGACAGGCCCAGCTAGGTAGAGGACAGCTCTGGGTGGGTAAACCCAGGGAAGAGAAGGTGGAAGGCCAGCTTTACAAGAGAGACCTTATGGTGAAGTGCTGAGGAGCAGCTAGATAATGTCCTGACAAAGAGCCTCAGGAAAGTCCTAGAAAGGGCAGGAGAAGGGATCATGTGTCCGCAAACCAACGACCTAGCCAGCAGGTTGCATCCCAGGAACATTGGCAGGTCTCAGGGTCCTGACCTTATGCCCACAGAGCTGCTGTAGTTCAGAGCTAGGAACCCAGTCCTGGAGGTGTAGAGTACAGGGCATGTCTTTAGGTGCAAAGATAAGGACATGGATGAGTTTACCAGAATCAAGATGGGTATTATGTGGTCTGAAGAATAAGTTGTAGCCCAGTTACTAGTACTGGGACATGAAGCCAAGGCCATACTGGGGCAGAAGTGACTTGGAGCTGAGTTCTCTGAGTAACACTCTACAATTCTTTCAATTCCCTTTGGTAACAACATATCTTTAGAGAAGGGCTGAATTGAGCAGAGTGCAGTAAAGAATTTCTAGGCGTCAGAGGTGGGACAGTGCCAGAATTGGAAAACTAGTCAAATTGGACAAACCCTTCTGCTGAGGACTAGAATAAATGAACAACTACAACAAAAAGGAACAGTTTGAAGATATTGGAAATCTAACAAAATTGTGGAGAATTACTCAAGAGAAGATAAAAATCCAGAGATGTACCATTGGTAAATTACTTCCAACTTGGGTTGTGACTTTGAAAGGGTATACTTTAGGTATAAAGGTGAAAGTAAGTACAGGAACCATCTCAAGACTCCAGTCTAATTTGAGTCATTGGATGGCCCAGAAATCCTTGATACCTGAAACTGGATTAAGTTAATCCAAGATGGTTATTGTTCTCAAGTGTATGGCAAAAGCAAGTAAAAATCCACATACTGAAATATCAGGCACAGACTTTTAAATAATTATATTTACATTTTTAAAACAATTAAAACAAGATGGAAATTTCAACAGAGAACAATAAATATGAAATTGATATAATGTATTTAAAAATTAGTTATATAGAGATTGTTGGGGAAATACTCTAAGTTAAGAACTTTATGGAATGGTTTACTTGAGATTAGACTTAATTGAAGAGAGTTAGTGAGCTGGAATATAGATCAGAAGAAAATATCCAGAATGAAGCCTAGTCATATAAGAGGTAAAACATCAGAGAAAAAGGCAAGAGACATAGAAAAAAGAGTGATATGTTGTACCTCATGTTTAATTGGATTCCCAGAAATAGAAGAGAGAATAACATACAAGAGGTATATGAAAAGATCCTCAACATCATTAATCATCAGGAATATGCAAAACAAAACCATAATGAGATACCACCTTACGCCTATTAGGATCACCATTACTAGTATATAAAAAAACAAAACAAAACAAGTGTTAGTGAGGATGCAGCAAAATTGGAAGCCTTACACACTGTTGATGGAAATGAAAAATGATGTAGACACTATGGAAAATAGTGTTGAGATTTCTCAAAAAATTAAAAATAAAACTACCATCTGATCCATCAATCTAACTTTGAGATATTTATCCAAAGGTATTAAAATTAGGATCTTGAAGTGACGCTTTGCATTCTCATGTTCATTGCAGCAATATTTACAATAGCCAAGATGTAGAAGCAACTAAATGTCCAATGATGCACTAATAAAGGAAATGTGGTATATACATACAATGGAATATAATTCAACCTTAAAAAAGAAGAAAATCCACCCTGGCTGGTTTGGCTTAGTGAATAGAGCCATTGGCCCATGGACTGAAGGGTCCCATGGATTAGATTCTGATCAAAGGGCACATACTTTGGTTATAGTCTAGCCCGGTCAGAATGCATACGGGAGGCAACCAATCAATGTGTCTCTCTCCCTATCTCTCTCCCACCCTTCCACTTTCTCTAAAAATCAATGCAAAAATATCCTCGGGTGAGGACTAATACACACACACACACGAAGAAAATCCTGTCATATGAGACAACTGGGATGAACCTTGAGGACATTATATGTTAATTTAAATAAGCTAGTCACAGGAGGACAAATACTGCATGATTCCACTTATATGAGGCATCTAAAGTAGTCAAACTCATAGAAACAAAGTGATTGCCAGGGTCTGGGGGGAAGGGAAAATGGGGAGTTGCTGTTCAGTGGGTATAAAATTCTAGTTATGAAAGTTGAAAAAGTTTTAGAGATCTGCTGAATAACATTATGTTCATAGTTAATAATTTTCTCCTGTACACTTTTACAATTTATTAAGAAGGTAGATGTTATGTTAGGTATTCTCACCACCCCCCAAATCATCAAACCACATCTAAATCTGATTTTGTGAAAGAGATGGAAAGAAGATTGGATGAAAGTGTCCTAGATTAGTTTAAGGTTATAAAAAGTCACAGAGAGTCCTTGAGCCCAAATCAGTAGAGTTAAACTATTAGGAGTTGGAGCTTAGTCAGACTTGTGCTCCCTGTAAGTCCAGGAGGAGCATTCTCATGGCTGCCAGAGCAAGAAAGGAAAGGCAGGTGGGATTCTGTCCCTAGTGCCTCTCCAGGTAGGGAACTCTGAATGCAGGCTAACTTCCTCTTTGCCCTTCTGCATTGTAGTCTGATTGTTTCCCTGTGTATCTTGTTTTTTGTGTGACAGGGAGCTCCCTTAGGAACCTGTTCTTTATCTCTGCCAGATCATCCATGAAGTTAACCTGTCATTAAAGCTGCAACCCTATGATCTTAGCTGCCCACATCCTGCCAGCGTTGGTGAGGCTCTCCTGAGGTTCCTGGTCTCGGTGCACTCCAAGGCATTCTTCGAATTAGACTGTGAGGCAGAGAGGGAGGCTCTCAAAGGCAGTATGGAAGGCCTGTGCTGTTTCATTCTGACAATGTAGCTGCTGAGACCATGTGCCATGGTCGGGTAAGAGCAACCCCAGAATCCGTCTTGGTGTGATTGCATCTGGCTCTGTTCTAGAAGAGAAGGGAAAGGAAGTCTAGGTTCTGAACATTGGTTCTGGTATGTTTTTTCTCAGTTCCCTGAGCCAGCCCCATTGAATATAACATCCCCTTTTGGACCTCAACTATTTCCCTACCTGTCTCTCCCTGCCTGCCCTGTGGAGGGCTCCTGATGTCTGGGAGCAGGACTCACACATTTTTCTTCTCTTCCCTCCCTACAGGGAAAGCCATAGAACCTTCCCTTTCTTCACCTCTCAACTCAGCCCTCATTGTTCCCAAGGCTCACTTGAATCCTCTTACAGGAAGCATTTCTGGCTTACTTCAATCAAAGCTTGTCATCCCTATGGCCTTGCAGTGTGAACGCATTACACAGGGTCTCTGTTGTTGTCTGATCATTTCCCTGTGTCTCTTGCCTTTCATTAAATGAGGACCTCTCCAAGGAATCTGTTATTTATCTCTGCCAGACTGTCCAGCACGTGACAGGGCCCCTTTTACACACAATACACTTCAAATGAACAACCAATAGGACTCAATGGGGTCAGGATTGAAACTGATGGTTACCTTCCGAGTCTGGTTGGGAGAATTACATGAAGAGAAACCTCTAGAAGCAAAGCTAGTTTTAGGGGAAGATAGTAGCATAGTCAACCTGAGACACTTGAGAAGCATGTGGAACGTGCAGGTGGAGAGTCCTACAGCAAGAGGGGCTACAGATGTGGGAGTCCTCATTATGGGGTGGAGATTTTTACTCTTACTAATACGCAGTTACTCAGCATAGCGTTGGTCTACTCTTGAAACAGTTGGGAGCAGGTATCAGGCAAAACGGTCTCCTCAGAGAGTAGCTAATCTCTGCAGAAGATGAAACATTAATGTGCCAAACAATAACCTAAGATTATTTAAATAAAAGTCCAAGATAAAAGAAGTGATGTGCAACCCAGTGAGAGATACAGGGATGAAGTCCTACTTGTTCCAAAGAAGGAGAACACATTTTAGGCTGGGGAAATCCAAGGTACAAATTTATGCTGATCTTTAAAATTGAAAGCAAAGAGGAGAAAATCCCAGGTGAGTGCAATTCATTAGCAACATGTGAAGGTGGGAGTGTGCAAATCAACTTTGGAGATATTCAGAAATGTCCAGGATATTCCAGTTATAGGGAGCTTCCAGGATAAGGCCATAGTTACACCAGGGAGCCTCACATATCTGACTTAAACATATCTTTGTAAAAAGCGGCAAAGGTGCCTGGGCTAGAAGGCATGGGCTGGGCTCCAGTGCTGCACCACTACTAGTGGTGTGACCTTGAAGAAGACATTTAATCTTCCTGAGTCCCTGTTTCCCATTTGCAAAACCAATTTCTGTCTATGTTAAAGGACTTTTGTGAAGATCCAAAGAGAAAACATTTGTTAAAAGTCCTCTAAACATAGCAGTTCATGGATGTTGGTTATTATCACTATTTCTGGCATCTTTAATATACACAGTGCCTTCTCCATTGTTTGAATTCCTAAAGCCATCTAATGTTTGTATCATTAATTTTGACCTCCCTTAACCACATGTCATTATCTCTTAATTGTTTCATGAGTTTGTAGGAGCTTCTTAATTAGATAAAAACTCACTGTGGGCAAGGGTTTTGTCTTAGACCTTCATTGAATGCTCAATATTGTGAGCACACACTAGGTGATCAAAATATTGTTGCAATAATGGATTTTTATGTCCACGATGACCAAAGTAATCCCAAAAAATTTCCCAGGGGAAGTAGATATCAGGTTGACATTGACGGATGGGTAAGTAACGACAGATAATGTTCAAGAGGCAGAATGGCCGGTGAGGGGAATGATGTGAGCATAGTGGCAGGTTTCTTTTTTTAAAAAACTTTTCCGGATGACTGATTCCTCTAGAACATTCCATCAGGTTTTGAAGTCATTTATCACCCTGGTGCTTTGTGAGAAAACCAAGTGAAACAAAACCAAAAGAGAAAATATCCATTCAGCAGCTGGACAGCTCAGTTATTTTTAGGGACAGGAGAAAAAGCCAGTGCTTGGGACTCAGCAAAACATCCCACTCTGTTTGGGGTTGACCCAGTCCCTGGAAATACACGGGTATAAGCATTTTCTCTGCTGCATCTCTCTAGCACATGTGTATTTGAAGGGAAACTCTATCCATCTGTTTCTAATTCATTTACATTGAAGTCATCAAAAAAGCTGTTGATGCATTCTTTGCCTGGCCAAGTTCTCCATGAGTTTTCAGGAAACCCAAATATACTGTCGAGTTCTTTCTGGTATCCCAAGGTTATTGGGTTTTGTCTTCACTGAGAACCCAAGGAGAGTGGAGAATGCTCTAAATTGGCCTCATCCCAAACCTGTAAGCTCTGCTCTGCCTTTGTGGAATGTCAGTGGCTCTCAGAGTCTGACCAGCTTGGAGTGAGAACAAAGTAAAAGGCAACCCTGAGGTCTCAGATCTCCTCTCCTTGCTCCAAGCAGAAGCTAAGGATGGCCAAGGAGAGGGAGAAAAGTGCTTTATAGGCAATTTGTCCATTAGACTAATTATGGGATAAAGAGAGTTTTAATTCTAGGTACTGTGTGACCTTGGGCAAAAGAAGTTCCTTTCTATTTTTCAATTCCCCCAAAATAGTAGGAGAATGATACTGCAACTTTTTATCCATTTCCTATAGATGGCTTGCATGGTTGGTGTGTGGTTTGTGACTTAAGAAATAAAGATATCACAGTAAGAAATTATTGTTTTCCAGACACCCAGACAGCAGTCCTAACCCCCTTAAATAGAGTGTGTTCAGGGTATCCCATCTCTAGTACTGAGCATGGACAATGCTGAATCATCTGTCCTCATTCATTCTTAGGTTTGGTGAGTCCTTAGTGATGGTTACTGACTCACTGAATGGGTTGGATTGTTGATAGCTGAGTTCCCCAGCCTCTTCGTTCAATAAATACACTTGGGCAGACCTGGAAGGAGAGTTGTGTCCCTGACAGTATACACATAGGTAATACCCAGTTGGAGAAGATACATGTATGCACTTTCCAGCGAATTGAAGGCTAAAAAGAAACTTGGGAGCTCACAATCCTCCTCTTTATTTTAAATAAGAGGGAGGTTGGGTTCCAAAAGGCAAGGTAATGTGCCTAGTACTTATCAGACACTGATTTTATGGCAGTCCTGTGCAAAGTGTGGTCATATTTAGCAGCACTGGATGGAAGATATATTATCATCTCCATTTTGCAGATGAAGCAATGGGTGAAAAAGAGGCTGATAACTGGCCAAACTCACTTAGTGAGTGAGTTATGACCTAGAATTTGAATTCAGCTCTGTTACCTTCAAAGGCCAGTTGTCACTCAGCTGGCTAATGAGGAACCAGAACATGGCCCCCTGGATTTCCCAGTGAAAGAATAATTTGGAATGTAGAGTTTGAGTTGTACCTCCAGTTTTCATGCCTTGCCTCTACAGCACCTTCCACTGTTTGATTGATCCACCAAGGGATTAGCTGCCTGGGGAGAAGAGCCCAGTGGCAGAGGTAGAGAGGGTGATGAGAGGGTAAAATGGGGCGAGGGGAAGCTGAATCTTCCCCTGAGGAGACTGTGAATGGTAGCTCCTGTGGGTGGCCTCCAAAGACTATGTGGCCACCACAAGAGAGCAAGTGAGCTACGGTTTAGAAGCTAGGGATAGTGATGGCCAGTCAATTCAAAGGAGGACCACAAGAACACCACACCTATCAAACTTTCTATCTTTTATATTTATCATTTTTGCCCCAACACACCAAGGGTAGAGGGTAGAGTGAAAGATGTCCAAAGAGTAGACCAAGCTCCCCCTCTCATCTGCTCATCCTTTGGTCCAGTGCTGGGGAAAGGGAGGAGATGATGCCTTATTGGATATATGGTGGAGTTCTTAACAAGGCTCAGATCATCTGTGCTTTTAATAATTGGATGTGATAAACCAGCAGCAAGATATGCCTGGATTGTCATTATGTTTGGGAAGGGGGATTCGACAGAGCCTCTTTGAAAATAGGGATTGGAGAAAAAGCAAATCATTTTATGTCTGTGCCCCATGAGTTACAACTCTTCAGTGGGCTGATTATCTTCCTCTCTTTTTCCATCTATCCAATGGAGGGAATATGAAATGGAGTGTGTCCTTAGGTAAGAACCCTCCTCTCCTTTTGAGCACTTTTGCTTGTGCTTGCACGCCCTGCTTTTGGCCAGAAGAACAAGACCCAAATACTGCAATACTGCCAGGAGGCTCTTCTTCCCAGATGAGCTACTCAGCACCATAATGTCCACACAAGGAAAGGAGGGAGGAAGGGCTGGAGAGAGAGAGAGAGAGAGAGAGAGAGAGAGAGAGAGAGAGAGAGAGAGAGAGAAAGAGAGAACCTGGAGGGAAGGGATAAGGTGTAAGGGACAGTGTGGAGGTGAGAAATGCAGCAAAGGGCAGAGAAAGAGGTGGGAAGAGTAGAATGAGCAGAAGGGAATGAAAGAAGCAGGGAGAAGACTGGAGTGGAAGGGCAAGTAGGGGGTCGGGCAAGAGGCATGGGTTTTGGGGTCAGAGCTAGAGCAGCTTCCTGCTAGGCCTGCTGGTCAGCCAGCTGCTGGAACATCTGCATCCTGGTGGGGGTGTTTCCAAATGGAGCTGCCTCCTCTCTGGACTTCTGCCCCACACATTTGTGTGCCTGCCCGGTTATGCCCCTGCCAAAGTGCTTGCTTTTCCTCTTACTAATCAACCACTCATGCCCAAATAGCTAAATCAGCTCTGGACATAGGCAGTGGGTTAGCTATTGGGAAACCCTGGGGTCAGCCAGGGGCAGAAGTGTTTCTTCTTGGACATGATGATGCCAGGCACAAGAGGAGCTGACTGGCCGGACCAAGGCTGCCCTGTCTCCCTCTTGAATAACTGAGTTTATGAAAAGAGCTAGGAAATGGGAGTCAGAGCTGGAGGACAAAGGGACTATGTGGGAGTCAGGGTTGGGGGACAGAGTCACTATGTGGGAGTTGGGATTGGGGGACAGAGTCAGTGGGTGGGAGTTGGGATTGGGGGACAGAGTCAGTGGGTGGGAGTTGGGATTGGGGGACAGAGTCAGTGGATGGGAGTTGGAGATGGGGCACCAAGTCACTGTCATCTTGGTGAGCTGTGAGTCTTCTTGAGTTTCAGTTCTGTCATCGGGGAAGTAAGGGGCTGAGTCATTTCTGACCATTTTGGATCTTAGTGTAGCATTCTTTGCTATCTGGTTCCTGCATTTGGTAGAGAGAATTCAGATGAAAGTTGAAAGCTGTTACCCTCTCGTCAATGCCTTTCATCTTTCTGCAGCATTGCAAGCCTGTGGTGTGGTCCCACTAGGGGGGACCCTGCAGTGATACCTTCCTGGGGGTGCCAGATGGTTTGCTGTGTCAGGGCCAACCTTCAGCCCCAGTAAGGAGGAAACACTTGTCCTCCAGGCATCCCTGGCTTCTATGGTGTCCTCTTAGTTTCTTTTGGGGTCCCCTATCTCCAGGTGTCACCCTCAGGCATCTGCCCCACTCTGCCTCTCAGCTAACAGATAATTAATCTCTGCTAACTGCCACAAGACCTGGAAGGTTCCAAGTGCTAATTTGATGAAAAGAGGTCCTTGTTTAGCTCTTCCCCAGGACATCTCACTTTTAAAGGGCATTCTGCTCTTTCACCAGTTGGCTGTTCTCCTGGTCCTTCCTTTTCCTACCCTGCCTTCTTCTTTCCCCTGATCCCAATGTACTTGAGGAAGATATCCTTGGGGAAGTGGGGGCTCACTTATGTGGTGTGGGAGGTGATCTCTGGGGACCTGCTCAGCCCCATGCTTGTCTAGTGGGCAAAGCCTGGCAGGGGGAAGCCTGGATGATGCCATAAGTCAGCTCCTGTTGGTCTCATTCTAGAGGAGCCCCTGTAATTGAACTTCCAGGTTTGGCCACAGCGAAACTGCTGGTGAAGTCATCGTTTCAGGCCTAGCCAGTCCTTCCTGAATCCTCCTGCCCTAGTGGGGAGCCCTCCCTCCCTCAGGTTCTTTACTCTCACTCACCCTGCCAAGATCCTCTCAAGAGTAGTGGTGGTGATGGAAGGGGGTTAGAGTTCAGCCCTCCCTGCAGCATTGCACATTTATGACACTAAACGAAACTGACGAAGATCCCCACCTGATATTCAGGCCTCTCAATCTATTCATGGCAGCAGGTTTAGGTTTGCAGGGCCCCTTGAAATCACCCACTATTAGTATCCTTTAGTTTTGGCTGCCTCAAAGCTCTCCACAAACCAGGAATTTTTGGGTCCTCAGATGAGCAGTGGGACTTGGGGGGAGACACTGAAAAGGTGTGTCTGAGCATTGAGGATGATCCCTGGTGAAGGAAGCAACTATGGGATTCACTGCCCCCAGAGGGCAGTGCAGGTGGATATGTAATTAGATGCCACAGGGATATTTATATGCGTTCTCGACATAAATCCCACATATCAGAGTGGACCTGCAGAGCAGGAAGAGAATTGCTATTTGTTGAACTCCTACTTCTTTCCATTTCATAATTCATCCACCCCTTAAACCAATCCTACTGGGTGAACATTATGATGTCCCTCTTACAGATGAGGACACTGGGACTCAGATTATGAAAATAAGCCCAAGATTGCACCACAGCAAAATGGCAGAGCTGGGATTTTGAACCCAGGATTTTAAGGAGAATCTGGAATGTTTGGATCCTGACTGCCTTGGGGCAGTGAGACGGGAACAACCTGACACTGCCTGCTCTCTGCTCCCCGTGAGTTCCTCATTACTCACAAGTTGGATTCTTCTTGCATTTCAAGCCAGCTCCCAACTCAGCCAGCCCTTCTGAGAAGGTCACCCATCTTCCTTGTAACATCCTTTCCTTTCTACCACTGTCTTGAGCTACTGCCGTGCACACAGGAAGACCAAAGTCTTCCTCATGTGGGGCTCCTTCCTGTGTTGGGAGCTCCTGGATGGCACAGACAGGGTTTTCATAGTGTCACTCCTTGACCACTCTTGCTAACGTGCATACTGGTAGAGAAACTGAGTGATAACTAGCAAAGCGCCAGGGATTTCTCCCAGGCTCTTGTTTGCCTGTCTCTGACCAGAACCAGCTTTTCTGAAGGTAGGGATTAATCTTTTCTGATCTTAGCTGTATTCTCACTGAAGACAGCAAAGTGCAGAAGAACAGCTGGTTGCCCACATAGCCTGGTGCTGCCACACAGTCCAACATCCCTGTGCTTGACACCAGAAACTTGCCGGTGTTACTTCCTTTGCCCTCATCTGTATACATCAAGTTTCCCTAGGACATGGTGCTGGTGTAAATGGAGTCACATTCACTATGGCCACCTGCCATAGACTTGGTCTCTCATCTATTTTATGTCATCCTTCTACCAAGTCACTTAGCTTCAAGATGGCATTTCATGTGCACTTTCCTCTAAGTCTGGTGAGAGGCCCCACCCGTCAGGCATAGCTTGCACAAGCGTTGGGCACCCCTCCTTCCTCTGGGCACTGCTGCCTCCCTGCTCTCTGAGTCCCATGTCTCACTTTAGCCCTGTCTTGATCCCAGCAAGCTAAAATTGGGAACCTGCTACTCTAACTCATGTGCCCCTTTGTCATCTCCTCTGTGCTCTTTCTGCCTCCAGGCAATTTTGTGTCCTTTCTCTAGCTGAGTGAGTGAGTAGAGATGTATGCCTGTGTTGTAAAGTCTGGTGGCATCTTCCCTCTGCTCCAACCAGCTAAATCCTACTCCCCTTCAAGTCCCATCTAAGCCTCACTGCCTTGAGAATATTTTATTGTTCAGCCCTGCACCATAGCTCTCTCTGTTCAACTCCTACAACCACCAATACAGTCTTGTGACCATTTTACTTGTGCTATAGATGGAATGTTTGTGTCTTCCCAAAATTCATTTGTTGAAACCCACCCCACAATGTGATTGTATTTTGAAGTGGGACCTTTGGAAGATGATTAGGTCATGAGGGTGGAGCCCTCACGAATGGGATTAGTGCCTTTATGAGAGGCCCCAGAGCACCCCCTTTTCCCTTCTATCATGTGAAGTCACTGTAAGATGGCTATGAACCAGGAAGTGGGCCACCACCAGACACAAATCTTGGACTTTCAGCCTCTAGATTGTGGGCAACAAATTTCTGTTATTTCTAAACCATCCAGTTAATGGTCATTTATTATAGCAGCATGAATGGACTAAGACAACCTGAAGTTGTTCTCTGCCTAGTGTTATTCCTTCCCATCTAGACTGGGTGCCCCTTGAAGTCTTAGAGTATTTCCTTTGCTTCACTTGCTTCTCATAAAGCATTCATCCCTTGACAGGTGCTCAGCAAACCTGTGATGCCTTATTGGGCACAAACAGGGACATAGCTGATGTGGGGCTGGTAGGTCCCAGCAGCCTAGTTTCCTCTTGTGATTAGCCCCTTTCTGTGTGCTGCCTTAAAATCCTAACTTAGTTAATTAAGATGCACTAAGATGGACGGGGAACTGGCATCTGCTTGCAAACCACACTCTGTTTGGCCCTGCCCTTGTCTCCTCAGCCACCGGTTGGCAGCTCTACAAGTGAGAGTGCCTGCTGGTCCCTTCCAGGTGTTGCCACTCCACCTCTAAGGAGGAAGATTTAGTTGTGTGTATTTTGGCAAAGATTTAAAAGCAGCAATAAATAACAAAAAATCCAGCTTACCATCCTGCATATTTTATAACTCCATCTAATAAAGAAATAATCCAAGATGGCACCTGCTAAGAAAACTTAGTTTATTGAAATATGACTGTAATATAGAAAAGATGGCTAATGCGCTAGGCCGAGAGATATTAATGCTCTACACTTCAGCTGGTGTGTTTAAAAGAAGTCTCTCATGTATTTTATTTTATTTTATTAGGAGCCATATCATTAGCTTTTAAAGACATTGTGAGTGAGAGAGAGAAGAGATTTGAACTATTGGAAAAAAAACACCCCAAACCCTCAGCAACTCAACCTGCCTTTCTCTACATACAAAACAAACAAACCAAAAAAAAAAGGTTTTTTTTCATAAACATTTTTTTCCAGCTGGGATATTAGGACAGTATATTAAATTCCCCCAAAAGGAGGCCCTAGAACTATTTACATAATAATGTCTCCACTGTGGTTGTGACAGATGGGCTTCACTGACACAGACATACTGTTAGGGGCTTAGCAATAGATTAAAAAAACCGCCACAATACTGTGTAACATAATAAAAGTGTATTGTAATGTACATCATAACTTGTGGCCAAGGTTAAATTTGCAGTCGAGGTATGGAAGTCGTATTCCATTATACAAAATAGATGTTACACGGAAAGGCATTAAAGATGAGTTGCCTCAACCATTTATTTTTAGTTTATATTTTATTCTATTTTCCTGGGCTCTATTTATGCAATATTTCTTAAATCATATGAAATGACATCGTTCTATACCCCTACCCCCATCTCTGAGTGAGGGGCAGCCGGGGGGGGATCTAGAGATTCTCTTAGCTTTGTGGATTCATGTTTCAGGGGCCCTGAGACCTAGCTCTACTGGAAAATGGCTAGTTGTGTGTATCTAGTGTTGCTTCATTCAAAGCTTCTTGCTGGAGCTTAGATGAACAGTGGCCTCTGAAAGAGGCCTCCTTTGGTTCATGTGGAGTCTTTGGAGACAAGCTGTATAGTTCTAGGGACTTTCTCCACCCTATCAAGGCATGGACATGAGAGCAGAAACCAGTGGGAGCCATTTATACAGGATGGACTGTGGGCACCATCCCAGGTAATCCTGTCTTTCTTGTCCAGAACTTGACCATGGACCTCAGCTTGATGGTCCCACGGAGCACACATGGAGTAGGAGGTCTGCTGAAGACATTTTATCCTCATCTATTGCCTTAAATCTCCAGGTGCCTCTCAGTAAGAGAAAGGGATATTTATTTTTATGAAGCACATAGGATAACAGAATTTTAGAACCAGAACAAGACATTTGTGCAAATAACCCTCATTTTTTAATCTATAAAATGGGAATCATTTAGTTCCTCCTTCATGGGGTAATTATGAGGTTTTAATGAAATAATATAAAGTGCCAAGCACAAAGTAAATACTCAGTAAATGTCAGGTACTTCATATCTTGATTATAAATATTATCTCACTTAGAGCTAATATTCTGAAAACTAAAATGGGCAGTTGAAGAGCTGTGTGTTTTCCTCTTTGTGAACTTTCTTTTTCTCTTGTTCTCTCTTTCCTTGGGTCTCTCTTTCAGGCCATGGATTGGCTCTTTCATTTTTATGTATTTTTTACATTGGTTTGTTTTGTTCCAGCCTCTTGCTTTCTACGTGTCCAATAATATCCATATTCAAGGCTCCACTGATATCCTTTTCCCTCCCTGGACTAGCTGTTCACTCCCCCAACTTGACAAGTGCTGGCCTCCTCTGACACCCAGAACAACTTGTATCTGCTCATCCATTGGGTTCCAATTTGCAGGTGGAAGTTAGAGAGGGCAAAATGTCAGCTCCTTAGAGAACTTCAAAACAACCTGAGATATTTTGCAAGGAGGTAGCTCCACGTCACAAAAAGTTTGAAACAGTGACTGTGGGCCTTTGGGGGGATGCTAAAGGGTAGATTGCAGCATTCTAGAAGGCTCGAATTGCAAGTAGTCTGAGAGATCAACCAGCCCATGCCCTCTCTTTAAAATATGAGGATAGAAGACACTGAGGCCCAGGTGGACAATAGGCTGCTCTGCCAAGAGTCTCACAGCTCAACAGTGACAGAGCTGGTGCTGAGCTTCAGCTGGTAGTCGGTTCTTTCTCACCATGCCACAGAGGCTGTGTCAGGTGTCAAAATTAACTGGAAGACTCCTAAATTATAAGATAAGAAGTCATGTATTATTGTCGTGAGTTGTTTTTTTTTTTAGTTGTATTTCAGTTTTTGATATTGAGGAGAGATACTTCGAATTTGATGAGGGCAGGATTATAGTAACTGACTCTGTGTACACATTACACGTAGTACACAGTAGGACAGATCTTACCAACAGGTGGTCAGTTATTATTTGTCGATCCAAATTAATTGACTATAAACTAGTCTGAGTTAGTTTTTTCACATTGATCAAAGCCAGGAACCTCTTTTAAGACATCAGAGATTTGGAGGAGAGCATAGAGTTGCACTACTTCATGGAAGCTTGGAGAATTTTAAGGCATGGCAAATTAGGGGCCCTCCCTCCATGATGTGCAGAAAGAGGCATTAGAGAGACCACAGCCTAGATGGTGAACCTGGCTCAGGGAATTCAGTCTGGGCTCTCTCTGCTGGGGACACTGCATGTTTCCGTGGTGGGGCTGACCATCATCAACCCTGGGAGGCTGGAGAAGCTGACTGCTAGGGGTACCTGTTGGGAGGAAGAAGCACCAACTTCTAGAAAGACTGTCCTGAATTCTTATTGCTGCTTATAATGGGACTTCAAGCACAATCTGAGCATATGGATACCTGTGTGGAGCTATTTGAAGAGTACTGGAAAAGCTCTATTGTCCATATCAGCACAGTCCAATAGAAATAGAATATGAGCCACAAATGCCAACCACATATGAAATGTACTGTTTACTAGTCATACTTAAAAAAGTAAAAAGCAGGTGAAATTAATTTTATTAATACATTTTATTTAATTCAATATACCTAAAATATTCTAACTTCAACATAGCATCATTAGAAAAATTATTAGTGAGATATTTTGCATCCTTTTCTTCATGCTAAGTATCTGAAATCCCATGTGTATTTACACTTAAAGCATATCTCAATTGGGATCAGCCACTTCTCAAGTGCTCAATAGCTCCATGTAGCTGGTGGCCACCAGTTGGACAAAACAAGTTTAAATAATCTGTCTCTTTCAAAATTCTGCCATTTGGGCCAGGGGAAGGGAGTGGATTAAAGATTGTTACTGTTACAAGTCAAATCCCCTTTTAAGTGTTCATTTCTTCATCAATCTATTGATCTTTAACAACAGTGATTAAATTTCTAAATCTCTTTCCATTTGGCTGGGTAGAGCTATGACCAATCCTGCTGTGGGACTTTGGATATCAAGGTCAGTTAAAAGGCAGCTGGGGGTAGGGCATCACCTGAAGGCACTGGGTGAGCACAAACAGCTGAGATGAGGCCATGAATGGCATCAAGGAAATGCCTGCCCATGTGCAATTGTGAGAAGAGTGTGGAATCTGTGGGATGGAGACCGGCTGGGCTCCCTAGTCTGTCTACGTGTTTTCAGCGTAGATCATGAATCTCTCTGAACTTCACCTTCCTTATCTGTGATGTGGGCATAGTAGGACCATTCCTGGCTTCCTTAAAGGGGTATTTTGAGGCTCCAGTGATGTGTTTTACATCATTGTACTATCACATCATTGGACGTGGCCTGGTGTAAAAACTGAAGTCCTCAGCTAGTGTGAACTTCATGCCATCCAATTGCAAGTCTCCCAGCAGGGCTGCTCCAGTTAATTCAAAGGAAGTAGGTTTTATGAAGGACCAGGGCCTAAGCCAGGGACTGTAGAGAGCCAGGAGGTGCCAACGAGGGAAGGACATCTGCAGTTATCTCATGCCTCACTGGAAGAGACAAAACCCAGAGAGAAACAATGAGAAGACAGGAAGTGATTCACACAGACAATCTGAGGGGATACCATGGAGAGCACATGGTGTGGGTGAGGGATTAGGAAGGGTCAGTTGGGGGATGGGGAGGCGCCACAGGCAGGATGCAGAGTTTGAAGTGGCAAAGCGGGAGAGGAGGAGAGTGTTCTTGGTGGAAGGTGTACCCAAGAGAAAGGCCAGGAGTTGGAATGAAAAGCCATATCCTGGGAGTAATGAGAAATCTCCTAACTAGCACAGAAGAGAAGAGCAGAGAGGAGTGGCCCTCAGTGTCCCTTCCCAGCACCAGCACCTTTCCTAAGACAAGAGATGTCAGGCAGAGACCAAACTTCTGATGCCCAAGTCTTATGTTGTGCCCCGAAAATGGGTCACCTACTGGGGAGGAGCCCAGCCCACACGAGATAAATATGAAATACAACCAGAGCCATGGTGAGGATGCTCTGATGATCACTGGGTGACTCTGGGCAGCTCAATGTAAAGGGCTCTGATCTCAGATGGTCTCTGCTGTACACACTTGTCCCAGGAATGAAGGTAGACAGAGTTTTCTACCCAATAAAAGAACCTAAAGAGGCTCCGCAAGAAACATAATTGTTAGGTGTTTCCAAAGGTTCTAGGGACTTCTGATTTTCAAGCCAGTTATTTAATACAAATTTAATGTTTAATATGCTTTTTAATATCAGAGTGTTTTCCATCGTAAATCCACATGGTTTTATACACAGGCAATTCAGATTCCACATGCATACACTGTAGGTACCCCTTCGTTCCCTTAGCATGCACACACAGATGTCCTTTCCCACCACACATACATGCATGTGCACACACATGTGCACACTCAAAACCACACAAGCCTTGGGAACAAAGAAGACAGAACTGTTCAAATTTGATAATAATGAAAGAATGAAGACTCAGGGCTGAGCTGATACATGAGATTGTCAGTCAGACACCCAACAGGTAACAGTAGAAATGACACCAGGGGCATACTTGTCCCCTCTTTTTCCCTCTCCTGTCAATTCTCCATCAGCTCCAATATCCTTCAAGCTTGGGAATCTTTTGCTGGCCTCTCACTTTTCTCTCCATCCTTAGGTACACATTTTCTAGGTTTTAGTTGGGTCTAGGAATGTGGAATTTAGAAAAGATCACATTATCTTTTTGACTTGCTTTAGTAGTTTGGTGGAGGTAGGGAGCTTTAAAAAGTTCCCTCTGCCCCAGGAGACCTCTGCCTGACCATACTATGTCCAACTCCCTCACTGAACTGCTCCTGCCCTGGCAAGACCAATAGCTCTCTCTGGATTAAAAAGATGTGCCATTTTCTCTTGTTCTTTAATTGGGCAGAAAACTCAGATAGGGGCCATTTTCTTCCCTATGTATTCCTTACATTTAGTGCAGAACTGGGCCCAACTTACTAAGTGTAAGATAGATAGATGGATGGAAAAATATAGGACTGCTAGTTTACAAAATAATTCAATTTGCTGGTCACATCTTAGTCTTCAACCCTGACCTAAGGATCTGGAATTAAGCCCTGATTTGGTCTAGAGGTCCATCACCAGCCAAAAAATGGCAAACCCAATTCCAGACAAATTCTTAGTCCCAGCCCTGACTCCCACGGCTGTGATTACAGGTAGACTGAGCCATAAGCACCACCGTAGTTTAACTGAAATGACCCATCAAAGGCAGCCAGATGAAAGAATGGCCCCAAGGGTGGACCATTTGATTAACTGTGTCATTGCCTACAGAGTGCTGTGATATTTTTTGTTGTTGAGGGTCTACCTTGCTCACTGGGTGATGCATTTCCCAAGAGCAAGGATTAAAGTCTCCCAGCTTTGAATCAAGGTTGGGTTCCAGGGATTTCTCCAGCCTTGGAGCTAAACTTCATTTACAAAATTAGAGTCTGGCTAGTTTGCACCAAAGTAAGAGGACTATGTGGACCACAGGGAGACCCAATGACTAGGGCATATGACTTCAGTCTTTAGGAAAGAAATCAAGATACACCGTGTGCTGCCTATATGCAGATATTGTGCAGGTATTCTCAAATACACCCTTTTTACATAACTTTGATGACAGCTTCATGAATGGGAATTATTTTAGATAGAACTGAGTCTCCATGAAGTCACCGAGTGTCACACAGATTGCTGCCAAACACCAAAAGCTGACATCTTTGTACCCATGGACAGACTTTGATTGGAGAAGAATGGAATCACCTGAACTGGTATAGACTATAGTGGAAAACACAGGCTGGATAACACTGCATTTCCACATTTTGCCTTTTCTCCTCTCCCAGAGGGTCTGATAAATTCCTTCCTCACTGAAGTGGGACAGCCCTGTCCAGAGGATTTGCATTTCAAGGGAGGTAAGTGGTTTGAAAGGGAAATATCTGCAGTGGTGAATTGTCAGTCACAGAACAGAGGGTGAGAGACAGCAGGAGACTGGGGTGGAGAGGTCCTAAGAACTTGAGAAGCTGCCCTGCGTTTTGAGCCTGCACTTAGGGCTCTTTGCTCCTGGTTATCGCCTTCCTCTAGCAGGCCCCCTTCCCTCTGTCCTTTCCTGTCTGGCTCCTTTGCTTTCTTGCTTTCTTTTCAGGACTCTGAGTTGCTAGGCAACTCCAGACAGGAGCTGAGGTTCTCACTGTGGTGAGCAGCCTCCGGGCAAGGACAGGGAGTTTGATGGAGCTCCCATTACAGGTGTCTGTGCAGAGAGGAAGACAACAGCAGCAACCTCCCCTCACTCCATCCTCGCTTCCCAGGGACAGAGAAAATGAGAGGTCTGGATGAGGGAACAAAGCTTTGTTTAGGACATTTGCCATCTCACCTTCCTATTCTCTTGCTCTCTTCTCCCATCAGCAAGACTTCCTTCCCTGTTGGCCCCAGAATGCTCCTGGTGCTCTTGGCCTCTTACTGCCCCACTCAGATCCACAGTGATCTGGATCACCCAGACCTTTTACAACTTGCCTGTTGCTGCCCTCAGCTGTTCCCCCATCAGGGGCATCACACTTATGTGGGCAGACCTTGTGGACTCACTCTTCTTTTTAATAGAATGGAGGTGTTCTTAGTCTTCTTCTAGCACTAAGGTCATGGATGGGGTGTCTGTGACTTGCTGTGACCTGTGGTGCGTCTGTGGTTTAGAGTGAAAGTGTCCTCACAGGACCATGAGCCATATTTAAATGGATTCTTTTCACAGTCCACTCACATTTCACAGATGGTCCATTCATAGTGTTCTTGCTCCCCTCCACTGGTTTTGGGCTCATTTTGTGACTTATTCATGTTTGTGCTACTGTGTCTAAGGATCACAGTGGGACTGTCCATTCATTCAGGACATATAGACCCCGCCTGAATGAGTAACTTCTGCTTCTGCCTTGATCCTAAAAGTCTTCAAGGAACCAGCCAGAGACAGAAAAAAGCAGAAAATTTTAAGCTCAGTGGAAATACCACTTTTGATGACACTGTCAACATGGCCTGACAGAACTCTCTGGAACCATTAAAGAGATCCTAAGATTACACAGCCTTAGGGTTGCCATGTCAATGACTGCAGCCTCCATGACATCGTAGATGACATCACCAGTGTGATGTGGTGAAATGCCCAGCTAGTTAAAAACTGAAAAGGAAAATATTTCAAAAAGGATCATTTGACAACCAGAAAAAAAAAAAGAACAAACAAACCAGGTGAAAGTGTTTAATTTTGATACCACACATTGGAAAACAGGCTTAGTCTTCTGCCCCACCCAGGGAAGCAGGTGGTGAAAAACTCTTTCTCTGACAATGGGCAGTGAGATGGGGTCTCAGAGAGGGGGAGATATCAGCTCATCCTCACACAGCAAGTCTCAGTGCTGAGGTGCATCTGCGGGCAGAGCAGGAGACTCTCTTTCTGGTGCCTGTTGGCTCCCTCTTCCCATTTCCAGGTTAGAGATTTGAGTCAGATAGGAAGCAAATGCTTAGTCCAGGAAAAAATGTTTCACCAGCCTGCTCCACAGGGAAAGAGAGTCCGTGATACAATATGTAGCTGAAAATAGAGTGCCCCGGGAAAGGGCTACCTTGTGGAAGGTGTGGGGGCCTCCTCCAGGAAGAGGGAGTTGAAATGAGGATGCGATGCCATCGCTGCTGTGTTACACTGCTGAGCACAGACGCTCCGGGCTGGGATTTGGAATCCGTGTCACAAGCGGGGTCCCGCTGGCAAGGCTGGTTGAGCAATGCTCCCCTGCTGGGGTCTGCGGAACATCCTGACGTAGCCCTAGTCTTGAACAGGGGCCAAGGATTTATCCAGAAGCAACAAGCCCTGTACAAAGACGGTCCTGGATTTAGAACAGATGAAAGGAACTTTGAAGGAGTTCAAAGAATGGCCACACGCTTCCTGAGGGCTGCCGGCTGGATATTTTGAGAGGCGACTGGGGCATGCTTTCCCTCCAGCTTCTCCCAGGGCTCCTCTCCATCTGTGTATCTCAGGGCTCGCGGGCATAGAAGTCTTCACGTGGAAACCCCTGCAGTGGTGGGAACGGGCCCGGGCCCTTCCTAGTTGGGGCTTGCGAAGGCCATTATTCCGATGATGTTCATGGTGATTAATTGGCACTAGTGATGGAGGTGGCGACTGTAAGGAGGCCACCTTGACTAGGTGACGGGAGAGATGGAGCATATGGGCACATTTTGAGGGTGGCGATGGTGATGACAGTGCAGGGAGCTCAGTTTTAGGAATTTGTGGAGAACTCTGGGGGGCAAACTTGAACTTCATTTTCTTGTCTGGCAAAGTAGATTTTTGGTAAACCAGAAAAAAAAATGTTTGCCTCTGGGGAAGGGGAAAAGAAAATACTGTTTGTCTGTGGTCAGCCCCGTCACACAGTATACTTACTGTCAAACTTATCACTGGCTTTCTGGTGGGTTATCTGGTGAGCTCAGGGCAGAGTATGTTGAAATATAAACTCCAGCTATGACAGTGGCTGCAAACAAACTGATGACTTCTCACATGTCGGGTTTATATAAGAAGGAGCCAATCCTCCTAATGTACCTACTTTGAACAGTGTCTGGAGAGAAGAGGTGAGAATAGTCAATCACCAAACTCCTCTTTGGGATCAGAGACAGTCCCACTGCCTTGCAGGAGCATTTCACGGGAGGCTGCACTTGCAATAAGTTCTTCCACTTCCTGGTTTCCACCCATGGGTCACAACCTCCTTGCCTTTCCACTCACTGGTCCAGCTGGTGAGATGACAGCATGAGGCAAAGAGAATTTGAGGTCCAGCTGACGATTGCCCATGGCACTGAGGGCAGCCCCAACAGCAGGGACAGGTTAGGTCTCTGGGCCTAATAAAAGTGGGGGGTGACAGTAGTTCCAGGTGTTCCCAATTTCACTGATTACCAAAAGCAAAAAGTAAATGATAAACCAAATTTTATCATTTACCATCAAGTTAAGAGATGTGCTGGCAGCATACACCAATTTGGGTGGCATTGTGAAACACGAGAAGCTTGATTGATTTCACAGTTCTTCTCTGTGGATGTCCTCACCCACAAACCCCTGCCTCAGTGGTGCACAATGAACCCTCCACTCCAGGAACAAACTCCCGGAGCACATTCGCTCTGAGAATTAGAGTAAAATAATGAGAATGCTGCTGCTAGTGCTGTTACACTGACACGCTTCCTTCCCAGGGGAGTTTCTTTTTAGTGAGAGCCTGGAGAAGAAAATGTTTTCCCTGTGAGGGGATCTGAAATGGTGGGTTAGCACAGAAAGGGCTCTTTGCCCTTCAAACAACACCACACAAGTGGTTCCATGTATGAGAGTTACGGATGGCACAGCAGCTCGGGACTGAGGATTCTGTCTGCTCCTTGGAGCTCTGGTTCTGTAAATTGCATATCCTTTTGACTGAGGGGATAAAGACAGCAGCAACATGTTGGTTGCTAAAGAGGGCCCACCTTTCCTTAGAAAGTGGCTGCTTCCCGAGAAAAGGGCAAGCTCAGAGTTGTCGGTTTCTTCATTGGTCCTCTTGTTTCATTAGCTTTTCTTTTTCAGTGAGTAAAATTTTGGTATAGCTAGAGGTGTAACTGAAAGGAATTATGCAGAAGGAAACAAAGTGCAGAAAAAGTATAAAAGGATTTATTTTACTGGCTCTCTTAGATCAGGCTGTTCATAAGAAGACTCATTAGCATGCATAAGTTGGGAGCTAAAGGAATGCAGTGATGGTTAGAACTCCCATTAACTAACTAATTAATTAATAAAACAAATATACATGGGTTAATCTTTATAGAGCCAAGGGATTGAGGACTGAAAGTGTTCCAGAGAGATCTGTGAGGCAGCAAAGAAAAAAAAGGAAGTATAAGTAAGTTCCAGTTATCAATTACTGTGTAACAAATTACCCCAAAACTTAATAACTTAAAATATAGCAATAGTTTTATTGTTATCCTCTCTCAAAGTTCAGAGATTGGCTAGGCTCAGCTAGCTCTTGTTCAAGGTCTCTCATGTATTTTCAGGCACATGGTAAGTGGGACCACAGTCATCACAAAGGATTTCTCACTTGCATATTGGTGGTTGTTGTTGGCTGTTGGTGGGAACTTCAACTGGGGCTCTTTGCCTGCTGAACACCTACACATGGACTCTCCATGTGGTCTGGGCTTCCTCACAGAATGGCAGCTGGTTTCTAAAACATAGCATCCCCAGATGACTGAGTGGGAGCCATCTCTTCTTTTATGTCCTGGCCTCAGAAGTCATGTGGCATCACTTTGGCTATAGTCAGAGTCTCGCTCAGATTTAAGGGCAAGGAACATGGACAGTACCTTTTCATAGGAGGAATATTAATGCTGATGTAAGAACAGCATGTAGGATGCGAGAAATTGCTGCAGCTATTTTGGAAAATACAATCTGCCAAGGGTAAGACAGATCCAGATATGAATGGTCCTTGAATGAAATAAGAATTAATACTGTTGAACTTTGGATAAGCAGATGGGGAGAAACAGGGAAGCATATGATCAAATGGGTGATTATATAACATCCTATATAATAAAAGGCTCATATGTGAATTGACCAAACAGCGAATGACCAGTCACTATGACACGCACTGATCATCAGGGGTCAGATACTCAATGCAGGAGCTTCCCCCTGGTGGTCAGTGCACACCCACAGGGGGAGTGCTGCTCAGCCAGAAGCCCTGAACTGGGCTCACGACTGGCGAGCACAGCAGCATTGGCGGGAGTCTCTCCTGCCTCCGCAGCACCACTAAGGATGTCCGACTGACATCCCCCAAGGGCTCCCAGACTGTGAGAGGGTGCAGGCTGGACTGAGGGACCACCCCCCCCCCCAAGTGCACGAATTTCATGCACTGGGCCTCTAATCATAATAATAGAGGAGGTGGACTGCTAAGTTGCGATGTAATGATAACAGAAAAGGCTACTGTCCATCACCTGTCCTATATAATAAAGAGGCAATATGCAAATTGACTCTCACACCCTCACAAAATGGCTGCCCCCATGTGGTCAAAGATGGCCGCTCCCATGTGGTCAAAGATGGCCACCACAAGATGGCCGGCAGGGGAGGGTACTTGTGAGTGATCAGGCCAGGAGGGGAGGGCACTTGGGGGGGACCAGGCCTACAGGGGAGGGCAGTTGGGGGTGACTGGGCCTGCAGGGGACGGCAGTTGGGGGGGGACCAGGCCTGCAGGGGAGGGCAGTTGGGGGCAATCGGGTTGGCAGGGGAGCAGTTAGGCATCAATCAGGCTGGCAGGGGAGTGGTTAGGGGGTGATCAGGCTGGCAGGCAGGTGAGCGGTTGGGAGCCAGCAGTCCTGGATTGTGAGAGGGATGTCCGACTGCTGGTTTAAGCCCAATCCGTGTGGGGTCAGGCCTAAACTGGCAGTTGGACCCCCCCCCCCCCCGCAGGGGTCCCAGATTGGAGAGGGTGCAGGCTGGGCTGAGGGACAACCCCCCGTGCACAAATTTTGTGCACCAGGCCTCTAGTCCTATATAATAAAACCCTAATATGCAAATCGACCAAATGGCAGAATCACTGGTCACTCTGATGCACACTGACCACCAGGGGCAGATGCTCAATGCAGGAGCTGCCCCTGGTGGTCAGTGTGCTCCCATGGGGGGAACACCACTTAGCCAAAACCTGGGTTCACAGCTGGTGAGTGCAGCAATGGTGCACTCTGCAACAGTGCCAAGGACCCCTCAGGGAATGTCTGCCTGTCAGCTTATGTGGACATCCCCTGAGGGGTCCTGGACTGCGAGAGGGCGCAGGCTGGCCTGAGGGACACCCCCTCCAGTGCATGAATGTCATGCACTGGGTCTCTAGTAGATAATAACAGCTCAAAGAGTGTGAAGGATTTGTAGATCAGTGAGGTCTGGAGTGGTCAGAGCAGACTTAATGGAAGAAGTAGAACTTTGAGCCTGGGGAGGATCCACATGCTCCTTGTAGTTTATATTCACTGCCTCACCCACAGAAAAGAAATGATAGTAAAATAATGGCTATTGGTAATTCTTTCCTGCTGAGATAACAACTTAACATTTCCATGCACATCTCTTAGGCTTTTTCCCTAGGAAAATATTATGAATTTGGAATCCTACCTACCTTTTTTTACTTGAAAATTTTGTGACTATTTTTCTAAACTATTAAATATTCTTCTAAAGTATAATCTGGAATGCTTTAGCATTCTATCATGTAAATACACTACCACTTACTTTCAACTTCTTACTGTTGGAAATTGAAGCAGGTCCATTTTTTTTTTTCCATTGCAAAACACATTGTGATGAAAACCTTTATGTAGAAATCTTGGTGTTCATCTATCATTCTTCTCTTAGGAGTGATTTCTAAAGGTGGAATTAGTGGTCAAAAGCTATCTGCATTTTTAAAAACCTTCCAAGCATCTTGTCCTAGTGGCTTCCAGGGCAGGGTGTGCTCGCTGACCATCCCACCAGGGATGGGGAGAAACAGGGAAGTATATGATCAAATAGGTGAGCATATAACACAGATAATAACAGCTCAAAGAGTGTGAAGGATGGCAGTATCATATTCCCATATATTTCTTTGCCTTCTGGGTTTCTTTTTTTGTGTGTGATATGCTAGTTTAAGTTCATTGCCTATTTCTTCCATTTTCCTCCTATTGATTAGTAATAGATCTTCATAAATTATTAATCGTTTGTTTAGCATATAAGGCACAATCATTTTTTTCTCTCATTTGATTTTTTTGCATTCCAGCTTTGTGGTATGTTTTTAGATGTAGGGAGTTCTTTGTGTTTTTTTCTTTTTTAGTTTTTGTATGATAAAATCCAGTAATCTTTTATTTATACATAATTATTTTGCTCTTACATATGAAAACTCTTAGTCACAATAATAACAGATTAATTTTACTTTGTTTTCCCACTGTGGTCATGCACATATCCACACCCACACCAATATACCCACACGCATATATAAAACCTATGCTTTTTGAATCAATCTGAACTATATTTTTAAATATGTTATGATTATGGGTCTCCAAAAAATTGTTTCTCAAATATTTGCCCAGATGTTGGATGCCAGGACTTAGATGAGTAGAGGGGGAAGTCACTCTGAAAGGGAGAAAGAGAGAGAGGAGAGTCTGGATGAAGCAAGGAGGGCTTGGGGGAGTCAGGCAGAGGAGGGGCAGCCCTGCAGGTGCCATTCACTTGGATTCTGGAGGCCTGTGATTTCAGGCAAAGGGAGGTGCCTTGTAAGTATTGAGACCTGTTGTAGGTTTGGGAATAGGGAAATTATTTATTGTTCTATTGCCTGCTTTCTTTCTTTCTTTCTTTCTTTCTTTCTTTCTTTCTTTCTTTCTTTCTTTCTTTCTTTCTTTCTTTCTTTCTTTCTTTCTTTCTTTCTTTGACATTTCTTAAGTGCAAGGAGCCATGCACTTTGGTGAATATATATGATAGTTCATTTAATACTCACCACTGCCTGTGAGGCAGGTACTATTATTGTCATCCTTTTGCAGATGAGATGATTGAGACTTACTTAGTAAGTGGTTGGGCTGGGACTGTGTCCAAATCTGGCTCTTTCCAAAGCTCTGTGTTCAACCACTATGTGCATTCATTTCTCAATATAATTAAAGCACCTTTCAGAAAGTTGATCTGGAAACATTGAGCAGGTAGAAGGAAGAGGAGAGTGATTGAGGTCAGGAGCTTCTGAAATACTGGAGGATCCAGGGATGAGGACCTGGATGGTGATGTGAGGAAGTGGACAGTGATGTGAAGAAGTGGATGGTGATGTGAGGAAATGGATGATGACAGTGAAGCAGGAGGAGGAGAAGCTGGGTACAAGTAAAGGATGTGAGGGGCTTGCTGGATTTAGTCTTTCTCCGCTATTCGCTCTGATTCTGAGTGTCTCATGTCCCTCTCAGATCTTATCCAGGGTCTTCATAAACCGATGTGAGCACTTATCCCTTTACAGAGACATAAACAGACATTTTCAAGGGCCAGGATTCTTGTGTGGAAATTGAGAACAGTAGCAAAATTATTTTTCTCCCCTCCACCCAGTTTCTTGAAGGAAGCCAGTGTGATTGACAGATTTTTTTTTAAGTGGTAGAACTGTATATTCATCCCTTCAATAAACATTAGTGGAACATACAATAACAGGCACAGGCACCTGTTGTGTGGGTCCCAGTGATGCAGCACAACAGACCCTGCCCTCAAGGAGATTAAAGTTGAGCAGAAGCAGTTACTTGCACATGTATAAACCTGTACAAAATGGGAAGGGCTAAGTTCCCCCAAAGAGGCATAGTTACTGGGTTATGGGAAGGCTGAGAAGAGAGAATTACTCCTGTTGGGAAGGTCAGGAGCAGACAGAATCTAGAACTAATAACTAGTGTCTATGTCAGGGTCATGCTGGGCTTGCTAGAAGGAGCAGATGAGAATCTCGTGTAATGAGAATGCTCCTTCTTTGTTTGCAGGCCCCACGACCTGCCCTCCCACAGGCATGGGTGACTCCCTTCACATTTGTCTATCCTTTCCCCAGCCCCCGAAGTGGCTCACTCCTCAGTCACGAGGGTGCCATGCTGTAATTACAGTCAGAGAAGCAGCTCAGTTGTTTTCTTTCTTATGCATCTAAGATGTTCTAAGAAAGAGGACAAAAGCGGACGGATTAGAAATAAACTGCAGCTCAGTGCACAGAACATGCATCTTTATCAAAAGAATTACAGAACGGGAGAGGGAAAGTGCTGCTTTTATTCTCCACCCAGGCACAAAGTGACGTCCTAACTCTATTTCAAACTCTCCCCTAATAACTCAAACTGCATAGATCATCCGCAGCCCTTATATTTATAACCCCAATTTGGTCTTGTGGTTCTTGGTAACTGAACAATCATAAATAGACTTAGGTCTGCAAGAATGCCTGACGGAAATGTCTGCCAAGGCACCTTGGGTCCACCAGATGGGCCTACTTAAAGGGAGGGAAGGACCCTCTCTGCTTAAGGGGCTCTGGGCTTGAGTCCCAGCCCTGAAGTTCCTAGCTGTCAATTTTGAGCTGTTACTGGACTTCTTATTAATCAGTGAAAAGGGGATAAGTAACAGCACTCACTTCACAGGGATGTTCTGATGATCACACGAGGTTGTGGAGTAAGCATTCAATACATAAGTGGGGTTAATGCACATGAGCACAGCCAGAGGTCCCAGTGGGCACAATTTGGTGTGTTTCATTGAGCTCTACTGGTGCAGGGCCATTTCTCTTTGGGTTGGGAGTCCTCATTCCATGATTGCGACATCAGAGTGCTTGAAATGGGTCTTTCCCATCTTGCTCCAGGGTGAATACATCCTGAGGAGTATGTTCTTTGAATTATCATTCAGAATCTCTTCTGAGATGTTGACTAAGTGCCTCAGGTTTAGGAAGTGTCAGTCTGAAATTGCAAACTGTCGAACAATCCTCTTTCACCACCCACAGACCAACAGAGCCCTTGGCTCACTGTGCTGTCTCTGCCTGTTTTCCTTGTCTGCACCCTTGACTAGACAGTGAGCTTCATCAGGGAGGGGATGCGTCCATTTTTTTGTATCCAGGCATTCCTAGGACATAGCATGAGCCTGGCATGTGATAGACATTCACTGAATATTTATTGAATGAATGTTCCAATGCTGTATCTATGCCCAAGAATTGGTGCCAAATATCTTTTTGGGCCCTTTAGTTTTTAACTTAACCTAAACTTCACTACAACCTTATGAACTAGATATTATTGTTTCTAATTTATTAATAGAGAAACTGAGATTCAAATAGGTTTGCCAGTTCACCCAAGGTCAACGAATGACCTACTTCCCTCCTCTATTCACTGTCTCTACTCGTCCTTAAATACTCTGGTTCTCATTTTGTTTATGCCACTCATTAACCATATGGCACCAGGTAAGTTACAAATGCTCATAAATAATCACATTTTTGCCCTGGTTGGTGTGGCTCAGTTGGTTGGAACGTTTCCCATGCACCAGAAGGTCTCAGGTTTAATTCCTGGTCAGGGCACATGCCTAGGTTGCAGGTTTTATTTAAAAAAAAAATATTTTATTGATTTTTTACAGAGAGGAAGGGAGAAGGATAGAGAGTTAGAAACATCGATGAGAGAGAAACATTGATCAGCTGCCTCCTGCACACCCCCTACTGGGGATGTGCCAGCAACCAAGGTACATGCTCTTGACTGGAATCGAACCTGGGACCCTTCAGTCCAGAGACCGATGCTCCATCCACTGAGCCAAACCGGATAGGGCTAGGTTGCAGGTTTGATCCCCAGTGAGGGCACATTGGACAAGCAACCGATTGATGTATCTCTCTTGCATTGATATTCTCTCTGTCTCTCTTCTGCCTTCTCTAAAAAAATTAATTTAAAAAAAGACTCACATTTTCTTACAATGAGAACTGCCTCATTGTCTTGGGAACATTTTTAATATTTTCTGGATATTCACAATCCTAAAAAATAAGTGACTCATCATGATATTGTTTTGATGAAGCCTGAAAATGGCTAGTCTATTTTTAAAGTCGAGTGGCAGTAGCTAATATTAGGTTCTCTTATTCTACTCCAAGGGGAGAGGGAAGCAAAAGGTCACAGGGGTTAAGGAGTATCCACACAGCACCCAGGATAGAAATCATTTAGTTATCGCAAGCATCTTGCCCTAAAGCCATATAAAGGTCTACTTTCTGGGAAACTTTACAATCATCACCAGCACTATCTACTTTGTGATTATTCTCAGTTTCATTTGGACATCTCTCTCTCTCTAGCTACACACTTGTGTGTTCACTTCCCTTCTGTACATTTCTGTTTACACAGTTCAGGTTCTATCTTAGCATTTCAGCAACTTTTAGATTGCAGGCACAGTGTGACTGATGCGCAATCACTTTTTTATTTATACTTTTGGAAAGTATCAAGGAGTGAACAAATGAATAAGTTAATACATTCAGGGAGGAATTCAGAATGTGTCTAAGTAATGTGTGGTGCAAAGAACAGGAAGGCAAGAGGGAGATGATAGTGTTTCCTAGTGGTTAGTGTTCAGGGTCTGAAGGCCTTACCAGCCCTGAGGTCTTGAGTAGGTTCCTCACCTTTGCTAAGCCTCATTTTTCTCAATATATTTAATATGGGAGACATAGGGATCTCTATCACTTCACTATTGCTGTGCAACAAACCACCCCAAAGCTCTGGTTTAAAACAACAGCCGTTTTTACTGCTTATGTGGTTGAGGTAAGGGCTGTCTGCTCTAGGCTGGGTTTCCCTCAGATGGCTTCCTTTCCCTCATCTTTCTCTAGCACCAGGGGACCAGCCCAGGCAGGTGCTCATGGGGATGACAGAGGTGCAAGCAGAGAAGAAGAAACATGAAAGGTCTCTGGGGGCCTAGACTTGGAACTCGATGCTGTCATTTTCATTTCTGTTATTGGCCAAGACAAATCACATGGTCATATTCAAAATTAAGGGGAGTGGGGATACACCCTGTTCACCCTAATAGCACCCTCATGGTATGAATGCTACAGGTGGGGGTGAAATATTGGATCCAGTAATGAATTTACTATTCCACCTGACTTAACTATTAGAAAAAATAAAGGACATCATCCTTGTTAAGAGCTTAGCATGGTGTCTGGTGTGTTGGGAGCATTTTGCATGTGATTGGGAGGTTGCGTATCCTGTAAGCAATGTGTAAATTATAGCTCCGATAGCTGTTATGACCATTATCGTCAGAAATGCAAACACATTATCCCAAAGAGCAAGACTCATAGAGACCTTTGCCAGACCATGAGGGTGAAGCAGGCTGTGTTAGGTTGTTAAAGGGAAGTTTACTCATGCAAAAAATATGTATTGAACACCTATGTTCTAAGCTCTGCCATAGGCACTTGAGTGATATTCAAGAATGAAACAGACAGAAATTCCTGTCCATGTGGAGCTTACATCTCACCAGGGAAAGATACATGCATAGAATAACATGAAAATAAGTGATAAAGTATGCTGATGCTATGAGAGAATGTAGAAGAGAGTAAGGGGATTGGCAGTGGTGCTATGGGGGTAGGTGACAAGATTAAATAGGGCGGCTGGGTGGGCGTTGTTGAGAAAGTGAGAATAAAGACTTGAAAGAAGGTGATGGAGTAATCCAAGCAGACACGGGAGAAAGAATGTTCTAATCAAGAGAGTTCAAGATCAGAGGGCCTAAGATAAGATGCAGAATGTTTGAGGAACAGCATGGAGAACAGTGTGATTGGCGACCAGGAGTCAGGGGATGAGTAAGAGTAGTTGAGTCTGGAGAGATGATGGGGACCGAGGGCCTTGTAGGTCATTGTGAGAGCTGCAGTTTTCTTTCTTTCTTTTTTTAATATATTTTTTATTGATTTTAGAGAGGAAAGGGGAGGGAGAGAGAGAGAGATAGAAACATCTATGATGAGAGAGAATAATTGATTGGCTGCCTCATGCACGGCCCCCACTGGGGATCAAGCCTGCAAGCTGGGCATGTGCCTTTGACCAGAATCAATCCCGGGACCTTTCAGTTTGCAGGCTGACGCTCTATCCACTGAGCAAAACCGACTAGGGCTGCAGTTGGTTCTTAGTGAAGTGGGGTGCCACTGGAAGGTTCTGAATAGACATGACATGATTCTTAGGTCCAATGCCATGAAACTTATGTTTTAAAGAATTCCTGGTGGCTGTTGTGTTATGAATCCCTCCAAGGAGGCAAGGGAGGCTGTGAGAATATTCAGGATGGAGGTAAGAGTCATGGGCTTGGGTGATGACCGCTAACTTGGTGAGATCTGGAATTTGGATATGTTTTGAAGGTAGAGCCAACATAATCTATTGGGTATGGGGTGTGACAGTAGATTAGATACAGAGTGTGACAGAAAAAGAGGAGTCAAGGATGACACTCCATGGTTTTTCATCTGAGCGACTAAGATAGGAAAGGTTGTGTATAGAATAAGACCAGGGTGTGAGGGAAAAAATTAGGTGCTCAATTTTGGACATGTTCCATTTGAAAGGGCTCTTGGACATTTAAGTGGAGATAGTCCTAGACCTAGGCAGTTGGAGACACCTGTGTAGAAATCAGGAGCAAAATCCACCCTGGAGAGGCAAATGTGAAATTCATGAGGCCACAGCAGCATTTGAAGTTATGGACCTGGTCATATCAGCTAGGGGGTGAGTATTGGTAGAAAAGAGGACCAAGGAGGTTCCCCAGAGCACTCAACACGTAGAAAGAGTTGGAGTCCTGGGAGGTAAACAGTGTAGTCCAATGCTGCTGGTGGGGCAAGTGTGATACAGATTGGGAATTGACAGGTGGGTACACCAATATGGAGGTAACTAGGGATCATGATAAGAATGGTTTTTGTTAAGAGGTGTTTGTGAAAGTTGGATGGAGTGGGTTTAACAGAGAAAGGGAGGAGAGGAATTTGAGAGAATAAATAACCCTCTGCCTCTGCATCTGTCATGCAGAGGCAAATAAATGAGTCTGTGGTTAGAGAAGTGGGGTCAAGTGGCATGTTTATGTGCTGGTGGCAATAATCCAGTAGAGAGTGAAAACCTGATAGTGCAGGAGAGCACAGCAGAAAGATAGTGATACGGACACCACCAAAGGAACTGCTCAAGCTTTTCCGGCTTTTTACTCCTGGTATTTCTTACCCCAATAGGGATATTTATTACATTATTATGATTCTCTCCTGTTCAGTTATTGCATCAAGTCCCATTGGTAGTCTCAGTCCCATCATTAGTGTCAGTGTTTCCTCTGCTGTTGTCTATTATCCCTCCACGCAGGGCACAGCAGTAGCAGGGCATTTTTTATTTTCTAAATATGGAGCCCTGAACCATTTTCTGTGCTTTCCTCGGATGCACAAGAAATCAGATTTGGGCTTCCTGACCTTAGTCCAAGAGGCAATACAGACAAACTCTGAAACACCAAGGTCCTATTGAGACAAACTGGGATTGACAGTGTTGGAGATTTTAAGGGGGCAGGTGAGAAATGGGGCAGGTGAGGGCTGTCCTACTCAGAAGCAATGTGGGGACAGTGGCAGGGGTTGGGTCTCTGGTGTCTGTGGCTTCCCAGTAAAGGGTCTTAGCTTTTTCCTTAACTTTACTGAACTGGCAGCCAAATTCCACCCTTCTCCTTCCCCTCCCCTCATTGACATCACTCTCTGTGTCCTAGGTTCAGTTTCTCCCCCAGCCCCATGTAGGTTGTGAGCTTTCTGAAACCAAGCACTATACTTCCCTGGAGCAGGATACTTGATTGGTTAATACTTGGTACTTCGCAGCTGGGGGATGAAAGGGGTAAGCTAGGGGCAAAGCCTATGAACTGGAAGAGTTTCCAGCCTTACCTTTAGGTCACCTGGAAGAGCAGAGTGGGTCTGATGGGAGATTTCACCCCGAATTTCTATATCAAATGTATTATATGGAAGCTGGAATATGATCTTCCTGATCTATTGATGACCCCCAATAGGGGTCAGTCCTCTCTCCTTTGCCTTGTCAGTTGACTTCTGCAGCATGGTGGTCAGCCTCTCTGAGGGGCAGTGAGCTCTCCTTCATGGGGACAATCTATTGGAGGCTGGCATTCAGGGATGCTGTGGATGGGCCTCCGACATTGCTGTTGATGTTCTCTGAGGAACACTGGCTTTCTGTGATGCGCCCAGCCTTGCCTGGATGGGATGGGTGAGTGATGGTTCTTGCTGCTTACCCCATCGCCACCCCATGTCCCACAGTCCCACCTAAGCTCTTACATGGAATCCTATGGCTGCTGCTTCATTGTCCCAAGTCTGTAGCAAACCTATGCATTCCAGGCTACACACTCCCATCACCCCATGTGAGGCCCAGGACATGGGGGAGGGATACAGGGAGCAGCATCAGAAACAAGGCAAACTGAAGTCATTTCTTGGCCATTTCCATGTGTAGGAGGGATTCTGTGTTCTAATGACTGAATGGAATGCTAGGTATCACCTGAATGGGAGGCCACCAGAGGTGCTCGTGTCTATCCCTTCTTCCGGCATCATCTCTGAATATTGAGTGATGCCTGCCTTCCCTCTATGAGAACATAAGGTTTTGAACATCACTAAATGCACATACCCTGGAAATAAATGGAGAATTATGTTTTATTATTACCGATCATGCTTAAGTGTGACTAAATATAAGTCAGAATCCTTTAGGTGCTCCTGTAGAGGGGAGGGATCCTGAAAGGTGTGGGTCCTGCTATAGGAGAGAGGAGACAAGGAGAGGAAAGGAGCCTAGATGGTTGTGATTGAGGCACCCCCCAAAAGAAACTGTTCTACCTCCACCATTCTGTGGATGGTGAGTTCTGTGCAACTGTTGCTGCCCTAGTCTCCACCCCTCCTCACACAGCAACTCCAAAAAGGCCTTCAGACTCCAAATGACACCCTCGTCAATAAGCTTGCATTGCAAAACCACATTTTGACAGCACATTTCCCAAATTTAGTCCGTAATCCACTCCCAGAATATATTATGCTTTGCACCCAACAGATGGATTAAAAGCTTAAATCTTCTGCTTGTTCGGAAACTCACCAGTAACCAAAAATACAAACACTCACACCCCTGCACGTGTGAGTGCAATGGTGGGGGCGAGGGGGAGAAGCAGGGGCATATTAAAGACTCGAGAGTGTGCACTTTGGGGAGGAGAGGAATGTGGCAGGGAATGAAGGGAGATGGTACATCCTCTGGGCTCTGGGCAGGCTGAGGGGCAACCAGCTACTTTCTATAAATCATTCTCAGCTCCCTATATTTAGGTCTCTGTATACCAGGCAAGTGTATATGCTAGCATAAGGTCCAAGGCACAAGTCAATCTCTGAGTGTGGGGGTGATGGGGATGTCAGCTAGGCTCTCCCCTACAGAAATGCAGAGACAGAGGCCTGAGCGGGGCCCAGTGCCCAGCCCAGCACCAGATTCAGAACGGATGCTGAACTTCAGCTCAGGGCTGCTCCTCTCCACCAGCTTCCACAAGAGCCTTGGGGGCTTTGAAGGTTTCCTCTCTCTATTTTTTTTGGGGGGGTCCCAAGTTTTATTATGTCAGAGATAACATCTCATCTTCCCTCTGTGAGTAAAAGCTGCTGAAATCTCTGCAAATGGAGGCTGTTATTTTGAAGGCTGCTGGGGGAGGGGAAAAAGGGAAGGGAGGTCCCAGGGAGCACTTACCGGGATGCACAGGAGAACTCCAGGAGCTGGGGTCACCAGGGGCCTAGAGAAGATCCAAAATCCCATCTCCACTGTCTTATTTCCTCCTCCTCATTGAAAAATCGCTCAGAATGCAATAGAAACAAGGTGTTCTAATTAAACAGATTTGTTTACATGTTGTGGCACAAAAGCTAATTCAATCTGATATACTGTACATCCCCGCTGTACTTTTTCTCCCTTCCTTTCTATAAAACTGCCCATTTTTAAATAGTATTGTACTTAAGCATCTTAAAGAGTGTCCTTGATTAAAAGAAGATGAGCCATTTCCTATAGCTTTCGGAGGGTTGTGCCAACAGGGCAGGAAGGAGCGTAGTCGTGGGTGAGGCCCTGTGGTATCCCACCTGACATTTTTCATGACAGTTCTGGCCATTTAATGTCCAGAAACATGTGCTGTCCTGCCCAGCTGGAGCCTTAGATGGGCTTCCCACTGTGACCTAAGCAGAGGCCAAGGGGCTGGGAGCAAGTGGTGGTCTGATCTGGAGGTCCCTGTGCTTGAGAAAGAGAAGGGGCATTGGTGCAGGTTCTGCCCAGGAGGGCAGTGGCCTCCACACTCTTGCAGAGTCCCATGGTGTCCTGGGGAGGAGTCCATAGAGAAGAGTAGGCAAGGAGAAACTGAGGCACGATCATAATAATAATGACGATGATTATGATAAAACATTTTGTGGGAATAACTGGGATGATTTAAATTATTACAGAATAAGCTTTCTATCAGTTACCCAGCTACCCAAGAGAGGATCAAATGATCCCATGCCATCTTCTATCTGGGGATGTCTGGGCAGAAGCCAACCCACCAGCGGTCCACGGTTCTCTGAAAAGAATCTTTGTTTGGGGTAAGGGCTGGGCTAGTTGCTTGCCACTCCTAGATTCTCAGATGGCAATGACCTGGCGTTTTCATCTTCAATTCCCTGTGCCGTAGGCAGCACTCGGAGTGTGTGTGTCAATATTTGTAGATGTGAATTGGGAGCGTCTGGTCAGGACACATGCCTTGTTTGTGCTGACCTCCTTGCCTTTCCCCAAGCTGCTTCCTTTAACTGGGAAACCATTCTCCAACCACTCATCCTATCGAGATGGCCCCAGACTTTTGAGTCCTCAGACCCACACTCCCTGACCTGTGTTTTCCATGCGTTCAGTAATGCAGCCAGACATTTAATGGCTCTCCTCTGCCTTTTGACAGAGTCTGTCCTCTAACTGGACTGTGTCTTTGTTTCCTGTCCTTCAGCAGTACCCTGCATGCTGCTGGGGCATGTGGTGGGTGGTAAGGATACCCTTGCTGATGGGTTAGTGGGAGTAACCATTTGAGAATTCTGTCCTCCCTCTCTGCTCACCTCCCTCCCTTCCACTCTGTGCACTCTATGAGTATGGAAGGGACACATCTGCATAAGGTCCCTGGTGACTCAAACATGAATGGGGAGGATATCTCCACATTGTTACATTACTCGTGGAGAGCCCAGCCCTAACTGAGTGTTAATATGGGGTGTGGAGAGAGGAAGCCCTTCAATTCAAATCAACTGAGGATATCTCCAGGAACTCACCTTTCACACATGCTATGTACTTGCTTGTCCTATGCCCTCTCTGGGAAAGATATTTCCGAGCTTTTTCTAAAGCCCTCGGGGCTGGAGGTATGGAAAGCTGGATGGAAGAGAGAAGGAAGTTACCATCCTTTTTTACAGCCCCATTCTCCAATTGAACTCCTGGTGTTTGTTCTGAGCTGTCGAAGGGAATCCCAACAAAACCTTGCGGGTATAGACAGTCACCAGAAGGTCAAGCCAGTGGTATAAGAACATGGAGGAAGTGACCTGGTGGGATATCCAGGGATTTTTTTTTAAGAGACTCACCAGTGTATCTTGCTCACAGTGTAACGATATCAGGATGGCCAGGTTCTTACCTGGGCTGGCTTCCCCCAGAGCAGTGTTCTAAGAGGCCAGGCGGACACTGTAAGGCTTCCTGTGACCTATCACAGAGGTCACACAGCACCACTCCTGCAATGCTCCTGCTGGTCAAAGCAAGTCATAAAACAGCCCCGGTCAAGAGGATGAGTCCGCACAGTGGTGTGAATGCTGTATGGTTCATGGCGGGGGCATTTTTGAAGACAGTTAAATCATATCTCACCAGCTATATGAATGCAGACAAAGTATAGAGCACTCAATGCATCAGTTTCTTCATCTGGGGACTGGGGAAGGAAGCTATCAGGCCTGCTTCCCAGGGTAGCTTCCGCATTAGCATACGCCTGTAAAGGGATTCCCACAGTGACTAGCACACCTAAGGGGTTCAATGCAACTTACTAGTTCAATGCAATTGCCTGGTGGAGAACTTAAATTTATCCCTAATATTTTAATATGTCCATGTCTCATCTTTCCAGCCAGCCTGTTAGCTCCTACAGGTCAAAGTTTATCCTATACTTTCCTCTTTCCATTTCTTTTAGTTGCCCTCAATAAATGCTGACTGAAAGGAACCGAGAAGGGAAGAGATAAGGGAGCTGGGGACTGTGCAGGCAAGTGTGGGCATCTTTATTGCTTTCTCTGGACTTAGCATATCACCCAAGCTCCTGGAGATCTAACCTTTGCCTTTTCTGGAAAAAACTAATAAGTTATCCTAGATTGTAAAGGGGGCATTATTAATCTAGTTAATAGATGGCACTGTTTTTATGAGGACTTCAGCCCATTAATTGTTTTCATGCAAATGGATGCCGTTAATTACAAATTAATCTTATCTTTTTGTTAAGGCAGGGCCATCAGGACCTCCACTTGGCAATACTTGTTGGCACTTGATATGAATCAATGCTTATACTTGAAAGTAATAAAACTGCATTTCTTTAAAGATAGTTCATAAATCAGATCTTCATTAATGCAGATAGGCTAGACCCCCTACTTGTCTAATTTAATGAGGTTCTAATTCATTACTGTGATTCATGCGTCTCCCTGGGGATGGTGGCCAGCAGGGTAGGGCACATAGTAGGCAGTTAATAAATCCTCTACATCCTCTATTTTCTGGGTTCTTCCACAGGGGAAGCTGTCCACTAGCTTTCCTCTTCATCATAAAGCATCACTTAGATCAGGCGTCCTCAAACTACGGCCCGGGGGCCACATGCGGGTGTTTTTGCCATTTTGTTTTTTTACTTCAAAATAAGATATGTGCAGTGTGCATAGGAATTTGTTCATAGTTTTTTTTTAAACTATAGTCCGGCCCTCCAACAGTCTGAGGGACAGTGAACTGGCCCCCTGTTTAAAAAGTTTGAGGACCCCTGACTTAAATCTTTACCAGCCTTAGTGCCATTTTTCCACATGGTCATAGAGGATCCCAAAGAGGAAATATAACCTTCTAGCAAAGCCTGTTGCTTTTATGCCACATCTATGCTGGAAGCTCAGGTATCCTCAGTGGAGAAACTAAGGGTACGGGACATCAGAAGCACTGTTGGGGACAGAGGGGTGACTTGTTTAGCTGGTGCTTGGACTCTCTTAGTGGCTGAGGCAGTTGGATGGGGACTGTCCATCCTCCCTCTGCCATCTACTTGAGCATGATGTACAAACAAATGGGCAAGGGGACCCATATTTTCCCCTAGGACTCATTAGCCATCCATTTTCCAGTGATGTCTCTAAACCATTTTTCAACCTGTTTCTCTTTCTAGGCAGGTTTCCCTTTAGGGAGAGCTAGTTCCTCCCTATCATATTTATTGCCAGCCTGGGACTGGGCTTCCACTCACCTCCTTCCAGCCACCGGGCTCTCAGGAGCAAGTCCTGGCTTACTCTGTTTAAGGAACAAGTGCAGACCCCAGAGGCAGGGGTGTGCCTGTCCCTCTCTGTTCCATTAACCAGCCATGTGCACCAGGAAGGGGTCCAGACGCACCTCCAAAATATGGATTGGGGTGTGTGAGAATAGCCCGGACAAAGGGACCATGGCCTCTCTGTTAGATTTGGGGAGCTGGCAGCGTGATGAAACGCTTCCCTCCGTGCCGCCGAATTCATTTCTCTAAAGTTCCACTGTGCACAGAACCATTTGTTTCCACATTGTTTTTATTAAACAAGAAAGGCGAGCTTTATTACTGCGCAAATGAAAGCAGCCGGCAAAGACAGATACTTCCCAGATTCTTATTAATCTCCAAGAGTTATGGGGCCTCTGAAGTCCCACAGAAATTAACATACTCCACAGACTTCTCTTAGCAAGTCCCCGGCGCTGCTCCTCTCCCTTGCGGGCAGCGACCACTGCCCTGCCCTGACCAGCTCCAGGACGGCTTTCTGTTGTTGTCCAGGACTATCGCCCTGTCACATGACCCCCCACCTTCTTTTGGGTTGCATGTGCACTAACCTCATGCTTCAGTGCACAGTCCTGGATTTATTTGTACACTAATTCTGGGCTTTGCCTGGGAATGTGGATTTAGGTGTCATTCAATTCACTTCCATATACAATTATATATGTATAGATTATTTACTATCCTAGTATAGGAAAATCTTGACATTTGTGAGATTATATCCTGAGGCCTTTGTGAATCTCAAATGCATGAAAAACACAGTCATGCATAATTCCCCCTTTCTACAGATGCAGATCGGCGATCAGTCATTCGTTCTGCAGACATTCACTCAGTCACCTCCACCAGCTGACCACCACATTCTCTTGCCCTCTGAGAGCCCTGGGCATGATGGAGAGGCTCGGGAGACATGGTGGAGTTTGAATGAAGGGATGACAGGGTCTGTCTCATGATTTTCAAGGACACTAGTTGCTGGGTGAAGAACAGACCATCAGGGACAAGGACTGGAAGTAAGTCAACCAGTCAGGAGGGCGTTGCGACAGTCCAAGGGAGATGAGAAAGCCCAGGGTGGGTAGGTAGTGGCATGTGGAGGAATGCAAGACATGTTATGTAGATGTGGATGACACAAAAACTGCCATTGCTCCTTCAGGTTCCTAATGAGAGGTGTGGGTACCTGCCCACAGGGGAGATCTACTGCACTTGGGGAGAAGTGGATGCTGGGCAGTCAGCTAGGCTCACTCACTAGACTCACAGCTAACCTGGCCTCACTGGTACATGCAGGAGATCAGATCCCAGCAAAATGGTGACATCCTGTTATGGGACTTGGGGGTCTCTTGCAAGCAATCAGAGATGGAGCAGTAGAATCTGTGAATGCCAGGGTCTGTGGTACGTAGGCTTTAAATTGCATTTTCAGTTTAAAGTATTTTCTAGCTGATCTTTCATTAAAGAAGCAGGTAGCTCAAGTTTGGTTTATAGGTGAGAAAGCAAAGGTTCAGAGAATTTAGGTGAATTTCCCAAAGTCACATGATAATTATGTTCAAGATTAAAGCCTAGGTCTCCTGCAAGCCTGGTCTCCAAGTGCAACTTTTCCCAAGGTTACAGGGGTGTCTTCCTTACTCTGTACCGGCTCTTCCCTGGGATGAAGGGGCTGGTGCGAAGGAAAAGCAGTGCCGGGAGATCTTAAGAAGGGGCATGTTCTAGAATAGCACCACTTAAACTTAAAGCAGTCTCTGATCAGGTGCAAGGCCCAGGGTTCTAACTAAAGTGCCTCTAGCCCTAAGTTCATCCCCATAGAATGTTCCATGATGGGGCCAGGGCCCCAAGGCAAATATAGTTGCTGGTCAATTTGTTTTAACAATTCTTATTCTCTGATATCATGTACTTCTCTCCCCCCACCCCCGCCTTCCCATCCAACCCTCTTGGTTCAAGCGAGACCAGTGGCCCGAGGTCGTTCTCATAATAAGTTTGTGTCATCAATGACTTTGCTCTACCCTGGTCCCTGGTTCCCTTTGTAGGGAAGCTTCCTGGTCTCTCATCACCTGAGTAAAGTCCACCTTCTTTCTAAGGAGGTCCCAGCCTCTGTTCTAAAAATGTCATCCTCTGCCACAGAGTGGAGATGCTATGGAACACTCTCTTATAGCCTGTAGCTCTACCATATTGCAAGGACTCTTCTAGCCCATTGAATTGATGTGAACACAATAAGAACCATAATAGCAACATATGACACAGGCACAAGCCAGGCACTGTTCTATGTATTTTACACATATCACTCCACCTAATTCCCATAGGAGACCTATGCAGTAAATACTGTGATTAACCCTGTTTTACAAATGAGGATACCAAATAAAAGGGAGGTGGAGTAACCTGCTTAGAGTTAAATATGTAAAGAATGATAAAGCTGGGTTTGAACCCAGGCAGTCTGGCAAGCTCCTAACCACTGAATTATGTTTTCTGCTGTGTGTGTGCGTGTCAGTGTGCATGTATGCAGTGCAGAGGGTTCATATTAATTAGTATATGAGGAAATGTTAGGAGTGACAGGAAGGAAAGATGCCCTATAATGGAAAAATCCTGGTGGATTTTGAGTAAAAACCTCCTTTTTAAAGGGTACATCCCTCTAATAACTTACGCAATTTCCACAAATAGGAATATTCCTAAAATAGACCATTCCTTCATATGCTGTGTTTATATCAACCTTGTTCCAGTCTAATTTTTAGAACTTTAGGTAATCTTCACCTTTACTCCTGTTAATTGCCTATGTTTTGAATTTCTTTCTAAGATCGCTCCTCTTTTTGGTCCACCAAATGCTGTGATGCTGAGGGCAGCAGGAAGGGAGCCTGAGTAACAAGCTGTCCAGCCAATGTGAGCCTCCTTTCCATGAGAATTAATTACATGTACTCAAACAGAGCTGTGAGGAATGTGGGCGCAGACCCTATTCTCCTTACATCTCCCATAACCCCCAGCATGGGGTCTGGCGTATGGTTGATATTTGATCCCCATAGTGTATTCATTATAGACCCACAGTGAGAAGAAATGGCCTCTGCTTGGAGCCCTCTTCAAGTTAGGTCTGGTTCATGGGCAAGTCTTAGGTTTGCTCAGGGACCAGCCTTAGTGGACTCCAAAGTGAAATTCTCAGCTGAAGCTTTTTCTGCAATTTTTCTTATTGAGGATGATGCCATTCCCAGAAAACAAATGTTCTTTTGGCCTATTGCATTTGTTATCAGACATCCTATCACTTGAAACACCAAGACAAGATGTGTTTTCTCAGCTGTAGGAATGTTGTCTTTGGGGAGAAGTTCCACACAATAGAAATTCAGGAAACCCAGTGATATGATTTAGAAGCAATTTGCTAGGTCAGAGACTCTGTTAAATCAGAAATGTGGCAAGAGGAGAGAAATCTGGAACAGTTAGTGACTTTGTCTATAAATCAAGGGCACAGTAAACTTTCTCACTTTTAACTTCTATTGACCATAAACAATGTGCAATGCTAAAAACTAATTAAACAGCCACTCTAAATCACCAAAAAAGGGTAAATTAAATTTTAAGTAACATCTGCTCCGGTGAAATGTGTGTGGGCAGGGTGAGGGGAAATGTGCTTGTTTGTTTATTTGCAGCCTCTCCCAATGCTGACACTTCTGTGAGTCAGGCGTGACTGATTAGTGAGTTCATCAGCCTGTCCCTATGATCTCAGATGGCTTTGTTTTCACTAAGCACTCCTCTCAAAGTTCCATCATCATCATGCCCCCCTTCTGGCCATTTGTCCAACTACAATATGCCCCTTTTCTCTGCTTATCTACTTCTATTCACCCTCATAATGCTCTCAGGCCTTTCATTCAGTCTACCCAACAGTTCTCCAACACTCTGCCTCTCAATGGATTCAGAGATTGTCTGCCACTCACTGGCCACTTGTTACATCTGGCTTCATGAAAGTTACTCATTCAGTTCTTGTTCTTATCAGTCCTATAGTTCCTCTGCACCCTTGCTAACCAGGAAGGGCTAAATTGTGCAGGAATAAAGGATTCCCAGATGTCAATGGCTCAACAATACGAAGTTTTTGATTTTGTTCAAGGATCCACGCCAGGTGACCTGCTCCACCTGGTACCTTGGAGTATAGGGCCTCTTGTCACTGCTTTTCATGGACTCATCTTGGATGTGACACTATCATTCTTGCTCACATTTCATTGGACAATTAGTCATACAAGTGCCCATCAGCAAGGCAGTTGAAAAGTACAGTTTTCCATGCTGTTTTAGCTAAAATCAGGTCTTAATAAATGACATATGCAATTAACCTGAATGAAGCATTAATTTGTGACAAGTTGTATATTAGGAATAAGCAGAGTGGAAAAAAGACCTGTAATTAAATTCTGGCACATGGGATCATTCATTCATTCATTAATTCACTAATTCAACAAATACCTACTTCCTGCCTTATATATTCCACACACTATTCTAAGCATTTGTGAACAACATACTGATCATTGTCCTTGCACAGCTTGCATTCTAAAGAAGGAAACAGAAGACAAACAATAAATATAACAAATAAGGAAACTAAATAGTGTGATAGAATGTGATGCATTGTGGAAATAAAAGAAAACATGTAAAGCACAGTAAGGACTATAGAGACTTTTATGGTTGGGGTGAAAGTAATTCTAAATAGGGAGGTTGCAGCAGGCTTTATTGAAATGATATCAGAAAAGAAGTAGGTGTGGTAGTTAGCCATAGAGGTATTTGGAGGAAAAGCATCTATAAAGAGGGAACAGCCTGTGCTAAAACCTTAAGGTGTAGCATGTTTGAAGAATAGCATGGAGTTCTATATGGCTGAAGTGAGAGAATGTGAGCCAGGGGGAGATGAGTTTAGAGAGTTGATGGGGGGGGGGGTGGAATGGGGCACATCATGAAGTGTCATAGGACATTGTAAGACTTTGTGTTTTTTTTTTGCTTTGAGTGAAATAAGAAGCACTACTGAAGGGTCTGATGCTTAGTAATGCATAATTATATGTGTATTATTATGTATACGTATATTTGAATCCAGAGGAAAGTTTAACTTTATCTCTCATTTGCATTTGAAGATACATTTCTTGGCCCTTATTATTGTACCTTATATTTGCCTCAGAAAACTTTTTCATGTATTATATCATAAAATAATGATTATAAAGATGGGAGGGGCTGCTACTATTATCATCTCTCTTCCATATGCCACCTTTATGGGGATGATCACTGGTGCAGAGTCTAGATGGGAATTGTGTCTGGGGTCCTTATGGCCCAGTTATCCAGGGGACGGGGCTGTGGGGGACTGGCTTCTTCCTTACCAGCTTCCCAAGCATTCATACTGCAAGGTCTTGGAGAAAGTAACTTCACCAACAGAGTCAAATGGCTGGTGAGATGAGTTCCACATAATCCCCACTCTCATAGAATCTGAGTATCTCTTAATAAAACTCACAGTTGTTGTGGGGAAGGGAGATGGAGCTCTGTCTCTCCAGCCCGCTGAGCCACCAACTGCTCGCAGTGGGGGCCACACCGTTAATCCCCGGAGCATCATTGCCTATTTCCCAGCCTGCTTTCCTCCCAGGAAGAAAATAACCACTGGTCTGTGAGCTACATCCAAGTCTCTTTGCCAGTTCCATCAGAGCCAAGGTGGCCACGCCTGCATTGTCCAACAGTGGCTCCAGAGGGATGACCACCCTCCCCACAGTATTTCTAGGGGGCTTTTCTTTTTCACTGATTGACACCCACTCATTCTTGTTTCATTGCTTAAAGCCTTCCAAAGTTAGGGCTGCTTCCCTTCATGGGGCCAGGCCTCTGTTTATTTTTAAAAATTTATTTTATTCCTGTGTGATGGTGATTTTCAGATATGAGACCAAGACTGGCAAAGAGACTTGGATGTAGCTCACATCCAGGAGAGTTTCACAGTCATCCCTTAATTTGCTATTAGACTCAAGGTCATGCAACCCCACACCCAGCTGGCACTGCTCCTACTCTGTCTGGTTGGGCTCGGCTTGGTTTTCCTGCTGTGTCCCCAACAAATACAATGCAAACATTTAGTCAACTATGGTCAGTACCACCTACGGATTCAGTGTCCAGGCCTTTCTGAGAATATTAACTCTTCGTCTGATGGATTTGTTGCACACATTCCCTCATTTGGCGCTTGGTCCTGCTAATTGTGCTGATTACACTCCATCTGCTACCCCACTGCAATCTTGTCTGCCTTTTATTGTCCTGCTTGCTGCCCTGGGATGCTGACCTCACACACTTCCTCCCCCAGGCTCCCTTGCATCCCTCTATCTGTCTTCTCATCAGGGTTAGCAATGGGAGGTATCGGCAGGATGCTGCAGGGAATGTGATGTGGAGAGCGAGGTCAGGTGTTTCTGCTCTACTCTCTCCCCACTTTGGACAGCAGACTGGCTGTAGCTGTTTCCTGCACCTGTAGCTCCTGTCAGGTGGGCCCTCTTCCAGGACTTCAGCTTTCCTGGGTTCTGGTAACACACCTTGGGTGCCTTGACATTTTTTGTTGGCTTCTTTAACATGCTTTTAGTCCCTTCACTAATTTTTTTTTTTGAAAACCCCAGTTTGAGTGCCTTTCATTTCCAGCCCTCACTGATACACCCATGAACAAGTCTCTTTAAAGGCAGGGACAGGATTTGGCTCTAGGTTTTGGGGCTCCCACTTTTCTCATCTTCCAATTTACAGTTTGGTTGGGTGACTTCAACTACAGTCACACTCAGGGTTGCAGGTAAAGGCTATCTATCAACAAGGGCACCCTGCTGTAGGCTTGAGTCATTTTGGGGAGGGTGTTGAAATGCGAAGGTATATTCCTTGCCTTGTGGGGAGTCCAGACTGGCTGGGGTATAAGAAATCACATACCATCAAGACAGTATTAATGATGATCATGAAAAAATGACAGTTATTTGTTATTGAGCACTTGTATATGTCAGATATTGGAGCATGTAGTAGACTATGTAAATTGTCTCCAATTCTCAGGCTAACCTTGCAATGTCAGTATTATGACTTCCATTTTATTGACAGAAACTTGTGGCCCAAGAAACCAGGTGCTTTGCCAGAAGCAGTTCAAGCTGGACTAGAGCTGAAATTTAAAGCGAGGCCTTTCTAGCTCCAAACCATGATTGATTTTTTAGCTATGTCACATTGACCCATGAAATAGAAAAATCATACAGGCTAATGTATGCAATCCAGGGCACAAATGGAATGCAGCTTGCACTCTGTATGATGGAAGGGTGGAAGGTCGGCCCGGGGAAGAATCATGGGGGCTGGAGGGAACATGAGAGATTTCACTGAGGAAGCAAGGACTGACTTGCACCTGAAGGAAAGAAATTAGGATATTGGAAAGAGAGAAAAAGGAAATGAGGCTAGAAATGCCAGTGCTATATTAAAAAATAATGGCTCCTGAACTTAAGGAATTTAGGAAGAGGCAGCCCAGGCCTCGTAATTCTTCCTAAGAATCTGGGCTCCAGTGGCTGCTCTGGGCTAGGATTTAGGGCATAACTATAGAGTTTAGCTTTCCTAGGGCATAGCTGCCTGCTCTTAAAGGCTCTTCACAACTCTTCATCAGCTTATGCTACTTGGATTACCTATTCAGAATGAGGGCTGTGAGTTTCTGCTTTGCCTCACTCCTTGCTTTATGTTGGCCTGATGGGGACATGTGCTCCTGGAGCCACACTCAGGAACTTGCCATCTATCTGTGAAGCCACCCATTTATCCATTCATTACATACTTAGATAGATGCACCTGTCTACTTTATTCTTATCCACTCTAACTCTACATCCACACAAAACCCTCCTGTGAATCCTTAGCTGTGGACCCAGTCATATACCAGTACTCAAACTGGTTGGCATAACTGGAGAAAACCCCACCATACCCATGCCAGTGGTGGGTCTAAGACCTCACTAGGTTCTCAACACTTCTAAGGAGCTGTTTTGTATGCCCACAGTACCATTATTCCTAAAGACTGTCATTCCAGACCCACATCATTCTTCTGTAGACATTTGCTGTCAATTCTTACCTCTAATTTCCCCCCACTATTTGTTTATTTCATCACTCACCATGCCAATTTCCCCCCTAACTTCTGGAGAGGATCATGCCTTTACACATGCTCTTGTGAAATGCAAAAGGAAAGAATTACTTTGTCCACTCTCAGTGGACATTAAGATCTGTCCTCATCACCATGTCTGAACCAAGAACCATGTTCTAGCTAAATAACCAAATTTTTATTAAATTCTTTTGCATGTATCTCAGCTGGATCAGGGAATAAGCTCTGTGGAAGGAGACATGGGAACTGCACCTAAGGGAAAATAAGGTGAAATAATGATTAATGTTGGAGGCACAATTCCTGGGATCTAACTTAAGTTAAAATTAGTGTATTACAATGGGCAAGTCACTGATCCTCTAGGCATCATATTGGCATCTTTAAAATGGGTAGAGGGGATGATTATCAAATTACTAGCATTAGTGTACCTTCTTTATAGATTCAATATGAGCATTCAGTTGGATAAGAGATATGACAACACCTTCAAGTCTTAAAATACCATGATGCAAAAATAGATTACTAAGGCTTGAAAATGTCATCTGACACTCTGGTTGATAAATTTTTACAATTGATATTCCAAATATGATGCAGATCTTGGGTGTGGGTGGCAGTTGGGGTGGAAGAGTTGGTGTCTGAAGAGAGATTACAAAGGGTCTACCTTTTGAAATGAATGTGAAGAGCAGGAAGAACCTGTTCTAACCACGTTCTAATAAATGGCTCACTATGTGTCCTTGCCTGCCTTTTCCTCTTTCTTTTAGAGGAAATTGAGCTCCTATAAATTTTAGAATTAATCATCTTCGAGAACACCACATTTAACATGTTAATACTTGCTGAGAAGTCTCCAGTGGAAATCGTCCCCACCTTTGTCCCCATCCACCTCTCAAACTTTAACTCTTGCTTGTTCCTAACACCCATCTCATTACAGCCCAATTGCCCTGGTTACTCTTTCACCTCAGTGCATTGGGGCCTATGTTCAGTGCAGGTAGACATGTGGTTGGAGCAATGTTTACACATTTCTTTGGAGGTGAAGTATATCACTTTTCTAGGCTCTAAGAATTCCTTTTGAGTAAACTCATAGTACCAGTTTGGAATGTTGAATTCAAGTTAGACACCAGTTGACATGCGATCAGATCTCTGCTCCCAGTCAACAAAACTTGTACAGAGTTGGCCAGTTTTTGTTGCATCTCTTGGTAATCCTCAGTTCTCTTTTGCCTCTTCTTCCCCCTCCCTTTTGGCCTCACACATTGAGCAGGGCCAGGTTTTATTCCAGCAAACTTGGGCAACAATAGATATGATTGTCGGCCTCCCTGGGGCTGGCCAGGTTTTTATGAAATTAGACATATTTGTCTTGATGTTTAGAAGTGAGCATGAAATTCAAATCTGTAGGTTGGCATTCCTCGGGCTGGGCCTTTAATATTCAATGACATAACTTCATTGCGGCTCTGACAACACTCTATAGAAGTTGTGCTTACCATTGAAAATTAAAGCCACTGAAAGCGTTGACAACAGCAAAATCGTGAATGCTTCCCGGCTCCTGAAGTGATTGCTATTCCAGTTTGTCCAAAAGTGCTTATTGTGTTTGTACTGCTGTCAGTTCTACTTAAAGACGCCTTGAAGCCAATGCCATACAGGTAAGTACGAAAGAAATCCCCATCTTCTTTCCTCTCTCCACTCCTCCATCGCCTCCCACACCACTTTTCTGCTGAGAGTCTATTTGCATTTGGCTGTAGAGCCCCTGATTCCCTCAACTTCTGAGCCAGCTGATTGCATGTCTTTTTCAAGTTCTCAATTAACCAGAATGTCATTTTTTTGTTGCTATTGTTCATTTGCCTTTTCTTCTTTTCTTTTTCTCCCGTGTGACCATCAGGGAGGTTTTAGGGTCAGAATCACTTCCTCTTTTGTGGAAAGCAAAACTTAAGTGGGGAAGGTAAGGAGGATTTGGTATCTATAAGAAGAAGGATGAAAAACAAAACAAAACAAAATAAAACAAAAACCCGAGCCTTTGACACTAATGATAAGAGTAGGGAGAGACTACTCTATTAACTGTGACTTCAGATTGGGTCTTTATAGTGTCAAAAATGGTAAAAAGGAAATTTAAAAGTAATTATTTAATAAGGGTTAGCTTTGCTGCTGCTGTTGTTGGTAAAGCAGATGGACTGGCAGAGGACTCTCACAGCCTCTTTCTTTGGTTGGTTACTTGGTTTGGCCTTTGAAAGATATTTCCCTTTTCTGATAGAATTATTTTATCAGAAGCCTTTCATCCTCAAGCAAAACCAGACCCTTGAAATGTAAAACTCAGATGCAAATAGGAGAGCTGAAAGGACAGTCTGGGGCATTGAAGTCAGTGATCTGGGAGGGACCCTGTAACAGACATCTGTGGGAAGGGCCCAGCATGAGAGAGCAGTTGTGTGGGGACCCACATCAACAGTGTGGGGGCCTGTAGACACCCAATTGTTCATTCAGTATATACATATATTCAATATATAAATCTATATGCCATCTATCATCTCATGCAAGACTCTTACAGGCATTGTGAGAGAAGCAAAGTCTCGCAGGTAGCTCAGGAGATGAGGGGCACACACCCAATAACCCTAGTCACTACTGGGGACAGTGTAACCACACAGCTGAGTGTGAGCACAGCGAGTACCCTGTCAGTTCAGTAGAAGAGATGCCTTCCTGCTGCCATAGTCCAGCAAACCTTCACCAGAAAGTGGGAATCTGTTGTGTATCCCCCAAGACTTCACCGCATAACCAGTGCTGGCTCCCCAAATGCACAGGTACTAATTGCATTTAATGTTGGAAAAGGCTTTCACAGGGCCTATGACACACTATTTCTACATTCAAGGAGTCTAACACCTCTGGATTTTTATGTTGTGTTTAGTTAGTACCTAGTGCATTTTCCTGGCACATAGTATGACTACTCTAAGTGTTCGTGGGTGATTGAGAACCTGAGAGGGAACTTTTGATGTAAGGTAGCCCCAGTTTTGACCCTGACTGGGATGGGGCCCCAGAGGCTGCGCTGGGAAGAACAAGGCCACTTCTTCTGGAGTGCTCCCAACAGAACAGAGGTGCTCCTCAAGAACCTTTGTCCTTTGAGCATTTCTCTTCACCTTCTTGTTTTCCCCCAGGTGTTGGCCTGGTGTCTCCCTCAGGGGATTTGTTACACAGCCTTTCTCCCTCTGGAGGAAAAGACTATAATTGTTGTAGAACTCCCACCATGCTGCCACTGGGGGCACTTTGATTTGAGGTAGCTTTGGGGACAGAGTGACAGAGAACTGCCGGCTTCCCACATCCTCAGTTCTTTATTGCCAGAAGGTTCCATTCTGTGTAGACTAACTTTCTCTGCCTGAAACAGAGGGTATTTTCTCCACTTCCTATTCTCCTGGGAAAACTTCAGTGTGCGATCCAGGCAGAAGCAGGAAGATCTCACCAAGACCCGCTTCCCTTCACTGAGACCTTCCTCAGGAGGGTGATGGAGAAATTTCAGGAATTTCTCCCTTGGAATCAGCCAATGAAATTCCTGGATAAGTGGAGGATACCTTCCATCTGCATTCACATCTGTTTGTATAAGGAAACAATTTGTCACCATGAAAGGTTGGGAGCCCCCCTGGGAACAGCTGGAGGACCCCCAGGTATTCACACCAGGGACTTCCAAGTGCACCCACGCCTGAGAGCCACAAAGCAATGAACCTCCACAGTGGACGGCCTGGGCCTCCTCTCCTCCCTGCACCAGTCTGGAGGTTTCTGAGGTTACAGACTGAATCTACTGTTTAATTTCTAACCTCCCATGGCTCTCAATTTAGGGCTCGCCTATGGGGTCCAGCTACTCAATTAGGGCAGGCATTAAAGGGGTGGCTGTGTTGATAGTGTGTGTGGGAGGCAGAAGCATGTCCCCAATCCAGGAGTCTTTCATTCCTCCAGGACTGCCTTCTTCAGGCTTTCTTATCACATAGCACATTGGCTGTCTGTTAATGCCACGGCAAACAACATGCAACATTGACCTGAGGGCAACACAGGGATATGGGATAGGTTTGGGGGGAAAATGGGGCAAGACCGAGGAGAGGGAAGCTAATGATAGCAATGAAGACAACAAATAAAGTCTTCCTGAGTTTTGACCTTTTGCCCAAAGTGACTCCTGTGGTCCATCACTGTCCCCTCTGCAGGGTTCTAAACCACCTGCTATTATTTTCTAAAAATACAAGTAGCTACTCTTCATGGAGCACCTAACTCTTAAGGCATGTTATTTTTTATTTCTCCTTTAGCAATGAATGTGTGGAGACTCAGAGAGGTTAATCATCTTCCCAAAGTGGCACAGCCAAAAGATAGTGGAGCTGGTATTAAATTGAAACTCGTTTCCCAAACTGTTGTGTCCCACAGTCATTTGGTTATTACTGAACTCTCACTCTGCTCTTTCAGTCTTTCCGGTCTGAACTTGGTCCTGATATAGTCTGGTATACAATTTGCAAAAGCCCCACAGGTTTGTACACCCTGATTTTATTCACTCTTTTCTCTCCCTCTCATTCTTGGCAACTGTCCCGTAAGCCCTTCTGTTCTCTACCTCTAATATGTTATGCTGGTATTTTATTACCAAACAATTACATCCACTAATTTGAAAAGGAAACGAGAAGGAAATTGCAATTATAAGAGTAAAAGCAATGCTCTTTTATTTCTTCCCTTTATGCATATGAAATATGGTTTGTCATTGCTGCAAAACAGACTTTCCCCCTCTTTCATGGCTCTTCACTGCCTTGTCTTTAATAATTGAGCAGAAACCAGAGTCATAATTAGATTTCTGATAACAGAGGAGATATCTGTGGGTTTGCAGATGTGGAGACTCAGCTTGGAGTCATGGGGCCACCTTGCCTCCATGGGAGAAAGCGTGCTCCATGCTGTTTCAAGTATTCTGTACACTGATGGTCTTCTATGTAGATCAATCAAAGCTCACAATTATTCTTTCTTCTCTGCCCTGGCCATGCTTAGCCAACCCCCTGGCTTTAGTTGCTTGGAGGTGAGTAGATGTGGCATAGGCCTCTTTCAATGAGCAGCAGCTTTCCATGTGCTTCCTGCTTTAGCCCTGCTTCCCCTGAGTGACATCCAGGCAGGGGACTGCTCCATCCAGGTCCCTGAGTGAATACGGCATACAGAAACGCCCTGCCGACTCCTGATGTGGTGAGAGCAAGAAATAAATGTTTGCTGTTTTAAGCCTCAGAGATTTAGAGCTGTTTTTTTAATCACAGCATTGTCCATCCCACCCTTCTGATATATCTGTGATCACATTTGGCTCTCATTATATCCAGAGGATAGAGAAAAGGCTTAGCACACTGGGTGGTATGGGGGAAAGAGAGTGTGATGTGGAATCAAAGGGACCTGGGTGGGAATGCTTCTCCCATCACTGCTGGCTGTGCAGGCTTAGCCAAGCCACCTGGTGTCTTGGAAATCTTGTTTCTTTATCTGAAAAAAGAGAATAATAATTTACCTTGAAGGTTCCTGAGAATCAGAGTCGGTATATGTCAGAGGTCCCGGCATAGTGCCCATCACACCTAATAAAAGATAGCTGCTTTAAAAGGTATTATGTTAAAGAGCCCCATTTGACATTATCTCCATTGAATAGATGAGGACACAGAGGCTAATTCGGCTGCAGGGACCTGCCCAAGCTAATTTCATTATAGAGCTGGGCTGTGAGCTGCAGCTTCCGGACTCTGGGTCCGGAACTCTCCCTGGACTGACACTTACTCCTCACCTGGACTTGTGCTTAGGGCCTGGGGTGGGGCCAGGGGGCAAAAGGGTCAAGAAGTAAAAGCAGTGTTCCTTTAAGAAATGCAGTCTACATCCTGAGATGAGCCATCCTGGAGCTTTCTGATCATGATCATGGAAGCTCTGACTGGGGCACATTTGGGTTAAACAGGGCTTTGTGGTGGCCCCTACATTGCATGTCTGCTGCCTCCTGTTCACCATGCAGAGGTTTGCTTCTGAGAGAAGACCCTCATTAGCAAATTTTGTTTGGGAAGCATCTCTGGCTGGCCGGTGGGCAGCAATCGATGAAGTTCCTGGCTTGGTTACCTGAGGCCGGAGTTGGGGCTGGATTTGTCTCAGCAGAAATACTTCCCTTATTTTTTTCACCCCGTGCCAAATGCTTCATTTGCCCCTTGCTAATCACCTGTTATTAGAGTCCATGAGAGTCACATTTACTACAAGAGAGTTTTCTTCTTTTTCTTTAATTTGTTTGAATAATTCATGTCCAATTTAGAAGGATTAAGTGTGGCCTGATCTCCTGCTCCATCAAGAGCTGCAGGTGAGGATCTTGCTCCTCAGTGGAGACAGAGGCCAAGCTGTTGGGGACCCTCCTCCCCCCACCCCCCCGCCCAGGGGTCCCAGGCTTTCTGTGTTGCCACAGACGGTTTGATGCAGGGCCATCAGGCTGTCCCTCCCCCTTGTCCCATGTGCCTGCAATGGCTCTCCAATTTTTCTTACTCTTCAAGATCCACCCTCAGCAAGCCATCTCCCATTGTGAGGTTCCCTGGTTGTGAGTAGGCAGACCTGGTCTTGTTGGGGGAGAGTCAGGCCCTGAGCTGGGAAGGGCTGCCCACTCCCTGGGCCCAGAAGGCTGCTGCCACAGATGGTCTTCCATGAGCCAGGAGGAGCTAGATGACAGCTAAGCAGGGCTCCTCCAACCAGAATGACTGCCAGCATTCACATTTCAGCTCTACAACTCCTTGTGGGTGGTGACTGTAGGCAATACTCCATGTCCTATTGCGTCAGAACCCTTACCCACAGGAAAGATGACAACAGTGCCTCCTCATCATGGTGTCCTGTGGATAACAGTGAAAACAGAAAATAGTGAAACATGCAAGTCTAGGAGACACACATAGATACCATTTAGCACCGGATCTGCATTTGATCATCTCTCAATTAGCATTAGCCCTTTCCATTATGTATCCCTGAGATAAGAATTTGAAGTTTGGGGGGGTGGGATGAGGACATGCGACAGGGGGTAGAGGAGGCTGGGGGAAGGTCAATAGGGGAAAAAAAAGGAGATATATGTACTACTACATGTAATACTGTAATACTTGAAACAATAAAACAATATTAAAAATTTTTAAAAAAAGAATTTGAAGTTTGTGATGAGGTATAAGTTTTATTGTATTTTATTTGTTCAATTAAAATTAATTTTAATGACACAAGGAATTCATGGCTGCATTATCCTTGTAAAGAGTTAAAACATTTCAGTGAAAACTATATTCCATTTTTACTGTCTCCATTGCCAGCTCCTCCCCAGAATTCATTCGTTTTCAGTTTGGTACACAGCCTTCTACGATTTTTAAAAAGATATTTATGTACATATATGTACTTGTAGAAAACAATAGAGCATATGTAAGTCTCTATCTAATCTGGTATACATGGTTTCATACCTATATGTCCTTTCCACTCAGCATGTACCTTAGAGATTATTTTATTTCAGAATATAGAAGAATACCATATTCATTTTAGCAACTCTGCTCTTTCATATCACATTTAATTTAGTCATTGTTTAAAATTTCCTCTAACTAGAGACAGTGCTATAATAAACATCCTTGTAGATGTCTCAATGTATGTATACATCTTAAAATTTTCTCAAAGCTTGTCATTTCTCTCCAAAATGGTTGTGCACACTTATACTCCCATCAATTGTGTACAAAGCATATGCCTTGCACCACTTCATCATCCTTTTATATTGCCTAACTTTAATTTTGCCAAACTAAGCAATGTAAAGGGAATCAGAATTTTATTGATGTTTTAATTACAATTTTCCTTATTTCTGATGAAGTCAAGCTGTATTTTCTCTTTTGTGGATTTACCTGTTGTGTTCACTACCTACGTTTTATTGAGTTCTTTTTTTCCCTTAATTATTTTTGAAGATATTTTAAAACAAGTTTTGAGATAATAATTCTTTCTGTTACACATTATGACAGTGGTTTCTCTCTTCCATTGTTTTCTTGTTGTTCTATGCATGTGCTTAATTTTGATTTAGTCCATTTATATCACTGTTCTTTAATGACTTGCTTTTGTATCCTATTTATAAGTAGACTGTCCTTACCCTCAACATCATAGACACATTTTCCAATATTTTCTTCTATTTTTAAAAAGTATCAAGTCTTTCACCCATCTGTGCTTTATTTGGTAAGTGATGTAAAGAAAGATCTAATTATATACACGAGGCATTGAGCTGAGAACTTTGCATGCATGATCCTAGTCATTTAAGCTCTCTGAAAAGTTAGGTTTTCTGACACCCAACTTGCAGGTAAGGAAATATGCAGTAATTTGCCCAAGGTCCCAAAGGCCCGTGCCGAGCTGCCACCTGAAATGACATCTATCTGTGGATTACACAGGCCTTTGCTTGTCGACACGCCTCTCCCAGAGCTCCCTGCAGGCCAAGCACTGGCTGGTCATGCTAAAAGGAGGACTTTGGATCAGGTAGGAAAGAGTCTTTCTCCTGTAGTAACAGAAATTACTGAGCATCCCCAAAGGCTAGGAAGACAGGCACTGAAGGGGCAGTGGAACAGGACAAAGAACCCCACAGTCTCAGTAGCACTGCTGTGTGGACCAGCTCCAGGCAGAACTGCTCCATAGGATATGGGAGGGTCTTGATGGACCAGGTAGGTCCTGCCCCTCATTTGTGGACACCTCTCTTGTTGCAGCAGGAAAGGTCCAGGAAGCTGCGAGTACAAGCCTTCCTTTGATACTCGATTCTACTGTGCCACTGATGTATGGGGCTGAGTATGGGGTGGGGGGTCACAAGAGGGGCAAGGGAAAGAGGAGAGGGAAAGCTCTTTCTGGTTTTACCCTGCAAATCTCACAGCCCTCATCCACTCACCTGTACGGGCTGGAAGCCTGGCTCAACCGCTCCATCTCTCCCCAAAGAGCTGTGAACCACACACTTAGTAATGCAGAGAGATGGCTCCAGGCACCCTCAGCATTTATTATAAATCACTGAGACAGGAAAGATATGAGTCTCCACCTGCAGAGTCACCGAAGCAGCAACTGTGGGCATATCTTACCTAAAAACGATTTCCCTGATTTCTCCACAGCATGTGGACTTCTGGGGCCAAGCCCAGAGGAGCTGTTCCCTGGGGCAGTATTTGCAAGTCCTGGGAAAGTTTTCTTGACATGATCCTTACATCAAGACACTCTTAATGCGGGCATTTTCCAGCCTCCCTTGAAGCTGTCTCTGCTTGTAAGCACCCCTCCACGCCACCCCCTCATGTCCTTTGGTGTTTTCACATCCAAGCCTGCATTATAATACATTTTATCTCCTACTGACTAATAGATTTTAAGTTCTTTAGGGAAAGTAGTGGTCTTTCTGGGAGATCAATAGAGTATTTAATTTCTTTTTTAAAAAGTACAAGAAAAAACCCCAATCTTCTTTCAGTAGGAAAAAAGAAACTGGTTGCCAAATCAGCTATTTTCTTTTCTTTTCCCAGAACACAATGCAATCACCTCTCCTAAACCTTTGTTCATGTGGTTCACCCACCGTGCTGCCCTCTCTTCCATGTCTGAGGGGGTATTTAGACTCTCAGTTGTGTTGTTCAAGCTGCCCTTGATATGTTTCTTTTAACCATGTAATACATGCTGTAAAATAGGAGAGGAGTGGTGAACGGGCCCTCCCTATGTGGTTTGCCCCGTGCTTCTCCCCTTGGAGTTTACTGTGTGTCCCAGCTGTAGGGGAGGCTGTGTAGAGCTGTGCCCCAGGCAGGCCTGGCCTGTGGTCTGGGCCAGGCAGTGCTACCCTTCCTTGGCTATTCAGATCTGATCCCATCATCATTAGGCAGGGACGCCCTCCAGATGGCCCCACATATGCACAGATGCTGCTGGAAAGGAGTGGGGAGGCTACTTGGGCCCAGTCTGTTAGCACATCAGCCAGAATCTGTTTACCAGACTAACTAGTGTATCCTATTGGCTCTGTCACTTCTTGGTGAGCAATTTCCTACCCAGATACCTCTGTTTCCCTTTCTTGAACCTAAACTGACATGGTAGAGCTTGTTCCCAGTTAATGTGGATTTAGCAGCCATCTCTATTGATGGAGCAGTGGGAGAGAAAGCAATATTCTCTTTATTGAAACTTAGTGAATTAAGAAAAGATTATAATAACATATCCCCACCTGCCTCAATTAAACTGTCTTCTTCTTAGATAAATGTTGGGCTCATTGATTATTGTATTATATATGGTGGTCCCTTGAGGTCATAGAGTAAGGTTACACTCCGGATGCCCCTTGTAAGGCACAATAATTTCCAGAGTTGACTGAAGAGAAGAGAATTCTCTGTAGGAAAAGGGACTTCAGTGTGAATACAGAGGGTTGGGCCCCCCTAGCCAGTGGTATGCAAAGCCTTGAGTGTGACTAGGAGTTTGGATTTCTGTCTGTCTGAGGAGGGGAGAGCACCTCTGAAACACTATGGGCTAGTTTCACTTAGAAGAAACCACTTTGCACACAGCATTTGGGCCACAGAATTATGCCACAAAGGGGAGTCCAGCTGCACAGCCATGACTCCCTCAGTTGTCTCTGGTTTGGACTGAGCTCCATGCTGAGGATGGTCTGTGGTGGTCCAGGGTAAAGGGCCACTGCCCTCAGATTTCAGAAGTGGCCCTGTGAAGGGACCTCTGGGAAGTCAATTTTAGCTATAATTCAAGTATGGCCAAGTGGGACCTTCAGAGTACATGATGAGTCAAGTGTACCCTCCTTCTGAGGGCTCAGAGGAGGAAGCATGGACTCTGTGCCTTCCCTAGGATCCCATCCTCTGAGCGGGGAAGCAGCCTCAAATACCCAGCACTCTCAGGGCTGCAGGGTGTGGTTGCTCAGACTCAGGAGCAATGCTGTGCTGGAAGGGCATAGGAAACTCAGGATCATTATACCATTCATGAGGGCTCCATCCTCGGGACCTAATGGCCTCCCAAAGGCTCCACCTACAAATACTAGCACACTGGGATTTTGGTTTCAATATGTGAATTTTGGGGATACACAGTCGATGGCCATGATGGAATGAGTTAGAGAAGAAGCAAGGATTACCAATTTCATTAGTTTCCTGATAATATAGCAAGATTCTGTCTCCCAGTATAGCCACCATGACACAATCTCTTGCTGGCAACAAGAGTTTTATATCTAAAAACTGGAGACCTGCTGAAGGGTTTCCTCTTCAGGGTCCCTTCCCTGTAGATCCATATGCCCACAATGCAGAGAAAGTCAGTCTTCAAATGGGATGCTGGAATAGGTGACTCAAATATCCTCATCTCAGTCAACCCAGAGAATTCAGCCTTGAAAACCACGGATATCCAACTGTGGGGGCAATCTAAATATGTATGGTAGTACCATTTCAGGAGAAGCAAGATTTCTTTTCACTATAAACTTCCATTGTGATTTTAGAGACATTTTATGAAAGTATTAGACTCCAAACATTTTGAAAAGAAAATGTAGTATAAGTTTTTCTTTGTATATTCTCGCCTACAGTATGGTGCTTGGCACATAGTAAGTGCTCAATACATGATTTTGGGGGGAGACATTTTATATTCAATGCTGTTTAATCTACAGTAACTTAGGTGGTGGGGGGGAGCTGTGGCTAGGACTTGGAAAACAGTAGGCCCTGGAATTGGACTGGCCCAATTGTGTGGGGCAGATAGTGGGGGGAGTTCAGTCCAGTAGAGAGACAACCTGATATTCAATGGGCCTGGGTGATCAGCAATGGGACAGTCAGTGTACAAGCAGCTCACAGTGGCGAGCTTCCTAGGAGGAAGCAAACACTCCAAGAGTGTTTTTGTGTGTCAGGCAGGGTTCTCAGCAATCTATGTGCTAACTCCTTTCTCCTGCACAGCCAACCTGTGAGACAGGTACTATTGCTCTTTTTTTTACAGACAAGGAAGTAGAGTCAGAGTGAGGCAGTGTCATTCTCAGGTCACCCATCTGGTAAATGGTACCAAAACTCCATCCCGGGCTAGCTCATTGGATTGCATGCTCTTTACAACTTCCCTCCACTGTTTCTCTGTGGGGCCCTGAGGGGAGGCAGCTTAAAGCTGATGAACCCAGCAGTCAGCCAATTTAGGCAAAGTCAGCAAGCAAGTGTGGGGTTAGCCAAGAGCAGGGCTGTCCCTGTGGGTGGTAGCTGGGGTCTAGAGCAGCATATCCTGGAGTGGCGTGACATTGGGTGGATGATTAGGATGGATTCAGGAACAAGGCAAGAAGTCATTGATCAGAATCAGGTAAAGTTCCCTGGATCAAGGGCTGGTCTACTGGCTAAAGTTAACAGTGCTGAGTCCCAGGCTATTGTGAAGAACCTCCAGGTTTTTTGTTGTTTGTTTGTTTGTTTATTTGTTTGTTTATTTTTTGCCAAGTACAAGGGCAAGGCCAAATATCAATCTTAGGATGTTTTCTTAAAGTGGTAACTACCTGAGTAAAGGAATGGGAGAAAGCAGAAACCATCCAGTCTTATCTAACTCATAGACTTGGTTTCCTTATGGTAGATACTTTCCTTTAGACCCATTCTGCTTTTTTCAGGCCATACAATTGGAGCCAGTGTTTATTTCCAAGGTTGTGTTATATGATGGGAAAAAGTTCTCTGGAGAAAAATTCTGGGGCCCATTAAACAGTAGGTAGAAGAGAAGAAGAGAATGAGGGAGGGAAGTAAAGAGAGAATTATAGCAGGTAGATGTTTTATTTCTCCTGTGGCAAAGAACCTAAAATAATTGCATCTCTTGTTTGGAACATTTTTATTTTCTACACTTTATTCCTGTTTATGTAAAATGATGAGTTAGGAGAGTGCATTTTTAGGGGAAACTCTCCCTATGGACTGTATGGCTGTGGCCACCTGATTTTCAGATCATTGAGGGAATTGGTTAGAAACCAAAATTTACTTACAGTGGATGATTGACCAGAAGTCACTTATATCTTCCCACTTTGCATTTAAAACATTTGTACTTGCAGTTTTTATTTGGACAAATCAATTGGTTTCCCTTTGAGTATAACTGGAGAAACTTAGGAATGCCTGTCCAAGGTTGTTCAGTGCAAACCCAGTTTGGGAAACTCCCTGTTTATTTTTTGGGGGGACTTTTGTGAAATAAGAAAGGCAATGGTGGCCAATACTTTTGAGTAGGCAGCCTGTGTAGACAGCAGACTTTCTATAAATCTGTTTTTCTTTTAAGTGGCCAAATGTTGCAAGTCTCTCCTAACAACCATTAATCAACCAGTTAATAGGACACAACTTCAAATTGACCCTAAAGTATAGCGGCCTTGTTTCCTCATTTCATTGGCATTGACATTGTAACAGAGGCCTTGACTAATACAACAAGGATGTCCTGGATAGTTGAATTTTAGGCAATGGCCACAGGCTGGTAGGGTGGATTCTTTGGGGGCAAGCTGGCTTTCCTTAAACTCTTTGAATAGCCCCACTGTTCCACATAAGAAAAGAGCTTCCCTTATAAATGTTCTCTTACCTGTCTCCATGATTTCACTAAGAATGGGCCCAAGGGGCTGGCTGCTTTAGAAGGACTTTGTTGAACTGTGTCTTCACTGCTATACTGGAAAGGAAGAGTGGGATAATGCCAGGGAACAGTTCTGCAGAGTAGCTCTCAGAGATGTTCACAGGGATGGATGTTTCCTCAGTTCTGTATCCGTATTTGAGCCTGGAGGGAGAGGGAGCTTTTGGGAGTGCTTATGAACTCTTATCCTTGGAGGAAAGAACCAGAAAGAAATTGAGATAAGGCAGAAGTATTTGGGTTGAAATTTATTTTCTCACAGTTCTGGAGGCTGGAAGTCTGAGATCAAGATGTCAGCAGGGTTGGTTTCTCCGGAGGCCTCTCTCCTTGGCTTGGCGATGGCCATCTTTTCCCTGTGTCTTCCCACTGTCTTCCTCTATACACATCTATATCCTAATCTTCTCTTCTATAAGAACACTGGTCATATTGGGTTAGGGTCTACCATAATAACCTCATTTTAACTTAATCACCTCCGTAAAGACCCTAGCTCCAAGTACTGTCATATTGTGAGGTACTGGGGGTTAGACTTCAACATATGATATTTTTTTGGGGGAGGGATACAATTCAGCCCATGAAAGGGGTAAATTTGGAGGGGCTTCTGCTACTACAAGTCACTTTGGTTTTCCTATACATAGAGGGGACCAGGTCCTGATTACAGAGCATTGGTATTAGAAATCTAATACTTAGACAGTAGATATCAATCTAGAAGGGGCCCAAAGAAGCATATTTAACTTATCAGTCCTCCAACTCAGCAGCCCATTAGAATCACCAGGAAGTTTTATTTTATTGTTATTTTTATATTTTTTTGTTAATCCACACCCAAGGCTATTTTTCCATTGATTTTTAGAGAGAGTGGGAGGGAGGGGGAGAGACACAGAGAGAGAAACATCGATGTGTGAGAGACATATAAATTGGTTGCTTCTCTTGCATGTGCCCCAACCAGAATCGGGATAAAGCCTATAACCAAGGTATGTGCCTTTGACCAGATCAAACCCAGGACTCTTCAGTCTGCAGGTTGATGCTCTATCCACTGAGAAAACTGGCTAGGACCACCAGAAAGTTTTTAAAACTGATGCCTTAGAGCCCATCTTTTGAGATCCCGATTCAATTGATCTGAGGTGGAAACCATAGTTGGGTAATATTCAAAAACTTCTCATGATATTTTAATGTACAAAAGTAGTTATAATCACTGATGCAATCCACATCTTGGTTTTAAATAGATAAAGAAGTAATAGCTGAGAGTTCTGTGATTTGTCCAAATCAGAAAACATGCACGAATGAGCACATCATGCTCCTGATTCAGATCCTATGACTCTTATGCTAGTATATTTCTTTCCATTTTCTTACTATTAATACTTTATTAAGGTTTCTGTGGCAAATGTCATAGGTCCCCTGTCCACCACTGGAGCATGCCTTCCCCCAGCTGCTGGGAGTGTTGGTGCCCTGGACCAGCCCTCATGCAGAGAGGGTACATGATGGAGTATAAAGATGGGATAAAGATAACTCTGAAGGGCCCTCTAAGCTTCAGGACTCTCTATAGTGATTGTATTGCAGTTCAACTCCTCCTTCTGCCCAAATTCTACTTTTCCTACTGGTGTGGGTCCCGAGGACATCCCAATAAACCTTCTGTTTGCCAATCTCCACCTCAGAGTCTGCTTTCTGGGGAACCCACCCTATGATAATTCCACCCTGTGTTAATAGTTTTTTTCATCAGTGCTTACTGAATGCTTACCATGTTGGAGTCAGTGCCATGTACCTGGAATATGAAGAGGAATAAGATCCAGTTCCTATGCCAGCTGCTTGCCGTTTGTCAGAGAGTTGGTGGCCAACAGATGACTCCAGTGCCCTGTCTGAGTGACTGTAATAGCAGGATGATATAAGTGATGTCAGAGCACCCAAGATTGGAGAAGTCCTCCCAGGCCACTCTGGTCTATACTTCCTGACCCTTTTGAGCAGTCTCTCTGGGAGATTGGGCACCTTCACAAAGCAGTGAGTGCTCATGCTTACCTTTATAATCTTGATTCTTCTAGATTCTCCTTATTACCCTTTGTGTGGGTGGTAGGGGAAGCCTGTCAGCAGAGGAGATATAGCAAAGAGAGAAGTGTGAGATAGCAAAGAGAGAAGTGTGAAATAGCAAAGAGAGAAGTGTGAGAACTTGGCTAGGTAGAACATAGTGTGAGGGTTCAGTTTTAGGTCTCCATCTGTTACTTGGTCTTCCTTCCCTGGAGGTCATTTCCCCAAACCATCACAAAGATTAGGCCCCCAGAGCTCTTATCCTCAGCTCTTCCCTCAAAGAGGCACTAGAATTAGGCATTATCCTGTTAGAGGGAATCCTGTATAATAAAGAGGTAATATGCAAATTGACCATCACTCCAATACACAAGATGGCCTCCCCCATGTGGTCAAAGATGGCCAGTAGGGGAGGGCAGTTGTGAGGGAACAGGCCTGCAAGGGAGGGCAGTTGGGGGCGATCAGGTCTGTAGGGGAGAGCAGTTAGGGGTGACTGGGCCTGCAGAGGAGGGCAGTTGGGGGCAACCAGGTCTGCAGGGGAGGGCAGTTGGGGGGAGACCAGGCCTGCAGGGGAGGGCAGTTAGGGGCAACCAGGCTGGCAAGGGAGGGCAGTTAGGGGTGACCAGGCTAGCAGGGGAGGGCAGTTGGGGGTGACCAGGCTGGCAGGGGAGGGCAGTTAGGGGAAATCAGGCTGGCAGGGGAGCAGTTAGGCATCAATCAGGATGGCAGGGGATTGGTTAGGGGGTGATCAGGCTGGCAGGCAGAAGTGGTTAGGGGCAATAAGGCAGGCAGGCAGGTGAGCGGTTGGGAGTCAGAAGTCCTGGATTGTGAAAGGGATGTCCGACTGTCCGTTTAGGCCCAGTCCAGTGGGATCGGGCCTAAACGGGCAGTTGGATATCCCTTGAGGGGTCCCAGATTGGAGAGGGTGCAGGCTGGGCTGAGGGACACCCCCCCACCCCCCATGCACGAATTTCATGCACCAGGCCTCTAGTTATGTCAGAATCGGTGTGGCAACTCCTAAGATAGTCTTGCTCTCTGTTTTATTTCCAGTGATGGAAAGGAACATGGGCATCAACCAACAAGTGGACAAGGTTTAGGAGCACGGAAGAGCTCTCCCCAGTACTTCTGAAACTGGGCCCATACAGACAAATGGTTATGTGGCTGTGCGTCTCCAGAGCTGGTTATGGAGCACAACCTAGATGGGGGCCTTGTGACAACTGTCCTGTGTGTGGTGGCTGGAAAGAGGACTGGACAGTACACCAGTACTTAGGAGGAGGGGGATCCATGACTCCCCTGACCTCAGACAGTCTCATGCCTCCTACAGAGTATCTTCTGTGTGTTGAGCCCTGTACTAGCCCTGGTAAAATAGAAGTGAAGGTCCAAGTCTTGGAGCAGCCTCCTGCTTAAGTGATTTGATAAGCACACCATCACCAGGTATCTCAAGTTTGGTGGATACAAATAGTCTGCATCCGTGGGGAGCTCCAGGTCACCTGATCTAATCTGAAAGATATGGTGTCTGCCACAGGCCAGTGTTTAGGACATATATGCATATTTGAAAGACCCAAGAAAAGACTAAAATAAGACATTAACATGTACAAATGGTTACAGCTGAGTAGCCAGAGCCAGGGGACTGGAAACAGAGGCAGGGTCAAGAGCTGGATATTCCAAACATGGGGCTCACCCTGTCAGCCCCCAGTTGAGTCAGATGGCAATGCTGGCAGGGGCTCTAAACAGCACTAGGTACATTGTAGATACTAGTTGGCAGGAAACTCAGTGTACTCTCTTATTGAAGGAAGAAGGCCAGGCTGGAAGTGAATACTGCTCAACTGTGTGTACACATATATAAAAGCATGAACATTATCAAGGGAACATATTTGTGAGGTCTTTAATAGCATAGCATCAGTTGAGTGGTTTGTGTGCACAAGTTCATGATTTGTGAAGATGATTATGTGTGGCTGTAATGTATACACATTTGCATGTGTGTGCGCACATATTTGTGGGTGCTTCCTTTACACTGGGGTGAGGTTAGAGATGCTAATACAGAAATCTCGTTCATTCCCTCTTCTTCCAGGAAGCTTTTAGGTCTGTCTGCTGGTTTCCCTGTGGGCTCTTAGGTCCAGCTCTAGACTCTTTCTTGCTTTCAGGCATAAAGATGAGAGGCTTTACACCAGCTGGCAGGTGTGAGGGGACACTACTGATGGGGTGTGATTTGCCCAGGCTGAAACCCAGATTATTTGGCTAGAATGTAAATCGTCTACAAAATAAGCAGAATCTGGAGAAACTGGGTCTATTGAGCAAACGTTTAGAAGCAGGTAAGGAGAGACAAGGTACATTCGCTTACAGAAGGACCGGGAGATGACCTTAATTAAGAAACCACCTTAATTTGGAGCAGAGAGGGGTTTACAGAAAGTTGGCTGGGAAGAGTAGAGCTTAAAGAGGAACTAATTTCCTGAATTCTTGGGTTAAAGACTCCCCATGGTATCTCTCCCATAAGCAGACAGCAGTTAAAGGAGGGATTTGATCCAGAGTGGCTGATGGCCTGGCTGCACAGTGAGCAAGGGACCTGGGTCCTGGAGAACCCTCTAGGTAGCCCATTGGTGATGGAGTTGTGGGGAGAGGAAACAATAGTCTTTCATTGTCAGACCTGACTCTCAGGGCATTTAAGGTGTGAAGCCCAGGTGGGAGACACAGTTAGCCTTGGCTTCCTCTTGCCTTCATACAGCCCTTTTCTTTGGTGGCCCCCAAAACATGGGCAGTGATCCTAGATTCTCTCCCTCTTCTAGTCTGTTGCTATTGATCCTCACTGCCCTAGCTCCACTCCAGGTCTTTGTTAACACTTTTAAATCCACCTGAAATGCCCTTCACTGCTTACACTGGTCTAAATTCTACCCAGTCTCCAGGGCTTAGCCTCAGTACCACTTACTCCAGGAAGTCTTTTATGATTACTTTAGCCCACATTGCTCTGATTCCGCACTCCTCCAAGTTTCCACCTGCCTCCCTGCCCACATCTCGTTCATCTGTATGGGTTCTTCTGATTCACCTAGATATTGGAGTGCTTAGAGCATCATCCTGCACTCCCTTTTCTTCTTTAATTACATTATATCCTTTTAGGGGAATTTCTTCACCTTAATTACTAACCTTATGTCAATAACTCAAAAATTCAAATGTGTAGGCATGGCCTTTTCCATGATCTTGCAGTCATGTATCCAACAGTCTTCTCATCTCCACTTGGATGTCTAATAGGAATCTCTGATCTCAAACACTCAGGATGGAAGCTTTTGATTTTCTCCATTAACTTCTCTTTTCTAGGAAGTAGTAATTGACACCACCCTATATCTAGTTCCTGAAGCCAAGCAAAGGCCCAAACCTAATGTAGCTTTCTCCTTTATTCCCTGAGTGTCTTTCCAGAAGGCTCATCCTAATATAACTCACTCATTTATTCCCTGGATTCTTTCATTGCTTAAAATCATATTTTATGTCTTTGTGAATTTTTCTTTCTATATTGGGACAGGAAACAATCTTCACAATGGGGAATATTGCAACAGCCTTCCCCTAACTCATCTCCTTGCTTCCAACTCTTACTCAAATCCATTCTTCATAAATCCAGTGACATCTTAAACATTGATTTTAGAAATGGAGGAAGGGAGAGAGACAGACACATTGATGTGAGCTAGAAGTATCGATGGTTGCCTCCCATACATGCCCCAACCAGGGGCTGAACCCACAATCCTGTATGTGCCCTTACTGGGAATTGAACCCATAAACTTTTGGTGTGCTGGATAATGCTTCAACCAACTGAGCCACTGGGACAGGGTGCTAATGGCAGTTTTAGAACATAAATCAAATCATGCATCCTCTGCCAAAACCCTCCAATGTTGTTCCATCACATGGAGACACAGATCCAAACATTTTATCCTGGCCTGCAGGCTATCACCTGGTTGGCTTCATGGGGTCTGTACTTGCACAGTTCTTCCATGTCACCTTATTCCCCTCTATTCTTGCTCATCCCTTTCTGTTTCTCAGAAGCCCCAAGGTTGTCCTTGCCTCCTGTCCTTGGTGCTGGTCAGTTCCTCTGCCTGGATGTCCCTCTTTTGTATGTTCATGAGGTTGCCTCCTTCCTATCAGGCAGGTCTCAGGTTAAATGTCACCTCTTCCAAGAGGCCTTTCCTGATACCTAGTTTAAAGCAGCTCCTCAGTTGCCCTTTATTACACCACCCTGCTCATTTTCTGCATGGCACTCATTACAGCTTGACACTGTTATTTGTTTATTTGGTTTAGTTTGTTTTGTCTCCCCCCCCCCCACCCCAGGAGGTCAGCTCCATAAGGACAGAGAGCCTCTGACTCACCCTCTTTCCCCAGTGTATCCCAGCTCCCAAAGCCTGGAACAGAGCAGGCACTTGGAGAGTCTTTAGTTAATGGCTCAGTATATGAAGGCACCTCAAAGAGATACTGTTGGGTTTGGGATGCTTTGCTTTTCTTCTTTGAGAATGAATTATAGCCCAAAATGATTTTTATTCTGTAGGATTCAGTCTGTATATTTCACCCAAATGACATACATTAAAGTTCCTTTCCTTCCCTTAGGATTCTGACATGGCTATTAGTGTTAATTATTTATTTGTCATTGAAGAGATGGTCTTTGTGTTTTTTGGGATGGCTCAAGCATGGGAGACTTGTGTCCAGCATGCTCTTCAGGCCTCAGTGGCTGGGTGAGGCAGTACTGTGCCAGGGAAGGGGCACCAAAGCAGGACTCCGGAGTGGGGAATACCAGGCTGGCTTTGCCACAGATGAGCTACAGCCCATGAGGAAAGTCATAGATCCTAATCTTGTTTTCGAGCTTATAAAATGAGCTTAATAATTGTAGCCTTCTGGCCTTATGAGGCTATTGAAAGATGAAGGCGATAGCAAACATGTATATTCAAAGAGGAGGTGGTTGTCACTCCTAATTTATTTTTTTCACTCACTCATCCATCAAATATTTCAGAGCAAAGCACTGGACCAGCTGTGTGGCTAAAAGGATACGGATGTGCAATGTCCAACCCTCACGTGTCAGGTGGATGGCACAGATGATGGTGAGATGGATGGCACAGATGATGGTGGCTAGAACGGACCAGGTATAGCAGAGAGCTGTAGGATTCAGAGGCAGGGCTGCAATCCAGGCGAGGAGACTCCTGAGACCCAGGAAGAAGCTAGACCTTACTAAAACCAGTCCTCGGGTCTGCAGAACACCCACCCAGCGGCCACACAGCTCCAGCAGGCCACAGAGTGAGGTGACAGCTCTCATACAGGGCCATTGGCCACCCTGTTAGTCTCTTAGGTAGTGAAGTTTGAATCATCCCGACCAGCAAGTCCCGAGGCTCTGGAGCAAATAGTCCTCCTCCCTAAAGACTAAAATTCAGAGAGGCAGGAGAAAAGAGATGCATGTATTTATTTCTGCATATTTGCTATTCATTGATTCATCTGAGCTTGATGCCTTGCCTCAATGAAGATTCAGTCTTGTCTTCCCCAGGGTGTGTGTGTGTGTGTGTGTGTGTGTGTGTGTGTGTGTGTGTGTGTGTTGTGAGTGTGTATGTTGTGAGTGTGTGTGTGTGTGTGTGTGTGTGTGTGTGTGTACAGGGGGGAGGAGGGCAGAGTCAGGCTCTGAGACTGTCACAGGGCTCCTTGGGTCTGAGCTTGCCTAGAGCTACTATTTCAGGTTTGCAAAATCTTTGTGCTCCTATTAGCACCATGTATGCCACAGTCAGTTCCCTCTGCCTTGTGTCCCTGGGTAAAGCTCCCTTGGCTTGGGGCAGACAAAGGTTCTGAGCCTGGGACCCTCTGGAAATTGCTTGGGGAAGATCATCTTACAGGAGGCTGTCCAGGGGATTGCTGCCAGTGGATCCTCAGTCTGTCACCATGCAGTGCCCACAGAAGGGAAGATGACCTGTATTCCCTCCTTACAGATCAGAAGGCCTGAGATACAGTCCACATCCCAGGAAGAGGGGGTGGATACAACAAGTTTCTGTCATTCTCAGGAGAGAAGGAACCTACTGGGAGACTCAGTGATGGAGGTGATGGAGACTGTCCATGTGGGCCCCAAGGTCAGGGTCAGTGCACAGTCACCCTGGGTCCCAGGGAGCCCCCAAAGGCTCCTTAGTGCGCTTTATCTTGGTTCACTATTTTTGAAGGGATGGTTCTCTGGATGAATGAAAGACATGCAGATTTTCTCAGAGGTTCCTAGGAGAAGTTACCTATGTCTTTGAAGAAGAGTTAAAGATGGAAACCTTGGTTTGCATGGTTGGTCTGTGTGTTGGCAGCCAGTAGGGCTGCGTGCAGTAAGTGGAAAGGCTGGTGGACAACTGTTTTCTGTTCTCCTTAGACTGCACTTTAGAGAATGAGGCTGGGGTGTGACTAGATACCCCATACCTGTGCAAGCAGGGGCAAGCAGGTGATGGCAACATTGAACATACCAACTTGGGGGAGAAAAGAAAACATCCAAACTGCTTGGGGTTCATCTCCAGTCTGTAGTCACTGTGAACCTCTGGCTGGCTGCTCCAGGAAGGAAAGGAAAAAAGGGAAGAGCTAATTGAGTGCCTGATGTGCCAGGTGCTTTGTTAGTTGTTTTTATACATTATTTTATTTGTTCCTGAGAGCTACCTGTAAGGAAGGCATTTTATCTTTTTTAAAAAAAAGAAGCTCAGGGAGTCTAGATGGCTTATCTCAGGTGATCCTGCTAGAAGGTGGCAGAGCTGGGATTGGAATTCATGGCTCTGAGACTACTGCTCCTTTCCATCCCACCTCACTGCTCTGGGACTCCTCCCCCCTCTGCACACTGTCACCAATCAACAATGGATCACAAACCATGAACACATTAGTTTTCATCATTTTCTATGTTTCTTGTGTTTGCTATGATGTGATTATGGAAATTCCTAATACAGAAGAGATTCGATGCCATATTTTCAAATCTCCTAAGCAGGCATTCAGCAAATCTGAGTTCTAGACTCAGTTTCTACCTCGCAGGGCCTCGTTTTTCTCATCTGGCAAACCAAGTGGTTGGCACAGATGTGGCCTAAACCTTACTTCCTTAGTTGGGTTAGGCTCTGACCCTGAGAGAGGCTTCATCTTATCTACAGGTTTCCTTAGGGTCTCTAACAGAGCTGGATACAAGGTTGGCATCAACAGACACACTAAATTTATATTAGAGCTAGCGTTGCTAGTTCATAGTGGTATTCTACCAACAAAAGACAAAACACTGATGTCCCAAAATGCACACTGAAAAATAGTTGTTAATATTCCCTGGGCTCTTACTAGGTTTTGGGCACTCTTATGAGAATGAGATGGACAGTGGTATAACTAGTGGGCACAATGACTTACTAATTTAACCACCATGGGAGAAAGGGAGCCAGTGACCCTGCAACCCCCTTAAAAATCCCCATAAACACATTGCAGTCAACGTCAATTTTCCAATGTATAATTGATTGTAAGAGGCATTAATTTCAAAACAAACAATGGTTTTCTTTGGTAATTTTCATGTTGTGGATAAAACTGTCATTTTTGCTGACCTGCCTGTTGTCAGGTATTATTGACTGCCTATAGAATAAAATAACTTATTTTATGGGTGTCCTTATTGAACTGAACTGAGAGAAGGAGGAAAGGAATTATAAGAGAGAAATGTTAATAACTGTGCCTCCTTCCACACACTGCCACTCTACCCAAACTCCATTTAAAACTCCTATACCTCCAATTATGTGCTGAAAATTTCTCCTCTCATTTTGTCAGCATACACACACACACACACACACACACACACACACACACACACACCCCAATTGCGTTCACCTGTGGATGTCTATTTCATTTTTGTTTGGCATTGGAAAAGCCTAGCAATGCTATTATGACATAGGACTTGTCTGGAGGCACTCATTCATTATCAACTATATGCAAGGAGCTTGGGTGTGAATGGGAAAAGTCAAGGTCAAGGTCTAGCTGGTAAACTGGGGAAGGCACTGACCCTAGGATTGGCCAAATCTCCTGCTGGATGGGCTGGGCCCCAGGGGCAGGTCTTGCTCTATGAAGATTGAGTGGCCAGAAAGTCCACCCTGCCCATGCCCCTGGGGATAGAAATTTGTAGCTTATCTCATGCCCTCCTCCTGCTTCTTCTTCATCCCTCCTTCTCATTTTTCCTTTTCCCCTTGGCAATCCCATTTCTTCACAACTTCTAGTTATCACTGGACTGACAACTCCTAAATATATATATATTTCAGTTGTCCTCTTGAGGGGACTGAGTGTGCTTCCTTGCAGACACCTCAAACTCAACTTCTCCACACCAACCTCTCCTCTCCACCCCCAAGAAGATCCTCTACTGTGTCCTCTATACACCTGCCCATGAGTGAAATGTGGAGATCACTCTACCGTCCCATTTCTTGTCACATCAACATCATATCAGTGAAGGGCTGTAAAAGGGAAAAAAATTCTTTTTATAGTAACTAAATATTTTTAATTAGTACATTTTTATTAAACTATTCATGCAAAAGACTATTATAAGTGTAGAGCATGATGGGATTTTTAAAAAAGTGAATATATCTGTGTGACCACCTTCCAGATCTAAAAACAGAACTTTGCCAGAGCAGGAGTACCCTCCTGCCACCTCGCACTTACTATCTCCAAGGGTAACCATTCCCCTGGCTTCTAACATCAGTGAGGGGTCTCATCTGGTTTTGAACTTGATGTAAATGGACTCACTTAGTATGCATATTTTGTATCTGGCTTCTTTCACTCAACATTATGCTGGTGGGATGCAGCTAAGCTATGATGTTATCAGTTCTTTATTTCTCAGTGACATGTAATATTCTTATTTCATAGCAAGAAAGTTTATTGAAGTCAAATCATAGGAAGTTTCTTGTATGTCTATAAAAGCAGGACACATCTGTTTTGATATTTGAAGTAGATCAATAAAGAAGGCGAGTTACTCTGGAGGGGACCCGACAGTCAGGGAGCCAGGAAAAGGAAAAGTGGAACTTCTTCCATTTTCTGAGTTGGTGCCCTTCATTGTAGTGTTGGAAGAAAAGTCATGCTTCAATTAATAACAGACAACAAAGTCAATATGATGGGAGCAGACACAATGATGTGATCAAATGCCAAGAAATGACTGACGGCTGAGAAAACATCATGTGAGCCAAAGCAATTTCTCTTGACTTGTAACTTTACTCATCCAACGAATAACATTTCATCACAGTTTTATCAATGGGATGCAATTCCACCCAGATCAATCTGTCAATGACAAGAAATGGCATCAAATCATTTTGTCCACACAAATAAATCAATTGTTGATTATTATTTCTCCCATTTGGGATCCAAGTAGGAGGACCAAATGTCCTGAGTAAAACAAAGAAAAAAAAAATGGTTTCTATGTTGACAAATCCTTTGGGTAAAAGGAATTTATGGCTTTTTTTTTTTGACACATGCTGATGTGAATAGGGATAAACAGGTTTTAAATATAGAGCAGAGACAGACTGTAATAATAAACATGTGGGAAGAGAATGCAAGCATTTATTGTTCTTTACAGATATAATAGCATTTCAAGTCCTTCACTTTTGCGTATGTAGTTCTCCTTACTGGAATGTCTCACCTGGTCTTTGAATGTATGATTAAGTTTGGAGAAGAATTAAATCATGAGGGCTTCCAAAATTATGGGGGAGGCGTCGTTTTTAAATGACAAGCATGTATGGGCTGTGTCTTGGTTATGAATGGGCTTCTCTTCCTAGTCCAGCTATTTCTTGCTACATTTGATGCCATTGAAAGCCCTTCCTGGAGTCCTTGGTTGGCAGTCCATATCTGGACGGGGGTGGTGGGGTGGATAAATTTGTTTTGTTTTACAAATTTAAGTTTACATTCATGCTATACATAATAAAGTTATGTATCAGTCTTTTCCACTTAATACATTGCAGTGGACTGAATGTTTGTATCCCCCTGCAATTCATATGCTGAAATACTAATGCCAATGTGATGGTATTAGGAGGTTGGGCCTTTTAGAGTTATTAAGTCATGAGGGTGGAGCTCTCATGAAGGGGATTAGTGCCCTGATCAAAGGGACCCCAAAGAGCCCTCTCATTCTCTTTCTACCATGTGAGGACACAATAAGAAGTTGGCTGTCAGCAACCATGTTGGTCCTAATCTGTACTTCCCGGCTTCAGAACTGTGAGCAATGAATTTCTGTTGTTTATAAGCCACCCAGTCTATGGTACTTTGTTATAACATCCTGAGAAAATTAAGACTATATTATACTATATTATATTATACTATATTATATTATACTATACTAGAGGCCCGGTGCACAAAATTCGTGCACTGGGGTGGGGGGGCGTCCCTCAGCTCGGCCTGTGCCCTCTCGCAGTCCGGGACCCCTTGTTCCTTACTGCTTGATCGCTGCTCCTTTCCACTTGGCTCGTTGCTCCTTAGCACTGCCATGGAGGCAGGAGAGGCTCCTGCCACCACCACTGTGCTCACCAGTCGTGAGCCCTATCTTTCTGTGTAGTTGTCTGTGGGCCAACTGCTCTCTTCCTTCTCATTTATGGCAAGCAGCATGTGAGGTCAGAGGGCACTGTCGTGAAACTCAGAGGGCTGCCTGGAGCTGAGGGAAGTGGTCGGGCCCACAAGGTGAGAGGTGGACACAGAGGACGCTATCTCACCCAACTTTGGGGTGGGCTGGCCAGCCTTCATCTGCCTGACCCCACCCAGGGAGGGACCGAGCAGGGTGTCTGCCTCTCCATTCTCCATCCTTCTATCTGTGACATCTGTCACCCTTGCCAGGCCTCCCCCAAAGTGAGTTCAGCTCAATCCCTGAATGTAAAAGGGCATGGGGGGGGGGCTCTGTTCCTGTGCCCCCTGATTTCCAGTGACAGGAACCTGGTCTCAGGACAGTGGCCACAGCTACAGAACATAGATCTGTTTTAAGAAAAGTTGGGAATTCAGACTTTCATATGAGCCCCTATTCCAAAAGGTGGCAGTTTATTCACATTGTGGCAAAGACACCTTCAAGAGTAACATAAGTGGGTAAAGTCAGGGCCAAACCGGGCCATTTCTTCATCCAATCTCTCTGAGGTGCATGGACAGAACCAAGTCTCTGCTCTTTGCAGGACAGTTCTGGTTTTTATTTTAAGCCTAAAGGACAGTAGTCTGTCTCCATTCTTATTCTTTAGGATTTTTTAATCGTTGGATAAAAGGATATGTACATTGGGGCAATCCTCTTGAGATACAATATTCCAGTTGCACCCATGTGATGACAACAACGCCCTTCAGAGGGAGGGAGCCAACAGATGGGGAGAAGGGAATTCTGAAAACCAAAGCAAAGGTTCAGTACCCGGAAGAAGTCCTTGGTGTTCTGCTGAGAAACTTTTGACTCCTTCCTCTGTGGTCACACAACTGTCACATGCTAGGCAGTCACTCAGAAATATCTTGGCATTGGCCTACTTATGGAATTCTCCCTTCTCTCCATTCTCCTGAGCCGGACTCTGGACATTGACCATGGTATTCTCTTGGTCATCATTTTGTTTTTTGTTTTGTTTTTTTCCAAAGCGTTACAAAGTTTATATAAATATAACATACAAAGATGCAGCCTCCTTTGTAGGAACAGGGAAGGAAGGGGTGGTTAAGTAAGGCACACGCAGCTGCAGCAAGCACCAGCTGTGGGGAGTGCCAAGGGGGAGAGGACATTGGCACTGGGGCTGAGGCCCTAGAGCCATTGCTGGGGAAGTAGGGATCCCCTCTGAGTGCCACATTCTGAGGCTGAACTAATTGGTCCAGCTGAGGCAGAGGTGGGTGGCCATATAAGCCATCTTTGGGGCTGTTTACCCTTTCCCACCCCAGCTCTGTTGTAAAACCCCAGAGCCCTGGATTCCAAAGGCCCCATCCAGAGCAGAGGCCCTGGAAGGGGGTGAGAGGAAGTGAGTAGGGCAAGTTTGAAAGCCGATATACCTGTGTGCTGAGGGATGGCTGGAGACAGTGGTGAGAGGTAGCAGGGGAAGGGCTCTCATACATACCCTTCAGTGGTGGCCACAGGTGAAGGAGGTCAGGGGAGTAGGGTAGGGATGGGGCACCATGGTCCTAGCCTCTTAGAAATCTCTGTCTGTCCCCTGCAGTGTACATGGAGGAAAGGGGCTGCCTCTGAGGAGGGGCCAGGCCAGGCCAGATGACCATCTTGAGTTCTGGCTAAGGTGATGGCCCTCACTCTGAGATGCCTTCTAACTGGTGATGGAAACAGTCCTGACTCCTGCTGCTGCCACCACCACCACCGCCGAGATCTAGGCCTGACTCCCACTGCTGCGGGTACCTGGGACCCAGGCCTGACTTCCGCCACTGCCACCACCGCTGCCGCCTCTGGAACCCAGGCCTGACTCCTGCCACCGCCGCTGCTGGGACCCAGGTGTTTGGTTGTCCATCTGGTCGTGACGGCCGTAGGCTATTATTAGTATGTAATGTAATGTAATGTAATGTAATGTAATGTAATGTAATATAATATAATTAATATAATAAATATTTATATTAATTATATTATATTAATTATATTATATTATATTATATTATATTATATTATATTATATTAATTATATTATACTAGAGGCCCAGTGCATGAATTTCATGCATGAGGGGGAGGGTCCTCTCAGCCCAGCCTGCATCCTCTCCAATCCAGAACCCCTTGTGGGACGTCCAACTGCAGGTTTAGGCCTGACCCCGGGGATCGTGCCTAAACCAGCAGTCAGATATCCCTCTCACAATCCTGGACTGCTGGCTCCTAACTGCTCACCTGCCTGCCTGCCTGATCGCCCCTAACTGCCCCCTGCTGCCAGCTTGATCACCCCTAAACACCTCTGCCTGCTGGCCTGATTGTCCCTCACTGTGTCTCCCCCGACCCCAGGCCAGCCTGGTTGCCCCCAACTACACCCCCTGCTGGCCTGGTCACCCCATGCAGCCTGCTGTTCAGTCGTTTGGTCGCCCCTCACTATCCCCCTGCTAGCCTGGTAGCCCCACACAGTCTGTTTGGTAGTCCATTCGGTTGTTTCGGATGCGATGGTTGCTTAGCCTTTTATATATATAGATTATATTAATGTTTATTGTGAGCATCTTTGTCATATTTTCTCTGCGGGGAGGAAGATTCGCACCAGGATCTTGTATGGAGAATAGTTTGTTCCCTGGGGCCAATTAAGTCAAGCTTAATCCATGCTGTTGCTCCCTGGGACACAGTTCTGTTTCTTAACTTCCTAAGGAAGACGAAGACTATTTCTACACCAGAGAAAGAAAAATAAATAAGATTAATACAGGCTAAATCTTCAGTGGAACATCAAGTTTCACATACAAGGCCAAACTACGCTTCCAATTCCTTGAAATTGGTGAATTTATTAGATATCTGTTTCTCCACTATGTACCACCCACCTGAAATAAGGTTGGGCTTAACAAAGGTGTCTTTATGAGGACAAAGATGGTGATGATTATTTGTGGGCACAACATTTAGGCATAAATGGAGTTCAAGAAGATTTGACTCTAATTAAAATACATCAGCCTAAACAAGAGTTCTGAAACAAACAACCACTATTTTTAAAATGAAATCCTTTTTTCTGATATTAAAAGCAATGTCACCTAGCCAGTGTGTCTCAGTGGTTGAGCACTGACCTATGAACCAGGAGGTCATGGTTCGTTTCCAAGTCAAGGCACATGCCCTGGTTGTGGGTTCGTTCCCCATGGGGGGCATGCAGGAGGCAGCCACTCAATGATTTTCTCTCATCATTGATGTTTCTATCTCTCTCTCCTTCTCCCTTTCTCTCAGAAATCAATAAAAATATATATTTTTAAAAAAGCAATGTAAGGGCAGATCTAGAGACAGAGAAGCATTGATCAGACCATCAAAACTCAGAGGGAAGGCAAGGGAGGGTGGGGGTAAGGGGGAGAGATCAACCAAAGGACTTGTATGCATGCATATAAGCCTAACCAATGGTCACATATACCAGGAGGGTAAGGGTATGAGTCGGGGTTGGGGGGTGACAATGGGAGGATAAGGACACATATGTAATACCTTAATCAATAAAGAAAAAAAGCAATATTTATTCATTAAGTGAAAAGAATAAACATCCAGAAAGATATAAGAAAACAGAACACATCTATATTCTCACCTCTTAGCTAACATTTGGTATGTTTATTCGCTCGCTCACTCTCTTGTTCTTTTGTTCTCTCTCTGTGTGTGTGTCTCTCCCTCACACACATCTATCTTTGTTTAGTTTTACAAATTTAAGTCCATATTCATGCTGTATATGATAGTTACTCATCAGACTTTTTTAATACATTGTATCATGAGAATCTTTGTCAAATTTTTTAAAAACATATTTTACCAAAGCCCTGTTTTGAAGGCATGAAAGTGGTTCTTTATTAATTTTTAAAACTAGAAATATAGCATTTGTGGGCACATTTATACATTGGGGGCAAATCTCAACTTATTTACTTAGGAATTATTGCTAAAAATGGGATTTAAAAATATTAAGGGTCTTGATAATTATTGCTGTATTATCTTCTAGAAAGTCTGAAACAATTTAGTCTCCCATTAACAATATGTGGAGGTACATATTTCCAATGCAACCCTGTCATAATTGAAGAATGGAATTTTAAATAGGCAAAAGAGAAATCACATTGTTGTCTCAATTTGTATGAAATACGAAATAATTTCTTTTTATCATTGCTTATATTTTGTTTCCCTTTTGTGAATTGCATGCTCATATTCTTTGCCCATTTTCTATTGATCTGTAGAGCTTTGCTGCATAATACAAATATTTCCCAAGATATTTATGCTTAGAAATTACATAGTGATTCTCTACCTCTCATCAGAAGTTCTTGATACTCATGTATTAAAATGTAGCTATCCTTTTCTTCACCAACGTTTTTGTTTTTAGGTTTATATCACATTTTAAAATAACATCCATTTACTTCTGTCTTATATTCCTTCTCTCCCTCCCTCCCTCTCTTACTCCTTTCCATATTATAATTAATGGGTCAATACCTCTGGGGTATGGTATAGGGCAGAAATTTAACATTTTCTTTTCAAATATGTAATCAGTTGTCTAAGAACCATTTATTAAATACTCTCTTCTTTCTCCCTTGATTTAAAGGGTAATCTTGGTCAAAAGCTGAACTTTAATTAGTATTAAAGTCTATTTCTAGAACTGCTCCTCGGTGCCATTGATTCATTGGACAATTCTTGCTCCAGCACCACCTTGCTTTAATTACTGAGCTTTATAATGTAGCACATGTTATTATCTGGTAGTGCTAGTCTCCTTTCATTACTCTCTGTTTAGGGGGCTTCTTTATTTATTCTTCTGGTTGGATTTTTATATTACCTTTCCAAGGGATTTGAGCATTTTGATTGAAATGAAATGAAACTTATTAATTCTTTTTGGAGGAAATGATACATATATTAGTTTTAAAGTATTTTTTTTTCTATTCAGGAATACTATTTGTGTTTTAATTTATTCAAGACTCTTTTGTGAACCTCAATAAAGTATAATAATTTTCTTCATCAAATATTGCTCATTTCCTACATTGATTATTAGAGATTTCATATATTGCTGATTTTGTGTGTGTGAAAAGCTATTATGTAGTGTGTGTTTATGTGAATGTGTGTGTGTTTTGTATTTGTTCACAAATATTTTGATTGCTTCCCTTAAGTTTTTCTTTCACCTCCTTTATTCAAAGAGATATATTACTAATTTTTTTTTAAAAAAATATTTTTTAAAATTACAGATGTCCCCTATTTCCCCCCACAGACCCCCTCCCCAGGGCCATGCCCTGGTTATGAAAGGGCTTCTCTTCCTGGTCCAGCTTCCCCAAACTATTGTCTGACCATGGGCTATGCATATATGCATATAAGTTCATTGGTTAATCTCTTCCCGCCCTTCTTCTTCCCTCTGAAATACATCAGTCTGTTGCATGCTTCAATGTTTCTGAATCTTTTTTGTTCATCAGTTTATTTTGTTCATTAGATTCCATATATAAGTGAGAGTATGATACTTGTCTTTCTCTGACTGGGTTATTTCACTTAGCATAATACTCTCCAGGTCACTCCATTCTGACTCAAAAGGTAAGAGAGCCTTCTTTATTACTACTGCATAGTATTCCATTGTGTAAATGTACCACAGATTTTTTATCCATTCATCTACTAATGTGCACTTGGGCTGTTTCCAGACCTTAGCTATCTATCTATACATAAAAAGCCAGTGACTGGAATGCTGTAATGACCAGAATGACTGGTCGCTATAATGCCCACTGTGGCCAGCAAACCAGCCCAATTGGAGAGTGGGGCCAGCCAGCCAACCTCCCATAGCCCCTCCCCCCAGCTGGCCCCCCCTTGATCGCCCCCCCCCTACCCCAATAGGGGGTGGGGCCTGTGGCCAACCTCCTGCAGCCCCTCCCCCTGGCCGGCCCCACCCCTGATGGGCCCCACAACCCCGATGAGCCCACAGACCCCCCCCAGCTGGCCCCACCCCTGATTGACCAATAGGGGGTGGGGCAGGCTGGCTAACCTCTTTCAGCCTCTCCCCCCACCTGTCCCTACCACAGATTGGCCCCTCCACCCTGATCAGGGGCAGGGCTGGCTGTCCAACCACCCATGGCCCCTCCCCCAGGCTTCTAGCCCCCGATCCGCCTCCCCACCCCATTTTGGAGTGGGGCTGGCCAGCCCACCTCCCAAAGCCCCTCCCTACAGCCAGACCCACCCCCAATCAGCCCCCACCACCCCGATTGTTCCACAGCCCATCCCCACAGCCGGCCCTGCCCTCAATCAGCCCCCCCAATTGGGGGCGGGGCCCACCTGCCAATTGCCCGTGGCCCCTCCCCCCAACCAGACCAGCCCTGATCTTCTCTGATCAGGGTGGGCTGGCCGGATAACCTCCTGCCATCTCTTCCTCCCAACAGGCCCAGCCCTGATCTGCCCTGATTGGGGCCAGGCTGGCCAGACCCCACCCATGCACAAATTTGTGCACTGGGCCTCTAGTTGTAAATACCACTGCTATGAACATAGGGGTGTATACATTCTTTCTGGTTGGTATTCCTGGCATCTTAGGATATATTCCTCTTTTTCTTGTTGTGTGGCATTGACTGTATCTTCAAAAGTATTATGTAAAAGCAGTAGATCTGGTATCCTTTGTACTGCTGCTCACTCTAATGTAGATTCCTTCAGTATTTCTTCATTTCACCAAATTTCCACTACATTTCTTAAGACAGATTTTTTAAAGGAAACAAAAGCTTTATTCTTAGTATCTGTATATATCAGGAGTATTAAATTTTTTTAAAAAATTGATATATTGGTAAATTTTTGAAATCATAACAATCCTTACATTTCTTAGATAATGCTCATGTTTTTAATTTGTGTTGATATTTTATTTTGGATTTTTGCATTTGCATTGGCGGGAAGTAGCATCTGTAGGTATTTGTGTATGGCTGTATGTGGGATGTGTGGGTATGTAAGTGTGTGCTTTCTCTATAAAGTTGAAGTATCAGGATTGTGGAAAACAAACTGGAAATGTTCCATTAAAAATGAACTCCAGAATACTTTATAAAAAGTGGAAATTGTTTGTTTCTTAAGAGTTTTAAAGAACTCACATTTTTCCTGTATAATTTAGGAGGTAATAAATATTTATATTTTGAGATTTTTCTCTTTGTTTTGATCAGTTCAGATACTCTATCTCTTCATGATTAAGTTTTGTGCACTTATATTTCCCTAGAAAATTGCCCATTTCTTTATTGTTGTATACATTTTTAAAAAAGCTTATGAATATATTTACATTCTCATTTCTAATGTGTTGTTTTTGTGTCTTTTTTACTATTTGCTTGAATATATTTGCTAGATATTTGGATATTTGGCTTTTTTTTTTCAAAGATTGATTTCTAGGACTTATCAATTTTCTCATTTCTAATTCATTACTTTAAATGATTTTTAAAAATTTCTGCTTTCTTCAGATTTACTATATTTTTCTTCTGATTATTAAGTTAGATGTGTTGTTCTTTTATTTTTATACTAGAAGCCTGGTGCACGAAATTCGTGCACAGTAGGGGGAGGTCCCTTAACCCGACCTGCACCCACTCCAATCTGGGACTCCTCGGGGGATGTTCAACTGCCAGTTAATAGGGGCAACCAGGCCTACAGGGATTGGGCCTAAACTGGCAGCTGGACATCCCTCTCACAATCTGGGACCTCTGGCTCCTAACCACTCACCTGTCTGTCTGCCCTAACCACTCTGCCTGCCTGCCTGATCCCCCTAACTGCCCTCCCCTGCCATCCTTATTCTCTTAACTGCCCCCCCCCCCTGCTGGCCTGATCCCCCTAACTGCCCTCCCCTGTCAGCCTGGTCACCCCTAACTGCCCTCCCCTGCCATCCTTATTCTCCTAACTGCCCTCCCCTGCTGGCCTGATCCCCCTAACTGCCCTTCCCTGCCAGCCTGGTCACCCCTAACTGCCCTCCCCTGTGGGCCTGGTCGCCCCTATTAACTTTTTTTTTAAATCTTATCCCCTTCACACACAATTGTATTTGACTTCATTATTGGCTTTTCCCTCTCACACAATTTTTCTCTCTCCTTTATGTAACACTTTTTCCTACTGACTCATCATTTATAAACTTTTCTTTCCTCCTTATTTCCTACTTCTGTTCCATCATCCATCTTCCGATTTTTCTCCTACCCTCCCTCCCTCCCCACATTCCTTCTTTCCTTTATCTTTACACTCCCCTCCCTCCCCTTTTTTTTCCTTCCCACCTTAATTTTTTTCTTTACTTCCTCCTTGGATATGCTTTGTTCCCTCCCCCATTTCTTCCTTCTTCCCATTCTCTTTTTAAGCTCTACCGGCTCCCCTTTAAAACTTTTCTTCCCTCCCTCTTTCTCTTTCATCCTACCTTTCCCATAAATTCTTCTCTACTTACTTCCACTGTTTTAATATCTATCTATCTACTTTCCTAATTATTCACTATCATTTATAGTTTTTCTTTTCAGACTCCTACTTTTAAAATCTGTCCCCAGTACACAACTACACTTGATTTTCATTATAGCTCCTACAGTTCACTCATACATCCTCTTTCCTTCTTTTACTCTGCTCTCTACTGACTCCTTTATAAAGTTCTTCTCTCCTTCCTTCTCTTCTTAAAGCTTCCAATTTGGGGGGGTGGCGATGTTAACCCCCCAGTCCAGGGCTCAGCCCCGGCCAGGTGTTTGCTGCCCCCCCTTCCTTGGCCTCCCCGCTGCTGTCCTTCTCCCATTCCCTACCCGGGACACCCGGCCCAGTGAGGGTGGCCAAGGCCCGCGCGGCCTGGGTGCTGCTGCCACAAAGCAGGAGCACCTCTGCCCAGAAGGACTCGGACCATCCACCCCTCAGTCCCAGGACCTGCCAACAGCCTGCGCCAGGGGCCACTGCCCTCCTTCTTGCATCTGTGCGGGGATCCCCACTCCGTGCCACCTGTGTCCCGCTCCTCACCAGGTGCACCTGCTCCGGCCCCCCACCCATGAGGTCACACCTCCCCCCCCCCCCCCCCCCGCATGCAGCCCCATGTTTCCTTCCCTTTCTGTATTTCTATTTCTCCTCTTGGCCTGTCTACATGCAGGCCTGTCTTCCTCTCCCTCTCCTTTCTTATCCCCTCCTATCATATCCTATCCTACCCCAGGCCTTGCAGCTGCCTGAGCAGAGTGTGGGGACGTAGCCTGCAGATCTGGTTGTGATGTTATGGTGTAATGGACAATTTGCATATTCCTCTATTATTATATAGGATTTCACTTTTAATTTTGTAGGCATTTAAGGCCAAATATTTATCACTGAAAAAAATTATTGCAACAGGAAATATAATTTCCATTTGTCATAACTTTCTAAGTAGGCATTTAAAATACAGTTTTATTATAATTTAGGACTATTTTTTCATTTTCCATTGTAAATTGTTCCTGCTGTTTGCTTTTAATTTGTAAAATTTCTCCTCTTTGCAACTTATTCAGATTTTATTAATGTTAATATAGGAAGCATTTTTGTAGTGCCTCGTGTACATTTGAAAATATATTGTATTCTTTATTGGGAAGTATGTAGAGTTAGATACGTGTCAGTGTGGGATTCCCCAAGATGAAATTTAGCCCTAAGAGTTTTGTAAGCTTAATACATAGAAGGTAAATGCTGTCTGGCATCACTAATGAGACAAGGGCACATGCTACATGCCATTGGAGAAGAGAATGTTTCTATTTGGATCTAACTGACCTTGCCATGGTCATTTGATGTGTAGAGTAGAGGTTCTGTCTGAGGGTGGTCAAGCCTGGGAAGGCCAAGTCTGGGGAAGCAGAACTTAGCCTGGGAGTTACACTAGAGCACAGTTGCACAGGAAGGTGAATCTCAGGGATGGAATAAGAGGGTTCAGGGAGGGCAGCTGGCCAAAGCCTCTGGGAGTGGTGCATCTGTTGGCAAGAACTCTGAGTAAATCCTTGCTAAAGGCTGTGGTGTGCTCTCAGCCATGGATCTTAAAGGAAAGGTCTCTTCTAGGCTTTGCAGAAAGGAAAGGGGAAATGGCTTTTGCAAGACGGTGGGCCTGACCAGGCTCAGCTGCAACAAAGATGGTGCTGGGCAGCAGAGAGGCCTCAGAGCAGGTGAACGAGGGCTGCTCTTTGGTGTTGATGAGGCAGCTCTGGGGGTTGAGGATGTTTGAGGGGCTATAAGGGACAGCAAATAAGCCATTCAAGGGTGTTGTTGCCTGCCTGGGCGGGTGGTGCTTCAATGATCATAACTAGAGCTGTAGATTGAATTTTATTTTACGTCAGACTAGTGTGGTTAGAAGACATTTAAATTAGAAATATTTAAATAAACATCATTAGCTATATTATTAGGAACCCTTCACTCTTTTCTCTTCTTAAACCTTGCAGAAATGTGCCCGACTTTTCTCTGACTATTGCATGGCTTCCAATTTTCTTGTTTGTCAGAGATTCTGCTTTGTGTTTTGTGATGCTATAATATAATGAGATGAAGACGTGTATTTGTTGTATCCTAATTGTGGATTACACCAGTAATCAATTTAAAATGCCCCTCTTGGCCTATTTAATGCTTTGTTTGCGATTTCTATCCCTGTTTTCTTTTTGTGTACATATATCTTAGTGTTTAATCTTTATTTCTGACCTTGTTCAAGTTGTATCTTGTGCATTTTGTATTTTGACCAAACATAAAAAGCTTTTGGTCTATTAATGAGGAAGTTAATTAGATTGATAGTTGTGTTTTTTTTTAAAACTGACACATGTGGTGGACACTGCTATCCCATGCCCAGTATATGTTCCCTCAAGCTTTGTCCTGGGGGAGCCCAAATATTTCCAGGAATGCACCCATAGAGCTCCAGGAGAAGCAGACTCCACCCTCAGCTCTCACATGGGCCTGATTGGCCTAATGTAATCCATCCTGTGACCTTGACTGGCTCAGGAATGGGCACTCAATTCTGACTAAGACATTGAGAAAAGAAATGGTTTTGGGAGGCCTTTCTTGAGAAAATTTCTTTGCTCCTAAGAGAGCTATGGGAAAGGACAGTCAACTGCTGCTGGGTCTCATCACATCTGGAGGCTGCACCTGAACCTTCAATAGCGCCTAAAGCACCACCCTGCTGCCCACTTTAGGATGAGGCCCTCATATGGATGGCAGAGCAAAGAGATGGAAAGAACCTGGGTTTTTGGAGGTACCCATGAGCTTCTGAATTAATGGCCCTGTGGCTGTCCTATAACTTGCATTCCTGTTACCTAAAATTAGGCAGTTCTTTATTGTTCTTTGGGCCTATTCAAGTCAAGGTTTCTGTTGTTTGTAGCCAGGAGCACCTAACTGACACAATGTGGTTTTCATTTTTTATCTTTATTTCATCCTTTTGTTATTTTTCTTTTTTTTTGGTTTTCTGTTGTTCATATATAGATTATATTTTATTTGCTCTTGTTTTTTCTTGTGAATTGGTAAGTATGTGTCTGGTTTTTAATTCTAGTAAAAACTGAATTACCCCTATATTTTTAGAAATATCAAAATCAATATAATGACAACTACGTGATTATTACAGCTAATGTTTATTGAGCTCTTAATATATGCCATGCACTGTGCTGAACAATGTATATATTTATTCACTATGTCCTCACTGCAAGGAAACACAGAAAGGTTAAGTAACTTTCCTAAATGAAGTAGAAACTGTCAATTGCCTTCTCTGCAGATGAGGAAATTATTGCTGTTTACTTTATGTCATGCTTTTAGCTTTCCATTTACTTCCTGTTTTTTTTAATTGTGGTTACCAAGGAATTTCAGAACTAGAATATTAATAATTCATTATTTTTTATTATACATATTCTTTCAATTTTAAACTGTTTCATTTTGTTTTGAATCTGCATTTCCTACAACCATATAGACTCAATTCTACATTTAAAGGATTTTGGTACTACCATCCTGCTGAACCCCAATCTTTTCTTCTAAATTATTAACAGACTTTATTGCTGTGCCGACTGGTAGGTTTTGAGCAATTTTATTTATAAGATGTATTGTTTTCATAGAATGATCACTTGGTTGGTTGTAGACTTTCTCCAGAAATTCTATGTGTTTCTTTTATGTTCTCATATTTAGTGCTATGTGGAAGTTTGAGCTTGTTCTTCTCTCCCTGCTTTATAGTCTATCCAGTTAATCTCTATCCAAATGTTAATAGTTTGTGTGTGATTTTGCACAATTAGGTTTCATTGCTCAAGAAATTTCTGAAATATTCTCCTTCCAAATATTAAGATCTTACATTAAAAATAATAATTAAAATCTCTTCAACCGGTGGTTAGAGTGTCTGCCTGCCTACCGAAGGGTCTTGATTCCTGGTCAAGGGTATGTATTCAGGTTCAGATTCATTCCCCGCTCTAGTCAGGGCACATGCAAGAGGCAACCAATCCATGTGTCTCTATCACATCGATGTTTCTCTCTCTTTCTCTCTCTCCCGCCACTCCCTCCCCCTCCCTCTCTCTAAAAATCAATGGAGAAAATATCCTTGGGTGATGATTAAAATAATAATAATAATAATAATAATAATAATAATAATAATAAATCTATTTAACCACCTTTCCTCAACTCAAGCCCTTCCTCTGAGGTAATGACAGTAAGTCCTCACTTAATGTCATTGGTTCTGCGACTCAAGTGAGAAGGCATATAATGAAGCCAATGTACCATAAACTAATTGATATAAACAAGAGTTACCTTCTTACACATCTCATCAGTGTTATAACAAAATGTTGAATGAAACAAAATGCTCACAGTATAGTGGGTCTTCAACTAATGTTAGGAAATTTACATAACACATAGCATTACTCCAGAGATATGGTACTCTGACAATGCATGTCGAAGGCTACAGTGAGTGGTTTGTGGTGGGATGGGGTGGGGGCACAGAGCAACCTGGTTACCTAAGAATGAATACCCCTCTCTGCAGCAGTGGGCCCATTGCACAGTGTCTGGTGAGGTAGATCATAGACCTCTGATTCAAGATTTCTTTCACAGGTAAAAGCAAGGCCATCTCCTTAAGCCTGGGGCCTTGTTTTCTATGTCAAGCTCACCTGCCCAATTAATCTGCATCTCAGCCCCAGAGCTCTATGTAGTCAGTGGAGATTCCCCCAGGTTCTGATCAAGGTGTATTTATTAGCAAGGTTAAGTTTTCTCATTTTCTCATGTGACTTCAATAGGGTTTGGAAACAGCAAAGTCCCAAACTTATCTAGCAAGAGACCACCTTGGGAAGAAAGCAGGCCACGCTGCTATTAATGGGCAGGTTGTCTGGAATTGCGGGGGAGAATATCATAATAGAAACTCTTCCCCAGTGCACCTCTAATCTTTTGATTAGAAAAGAGGGAGACCTCTTTTCATGAGAAATCAACTTGTCCAGTGAAGGTGGTGCTCAGATTACTGATGTGGAGAGATCCAGAGAATGAGCTTGTATTCTCCCTGGTTTGAGTTCTAGAGAAATAGTTCCTAGACTTTTTCCAACCAAGCAAACCTACTGTACCCAGCTCCTTAAGAATACTATAAGATTTGTTTTCCAAGTGAACCAATTCAATAAAAGTATGTTTTCCCATTTTAAATGCTCCATAACTTCTAAAGAGCATACGGTGCTCCAGATCACCACACCCAGCTGTTGGCATTCCTGGCAGTGGCAAAGGAGGCTCTGTCTGATGTGCCCAAGAAGCTTGCAGTAGACAACCTGGGCAAGGCCTTCAGAAGTTTTGAAGACAGAGCAATGACCACCGTTATATGGCATATGTTTTGGTGTCATTCATGTCCATAAAGAAAGGAACAGCTCAACAGACTGGTAAGTACTGATTTGTGCATCTGTTGGTAGTGAATGTCTCTGGAACCACTCAGTCTAGTCATCCTCTCCACACCTATGTCCCTCTTTATCTTGCCATCTGCTTTATTTTCTTATGACACTTTTCATGGTCTGAACTATTTGGTGCATTCACTTCTTGCTTGTCCATCGGTCCCTCTGGAATGTGTGCTCCTTGAAAGCAGGGGTCTTGACTTTCTCATGCACTGCATAGTCCCAGTTTAGAGATCTGGTTGCCATAGAGCAGGCATTCAACAAGCATGAGTTGTTCTTGTTGAATGAAATCATAGGTTAAATTCCTAATGGTGGAAGATTGGACACTGGAGTCCCAGGTGGGGAAAGAAAACTTGAGGCAAGATGACCCCAACTACAGGAGAGTCTTGCTTATGTTAGGAAAGCTTCCATTTTCTGTGTGCAGTGAAGTCCTGTGACTTGTGGCCAAGGGAAGGTCTTTTCTTTTTTATTCATAGTGGATGTTATTTGCATGTTGGATCATTGAGCCAGAAGATAAATGTGAGTATAGTCAAATTCTAAATTTGGAGTTCAAAATACAAGTTGCACAAATGTAAGATATGGGAGATATTTGCTTAACAATAACTTATAGGAGAAATGTGTTTTGGGTAACTCATCTTTTGTGAATGAAAAGCATGAATAGCTTTTAAAATTTCACACAATTAATGGAATATCATGTCTAATAATACAAATAACACCAGCATTAGTTGTAGCCACCATTTATTTTTGTACTAGCCAAGAAGCAGGAACTGTGCTTAATTTAAGCCCTGACAACCTTATTGCTATGCCCACTTTATGGATGGAGAAACTTAGGTTCTGAATGTTTAACTTCTACCAGGACACAGAGCTAGGACAAAGTGTAACCAATGTGTCTGACTGTAAAAGCTGTTGTTCTTAACCACTGATGGCTTTGCTGCTCTGTGTGGGTCTGAACACATCTGGGGCATTGGACTTAGCTCCAGCAGATGCATTTTAAGATAGACAATAACCATACAGTGGCTTCACAAGGAGGTCACCAGCATGGTAACGGGTATGAAACCACAGTATTCAAGGAGAACATTCAATGAGAAGGAGGGTGTGCAGTGCAGAGGAGAGATGATAGGAGGTGGGGTCAGGAATGAATGAGGGTCCAAAGGAAGAGAGCAGACCTGTCCTGCTTGGCTCTAAATGGCAGACCTGGAACAGCAGATGGAAGTTACAGTGAATCAGATTTCAGTTTGACATGAGAACTTTCTAAAGATTAAAGATGTGGGATGCAGCTATTGAACTCACCCCCATCTACCCTCCAAGTCTGTCTAGCCATCTGTCAAAGATGTTTGATTTCAGGAAGGAATCCCTTCCACTTCTAGAAGTTTGGAATTTTCTAAATGGGTTTAAATTTTATTTAAAATCATGGTAAAGACCATTTGAGCTGATTACAAGGAAGAGAGGAGCAAAGCCAGCTCCAGGTGCATTGCTATAAGACAGTATAGGCTGATGTTTTTTCTGGAAGAAGTACGCTTACTTCTGGTCTCTCACCAGCCTCTTGGTGCAGAGAGCATCTACAAAGCGCTAGATGAAACGGGCTTGTGTGTGATTCCACAAGATGTTCAAAGGGGAAATAGAATCTTAGGGTGAGATTTGAAGAGCCCAGTCACTAAAATTGTCCTTCTATGGGTCTAACATTTTACAATGTGAGTACTGCTTTTCTGAGTTAAACACTTCCTTAGGCATTTCTCCTGGGAGATGGAATGCCTTGGCTCCTGATGTCACCATCAGGAATGGAATCCCAGAGGTGGGTTGCTTACTTGGTTCATACCAGGCATGATCCTAAAACCATGGCATGTTTATCTAATTTAATATTCACAACAGCACTGTAATTATATGCTATTACTACCTGCATTATTCATGTGGAGAAACTGAGCCTTAGAAAGGTTAGTTTGTCAAAGTTTTCACGTGATTGCTATAGACAGAATGTTTGTGTCCCCACCCCCCAATTCATATGTTAAAACCTATCCCCCAAAATGATGGAATTTGGATATGGGGTCCTTTGGAAGGTGATTATATCTGATTGGGGTGGAGCTCTATGAGTGGGATTAGTGCCCTTATAAGAGAGACCTCAGAGAGCCGCTCCACCCCTTCCACCATGTGGGAACACCGTGAATCAGGAAGCAGGCCCTCACCAGACATCAAATCTGCCCATTCCTTGAACTAGGAGTTCTGAAAAGAGTTAGAAATACTTTCTGTTGTTTATGAGCTACCCAGCCTGTGGTATTTTTGTTATAGCCACTCAGACTCAGACAATGGTAGAGAATGGATTTTACTTTAGAACCTATACTCTTAACCAGGATAAAATGCTGTTGCTAACACTCTTAGTAATTATATGTCTCTGAGAAAGAGGAACGAGCTCATCATAAGAACACCATGTTTATATGTGTGTGTGTGAGAGGGTGTTGGGGAAGGTTTATTGTGATTTAATTAGAATCCTAATCATAGGTAAATTACTAATCTAGAATTTATCTAAGATTATTAATGAAATTCTGACTTCTGACTTGGTTAGGTTATTGTTAGCATTTTATTTTTCTCAAAGTCAATGGAAATTATATATCAGGAAGTCATCACTTACTGACTAACCCAGCTAAATTCCCTCTCCCTCTCTCCCTCCTTACTTTCCTCCCTCCATACTTTCTTCTTCATTCTCAAGTACTCAGTTATTTCTTGAGTATTTTCTCTGTACTTGGCACTGTACTATACAATGAGGGCACATAGATGAGTGAGTCTTAGTGTACATCTTTAGGGATCTTACAGCCTGGAAGGAAAATTAAAAAATAATTACTCTTCAACATGGCAATGGTTATAAAGGAACAGATTTTCCAAATCTTGTTTTAAGGAACACTCTTTGGCAGAATGTTAAGTAAAGGTATCATGAAAAAGAAGTATTTTAAATTAAAACAAGTTTAGGAAATGCTGGGTTAAATAAAATTAAGCAATTTCATTCTTACTGGGGAATTTTCAGACTCTTTAAATTGCTAATGTGTACTGTGAATCTCCAAGAAGGGAAGAGAACATATTTTTCAAACCCATTTGACCTCAGAACCCATCTTTATTCATGGCACACAATAAAGTATTTATTCATTCTTTATTCTCTTTACTCATCTATTTATCAATCATCCATCTATTATCCATCCATCCATCAACTCATTCCCTCCATCCACCCACTCATCCATCCATCCATCCATCCATTATTTTATCTAATCTTCCTTCCTTCCATCCAGTATTTCTTGAGTACCTGTTATGTGCCAGACACTGTGCTACATCCTAGGAATCCATCCGTAAACAAATTTGTGGAGTTAGTGTTTTAATTGGGGAAATAAACATCAATCAAACAAATAATTGTATAAGATTATCAATCCACATAGGAAGCAATCAGGGTTTTAAGATGAGAAAGAAAAAAACCGAATGATCTACTTAAATGTGTGTGGTTGAGAGTCCTCTGTGAGCAAAAGACATTTAAAGCAAGTGTCTTCTGGAGGAAGAGAATGAGCCAGCTTTGCAAAGAGCAAAAGGAAGAGCCATCCAGGAAGAGGAAACAGCAAGTGCCAAAACCCTGGAATACAGAAAGGCTTGGCAAGCTTCAGGAATTGAGCTTCCTCCAGGAGTGCAGGCCTGCTTAAAGGCAGAAGGCTGAGCCTGACACATTTTTAAGAATGAGAATCTCATCATCAGTTGGAAGAGACCCTGACACCATCTATTCCAAGTTCCTATCCAAGAGAGTTCCATCTTCTAAGATAGAGGACTGCCTGTTCTTCTTGGGCCTGTTTATAGGCTTTCCCCTTTTAGATGGGAGGTTAACTTTAGTCCCAGAACGCACCAGTGGAGAGCATTGCTTGTGACATTTCTCTTCATATGAAATGAGGACCAGCGAGGATTGCACAGATTGCTGTGTTTTTAAGGAGAAAACTTCTCTCAGAGGTGCAGATACCAATACAAGTAATCATAGCTGATAACCTTCACCCCATCCTAGAAATAGGAAACAAGACTGAAGGGGGGAACTGACAAAGAAACTAGTTGGTATACTTGACTCAGTGGCCATGGAAGGGAATGCGAATAACTGATTCGTAAAGCCTGAGTGCTCTGCTCCCACAGCTTTTATCTTTCAATTCTCCCTGCAAGATTAAGCATCCCCAAACACCACTTTTATGGTCTCTGCCTTGGTTCAAGGAGTTACAATGGATCTTCTTTACTGTCAAGTCAACTGAAAACCTCTCTGCTAGACTTTCAGGACTATCTGTATCATCATTTTCTCCTGGCTGACCCTCTGCCTTCTTCTTGCCCCTTCCCTACACACACACACACACACACACACACACACACACACACACAGAGAGAGAGAATTTGTTGCACTGTGCAATTAAGGCCACAAAAAAATGAAATAATTCAGGTTTTGTGTTCCCAATCCTGGTTTTGATCCTCTGCTTCTAGCTGGCTGCTTGACTGTGTATCTCAAAGAACTTTAGCTTCCTTGTCTGCATTAACAAGTAGGGATAATAATAGTACTTGTTACATAGGAATGTTGTTTTCTGAACTCAGTTGTCATAGTGTCTTCCCTACTATGGGCTCCCTCCTCAGACACTCAGTTCTTGCATATCGTTTGCTCTGTGCTGGTGCCCCTGCTCTTGGGTTCTTCCATCCTTGTTTGGACTTCATGATTAACAAAGTGGACTGGCACATGGGTCCACGGAAGCCAAGGTCAGGGGTTTATTTTCCTAATGGACCATTTTATCCACCATCTGTTGAATGGCCATAGGTTCTAGACCTCTTAGTATGGAGTCTTTTCAGTGGAGAAACCCATTCTTGCTCCAGGTAAAAGGATTCCAGCACGTGCCATAGATGTGAGTTAGGAGCATTGTTTTAAATCAAGGCACCACATCTGTTTATATATCTCCAGAATAGCCTGAATCTGGGTCCCCAAGATTAGAACCCAGTGCTCATGAAACAAACTTGCTACATAATTATGGAGGCCCCAATACCTCTTCTTTGTTATGTAGTCACAGGTTGAACAGTTACACTTGCAACTTTAGTCACAAATACTCTTTAACTCCAGATCCAAAGGCTCCTTAAGCCCAGTCACTCTCTGACACTCTAACTCAGTGGTTCTCACCAAGGCCAAGGCTCTGGCCTTAGTTCCAGATCACTTGGCTTAGCTGGGGTCTTGCCATTGGCACTTTTATGTGTCCTCCCATCTTCCCCCAGCACAGGTAACTCAAACATGCAGCCCAGAGTGTGAAACCACCTCCTAACCATATCAAGAAACTGAACCATAGACTCCCTTAACCTCTTTCACAAACGAACTCTTTTCCAAATCAGTCACAGCTGACCCTTACCTCAACTGTACTGGCTTCCAGGTGTCAATCACTGGGGTGATGTTATGCTGGATCCAACATGCTATCTACCCCACACCATCCTTATAGAGAATATTTACAATTTCCTCTCTATTTGGCCACAACTTTGAATTTTAACCGTGGAAATAGGTAATTTCCCAATTGAGGGTATAGACCATCTTCAACTTCAGAAAGAATGGCCTCCTGTTTCGGTTACAGTTTCTTTTTAATTCTATCTTCCTCCTAAGCTGGTCACAGACTGATCCCTAGCTCAGATCCAAAGTTATCCTGGAATGGTGATCATACAGTCTCCTCCTTGTTCTGACCACTCCTGGATTCTTCCTTTGGTCATAGATTGTTCCATGCCTGATAAATTATAACTCCAGCCACAGATGGAACCCAGGACTCCTGCCCCAGTGCAACCTTAAACCTTGACCATAAACTAACAACCCAACCCCACTCTGCCCTCGGTAACTGCAAATTAATAACCATCATAGTTTTTAATGAAAAAAATTAAATATATACAGATGCCAAGAAACTAGTATATTAAATCATATGTACATATCTCAAGAATTATCAGTACTTGGTCATTTTTGTTTCATTCACATCTTTACCTACTCTGTTTTTTATTCTCCCCTGGATTATTGTGAAGGAAATATAGACATCATGATATTCTATCATCCTATTTTGGTTTGTATCTATAAAATGCAAGGCCTCTTTTTAAAAAGATAAACAAGTTATAACCATGATACAATGATCATACTTAAAATTTAACCCAAAACAAAAACTCCTTTTATACAAATATCTAGTAATATCTATATTTCTCTAATTGTTTATTTACATTCACTATATTAAATTGCTATGTATATACATATGTGTATATATTTCCAGTTTGTTTGATGCCAATAAGGTCTGTACTTTGTTATTATTTCATATGTCTCTTTGTCTCTTCTATTCTGTGGGTTTTCTCTCTTTCACTTTTATTGCATTTGATGTTGTTATTGCCATTGAAGGAACTTCCAGTTGCTAAGCCCTAAGTGTGGGGCCAGGATGACCATTAATTCCAGCCACCGATGCACTGGCATAAACTCTCCACAGAAGAGAGGATCTGGTTGTGAGGGGTGCAAGCCAGGGAACAGGTAGGGGTGTACCTCAGTATAGCATCTAACTGTGTGACCAGATAAAGCTTTTGCCCTCCAGTTAGTGAGGAACATATTACTCACATATCAAATAATGTTCATGTCTTGTGCTTCTCATGCTCATTCTGTCTTGTCATTGCTGTTTCCTGACATGGGGTCATGGCAGCAAAGATGCAATCAAACAGCCTACAAATACATATTAAAAATCTAAAATTGCATGCACAGAAATGGCTCACTGTCCTTGCCCACCCATCCTTGGTCTGGTTATGGCAATAAGATTTACATGAGACAGGATTTACAATGCAGAACCATGGTCATTAAGATGGGCCATTAAGGTGGCCAGTGTCATCACTTCTGAGAGTTTAGCGAAGGGAAGCCATTTGAACTGAGGAATCATCTGGGGAAGGGAAGGAGAAATAGCCATACAGCTTCCCATTCCAAAGAAGAGGAGCCCTAATCTCAAAGGGCCAGGCTTTGGGGGTGAAGACTTGACTGTAAGAGCAGAGAGTTGACATTTGAGTGTTGGGATTTCTGAAGCATTTGGTATGATTACTGTTGAGTGAAGTATCAGAAAACAATATCTTCAGCAACTCTGTATTGCCTTCAGAAGAATGATGCTCAAACTTCTTGGCTGGTATTCAAGTCTCTGCCCATCATTTCTCAGCCTATTTTGACAGCCATACTGGAATTTTCTCCTACTGGAATCTTCTCCAGTTAGACTGAGCTCCTCGCTGCTTCCCAAATAGGCCATGTGTTTTCCTACTTCCTTGCATCAGCTCATGTTGTTCCCTCCTCCTGGAATGCCCTTCCAACAGCCCCCCTGTGCACATACTGTCCAGAATCCAAGTTGACAACACTCACACCAAATAGGAACTGTTAAGCAGCAAAAGATGGAGTCAGCTTGAATCTAAAACAAAGACTTGTTCAAAGTGACTCAGAGCTTGGGACTGAAAGGTTTCTTGCCTAACTGGCCTGTAGAGGAGCCTGAGCCAGGAGAGATGTTGTCCATCCTGGTACTTTCACTATGGCTCAACTCATCCAAAAGGAAAGCTCAATGAAAACAGGTTGAACAGAATTGTACATGCTCATTTCTTAATATAGCTTTCAGATGTAATTGTAGGAAACATTTGTTTTGGTTTGAGTTTCTCTAGGATTCAGATACCATTTTCTTTCCCAAACTAGGTCATTTGAATTATCTGCTGATAGTTCAAATCTGTAGATAATTTGCTTTTACTCACATTTCTAAGAACTAATTACCTGTACATATAAAATGATGAAATCTCATTATATTTTCTTTTAAAACTCTGACATGCATTTAATTGCATTAGTCAATTATTACTGTACATGCTGAGGATTTGCTATTGACCAGCTCGTGCTGGAATATTTACTGCACAGATGTATTCCTTTAATTAAACAAATGTGATTACACACATATCAATTTTTATTTGGTTTCAAAGCCCAGAATCTAAAAGTGAATGCAGTTGGCAGAGCTGTGTGGTGCTAGTTCCCAGGGATGCAGTGATAGGCTCTTACTCAGGGAACATGGAGTGCCTGCAACTCTGTGAGGGGAACTTCAGTCACAAGTGGGTTTTTGGTGGTGCATAAGTGCCACTGAGTGAACCCAAGAAGGGAATAAACAAACCAGCCCTGAATCTTCCTAGAATATCTTCAGTTTTGTTCTTTTACGTAGAGAGAGAAGAAGAACTGTGCTTGGAGAACATACAAGAAAACTAATCTAAAAGTCCATCCATCTAATGGTGGGGATTGCTTGGGATGGGTCCTTGCTTCTATGGGTCCTTGCTTCTATAGCTGGTATTTGTATTTAAAATCAGGGGTGAAATGGCACAACATTAGAACATTGGGTGTAGTCTCTTGAGTCTCCTTCTGGTCATAAGCTACAGAATACCCCCCAAACCATGAGTTTAGTATCAAGAAAGATGACCATCTCCCAGTTCTTAGGCCTAACCAAGCAGTTTTGAGTAATAACATGAATACTCAGAAAATTGAAATGTGTTTTTTGAACTGGAGTAATGTAAATCCTCTACAATTCCTGGAACAATGGCTGCACATATCAGGTACTTAGTAAATAATCTTAGGTACTAATAAAAGCAGTAAGTTGATCCATTAATCAACAAACACTTACAAAGCACTTATGAACTGATGGCTGTTGGTCACAGACAGAAACGCAGGAGATCTGTGCACAGTAGTGCAGACTGGCTTTCTACCTTTGTCTCATTCATGAGGGGTCACTGTGTTGGTTTTCTAGGGTATCTCTGTCTGGGCTTCATGGGCAGACACTTGAAGAACCAACCCAGTTGGTCAGGTCAACCAGAAGTACTGTATACAGGTCTCCTGGATACAGACTGCATCTCTGAGGATGAGGTTGAGGAGCAAATGAGGTGGGACATGCCTGAGTTCCCAAACCCACCCTGAGCATGGAAAACTCAGTGAAATGCTGGAAAGTGTGCCATCAACTCTAGGTGCAGAGAAGGATTTCCTAATAGAGAGGCAGCAAGTTGTTGCAAAAAAATAAATATTTTGGGGTGATACAGAGCTGAACACCCAGTTTAGGCAGAACATTGGGCTATATGGCTTTGACCCCTTGTGATAATTTCCTCAACTAATGGTGATGATGAAACTAATCTCAGTGTTGTTACAGTGATTATAAATCATGTAATGTGTGATGCCCAGGACTTAGTAGTTTTTCAAGTAATTGTTGGAGATTTTGGGGGTGAAAGAGTTGGTGTAGGTCAACTGGGAAAGTTTAATTGTTGGAAGTTAGTTTTTGGTCACTTTGCCTATCCCATTCTTCCTTTTAGCACATTGCATACCATTGACCTATCCCCACCTCAAGGGGAAAGCCTGTGATAAATACATTTGCAGAGTTTTAAGAGCAGGAAGGTTATCTGGTTCCATTCCACAGAAGTGAGTTGCATTAGATCTTTCAGTTTTTAAGGGTCAGAGTTAGGACTCAAACCCAGGTCTCCTTACTTTAAGGTAAATAAATGCTCCCTGCATTATGTTTCTCTGTGGAATGAATGTTATACCATCCACAGAAGTATGCATTTAAGAAAGGGAATATGGGGAGGGAAACAATTAATCTAATTGAATAGTGGCATCTTAGGCACTTCTGCCTCACCCAGGGAGACACTGTTAGGATATTTCTGTCTTCCGGGGAGCTCTCAGATTATTTACACAAGGGACCATCATTTTTCCTATGAATTAGACTTTAATTTTTCAATCCACATGGCTTGAAATATTGATCCTCTCATCTAGTTGGAGGTTGGGGTGACATTTTCTAGGCTCCAAAACCCAAACCCTTCATCCGGGGTACCATGCAATATTATCATTTCCTTGGATGCCATTGAGACGCATGGGGAGCATTGGCCTAACTAGACCATCTGGTTTAGAGACACAGCTTCAGTCTTGGCTTTGCTTTTGAACATCTCAGTAATCCTAGCATATCAAATCATTTGAGCCCCAGTTTCCTCATCAGCAAAATGGATGTAACTTCATCTTGCAGTTTTGCTATAAGGATTCAGTGAGACTGTCCAGTACAGTGTCTGAAATATCACAAATGGTCCATGACAGATTGTGCCTTTTTCTTAGTTTCTAATTTGATTTGTTAAAGCAGGGAGTATAACTTCTGGCTTTCCACCACTCACAGCTTGATAGATAGAGTCAGGAGATAACTTAGCTATTCAAGCTCTGAGCTTTGGCTGTGATCCACCCCTGCCTCATCTCAAGTCCCATTTAGTCTCCCAGCAGAGGTTCTGGTCATGGCTTTGAGTGGAGACTGGGACGAGGCCCTGCTGGCCCCACCTGCAAAGGGGGACCCATCTCAGTCCCAGCCCTGCAGCCCCAACACACCCAGCTCCCTGGATGCTGATCTCATCATTTTGTCAGGGCTAATTATACTTCAAACCAGATTTGTAGGAAGCAACACGCGTGCACACACAGCCAAAGCCTGGAGTTGCTTACCCAAAAACAAGTTCCCTCCTCCTTCTGCTCCAGTTCTTCAGCTGTACCAGGAGCAGGGATGGGGGTGGAAGAGGAAATGGAGTCTGCATCAGTGTGTGCTGAGGCAAGACAATCTCTGAGTCACCCTCCACCTTGCCTGTCCTGGACTAGTTCGGGCTGCAGCCGCAGTCACCCCAGCGTGGTGCAGCCCAGCTGGGCACTCAGCCTCCCCTCCCTGGGAATGGGTCATTGCGGGTTGAACCCAGCACTGTAGGGGGTGAGGGCTGGGCTGTTCGCCCACTGTACCTCATTATGTATTCCTTCATTGTTTCCTATGCAAATTAAGTTAATGAGAATTAGGAACATAATGGAGCCCATTCACCGTTCTAGTCGCTGGAAAATGGGTTTGACTACCAATTTTCCATTACAGCTGTTTTGTAATTACCGTGGAATACTCTGAATTCTAATGGAGACAGGAGCTGCCTGACAGCCTCTGGAGTACTTTTTTTTTTTTTAAGGAAGGTTTTTTTGTTTGTTTGTTAGTGTTTTTTAAAAGAAAACCCAAACCCTATAACATAAAACCTTCTTATTGGAGTTCCTGGATTTGGCTTCTGCTATGAAAATCTCCTCTGCTACTATTGCAGGACCTGTTTCCACTGGTGAGTTCTTGACATCTGCAGGGTTAGATTAGTTACCTGGCAATACTGAAGTTATCCCTTGCCTTGAAAGCAAGCAAACCAGAGTTTGGGATCATATTCAATGGGGAGGTGCCCTCTGAGGTGGCCAGAGCAGCCCAGGGCTAACATGCACTGCTCCCTGCTTGGTTTGGTCTCCTCCCCACCCTTCCCCACCCAGGTCCCTGGACCACAGACACTCCCTTTCCCACCTGTTGCTAAGCTCTGGACACTTATGGTGAGAGGGTTATACCTTGATATAAAGAGAACCTCTTTTTACTCATTGAATACTCTAGGAGAAAGAACATGTTAAAGTTCCAAACAGTTCAAAATTTACCAATAGTTCAAAATTACTAGAGCACAATGAGCACCAAAGAAAGAGAACAGCCCTGGCAGGCTGCTGTATGAGGCTGAGCTAAAATGTCAAGATTTTATTTCTATGGCTTATTGAGCAGGGGTGAGGCATGATGAGGGTTTTAATGTAGGAGGGTATTTTTGTTACAGTATGGATAAGGGCTTTGGATGTAGGTATCTTGGGATAGGGTTGTTTTGATTACAGTTCACACAAAATGGCAGGTGTACACTGCTTCAGATTGATGAGGGAACCCAAAAGACTTAAACTAAAGAGGTGACAGGGTGAAGAGAAGTGGATGGATTCTGAAGATGTTCAGATGGTAAAGCCAACAAGTTTGATTATTAATTAAATATGTGTGTATTGCTTGATTATTAATTGAATATGTGTGTCTTATGGGGCAATAGATGACCTCAAAGGTTCCTCCTTGGACTATTGTGTGATCCAATTCACCAAGATATAATAATATTGAGAGTTAAAATTTATGGAGAGTGCAATATGTGTCAGGCACTATTTTGTTTTACGTGTAGAGGTCGTTTTATCATCATAATAACCTAATGAGGTAAGAACTATTATTAACCTCAAATCATAAGTGAAAAACTTCAAACAAGAAAGTCAAAAAAATACTTGTCCAAGGTATCATAGTCAGGAAATGGTAGAGGCAGGACTCAAATCCAGGTGGCCTAGTTCCACAGATCAGGTGGCAATGCTTGAGAGAGGATTTGCTCTGATGTGTGTGTGTGTGTGTGTGTGTGTGTGTGTGTGTGTGTGTGTGTATGAGAGAGAGAGGGAAAGGGAGAGGGAGAGGGAGAGATTGTAGCATGAACTATAAGTTTGTGAGGTGTCAGTGTGCAAACTGAATGTGAAAATGTGGAATGGTACAAAATGTCCTAGGACTGGTGTGTGAAGAGCTCTCTGGACAGCACCAGCTTTTGTATGATGGGCTTAAGAAGAGGACCTCATGGAAGGCACTGCGAGAGAATAGCCCAAGAGTAGGGAGAAAGCTAGGAGAAGGTGATGGCCTAGACTCTGAGGGATGGTGTGGTTAAGCTTCAAATCTCGAATTTAGGAAAAAAAAGGATGCATTTTAGGTTCATTCTCCAAGAATTAGACCCTGAGGTGATTTAGGAAGCTGTAGTAGCTTTATACTTAGATAAAACTTCATCTTTGCCAAGTTTTCCTGACACTGCTTAGAAGTTACTTCTTCATTTCAGCATCTTTTGCCACCTAGAGGGGTTGAGAATATTCAGTCCCACCAAGTCCTGATTTCTTTTTATTTAACAGTTCTTTCCGTAGCTTATCTCTCTCCTCTCACATTTTACATAGGCAGCAGGAGGAAACCTGGCAGTGCCTTCAACACTGTTTGGAAATCACCGTAGGTACATAACCAGGTTCATCCCTTACAAGTTCCGCTTTCCCCTGTACAGCAGATGGCAACTGTGTTAAGCTTTCTGCCACTGCATAACAAGACCCCCTGCCTCTAGTTCCCAGCAACCCACTCTGCACCTCCTTCTGAGCCTGATTGGCAGTGTTCTTGTTGGCCATATTTCTATGAACAGTCTGTTCAAGGCAATTTAGGCACTCTCTGTCATGCCCTTCAAAACTCTTCCAGACTCTGCCTGTTCCCACATTTTCAGGTGGTTGTTTTAGAAGCACCCCACTTCTGGTACCAAATTCAATACTAGTCAGGATTCAGCAAGAGAAACAGAACCAGTAAGATCATATATACATACATATATATTATTGTTACCAGCTTACACAATTGTGGGAGTTGGGTAAGCAGTCTCTAAAGGGCTATCGTCTCCTCATTTGATGTAGGTCTGAAGGCAGGTAGTTAGGAAAGGGAGATCATGAATAGACTGCAACCCATAAGTATACAAGCTGAGACCCATTACCATGTCCTGAAATCTGTGTCCATGTTACTGCCTCTGACTTTGGTGATGAGGTCACTCTGTGGAAGCCAGGGTTTCCAATCAAAGAGCTAACCACATGCCTGGCCCAGGAGCCAGAGGAGTTGATGTAGGCTCCAAGGGAGGGTAGAGAAATTGCTCACTCCTGGCTACTTCATGCCATTTCGGTAAATCATCAGATCAGCAACAGTGTTAGTTATAAAATGGCTGCTGCTTACTTCTGCCTCCTTTTCCCCTAATTCCCAGGAATGTCCCTCATAACATAACCTGACTGGAAACGTAGAAGGAAAGGAAATTATGTGAAATGTAGTTCAGCCTACCTAGTCAGCACAGTACAAAGCCATCATACCTATGCTCCAGGTATTCCAACATCTCTGCATCACTGTACACTTGTCCTGGGAATACCTTCCCTTCTGCCTCCTATCTCTGCCCCAATCTGTGCCTTAGCTCTCACCATACCTCCACAGTGACTGGTCCTAATCTGCCCCCACAGCATCAAATACTTTCCTTACAGCACCAGTTACCATGTATGATTTTCATTTATTTATTTGTCTATCTCCCCCCACTGGACTCTAAGCTCCTTAAAGGAATATGCCATATTCTTCATTATCTCCTTCAATGCTATTGCCTAGCCCAGTGGTCGACAAACTCATTAGTCAACAGAGCCAAATATCAATAGTACAACGATTGAAATTTCTTTTGAGAGCCAAATTTTTTAAACTTAAACTTCTTCTAATGCCACTTCAAAATAGACTCTCCCAGTCCGTGGTATTTTGTGGAAGAGCCATACTCAAGGGGCCAAAGAGCCGCATGTGGCTTGCGAGCCACAGTTTGCCGACCATGGGCCTAGCCCACAGTAAGTGCTTATTAAGTTTGAATGAACAAAAGAAGTCATAATGCCTCTGATAGTTAGTGTCTTTGGATAAAATAATATTCCACTTCATGAGGCTCTTGTGGAGACGACATGTACTACTGATGTATGTGCCCAGTTCATGGCCTGTCACTGTGTAAGTGGCAGAGCTCTCTGCTTGGGTCTAGGCCTATGGTGTCTCACATGGTCACTGATGGGCCCTCAGCCTTCATCATTGCCCTGTCCAAGTTGTCATTCTGGCCCTGGCTGGATAGCTTAGTTGGTTAGAGTATTCTTCGAATACACCAAGGTTGTGGGTTCAATCCCTGATCAGGGCACATACTAGAAATGACCAATCCTATATAATAAAAGGCTAATATGCAAATTGACCAAATGGCAGAATGACCCGTCACTATGACACACACTGACCACCAGGGGGCAAATGCTCAATGCAGGAGCTGTCCCCTGGTGGTCAGTGCAGGAGCTGTCCCCTTAGTTCCCACAGGGGGAACACTGCTCAGCCAGAAGCCAGGCTCACAGCTGGAGAGCGCAACAATGGTGGCAGGAGCCTCTCCCACCTCCGCGGCAACACTAAGGATGTCCGACTGACGGCTTAGGCCCACTCCCCACACGGGGAGTGGGCCTAAGCCGTCAGTCGGACATCCCCCAAGGGCTCACAGACTGCAAGAGGCTGCAGGCCAGGCTGAGGGACCCCACAAGTGCATGAATCTCGTGCACCAGGCCTCTAGTGAATGCATAAGTAAGTGGAACAACAAATCGTTGCTTCTCTCTCTCTCTCTTTCTCTCTCTCTCTCTCTGTCTCTCTCTCTTCCTCCTCCTCCAGGAATAAACTTTGAAGATCAACTACTATTCTTCTTCTTCTTCTTCTTCTTCTTCTTCTTCTTCTTCTTCTTCTTCATCATCATCTTATTCCTCTCTCAAATTAAAAAAAGTTGTCATTCTGGACCCCCTGTCTCCCCAAGTCAGTGGTAAAATCTTGCATGTTTGCATGCTCAGGAAGGAGATGCACTGATACACTTCTCTCTTTGAAGGGAGAAATATACATACAAGGATTCTCCAGTTAGCTTGAGATAAAATGATCCCAATCTTGAGGGAACCATGGTCATGGAGATACATTGTCTATGGGCCTGAGGAGTTAGTGTGTCACTTAACCTGGATTTTACCCAGCGTAGTGAGTAGGTCAGGTTCAGATATAGGTAAGCAAGGTGTCATCTATCAATCTATTTGTTTATTCAACATGCATTTATTGAGGATGTACGGTTTCACTAGAGTTATGAGGATATGGAGGGATTAATACATGTGAAATGTTTAGAATAGTGCTCAGTACCAAATATTTGCAAACATTATATTAGTAAGTCATACAGATAGTTCTCAATTTATGCTTTATCTTTGTAGGCATACAGGCATTATCTATTCTTCTCTCTCTCTCTCTCTCTCTCTCTCTCTCTCTCTCTCTCTCTCTCTCTCTCTTTCTCTCTCAGTTTCCATGATGTGTCATATAGATTTAGACTGATGATCCATCTGATTCTTAAACTAATTGATATAATTTATTCAGTACTTATGTGCCAGGAACTGTGCTATCTTAATTTCATAAGAGTTATGATTAGATTTAGTTGCATATAACATAAAACTTATCTGGTTTCTTTCTATCATGGAAAAGATACCTAGAGGTAATAATCAGGGCTACTGAGGAGGTTCCACCATATCATTAGAAAACTAGGATTAAAATTTTTTTCTTTGTTTCACTAGTTGCAAGGGAAGCTGGGAAATGTAGTATTTTTAGCTGGGGGCATTATTGCCTTGAATAAAAATCAGACTCCATTACCAAGGAAGATAGGGAGAATGGATATTGAATGGCATCAGACTCTCAGATCCAAGTACTGGATTCTACCAGAAATAAAAAGACAACCTCTCATGTGCCTCCCAGGTCCTCATGAAGCAGGAGGAAAATGACAGGTATGTACAGGTGCTGTAAAGGTAAAATCCTTGTTCAAATGTGGCTTAGAGGAGTGGACCACTCTCAGACCAGTGATGGGGACTCGGACAAGATGGCATACCGCTCCAGGAATGAACTTTGAAGATTGACTCTGAGAAAATCCTAGTGTCTAAGGATGTTGTGTAGACCTGGGATTTCTGTTTACCTCTGTTCCAGCCACTGAGGGAGGAAACTTCTGCTCTGTGTCCAAAGGGAGACGAATGTCAGTTTGGAGAGGAAGGAAGCAGAGGGGTCGGTCGCCACCTCTCACCAGGACCTAATTCACACTCAGGGAACATTTGATCCTCTGGGCTCTGAGGGAAGTTTAATTGAAATGCAAAAACCAAAGGTCAAAACCATGTAAAATTTAAAGGCCATTTTTACTATTTGACAAGGAACAAATTGTAACTTTATATTGCTTTTAGATGCAATTTTGTTCAGTGAAATTAGATTATGCTCAACTAAAGCACCTTCTTTAGAGCTTTTAGATTAAATATTAGAACTTATCAGAAGGACCTTGATTTCCTCAGTAAATATGAAGGAAAATATTTGGTGAGAAATGCAGCTGCTTAATTTGCATTAATACAAACCAGAACTATTAAGCTTAGTTGATTAGCATATTCATATGTACTGTAGTCCCTGTGTGTTTAAAATAGATCCTGCTGAATTCTGATTACAAACTCAGTGTATATATGACTCTAAGAACCAGAGTCTTGGCCATAGAGCGTGCCATTGACTGACGGGGCGGGTGCCAGTGGGAGGTAATTTTTTAACAGAGTACTTGTCTCCACCTGGTACCCAGCAGAGCTCTGAGAAGGCTCTGAGAAGCAGATGAACTGAGAGATAATAACTCAGGATAGAGCCTAGGTTACTGAGGAGCCAGATATGTTTGAAACAATATGTATGATATGTGTTTCATTCATTTACTTGTTTATTCCTTCATTTGCTCAATACATATTTGTTATGTGCCCAGCACACTCTAAGCACTGGTGCTAAAGCTGGAGTGACTGCTGAGAACAAGGGCCACTGGTACAAGGGTTAATTTCCAGAAATGTTTACTATCTTGCTATTCTGGAGCTGATTGGGCTTCTGCCTGATTCTATGATTTGGTGCATCCTAGCTGGGCTTATACCTCTCTATAGAAGCTGTCTCTCAACATGGGGCCCAGGGGCAGACAGCAGGGTGCAGGCTAGGGCTCCGCTGCTCCTGCTCTCAAGGAGGCTATGATGATGCCCACTAAGTGCCCCAAGATCAAAAGACCCTGCCAGAAAAAGCTGGAGAAGGGCCATTTGAACCTGGGCCTTAAAAGATGGATGGGATTCTGGAGGTCACTCCTTGGGAATTAGGAAGATCCTGAGGCCAGACATGGAAGGAGTGCACAGAGTCTGGGGTGGCTGCCATAATGGTGTATTGAAGGAGGAATGGTGAAATGTAGGGCAGGCACCTGCTGGTGCAGGAGATTGGCCCGTTTACTTTCCTGCCAGCTTTCTAACGCTCGTGACTGAATCAGTTACTTAGAAATCAGTTTGTTCTCTTGCAAAAGTTTTGTGTAAATTGACTATTTTTTGCAGACAAATTAATAATCTCCCTTTGACTTACAAATTCTGAGATAATTTAATTTTATTTCTGATTAATCTTTTAAAATCTCTGTCCCATTAACTTCCCTCCACTCTACACCCAGGAGCTATTACATATACATATATTATATAACTAGAGGCCCAGTGCACGAATTTATGCACGGGTGGGGTCCCTCGGCGTGGCCTGCAGGGATTAGGCCAAAACCAGCAGTCCAACAATGCCTGCCACTCTTGCCTGCAGCTCCTGCTCATCCTGGCCATGCTGTGCCTGCCGCAGGCTCATGTCCAGTCAGTCCTGATCTGGAGAGGCTCGTGCTGCCACAGTGGCACTCGCCAGCTGTGAGCCCTTCATCTGGCACTCACCAAGGAGGGCGGGGGTGGAGCATAATCAGCCCTCTGGGTGGGTGTTGGGGCACCCTTGCTGGCGGGATCTGAATCTGTCCCACTGACGTTCACACCAGTTGTCTGGAGCTACCTGGCAGCCACTTTTATATTGTTTCTTCCTTGTGGAGCATCTAGGGAGGGGAAGTGGCTGTGGTGCCCGACACCGACTTCCAGGAGGCCGGCAGTGCTGTCTGGATCATGCCGGTGGCACCAATCTGTCAATGCCTGGCTCGTTCTCCAGAAATTGGACCTGCAGGACTATTGAGGGAGTGAGTGGCTGCAGCTGGGCTGGTGGGCCACTGGGATGGGTGGGCAGCTGAGTGGCACTCCCGCTGTGGGAGTGCACTGATCACAAGGGGGCAGCTCCTCATTGAGTGTCTGCCTCCTGGTGGTCAGTGCGCATCATAGCAACCGGTCAATCAGTCGTTTGGTCATTCGGCCACTTGGGCTTTTATATATGTACTAGAGGCCCGATGCACAAAAATTCGTGCAAGAGTAGGCCTTCCTTCCCCCGGCTGCCAGCACCGGCTTCCCTCTGACACCCAGGACCTAGGCAGCTTCCCTTTGGCCGCTGCCGCTGGCAGTCTGGCCCCGGCTTTGTCCAGATGGATGTCCGGAATGACGCCCGGAAGGATGTTCAGTCTAATTAGCATATTACCCTTTCATTATTATAGAATGTAGATATTTTATAAAACAAATAAAGTACTCCATTCCCAAAGCTGGGATTCCCATTGGTTTCTGATTACAGAGAATAGGCATGCCTCCAGGACACCTAGCATGGAGGTGGCTGTAACACAGGCAGGCATCCTGGGGCCAGCTCTTTCTGCTCTCTGCCTGTGCTGGCCCATGACATATTTGTGCCCCCAGGAAGGGCACTTTGTGTTCTCTACTTCCTCAGATGCATTTCTTCCAATTTTCCTGTTTCCAAGGCTACCACTGGAGGTGAATGTAGTTGGTCGGTGAGCAGCTAATACACTTGAATGGTTTGATGCATATTGCTTACAAAGGAGGCTGTTGCCCCTTAATATGGCGAGTTCAGTGCCCTCTGGGGAGGACAGCACACCAAAGGACATTGGCCTTTCCTGTCCAAGTGCTCTCTCCATCCCAGAGCTTCCAGAGTAGACACTTTTTAGGTCATATGTTTTGAGATGGTGGGGATGCAGGGTGACTATGGTAGGGCAAGAAGGCAGCAGACTATGCACTCTTCTGATGATACCATTTATTTTTTCTTTTTTTTTTCTTTTTTTTTTTTTGTGTGACATCACCTGTCTGGGCCCCAACATGTGGAATACTGGAATTTTAGTGCTAGAAACTATTGAAGACATTATTTTAGTATAAAACTAAAGAAGCTCAAGGGGGTCCTGAGATGTTCCTCTGTGATCAGTCCTCCAAATGCTATATCTTCTGGACCTCAGACCAGTATGTGCGGTACTGACAAGGATTCCTAGCATTTATGTGGTTTACATTGATCCAAACTGCATTCTGTGTGCATTGCAAGTAGATGTAACAGGCTTTCAAGTATCTGCATGGAGGCGAAAAGCTCCCTGGTTTGTGACTTTTCTTGAACTTGGCCATTCAGTCATCTGTTCATTCATTCTTTTAGCAAATGCTTACTGAGCCCCTCCTAGGTTCAAGAGATTGAGAGAGGCCTCAGAGATGAAGCTCTGAGCAGAATGACAAAGCCCGGGGAGTAGACAGTGACAGTGTAGTTGCCAGTGTGAGGATCCCTGCTCTGAGGAAGGATCTGGGAGGTGAGGTAGGGAGAGGAGTGTAACCAGGCCATTGTCTGGAGAATGGACTGTGGGGAGGCATTATCAGGGAGAAGTAAGGTGATATTTGAGCATCCTAAGGAAATGAGGGAAGAGACTCTGGGGAGAGAGTGTTGCCGGTAGAGGCAGAAGACACAGCAGGCAATGGGGAGAGACAGCGAGGCCCAAGGAGGGGAGAGAAGCAGGAGGAAGGGCACAGAGGATCAGGCCCCAGATCATGCAAGTGCACATGGGGAGGGCAGTATACAATTTGTTATCTAGTCAGTTCCTTTTGACAGTGAAAGGACATGCTGCCGGGGATCACACATGACAGATGTAAATGGTAGAGGCCAGGCAGGCTGGGGAGCATGGCCATCTGCTAAGCAGGTCAGTTAGAGGCGCTCGCTCTTACTATGGGTATGTGAGGAGCCCTTTGGACAACAGGCAGAGGAGGCATGAGGGCAGAGGTAGGGGGAAGAGCAAGAGGCCATTGCAGTGATCCAGGTGGGAGATGGTGGGGGCAGTGGAAGTGGGAAGTGTGTGTGGATTTTGGGTTTACATGGACAGTGGGACTGACAGGATTCACTGGCATATAGGATGAAAGGCGGAAGAGAAAAAAAAAGTCAGGGGTGACTCCCTGGCCTGAGTATCGGGAAGACGCAGTTGCCTCTATTGAGGTGCCAGGAGACTGTCTGGAAATCAGGATTGGGGAGAAATGAAGGGTTTGGTTTTATCTATGCAAAGGACTGCATGACTGCATGTTTGTATTCAACCTCCTCCCTGTCCCCCCCCCCCCCAATTTGTATGTTGAGATCATATCCAATGTAATGGAATTATGAGATAGTCTTTGAGCGTAGATTAGGTCATGAAGAGTGAATGGAACTGGTATTCTTTTTAAAAAATTATATATTTTTATTGATTTCAGGAACAAAGGGAGAGGTGGTGAGAGATAGAAACATCAATGATGAGAGAGAATCATTGATCAGCTGCCTCCTGCACTCCCCACACTGGGGATCCAGCCCACAGGCCAGGCATGTGCCCTTACTGGGAATCGAACCGTGATCTCCTGGCTCATAGCTCAATGCTAAACCACTCCAGCTGGGCAGGACTGGTATTCTTATCAAGGAGACCCAGAAAGCCCCTTTGTCCATTTCACCATGTAGGACACAGAGAAAAGGTGGCAGCCATGAACCAGGAAGAGAGTCCTTACCAGGCCCAGCATCTGCCAGCACCTCAGTCTTGGACTTCCAGCCTCCAGCACTGCGAGCAGTACAGTTCTGTGGTTTATAAGTCACTGTTATAGTAGCCCAAACAAAGACACCCATGTTACCTTTGATGTTCTTAATTACATCAAATGACAATGTCATATGTAGTAGAAACAGAGTCATCTGGATACATATTTGATGTTGGAAGTCCCCAGGGTTGGATGACATTCCTGAGAGAGTGAGTATAGACAGAGAAGAGACAAGGACTGGGCCTGGGCCCTGCAAAGTTTACAGATTAGGAGGACCAGAAAGCCCCGGAAAGGAAGGCTGAGATATAACAGACAGAAAGATGGGAGGGAAGCAGGGAGTGTGGTGTCCCAATGTCAAGTGAGGGAAATGCTAGGCTCTTTCATAACCTGCTCACTACCTTCACCAGGTCAGGACTGGAAGCAGGGCTTAGTAGGAGGGAAGCCATGTGACCTTAGTCCTGAGCCCTGAGCCCTGAGTCTGACTGGCATGTGAGGACAGGGTCTGCTACGTGGTGATCAGTGTGTGTATGAGTGGGGGAGGGAGGAGGTCAGAACCCACCTCTCCTGGGGGAAGCAAAACCAAGGGACAGAGGAAATAGTCTTGGTTGGAGGGTGTTTAGGGAAATCTCAGGGAGAGAAATGGAGGTAATGCAACTCTGATAAGATCACTTCCAGCACAAGGAGTGCAGCCATGGGGAAGTGAGGCTTTGTATTTACACGGCATTAGCCCTCAGTGGGCTCCCTCCACATCCTCTCATTAAGAAGACTCTGCCCTCTGGAAGACCTGCTGGTGGGAGTAATAGGGGCTTCCTGGGCAGACACTTAGTTCATTCCCCCATGCTCAAGAGGGCCACTTGGACACCACAACCTCCCTCCTTCTCTCATGACACCATCGGAGGTGACACAGTGCTGTGACAGCCACCCCAAATGTCTGCTCCCTTTGGTTGGGTCATGTCCAGATGATGTGCGTTTGGATAGAAGACTGCACCCAGCCCTCTGTGGCCTTTACCACTAGCCACCCTCAGGTCCTCATGACCACCATCTGACACCAGCAGGGTCACTTAGGAATAGGATAACGAAGGCGAGGCTCTGACTCTAGAGGCCCAAATGCCCAACTTAGGGGTACGTGCTTGGGGGTACAGGGTACAGGGTGGCGGTGTTTCACTGGGGGAATAGGGGACAGGGCTGGTGGTGGACTTGGCCTCTGGAGTGGTACAGCCTAAGGCCTGAAAAGGAAGGCCAGACAGGTCAGGTGTGCACCAATGGGGCCTGGGCTGGCGGCTGAATCTGTTTTTTTCTGACCAGTGCCAGCCATGCAGATGGCAGCACCCTGAGGTGTAGAGGGTTGGTTAGCTTTCCTTGTGAGTTTGAGCCTGCAGTGTGCTCCCTCAGGGCTGGCCTTTAACCCTTTCAAGTAGAGAATTCTGCATGCCTCACCCACATGTAGGTACCAAGGTCTCAAGGGTCAGATTAGCTCTTCCACCTCCAGAGGTGACAGCTTTGTCTCTCCCACTAGCCCCTCCCCACGTGCTGCTCCCAGCAAGAGCCTGGCTCAGGGCGCAGGAAGCATTGAGGGAGGTGAAACCCTTAAGCAAAGTGGTGACGCTCCACAGTTTGAGCGCCAGTGATCAGGTGTGTGTGTGGTGGGAGGGGCAGTTCAGGCCCCACAATGTCAGAGAAAGGTTTATGTGACTCCCTCCCTTCTCCACTATTTTGGCCCGGCTGCTCTGTCTTTGCTCAGAATCTGGATAAAGCCCAACAGGGAGAGTCTGTTCACCTTCCCATGTTAGACCACTAGGGGGCAGTGGAGCACACTCGCAGGCTGCCTGCAGCAGCAGGATGGGAAAAGCTCAGCAGAAGCTTCTGAGGCAGGGGAGACAGCCTGGGGTACCCTAGGATCAGAAACCATCCTTAGAGCATCCTCTTAGACAACGGGAGAACTGTGCTTTTGCTTCAAATCAACCAGCTTCCATTTTACACAGAAACTGCCCAACCTTAATAGTCTCATCATCATTTTGTTCTGGACCATCACCCTTATTTCCCTGGCCTGAAGAGCCCAGAGAGGTCATGTAACTACACTGAAGACACACAGTATTTGTCAAGCATTTGACTTTTAGTGGTGGGATTCTGACCCCAAAGCCTCATTGCTCTATAATGATGAATCTAGTTCTCACCTGGGAAGCAGATGACCAGGCCTCACTTCACACCGTTAGCAGGATCTTCTGGGGAGAGAAAGGTCTTGCCTGGGAACTGAATTTTTAACAAGTTCTCCAGGTGATTCAGATAAACAAGCCGAATGGGGACCCTGTCCTTGTGGGGGACCCTGACCTGAATCAACTCATAAAGTGAAGTTTTCCTTTAGTTTCCTGCCTTCCCTTCACCCCACTCACTCAGGGCTTCCAGTCACCCTGTTCCCCAGCCTGTGGTGTCAACTGCTCACCTCTGAACTCCCCCCTGCCACATTCTTCTCTCCATCCCTCCTGGCTCCCCCACCTCCCACTCTGACAGAATGACACGGGGCTGTCCCTTACCACCATACCTTCCAAAGTGACAACAAGTTAATCTGCTTAGAAAAATCAATTCTCGTGGGATTAAGATCGAAAGTTGCCCCAACAACTTGCCAATCCCAGGTCAAGGGGATTTAAAGCAGGACTTTCTGGACATAATATCACAGTCTCGGCTTTAAATCCAGAAGTGCTGGATTAAATACACCGAGACCCTAAGGGTGGGGCTGTCAGGGAAGGAGAGAGGGGCTTTCTGAAAGGTGGAGATGTTTGATTGTGGTTGGGTTTGGAAGGTTGTTTGCTGCACTGTGGAGGCGACTGATGCCGGGCTCAGGTTGTGGTTTTGTTGAAAAAAAAAACATGTATTGTCTCTTGCATTATAGATATAATATATATGCATACGAGACATAAAAAATAGAGAATATTATAAAGATAAAATTAAAAACACAACAATTCCTACCACCCACCTGGGTTTAAGATGTCAGATGATATCTGTCCAGACATCTCTATGACTGTGACAATGATGAGCAATTATTGCACTTTATAGAGCACCTACTATGTGTCAGACACAGTGTATGTGCTTCACATGCATTCTGCCATTTCCCCCTCATGTGGCCCGTGGGAAGGAGGTGACAGTTTTCTGATGGACAAAGAAACTAGAAGTAGAGGAGTTGAATGATTTGTCCAGGGGGAACTACTATGTGACACGGCAGAACCCAGTCAGGCTTCCCTCACTCCTGAATGCAGTGCTTATTCACCTTCTGATACTGGCTACATATGCAGCCATGCACACACCCCACAGGCACACAGACATCACACAAATCCTGCAGAAACGCACACAGCTCTCACACACACAGCCCTCACACACACACCCTGCAGACCCACACACAGAATTCACACACACCCTGCAGACACACACACACAGATTCACACACACATACCCTGTAGACCCCCCACACAGCTCTCACACACACATCCTGCAGACCCACACACACCCTGCAGACACCCCCACAGCTCTTACACACACACACACACACACACACACACACACACACACACACAGATTCACACACACACACCCTGTAGACCCACACACACAGCTCTCACACACACATCCTGCAGACACACACACAGAATTCACACACACCCTGCAGACACACACACACAGATTCACACACACACACACATACACACACACAGCTCTCACACACACACACCCTGCAGACCCACACACAACTCTCACATACACACACTGCCAACCCCCACACACAGCTCTCACATACACACCCTGCAGACACACACACAGCTCTTACACACACACTCTTCAGACCCACACACAGAATTCACACACATCCTGCATACACACACACACACACACACACACAGCTCTCTCTCACACACACACACCCTGCAAACACACATATAACTCTCACACACACACTGTTAAGACACACAGTTCTCACACACACCCTGCAGACACACACACAGCTCTCTCATACACATACTCTTAAGACACACACACAGCTCTCAGAAAACTCACCACAGATACACACAGGACTGACATACATTGTAGATGCACACACTGCACACACACACACACACACACACACAGAGTCATAGCCATAGACTTACACATGCAGAGGTTCTTCTGAAATTTGTTCTTTTTTTAATTCAATGTATATATAGAGCTAGTATTCACACCCTGCAGACACACACATACCACAGATGCACATGGAAGGCACATACACTATAGACACACACAGAATTTACACAAGATACACCAGACACATACAGAACTCACATGTACCAAAGAAACATGCACACACTATAAACACACACAGATCTCTTAACATAAACTGAACACTACACACAGAACTCACACACATGCACACCCTGCAGACAATCACGGAAAACTCACCACAGATACGCACAGGACTTAACATACATTGCAGATACACACACATACACACAGAGTCACATACACATACACATACACATACGGATGCACACACACACATACACACAGAGTCACAGCCATAGACTTACACATGCAGAGGTTCTTCTGAAATATGTTATTTTTTTAATTCAATGTGTATATAGAGCTAGTATTCTTTAAAAAACCTGAATGGTATTCTGTTGCATAGACCTATCACAGTGTTTCTGATTAAATCCTATGGATGGATATCTAAGTTTCTGAAAATATTTGAATTACAAGAAAATAACAATAATGAAAAGTTACTGGGTTTTCATTATATGTCAAGTTACATGCATTATATAATCTAATCTTTACATCAACCCTATGTATAATCCCATTTTTCAGATATAAAAACTGAGGTTGAGAGGGTATTAGAACTTCTAATTAATAGGAACCAGAGCTAGGAAATGTCTCCAGACTCACCCTCAGTATGAGCTGCAACAACAAACGTCCCTGATCATAAGCTGCAACAACAAACGTCCCTGTTGAGAAAATTCCCAGAGAGGAATTCCAAGTCTAGGCTTATATACCTTATCTATTTTATATGCGTTGCCTTCCGAGAAATGTACCAATGGACACACACCCTCAGTCCACCTGTGATGCCTTATTTCTTTTCAAATGTGCCAGGACTGGGTCTTTTTATCTTTGCCTGTTTGTTAGGTGGGAAGTTGTAGCTAAGTATTAGACAAATCCCTTCAGGGAATCAGTTTTCACTGCCACAGTCATAGGAGGGTTTGTGGTGGAGGCGACATTGAAGGATGAGCAGGTTGGCATTAGCAGAGGCTATTTTTCTTTCAGGCAGGACAGCGGGATTAACAATGTTCTGAGGTTCTCAGTGGTCTCAGGGCTGCTAGCCTGCTGGGCTGCATGTGGAAGCTCTGGAGCTTGCTCGGCACAGTGGCACTCTGTCCCGGAGCTCAGCGTTTGGAAGTTTTGCTTCCTGTGGACCAGAGGTGGGGAACATCTGGCCCGTGGGCCGTATAAGGGCCGAGAGATCATTTGATCTAGCCCTGCCAAAGCATTAGGTGAAGTTAACTAAATGTTTGACAAAATATAGCAGGCTAATTTGTAAATTGATAATTCTGTATGGCTCATGAATGATATTGTAAATATCCAAATGGCCCTTGGCAGAAAAAAGGTTCCCCATTCCTGCAGTGTAGACAATGACACAGTCTAGTCTCAAGAGGTGGAGGGGAGGTGAAGGAGCAGCCCACCCTCACCTGGGATCCTCACCGGACCACCTCCTGGACACATGCAGAATGATGTAAGGGGCCAGCTGGGAAGCGCATTGGTGGTGGCTCTGTGCTCTGTGTGGGGACTGTTTACCCTTGGCCGTTTCTCAGGCTCTGTGCAATACAGGCACCTCCAGCTCCAGGGTGCCAGCCTGTGCTGGTTGCTGCTAGAGGTTTCGTCTTGTTTAGGCCTGGGTCTCACACAGGTAGCTGCCTGTCGCCTTACAAATGGTGGCTCTCCAGGTTCATGTTTTATTGGATCATGATAGAATGGTGCAGGCAGCTCTGGAGTAAAACTGGGTCTGTGTCAAATCCCCAGCCTGCCCCTTGCCTCCCTGTCAGAAGCTGCCCACACCAGACCTGCCCTGTCTCCGTCGCCACCTGCCAACCTCTTTAGCTCAGCTCAGCACCCCAGAGCTGGGCAGCGCCAGGCAGCTCTGGAGATCACTCAGCCGTTGAGGATTTGACACACGATCAAAATTGTAGCGATTCCTTTCTCAAATTTTACCTTCCTGAGCTTTTCTTAGCAGCTTTTTTCTTTTTCTTTTTCTGCCTGAGAGATTGGATTTCCAGTTCTGCTGTAAATTTACTTCTAAGTGGGCTTCTTTGGTATGGAGGAAGAAAAGAAAGAAAATACTATGGGAACTATTCCTCCCCTAGTCCATGTGGCATGAATATTTCCATTTCTACAGGGAGACTCTTTGTCCCGGGAGCTGGGGCTTCAGAAAAGAAGCTGCATTAGACCAGGAGAGTAAGTGTGGGATCTTTCTCCACCTGTCTGGAAAGTAAGTCAAGGCCTAAAGAATAACGTGCAGCAGGAAAACAGAACCGTCAGCTTTCCTTTCTCCTTGGATGTGTTTGTGAGGGACGTTGTGGCCCTTGACTTGGGGGTGAGGGGGGGACCAGGTTTTCACTTTGTCTGGTTTTGTGCTGAGAGTATCCAGTGGATGGGGAGTGGGCTGCCTCTTTTCCCCATGTCTAAATATGCTTCTGGCCACCCCAGTAGTTCCATATATAGGGGGTGGGCAGAAAATTCAGAGTTAAATACTTGGGGAAATACAACAGATTCTGTTCACTCACATGAATATCATCCCCAATTTCTTTTAAAAAATATATTTTATTATTTTTATTTATTTTTATTTATTTATATATTTTTGTTAATCCTCACTCGAGGATATTTTTTCATTGATTTTTAGGGAGAGTGGAAGAGAGAGAGAAAAACAGAAACATCATCGATGTGAGATAAACACATGGACTGGTTGCCTGCATCCTGTACAAGCCCCGACCAGGGCCTGGGTCAGGAAGAGCCTGCAACCAAGGTACGTGCCCTTGACCAGAATTGAACCTGGGACACTTTGGTCCACAAGCTGACTAGCCAATGAGCCAAACCGGCTAGGGCTAAATATATTTTTATTGATTTCAGAGAGGAAGGGAGAGGAGGTGAGAGAGAGAGAGAGAGAGAGAGAGAGAGAGAGAGAGAGAGAGAGAGAAAGAGAGAAAGGGAGAGAGAGAGATATCAATGGTTAGAGAGAGTCACTGGTCGGCTACTTCCCACACACCCCTCACTGGGGATTGAGCCTGAAACCCGGGCATGCACCCCAACCGGAAATCGAACCATAACCTCCTAGTTCATAGATTGATGCTCAACCACTGAGCCATGCTGCTGGGCCCCAATTTCTTTCTTAAAGCCTTTGTATTGTTTTATTGTACATTTTACTTTTATATATGCTATAAGCAATACATTGCTATTTTTGCTTTAGAAGGTTGTGTTTTAGAGCTGTTAAAATAAGAATAAAGAAAATTTTATTTTAAATATACATTCTGTTTCCATCTCTTCATTTTTTTTGCTTGATATATTCTTTTGATATCATATTCTTCTCTTTAAAACTTTTTAAATATTTATTTAAATACTGTTCTCCTGACAATGGGTTCTCTCTTTTTTTAATTTATTTTTTTCTTTATTGATTAAGGTATTACATATGTGTCCTTATTCCCCCATTGCCCGCCCCCCTCACCCCGCCTGGTGTCTGTGTTCATTGGTTAGGCTTATATGCATGCATACAAGTCCTTTGGTTTATCTCTCCTCCTTACCCCCACTTCCCCTACCTTCCCTCTGAGGTTTGATGGTCTGATTGATGCTTCTCTGTCTCTGGATCTGTTTTTGTTCAACAGTTTATGTTGTTCATTATATTCCACAAATGAGTGAGATCATGTGATATTTATCTTTCTCCGACTGGCTTATTTCTCTTAGCATAATGCTCTCCAATTCCATTCATGCTGTTGCAAATGGTAAGAATTCCTCCTTTTTTACTGCAGTGTAGTATTCCACTGTGTAGATGTACAACAGTTTTTTAATCCACTCATCTGCTGATGGGCACTTAGGCTGTTTCCAAATCTTAGCTATGGTAAATTGTGTTGCTATGAACACAGGGGTGCATATATCCTTTCTGATTGGTGTTTCTAGTTTCTTGGGATATAGTGCTAGAAGTGGGATCACTGGGTCAAATGGGAGTTCCATTTTTAGTTTTTTGAGGAAACTCCATAGTGGCTGCACCAGTCTGCATTCCCACCAGCAGTGCACTCGGATTCCTTTTTCTCTGCATCCTCACCATTTGTTTGTTTGTTTGTTTTTGGAGAAAATATTTGTGTCTCATTCATTTTTAAAGATTTTTGCTTTTGTTGAGTATAAAAAATTGAAAGCTTCAAAAAATACTTTCAAGTGCCATTTCACTTTTCTCTGGTTTGCATTGTTTCTGATGAGAATTCTATTTTAGTTCTTATCTTCATTTCTCTATAGGTAAGATGTCATTTTTCTCTGGCTGCCTTCATGATTTTTCTTTGTCTTTGGTTTTCAGTAGTTTTTATATGACACACTTAGTTTTGTTTTATTTTTCCCCCTGCTTAGTATCATAACCATCATTAATTTTAGAAAATTCTCAGTCTTTATTTTTCCATCTATTTCTTAACATCCCATTCTCTCTTCACTTTCTGAGAGTCAGTGTAAATATACTTTATACTTTTTGACCATGTCTCATAACTTTTGTATGCTTTGTTTTATTATCATTATTATTATTGTTAATAATATTTTATTCTTTTTCTGTTTCAGCTTGGGTAATTTTTTTTATTCTTTCCTCAGCCGTGTCCAGTCTACACATGAGCTCATGAAAGTCTTTATGTGTTATAGTTTGCATTCCCAGCATTGTCATTTGATTCATTTTTCTCATTTCTGTTTCTCTGCTCATATAGCTCATCAGATATTGCATATTATCCATCTGTTTATTAGAGCCTTAATGTATGAATTATAGTTATTTAAAATTTTCTAATAGTTTCAACGTCTGTGTTATACATGTATCTGGTTCTGTTGATTGCACTGTCTTGACAAAATATTTTTAGGGGGGTATGTGTGCCTTTTAAGTTTTTGTTGGAAGACACATCTTGTGCAGGACACTTGAGGCTGAAGTAAGTAGTTTATATTCTTGAAGATGGATGTGGCTTTCCTTCTGTTAGAACTTTAGTTTGGGGATTTGCATGAATGTAGCTGGAGTTGAGCTAGATTTACGATTCACTGTTGCTATGGTTACCTTCAATGCATCACAGGCTTGAAATTCTTCAAGTCCACCCTGTCTTGAGGTAGGGTTTTTGTTTGCCAGAGAGTTTTTCTCAATGTCTAATCCACTCTTAACTTTAGGCTTTCCTTTTATGCGATGCTTTAGAAAAAGAGAGTTTCTTCCCTGCTCTTGTCCCTCTACCTGCAGTATTCTACTATTACTTTATGTATGCCTCTTAGCCTGTGGTGGGAGCAGGTGTACCCTCTTTATTTTTATTGTTGACATTATTACAGATGTTCCTATTTCCCCCCTTTGCCTGCCTCCACCAAGTCCCCAGCCCCCCTTCCTCGGGCCATCACAACACTGTTGTCTGCGTCTATGGGTTATGCATATAAAGCCTTTTATTATAAAGAGGCAGTAGGCATGGGAATAAGGATGGGGTTTTATGCCCCTCCTGCCACAGCTGCTTTAGGCTTGCACTACCCGGAGACGCTTCTTTAGAACTCTCGTCAGAGTTTTATCATCACTAGGTAGGTGTATAGAGAAGGGTCTGTGAGTGGGTGTAGATTTCTATTATATCTGCATACTCAGAATTCTATATCTTCTTGAGATCCATCACTTGGCTATAACAGTTCAATAACAATTTTGGCTGAATTCTTACCAATGGCTGGAAGCATCTGCCCCAGGTAAGCAAGTGTCCATGTCTGTCTTTCCTTGTACACATTTGTATTTACTTAGATTTCAGATCACTTGTGTGTTCTGCAAGCTCAGATCACTGACAAGTTCAAGCAGAATTATGAATTTATAGATTGTGCAGCATTTCTGTTGTGAGAGTGGGAGTTATGCTCCTGCTAGCTTTCTACATCTCAAGCAGAAGCCAGAAGTAGCACTATTCTTAATGCTCCCAAACTGGAAACTACAAAAATGCCCATTAACAGTCAGATGGATAGATATATTGTGGTACATTCACCCAAAGGACTACTATGTAGCAATGAGAATGAATGCACTGTTACTACATAAAACAATGCAGACATAACTCATAAATATAATGTTGAGTTAAGGAAGCCAGTCAAAAAAGAGTACATACTGGGTAGTTCCATTTATATAAAGCACAAAACTAACCAGTGCTCTTAAACATTAGGGGAGCGATTGTCCTTGGAAGGTCAGAGGCTAGAATGGAGGACGAGGGGTTTCTGAGATAACAGGAATGTCCTGTTTCTTGAGATGCTTCCTGTTTCTGTAGATTCATATTTCTAAAAATATAATGAGAGAGAAATGTGTAATACCACTTTTCTGCATATGTATTATACTTCATAAAAATGTTTTTAAAATTATACATGAATATAATTAAAACAAGGATTTATAACTTTCTAGAAAGCTAAAAAAAAATAAAAGAAGCTACATTACAATCCAACAAAAGACAAAAAATTAAGGGAATGCCAAGGATTCATAGAAAATAAAGTGTTAAAGCCTAAGGACATCAGTTATGGCAATAAATGCTTAAAAATATTCCCCATCCTATCTAATAAAGAGGGAATATGCTAATTGACTGCCACACCCTCACAAATATGGTGGCGCCCACAGCCAATAAAGAGGGAATATGCTAATTGACTGCCATGCCCTCAAAGATGGCGGCATCCATAGCCACAAGATGGTGGCGCCCAGTCCCCTCAGCCCCGCCAGGGCGGCAGGCACATGGCACGGCTGGGCCCGCCCCCAGGCATGTCCAGCTGCTCTGTGCACCTGCCTCCTGAGTTCCCTAGCCCCCTTAACCCCCCAGCTACCCAGGGCCAGCCCGAGGCACAAGCAAGCCTCAGATGGCGGCTGCCCAGCCACCCAGGGCTGCCCAAGGCTCAGGTAACCAGGGCCGGCCAAGGCTTGCGCTGCCGGCAGTGGAAGCAGCAGAGGTGTGATGGGGGCATCACCTTTCCCTGATCGCTGAGTCACCTCCTGCTCCTGAGGGCTCCCGGACTGTGAGAGGGGGCAGGCCGGGCTGAGGGACCCCCCTCCAGTGCATGAATTTTCATGCACTGGGCCTCTAGTTAAAAGATAATAAACTATAATAAAGCTCATATATGTTTTTTTAATATATACAGAGAGGAAGGGAGAGGGATAGAGAGTTAGAAACATCGATGAGAGAGAAACATTGATCAACTGCCTCCTGCACACCCTTTACTGGGGATGTACCTGCAACCAAGGTACATCCTCTTGACTGGAATCGAACCCAGGATCCTTCAGTTTGCAGGCCGATGCTCTATCCACTGAGCCAAACCAGTCAGGGCAATAAAGCTCATATATGTTTTTAATGATGTGCAAAAGTAAAAGGACAATAGGTGAGCACTTTTCCCTCTCGTTCCCGGCTCTTCTTAAATTACATTTGTTCTATCACTATCATCTTTTTGACACAATGCAGCTAATTTATTAAGTGGTAGGTGGAGTAAGGATATTTGAGGACAGGTAGGAAAGAATAGGTCAGTGAGAGTGATAATTTGGGATTTAAGGTTTATAAATGATGTTTTGGAGAATGAGTTGACAGGGCCAAGATTGAGGCAGGGAGCTTCAAAGACAAACCAGAAACCATTGGAATAACTCAGATGAAGCATGATATAATTCTAAAATGGGGAAAAGGGATAAAGAGGAGGAAGACTTCACAAAATATTATAGAAGGGGGATCAAATGGTTGTGTTGATAGAGTAGATTTTGGGGCTTCCATGGGTTGGACTTGTCTTCAGTACCTGAATAAATAATGGTAATATCTGTCATGAAAGATGGTGGAAGAATAAAGGGCCATAGCATCCATAGGGGTACTTGGATTTAACATATGCCTGTAGGTATTTATTTAGAAAGAATGACCACTCTAGGTGGGCAGGGTAGGTATTACTCTTGTTTGACAATTAAGGGAATTATGTTCCCGAGGGTAACGAGGATTGCTGAGGGTTATACGGTCAGTGTGTTAATAGTGGAACCTGGATAAAATGTGTAAGCTAGTGACCTTTTATTTCTTTGTACCAGGACCAATTGTCAGCACTGTCCTAGACCTCTTATCCATTCTCAAAGGATCTTGGCTTTACCTGGGAGATGAAGGAAGCGGAAGGGAGAGGAAATTAGGGAGCTATATATTTTTATTTCATTTGGTAGATACATTGGAACTATTAGTTCACTACTATAAGAAAGGTGATAAAGGATTTGTGTTTGACAGTGTGGGCCAAAGAGAGTCTGTCTTGTTAATAAAATAGTTCCAGAAAGGTTATTCTTAGAAGCACTGATCTTAGATGACCCAAGAAGAACTATATTCTGCCAAAAGGCCAATACTCATCTTTGAACACCTGATCATTAGACTACACTTGTTGAGAAAAGCACAAGGCTACAGCACTGAGATTGTGGCTACATAATCTATAAACATCTCATCAACCACTTCAGTGAAAACATTGCAAAGCCATGTAAGTAAGTTTGCTCCTTTGAATTGTGCTACTATGGACAGAGATTTTATTACTAGTTCCAAAATGGAGTTGTGGAATTATCTCAGAAAGTCAGCTATTCTGTCTTGGTCTCAGTTTGGTGCTTGGAACACAGTATGGTTTCAAATAATTTCCATAGAAGTGTAAGATCTTTTATCATTCTAACACTTTGAGAGTGGTTGAGAGTTCCAGGAAAGAGTATGTCAAAAGTACAGATGAGGAGCAAGGTCAGAACATTAAAGAAATCTACAGTCAGAGACTAAGATGACAAAGAAGAGCTTTTTAAAAAAGGGCATTTCAGTCTTTTTCCCCCCCTAGGAATCAATGAACTTAATGAATTGATTGGTGGTGAGCTGTTTTTTATGACTGTTTAGGGCCCTATGAAAGAAAAAATAAAGCCTGGGAAATCTGAGTTGGGTATAAAAATTAAATCTCTATATAATTTAAGTTGAATAGGAAGTCTTATCCCCAACTTTCTCCATAATAAATTATTAAAAAGAAAATAATTTCTTAATCTGTGTAATATTATTGACCCTGGAATGTCTTTGGTCCTGGTTGTGTCTATCGCTCATTGGCTATGTTTTCATTATTGGGTATCTTATTTTGCCCATCACTATGTCAGTTTCTTTTCTTTGTTTTTTAACTCCTCACCCAAGAATATGTTTTTATTGATTTTGGAGAAAGAGAGAGAGAGGAACATTGATTATTTGCTTCCCATAAGCACCCCAACTGGGATCAAACTCACAACCTAGGTATGCACCCTGACCAGGAATCGGACCTGCAACCTTTTTGGTCTGTGCGACTTATGTTCCAACCAATCAAGCCACCTAGCCAGGGCAGGAAGTCAATTTCTTAAGAGAGAGTGCCAGCAAACATTGGATGAGCAATACATGTATTTTAACTTATTAGTTTAGATTATTCTCAGTCTTCTTGGAGTGATGGAGTCAAACTTGGAGTTGAAGACTTGAGAACAGTGGAAATGTTTAGAGTTCACTTGATTTAAGGCAAAGCACTTTTAAGGTCCTCCAGGCTCTGAGAATGTCTGAAATATCTTAAATGAACCTGAGATTCCAGAGTCTCAGCTTGCTGTCTGAACTGCCCATTACCCTTTTTCCCTCTTTGCATCAGTACCTCTGAGAGTGGCAGCTGGCTTTTTTTTGTCTTGTAGGAAACACAGTCTCAGAAAACAGCTGCACTCAACTGCTGGATGCTAATGGTACATCACTCTTGGTCTTTGGCAGAAGTTACCCTTGGCTCCCAAAATAACCTTAACCACAGGGCTAAGATTTTCCCATAATTGAAGAGTACTGAGAGAAAGAATCAAATGCATGAGGGCTGATAGACATTTAATCCATCCCACTGTACTCAACAATTTGGGCTTCTTTTGTAGTCACATTGGTGATGGCAGCCACGGCTTAATCTCTTGGGACCCAGGCTCTCACCATAGTGTGATGAGGAGTGCTGCAGAGAGCTGCCACTTTGAGATAGGGCTGAGCCAGTGATGGAGAGAAGTCACATGGCAGGATGTCTGAGCAAAAACTCTTTTTTGACTCATAAGATATAGCTGTAAGTAGTGCCATACCATAGTTGGTTCATGCCAGCAATTCGACTTTCAGGATTACCTGGAGCAAGACTCTGATGCCAGTGAGTGACTTTAAGGCCTCCTTGTTTCCTGCTCCTAGGTCCCTTTTGGGCACATCACCCTCTCTCTTCTTGGGCATTTGGTAACCTATTCTCTTCTTCCCTACTTCAAAGCCTACTTCCATTTTCTATCTTAGGAGCAAATGCCTGGTGAGTACTGGATAGAACAGCTCCATGTGCATATTTGTAATTTAATAAGAAGTAAAGGCTTTGAGCAAATAAATGCATTGGCCTCTGGTGGAGCATTTGTTGGCAGAGAGCTAGGCAGGGTAGGGGGACTTCTCATAGCAACATATCTTTTTAACTTTTTATTGCTTGTTTGTTTTGTCTGTTATTCTATAAGTATCTTATGAGCACATACCAGGCTTTCAGGATTCTGTGCGTATGCTGGAACCGTTGCTTTGGAGAGCTATTCTCGCCATTGATAACTCCAAATTACACCTTTCAAAGCTAGTTCATTTATCCAATCTCACCTCAGATGCTACCATAAGTGATTTTTCAAGTTTCTACACTTGCATTTCTTCCTCTTAATTTCCACAATAGTGTGTTCCTCTCTCAAGGTTTGCACCACTTTCTAGCTACTAATTCAGTTGTTTGCATCAATATTTTGTAGCACAGTACTTACAGTCTAACACTGTTTGATACATAGAAACTGTTTCACTTTTTAGAAACCTTATCATCAAGCCTAATATGCCAGGCATTGTACTAGGTGCTTTTGAACTCCTTGCCAACAAGTCTGTGATGATTTTGGTTGGGTTATTTTTTTTATCACATTCCTTATTACTAGGAAACTTATTTTTATGTACCACACATTTTGCATATGTTTGTATTTAATTCAATAGTCATTCATTGAGATAATGGTTACCTTAAAGTACAAATTTCTCAAAACTTATCGAGTTTTATGCTCAAATGGGTGCATTATTTTATAGGTAAATTATCTCTCTCTATAAAAGCCTATATGCAAATTGTCCCCTCAGGAGTTGACTGGGAGACCAGGAGTTTGATAGCTCACTATGAAGTGTGCTGATTACCATGGGTGGCGTGGAATGAAGGAAGGCCCTGGCTAACAGCCAGCAGCTGGGGAAGAGAGGCCTGGCTGGCAGCCGAAGGCCCCGATTGGCCCTGATCGCCGACCAGGTCTAGGGACCCTACCCATGCATGCATTTTGTGCACCAGGCCTCTAGTATCTTAATAAAGGTGCTTTTAAAAATGGAGGTAACATTTTTCTCTGTTGAGGCTGACTTGTCAAGGATAAGAAGATCATTTCTTCCTGACAGTCAACCCACTGGTCACCCAAGAAGGGGGCATGCACAAACTGACTTGGCAATGGGGTACAGAATTTTACAGGCCTCTGCATGAGAAACTTGAGAATCTGCCTGGAAGCAAAAACAGAACAGCAACAACAAGAAACCCCAGGTTCAAATATCTGAAATGTAAAATTGTTAACTAAATCATGTGTTTGTTTTTATAATAGAATTGTTTTCATTTATGGTATTGATTCTATATTATATATAACAATTGTAGCTACAACCACTTAATTTTATTGTAGTAAGGCAATTAAATATAAATCATCTGTTTTACTAAGGATAATTAAAATTATCAAAGTAATTTATTATAATAATATATGGATCTTTCATGTTCTAACCATTGTATTATCATTTGAAATTCAGATTATATTTCTCTATGGAAATGAAGTCCTAGTCCAGAAGAACATGAGTGCTAACCATTGGAGCCCTGCTTGGGGTCTCTATTCCTGCCGTGTCTGGGACATTCTCCCTGAGGTTATCCTCCCACAGGCTGCGTGGAGCTAGTCTGGGCCACGGTACCTTGAGGAGCCTCTGACATTTTGCTACTCCCATAGGGCAGTGCTGGATGCTGTGGGCATTCAGACTTCTCAACCTCCAACTCTCAGTCCAGATTCCTTCCTGTTTCTCACTTCTACAAGGTGAGCCTCAGTCACCTGCCCATTTTGACTTATCTTTCCAACGTCCATTTCCCATTTCTCCTAATCAACTTATTCCAAAATTGCCAATACCCCAATTGATCCCCAATGGAAATAATGGAATTTTCTAATTCTGTTGACTGCAGATATTTTCTTGGTAAAAACAATCCTAGCACTGTCATTTATCAGCTGTGTCGATGAGCAAATTACCTAACCTCACTGGTAATGATTATATTAGCTCTCTCTCCAAGGTTTATTGTGAGGATTAAATGAATTGATCTCTGTAAAGCAGTTAAAACAGTGCCTGGCACATTGGAAGTGTTATATAAGTCATTGTTGCTGCTACTATTTTTGTTATCATTGAATTCAGTATTAAAAACAAACACAAAACATACAGCTCACCCCTGGGATGATTAATAAAAACTGGCTTTCACTAGATATCTCTTGATGCCCATCTGAGGTTAGCCACATAAAGGTTTTGAGGAGTCCTTAGGAAAAAAAGGAAGGAAGTGACTTTGGAGAATGGGCACTAGAGAAGGGGTACAGACAGGGGTGATGCTACAAGGGAGGAGAGAGCATACAAGTTTTGTGATTTTGTTTAAAGTCTTAACTTCAGTTATTTCTTATGTCACTGAGACTAATTTTTCTTGTCACCTTCAGCCTTCGGGCTAAAGGGTTGCTGATGACAGGTGTCTCCTTTGCTTTTATTAAAGTTCCCTCTACCAACCTCTGTCCTTGGTCCTGAAGGGCAGGTCCCCACACTGGCCCTGATCGCCAACCAAAGCAGCAGGAAGATGTGATAAGAAGGAAATAAAAGGATCAGTCTTTGGTTGGTGTGAGCAGATTCACATGATATGCAAAATGCAGAGCAGAGCCCTGAACAGAAAGAAAGCCATGGCGTAAGATGTCCTGGAGAAGGGGAGGGAGGTCAATGCCAGGAGTGACTTGCTGGGTTGAAAGATACTTCAGCCAGCCCAACCATGTTCCTTGTATCCTTAGAAGAGGGATTACTTGCCCTTCTTGGGGTGTCATCAACCAATAGGTAAGGGGTATGACTCATGATACTTCTCAGTTACCAGTAATCTCTACAGGAAAGAAAAGTAAAGGCAACTACCTACTGGAAAGATACAATCCAATATCTACTATTTCATAATGATCTACTAAGCAGGGCTTGGTTTGTGGCACTGAAGAGAAGGGGAAGCATGTCTTCTGCCCCTGGGAGCTATCATTCTATTGGAGAGTCAAGACTCCTGTGGATTAATAAGGATAGAATGGCAGGCACCTATCCGGTGGGCATTTAGTAGTCAGGATTCCATGGATTCCAAGGGAGAGAAACCAAGTTCAAAGTAGTTTCAGTGAAGAAGCTTAATTTATTGGCTTATATAACTGGGAAAAACAGGGTGGTTGCTCTTAGGGACTCATGAGATACAAACAGCTCTCTCTCTCCCTCTCCAAGTGTGGTCCTCATGCTGTTCTGATCTAATGGGCTACTTCCATGCAGTGGGGAAGGCCACTAGAATTTCAGGTTCATTATGATGCTTCTTCAATGACATCAGAAGAAAGAGAAAGCTTTCTCTCAGAGTTGATATGTAAAATTCCAGAGAATGACCCATAGTGGAGTGGCTTGGGCCATGTACTCATTCTTGGCCAATAACTGTAGTGAGAGGGTTAAGCTACTATGTAGGCAGACCTGGGGCATGTGGCCACTCTTATGAACTAGAAAGTAGGGTCCTGCCTCACAAGAGCCATGGAGTGAGAGAAGGACAGCTCCTTAAAATAAAGATGGGTGTTACTTGCTAAGGGAAGGGGCAAGGAAATCTGGGACAAACAGTGGGTGCTCTGTCCATGGGTGAGGGCTTCTCTGCCCAGAAGTTAAGGCTGTGAAGGCTCACTATAGGGGCCAGGCTGTGAGCCAGCAAAAGCAGGAAGACTACCTGTGAAAAGTGGGATCTAAAAGGAAGCGGTTTGGGGAGGGGAAATGGCATTCCTCCTCTCCTGCAGGCAGAACAGGGAAATAGGCTGTGCTCCCTTCCCAGCACCCCTCAGTAGCAAGTAGTGGTTATCTAATAGAGGCTCCTGCCAAAGCCATGTACGGACACTCATACTAAGGGGTGGGTGACCTCCCACCCCAGAGCCTGGGTGCTCCAGCGACATCAGCCTGTCACCACCCAGAGTGTAATTTGTCAGGGACATGAAGGTTAACATTTCCTTCACAAAAAACATCTTTAATGACCGTCGGCAATCAGGACCTCTGATTTCCGTCTCATTTGAAAGCTTTTAATGCTTTCCAAGGGATGGATGGGGTGACCTAATAGGTCTTTTCCATCTCTGATTTTCTATGATTAATGAAGTTCAATTGTGCAGAATAAAATGGTGAGTTTCTCGGTGTCACTTCAGCTGTATTCCTTTTCTCCTCCCTCTTTCTCTCCCCATTTTTTTAGACAGATGATAATCATGTACATTTTCTCTTAATGCGTCAAGAAAAAAGGACTTTTTCTCCTGAGCCAGGCATTGAAAATGTCAAGGTGGGTGTTTTTATCCATGTTGTAAATTGTTGCCAAATGCCACAAGCCACTCCTCATTTTTCATCTCAGGGATAGACTGGGTGCTTCCATTGAAGGCAGTATGAATGCTGTAAAGGTGAAAGCAGTTTATGTATGCAGAGTTCATCAGACTTTTTTCTAAGTATCCTCATAAGCTACATTTGTCTAATAACTTCTCATCTTCTGGGATACATATGATGGACTTCATTAAGTGGTTTTGTCTGAAGGGAAACTGAGGCCCTGGGCTGTTATGGGACTTATCCAGAGCTGCCCAGCTGGGTGTGGGGAAGGCTTATCCCAGCACTTGTTGGACTCTGCTCTGCTGAATATGAGGATTATAGTGCAATTTTTAAAGCATCTCTTGAGGGAGATTCTAGAGGAATTCAGTGAGTCTTGTTTTCCCCTTGTCGGCCTGAAGATGTTCCTGGGTTGAAAGTCCTCTGAATTATGAAGAAGCAGACTTCGAGAGAACTGTCTTGGGAATGGGAGATTTTTCACCCTCACTCTGAATTTGTAAGGGAAAGGCTTCAGGAGTGTGATTTCCATGGCTGTGTGTATTTAGCTGCTTCTCTGGTTGAAGAGCACAGGTTGGGCTCCTCTGAATTCCCGGCTGTGCTGCTCAACGTGGGGATAGTAAAGGGACCTCAGGCAGAATTCTCTCCTTGGAGGAGCAGAGACTCACCAGCAAATGATTCTGCTGCCTGAGAGTCCCCTGTTGGTCCCAGATGGAGACCATATTTCAAACTATAAAAAAACCTTTCCAGTTAATCAAAGACCCCAAATGACTGAATTAGACTACTTCCTTGTTTCTAAGATTCTAGCAATTCACCAGAGGAAAAATAATTTTCCACATTCTCATTAGTAAAGACACTCAGTCCTGAATCATTGCATATTCTAAGCACACAAAGTACATGCTATGATGTGTAATCATGACTTTCTCAAACACCCAGCTGAGTGAAACACGCTCAACATGGACCGACTTAGGGTTGGTCCTGATGCTGGACTGCAGCCTAGGGTCTGCTCTTCTCTTCTTAGACGAGGGTGAAAAGGTCTCTTTTGGGTCCAGATCTTGGGGAGTAGTCAACTTGTCTGCACTCAGAGCTCACTCCTTTGTTTCATGGCTTTGGAGTCACCCCTAGTCAAGCAACACCTAGGTAAAGCTCATGTCTGCAGCTCTGTCTTTCAGTGGCTTGGAGCCCTATGGGTTCAGAAATGAAGTAGCTATTGCAATTTGAAGCTGCACAATAGGGTGGGTCTCATTTTAAGTTAGAAACTAACTCAAAGGTGCTTCAGTGGGGGTGGTCTCTTGGTGGGTGAGGTACAGTAAATGGAGCCCAGAGTCTATGAGAACCTCAGTGAGTAATTTCTAACTGAGAGATTAGGCAGGAGGAAAAACGTGAGGGCAGTTATAGAGAAATAGGTATGTTGGAGGATTTTTTTTTCTTTTTGTGCCACATTCTAAACCTAATTCAAAGAATAGTTCAAATGTGCTGTTTCTGCAAATCATACTTGAGAATTCCAGTCCATATTTACTATTGTACATTCCCAGCAATAATGCATGAGGTTTCCAATATCTCTATATCCCTGCCAATACTGATTTTCTGTTCTTTTGATAAGAGCCATTTTAATGGTGTCAATAGTGTCTTGTGGTTTCCATCTGCATTTTACTAATGATTAGTACTGTTGGGCATCTTTTCCTGGGATTGCTGGAATGGGCAGGAGTTTTGACTATGAATTCCAGATCAATGCTTCTCAAAACTGAATTTCTCTTGGAATTGTTTTTGTTTTTTTTTTAAATGGTGATTGCCAGAACTCAACAATCAGCATTTGCCTCAAGTGGAGTTGGGGTGCTCTGGGACCCAAGGCACAGTATGTGGTGAAGTCTGAACCTAAAGCCAGTATTGTCCTAGTTTGAGCAGATACTTTTTAAAAACCATCTTTATCATAAAATATTATAGTAATACCCTAGCAGAATGGTTTTGAGGTATAAAACGAGATACTATGCTATAAGAATAAAGAGCATTATTCTGAGCAGATTGATGTTGTGGGAGAAAAGGGAAGGGGGCATCTGTGCTGTGCTCTGCACTTTGACAATAACCCTGAGAGACTCACTCACCTGCAAGAGAGAGCTAGACATGACAGGACTGAAAAGGACCAGGATTGGTAGTTCTGTGCCCTGGCTACACATTCAATCACCTTAGGATTTTGAACCATCTGTGGAGTCATTCGTCCACCGGCTTGCCACAGAGGTCTAGAGTTACTGGTCTTTTTCCCGAGGATCAGCCGTCACCACTTCCCAGGCCTGCTGAGGGAGAGCTTGCATCCTCTGCTATCAGAGGAAGCAAATCTCCTTGTAGAACCATGGAAGGCAGAGAGGTTACTTCAACCTCTGAGGGCCTCCACTTAAAAAATAACCCTAAAATAATGAAGGAAAAATATGCTGGGTCCTCTCTAAATCTCCTTGGTTTTAATGTGTGTTAGTGATAAAGCACATAATTGATTTAAACATGTGATTTCTCACTTGGCACAATATCCCTTTAATTTCCAATTCCTATCCTGAAATGCTGGCTCATATGATTGTGATAATACAATTATTATTGTTCTTTAGTCTTTTAGTGTGACAAAGATGAAATGGCTTGATTTAATAAAAAATTAAATTTAGGTGTTTTTTTGTGTGTGTCTATTACATACATTCAGGAAGGATTTCCTTTGATCTAATAAGGCAATTACTGAGTTTTAATTAAGTGACAGGTGATTATTAATCATTTTTGGAGTAATGATTTTTGGAGTTTATACCTCAGTTTTATAAATCTTTAAAAATCTAGAACACTTTTGGCAAACATCACATTTTATACCCAAACAATGGAGAGTCTTTTTCACATGTCTCCCTCCCTTCCTCTCCCCCCTCTCTTTCTCTCTTTCTCTCTCTCTCTAACTCTATCTCTCTATAACTATCTATCTATATATCTATCTATCTATATTGGACATATAATCAGCATTAATCAAGCAGAAGTGTGTTCCAAACTATTTTCTTCTGCAGCTTGTCTCCTTTTTGTGTTCCTTTTTATAAAAAAAAAGTCTGTGTGCATGGATTTGGGTCAGAAAGATTCTGGGGATAGAACCTGTGCCCAGGAACAACTCTTGGTAAAATTGGAAAATGGGCCATGTTGGACTTCATCAAACTCAACTGAAGTCAACCTTCAGCATTCTTCTTCCTTCCTTGTAACCCAGTTACATTAGAGCCCTAATTCGTGGTTTGCTGTTAAACCACTTAAAAAAAAAAGCAAGCTCCAATTCAAGGGCTTTGCTGAATTCTATTGCGTAAATGCTCCTTGAAATCAGGGCTGATTTCAAACTACCAACTTGACCTCACTGTGGAGCAGGAAAGGGATACACATATTTGACTCTGGCAATCTGATCCTGTAGGAGCTGCTAGAGTTTACTGCTGGCCTAGTGCTGCCAGTTTCACCTACCATCTGTGTCAAATCTGACTGTCTGAAAAGGATTGTGTGTCAGTCATTTACATCTTAGTGTGAATTTTAGGCTCTCCGCCCCTTGTCTCAGAAAATGTGCCTTTCTAGAAGAGAAAGAGGTCTTTCCCAGTTAATGAGCAGGTAGAGAAAGTATTACAGACAAAATGAGAAGACTAACTTTCCAAAGCACATATCCTTCCTATGGGGGAGAAAAGAACATATAAAAAGAAGTCAGATTTTATTCTATTTTTATGGCTGAGTAATATTCCATTGAATATATGTACCACATATTCTTTATTCAATCATCTATTGATGGGCACTTAGTTTTTTTCCATATCTTGGCTATTGTGAAAAAGTGACAGGATTGAGAACTACAAATTGGTAGAAAATAGTCATGGTGATGTAAAGTACAGTATAGAGAATATAGTCAGTAATATTGCCATAGCTATGTATGGTGCCAGGTTGGTACTAGATTTCCTGGGGGGCGTGTCACTTCATTAATTATATAAATGTCTTACCACTATACTGTACACCTGCAATTAATATAAAATAACATTGAATGTCAGCTATAATTGAAAAAGGAAAAAAAATGTCAGAAAGGCTGAGTTCTTGTTCTGAGCCTCTTGCCTGTGTGTCCTTGGGCAGGCATGCCTCTTCTTTGGTCCTTGGGTTTCTCCCGAGGGACGAACCAGGTGGCCTCCAAGGCTCTCCCAACCTTAAGTTACTACTCCACATGGCATCTGATTCCACCCATGCTTAATCACAGAGATAGCAGTGGAGATGAACTGTGGCAATAGGAACTAACCAGATTGTTTCACTGTGCTTACATAACCAATTGAATCTTTTTTGATATGAATAAAGAAATGTGTGAGGAGTAAATGTGTGAGGGAGTAAATGAGAGACTCCACAAACTTTGTAATATTTTTAGCCTGTCACCAGCATTTGCTAGTGCTCAGAGAATCTATTCCTTGTAATCAAGTGGCATGTATTTATCATACAATCGTTACCTTATTAAGCTGTAATAAATGCCTAGTTAAATGCGTACAGGCCGTTACTGTTGCAATTTAATTACCAGCACAGTTAATTAGGCAATATACTCCATCACCATTTTTATTCAAAGGGTTTCCTGACTTTATTAAACAGTTTTGAGGAAGGCCTGGTGGAACCAAAACCCTTGATTAGGAGAGGAAGAGAAAACCATTAACCACTGCCCCCATTTATTGAGTGCCTACTAAGTGCCAGTACTTTATAGAAACTGTCACCAAATTATCATAACTTATTTAGGGATCCTGGACATGGAAACTGTGTACTAAGTGCTCATGGTCAGATGACCATTGACACATCTTCCTGTCACAGGCCACACCTGTGCTTAGGAACCACAGGAAGAAGATGCTAAACTCTATGACCTCAAATTCTGTTACTACTGGATACTCTAATGAAACTCAGACCATGGTAGAAGCAAATGTCCACAAGGGTGTAGTTTTTCAGCATGATTTGCGGGAGCAAAATACTGCAAACAATGTACATGTCTATCAATATGAGAGAGGTAAATAAATTGTATACTATAAATTATATGTTCACCTAATACATCTAAGTGTCCATTACAATGAATAGATTAGGCAACCTGTATGCATATGGACAACTTGAAACCTTAATATTGTGTAAAGGATGCAGTACATACAGATGGAAAGCTTGCAAATAATGTATATGTCTTCTGGCTATGGACATGCCATAATACTAAAGTTACGGAGAAAGTGATGTAATTATGTCTGGGGATACATTTAGGTGAATGGAATTGGAGAAAGTTATAAAGGTAACTTCAGCTACATATGTAACTATCTATTTTCTCAGGAAAAAAAGCATCTGTGGCAAACTATATCAAAATATTAATATCCATTAGATCTGGACAGTGAGAATACAAATGAAATGTTTCTTTAAAATATATCATAATTTGGATAAATATGTGGTGAGTGAATAAGTTATAGAAATTTTAAAAGGAGACAGTGAAGTGGACTGAAGAGCATTTATATCCAGACAAACCAGCTCTTGTTAGTGCTTCCCCACAAAGCCCGCTGTCCCTGTGGGATGTCGGGCAGGCACTAACTGACTCTTTATCGCAGGTGCTAGAGGAGGAATTCCTACTTGGGGTGAGCTCATTTCAGGTGAACCGGAACTTTCTGTACAGATTTAAAGTGCTAGTAGGTCTTTGACAAAATATACTTTGGGGACTCCAGATGTGAGTACAGGTTATTCTCTATCAGGACTGCATGCCACCAGGTGAGGGGGTTACAGAGAGGAAGCCATCTGAGTTTCTGAATTCATCAGCATTCTGTGGCTGCAAGTGACGAAAACCACCTCAAATCAGCTTACTAGTAAGTCAGAAATAAAATATATGTGTGTGGGAGAGGAAGGGGTTCTGCCGTTCTTGGCCGCCGACACAAGACCACAAGAAAAGGCAGGCCGGAAACAGAGCCAGCCTTATGGATGATGAGACTCAAGGTGGCACCTTATCAGTCTCTCCCTCTCCTTTCTGTTATGTGGGTGATGGCCAAACAAGCCTTCTCCGAAGGCAAGGCTTACAGCTGTAGGCAGATCCTGGCTTACATTCTGCCAGCCTCACTCTGGAAGAGCAGGAGAAAGAGGCAAATGGACCCAAATGACAGCTCCATGTTGGGCAGGGCAGCCCACACATTTTTTTCACTCCTAGATCAAGTCTGGAAAAAAATCCTAGGAAAAGCAATCCAATCAACCTGGCTTAGGGTACATACCACAACTAACTGTGAGTGTGCCTCATTTCCCATTGCTTTAGTTTCCTTTACAAAGGAATACTAATAGATGAGAATAATAATGAAAGTTATTGGAGTGATCCATACAAATCACTTAACACTGTGATGGGCTCAGTGTAGAAGATGTTTTATAAACAACAACAAACATTCCCTTGGGCTGATGTTACAAGGCTGCTGAAGAGCTGTGATTGGGTGGGCCTGGATAAGATGCCCACCTAGTGGCAGGAGGCTGTGACCTGTTAGAAAAGGGTGCTGGGAAGATCCAAAGGATGGCCAGGCATGCTTCCTTAGGGTTTTCCATCTCTTCGGTCAGGTATGCTTCCTTATTTTTTAGAAATGTTCAGAGCTCCAGTACCACTCTCATATCTGTATGCTTATCACTGGTTTTGGAATGTGGTTAAGGGAGCCTGAGGTACCATTACTCTAAACCCTCCTGCTTTGAGTACATGGCTTGATGGTTTCCAGCTTCTTATCTGATCCTCTCAGATGATGGCTACAAATGGCCCCTGGACTCCACATGTATTAAGGCATGTCTGGTTTAGAAGTCTCCTCTCCTAACCCCCTAGCACCAGATCCGAAGGCTTTGCTGCTGAATGCTCTGCCAATCATATCCCTCTGAGAAAATAAGGAAGGGGTGTGAGGGCATCACTTTTAGTACAAAACCTTGGCTAGTTAAGTATCTACTTACTTAACCAGACAAGTACAAGCATTTCTGTGTACCTGGGCTTGAAATGATTGCAGAAAGATAAAGGAGAAAAGCTGAAGCAGGGGAAGAAAGAAAGGGAGAAGGAAACTGATATTTAGTGATCATTTTCACTGCACATCATTTAACTTTACAAACAGCTCATGATGAAAGTACATAATATTTACATTTGCTGATGGAGAAATTAATGCACAGAGAAGATAGAGAATTGACTCAAGGTCACATACTCATTGGGGGAGAAAGAAGAGAGTAAGATGAGGATGAGATAAGGAAGTATGGTGGTGGCCACATGGTGTCCTTGACTTCAATTAATTTATCAATTACTTATGCAGAGCATGCTCAGCATTGTGCTAGATCACATGGAATATACAAACTTTTCCTGCTCCAGGGAGCTGACAGTCTATTGTGAAGATTGTTTACAAAATGAAAAAAAGATGGGGTAAATTTCAAAGTAACAGATAACGTAGTGCCTACCATAGACAGGGCCTTAGGACATCTGGCAGTGGTCCCATGGGCTGGGCAGCAGCCAGGTAAGGTCCAGAGGGAGGAGGCTGACTCCCCTGCCCCTCAGAAGTCCTCATCTAGTGACTGGCCTCCATGCCAACATCCACTGTGTTGAACTCTTCGGCTTTTCAGAGAACTCCCTTTCCTGCTTTTCATAAATGTCTCGAGCTGCAGTCCAGCCTTAGGAAGCCACACAATAAGCCTCTTTAGGGCCAGGAATCCCAGGAAAGAGGGAGGCGATGGGGTAGACATTCCATTTTCACTGAGCTTCAAACTTCTGTTTTATAAAAACAAAGGGCAACTTCCATGGACCAAGAACTATTATTTTGCTGAGAGAGCTGTTCTTATGTTCTTAAGACTAAAAATACTGACTTTACATGGGGAAAAAAAAAAAAAAGCCCAATTCATGCCTGGAAGCAAATTTGCAAAAAAAATATGTTTCTGTGTAGCCAAGCCAAGGCAGAATTTTCTCTCATCTCTTCCCCTACTCCTTCCCCTCTCCTTTTTGCCACAAAGTACCATATTCTTTGGGGAAAAAAGATGTAACTAATCCCAGATCCAATGAAGAAGGAAAGTGACTCATCATTTCTGGTTGGGATACATCTTTCATATCTTAATTTAGCCATGCGACCATGCCTAGATACACCCACTGTGGTAACTAGGAGAACACATTCCACGTAATTGCTAATGAGCTCTTTTTTAAAATTATATATTTTATTGATTTTTCCAGAGAGGAAGGGAGAGGGATAGAGAGTTCGAAACATCGATGAGAGAGAAACATCGAACAGCACCTTCCTGCACACCCCCTTCTGGGGATGTGCCTGCAACCAAGGTACATGCATGCCCTTGACTGGAATCGAACCTGGGACCCTTCAGTCCACAGGCAGACACTCTATCCACTGAGCCAAACCAGTTAGGGCGTTAATTAGCTCTTAACTTGGGGGCATCAATTTTCTTTTCTGGGTCCCTTGCCTCAGTTTCTCCACATGCAAAGTGATTCTCTGCAGAGCCTTCTCAGGGTCCCCTGAGGGACAGAAGCAAGATACAGAGGATTAAGTGAATGGGGCTCCAGACTCCTTCACCCCTAATTACTGCTTCTGGCAGAGCAGATGTGCTTTATCTGCTTGATAAATTTATGCTTTTTGGGAAAATTCATTTGAATAAAGAGTGTTGTCTATCTGTCCCTTCCATTTAACAGCCCATGGCTTTAGGTCTTCAAACGGAGAGCCTCTAACATTTGAATCTGCCACTATGAAACAGATGCTGTTCCCTCCTCAACTGAATTCATCACCAATGCCTAAGTAGGGGCGATAAGCTTGGGTTTCAGAAAAGAGAGGATGCCTCAGTATTCAGAGTGGTCCTGGAAAGCCTTATGGAAGAGATGGGGACGTGTCTGTAGGAAGAGGTTTGATAACATAAATTGCATTCCTACCACAGCCAGCTTAATCACAAATATAGCCAGATAGCACAATGTGAGGGACTTTATAGGATCCACAATGCTCCAGGAAACATTACCCTGCCCACCTGTGCCTGATGACGGATATGCCACTGGTGGGAGTTGAGATTATAAATTTAGGTTTTAATGCCATGAACATGTTAATAGCCCTGAGGATGAGTCCCTAAAGAGGGAAGCACACACATGCTCTTTTCTAGTGATAGGATAACTAAGAACCTGGTTTTCTGGGGTACCTGAGCCAGTAGGATAATATGGGGTTTGGGAGAGAACTGAAAAAAAGATATAAAAAATGGACATTTCCCCAGCTTATTAGTCCCTTCTATGCAGCCAGATTTAAACAGTCAGAGAACCAGGGAGTTGCTAACAGAAAGGCCCCTTGGGGCCTGTGCTCCAACCTCTGACCAATGCTGAATACTGACCTGACGCGTGAAGACCCTGATTTTGCATACACTCTTGGAGGAATGGGACTCACCATCTCACAGCCAAGACCAATCTATCTATGGAGCATTCTCCATAAGGGGAAAGTTCCTCTTTATATTGAATTACAACTTTAACTATTTCAGTAATTTTCACCCTTTTCCTGGGAGCAATGCAGGATTAACCTACCATTCCTTCCAAAACAGTCTACTAGGGGTTTCAAAGGGAAATGCCTATTATGTCTCCTTCTGCTATTCTTGTCCATATATGTGGTTTTTTACTCTAGTTAAACATAACAGTTTTCCTCTTACCTCCCTGTCCTAATGTCTGGATGCTGTTATCTTGGGTTGCCCAGAACTGAGCATAACAACAGTGAGTGGAAGGAATACGACTATTCCTCTGCTGGGGTGGACATTAAAATTATACTTTGTTAGTCTAGGAATAGAATAATTTCTCTAGCATCTGTGTCTAGCTGTTGTTAGGCTAGTACTTAAGAGAAATTTCTCATTCTTTCTCATGGGAATGGCTCTTGGATCAGTTTTCTCCAATCTTGTTGCCAGGAGGTTGGCTTTTAGAACTCAGATGGAAGCTGTGATGGTAAATTTTTTGTGTCAACTTGACTGGCCATGAAGTGCCCAGATGTTTAGTTAAATACTTTTTCTAGGTGTGTCTGAGAGAGCCTTTTTGGAAGAGATTAGCATTTGAATTGGTGGACTGAGTCAAGTTGATTGCCATGCCCAATGTGGATGGGCAGCATCTAATCCATTACAGGCCTGAATAGAATAAAAAGGCAGAGGAAGGTTGGATGAGCTCTGGTGGAATTGAATGCTTGCACTGAGGTGCCCATCTTTGCCTGTCCTTGGCATTTCTGGTTCTCAGGTCTTCAGACCCAGCCTGGAATCTCAATCACCGTCTCTCAGACCTTCACACTACACCACTAGTTGTCGTGAGTCTCCAGTTTGTAGAGAGTCAGTTATAGGACATGAGCCAATATCATATAATAGATTAGTTGCAGCTCCTATCATTTCTTTAAAAAATTTTTTTGTTGATTTTAGAGAGGAAGGAGAAGGGAGAGAGATAGAAACATCAATGATGAAAGAGAATCATTTATCTATTGCCTCCTGCATGTCCCCTACTGAGGATTGAGCCCACAACCCGGGCATGTGTCCTGACCAGGAATCCAACTGTGACCTTCTGGTTCCTAGGCCAATGCTCAACCACTGAGCAACACCAGCTGGGCTCCTGTTGTTTGTTTTACTCTGGGGAAGCCTAACTAATACAGGTTTCTCTATAGTTTCCCCTGCTATGCTTAGTAGTATTAAATTGTCAGTCAGTATCTTCAGTGTAGGGTTTGTTACTCAATCTGCTCCCTCCCTCCCTGGATTTATTCCAGGCAGATGCCTGATGAACTCCTTTTCTGCGAACTCACTCTGGTTGTCACACCCTGGGCCCTTAAAGCAGTGCTTGGTTTAGGGCAGCCCTCAGGAAGTAATGGTTGGAGTAATAAACAAATGAGTGAATGCGTGGCTAAGTTAAGAAGAGCCTTTCTGGACCACCTCCAACAATCTGTAGGTATGGTCAACACATAAGGCCATGAATCCACCTCCTACATTCCTGGACTATATGTCATCCAATATTTCTCTCTGTTATCCTCAAGAAGACCAAGAGCTATTTGTTAAATCACTTAAAGATTATGATATGTTGTACCTAAGAAGAAAATAAGACTATTTTTGCATGGTTTTTAGTTAACTCACATAGGATCTCTTGATCACTTTCTTATGTAAGAGATCCCAATCGCTTTCTCCACCCTGGGGCAGTCTCAGTCTGTGTGCAAAGACTTTAACTAAATTCAAGGGATTGAATATTAAAATTCTAATTAAATGTACACATAAGCACATACAGAAACATATAGAATGATGGAGTGATAGAGAAATATGACGAGTATTTAATAATGTTCAGCACTAATGGTGGTTTGTGGATGTTTATTATTTTCTTCTTTTTATCATTCTCTTTTTCCAATTGTTTTATTATATGTAGGAATTATCCATTTTATAATAATACATAGGGATTTTTAAAAAGTGGCTATGTGCTTTACCATCTTTCTTTTACTTATATTGGATTTAAATTCTTTCTTAGCTAGATTATTCTATCTTTCAAGTTAAAGTTTTTTAAAAAAATGTTTTTATTGATTTCAGAGACAAAGGGAGAGGGATAGAGAGATAGAAACATCAATGATGAGAGAGAATCATTGATTGGCTTCCTCCTGCACACCCTACACTGGGGATTGAGTCTATAACATGGGCATGTGCCCTGATCTGGAATCGAACTGTGACATCCTGATTCATAGGTCGACACTTAACCACTGAGCAATGACCTCGGCTCAACTTAAAGTTTATAAACATTGTCAGAGGAAGCAAAATAGAAAGTTAGAAATTGAGATTTCTCACTACTATCTCTTAGCATATCATAATCTTTAAGTGATTTAACAAATAGCTCTTGATCTATATCATTACTATACTTATATATAAATCATTCATATATGTATATGTGTGTGTATATGTATATGTATAGTCAGGGGAAATAGTTATGGATCATGTGACCTGTTTAAGCCCCAGTATTATAGCAGATCTAGGAAAAGTTGTGGTCTTTAATTTTAAGAAACATCCAGATTAATTGGGTGATAGGACTTTCATACAGGGAGCCACAGTGGGCCATGCAACAGTATACAGTATGAAGTGTGAGGTCATATAAGGCAAACTAAACTTTACCAAGAAAGCATGATAAAGGTCAAGGAAAATATTAAACCCTAAGGCCATCATGAGCAAATTTTAGAGAGAGTTGAGAGCCTTTTCCTAATATCCTAATGATAGAGAAATAGCTTGATTATTCTGAATCATTATATGAAGAAACTGAGTCACAGAGAAAGTATCATAGTTGGTCAAAAATCACACACTGGCACATGTGGAACTGGAATTCAGGATTCCTAGGGTAGGACTATTGCCACCTCTCTCTCTTTGTGTCACACACACACACACACACACACACACACACACACGCACATGACCTTTACACCCACTCCCAATTCTGCTGTTTCTTCAAGTTCTGTGCCCTCCTGCCAAATGTTGTCACCTGTCTTTTCTCAGAAGACCTTGGTGAAGTTACAAGCTGAGCCTGGCAGGCGCCTGCCCCAGGCCAAACAAACAGAAGAGAAATCTTTCAGGCTGGGCACCAGGGAAAAGTGATCTGTGGCATTAGCTGAGGCAACTGATGACTTGGCATTCTGTCCTGGAGTCATCAATCATATAGAATCAATCTCAGCTCCCTCAGGAGCTGGCCCCAGCTTACATAATTCTCTCTCCCTGCCACCAACCTGAATGGTCTGATCCCAGTGGTGGGAACTGTTTTGTTCTGCGTTCAGCATTGATTCACTTGGCTTTCAGTAGTATTTTCTATAGTCCCCAGAAATGTCACTTAATTTATCCTCGCTGAGGTGGCTAAGTTTCCTGGGCCTCACTGCCCAAACAGTTCAGGTGAGCAAAGAAACGTGTTTGGCTTTTCACATCAGTGGCATGGGCCTGGGGCCTTGAGGCCTGGACATCAGGACTCATGCTCGTGCTTCTGCTCTCTTCCCTGAGATGGGGCAGCGGTTGAACACACAGGCCAGGGGCTGGGGCTTGCATGTCTAGTGGTCCTGAATTATTTCCATATCCCTGCCACTTCTCAGCTATGTGATCTTAAACATGTTACCTCATTACTTAATGCCTCAGTTTCCTCATCTGTTAAATAGTGATAATAATACCTACCTCATAGAGTTGTAGGATTGAATTGGATCAGGGGCATAAGTGCTTAGGACAGTATGGGGCAGCTGTAAGCAGTAAGTACAAGTTATTAATGTTATGATTATTAGGACACAATTAAAATTTGTAGTGTTGACAATACATATAATAAAGTTGGTAGACATGAGGGAAAAGGCCTTGAGAAAAGTGGGCTGTGCAAAATGAACTTCTCTTCTGACCTGTCTCAGAACCCAGTATCTGACTGGCACTCATTTACTTCAGTAACCCAGAATACGAGTTTGCTATGGACGGAATGTTTGTGTCTCTCCCCGCCTCCCCACTGACTCCCCCTTGAGAATTCACGTGTTGAAACCTAATTTCCAATGTGAGGGTATTTGGAGGTGGGGGCCTTTGGAAGGTGATTAGATCTTGAGGGTGGGGTACTTATGAATGGGATTAGTGCCCTTATAAAAGAGGCTCTAGAGAGCTCCCCAGCCCCTTCCATCACACGAGGTCACATCAAGAGACAGGCATCTATGAACCAGAAAACTAGCCCTCGCCAGACACTGAATTTCCCAACACCTTGATCCCAGGTTACAAAACTGTCAGAAATAAACTGCAGTTGTTTGTAAGCTATTCAGTCTATGATATATTATTATAGCAGCCCAAACAGACTAAGACAGAGCCCTTCTCCTTCCAAGCAATAGGGGGTGGGCCCTATAGAATCTGGCTTAAGTTTGTGGCATATAGTGAATGGATGAGGAGGAGGTGGACGATGTTGAAATGAAGCTTTGTGAACTCCACACGATTTCTGCAGACCAGAGGGATGTACATAGATGAAGAGAGTCCTTAATTCCTCCATGAAAAGACCTTCTTTTTATCCTCTTTGTAAAAGGAGAAGAGGAAGAAGCAGTCTTGCTGGTAGGTGATATGTACTTTGTGGGACCAACTGGGGAGGAGAGGAAAAACAGTGGGCACAACAGTGGGTCAGACTTAACCCTCTGGGAGGTGGCACAGCCCTGGGAGGGGCAGCGGGTCCTTCTCTCTAAAGTTTAACCTCTGTGTGTCTCCACATCTGTCTGTCCCTCTCTTCTAGCAACTGAAATCGTCTTTCCAAGAAATTCTGAGGACTGCTTTATTTGTTTGGAGACAAGGAGGCACTAATAAATTCCTCTGTGTGAGGTATTTAATTACATAATAATGTGTACACTAATCAGGGTAAATGTGTTTGTGAAAACACCTTGATATGGGAACAGTTAATCACCCAAGGCATTGCTTCTTAACACACCTTGGAAGTTAACTTAATTAAATTAATTAGAACAATGAAAAAATTGAACTGTTTATTGGTCCACAATGGCCTGAAGAAATGCTCCCCCTCAAATGCAGGAACATCTCCCACACTGCAAACTATTTTCCCTTATGGTTATGACTACACCCCAGGAGCTTGCAGGCTGCAAAGCCTCCCCCTGCGCCTCACCTTGGAGTCATTTCCTGTTGGAGATAGAAGGCAATCTATCCACGTGCTACATACATGCACATGCACATACACACACAAGTGTGAACATGCACACGTGCACATGCACATACACACACGTTTGTGCCTTTTTTGCATCAGAAGCTCAGGGAAATCAAGAAAGCTTTTACTTGGGATTTCTCAAATGTGCATTTTGTAGTCAACCTCAGAGTGGGCCAGTCTGTGCATTCTAAAGGGAGGAAGACAAGAATGTTTTCTGAGGGACCATTATAATCATCATCAATGCCCTTATCATCATCATAATCTATTAATAATGATGATGTTAATAATCTGAATTTGCATAGTTCTTTATAAAAACCTCACTTTTTCTTAACCCCCACATCCTTTTCTACTTGGGTTTTGCATAAGGTGACTGATAACTCAAGATGCCTGCCTTTGGGGAGCCTATAGGCTATGGCATCAAGCCCTGACAAGAACAAACTTAAAAGCCATTTTGACAACTGAGCAAACATTGAGTAGTGTGCACATAAAATCAATCAATGAAGAGTGAGCTTGCACAGCATGGAAGCCCAGGGCTCTTGGGGCAAGAGTCTTATTTTGGAAGAGGAGTGATCAATGAGGGTAATGGGACTCCTAGAGATTGTCCCCCAAATCCAGGAAAGGAGGCCTTGACCATCTAAAGAGCTGTGAACACCACAGTCAGCTTCTCCCTTAAGGAGCTTAGGTCAGTTGTTGGCATTGCCACGTAAGGACAACCTGGACACCCTATAGCAAAACACCTCCCCAATGGGCAGCAGCTAAATGCCAAAAACTTCTGTAGCCTGAGTTTTCTATGAAAATAAGACGTTCAGCCTGGAATTACTTTTTACATGTGTCTTTTCTATCTCTGTCTCATACAGGTAGAAGAGGAATAAATAAAAAAGCTCTCATGGCTGCAGCATATACCTTCCTTTCTTTCTGAAATTCTTGTTAGCTTTAAGTTAACATGGACCAGGAGAGAGGGCACAGAAGAGGCCTCCCCCCACCAAGTGCAGAGGGGCAGGGTCTGTGAGTTTTCTTCCTCTGAGATTTTTCCCTGTGCTCATCATAAACGTATTGATGCAGCTTTTCATGATTTTTATTTGGTTAGTCATAATGGAGACTTAAGACTCTGAGCAAATCTATGGAAGCATGTTGCCAACCAGCCTAAATACCCAAATAGCCCAGCATTGCTTGACACATTCAACAATCAGGCTAACCCTGGATCAAAATATAAATAGAAAAGTGGTCATCATTTTTTGTGTCAGTGAGGAAACCGGGATAGGCAGTACCCAAATGGGGTAGGAGATTGGCAGTGTTATGGAAAATTGACACAAGATGTGGAAGTTCTGGAGCTGGCACGAGCAGGAGAGGAGCTATTACCAGCATGAGTAGCTCAAGGCCTGAAGGAACAAAGCAGTTGCTGAATCCAGAGAGACTTGTAGCTACAGTTGCTGAAAAGAAGATTTTAATGGAGAAACACGGCCACAGCTGACCTGCAGACTGCAGGGAGGGAAATGAAGGAATAAAGACTGAGTGCTGTCTCTCATTCCCCCTCCCCCAAGCTTCTGCCAGGGCCTGGGGAAGCCAGAGTGCTGGAGAGCCTGGGAGATTCCGTCCATAAGGGAAGGTAGAGGGTAGAGCTCAGACCAATTGAGGTGAGGGAAAAAAAAATATTCTGTAAAAGGAAAATAAATGTAAAATGAATTTCATTCAGACTATTCATCTTTTGTTGGGATCATTTTGTCCTATACGATTATTTAAACTCTCCATATATTGAAACATATTTATGTTTAAGCTGCCACCAGGCCAGGGCTTTAGTTTTCACAACTTTTCTCCAAGTAATTCTCTATTCGTGTGTGCACTGGGGAGGAGCTTGCCGATAAGAGATTTTCACTAAGAAGGTTGGCCCCAGACCCCGGCCTACAAAAGACACAGGAAAAAAAAAAAAAGGAAGAACCTTGTTATTTCGGAGAGGGTGCTGATCAAAGGCAACACAGTGAAGAGCATGTGGCTCCCTTCAGAGCTGCAGGTGTCCAGTTTCTGCACTTAGATCAGATCTGCAAGGCACAGTCAGACCTCCACCTGCCAGGCAAGCTACACATACCCCTAACATTCATGAAAAAGTTAATCAAACTAACCTATACCACATTTCCAATCTCGGTGAGGTACCTCATAGGGACGTTATGCTGCTTAGAGTCTAGTAAGAAATTTAGATCAGATAAATAAATAATCCCAGTTAACGCAATATAAGATGCACTCCTTGAAAGACATTGAAAACAACAGGTTATTAGTAGTTCAGTGGAAATAAAAGCCACTGCTAATGGGGAAAATGAAAAAAATCTCCATGGACAAAGGGGTATTTCAGGAGATCTCAAAGAAGGAAGGTTGTTAAAAAAATTTGTTCTCAGTACCTGTTCCCTTGCCACACTCACTTCAACTTGGTGTCTTTGGTTTGGTTATTGTCATTAACCTACCAGGGAAGCCCAGCTTCATGTCTTCCTTTTAGTGGTCAAGGCCTAGCCCTAGATGAACTCCTACCATGTCAGGGAATGTTTTCCTATTGCTCCAAGCCACACCAACCTCCCAGATTCATACACCCATTCCCCCAGAGGCTGACTCAACGATTCTGACCTCTTCATGGGGTGAGACTTGTTTTTTCCCAATCATGCGATGAGCAGGTGCCACACTTTCTTCATAAGTAGCTTCAATATTGCCTATCTGTGTTCCAAATTGGGCCTGGGAGGGCAGCTGGTTCAGATCATGGTCATTCATCTCAGAGATGTGCCCCAGCACCTGGGGACGTGTGCACACAGGAAAGCTAGATCTTCTGATGGTGAAACAGGTGGTCTGGATAAACTCAGCCCTGTTGCAGGGACTCCGCACCCACTGAGCCAATGATCTGAGTTTCCGAGCCATTTATCCATCTCCAAGTTCACATTTTTCTCAAAGATGATTATGGAGGAAAGATGCAAACATAAGCGGAAAAGGTCCTCCGTGCCTTGTCAGCTCACTCCTCCTGTAATTACAGCCCCGTCAGACGGGAAGGACAAACGTGTTTCCCGGAACGTGACTCCTCATCACTCCTCTTTAATCATCATCACCTGTGTCTCTGTCCCTGCTTTCCTGCCCTCCCCCAAGAGCCCCTCCTTCCATTGTCCAGATCCTGTTCTGGTTCCCTTCCCGCTTTCTCCAGGGTCTGTCCTCAGGGCCCAAAGCCCCAGCTACCACTTGTGGGCAAGGTAAGAGCCTTTGGCTGCTCTGGATGTTCCCTCTGTGTTATCCTGTTTCTTCATTCTCGAGAGCTTGAATTCTCGATAGCTTTTGGATGTGTTATGCCTCTCAAGGAGCGTAAAAGGCTAAAGGCCAAAAAAAAAAAAAAAAAAAAAAGGGAGGGGGGAAGATAAAATTTCTTATCTTCCTTTCATTCACACAGCTGGTTGCCTTTCCCCCTAAAGTTCATACATAAAACCCAGGATGGTGTGTGGTGCAGGGATGTAACGCAGGCCCAGAGGGAGCTGCAGGCCGCTCAGTGAGCGGCTGACTCCCGCGACCCTGGATTGTTTATCTGGCATGACCTTCCATGATTACAGAAATTGTTGGCTAGCTTGGCTGTGTCTTTGCAACTCCACGCCTCCAGTGACCTGAAAGTCCGGAGGAAGTTTCCATCTCTTTAGTTGAATTTGGCCCAAGTCTGTTCAACTTCTTTATCTTGCCGTTTAGTTCTGTTTATTCCACTCTATCCTGTTCAGTTCCAGTATATGTTCAGGTCTGACCTTAAGAATTTTTCACATCGGTCCACACAAACAGGTTTAGTGTCCCCAGAAGAATGGCAGCTGAGACATTGACCATGCAGTCTGGTTCTTCCCTTTATTCCAGGCAGAGTGGGAGCTCTGGCTTCCCGCCCTTCCTCTAAAGCTGGACAAGTGGACAAACAGACACAAGGGGATCAGGATCCTTTTCCCTGCACCTACAGTTGGCCCAGAATTCATTCATCGATTTCCTATATCCATTAACTAATCAATTGCTTCATTATTCATTTCTTCATGGATTCAGTCAGCTCACTGTTATTAGTGGCAGTCACTGTGCTAAATGCTGGGGGTATAATGATAAATGTGAAAAGGTTTTCTTTCATGGAGTTAGGAAAAATCCATGGATTATCAACTGTCCCCCTCTACCTTTCCCAGTAGCCCCAACCTCTTTAGCTCCTCCAGCTCTTCTGATTTTTAAATTTTTTATTCCTACATGAAACTGAATGTCATGCTCAGGGGTGTGGAATTTGCCCCTGAGCAGAGACACTCTCCCCCTCCCCAAATGAGGATGCAGACGATTTCTATTTTTAAATCTTAGTTAGCTGACAGCCAGAAAGCAACCTTTCCCTTTCTGAGTTGGCTCCTGACACTGGCTTCCTCTTTGTGGGCCTTGATTTATTGCAGATTGCAGTTACTCTTTACTGAGTGTGTCTTACATCAGATGCCATGGAGGAAGGGCTTTGAGGATAAATAGGACCCAGAGTCTGCCTCCAAGAAGCTTATAATTTAGGTGCATACACACCAAATAATTTTAAAACCAAAAAGAGGATTAGAAACATAAAGAGTATAATTGAAATCCTTTGTTATTTTAGGTAAATGGTGAGGCTTTTCAGGACTTTAGAGAAGGGGGATTTGCTCAGACCTTGAAGGATAGTTAAGTTAGCATTAAGGAAAGAATATCTCCATCCTTCTATTCTTTCTCCCATATCAGACCTACCTGCTTCCACCAGTCCCTTCTTAGCTCCCTCTCTACCCCAATAAAGAAGAAGGAATAGCCCAATGTCATTAATTGAGTCAGGCACAATTGGTTGGGATGTATTTACTGGTGGGCAGCATCCCTGAGTTAAAACGCATAGATCCATGTGCTGTTCTTTATCTCTTTCTCAGTGTGAAGCTGTATGGATTTGCTAGGCAGGCTTGGCCCTGCCACTGTTCTGCTGGCCATTTCTACCTCATTGGTGAATGCAGCCAACAGATTAGTTGTGTCTCACCTTATACCTATTCTTCATGCTTCCTCTCCTTTCTCCAGTGACTTCTACTATGTGCCCATCCAGAGGGTGCTAAGATTTCTACCTTATTGGTACTGTTGTTCCTTGGTGGGAGATGGCTAAGCGGCCCCCAGAGGTCTTCAGGCCAGAGCTCTTTCACACTGCAGCCTCATAAGTGCTTTGCATTGGGGTATGCATCTGGTATACGCTGTCTTGTTTGGTAGACATCTGTGAATATTCTGTTCCACCCTTACCCCTGAAATGTGGTCAGAATAATATTTTTTATACTTTGTTTTGTTTGTTTGCCCCAATACTGTATGGTCAAATAGAGTAGCAAGTGGGTCTTTAAAAAATATATGGAGTATTCAAGTATGGATGATATACGGCCCTATTCCCAGCATGCCCTCCCTCCATACAAGCTCTTTGTGACCTCAGCAAATGGAAAGATACTTCTATCAGTTAACCATGCTCCTACTTAGGTCTGTGCCTACTTGGTCAAGGCTGACTACCTTCCCCGCCCCCCCTCACACTTCAAATAGGATTGGTCTCTAGGACATGGTAAGTCTCTCTCCTCTTCCCATTTCCACTAAGGCCAGTCTGGGATAGACCCTCATTGTATGTTGGCAAAAGCTTCTAGTGATTGCTCTGCCTCCAAGTCCCTGCTCCAAGCAGACATGTCCTGCCTATGGTCTCCAGATTAATCCTCCCCAAACAGCATATTCACATTGGTACTCCTGGACTCCTCATTTTCTCTAGCATTCCCATAATTGAGTTTCTCCAGAATATGAATTTACTGTTCTCATTCAAGTTCACTTCTCAATATTCCCAAATATAAGTGGCCAATTCTGATTGACCTGGTCATGAACATTCTACCAACATCAAAGTACCAGTGGCTAAAAAGTCTTCAAAATGTTCCATATAAAGCATGCTTCTATAACAAAGACTTGATACCCATCTTATAATCATTGTAAAATCATTGCTACTAATCAAAGGGCATAAAATTCTTCAGCAGAAAATGATTAAAGCATAATTAGGATGAGTTATGTATTGAGGTGAAAAATCAGCCAATAAAAGGAAGGTGTTATGTGTGAAGTTTGATTATAACGTGATGTTCATGTCTCAGTATGATGATGGGCAAGTCCAGCAAGTAAATGCATGTTGCCACCAACCTGAATCCTTTTCCTTGTTTCTTCCCTATATAGCAAACATGTGACAGAATATAGATAACAAAACACAGCATGATAGAGATTATTTTGACCAGTTTGTCCAGTGCTAGAAATCTGGAGATGATGGGAAACCAGGGACAAGACTTAAAGATGTAGAGTTAGATGAGGTCTTCTGGACCTCATGGGCCTCCCTGAATGTCTTTGTTAACTGAAGATCACTAATTAGCACTAGATCCTGATAGCCTCACTGCGATTAGTACCCATGGTTTGTTACTCCCAGTCTTTGTACATATTGATCTTGGGGTTTATCCTTATCCCCTTAAATGTTTTTCACCTGTGGAACTTTGAAAGACAGGGAGCTATTTAACATGAAAGAGAAAAGACAAAGGAGACCAGGAAAGCTATCATGAATATTAGCTATCAATAGAAGGAGGAAAGGCAAGATTGGTCTTTGAATATGTACATATTTTAAATTATTTCTCTTCCAGATGGAAAAAACTCAGAGCATTTGAGGGAAGTTCTAAGGGTCTATAGCAGCACTTGTACGGATCCTAGCTATCGGAAAGCAACTTGGACTTTTCCTAAAAAACCATGTTCTCTGCCACGGATTGCTGGAACAGAGGTTTGGTGCTGGTTTGGAAGGGCTGTAGACAGGGCTCTAGAGTTCTAGAGGGGAGGCTAGGATTCTGGACTTGTAAGTCGTTCCAAGCCTCCTGAGTTTGCCATCCAAACATCCTTAGTGTTCTTTTTACTTCTGTAGTTGTGTCTGATGCTGAACTGAGCATGCAATAATAGTTAAAAAGTTATTATTGGCTGATAATATGTTTTCAATAAAATTTCAGTTGGGTGAATAGATATGGCTCTGTACAAAAGAAAAGACAATTGCAAAATATATACTCTTCCAATAAAATCATGAAATTCATCCCAGAACCCAGAATAAATGACTTGGGGGTTATTTACTTCTATTGGAAGAGCCAGGATATACCTTTTCTGTGGGTGTTATTTATAAAAGGGATTTGGCCCTGGCTGGTGTGGCTCAGTTGGTTGGACATTGTCCATGCACCAAAAGACTGATGGCTTGATTCCCTGTGAAAGTATATACCCAGATTGCAGCCTCAATACCTGGTAGAGGGCATGCAGGAGGCAGCCGATCCATGTTTCTCACACTGATGTTTCTCTCTTTCTTTCTCCCTCTCCCTTTCCTTCTACCTAAATATAAGTAAAAATCTGTTTTTTAAAAAAGGATTTGTATATACTGAGCACTACTATATGATTTATCTGGGTCAGTATTTGTGTTGACATTGTAAAATTGAGCCCTAATGACAATGTTGTGCTGCTATATGCCACATATGGTGGGGTTTGCTTTTCATCAGAAAATGGTGTACTGGGCCCTGACACCCCACTATTATAAGGAAATAAACAACCACAGTGGGAGAATTTGGAGTTGGAAGATGGTGATGACACCAGCACAGGACCCTTGGGTGCTCACTATTGTAGGGATTTCAGCTTGGAGTTCAGTGGAGTGTGCCCAGCGTTGAGTTCATGGATCCTTACCTTGGGACTATCAGATTCTTGTAGAAGGACAGAATAACTGCTTCAGAAGACTCAGGGATCCGTTTCATCCCTTCGAGAGGTGTGGCTATGACAACATTAATGTTGTGTGGTCTGCAAAGATAGGTAAGAGCGAGAAGCGAAGAAGACCCAGGGCTATCTTGTGAAGAAGCCTCATGCCGAGTTTACTCTGAGTGGGCAAGGTAATGTACCTCAGCCTCAGCCTGGAGCCTAAAGCCATAGCTATATTTATAGTATCTCTCTGGAATGTGCTGAATATTAAGGAAATTGCTCTTTTGTTGGTCCCTGATGTGCTCAGGTTGGCCGTTGGCAAAATCCACAATGCCCACTCACTTTCTGCCTTTCCTTGCAGCCTTCCTCTGCCCCAGATTAAATGCTAGGACCTCATGGGGATGTCTCTGATTGCCCTGTGGCACATGGTCATTCCTCTGCCACCCCCAGAGCATTGTAGCATTTTGCTTACATCTTTCTTATGGCTCTCACACAAGTCCCTGTTGGTGGGGGTCCTCTCTCAGAGCTTTCTGGCCTGATGACTAATGAGCATCACTTCCTCTCTGGACCATTGGTTAACAAAGAAGGGAGTGTTATCTCTCCCTTCATATTTGCCTTCAAATGAGAGTTCTCTGAGGGGAGCCAAGGAGACTTGAAGACCCGTCAGAATAAAGTTTTTATGATAGAATACCCAGGAGGAGATTTTTTAAAATGAGAGTTTGAACTTTAATATGTAGCTTTAAAATAATTTCCTCTCTCCCCTGCTCCCAAACCAAAAAGCCTAGTTGGAATCTTGGCCCTGACCCTTTCCACATCCCCCTTACTTATACACCCTTTGGGTGACTCTGCCCCACATGTTAGAACCATCACAAAGTCCCCCTTTTCCTATTTACCAGCCATTTGAAAAGTGCTTTCAGTTTTACTCTCTAGTGACTCTTCTTTCCTTTCCAGGCAGCCTGGCATCCCTCCCTTCAGCCAATATCTCTGCCTGAGTCTGATCTCTCCCCATCCTACATGCCTTATTAGCTAATGCTGCCCTCTTCCTCTGCAAGGCTAACCTGCTGGTGACCTTCCCTCCCTTACAATTTGTCCCAGTGCCTCCAAATGCCACAGAATGAACTCTTAGATCTATAGGTCATGTCCATGCTGGGGCTTCCAAGACTGACCCCATGTTGCCAATTTCATTTCTCTGCTTTATACACACAAATACATATTATGCAGACACACTTGCATACAAACATACATGCATAGTTACACATGTACTCACACACATTTGCACACACAGATACATATCCTATCTAATAAAAGGGTAATATGCAAATTAACCATCACTCCGCGACAAAAATGGCTGTGCCCATGGCCACAAGATGGCAGCGCCCAGTCCTCTTAGCCCCGAGCCCCAGCGGAGTCCCTAAGTCTGCCCAGCAGTGGCAGTCCAGGGTGTCTAGCTGGGAGGCGCCCACCCCACACACAGCAATTCCTGCCCAGTGGTGGCAGTCCGGGGTGTCCAGCTGGTTGCCTCCGAGCTGCGTGTGATCGGGGGCGAAGCAGGCCGCAGGGCTTTTGGCCGGTGTGTCAGGCCGGCAGTGACCCGCCCCCCAAGCCACGCGCCATCGGGGCGAAGCAGGCTGAGGGGCTTTTGGCCGGGGTGTCAGGCCAGCAGTGACCCGCCCCCCTGAGCCGCGCGCCCTCCGGGGCGAAGCGGGTAGCGGGGCTTTTAGCCGGAGTGTCAGGCCGGCAGCGACCCGCCCCCCAAGCCTCGCGCGATCCGCGGCGAAGCAGGCCTCGAGGCTTTTGGCCGGGGTGTCAGGCCGGCAGCGCCCCGCCCCTGAGATGAGCGCGATCGGGGCTAAGCAGGCCGCAGGGCTTTTGGCCGGGGTGTCAGACAGGCAGCGCCCTGCCCCTGAGATGATCGCGATCGGGGCTAAGCAGGCCATGAGACTTTTGGCCAGTGTGTCAGGCCGGCAGCGACCTGCCCCTGAGCCACACGTGATCCGGGCGAAGAGGGCTGCAGGGCTTTTGGCCGGTGTGTCAGGCCGGCAGCGCCCCGCCTCCTGAGCCGCGCGATCTGGGGCGAAGCCTGCCTTGAGGCTTGGGGCTGGGGTGTCAGGCCAGCAGCGCAGTGCACCCCCAATGTGCGATCTTCAGGCCAGGGAAGGCACCCACCCGGCTATCCACAGCCAGACTGAGATGGGGTGTCATCTGGGTGGACTGAGGAAGCAGCCTTGGGCTGGGGTCTCAGCCTGGCCAGGGCCAGAACCCTTCCAGCAGTGGCAGCCTGGGGTCTCAACCATTGAGTCACACCAGCCAGGCAGATATAGAGGAATCTTAAATGTTTCTTTTTTAATAATATATATTTTACTAGAAGCCTGGTGCACGAAATTCGTGCACGGTGGGGGGTTGTCCCTCAGCCCAGCCTGTACCCTCTCCAATCTGGGACTCCTGGAGGGATGTCCGACTGCCCGTTTAGGCCCGATCCCACACAATCCAGGACTGCTGGCTCCCAACTGCTTGCCTGCCTGCCTTCCTGATTGCCTCTAATCGCTTCTGCCTGCCAGCCTGATCACCCCCTAACCACTCTCCTAACCCATGGATCGGGCCTAAACAGGCAGTCAGACATCCCCCAAGGGGTCCCAGATTGGAGAGGGTGCAGGTTGGGCTGAAAGACACCCCTCCCCCTGCCCCGTGCACGAATTTCGTGCACCGGGCCTCTAGTATATATATACACACATACATATATACTCAGACACATACTACAAACTTAAATTCACCCACACATTTTATACTTACCTGTCTTCTCCTGAATCATCTCTTATCCCTATCTCTGTGGGATCAGCCATGAAAGTTCAGTTTAGATGTTACCTACTTCATGAAACCCCCATTAATTCTCTTCTAATATAAGGCTACCTCATTTCCTAAACTCCAAGGGACAGATGAAAGATTGTGATTACTATTTATTGGATATTTGCTTGAAAACAGTATATTTTGCATATATTTAAAAATTAATTTTTGCAATAGTCCAAGAGGTACCACTGTCCTCATTTTACAGATAAGCGATGAGACTTTAAGCAGTTGGGTTGACTTCTCTTCTTTAACATCACTTAACTTATAAATGTCAGGGACAGGATTCATTTTTTAAAATTCAAACCCCCACTTTTTCTCCTTTTCCCTGTGTTCTTGCTAAAGCCCCTTAGAAAGATTTGTAATGCTATATTTTTGGTTTTCTTATGAAATGTGCCACCTTTCTCCTTCTCCCAAGCTTTCCATAAGCCTTTTAGAGTGTTCCTTCCTTGGGCTGGAACACCCTGCTCTGTGTCATTCTCTCTTTTTCACCAGGTAAGTCCTACTTTTTCTTTAGCTCTCCATCTAGAAGTTTTCCCTGATCCTCTTGTCTCAAGTCTGAGTAAGACGTTTCTAACCTGAACCCCTAGGACTCAAGGGCTTTCCTGCCATTAATTGCCTGTTTGCTCCTTCATTTTCCCTATTAAACTTTAGGCACCTGCAGAACAGGGAACTTCATGTATGGTCCCAGTAACTAGAATGATGCCTGGCACACTCTCAATACTCAAAATATATCTACTGAAGTAAGGGATGAAAGAATAAATGGATGAATGCAACCAAACTCTGTGTATATGTGAGTGTGGGTGCCACTGTATTAGGGTAACACCTTCTCACAGAAATTCTGCTCTCAAATGTGAAAATGACTGAGTCAGAAGATAGAGAGATTCTTACAAGGCTCCTATGTAATTTTAATGAGCATTTTATGTATCCTACTTCATTAATAAAGGGAAGAATGGAGTACTCAAGCATCTTTTATCTCCCATCTGTATTCTAATACAACAGAATTTCTCCCCAATAAAATTTCAGGGTAAATTAATGATTTTCATTTTCTCAGAAAATGCATTTTCCCCTGAATGGATAGATTGCTGACTCAACACATAAATGTGATTTCCTGCTTAATAATAGGTACTGGATAATATGATGCAGTGTAAAATGACTTTTGATCTTATTATGAATCTGTGAACTTTGGGTTGAGTGAGGTCATCCTCTGTAGGGCAGGTGTGGTGCTACAATGCAGGTGCTCCTGCTTTGGGGTCACCATTCCCATGGCCCAGTCAGTTCTTCCTGTTTTTGATGACCTCAGTTAGCCCATGGTAGATGGGGACTCATCTTGACCTGTTGCTGCCTCTTAACTGTGAATGACTTAGGTAGTAGATGGTTATAGTGGATTTTACTCTGCAGCTCTATTTCCCATTTAGGACTATAGTAGGCAGATTTCCAAGAAGACCCTGAAGATTTCCAGTCCCTGATGTGTACAAACCTTCTCCTAGTGCCTAGTGATGCAATCAAACATTAATCTAGGTACTGCTGTGAAGGGATTTTGCAGATGGAATTGCATTTCAAATCGGTTGACTTTAGAATATAGAGATTAGCTGGATGGGTCTGGCTTAATCCCATGAGTCCTTAGATCTAGATCTAGAGATTATTGATAGAAGAAGTCAGAGATGCAAAACGTAAGGGAATCAATACAAGAGTGTTCTCCACTGTTGAAGGAGACCTCTCGGAGCTGAGAGCACCCCTGGGCTGACAGCCAGGAAAAAGAGACCTCAGTTCTACAACTGCAATCTGAATTCTGCCAACAACCTGAATGAGCTTGGAAGTAGATTCTTCCTGGAGGCTTCAGATAAGAATGCAGCCTAGCTACCACCTTGATTTCAGCTTCCAAGCAGAGAGCCCATCCAAACCTGTTTGGACTTCTGAATTATATAAATATGATATAATAAGTGTGCGCTGTTTTAAGTTCTAAATTTGTGCATCAGTAACTTCTTATTGCAACAATAGGAACTAATACAAACAAGGTCAAAATCACTCATTCTCCTGGCTGTGTGGACTACTCAGAACCACATCTTTCTGCAGAAATCATTCTGGACTGAAGGAAGCTGCTTTGGTTAAGTTATGTCCCCTTCTTGAGAGCAGGCTGCATCTGATGACTGATTCATGGAGGCATACAAAGTCTAGAGCCCCTTGCCTCCATTTGGGGAAACTCGGATGCTCCATCCCAGATTTTGAGCTGCCTGTGGGATAGTCTGGAGCCTCTGTTACATCCCTTCTCTCTCTGCCTAGTCCTGCTTCCCTTCCTCCATCACAGATGAACTTTCTGACGGCATGACCCAATAGACTTTTGCATGCAAATTCCCATTGCAGACTCTTTCCCAATGGGACAAGATTTACGAAAACCCACTAGATAAATGTAGAGTGGTAGAGGAGAAGTAAGATGAGTCTTATCTCATAGGAGTCCAGCTTGGAACAGCAGATTCCTGCAAGGAGCAGTGACATAGTAACATTAGGCTCTACATGGGAAAGGCCCAGCATTTGTAGCCCAGACGTAGAGGGACCATGTATTTCAGTTATCCCAGGACATACTGTTTATACCTGTACCCTGATGGTAATAATGAATAGTTACACATTTGAATCTCGCATTTGGATGGCAAAGCACAGGGTTCGTGTTCCCAAATTCCATGAGTTATGGGAGTGCAGAAGATAGAGAGACCACTGTGGCCATGGTGGGCCAAGTTATAGAGAAGTCTACATAAATTGGCCTCTGAGCTAGACATTGAGGGATGAGCAAGAATTTTGTTACATGGAAGTTCCCAGGTATCCTTAGGTAGGAAAAGGTAGGAAAGCATGGACAGAGAGGGACAACTAAGAATACATGTGTGAGGGGGTTGGGGAACAGCAGCAGCTGCAGGAGGAGGAGTAGGAGGAAGAGGCTTTCATTGTTGGAATGGCATAAGGAGCTTGTTAATGGGTATCTTTTTATGAATATATAAAACAAGGAAATTGGCACACATTGGTCATAGAGGGGATGAGTGCCCACATGCAGAATCATGTGATATTTCCTCATGTCTTGGGGAAAATGAAAAGGAGAAAGGGAACAGATGGCTATCCTCCCACTGAATGAGGCCAGACCATTTTGCTTATCACGGTAGCACTATTTTTTTTATCCCTACCCAGTTTGCTTATTTGTCCTGTAAAGATGTCTTCATGGATTGATGATGAAAATTGTGATGCTGGTAGTAATGACCATTCCTTACTTTTGCAGCCCTTTCAGAGTTGTTTCACACTCATTATTTCATTTCATATAATCCAAGATTCTCTTTGTCTTCATCACTGTCCTATATGAAAGGCAAGGTAGGTATTATTTTTTTCATTCAACAGAAGGGAAACAGTCATTAGTTGAAAAAATTCTCAAGGGTAATAGGTATGGAGATCAAACTGGAATCTTATTGTGGTGGCTTTCATGTCAGTTGTCTTTCCACCATCTTGTAAGAAAATAATGGTGTGTCTTTGTTCACCATTGGCCTGATAAACCCCTCATTGCATTGATCCCCTTTGGCTTCCCTTCCTGGATTTTGGATGCCCATTAGATACTCCATTGAATGGTGCCACCATCTCTTCAGCTGCACATAGCAGAATTTACTGAAATATACACCGAAATATTTTTTCTGAAGGTACATAGAGGTTGTATCTTTTCTGAGTAAATGATATTATTTCATCCAGATTGGATTGGAGTATTACAGGAGGAATTGTTTTAATTAATGTTTGCTAAATGCTTTTACCTCAGCCTGGACCACAACCTTGCAAAGGAAGGGTGTGCAGCTTGCATGAGGAAATTGAACTGAGTGTTGTAATTCCTTGCCCAGGGTCACAGATGATAATGGTCAAGCTAGGGATTGAACCTAGTTCTGTCTGTGTCCACATTCGACACCTTTCCTGCTAAGCCACTCTGGCTCTCAGGAGTCCAGTGTCCTCAGTGGTTATCAAGATACGGACCCTTTAAAGCTCTGACTCTTTTGTAGGCCTAGAGCCCTTTGTGGATAAAATATTTTAGCTATAGACCTTCTTCCCAGAAAAATGCACATTTATCTAACATTTTATATAAATTTGCAATGGACTAATGGACTGCAAAAGATGCTTTATAGTCTTCAGGTCAGGAACTCTTGCCCTAGGGGAGGTTAAAACTCAGGGAAACAGGAATAGAGAAGTTTCAGTGGCTTTCATGGCCTCCTGGAGTGCCTCATTTTTAAGCTAATCTCTACTGGGACTTAAAGGGTTTGGGTCTTTGTCTTAATAAAACAGGTTATTACCTAAAAGGCTATTAAAGCAGCAGGAGAAAAGTCTGAGCCAGCTGTTGGGCAGAAGGGCAATCCATTGTTCTCTCCAGTAAACCTAAGCTAGGGAGAAGTTGCAATTAGGGGCACTAAAGTTTTGTTATTTCAGATTGTAAAAATTTGTGACAACAATGAGGCTTGGACATTTTCTGTGACACATGTACTCTCCCTCACTCTCCTCCTTTGGATCAACTGTCTGGAAGCAGTCAACATAAAGTCCAGTTTATCCTGGATGAGGCTTTTGTCCCAAGGCTGTGTCAAGATGATGAAATTCATCAAGTTGAAAAACAGTGGAGAAGGATTTTGATTGACTTGGATCAATTTTTAAGATGGCCAGAAAAAAGTATACCTAACTATGAAGAGTCTACTGATGTCCAATCACAATTTCATGCTCAGATTTTTGAATATTTGCATAAATATTTAAATATTTGTTTAGATGGAATAATTAACTATTTAGATATTTCAGTGGGGACTCTCAATTTATTAGCTCTTTCTGAGACACATCCAATCTCATCTCAGCCTTTCTATCCCACTATATCTCCCACTGCTTCTGGGCAAATACCCTGGGTGCCATTCAGGTTTATTTTCTACTCTGCCTCTGAAAATGGCAACCTCCAACCACCTAGCATTCCTTGTCCCATCTGCCAATTAAACTCTGGTTTTGTGAGGTGGTCAAGGGCTGAGACAACCTGTAGATCTGGTGTGCCTCCTTCTTCACCTTGCCGAACTTTATTTGTAATAGGGAATGATAGTTCCTATGTTGTATTATTAAAATTCAATGAGGTAGCATACATAAAGCAAATAGCATTTATGGCTACTCTCATATTCTTCCTCAAGGCTAGAGCAAGTATTGCCTCCTTCAGAAGATACTCCTGGAAGCTTAGCCCAGAGTTATACTTACTCTTTTTTCTTAGTCTGCTTGGGCTATCATAACAAAATAATACAAGCTGGATAGCTTAAACAGAAATTTGTTTTCTTACAATTCTGGAGACCAGAAATTTCAGATTAAGGTCCAGGAGGGTCAGTTTTTGGTGAGAGCTAAAGCTCTTTCCTGGCTTGTGGACGGCTCCTTCCCACTATGTCTTCATATGGCCCTTCCTTAATGCATGCACATGGAGAGAGAGAAAGAGCAAGCTCTTTGGTATCTTCTTAAAAGGACCTAATCCTATTGCACCAGGGCCTCACCATTATGACCTCTTTTAACCTTAATTAATTCCTTAGTCCAAATATAGCTACACTTGTGGGTTAGGGCTTTAATGTATTAATTTAAAGGGGGACACATATATTTAATCCTTAGCAGCCTCCAATGTAGAGCTTTCGTGGTACTTATAACAAATACCCTCACATTTTACTGTTTAAATATTTCCCATTGCCTTCCTGCATGAAATGTGCATTTCCAGTCAAGACAGTAGCCTCCCTTGAGAAATACCTGTTACTCCTTTTTATGTGTAACAAACATGAAATAGGGCACTTTTTAGGGTTAAGAAATACTAATTAGTGAACTGGCTGTTTGCTTTACCAACATGAAAACAATAAATTTGAACTTTGGCTTATAAAATTGTGGGGATGTTCATGAATGGATGCATTATTCAGGATTGGCTAGATTGTGCATTGATAACAAATAATCCCCAATTCCCTGTGACTTAAAAAAGTTATTTCTTCTCATCCTTGGTACCCATCATGGGATAATAGGAGGAGGATTGCTATCAGACACTGCTGGTTGCTGTGCCAGAGAGAAAAGAGCGCATTGTAGGGTCTGACAATCTGAAATCAAATACTCACTGGCCACAATTCATTGGTTAGTAATAACTAGTTGCATGATCCCACAACCATAGGGTTGGGGGCAGAAAGTGCAAGCCCACCATGTGTCCAGAAGCAGAAAGCTAGAAATATTTGGTGAATATCATTAATGACCACCACAGTGGGAAAATGTATGATCAATTTTCCAGGAAGTGGGAAAATTGACACTCATTTCATGATACTTATCTTTTATACAACTAGAAGACTGGCTTTAACTTTCTTCTCTCCTTTTTCTATGCAAAATCAGCCAAGAAGTTTCACATGGTACATGAAACCTGGATTGTTGTGATTGGAGGAAACCTTCCATATTTTCCATCTAATTAGGGGACTTGCACAGTGACTCTGAAATGATCCAAGAGTGGTTCCATAGGGATTTACCCAGGGAGGGCTGTTGGAAGGGCTTTGGTGAGAGTGGAAAAGACCCTGGATCCTACCTTGGCTTCTTGTCGGTCTGACTTACATGTAATATATATATTTGAAAACATAAATGGTGCTACAGAAAAACAAAACAAACAAACAAAAAAACATTGAATGTAGTCCAACCACATTGGCAAGACATAGATGGTCCTATAATATTGTTTTCAAAACCTGAAGCCAGGCCTCATGGACTGAACTGATACCTTCCTCTGTTCTGCCTGGCACGGCATCTCTCCTTCACTTCATGACACCCCCCTGCTCTTCCTGATGACTGTTGTTGAGCTGGGTTTCAGGGCTCTTTCCTTGCCTGGGAGTTGTATTCACTGTGCCTTGGGCTGCCTCCTCCCTCATCAAGCCATGAAGCAGTCCATTAACTTTGCAAACAGAGGTGCTTCCTCTCTTCTTGGACCCAGGCCTTGGCTTGTTTGGACCAATATATCACACAAATAAACTAAGGAGGAGTTAAAATATTTTTGTCTGCTGTGTCTCCAAAATCACAGTTTGCTTAGGATTCTTTTGAAGTTGTTTTCCTTTTGTTCCTTTAAAAACTCTCTTTCTGAGCAAACTGAGGACTGATGAGCTGTCCCCAAACTGCAACACTTACATGCAAATATGGGAGAGTGACAAAGACCTTGATTACAGCTTCATTTGCTTTGTGCAAGACTCCAGAAACCAGTTAAAGCCACAGAAAATGTGAATAATGGACTCCAACAAAGATGTGTTGGAGCCAGTGGGCTGACTGGCAGGTCTTCCGTGTAGTCACACCTCTCTTCCATTGCACAGCACTGGCTCTAGGCTGGCATAGGATACCTTATCAACTCTATGGATGCTGTCCCCACCCAACACATCACCCCTTTCTGCTGCCTGGGGTTTGAACACTAGAGTTGGTGTTCATCCTTAGGTTTTACATTCAGTCCTTCTTTAAATGCCTTTCTCACCAGGGAACTTCCATAGTCAAGCTGTCATCATGCATGGTCCCCTCATTGAGAATGGTGTGTGAGAGCATGTGTCCTCATGTGAGAAGGAGTGGGAATGAGTGAGAGCTCTGAGGCTTGCAGAGCCGGGATCAGACACTGGGTTGGGAATGGGCAAACTAGAAAAGATTAAGTGTAAAAGTAGAAATTGGTGAAAATCCTTGACTTTTAGTGGGAGAACAGCAAGTAAGTTTCAACTCTTGTCTTGGAATCTGTTTATGGTCATTTTAGGAATCTTACTGAGTGATGCCTGGGGGCTAAAGCAAAAGTGGGGGCTAAAGCACGTGGAGTCCTTGCCATCAAAGATGTTAATTCATTAATTTAATTAAACACAGCCAAACAGCAGACATTCCACATATATCTTCCCTAATGAAAGTATGCAAAACCCACTGCAAGTTCTCCAGATTTATTAAATCAAATTATGCAACTCAATCAGTAAAGGGAAAAGCTCCTGAACTAGGGGGAGGGGTACCTCTGCTTCACGGCAAGACAAGTCCAGCTAGAAAAATATAAAAAACTGGTTCATTAGGCTTAATGTCAGGAAAACACAGAGCTAAAGGATGGTGACCAAGGGCCTGGAGTCAGCTCTCTAACCCCATTGCCTGGCACAGAACAGGGACTGCTGGTGTTTTCTTCTAGGTGTGAAAACACATCTACAATAATAAAAGAGAAAGATGAAAATTGACCATACCTCTGTGACGCTCACCAGCCAATCAGGAGTGAGTATGCAAATTAACTTTTATGCCCACATCTTCCCAGTGACCATGATTATCCTTTCCATTCTGGCTTATCCTTCACCTCAGATACCCCTAGTTTTATTCTTATCATGATAAGAATTGAAGGACATCTGTTTTACCCACTCCCAAATCAGTGGCAGCACCAAGATTGGGCTAGGAGACCTGGAGCCTTTCACTATTTCTGTAACTTTTACCTAAAGTTACTGCAAATCAATAGAAATTACAAGTGAACACAGTATTCTTACAATGTACTTGGAACTTCAAACAGGATCCTCTAGTTCTGCCTTATAATTGAATTGCAATCCCCAAACCTTACTGTGGTTTCTGTTGCCCTTTATTATGTTTCCTGTGGGTTTTGATGATACCTGAGATTCCTCAGGACTTACTTTGTAATAAAAGTCCTTCAAGAGACATGTGTATTATTATCACTGGATAAGGTTCTGTCTCATATTCACTGCCAAATAACAGGGAATTCCCTTATAAATAATTAGTGGTCATGCAGCATAGAGCAGGCTTTGGGGGCGGGGGAGACTCAAGACATGATAGATGTTGGGGATGCAAAGGGAGGAGGCAAAGAAGATGGAGGAGAAGGACATTTATAGCACCAGGAGAGTTGAGGAAAAATTTAAGAGGAGGTTAGGGCAGCAGGGGAGAGTCAGGATGTTCTGAGGAGATGGCCAAGATCAGGGAGCTTCATGAAGGCATTCTGTCAGATACTTCTGGAGATGCCCAAATAAGTAAGACCAGGAGAAACAGAACCATCGAGTTTTAGACTTGTTAGAATCTTAGAGTTCATTTAGTTTAATCTCCGACGAAAGCCTGAATTATAACTAGAATAACCGAGGTCCAGCATCTGTTTTAGCACTTCCCAGGATGCAAGAGGGTTGCTAGGAAGAATTAACTAATGCCATTTTTTAGCATTTCAGAATGGTGGAATTGTCATCCCTGTATAGAAACATGTGACTCCACATAATTTCCATCCAAAGGCCCTTGTTCTGCTTTTGGGGTTGTACCCAATATGCATATGATGCTTCCAATGTGGCAGGTCTTCAGTATTTTGGTAAAAGCTCTGATACCCCCAGGTTCTTCTTGTCAGCCTGAGCACTCTTCCGGTAGGCCCTTCAGTCTCCTCCTGTCCTGCAGAATGCCAGTGAATTCCAGCCAGGAGTGTAGTGGGGACTGCGATGTCTCTTTTTGAATTGGCATGTTTATGCATTAGCTATTTAAATGGAAGGAAATCATATATTTCACATCTTACATTAGTTTAAAACAATTTTTCTATTAGATATCACCTTTTGATTATTGTTAAAATATCAAGAATTTTAAAGAAATGTGTTATACCATTCATTCATACACTTAATAAATAATGATATTTGGGGAACAGATATCTGCCAGGCATTCTTTCATGGGCTGGGTATGTGGCTATGAACACTATCAAGTGCTTTCCTTCTTGAAGCTTGCATTCCAGTGAGAGGAGAGAGATAATTGACAAATAAACAAATAATACATGAAGTAAAATAAAACAGACTAGGGTGGTAGGCAGAGCAGGGAAAGATTGCTTTTCATGTAATGTTTCTCCATGTGTTGCTCTTTCATAAACTGTATACCTCAGCCTCCATATTTGCTCCATGCTTTATGTCATCCACAACCATGGAGAGATGGTTTTGTATGACAGTGATAACAGCTATAACCACTGCTAATGTTACCAGTGTTAATGTTACCAATGCTCATACTACCAGCACCATGCACTTATATAATCAACCACATAAGACTGAAGCTCTGGAAAGATCATGGGTTTTATGTGACTAGTCCTATTGGGTGTAAAAACAGCTCTTAGTTGTATAAATTGGCCACAGTTTTTAAAGTTTTAAGTGCTAGTTATTCGTTCAATAGAGATAAAAATAATACCTCTTAAGGCAATGGTGACGATAAGATGAAATATTGCATTTGAAGAAAGTTCTAGATCATAGCAGACAGGAGATAATCAGCAAATGCTAGCTCTGATCCATTTCTTTTTTCTATGTCTCTAGCCCATATACTGATAAAAATGTCCAGTTGAGAAAGGCTGAGACTCAAACCACTAGAACTGTCTCACATTGACCTTACTCAAGAGTTTAGAGTCTTTGAGCATGGTAGTCAGCTTTGGAGCCCATCTAAGTACAGTACCAATCTCTTCATGTTATCTTTTTTCCATAAACACACCAGTTCAGGAAGGTAATAAAATTATTGTTATATGTGTAATGAGCTAGTTTGGTAAGGTTGAATTGAATTGTAAAAGTATAAGATTGAACAAAATAGTTGTAATCAGTATAGGATATAGAAATTGACAGAAGTGAGATGGATTGGTGCAGAATAGGGTGGGAGAAAGCAAGATAGGGTGGGATGATCTTTTTTTAACTCTTTAAAAATATTTTTATTGATTTTAGAGAGGAAGGGAGAGGGATAGAGAGATAAAAACATCAATGATGAGAGAGAATCATTGATCAGCTGCCTCCTACTGGGGATCAAGCCCGCAACCTAGGCAAGTGCCCTTGGCCGGAATCAAACCTGGGACCCTTCAGTCCGCAGGCCAATGCTCTATCCACTGAGCCAAACCGGCTAGGGCCGGGTGGGATGATTTTGAGTGAAACAGGATCAGGGGAGCAGAATAGTATGGAAGGGAAATGGGTTGAGACCAGGTGGGTTGTACAGTAATCAATTTTTAGTTTCTTTACTCGTCCACATCCTCTGCAGAGACTCTGAACTTAACCGTGGTGAGCATCATGGATTTCCATGTGTTTTGCACAAGCTGATGCCAGTGTTGACAGAGACTTAGTGCTGCCATTGAGGGATTTACACTATCTCTTTAATGTCCCCTTCTGTGGTGGCTTTATGGCCCTGCTGTCCAGATTAATATCTGCCACTTGCTATTTGGCACACGAGTCTCTCTTTGTCTCAAATGTGCATGGAATGGGGAGGGAAGTGAGGCTCTTTGTGTGCAACAGCTGTGTCTGTTTCTGGACTGGGCTTGGGCGGGGGCCCAGTGACCAGTCTGCCCTTAGATTTTTAACATTTTCATGCCCCAATAGGGTAATTTTTCCAAGGAAGTACTGTGTGTAGCATCTAGACAAGCTAAAGGATATTTCTTTGGGTCACTGGAGAGCACAACTTCTCTTGCAAATGTTCTTCCTTCTCTAAAAATTGATATATTGAGGGCTAATGCTTCTGCACCTCTAGCTCCAGCAAGGGCTATATCATACCCAAGTGTCTGTTGACATGTGAGTGTTACATGGCACCTCCAGGAGCAGTTCTGGCTGACAATGATTTATCCATTTTTATATTCCTGCTCTGCCTTGTCTAAGCATCAACTGGGATTATGACGAGCATGCAGTTGGGAGCTAAAATTCCCAGGCCAGAGTTTGCCTGGGAATCATTTCTCCTTATGGGCTCCTAAGGGGCTGATGTGACTGTTGAAAAGCTTGCCATACAGAATGTGTGGGTGATGTAAGAGAAAGAGTATGGGTTTTGGAGTCTGACAGCTTTGTGCGCAGGGCCAGGACTAGGGGTAAAGCAAGGCAATTACTCTCAGGCTCACACAAGTGTACTCTCAACACCTGAGGATGAGGACCTCCTGAAATCTTGCACCTTGAGTGCTTTGCTTGCCTTACCCTACTCCCGGCTCTGCTTGCAGAGTTCAAATCCTGGTTCAGCCACTTTCTAGCTGGGGCCTTGGGAGAGTTTTTTAACCTCACCCATAAAAATAGGTAACCTGATGCTTATCCCTTAGAATTCCAGTGAGGATAAAATGAGATACCACAAGCAAGATGTTAAGTAAAGGAGGTGCTTATAGAACAACATCCCTTTACCTCTGGCATCCATCCATCCTTGAAAAACAATAACAGCAAAACAAGCAATGAGACAACAACAAAGCCCCAAGTGCAGTGGTTAGGGCTACTGTTGATTTTCTCATGGAGACTGTTTTTGATCTGAGTCCCAAGAGATCCTTCTGACTTGAGCAGATGTGTCACATATAAGAGGAACCAATGAGCTACAGAAGCTGGACTGAGGCATGGGACAAATGACCTGGGTTTCAATGTCTTGCCATACTTCCTGAGTAGACCCTCCATCTCTCTGTCTAGAATGGGTGAACAAGGCTATCTCCATGGAAAGCAGAGTATGTCTGTGAGGCTGCCAGCTTTACCTCTAAGTCTTCATTTCTTAAAACACAATTGCTGGTGTCTCCAAATGGTATCCAGACATCACCTATAAATAATCATGTCTGATAAAGGTCATTTACAGTGAGGTTAACGTGCTGGTCTTGCCTCATGACTCTTATGCCACCTGCCATGCCCTTCTCACCCACTGCTTTCAAATCCTACCTTCGCTTTGAAGTCCCTCTTAGGCTACTTATTCTCTGAGAGGTTCTCCTAGCCACTCCAGTTCTCCTTTGTTCCTTTGCCCATCTGCTCTGGGACTCAGCCAGTTCAAGACCTTCTGTGGCTAGGATTGGAATGGAGTTGGAAACGAAGATGTTGGTGCCGACTGTGGGTCAGGCACTGTGTTAGGCTTTGGTATCTTTGGTATCGATATCATCGAGGATATTGTGAAATTCTTTTTCAACTAGAAATCGCCCCCATGGAATTAGAGGGGCATCAGACTCAGGGCAAATTTTTGGAAGCAAGTGATTCCCAAGGTCACATAATGCCTTACTGACAAAATCTAAGCTAGATCCCAGCTCTTCCTAACCATGTCCTCTTTCCACAATCACCCCATAACCATCGCTTACTTAAGTGCTGTGCCTTGTAAATATCTGCTGCAGGGCCAAGTAACCACAGGCCTCCTGCAACTTACCAGCTAGGGATGTACTTAAAGGAGGAGGCTGTGTTTGATCAATATTGTATCCTCATGATGCTTGCACAACATCTGGTACACAGAAGTTCTTAAAAAGATCTTCAACAAAACCCCAAGCCCCCAACTACTTATTGATTTGTTTCACCTGTACCAGAAGCTTTTACATTCCAAAAACAAATCCTGCATGGGCAAGAGCTATTATCTAATGGGATTAATTTCCAATGTTAGCTACTTTAGAACTCCCGCTGGGTGCAATATTTTGGGGGTCAGGGAGGTCTTGCCCATGTCTTTCATATCTCATAGCATAGACTGCTACCCAATTCCCATGCTGGAGTTTGATGAAATCCAGGTGACTAAAAAATCTAATTAATATGGTTTTAATTATAGCAGTAATAATACCTACCTCCCAGCATGAGAAGCTAGGATATTAAGTTAGTAATACTAAATTTCCCAAGGGTGCTCAGACCCTTTAAGATGAGTTAATTTGAAAGTTACTGATATGATTAAAGAACAGAAATAGGCATACTTGAAAGGTTTCAAAGGGGTAAGCAAACATCAATATATCAGTCAATTGTGCCATCAATCAATCAGCAATCTAAGACACAATGTTAAGCTCTGGCTGAAAAAAAAAAAGATGATACTACTGCTTTTATGCCAAGTATGATGAGGTAGCACAGGTAAAACATAGACCCTGGCCCCTCCAAGTAGTTCAGTGCTCTCTCCTTTCCAACTGGTGGAAGATGGGCATGGAGTCTGGCACACCTGGCTGGAAGCCTGGATCTGGTGCTCAGCAGGGCAACCTGGAGAGGGCACCTAGCTATCATGAACTTCAGATTTCTTATCACTTTGAAGAGCTGGGGAGGATTCAAGGAGATGATAAGTGTACAGTGTCTGATTTATATCATTTTTAGAGTAGGCAGTGATTATTCTTACCTACTCACAAGTGTGGGGTTATGCATGTGTGTAGCACCTAGGACAGTGGTTGGCAAACTCATTAGTCAACGGAGCCAAATATCAACAGTACAACTATTGAAATTTCTTTTGAGAGCCAAATATTTTAAACTTAAACTTCTAACGCCACTTCTTCAAAATAGACTTGCCCAGGCCGTGGTATTTTGTGGAAGAGCCACACTCAAGGGGCCAAAGAGCCGCATGTGTCTCGCGAGCCGCAGTTTGCCGACCACAGACCTAGGAGATGCCTATGCACCATTGGGATCCCCCAGGAAGATGACAGAGCAAGAGAGGACAAGGGTGTAACTTGGGGACACCACCATCTTGGGTGTGGCCTGAGTGACAGAGGCCCAATGAATCCCAGACAAGCCTAGGATGGGATGGAAGTATGCTGGGAAACAGGTGGGCACTGGTGTTTCAGGCTGGAAAGAGGTCAAGGAGGAAAAGCACTGACAGCCAACTGCAGTGTCAGAAAACTCCTGAGTGCCCAAACCAGGGGCAGACATCTCCAGGAGAGGGACGTGTAGAGAGGAAAGAGCAACGTCGGGGAGCTTGTGCCATGGTGTCAAGAAGTGCAGTGGTAAATGGGAGAGGGGTGGGCATTTAAACCAAATCAGATCACGAAACAGTATCTTTGCTCTTTTTGTTTCTGTTTGAATTTTTCCTCTTCGTTTGACTTTATGCTGTCGTAGGATGTGGACTACTAGAGCAAGTTTCATTTGAGAGAAAAAAGCCAGTAGAGAGAGAGGATTTGAAAATGCCCTGAGTAAGGCATGCTGGCTAGGTGCCATTGGGTTTTGGAGTCTGAGCTCAAACTCTGGTTTTGCTTCTTAGTGGCTGTGTAATCTTGAGCAAGTGACTGTAAACTCCCAGCCTCAAATGGAAAATGAGGATAGAAGGAGCATATCCTATGCTGGTTTGTTGAGAGGCACAAATGAGAGAGTTGGTGAAGCACTTAGCAATGTATTGGGGCTGAACAGAACTCTGAGGAAATGTTTGAAGATGGCAAGAGAGACATGGCCTGGCCCCTGTGTGGCCGGAGACAGCCTGTTAGAATGAGGCACGAGAAGTGGTTGGGGTGTGGCTGAGGTGAGTACAGAGGCAGGTTGAAGAGCATCGGAAGGAGTTGGGATGGTTGTTGACTTACCTGTTAAATGCATGACAGTTCATCAGCAGCCATAGTGATTGGTAAGGTCAGGGTTAGCTGGGGATCTCGAAGACAAGTGAAAATAATCCTGTGATTTAAGGAGAATGCGGAGGTACCGGGGAGGGTCAGCTTCATGGCAATCACACACGCCCCCCTCCCCCCCTTTTAGGGTTTAATGCTCTGCCGTCTCCATCTTGAAATTTTAATAATTTTATCTTTGAATTGTGTCTTGTGAGTCCAGCAGAAAAATGGGGCATGTGTTGCGGACTTGGGGCCTGGCTCATGTTGCTGTTCCAGCCCCAGGATAGCTTCTCTGCCTTTTTCTTTTCTGCTCCCACCTACCTAAGCCTGGGAGGCTGGAGTCAGGCATACGCTCATGTACTGAGGTGTGTACTGAGGTGTGAGTTCAGGTGAGCATCTGTGAGGGTCTGCACTTGCCTGGCAGGTATACTTGCACTGAAGAGAGTGTGATATTAGATAGCAAATGAGACATAGAAGAAATAAAAGGCTTTCCACCTGCTTTTTGCACACATGGAATGCGTTTTCACCTCGCACGTGGGCCCCACACGTGATATAGCTGGTCCAGAGGAGGAGAGGCCCCTGGGGAACTAAGGAGGCAGCAGAATAGGCGGCAAGGAGCAGTTGGACTTGGAGCTTCCCAGTTTCTAGTGGACACAGTAGCATAGGATTCACTGGAGGGTCCATGATCCCAGACATAGGACTGTGAAAAGTAGAGGGCAAGGATTAGTGAAGGATGCGTGTGATAAGGTGAGGATGGTGGAACTGTAACGGGGCAAAGGGACTATTGGTGCTAATGAAAGAGAATTCAAATGACCTTGAGTTAGACTATGCAGAGAACGAATTCTTTCAAAACAGAAGGAAAAATGTGAAGATGCAGAATGAGAAATAGATTTGGGAGCCAGGCACAAAAGAAAGGCAGCTCATGGATGACTTGGCCAGAAAAGGGAATTTGAGGGTTTAGAATTTCTAAAGTAGAATATTTTCAGAGCAAGTTCCTTTAAATCTCATTAGTAAAGTTTTTAATTTGCTTTTTTCTTTTCTTTTCTTTTTTTTTGCCCTGCATTTGCAAACAAAACATTACTCTCAGATTCAAGATTTAGACTTCTGAATCATAGAACAACTAATTTTTTTGGTATAAGTAACATATGTTTGACGTCTTTAAACACAATTACTTTTGTATAATAAAAGTGTTGATTTGATGATGCAACATTTTCTGCAAGTGTGTTTAAGAGAGTTTATGTTTTCATAAGTTGCAATGAAACTCAATTATGTATGTGTAATAAGGCTTCTGATTGTTACACTTAGACTTTTCTGTATAATGAAGCCAGCAATTAGAATTTGCTGGCTCTATGGCTTAGGAAAACACACTTGTTTTGGAGACAAAAGACTCTTAATGAGCCCCCTTTTTTGTTAATTTTTTTTGTTGTTGTTAAAAACCGGTCTATAACTCAAACATATAATTAGATTTCTTAAAGGTTTGGTTTTTGTTTTGTTTTGTTTTGTTTTTCCCTTCTAAATATACAACGAAGCAAAAAACAGAAACTTTAAGGCACACTCAATTCAAAACTGCGTCTTGCCAAGATCTGCAGTTTGACCTTTGAGGCACCTCCCACACAGACTGAGGACCCGCTTAGCAAAGGAGACAAAGGCCTGGGCATGGCAGCTACCTGAGTAGAGATGTTCTTTCTAAGTGTTGAGTAGGAACTGATCTGGACATTGTGCCTGGAGCTGGGCACTGGGGTGCTGCTGGCATCTCAGCCTCAGGATTAGCCTGAAGCCCAGCTCAGGGAGAGTCCCACCTCTGCTCCCCATGGCTGCTACTTGCCTGAGAGGCCAACTAATGCTAAGATGGACGGACCTCTGCCCCGGCTGAGCATGGAGTGAGTGCTGGCAGAGTTTTCTCAGTGGCTAAACAAACTTCCTGGCCCTCTCCCTTTCCATCTCATGATCTGCACCCACGTGGCGGCTGCTCATATGGGGAAGATCACCCACTTCCCTGTACGCTTGGTCATTCACTTCACTGCTGGCCATTCATGTCACTTTCACAGAAGCCTGTTTCTCCCCTGGTTGTTCAGACAAGTGGGGAAGGGCCCATAGGTCAAAACTTCCCCCATCATATGTCATTGGGTGGAAACCCTTCTACCTTCAGAGATGGTTTCCTTTAAGTCTATTCAAAAGCCCCGACTCTTAGAAGTGCTACACTGTTTTGTTGTTATGATCATTTGCAGCTTAAATTTAAAATATACTGAGAAGGCCTTCAGTGGTGGATCAGTGTCTGGTAGAAAAACACGGCATACTCTAGGAATTTGGAGCAGAAGAGGATTCGATACCGGCAGTTGGTTACAGCTATGCTAGAGTGGCTGGAGGAGAAGCGGTGGCAGGGGTTTGCCCCGTGCACAGCAGCCTGCATGCATGCTGATATGGTTGCAGTTCCTCAGGCAGGTTTGCTGCCACTGCAATCACTGCCCCCCGAAGCAGCATGGACCAGGGAACTCACTCCCCTGATGGTCAGATCCCCATTGATATGATTGCCCCAAATCTTCTGTTGTTGCCAAAGTCAGGAGGAAAACGGGTACCCCTCTCTCCTGCCCTCCAGGCTCCAGTGAGACCCTCTCAGCAGCAGCCCATAGCTTCCCAGGGATTCTGGACCATACGGTTCCCAGGCGTTCACCTTATAGGACAATAGAAAAGCAAAACAGTGTAGAAATGAGTCTGAGTAGCAACGTACAGTGTTTGGCACATTGGGGGCTTATAACGAGAATGGTCTATTAAATACAAACTTGTAATCACCTGCGATGTCGCCCACAAACCCAGACCTCAGCTGTGGATTTCATGTTCAGTCAACTCTGAGCGGTGCAGGAGGGAAAGCAGAGGGGGTGTTCTGTCGGGAATTATCAATATAAAGGAAAGACAGGTCAAGTCTGTTTGCTGGAATTAATGATTTCTACACCTAAGACCCATTTCATTCAGCCTCTTCTCAGAGGCAGACTTTTAAATTTTAAACAAAGGATCCAATTAAATTTGATCCAATTTAAATCCATTCAGTTCAGAAACCTTTATTAAACATCTGCGATGGATTGTGCCCTGGGCTAGATCATTGCAGGAGATACAAATTTGTGGCTGGCAGGCAAGAGCGGCACTGCTACTATAGATCTAAGTTGGGATAGATTCCTGGTCCCCCAAACTCTCGGTTTCAGTTTCTTTGTTATTTAATTGCATAGAATGTATATGTCCTCTGGAGAGGCATTACCACCCCCATATTTCATATAGAATGCCATTTATATTGAGAATTTCTTATGTGCTGGATACTGTGGAAACACTCAACGAGTAGCATCTCATTAAATTCTACCAGGATCCTAGAACTCAGCTATAACTGTAAACTTTATTTTTTCCCAATAGATGAAGAAACTCAAGCTCTGAGAAGTAAAATTGATCTGGCCAAGGGAGCCACCAGGTTGTTGGCCGGACTGCAAGTCCTCAAGCCTGTGGTCACAGCTCAGATGTGCTATTTCTCAGGTAAGGTTCAGAGTCAACCATCTAGTCGAAGGTTTTGTCCAGTTCTAAAGAATTTTCCACTAGGCTAAACAGACCTGGAATTCTGTGGACCCAACTTTTATCCCAGCTTCACCATTCCTGAACCACACTGGTGTCTTTGGCCTTCAGTATCACATAGGTAGACTGAGAGGTTGAATAAGACACTTTTCACAGGGAAGCAAGGCTTACATGGATGCATTTAGTAGCTCCACCTTTCCCTGTCGCATTCTCTGTCTATTTTTCTTGCCCATCAAACCTGTCTCCTCGCTGCCTGTTTCACAAGTCATTCTTGCTTCATATTCTTACCACGTGATTGTGTTATATGTATTGTATTATTGCCCCTCCTGGAAAATGTCCCCTTTCCTTCCTACTTGCCCTGGTTGGACTCATCCACTAAGCCCCTCCTCCTCCAGGTAACATCCAACCTAAGCTCCAGAATGCACAGTGCTCTTACCCTCCTCTGAGCTTCCATAGTATTTATTTTTGAACTGTCCACCTCACACATACAAGTGATTGGGCACTTTTATTATCTTTTTACATGAGCAACTCTTGTCTCCCTAGTGTCTGACCCTTAGGAGATAGGGGCAGTGCATGTGTCGGACTTTTCTTGGACCCCCACAGTGTCTAATATGGAGCCCAGCACAAGATTAGTATTACTAATTATCAATTAGTGAAGGAGCTGGTTGGACATTGTACATATGTGTTAACAGTGCACGGGATGGATAGGCCAATGTGGGCTATAAGAGCTTGGGAGGAGTCCCCTGAGGAGATGGGCTCAGGGTAGAGTTTTGAAGTTTAGAGATTTAGAGAGTTGGAGGTGACTGAGGATGGCAGAGCACAGATAAGGAGGATGCAGGAAAAACAACATCATGTTTGGTGTCTGGCAGAGGCTGCAGAGGGAACTGATTGGTTGAAATACACAATGGATTAGGCTGCGGGAAAATGGGTTCATGATGTGGAGCCCATGGGAAATAGATTCCCGGCATCAGGGAATCAGAAGGTGGTTGATTGAATCTAGAGTTACTCAGCACTTTCTGTTTAGTGGGGAGACAAAGCTGAGAAAAGGTAATCTCTTCTTTATTGTGCAGGAGTTTTAATTAAGGCAGGGGCTGGAGACCAGATCCCAGGGAGTTCTCATACCCAGTGGAATATCACTTATGTCCACAGGAGAGGTGCTCCTGAGGCTCAATTCACCCTGGAGGATGCAGGTCCTGGCTGTGGGCCCTGGAGATAGAGCTGGGCCTCAATCTCAGCTTCAGCACCTACTGCTTTGTACAGAGAAGATTCCTGTGTTTCTCTGGGCCTTGGTTTCATCATCTGTAAAATGGGATTAATAGTAGTACCTAATCATAGGGTTATTGTGAGAATTCACTACAATCATGGATATGAAATTAACACAGTGTAGGGCCCAGATATGTACTCCAGCTTTGTTAGCTATTGTGAAATATTTATTCAAAAGGAAGAGAAGATGGCCTGTGATCCACAGAGATTGTTATGGACCTTGAGAATGTGCCATGTTGGCTGAGCTTTGAGCCAACGGTGGGGCTTAGCAGGTGGAGACTGGAGCCTGGCATGCCAGGGAGCACAGGCAGCTCAGGGAACAGGGTGGAGGTAAGGATGTGCCTGACACTGTGGGGAACAGTAGATAACCTGGTCTTCCAGAGCAGAGGGTGAGTGACAAAGAGGAGATGCAATAATTTTGAAAGTCAGGTAAGGGATATGCAAAGGCTCACATGCCAGGTGGATAAGCTTATTGTCAGCGGTGCAAGCAATTAAATGACTAGAAATATGAGCCTAGCAGTGCTTTGGACGGAAGCAGGTGGCACCAGGCATGGCCCAGGAGGGGACCCTGCCCTGCCCCTCAGGCCTGCACTGGTTAACCTGTGAAGGAAAATTCACTTTTTCAAAGTCAGTCTCGCAGAGAGACAGCCACGTGAATCCAAATATCCGGGCAGCAATCCCCAGCGGCGCCCAAGGTAATGAAACATTGGTATCTGCCTCTCCTATCTGTTATTGCTGATATTCAGATAATGATGCCAATACCCAGCCAGGGAGGGAGGAGGAAATGCTGCTGGGCCAGCTTGTTCGGCTCATCTCCTGGAGGGTCGAGAGGAGGGGAGGAGAGACAAAGCAGGAAGAAGGTGACCCCAGAACAAACCCTCTTCCTCATTCTGGTATAGGTTAAAGGCAACATAAGTTACTCCCTACCACCTAGAGCCATCTGAGAATTCTGGAGATCTCCCTGTACCCCTCCCTCGCCCCCCTACCTGTCAGCAATAGTACTTGGACTGACAACAATCCCACCTCATAGCTAAATAGTGTTTTATAATTTTCAAAGTGCTTTCACATCTAGTATCTCATTTGATGTTCATTGTGAGAGAACCTAGATTCAGGAGATGCTAGGACTCATACAGGGAACTTGTCCAAGCCCCATTTTGCCACCTCCAGCTCATCAGCACATCTTAAAGGAAATAGGTCCAAGTGGGGAGGGGGGAGGGTTGGAATTCTTTCCGGGCTGTCTCTGGTGCATCCAGGATCAGAGCTGGGGAGTGAGGAGCCCGTCCACATCTGTGGCAGACACTGACCATGGATCACAGCAGTTTTTCCGCTGAGCCCTGACAGAGCCTCAGGCTCCTTTGCAAAGCAGCGCTGGCCAGACACTACTAATGGATCCGAGCTGGCATTCAGGATGAAGCTGTTTGCCCTCCCTGCATCGAGGCATTGTCCAGAGCCTCTCCCTGCTAAAATGTCAATACTTGTGCAATGTTAACATAAGTCGTTATCAGCCCCTGCCACCTTCATGTGAATTCATCTGTCAGATGGCTGTGTGCCAGCCTCAGAGGAACTAATCTGGGACAGAAGAGTCTGTTTACTAAGGAATTCATGGCCTGGTGGGAGAATGGGATGACCAGTGGTGGCTCCTTGAGGAGATATTCAGATGGTTTAACAGTCTCCTGGGAATATGTATTGACTCTACTCCAGAGACCAGAGTCTGAGACCTTGGGCAAATCACTTAGCCCCATTAGGTTCCATTTCCTCACCAGAAAGATGAGAATAATGGCATCTGCTGCTCCAGGTTCAGAATAACTGGGAGGGTGACATGATTCTGCATGTGTTTTGTGTTTTATTAAGTGTTATACAAATACAAGGCATACTCATTTAGCTACATTAGGAAGAGACAAGCGCTCATTCCTCAAGTCAAATGTACACAAAGAGTAAGGAAAAGAGAGGAAGAGAGGAATGAATATGTATTAGGTTCCCAATTGCCATTCATCTTAAATATATTATTTGAATTTCCACAACCATCCTGTGAGGTCACCACAGTTGAGCCCATAGTCTCACAGATCATACAGTCAGTATTTTCCAGAGACAAGATGTGCCCTCCGGTGTATCTGGGCACCCTTCCTACAGCACAGTCCAGCACACACACTGGCACTCTCCTTCCCTGGATGCTTCCTACAGAATGACCTTGGGCCCCAGGCCAGAATGCTCTAGGTAGGGAACAGGCAGGTACCCATGACCAGAACCTCTGCAGACAGGTGATGCTGGCTGGGAGACCCCCAGGAAATGATTTTGGAGATATAGGAAGGAAGTTAGAAACCTCTTCTGCAGGCCTGGGATGCCACTAGGGCAGAAGCATAAAGAAGACCTTTGCACTCAGGCCAGTCTGGATCAGCATGAAGCTAGTACATAATCTCCACGGGAGTAGAGACCACATCACAGAGAGGCAAGGCTGGACACCAAGTGGAAGCAGCATAATAGCTATGAAGGGTATGAACGTAAATCCTGAGACAAGCTCACATTTTCCAGATTCTCTGAAAACATCGTAGGCATCTTATCTATTCAAGTTATTTGCTAGCATTGTATCAAGGATAGATAATGTAGTATGAGTAAAAATGACCCAAATAATACATGCTCATTGAAATATCAGTGCAGGTGCACAAATAAATGCAATTATATAAGGTATTTTAGGTTGTTGCTCAGGTGTTTGAGGAACTGCATGGAATTTGGAACACAATGATAAAGCACACATACATGTGATGCACATGCACTGTATAGAATTTGATGGTTTGGGGATAAGTGACCTTCATCCCCTCAATATCCCCGAGGGAGACAGAAGTACAAGAGATAATTTCAACATAACAACTGATTTTTTTCATCCTCTTCTACCTTATTCCTCAAATCAAATATCTTTTGCATAGTGAAACAAATACTATGGAACATATATTAGTTAAGCACAGCTTCTACCGAAGGACAAAGGTAAGAAAGAAAAATAAAGAAATGCTGCCCTGGCCAGGTGACTCAGTTGTTTGGAGCATCATCCTGTACACCAAAAGGTTGTGGGTTCAATCCCTGGTCTGGGAGCATATGAGAGGCAACCAATTGATGGATACTCCTTTCTCACATTGATGTTTCTGTGTTTCTTCCTCTCTCTCCTTTTTTTTTTTCTCCATAAAATCAATAAAAACATGTCCTCAGGTGAGGATTAAAAAACAATAACAACAAAATGCCAGTGGCATGGAGCTGGCCCTTCCCACCATCCTGTGGTTTGGCTTCACCTGGGAGAGAGAAAGCCCGGAGTAGTTACCTGAGAGGAGAGGTGTTGAGTCCCCTGGACTTCTGCAGTATGGAAGGAAGAATCTGCAGAAACAGCATCTCTTTGGGCTTCTTTACTGAGGTGCAAATCTGTAGAGTCATGCTGCAGGGAAACTAAGGGGGAAAAACTTGAAGAACATTGGATGAGAGATGGAAAAAACATCAGTACAAACAGGAAAAAGAGATAGGAGCAGGCTGAGGTAAGTACATCATAGCTCAGCCTGGAGGTTGAGAAGTTGTTATATTATGCATGGATGCAGAGTTAAAATAACAGCCCAGCTTCTCCAAAACTTCAAAAGAGCTCCAAAGTGATATTCGCAGTTCGCCCAAAGCCATGACCCAGCAGAGGAAGCCAGGGTTGCACCAGGCTGGTCAGGGGTTCAGAAGACATTGGGCTTCTTTTATGGATGAGATCAGTGGTCATTAAGGCAAATGATTCAGCTTGTTTTGTGAGGTCCCAAGAAGCAGGATGCTGAGATGGACATTGTAGAAAGATGTATTTTGGCTCATTATGGGACAGATATTCTATCAGAGTGTGTGGTCCCAAGATGGAATATTTCCTGTTAGGCTTTTATATCCCTGTACCTAGAGCAGTGTCCCCATGGGCGAAGTTTGCCAAGGTGTTAAAATGACAGTTTTCAAACCTGACTGCATACTAGGCTCACCTAGGGAATTTCTTGAAAAATACAGATTCTGGGCCTCCATTCCCAGAGGCTATGCTTTAGTAGGTGAGAATTGATAAATATTTTTATTTAACAAGATTCCAGAGGGACTCTTGTTCATGGAACAATATCTGAAATAACTTTTAATAAATAGTTTTGAACTGTTGTTTGGGTAGTTGTACTCAATGATTTCCAAGCCCGTTTGCTAACTGAACCCTAACACAATTAGAATTGCAGCCTTAAATTGACCCCAAATCTCTATCTCCTTCTACCTGAGCAAGTCAGAGTTCTGTGGCTTCCTGATTATATCCTGTGATCCTCTCTGTTATCTTTATGGTTTCCTGTTAAACTTGGCCCCAGGGCTATAACTCCTCCCCAGGTCTCTGTCCAGGACATCTCCTTCAAGAGGAAGAGCTTGATCCCATGTAACAGAAATTCCCAGACTAGATTAACCACATGAGAAAATTCAGGATTTTATATTAAAAAATGGTGATCTTTATTCAGGAGACACCCATGTAAGAAGAAAGTGATAATTTCATTATTTTTATCAGTATCAATAATGGTGATTATTTCTGAATAATTTTACGAGATAATTTTGTTTTAACTCAAGGAAGCAAGTACCCAGGGTCTTTGTCAGTTTTTAATCAATTTACTAATCACCTCCTTCATCATCCAAAGTCATTTTATCTTACATACATTTGATGGCATATGGGAAAAGTTCTTTGCTATCTTACACATTTAGATACAAAGTACATAGTAAGAAAAAAGAAATGTTCACCTCAAAATTCAGTTATGCTAGAAATTTCTATTCTCTCTGGGATGACCAGAGTGACTTGTCAGAATGCGACTCTGGGACTTGGGTAGGATAATGTGCAGGGTTGAACGATAATACTTCCTACCCCTGGGGCTTCTGTGTGCTCCAAGCAGACAAATCCTTCCTAAGTATCATGGTGTGTTCGGTCACTTGGCTACACCTCTGGGGGGTCAGACACGTGTAGACATAACTTGTGGTTGCCTGACAAAATCCATTTATGGAGAGGAAAGACAGGATGCTGTACGGGTGGTCAGAATGAGCAGTCTGGTAATGTGAGGCTGTACTTGTCCCCAACCTAGCCCAGCCCTCCTGGAGGACTGATGCTCCGTGAAGGGATAGCACTGGGCTTCTGGGTGGCAGAGAGCTGGTCATGAGACAACAGGAGGATTCCAGAGTTAGGCTCCGAAAGCTCAGGGCCTCCCCATTGGCAGCAGCAGTGATGATGGTCAAGGATCTGGGTCCTACGGGCAAATGTCAAGCCAGCCACACACTGTGGGGAGCCCCCCAGGAAGAGAGGCAAAGAACAGTAGGCAAAAGATAGGGTGACCCAGCAATATATGATGTGAGAAATGCCTCTTCCTGCCCATTGGGTCACATGAAGAGCAGAGCAGAGCTCCCCTCTTGAAAGGGGGGCATGTTAATTCTGTGACGTTAAGGGCAAGTATACTACAATGAAACCCCAAAGGACCTGTGAGTGACAGGCCCCAGGGGGCATTCAAGGTACACAGGATTCCTCAAGTCATTGTAGGTGGCACTGAGAAGGTCATGACAGCAGTCAGAGAGAGATGTTTGACTTGAGAAGTGAAATGGATTTGGAAGGAGAAAAAGAAAGTTACACTGGTCAAATCATAATACTCCCCCTTCCTCCTTTTCTCACTGGGAATTCTATCGATATAAAACCAAATCAGTTATCAATATCAATGCAGGCACCTTAGAGTGAAACAACAATTATCAAAAGCTAAGGATCCAGGTATTGTAAATTAATTCAATGAAGGCACACATTTCCAAATTCCAGTGTTGATCTAGTCCCATACCTTCCCTCTTTTCTGGATCCCAGAATGGTTGGCATTCCTGTTACTACACTTACCACTTTCCAATTTGCATTATAAATGATTATTGAGGAAATGCCAGAGATCCACAGGGAGTGCCATGGATCCACAGCTGACGTTGGTGCCTTGAGGACAGGTGGGTGTTGATTTGTTGCACCCATCTCCCCACCCCTGTGCTCTGTACACTGCCTTCACATATTGGACAACATATGCTTTATGAGAACACCATACCAAGATAGAGTCTCTGCTCTGTTGTCTGGTTACTATGAATAAGCAATACCTTTTCTGGAATAGCTATTACCACCAGCATTAATAATAACATGTATTATTAACTCTCCTCTGACATAATGTGCAAATAACTTACAGGTTAGTTGAAAAAAACACACCTAAATTTGTTAGACAAGAAACTATTTAAGCAAGATTGGCAGACAAGGTGATTTTAGAGGCTTCATGGTGTAGGCAATGAATGAGCTAGTTTTCAGAAGGATCAACTGGACTTGTATAAATATAAGTCAATAGGGCAGTGATGGGCAACCTTTTGAGCTTGGTGTGTCAAACTTCACCAAAAAACTGAGCATAACTCGGGTAGTGTGTCACTTTGAGGAAAAAACATTATTTCGCAAATGTTTCATCCTCGGCATGCGGCCGCCTCAGCGGCCGCGTGTCATCAGAAATGGCTACGCATGTCAGTGCTGACACGCGTGTCATAGGTTCGCCATCACTGCAATAGGGTATGTGCATGGGAGGAATTTCACCCTCAGGCTCTGTAGGGGTTAAATAGCCAGACTCTAAGTAAGTTGAAATTTTGAATCTACTATTTTCCTAGGGCAGTGGTTGGCAAACCACGGCTTGCGAGCCACATGCGGCTCTTTGGCCCCTTGATGTGTGGCTCTTCCACAAAATACCACGTGCGGGCGCGCACATAAAGTGTGATTGAAACTTCGTGGCCCATGCACAGAAGTCGGTTTTTAGTCTGGGCGAGTCTATTTTGAAGAAGTGGTTCTAACGCCGAGCCACACTCAAGGGGCCAAAGAGCCGCATGTGGCTCTTTGGCCCCTTGAGTGTGGCTCTTCCACAAAATACCACGGCCTGCGCGAGTCTATTTTGAAGAAGTGGCGTTAGAAGAAGTTTAAGTTTAAAAAATTTGGCTCTCAAAAGAAATTTCAATCGTTGTACTGTTGATATTTGGCTCTGTTGACTAATGAGTTTGCCGACCACTGTCCTAGGGCTTTGGTATCTTTGAGTCAAATTGTGTGACCTGGAACAAGTGAGTCAAATGTCTAATTCTTAGATTTCTCATTTGTAAAGGGGGTAATAATATTTAACTGATCCTACTGTAAGGATTCAATTAAGTAATATGTCAAAGTACTAAAGAACCAGGTACTTTGAATCATGTAGCATGGATCAGTCAGACTTATTAGGAGCAATATTGTATGGTTAGTATTGCTTTTAATTCCAGGGGTTGGACATTTAATCTCCTAGAGGTCAGGGCCATGCCTCTTTTTCTGGTGGACCTCATAGCACCCAACTCACAGTAGGTCTAGTAATTCCTTATCAATTGCCTCTCTTGTTTCTTTTTACACATTCTACTGAATCACTTTGCCTCCTGCCATGCTATTCTGATACAGGTTCCTTCACACCCCTCCCAGATTTGTGTTAATAAAATGTAGCAACGGATTTCATCCTAACATTAATTATACATGGTTCATGCAGCATCTGAAGTGAGTGAGTGAAGAAGGAGAATTTGATTACTCCAGGGCATCAGGGTCTTTCAACCAATAATAATTTACTACCTCTACTAAGTACCTCTGGATGCTCTCTGTTGAGGGGACACACTATTTTATGTACAAGTGACATAATCCATGCCTATGAGCTCATGTAGCCAGAGTCAAACATCCTCCATGCTGAGTAGATAAAGGGTAAGGTTTTACTTTCCTAATAAGGTCATAGTTTTATTTTTCCTTTTTCCAAGCCATGAGGCAGGGGACACAGGAGGCAGCAGTGCTCTGTAAGGTCATAGAGAAGGGGGAAGTATTACAGCCAGAATCTATGGCTCCAGGTGCAGAGACTGAAGACTGAGATTCCAAATGTGAAAGCAAGGTTGCACATGCATGTATGTGTGTGTATATATGTGTATGCTTGTGAGTCTGGGTATATGTGCACACATGATGCTTACATGTGCATGTGTGCAGATACATAATTATGTGCATATGCGAGTGCCCTGTGTATGTTCTGGTCCTCTGCCACCTGGCCCTATACCCCTTTCTCTTCTGCCTCTGCTGGGTTTATCTATCTATCTATCTATCTATCTATCTATCTATCATCTATCTATGTATCATCTATGAATCATCTATCTATTTTTATTGAATAGCCATACTTTGAATGAAAACATCCTATGACAGGCACCCAGTTAAATGTATTGCGTAGCAATCCTCTGAGGTTACTTTTATAATTGCAGTTAAATTGAGGAACCAAGACTTAGGAAGTCAAATAATTGGTGCAAAGAGTCACTACCCTGTGGCCCTGCAGGGGATCACATTCAAGCAGGCACAGCTCCATACACACTGTATATTTGAAGATTCGGACCAGTGTGTCCTCTCTGCAGCACTCTTATATTTTCAACATCCCTTTCAGAGCATTACATCCAGAACCCCAGCCACGATCCCCTTGTAGTGGTCTGTCTAGTCAGTGTCCTTCCTACAGTCAGGTCACCTTCTTTCCCCCAGTGTAACCCAAAGCAGCATGCAAGCACCTGCTTCAGAGCAGGAGGCTTCTACTTCCCTGATCTTGTGCAGAGATCATTCCTTTCAGACTTCAGTTCCAGAGTCTTTAAGGATTTCCCCGTTCATTTACAAAGCATTAAGATCAGGCACCAGGAAGGTGGCCAGAGGGTAGCACTGACCACCTGTGCAGAGAGAGAAGGGGTGGACAGGTTTATGTGACTCTAGGCCTCCTTGGGGACTGAGGGTCATCTTCCCAGCAGTCCTAGGAGGATCTTTAGAGCACAGAGAACCATCCAGACTGAATGTCCACCAGTTCCTCAAAAACCACACATGGAGCAGAACCTGTTGTAGGGCAGGTAGAGTGGGGAGGGTTCCAGAGAAAAATGGAAATTTTATATACAGGGTTCCACCCAATCAATCAGTCTGGTTTGAAAGTCAGATAAATTCTCTTTGCTGCTGTGGTTCCTCTTATTATGTGAAAATTCCCACTCTAAGATAAAATATTACCTGGGAGGGCTGATATAACAAATAATGGCTACCTATTAGCAGCCTCTTGGGATGTATTAGTTTATTGGACTAGCCCTTGAAGGACACAGTGACCTGAGAGGCTGAAATAGAAGACTGGCAATTCTCTAGAGCTGAGCTGTCCAATATGGTAGCATTAGCCATAGGCTACTGAGCACTTAAAATGTGGCCATTCTGGGTTGATATGTAAAATAGACACTGGATTTTGAAAATGGATCATGAAAAAATGAATATAACATATCTCATTAGTTACTGCTCTATATGGATTGCATGTTGAAATGATAACATTTTGGATATATTGGGTTAAATAAATATATTCAATTTAATTTCACCTGTTTCTTACTACTTTTTAAAATGTGGCTATAGAAAAATTTTAAAATGACATATGTGGCTTGCATTTGTAGCCCCTGTTATATTTCTATTGGAAAGAACTGTCTTAGAAGTCAGTCCAGTGAGGGCCTCTAAACTACAGGGGGTGTGGTGGGGCTTGGAAAACGTGGGATTGCTGTATGTCGAGTTGATGGTGGGGGCTAGAAACATACCTTACTTACATTTCAGCCTCCCTTGGGTGAGCCCACCTACATTAGATGGGGTCTAATGAGACAGGTCTCTTCTGGTGAAGCAAATGTGTATCAAACCTGTGTATGACTTGACACTTTCTTCTCCTAATGATTGAATCAGCCATTCACTTTGAAATCTAAAACATCTTTCTAGGGGATCCGTATTCTGTACCTGTCACCTATCTCTAACCTGGTCTACTTCAACAGGCTGGCCTTCCTCCTACTGTGCTCATTCTATGTTTATAGTGATTTCTCTCTGATATTACCTCACTTGTTTCTAAACACTCTTTAAGTCTCATGAGCCCTTCCTTGACTGCATGGATCTTCTTTAATCTCCCTTCACTCATCTTCCTGGGTCCTTAGTTCCTGACTGGAGCCTTGATCACACACGGCCTATTGTTTTCTTTTTATGTCAGCCATGGAGGTCCTGTCTTTAGGTCCTAGTTTATCTCCATTGGGCCAAGCAGAGTCAATGCTTTAATAAATATTGATTGCTGGCATCGTTATTTAGCTCTGCCTTATCACATCCTCCCATTAACTTTGTGCCCGTGGGGACAAGGGCCCTGATGGCAATCCACTTGAGGTTAGGTCCTGTGCCTTTTGAGTTTAGGGGCTCACTTTTAAGCTTGACATCATTCACTCAAAATGTGTCCCAGTGTTACAGAGGAAGGACTTGATGGTTTCTGACCTGCCCTGACTTGCGGACATTTGGCTGGGCTAGCTGCCATACATGTGTCCCCTATGGGCCTGACAGGGTGCCTGCGAGATATTCAGTAGCGATGTGCTCCTCATTATGACTTGGTCTTTGTTGAGTATGTAAAATTCCTAAGCGAAGGAGTGCTGATTAACTCCCACACCCCAGGAAAGAGTGAAGCTGTTGGAAGATGCCAAGGTCGGGGAGAGGAGAGGTCTGAGAGAGAAAACATTAAGGAAATGTGGGGTAGGGATAGCTAAACACACATGGCCTTCTTCCCCAATTTTCTGAGGGCTAACCCTTTCCTGGGTCTAGAAAGAGTTCACATCTTCCTTCTCTCTTCCATCCCTGTAGAGCCAGATTGGAGGAATAAACCTCGCATCAGTAAATCAACAGAGCTGAGAGATCAGTCAGTCAGTCAGTCAGTCTTAAGAGCATTCTTGGATTTGTGGATGCCTTGAGAAGGATGCTTAGAGAAACCGAGGATAGGATAGTTATTAAAAGAGATTAAAGGGTATTAGCTAGTGCCTCAGCAAGTTGTAATTAAAAAGAGGGAATGGAAAGGAAACAGGAGACAAATTTTTCCAGTTGCTGAAATTTCAAGGAGGAGTGAGCTGGCCTGTGAACCATTACCGATTTATATTAATTCTCGTGTATGGTTAAATCTAAACCCAAAGACACTCTTTCTCGGTTGGAAATGTCCTAGTCAATTTCACTGTATAGCACAGAGAGGAGGCAGCCCGGGAGACCAGGCAGCTATACTAACCTCAGGTGGTATTATTCTCTGAAGGATTTTAAATCCTGTTCTGAAAATAAGTGAATTGTTTCTAGTACATGTCCTTAACATAAGGAAGGGGAATTATCATGATGCCTGTCTGGGGAAGTTGAGTCCAGAAGTAAAAGAAGAGACCCCACTAGATCTAGATCCCACTAGGATACCCGGCCATCAAGTGTATTACCAAGTAGACTGTGACATGCATGGTAATGATTTAGTCCTTTTTGCTGGTACTTAGGACCATAGAGGAAAGGTGGGAGGTCACACACCTGATGAGATTTAACAGAGTCTCTTTTGTTCGTCACTCCCCCAAATCTCACCTACTTCAGTCAGAGGTCTGCCATTCCCCATTAGAACTACTATTTGATTACTTACAACATCTCTGTTAACATGCCGACTACCTGAGTAGCACCATATTTAATTGATGCCATTCATTTACCTTTAGGTAAGGATTAGAGGTTTGAAAACTGTTTTTGGAGAAAGAGCCTAGATCATTAGCTTACTGGGTAATTGATGCAACAGAGGAATATACCAAATTTGCCACCCTCAAATTTTTGCAGATGTTTAGCCTTGATTGTGATTATATGAATTTTTATTATTTTAAAAGATCAGGCTAACAATGGACCTAAAGCTCTTGGTGTTATTTAAAAGAAAGTATGTTTTTTAAAACTAGCCACACTTCCAGATTTACATAGAACAAACACATAGTTACCTGGAGACCTCTGGGCTACTGGCTGACTTTTTCATCGTTAATCCCTTTATATTCAGTGTTACATGAATTTGGCTTATTCTCAGAATGGTTTCCTAGTCCATAGCAGATTAGAAAGAAACAACACAGGCAAAAGTAGCAGAATCAGAAAGTGGCAACAGACAGCCTTTCAGGAGAAAAAAATGTGCAAAAATCAGACTTTGGGTTCTCCAAAAGCACAGCAGAATGAGATTAACTGCCATGGGAACTCAGAGCGTTTTCTACGTCAAGACCCCCTCAGGTATCACTATGTGCCAGGTAATAAACAACTACTGATTTTCATTAGGGGTGACAATCCTATATAATAAAGAGGTAATATGCAAATTGACTGTCACACCTCACAAAGATGGCTGCCTACGATCAGGCCGGCAGGGGGGTTAGTGAGGGACTACCAAACGACTGAACAGCAGGCTGCGTGGAGTGACCAGGCTGGTGGGGGGGCCGTGAGGGGTGACAAGTCTGGCAGTGGGGGGCAGTTGGGGGCAACCAGGCCAGCAGGGGGGACAGTTGGGAGTGACTAGGCCAGCAGGGTGGGGGGCAGTAAGAGGTGACCAGGCCAGCAGGGGGGCAGTTGGGGGTGATTAGGCTGGCAGGGGGGGGGCAGTGAGGGGTGACTAGGCCGGCACGGGGGCAGTTAGGGGCAACCAGGCCAGCAGAGGGGGGCAGTTGGGGGAAACCAGGCCAGCAGGGGGGCAGTTGGGGGCGATTAGGCTGGCAGGGAAGCAGTGAGGGACAACTAGGCCAGCGGAGGGGCGGCAGTTGGGAACGACTAGGCCAGTGGGGGGGGGCAGTTAGGGGCGACCAGGCTGACACGGGGGCAGTAATGGGTGACCAGGCCAGCAGGGGGGCAGTTAGGAGTGACCAGGCCGGCAGGGAGGGGGTAGTTGGGAGCGACCTGGCTGGCAGCGAGAGGCAGTTAGGGGCGACCAGGCCAGCAGGGGGCGCAGTTAGGGGCGATCAGGCAGGCAGGCAGGTGAACGATTAGGAGCCAGTGGTCCAGGATTGTGAGAGGGATGTCTGAATGCCGGTTTAGGCCCAATCCCCAAGATCGGGCCTAAACCGGCAGTTGGACATCCCCCGAGGGGTCCTAGATTGGAGAGAGTGCAGGCTGGGCTGAGGGGAACCCCCTCTCCCCCCATGCATGAATTTCATGTACTGGGCCTCTAGTAAGACATAAGAAAACATTGAAATTAGATTCAGTGCCCTGGCCTGGGCAGAGGGTAGGTGCAGAAAAGGGAAATTTCATGTATTGGGCTATGAACCCAGGTAGGTGATTTACATCTCTAGTCCCTTTAATTTCTCAGCGTTCCTATGCAGTGGGCAATTTAGGGAAGAAAAGCTAAAGCTTGGTGAATGAATGAAGATCAAGTATGAAGACCTTGTCTTCATCAGTGTCCGTGCTATATGAGGCCCACGTCTCTCCTCCCAACACATCCCTTCCTTGCTGACAGGGATTGGCCTCTGTTGCTCTTCCCTTCACTGTGATCCTTCCCTTCTCTTTTGACTCATTTGCTTCCTGAGCTCAGAGTACCTACCTCTTTCTGTCCGCATTTCCAAATTATTTCTCTATCCAAGGTCTAGTTTAAGACCCATCTCTTCACTGAGGACTTCTCACCTCGCGTCACACAGCTTTCCTCTTTGTCTGATTTCCATAGCTCTAGGGCAGTGGTCGGCAAACTGCGGCTTGCTTTGGAGCCGTGGTTTGCCACTCTGTTGACTAATGAGTTTGCCGACCACTGCCTGAGGGAAAAACACTTAAAAAACATTTTAATAAAGTACTAATGTCTTTAACCTGAAGTCAAAACTTCTGGGTAAGGGTAATGCCTTACGCAGTGGTCGACAAACTCATTAGTCAACAGAGTGGCAAACCGCGGCTCAGGAGCTGCATGAGGCTCGCGAGCCGAAGTTTGCCGACCACTGCTCTAGGGTATCCCTGCTGAGGGCTCAATGATTTTTGCCTCTCAGCCCTGGCTTCTAAGATGCTTTATCCTGCACAGCTTTGTGGTTGGCTGTGCCTCCTCCTTTAAAGGCTTGCTTCCTTAGGTCAGGGACCTTGTCTTCTCTTCCTTCTGTTTCTGAATTCTACACAAAACATTTACTCCGGGTAAATTCTTGGTTGTTTAGAAATATCAGAGGTGAATCTAAATACTCTCTTCTGCACTTCTTGTGCTCTTTTGGTTAGCTGATGTCCATCGGTGCACTTGTCTATGACACACCAACCCCTACAAGCCTGCTACAGGATGTCTGAAATAGCTTTACAAATTCTTTCTCCACTCCTTGTTGGTTCGGCCCAAAGTTGCCTAAACTGTACCCAAGCAGTGAGAGATGTCCTTTTAAGGCTTGGAGTTCCCAAGGATAGCAGACATATTGAAAATTGCATCAATTAATTGTTGCAGTCCTAAAAGTTAGAGCAAAGGCAAATTTATCCCCCATATTCTAGCCTGTTTCAATATCTTTGGCCAGAGTAGTTTCATCCACAGTTTCTCCTGCCCCCTTGCCTCCTCTCTCTTTCCTTCCTAGTTCATAGTGAGTCTCTTACCTGCATCTCCCTCCATCCCCAGGAGTCACTGTCCTTTGCTAGCACAGGCTCTTTCCTCCCTTCCATTCTCTGCCAGTAAAGTCATTTCATCAAACTAAAGCTCATTAAAGGAAAAGGCAGAGAGGCCATTCAGCATCCTGACCCCCCGATATTGTAGTGAAAAAGCCCTTTGCCTTTTATATTTCAGCCTGAATAGGTGCATGACTCAGTAGTGGAAGGATTTGTAGCTGACACTCAATAGAAGCTGCTCTCGAATTTTGACAAATCCCATCTTGAGCCAAGAAGAGAAACAGATATTGATCCTAAGTGTACCTAATTCATCTCTGCACTTGTAATCCCACAAGAAAATGCCTTCTATGACCAGAGGGCAGTCAATATTTTTTCCATCTTATAAAATAAATAGCAGTTATTTTGGTGTGTCTTCATGCGTCCGGGGCACCAGAAGTAAACAAAGAGTTGATTTTTCCTCTTTCTGTGGCCGAGTTATAATAACTACTGGGTCTCTTGTTTGGCCTAATTAAAACCACATCAAATAATTTGGATTGATGAGTGACTAGAGGCGATTGTGTTATACTCCGACCACATTAACAAGGAAGCCTCGTTCCCCAGGCTGTGGAGTGGCATATCTGTGGAGACTTAGCTGCAGACATACAATAAATTGCAAGAGAATTCATTTCAGAGGACTCTCTCTGACTCCAGCAGTGTTATAGTTTTAGCCACACAGGGGAGGTCTTCATGTCGGCTAGGGGTCTACTTACAAACATGTTTTTATTTATTGTCCTTCCTCTCCTTTACCTGTGAGACAAAAGTTAGTTATGGGAGAACTTCCCAAAGGTCAGCAGATCAGCTAGATAGAGAACAGTTCTGTTTCCACAGTCATTCTGTATATTCTCAACCCAGATGGAGGGTCACAAGTTGTTGGAAATACTGAAAAACTGATTTGTGTCTATATTGATCCAAGCCCCACATCATTTCCCAACCACCCCAGGTCAGTTCCAACAAATAAGCACAGAGTCTCTTTGTACGTCAAAACCTGTGCCTTCATGTGGGCAAAACATCTGCTCAATTTCAGTTTTTTTCCTACATGTTAATAATTGTTTTATTATACATGACTAGTTCACTCAAATAAACCTAATTCTAGCTTCCTGAAAATTAATAAAAATATCAGAAATCAAATTTGGATTATTCAAGGCTTTGAAGGGATATTAATTTCAAATTACAAATCATTTTATTTTGAACCATCAAACAAAACCATCTGGAATTTTCCCAAATTTTCTCAGTGCCCTGTCAAAATTCTTATTTGAATGTACTATGTGTCTTACTCACAGAGGCAATTCTGATTTCTTCACATTCTTCCAGATCCATTGGGTGTTGGGCAAACAAGGCCTCTTGACAAAGCAATCAGATGTTTGACAATTGTATGGTTGTGTTTTACTCTCCAGCCAAGACAGCCTGCTTCTTCTTCTTGCCGTGGGCCACAGACTCGCCCACTTAGGCTGCTATTTGCTCCTGTAATGCCCTCTTTGCCATTAGTTTATATTAAATTAGTCTCCTAGCTGATTTTTTCAAACCCCTACTGAATAGGCCTGCTGATTCTATACTCCAGCTCTAAGATGTTTCCCCTGAAGGCATGGAAAGTTCAGGTCCAAGGTTCTTCCTGTCCATCAATGTAGTAATGAGTGAAAAATATGCTAGACAAAGCTAAACAAGGTTGTTCCCAAATTTATAAAATTTCTACATAACGTGTATTTATAACTAAATGTCAACAACCTAAGTGGGAATATTAAAGCCATAACACTCATGAATGTAAATGGGCCAGTGATACATTTAAATGAAACAATATAATTTGATGAGGAGTTAGAAGTCCTGAAAACTATTTTTAGCCCTGGCCCAAAGTAACTTGGTGTCTTTAGTTAAGCCATTTAATATTTCTGGGTTTCAGTGTCCTCATCATCAAATGAGAGGATTGGGATTAGATGGCCTCTCAGCCTCCATGGTGTTTTAATATTCTATGATCCTGTATCTCAGAGGCATGTAAATAAGCCATTGGGGAGATTTACATTGTTTTCGATACAACTGTAAAGCACGGATAGAGATATTGGGCTTATCTCAGCATGGCTAAAACTCAAGAAATATCAAGCTTATGTTGTGAATCTCCTTAGTGGATCAAGGCATTTACCGAAGTTCTTCAGCACATTTATCTGCTAGGGTCCCAGGGATGAAAAAGAGTGGTGCACATTAGCAAGATGGATATTTTTATGATAAATTGCCCGTGGTGTCACATTTTATAACATAGCAAATGCATTGACATACATGTCTATTCTGTGTACATATTTTAGGATCATGGGTTCTTAAGTTAAAAAACAACAACAAAACACACACAAAAAAACACACCTCAGAGATTATCTCATCTGGTCCTTTCTTTCACAGAGGAGACTGTAAATCTCAGAGAAGAGTTACCTAAAGCCACCTAAGTAATTTAAAAATTTGAGAATTGAATGGCTTAGCTGATACTCCTCTAATCCTTTTTTGTTTCCTCCCACAATTACACAAGATGTACACATTATAAACATGTAAACATTTATATCATTGAGGTAACATGCAAACATGTCATCAGTTATTTTTATAGTTATAATGTACCCAGCAATTAAAAAATACATTCTTAGGAACAATGCAGAATTATTAAAGATCAGCCACAGACTTCAAAACTCTTCCTCAATCTCTCTAGGAATGGACATAGCCAGTACACCCCCCTAGCTGTCAGTTATTCAAAGTCATACATACAGTGAACCCAGGCTAAATCTAGATTTCTCTCTTGAAGGGTTATTTTCAGAGTTGGAGTATGGGGCTTTTAGTTCTCAGGCTGGGTTCTTTCTCTCATAACAAGATGGCATTTATCCAAATTTTATTACTTTTCTGACATCTTATCCAGTGTTTGCTTGAATACTTTATAGAGTCCCATACTGCCTGAACTAGCTAATTCCACCCTAAGCCCTAAGAATGTTGTTCCCAATTTAGACCTTAAATCAGATTCCCTGTGTCTCCCACTCGTGTTTCCTAGTTTGTCCTCTGCTCCCTTGTGTAGTGACACACACACCTTGATGCCCCTTATATATTTTAATGCAACCACAGTGCCCCCGTCCTGCAGTTAGTGGCAAAATGGCACCAGAATGTTGCAGGGCCTGGGTTCAGCAACCTTGGCACTTGAGTTTGGCAAAGAAAGAATTCAGAGCCAAGGAACTCAAATTATAAGAGAAAGTTAATTTTAGAAAGTCATAGAGGTAGAATAGGTGAGCCAACTGAGCTGTGTGGGCTCAGGAAACAAGTTATAGAGGCAAAAGAAGGATCTTTGGGGTTTAGGAAAAAGAAGTGGGAAGGACAGGGGTAAAGGCACCATCAGGCGAGAGGGAGAGAAGTCTGGGGAAAGAAGGGAGTGAGGAAAGGTGCTGGGTCCTCTGTCCTAAGGGTTTTAACCCCCTCTCTAAAGGCAGGGATTTTAGGGGAGGTCCCAGGGAAAGATCTCAATAAAATATTCATCACACTTTCCAGGTGTGTCCTTTCAGAGTCATGGTCTCTACTGATTGGTCAGCACTACATTAGTCATTGCATCTGATGTCAGCCATGGCATTGCTTGTCTGTTTTTGTTGCTTTTCTGGGCCAGGAGCTGAAACACAACTGAGACCTCGATGTTAATTCTAGTTTGACCAAAATGCTTTCTCTGTGGTCAACAGATCCAAGGCTTTGTTCTTAATATTATTTGATGTTTGTCAGAATCTCCTTGTCCCGAGCTTCATGCTTAGGGGAGTGGTCGTGCAAGGGCTTATATGGGAGTCTATGAGGCTATTCTCCTGAGCCCTTGTTCCTTCTCTAAGGGGGTCTACCACATGACTAGCTACATGCCAGGGGAGGAAATATCAGGGGAGGGTCCGAATTGTATGACCAGTGATATGATTGGTCAGGGTCTAAATCACATGACCAGAGATATGCTAGGGGAAGAAAGGTCACCCTGGGGCGAGATCCTTGTTTTCCCAGTTTTGCCCATTGCTAGATACCTGGGGCTTCCACCTTGGTGCCATTCCATTGTTCCTATTCTGCTCATGCCTGTCCAACTGCCTGCTATCCTGCCACCCTCTAATCTTACATTATTGGGTTCAGCTTTCCTATTCTATTCTCTCTTTCATCCTTTACATCATGTTTCCCATCCTTTGGGTATTTCTCATTGTCCTCAGGAAAACATTGCACCCCAAATAGAACATGATTCCCCAGGTGTTCTCTGATCAGCGTATAGAGAGCTGTTACTCACCACGAACAGGATACTACCTTTCCATCAAACACAGAGACTCATCAGTGTTCACTTATTGCTTTGTTAAGGGGTGATGAATTTGCTCAATCCTTTCCTTGGTGTCTCAGCAGAAGGCAGGCAGAGGAGCAATGGGCTTGATTTCAAGAATATCTTTTCTGGTAGAACACTGAGGAGCTTGTCAATATCTTTTCTAGGTGCGTTTTGTCAAACCGATATTCCAATAGACAGCCATTAACACCTCACCCTATGCTTCAGAATCACATTTGGGGGAATTTACTTTGACTGATTACAGCTTGCAGGGATCATTTGGTCCTATGGATTCAATCTTATGTTTCAAAAGCCATTTCCTATCAGGGATGGTGAGTACATCCCTGCTTACCCTGATTTTTAAAGAGCAGGATAGAAATGTGTCCTTTAATTTTCTTTGAGCCTCATCGAAAGGAAAGAACAATCCCTCTCCCACCTCTCCCTCACCCACTAAGAGCTAGCCACTAAAGATAAAAGATATCACACCTCCTAAGAAATCTGATAAAAACAAATTGTCACCCTATTGACATATTGAGATGGCAAACTACACAGTGCATTTCTCAGGCCCCAGCAATATGGATGTTTTTCTTTCCAGAAATGTATCTGATTGAGGAAGTTTATTGTCCTATAGATTGTAATGTGGTGATCAGTCAGATAAGACCATCAAAGGCAGAGTAACTCTGATTCTTATAATAAGCTATGGGCTTATTTTCATCAGGGCACCAAAGAAAGATAAAATACCGGAGCAGAAGAGATCCAAGGATATGATTCTCTTCTATGGGAGGAGCATTAATATCAGGGAAAACATAGTTTAATAGGTGAGGGGGAAAAATCCAATTGGTGACAAGAACAATAGATTTTATAGACAAATATGTGGTAAGAAAGAAACATTGCATTGTTTGGGACACCTGTAGTTAATTATTGCAGCTAAAGACATTAAAATCAGTTTCTTTGCTCATACATCTTCATAGACTGTTTGGCAATATTAAATGACAAAAGCTTAATAATCAAAAGTACTGAGTTAGCAAATGTTTTCTAATTTTAATAACTTCTTGTTGTAATTACCAAGTCTTAGAGTGAAATGATTTAATTAGAAAGTAATCAAGAAGTGTCTACTGTTAATTGAAGGAATTATAAAAGATCTACATTTTTAATATATTTTGGGGGTAATAAAATTAGAATTCACCATAATTATCTTTAAACCACCCCGATGAGGAATGTTTGATGTAGGAACAATGTCTTTGATACTTGCAAGAGTGGCAACCATCATTGAGACTGTAGTGGGATTACAATATCTCACTTCTGTCTGGAAAATAATAACAACAGCTAATATTTATTGAAAACCTACCATTTTCCAGAAAAAAAAGTGGTTTTGAACACGAGCCAAAACTGTTTTATTTACCAATGGACCTTCTGTGCACATAATAGACTCCTGATAAAGAATTTCAAATCATATTGAATGAACGCGGTGCCGAATCAGAAAGAAAGGAGTGTACTGAGGTCCCCAAGCTGAGCCTCAATGGAGTTGGTCAGTTTACTCACTCGTATCATTAGAACCTTCTATTTGGCAATGCTCTTTTGGGATTCATAGACTGATTTCTATTGTCCCTCACCTCCAGACCATAATACTCATCTCTACACATGAGTTCAGCTGAAGTGACAAAGACCTTGCCACAGACCCTAGAGAACAACTTTTACTGTTTATCTGCTGCTGTTGTTTCTCCTCATACTATATAAGCATTCCACCACTGGGTATGAATGGGTATTTGTAAATGGTAAAGAAGGGAATGCAGAGAAAGAGAAGTTAATGTTAATTCTGTGAAAGTGTGAGTGGTGCTATTGAATATTACAAAGGTAAAATTATTCAGCTTCATACCACCTCCATGAAGTCAAGAAGGTGAGCTATGCCTTTAAATAACTAACGGTACAAAAGGAATCATTTTTATGAGCTCTGGAAGATTCACAGCTTTTTAAACACACCCATCTCTGGCTGTCCCTCCCAGGCCCATCACTATGATATGCCTGCCTCGCCATCACCGTCTTTAGCCACAGTGAATTATCAGGGACTTAATAGTTATGTGGGATTTAACAACTCTTCTCTGCATCTTGGACCATCAACTCCTCCTGGACTCTCATTAATCCTGGGAGCAATGGCTTAGACCATGATCATTATTGCTTTAACAAATACTGCCAGGATACAATGAAAGTGACTTCCCATTTATCTTCCAGGGAAATTCATTCTGCAGGAGTGACACTGTCTGCTTAAGAGGCACAAGCTATTGTCTCAAAGTTTTTTTTTTAAAGGTATTGTTGCTCTCTCTACTTATTTTCCAGGGTGGGGCAAAAGTAGGCCTACAGTTGTAAGTATGCAAAACACAGAGTTTATTCTCTCTCATATTATTATTTACTAGAGGGCCATCACACAAAGAGATTCGTGCAATAGGCCTTCCTTCCCTTGGCTTCGAGCACCGGTTTTCTTCTGGCACCCAGGACCCAGGCCTTCACTCCGGCCAGAGTTTGTCATCTTCGTCTTTGCTGCAGACTCCGGCCGTTAATTTCATTTCCTCTTCACTGCTTCGCTGCAGACTCTGGCCGGAGTCTGCCATCTTCGTCTTCACTGCAGACTCTGGAGTCTGCAGTCTTGTCTTCGCTGCGGCACTGCACTCCTGTAGATCCCTTCGCCCCCCCGCCCTCCCTCTCATAGCAGGCGTCCTGTCCCACCTGGCCACTCCTCACCTGGAGCAGCTGGGCGGCCGCCATCTTTGGCCTCCTAATTTGCATACTCACTCTGATTGGCTGTGGGCGTTGCAGAGGTACGGTCAATTTACATGGTTGTCTATTATTAGGTAAGTGAGCTAGAGGCCCGATGCATGAAATTGGTGCAAGAGTAGCCTTCCTTCCCCCAGCTGCCGGCACTGGCTTCCCTCCGGCACCCAGGACCCAGGCTTCCCTCCAGAGGGAGGCCCCACCCACCCCCACTGCAGCCCACTGGTCGGTGGCCTGGGCCTCCCTCTTTGGGGCTATCATGGAGCCCCCCGATTGATCGCCCTGCCAGCTGGTGGCCTGGGCTTCCCTCAGCAGGGCCTCCCTCTGCAGGGTGATGGGTGGGCCCCCAACCAATTGCATCGTACCTACATTGGCTGGCCTGGTGCCAGTGGGTGTCATAGCGTGGTCCCAGATGGTCGTCCATATGGTCATTCTGCTCTTCAGCTGTTCGGTCAATTTGCATATTATGCTTTTATTATATAGGATTATTGTATGAAGTTCCATACAAACAACTGTAAACCTAATTTTGTTCCACCCATGTGGGAAAACAAAGGATAATGAAATGTTTGTTTGTTTTCTCCTGGCTCCTTAACTGATCTTCCTCATATTTCTCCCCACCTCTGCATCTTAGCATATTGGATGTCAAACACCCAAAGAATTTCTCTCAGTTATCTTCGAGTTGCACTTTTTTTAAATTTTATTTTCTTCAGTTAATGCCCCTTTCCACCAAATGTATTTCTGACTTCTCTGCTCAAATTATAAGAATATACACTTTTCTCCTAGAGGTCTTTCTAGTTTTCCAAGACCCCACTGACTGGTAGAATTAGGTAAACTATTCGTCCAACATCTTAAAGTTTACCCAGGAAAGCTGCTGTACAAGAAACACCATTTTGAAACTTTTCTCCATGACATTAATTGCTAAGTCCAAAGTGGAATGACTGGTGTTTTAAAAACATGTCTCTGCTTCCCAAGTGCTGCAATACAATCCTCCTGTTTTCAGAGAAGTGCGGCAAAGGTTACTTATCTGAAACACACTGTGGCCATAATAGAGAGCATTTCTCCTCATCTGAATTTTCTAAGAAAAAACTTTTTAAATAAATTTGAAATGAGCCAGCAACTGTCTGTGAAGAGAGACGTCTCAAGCAACATTTCAGTAATATGAATGCATTTTAAAATGACTACATGCAGGTCTACACGTTTACTAGTATTTATTTTAACTGAAAAAAAAATGAGGGTAGAGAGGATGGACACAGTCATGCTTATCAAATCGCAGGCAACAAAGCTAGGAGACCCCAATTTAAAAACTGAAATGGATAGCATTGAGTCATTTGCAGAAGTTTTGGTCTTCTTACTCTTGCTAAATCTGGCTGGAATGGATTAGTCAGCTATTTGATAGTCACTTCCCTTTCTGCCACTGAGACAGCAGAGGTGGGGCCTGGCGGCTGCTCCGCATGGTGAGGCCTGGAGGTTCTGTGGCTCTACGCAGCGTGGAGGGGGCCAGTCCTGGCGTCTCCTCCGCCTCGCGTGGAGGAGGCGGGTCCCAGTGGAAGAGGCAGGTTGCAGTAGGGGAGGGCAGTTGTGGGCGATTAGGCCTGCAGGGGAGGGCAGTTAGGGGTGACCAGGCCTGCAGGGGAGGGCAGTTGAGTGCGACCAGGACAGCAAGGGAGGGCAGGTAGGGGCGACCAGGTCAGCAGAGGAGGGCAGTTGGGGGCGACCAGGTCAGCAGGGGAGGGCAGTTGGGGGTGATCAGGCTGATGGAGGAGGGAAGTTAGGAGTGACCAGGCCAGCAAGGGATGGCAGTTGGGAACCATCAGGCCAGCAGGGGAGGGCATTTGGGCCAGCAGAGGAGGGCAGTTGGGGCAATTGGGTCAGTAGGGGAGGGCAGTTGGGTGTGGTCAGGCCGGCAGGGGAGGGCAGTTGGAGGTGATCAGTCCAGCAGGGGAGCAGTTAGGCGTCAATCAGGCTGTCACGGAAGTGGTTAGGGGGCGATCAGGCTTGCAGGCAGAAGTGGTTAGGGGCAATCAGGCAGGCAGGCAGGCAGATGAGCGGTTAGGAGCCAACAGTCCCAGATTGTGAGAGGGATTGGGTCTAAACCATCAGTCAGACATCCCCCGAAGGGTCCCAGATTGGAGAGGGTGCAGGCCGGGCTGATGGACACCCCCCGCCCCCGTGCACAAATTTCATGCACCTGGCCTCTAGTTTGTATAATAAATAGATTATCTCTTTCTTGGCACCTGGATGTTATTTAAGTACTTTTTTATATTTAAAGTTTCTCTGTTGTCATTTTTTTGGTCAAAGTTTTTAAGTATTATTTTTCATGATTAAAAAAATCATATTTGGCCTTACCTGGTTTGGCTCAGTGGATAAAACGTCAGCCTGCTGACTGAAGTGTCCTGGGTTCGATTCTGGTTAAGAGAACATGTTTGGGTTGCAGGCTCGATCCCTAGTAGGTGTGCAGGAGGCAGCCGATTAGTGATTCTCTCTTATCATTGATGTTTTTATCTCTCTCTCCCTCTCCCTTCCTCTCTGAAATCAATAAAAATATATTTAAAAAATCATATTTGCACTTTAACTTATATATATTTTGTTGTTCAAGGAACAACAAAGTGTATACTAGTACAAATAAAAATTTAGGTTATGGATGGAAATAGTGGTCTATTGTTTTTTATCTGATATATCTTATCCCTTATTAATTTTCTTGTTAATTACTAATATTGTTTATTTTTGCCTTTTTTATCTTTGTTATTTTACTTGTTCAAATTAGAAGTTTATTTTAATAACTAGAGGCCCAGTGCATGAAATTGGTGCACTGGGGTGGGGTGTCCCTCAGCCCAGCCTGCACCCTCTCCAATCTGGGACCCCTTGGGGGATGTCCAACTGCCAGTTTAGGCGTGATCCCTGGGATTGGGCCTAACCGGCAGTCAGACATCCCCCTCACAATCCAGGACTGCTGGCTCCTTACCACTCACCTGCCTGCCTGCCTGATTGCCCCTAACCACTTCTGCCTACCAACCTGATAGCCCCCTAACCACTCCCCTGCTGGCCTGATTGATGCCTAACCACTCCCCCGCCGTCATGGTTAACACCTCACTGCTTCTCTGCCAGCCAGCCCGATCACCCCCAACTGCCCTCCCCTGCTGACCTGATCACCCAAAACTGCCCTACCCTGCAGGCCTGGTCACCCCCAACTGCCCTCCCCTGCAGGCCTGGTAGCCCCCAACTGCCCTCCTCTGCCAGCCATCTTGTGACAATATGGGGTGGCCATCTTATGATGACATGGGGGCAGCCATCTTGTAATGGCCATCTTGTGATGATGTGGGGGCGGCCATCTTGTGACAACATGGGGGCGGCCATCTTGTGACAATGTGGGGGCAGCCATCTTGTGACACAAGGGTGTAAGGGTCAATTTGCATATTACCTCTTTATTATATAAGATTTTTCCAAAGAAACACCTTTTCCTATTTTGTTGAGCCTCTTTATTGCTGCTTTGTGTTTTTTTTTCTGTTTAATAATAAACATTGTATAAGTGTAACTAATTGATTAATTTCTGATCTTATAATTTGTTATTTCCTTCCACTTTTCTTGGTTCATTCTTTTCCTAATCAGGCTTTTGAGTTGAAATGTAATTCGCTTATTTTCAATCATTATAATTTTAAATGAATACTACCATAGTTAAAAGCTGCTTTCTAGCCATTCTGTAGTTTCCATCATAATTCCCCTTTTAAACTACAAATTATTTAGTAATCATTAAAGCAATCTAAGCTTGTTTTTATGGTCTTGTTCCTCATAATTTTTAATTTAATGGTATTGTGGTCAATGAATATGACCTTTATGATATTGTTTGAAACTGGTTGAGCCTTGTTTTAACTTCATTCATATATGGTATATTAAGAAAAGTTTTATATATATCTGAAAATTTCACATAATTATTTATTTTTCTGAGCAGAGTTGTCCAAATGTCCATTAGACAAATATTTTTATTTTGATGTTCAAATTTTTCATATTGGTAAAGATTTAGTGTCATTTGAACGTGTCAGTCCCTGACAGATGTGTTTTAAAATTTCCACTATAATTACATATTAGTCATTTGTTCTGAAAATTCTGTCAGTTTTAGCATGACATATTTCTCCATCAAACAACCCCCCCTCATTTTATTAATTTAAAAAATAGTTTTTAAAATAAAGGTTAAATTTATTTATAATCCACAGCTAATTAAACTTACTGATATTTAAAAGTCATTTCTGTGCTCATCATTGTGAGACTTACCTCTAAGTATACGTGCTTCTTGCTGAAGTGGATACCTTAATACTTTTTATGAGTCTCTATAGGTAATAAACTCAGTCTTTTTATAACTGAAATAGTCTTTTAGGGAAACTCCTGGAGAGAGCTATCCATATCATTCCATTTACTTTTTCTCCCCACTCAGGCCTTTGTTACTTTCATTTCACTGGATCTGATCTTAAGCCATGACCTCTAATACCAACTCTAAAAGGTCACATCTCAGTGTTCATCTTCTTCGACCTATAAGCAACATTTGGCATACGTTACCACACCTTCCTCTTTGAAACATATTCCACATTTCCTGTTTGTGCTTCTCTTTCTGGGTTCTCCATGGACCTCATTGGCCCGTTACATAGGCTCCCCCACTGGTTTCTTCCACCTTTCTTACTTGTAACCTCTACTTTCCCCAGGGATCAGTTTTTAAATGTTTCTTTTTATCTCTATTCATACTTAGCATGTGGCTTTAATTCATATCTAGATGCGGACATGTATCGCCTGTACCAACCTTTTCCTCTGGATTCCAAGTTCCTATATTCCAATACCTATATGATATCCTCATTTGAATGTTGGATTAGGTATTTTATTTACAAAAATGGCATTTTGGGTTTTATTCACAAACCTTCATCTGCTGAGTTTTCTCCATCACATAAATGCTCATCCCATTTTGCCAGTTTCTTTAGCCAACTACTTTAGAGTACTTCTTCCTTTCCCCCGTCTTCCTCCTTTCCTTCCCTACTTCTTCCTCCTCCTCCTCCTCTTCTCTCCTCCCTCCTCCTCCTTCCCCTTTTTCTTTTAGGGTAATTCTCGAGTTCCCCATCAGGGATTCATTGCTTCAGACACTTTTATGGATAACTTTTCGAATCCTTTGGGAATCTGATCAAATGTCATAGCCTCAGAAAAGGTTTCTTTTATGTCCCTTCATAAATAACATCTTTATATCACCACTCTGTATCCCTCATCCTTCCTTTTTTCTTTATAGCACTTATCACTTCACAACATATTATCTATTTATTGTTGCTCTGTCTGTCTTCATTAGAACAGGGGCTTCAGAAAATGGGCTTTGTCTCCTCTGTTTCCTGATATATATTAAAGCCCAGAATAGGAGTTGGAATGGAGTAAATATAAAGGCAGTTATTTGCTGGGTGAATAACTTATGCCTTTGCTTTATAATCCTTTATAATTCTGTAATTCTAGACTTACAGTTATTTTTCCTCAGCACTGCTAAAGTGTCATTCCATTATCTACTGGCATCTATGGTTGCAAAAGGGAATTTTACTTGTTGTTATACTGATTGTCATTTCTTTTTATTAAGAGAAATGCATTTTTCAAGGTTTTTAAATTGTCATTTAACTCTTGATATTCTACAGTATAACTTGGAGTGGCTTTTTAGAGTTTGAAATATATATATATATATATATATATATATATATATATATATATATATATATATATATTAGAGGCCCAGTGAACGAAATTTGTGCACGGGGTGGGGGTTGGGGGGAGGAGGAGTGTGTGTCCCTCAGTCCAGCCTGCACCCTCTCCAATCTGGGATCCCTCTCACAATCTCACAATCCAGGACTGCTGGCTCCCAACCACTCGCCTGCCAGCCTGATCACCCCCTAACCACTCCCCTGCCAGCCTGATCAATGCCTAACTGCTCCCCTGCTGGCACGATTGCCCCTAACTGCCCACCCCTGCCAGCCTGGTCACCCCTAACTGCCATCCCCTGCAGGCCTGGTCACCCCCAACTGCCCTCTCCTGCTGGGCCGGTAACCTCTAACTGCCCTCCATTGCCAGCCTGGTCACCCCTAACTGCCCTCCCTTGCCAGCCTGGTTGCCACAAACTGCCCTCCCCTGCAGGCCTGGACCCCCCAACTGCCCTCCCCTGCAGGCTTGGTTCCCCCCAATTGTCCTTCCCTGTAGGCCTGATCACCCCCAACTTCCCTCCCTTGCAGGCCTGTTCCCTCCCAACTGCCCTCCCCTGCTGGCCTCATTGCCCACAACTGCCCTCCCCTGCCGGCCATCTTGTGGTGGCCATCTTGTGTCCACATGGAGGTGGCCATCTTTGGCCACATGGGGGTGGCCATCTTGTGTGTTGGAGTGACAGTCAATTTGCATATTGCTCTTTTATTATATATACTATATAATATATCTAGTATAAGGTCATTTATCTATCTTCAAAACCCTGGGTTTATATTGATATATCTAATTCCAGTCCAACACCATAGGATTCATTCTTGTTTATGCTCTTTCCCTATTTCTAATCACCTTCCCTGAGAGTGAGAAATCCTGCACCATCTTATCCTCAATATGCTAATCCCTTTGCGTATATTCAGTCTTCTATCACCACTAATAGCTATTGTTGCTGAGTTTGTTGTCCTTTTAATTGGCATTCCTCTGTAGGTAGTATTTTTAAAATAAATTTTATTTTTTAGAAAAAAATTAGATTTAAAGAAAAATTAAAAATGTAGTACAGAGAGTTCCCATACACCCTACATTTGCATTCCCTATTTATTAACATCTTATATGAGTTTGGTACAATTTTTACAATTAATGAATCAATATCTACACTATTACTCACTACAGCCCATAGTTTATTCAGCTTTCTATAGTTTTTATCTAATGTCTGTTTTCTGTTCCAAGATTTCATCCAGAATACAACATTACATTTACTCATTGTATTTCCTTAGGCTCCTCTTGACTATGGCCATTTCTCAGACTGCCTTGTTTTTGATGACCTTGACAGTTTTGAGGAATATTGATCAGATATTTTGTAGGATGACCTACTACTGGAAAATATCTGTTGTTTTCTCATGATAGAACTGGAGATATGAGTTTTGGGAGGAAAACCCCAGAACTAAAGTGCCATTTCATCACATCATATCAATGTTATATACTATCTATATGATTTATGACTGTTGATATTGACTTTGATCACCTGGCTAAGGTAGTGTTTGTCAGGTATCTGCACCACAAAGTTTATTTTTTATTTTCTTCTTTATAATACCTACTCTTTGGAAGGAACCCACTCTGTGTAGCCCACATCTCAAGAGTAGGGAGTTAAATGCTCTACTTCCTTGAAAGTGAAGTATCTACAAAAATCCCTGCTATGTGTTCAACTCTATTTTCAAAACACAGAGATTTTAGGGCTACATCTAGTAACATCTCTGAAAAATATATTTTGATAAATGTTGGAAAAGAGTATGAGGACAGTGTCTTAGTCATCTCTGTATCCCTAGCCCCTAGCATAGTCCCAAGTTTATAGATTATGTGAATACATTAAGATTAAATCTCACCTCTAGTAAAAACTGAAATAGGAAGCAGGTATAGTTGGATTTCATTTACCTAAAAACTGCCTGTAGATTCTGTTTATTTTTTTTTATAAGTTATGACCATTTGACAAGAGTCCATGAGAAAGTCCTCTTGTCAATACCATGGATTTGTCAATAATGAAAAAACTCTTGTTTGCAGCCCGTCCTGGGAACAACAAAGCAGACGATACCTATTATCCATGTGTCATTTCCTAGTTGAGGACATAAGAACAGATCAAGGCAAAAACCAGTACGACTTCAAATTAGTGGCACAGATCGATGCCCATATTTCTCTGTGTCATGTTTCATTATATAGAACTATTTATGTCATCATAACCTAAGGCATCTTAATGCAACTTGACATCCAGGTTACATTGCATTAAAAAAATAAGAAGCTATTGTATTTTGTTAATGGGGTGGAAAAGATTTCAGGTCTCCCTTTTATTTTGCATAGTATATAGGTTTATGACATGCTGTGTATACGGGGGTTCTGTATTAAAGGTTGAAAGGTCACAAGCCTTCAATTTAAGTCTATCAAAATATTCCTTTAGTTTGGACTCTCACATCTATTTCATGTCAATAATAGAGGTTAAAAGTTTAATTTTTGGGTGATTAAATTATTCTTTGTCATAATGTTTAGAGGTGACCACTTAAATTAAGGCAGCTCTTCTCCAATATTCCAAATCACAATATCACTTATATTTCAGGATTCTACTTAAATGCTATGCCTTCCATTAAGCATCCCTTCTTACCATTTTTTTCTTCCTTTCTATCAGAACTTTCATAAGTCATATCTACTGATAAGACATATTTTTATATCCTAATAATATTATGGATGTTTGAGTATATATCTTAGCCTTATTAAATATCCTAAATGTCTTCAGATTAGGAACCATTTCTATTACTATAGTTTAGAGACTATCTAACTTTCAGTGTCCATAAAAACAATTTAGAGACTGTTCAGAAATTTAGATCCTTCTCATAATGCCAGAGACTTTAATACAGTGGTTCTGAAGTGAGACTCAGTAATGTGAACTTGTAATAAAAAGCTGGAGGAGAGTAAATACAAAGAATAACAACCAAAGGCACATCATAGTCAAAACCAGAGACAAAGACACAAAGAGAACATATTGAAAGCTACTAGGAAAAAACATATTATATGCAGTAGAACAATAATATGAAAGACTAAAGGCCTGGTGCATGAGATCATGCACTCGGGGGGAGATGGGGATCCCTCATCCCAGCCTGCGTCCTCTCTCGCAGTCTGGAAGCCCTCGGGGGATGTCCCACTGACAACTTGGACAGCTCCTGCATTGAGTGTCTGCCCCCTGGTGGTCAGTGTGTGTCACAGCGACCAGTCATTCTGCTGTTTGGTCAATTTGCATATTAGCCTTTTATTATGTAGAATAAGATAGTTGATTTTTTGTCAAACACAATGAAGGCCAGAAGACAATGGAATGCCCATCTTTAAAATACGAAAAGGAAAAAAAAAACCTACTAAACAAGAATCTATATACAGTTTAACATTTAAAAAAATTTTTAAATGAAATAGACATTTACAGATGAATGAAAACTGAATGCATTTGTTGTTGGAAGACCTGTGCTATAAGAAATATTAAAGAAAATTTATCAAACTGAAGGAAAATTATATCAAGTGGAAATTTGGTTCTACAAGAAAGAATGAAAAGCACTAGAAGTGGTAAATATACAACTTAATATAAAAGACTAATCTTGAAATGTTCTTTTAATTTCTCTCAAGGGTAAATGAATTCTTTAAAGCAAAAGTGGCATCATTGTAAGGTTGAATTAAAATGTATATAGAATTAAAATATATGACAATAACACTATACAAGTTGGTGGGGTAATAATAGTGAACTGATTTGATGTTCTTATATTTGTGAAACTGGAAATGTGAAGTGTGAAATGTGAGCTGGTAAAAATATTAATTCTAAGGATATTCTGATAAGTTAAGGATATATATTGTAATTTCTAGAGTAATGAGAAAAAGTAACAATAAGAAACAGTGTAGCTAAAAACCCAATAGAGGAAATAAAATAGAATACAAAAGCTATTTAGTTAATCCAAAAAATAACAGAGAAATAAAAACCAAAACAAAAGTTAATTTAAGATGTAGAGAATATACTAGTAAACAATATTTTCAACCATGTTGACTTAATTGGTATTAACAGAGCACCACACCCAACAACTATAGAATACACATTATTTTTAATTGCACATAGAACATTCAACAAACTAGGTCTCCCTATCTATTAAGCCATAAAACACATCTCATAAATTTAAAGAAATTTAAATCTTACAGAGTAGTCTTCTGACCACAATTAAATTGAAAATCATCTACACTAATAAAAGAGAACTATGCAAATTGACCATCACTTCACAACACCCACCAATCAGGTGTGAGTATGCAAATTAACCCAACAAAGATGGTGGCGGCCCTGCCCCTCGGCCGCTCAGGGCCTCTAGGCAGCATGCATGCAGGCATGGAGCGGCTGGGTGGGGTGGGACGCCTGCTATGATGGGGAGGGCGGGGGGCAGAGGGAGCTACAGGAGTGGTGCTCTGGCTGGAGCAAAGACTGAAGGCTCCGGCCTGAGTGAAGGCCTGGGTCCCGGGTGCGGGAGGAAAACTGGTGCCGGCAGCCAGGGGAAGGAAGGCCTATTGCATGAATCTTTGTGCAACGGGCCTCTAAAATAAAATATACAGAAAAATTCCCAAATATTTGGAAATTGAAGAACACATTTCATCAAAATATACAGAAAAATTCCCAAATATTTAGAAATTGAAGAACACATTTCATCAAAACTGGATTAAGTAAACTTGTTTCTTCATTGATTCTCATTCATGCCATAATACTTCCAGGTTTTGCTTTTGCTAATGTGATTTTCTCTCACCAGAAAAGCCTCTCCTAGCCTCTCTGTCTGCCTTATATCCTCTCCTTTGGAAGCCCAATGACACAAGACCTTTTCCAGCTGGGCTTGTTGCTAATATCTAACTAGTAATGATTTTCTCTTCTTTCAATCCTGTAGTTCTCATTGACTAATCTATTCAGTATGGCACTTCCTTACATATCAAATGTATGGTTACCTCTTTCCCATATGGGTCTTTTCTCTCCAATAATATTGTAAACATTGTAAACAAACTTATTGGAAACATTTCTACTTCTCAGTCCCTTATAGCCTGTCTTCCCCTCCAACCATGTGAAGTAAAATTAAAATGCTCAATAATGTGTTTTTAAATTAAGGACATAAGACTTGGGGGTTCCATGTGAGTGAGAATTTCACTCCTGGCACCCACAAACTATATAATTTTAGGAGATGTATTTCTCTTTATCTATAAAGATGGGAATAGTAATTTTTTTCTCCATAAAGTAATTGCAAGGATTAAGTGGTATAAAGTGCTTTAGCCACTTAGCACATTGGTGCTTTATAAGCATTTAGCAAATGGTTGTTGACAAGATTGTTGTTGGTGATGTGCCATTATTGTGTAGTTGTGACATTATTATTTTTATTGTTAAAGACCATACAATATTAGACTCTATGGGAGTTAGGGATTATACAGTCCAACCCATTTATTCCTGGAATTAGAAAACCAAGGCCAGAGAGGAGCAGCCTGATGATTATTTTGTCTTAAAAGAATAGTTTTCAAGTTTCAAAGTTTATGTTCTGATTTACATTATGGTGCAATTTTAAAACCGTATTTGCTTTTTACAGAGAATATTTTCCCAGTTAGAGGAGTAAAATACTCCTTTTCATTTACATGGAAAAGAACCCTTATAATTTCCTAGTGGTTCCACCCTCTATCTGGGTATGAACTGCTTTTGTTAAAATATATACCTGAAAAAGTTACAGGAGGCAAACCTCTCCCCATCATGGTCTGCCTACATGTACATTATACATCCATAAATTCTCACATGTCCAAGTCAACCCCATTGAGGGAATAAACAATTATTTGTTCACCTACTACTGTGATCACAACACTCAAAATAAAGTACCTCTGACCTATTTTGGTCATGTGCTCTTAGTCAGTTGTTTAATTCTTGACCGTCAGTTAAACATCTGATCCTGAAAATGCCCAGCCTCCCAATTTGGAGGCCACTACAACTCATGAAGTAGCCCATTTGTCCTCCATCATTGAGTGTGGTGCAAAACGCCATGCCGAGAGAAAGTCTATATGGGAACTGACAAGAGGGTGAGAGAGAGATCAGTGAGATGGCATCTTGGATATGAAAAATAGATGTTTTAAATACTGAGGCCTTAAGAAGGAATTAATGAATTAGGGCTTGTGAAGGTGGGCCTCCGAGAAAGGACTCCCAGTGTGTGTACAGCATGCACAGACCAGTCAGTTGTCTTTGCTACACACTCATTCTATCTTCCTCTGGAACTTGGGTAGATTTTAAAAGTCCATAGACTTCTGGATGGTGCTGCAGCCACCACCCTCCCCTCCCCCATTTTTCACCCCTTGCCTTGAGGCTCCATGGTTGTCTGCTGTTAAGTGCCCTAAGAGCTGTGATTACTGTGATTTCCTTTAACCAGCTCTACACATTATTTGCCTTTCAGTTTTTTATGTCAGTCCTAATGTGTTGGGCCAAACATGTTGGAACTTGTTAAGATTCTCCAAATAGCTTCTTTGTGTTGGAGAAATCACACCAGTGACAGGCCCTCCTCTCCTCTCCCAGAGCTTTTATGCAAGTGCTATGCCCCCTACTGTCCCCATCACTCTGCCTCACAGAGGAATTGACATTTCCATCCAGAGCTCAGATACCAACAACACTTACTATTTTTTTTTAGTTTGTTTCTCTCTCTCTCTCTATTTCCCCTTTATCCCATTTAAATGCTGAACATAATAAAGTTGCCAAAGCTCTCCCTCCATTGGAGTGAAAACCATTCATTTGTCGTCTCAATTTAAGATTCCTGACTCCAACTAGAAGGATATTCTCTGTGGACGTAATGGGACATTTAGCAGTTCATTCATTTTCTTCACATGCTACTTATTTAGGCGCTCAGCGGTTGGCAGCTTTGATGTGGAGTAGTGAAATTATAAAGACATTACATATCATAAAAATATAAATGAAAGAAAACACCGACCCTCTTTTATATCAGGCTAAATTGACTGCTGTCATATTAAGGGTATTTTGTTTTATAAATTATACCTGTTTCAAGGTATTCCCTTGAGTGAGTCACTACATTGTCTTTTATTTCCTTTTCCTTTTCCTTTTTTTGGTAACAAAATAGGCTCTCCCTTTCCAATACATCGATATAAAGAACTATAAAGGGCTCAAATATAGGAATTCATGTGCCTAATACCGAAATTTACCTGGAATTTTCAATATTGGGCCAGCAAGGCAGTCAAAGCATGCATAATTTTTCAATGCTAACCTACATTATTATATTGGACATAACAAAAGGACTTTGGAATAAAAACCAGGTTCATGAATTACATTCTTCAACATTCACTTTTTGAAAAAGTTCCACAAGTATGACCACTTCTCTTTGTATGTTTGGGCAGCTGTGACAAAATTCCACAGACTGGGTAGCTGATAAAAAGCAGACATTTATTTATCACAGTTCCAGAGATTGGAAGTTCAAAATAAGGGCATCAGCATGGTTGGGTGAGGTCCTTCTTCCAGGTGGCATACTTTCCCTGTATACTCACAGGGCAGCTCTATGGGCTTTCTTTTATAGGTGCTGCCAGTGAAAGTGGGGCTCTTTCATAGGGTCGTGAGACAAGCATTTCAGGAGAAACATACATGGGAGAATGTGGTATGGTAGTGAGGTTTTTTGGGATGGAAATCGAAGGTTGCTCTGGGTGCTGAATGTCTCATCTTCATCTGCCCTGCCATGGAAAAAGTTCAGCCTTATCTCCATCAAGGCCAAAACAAAGACCATTGTCCAAAGATTCTGTGCCATTGGTCCTGCATCAGCAATTGCAGCCCCTGTGCAGGTAGCTTAGTGCTGTTCCCGGCTGCCACCCATTGCTGTGCTGCTGGGCTGCTTTTGGAGTCCTTGCAGCTGCGAGGGCCACATGGTTACTAATGAGAGAGAACCACTGAGCGAATGGTGTGTGTGTGTGTGTGTGTGTGTGTGTGTGTGTGTGAGGGGGGGGGGGTGGGGGAGAAGGCTTTTTGTTAGCTGGGATTATATTATTTGGGGCTTGGGAAAGACTAGGTACTTTCTCAAACTAACCAATCAACTTCCCAAGCTTTCTCAGGCTTCTGATGGGTTCACCCCCTTAACCAATCTATTCTTTTCCTAGGTTAGATAGACAGGCCTCAGTCCCTTCTCCCAGCGACCTGTAGAGAACTGATGGGTGGTTCCCTGGGGAGTGTGTAAAACTGTAACTTCTTATGGAAGCAAGCAGGCTCATGCTCTCCAGCTGATTATGCTTAATAATGTCTGATTTCCTTTATTAATATTTAGTTACCTATGCTAATATAAGGACCTGAATGCCATTCATAAGCTCCACCCTTATTACCTAATCACCTCAAAAAGGCCACCATCATATAATACCATCACCTTGGGGGGTAGGTTTTCAATATATGAATTTTGGAGGGACACAAACACTCATGCCATAGCAGTACCTCTTCAATATTTGCTCTATGAAGCTACAGTTGTCCTAAATACAGTAACTCCTTCACTGATTCATTATGTCTCTCCATAAATACATCCTGTTCCCAGGTTTCCTCCCTGTGGATTTGGTCATGGCCAGAAAGGAGGAGATAGCCTCTCTAAGATGGAAGACAGAGATACCTGGAGCAGGAATGTCACTGAGGCCATCCTGTGGGGTTAGCTTGTATGCGAGAGCTGGTGAGGGACCTTGTTTGGTTACTGCTATAAAGGTATGAGATTGAGTAGCCCCCAAACCAGCCATGCTGGAGGAGAAGCTAGAGGAGGACTCTGAGGTCATAGAAATCAAAGTAAAGAAGAGAACAATAAAGGTAAAAGATTCAGCTGAGAGATGTCAGATCAGAAGGAACAATGGAATAGGAATAAGATCAGAGCCAGCAAGAGGTAAAACCAAAGATGTGATTTGTGAATGGTCTGCATAAAATTATGAGTTAGATTTGCCTCATTACCTACTATTTTTAAATATTAGAAACTCTCCTTCTAATGATTGACCATTTTTGTCTAGACTTGACTGTTTTCATTAGCCAAGAATATATATTTAGGAGTAAATACTTCCTGGGGTCTCATGATTTGAACTAAAACTAGTTCAATCTATTTTTAACTATTTTGTTCAATCTTCCAGAAAGGCTTATTCTTCCTAGTATTATAATATTCAATAACAGATACATGTTCCCCCTCCATTCCTCATTCCCTCCCTTTTGAATGGAGCACTATGTTCCATCTTCACATGAGAGTCTAAGTCTGAAATTAAGCTGAAATTCTCTTAGTGTTCTTCAGCCTGCCCCTTGGGGTTTAGGGATGGAATATCATGGGCAGTTTGTCCTGGTTAGTGACAGACTCTCCATGAGGAGCCTGGCTCCTGACTCCCAGCTTGAACTCTTTCCCTTGTGCCATACAGCAGCCTCTTGCTTAGAGTTAGGAACCACATTGTCTTAGACACCCTTGTCCCTATCAGGTTGCTCCCTCCTGCCTTGTTAGAGCTTATCTAGTAACTGTGGCAATGATTTGCAAATTATAGTGTAATAAATTCTTAATCCAGTTTTATTTTAACATCTTCATTAATTATGTGGAAGAGGGAGACAATGGCCCGCTAATTAAATTTTCAGATATTGCTAAGTTGGAAGGAGTTGCAAACCCAGCTGAGAGCCAACATGCAACATAAATGAATCTGGAGAAGTTTTGGGAAAGTGCAGCTAGAAAGCCAGGATGAGCTTAAAACTAGAAACAAAGAAATCAAGGCCATCTAGAAAAAAAAAGAGTAGATCCATAAACCCACAAGTTGGCAGCAGCCTGGGGAACCAGGCAAATCATGGTTGGTAGTTAGATGGGCACGGTGACAGGTTTCCATTTTCTTCTCCCAGAAAGGAGCCATGCCTTAACCTCTGGTAGCTGTGTCTGATGGCTTCAGGCATGTAATTTTGGTCACAATGATGTGTGTAAGCCTTGGGAGGGAGAATGCCAACAACTCAGGGGTATGCAAAGCTTTGTTTCTTGCATTCCTCACAGTGCCTTGCACCTGGCTGGGCACAAGGCAGATGGTAAAGACTGAATTAATTAAGGTATGTGAAACTGGTTTAGAAAAAAATAAAAAGTACTATGGGAAGCGAAAGATTATTGTTATTTTTTTACAGTAATGATAATTATTATCAATCTTTGTTAATTTAAATTTAATTGAAGTTGATTAGGGAGAAAATGGCATATGTGGGCAAAGATAGCAGAGGAGAAACAACAGCTGAAATGATTAACATGGGTTTCTCCTCCTAAAAGTACTTGCTTCAGTTCTAGGGAAATGACTTGGGTTTCTAGGATGCTGAGGCCCTATAGTGACCGATCTGTGTCCCAAGAGTGAAGCAACTTTGGCCATTTCATTAACTCTTTCAGGACAGGTAATATGGAGAGTCAGGAAGAATAGCTGCTGAGGCCAGGATAGTACAGTTGAGCACTACAACTATCATTGCTATTGCACGAAGGAAACATTTTTTTTTTTTTAGGAAACATATTTTTCCTAGAACTATCAATTGACCCCCTCAACCTAGCCATAATCTTTTCCCAGCGTCAGTCACATTGACCTTAATCAACTACCCATTGTGGGCACATCACCTTTCTACAGCATAACAGTGTGACTCAAGCCTATACTTGCTTATTCCTGGTTTCAATCCCTAAAAAACACTGCAGATGCTACTGTGAACCCTGAGTATCCTTTCAACTATGTCCCATTGGTTACAAAGGATGCTAAATGAAGGGTCCAGAGAGATGAATGACCAGTGCATACTATCCCCAGATCTGGATGAAACCCCAACACAGTATTTGTTCTAAAAAGGAAGAGGTAATTTGATGAGATGTGAAAAATATATTAAGATTTTTCTTTTCCTACAGTAGAATTTTATCTATTTCCTTCCCTATACTAGACTCTTTACTCTCTGAGGCCATGCATATTGCTTCTCTTTTCCTTGTATCTTCCACAATGTCTAAGAAGGTGTAAACACATAGAGGACACTCAGAAACTGATGGGTTATATTAGGAGAAATACTGTTTCTCTTCAAGAAACTACTTTCTTCCATTTAGAAAAAAAGGGTATAAATGGGCCTTTTTTTTATTTTACAATTCTCTAAAAGAAAAGGAAGGGGTGAATAGATATGGCATATTTTTTTTAGTTCAGTAAAAGACAGGTAGATTGCACATCAAAAAGTATCAGAAGGCTCTGCTAAGGAAGTGTTAGCTTTTGTCATCTCCTGACTTCTACTTGGTAAGTCCAGGAAAAGAAGAAATTAAAATAGCCAACCTGTAGGTTTAGGATTATATGGAAAGAGGCTAATTGGTTTTTCACCTTATTTTCCCTGTCATTCCTTCAAGGATTAGGTTAAGCCTCTGTATATGTTTCATCAGGGAGTCATTGGGATTACACCTTGCCTTTCTGTCTGTCATGCTGACAGCACCTGCAATGTGGACTCGATTTTGATAAGCCCTACCACTCGTCATGTAACATCTTTTAGTCAAAACAGGTATATAATTTATGGTGCCCAAAGCAGTTGTTAGTGTAAAGGAATTAACTGGGAGGGAGGCGTATGCACTAAGACAGTCACTGCATTGCTAAGCGGCTATTCCTGCCTGCTTTGTGGAGATTGGTTTTTTCACTTTGAAGTTCTTAAGTAAGGGATAGACACATTTGACATTCAAATGTGGTATCTTTTCCTGCTTAGAAAAGAAAAACTTAGAAAAGACCCCACCTCCCCCAGCATTCAGTGTTCTGGGTATTGAAAGATACCCAGGTGGAAGAAATGGTGGAGAGGACTAGGGTTTGGCAGTGAGCCAGGGGAGTCACCCTCAGGAGATGACTGTTGAGTGAGTGACAGCATGAGGGTGAGTTGTGAGGGTGTTGGCAGATTTGTGTCATCAGGTGAAGTGAGGCACAGCAGGAGTCCAGGCTGGCAAGGGCTGTCAGAAAAACTGCTGCCACACTTTCTATAGAAATTATAGGCTGATGGAGTTAGAAGCCTGAGTCAATCTCTGGAAGACATTGGGGTAGCCATCTGTGGGGCTTGCTGTTTTCAAAAAGGCTCAGGCACAACACTGCTCAGATTCTGAGGTTCTGCATGCTGGAGTAGCACATCCTAACTGACCCAGATGTTGTGGCTTGAACTGTGACCCCTGCCCCCCAAAATATGCTATGGTTCTGACTCCCGGTACCTCAGAATGTGAATTTATTTGGAGATAAGTTCTTAACAGAGGTAATCAAATTAAAATGAGTTTCTTAGCATGAGTCTTAAGCCAAATATTACTGGTGTTTTTATAAAAGGGGGGACTTTGGACACAGCAACTTGGACACAGAAAGAACTCCATGTGAAGATAAAGGCAGAGATCAGGGTGACACAGTTACACGCCAAGAAAAGTCAAAGATTACCAACAGCTAGAGGGAAAACATAGAACAAATTTTCCCTCACAGTTCTCAGAAGGAACCGACCTTGTGACCTCTTGATATTATATGCTTCTAGCCCCTAGAACTGTGAGACAATAAATTTCTGTTGTTTAAGCCTCCCACTATGTGGTACTTTGTTACAGCATATTTAGGAAACTAATATACCAGGAAATCTCAGCCAGCCCTGCATGGATGAACCCACTGCTCATGTTTCTCAGAAGTTCTAGTTCCCAAAGCAGAGTATGATATTTTTCACATACACAAAAATCTCTAGAGTCTGTCTGCAAGAATGAGTGGAATTCAGACATTGTTTAACTAGGATTAAGAAGATATTTAGCAATTCAGCCAAAACCCAATACTGGTGTGGTTAGGATCCAGACCTCCTCTTTTAGGTGCTCTACTCTAAAACCATTGTTCAGTGGCAAGGTCAGAACACCAGGTAGACTCTGAGGGGAGGTTTTCTAGGGCTTAATGTCAAAGTGGGAACCTTTGAAACCTTGTTTCTGTAGTCCCTTTCACATTAAGTTTGGTTACCTTTTGTCTGCACGCCCTGTACTCTTCTACTTTTTCAGGTTCATTGATTTCAAAGCAGTGTAATTCTTCTAACAACAAATCATTTGTCTAACTTCCTCAGGAACGAAGTTTCCCACATAAGCAGATGTACCAGATTTCTTAGACATATTTTAAAGTTGCTGCCTTTATCTTAAAAATTTTAACAAGTTTAAATGGAATATTTCTAAAATATATCATGCAAGCTTAGGCAGATATTACTATTTTTTAAGTAGCATTTAAATAATCACAATGGCATAATATCATTATAGTTAATATTAGTTGGTACACTCTGCTGTAACACAGACAGGTTCTCATTGCTTTTCTGAGCAGGATGTAAATCATTGTACTCTGTGAAGTTTCAGTTGGGAGTGAGGGAGAATGTTTTAGTTACTCATTGATGCATAATGAACTACCCCCAAACTTAGTGGCTGAAATACACAATTTATTATTTCTGAAAATTCTGTGTCTAGGGAATTCTTGCACTGCTCAACTGGGCAACTATTTAATGTTATGCCATGCTTATTGGGATCCTTCATGCAGCTGCTTTTATCTGAGAGCATGACTGTGGCAGGGGTATCCAAGAAAGCCTATGATCTCCCAGGGCCTCTCTTCTTTTTGTACTTCCTACAGCATTGTGGGTAGGCTCAACCATGAAGACGCAGAAGCTGCCAGGCCTCATAAGCCCTCTGGCCAAAAAAGTTCCAGAATAATACTTCTGTCACATTCTACTAATCAAAGCAATTCCCAAGACCATCTAGAGTTTCAGGAGAAGAAGTTTGTCTTCACTTTGATGTGACAAGTGGCATGCTTTCCAGGAAATGGATCATTTTTGGCAGCCAATTGTGAAGACTTTTATTATTATACCATTTATTAAATTATTATCCTATCTAATAAAGAGGGAATATGCAAATTGACCATCACACTGTCACAAAGATGGTGGCACCCACAGCAGAGGTGGGGGTTTCCGTAACACAAGATGGCTGTACCCACAGGGGAGGCTGAGTTCCCGTAACGAGACTTAAGGAGCAATCACCAGGGACCTGAGGCTGCATGGCCTGTGCCCCCCACCCGGTGGGGTTTGACATGGGACCTCAGGCCATGCCCCCCACCTGGAAGAGCTTGACAAAGGATCTCAGGCTGCAACTCCCGCCCCAGCACCAGGCCAGGGGACCTCAGGCTACACCCCTCGCCCCGGTGCCAGGGTGGGGGACCTCAGGCCACACTGCCCAACCTGGTGACAGGTGAGGGACCTGAGGGTGCTCTGGGGGACCTGAGGCTGCACCCCCTTCCTGGAAGAGCTTGATGGGGGACCTGAGGCTATGCCCCCCACCTGGCGAGGCTTGACAGGGGTGGGGCCAGCCAGGTCTGGATCTCGCCCAATGGGGGTGGGGCCAGCTGTGTCTGGGTCTCGCGTGATTTTGAGGTGCCACAGGTGGGCAGGGACTTGACACTGGGTCCCGTGGTGCGCCCTAGACTCTGACAAGAGGAAGATTTTTATATACATTTTACTAATCTTCTTTCATCTCTGACACTTCTATTATAAAGAAAGGGCAAATAGCAATATTAAAATATTTCCTCTAATTAATCCCCTTTTAATGTGCACAAATTTCATGCACCAGGCCACTAGTAAAATAATAATTACCTCTAGAAACCCCTTTCTCTCCTGATGTGGTGACTAAAGTTACTAACTGCAAAGAAAGAGAACAGGGGCCATTAGAATACCAGGTTTTAATAGCTGAATGGCCAGCCCTGATAGAGATCTTTGAGACCTAAAATCTAGGCTTGTGGCTTAAGTTGGATCTTCTATCTTCCTTCTTTTTCTCATGAGTTTAAATCTTCATAATGGAAGGAAAGTGAACAAAATGCTTTTTGTTCACCCTGAAGTCTTCCAAATTGGCTGTAACATCTTTGCATTCTCACCAGCAATGTATGAGAGTACCTATTGCTCCACATCCTTATCAGCATTTGGTATTGTCAGTGTTCAGGATTTGGGGCATTCTAATAGGTGTATAGTGGTGTCTCATTATTGTTTTAATTTGGATTTCCCTGATGATATGGGCTATAGAACATCTTTTCAAATGCTATTTGCCATGTACATGTTTTTTTTGTGTGTGTGTGAAGTATCTGATAAGGTCTTTGGATCATTTCTTATTGTTTTAATAGTTCTTTGTATATTTTGAATAACAGTTCTTTACCAGAAGTGTTTGCAAATATTTTCTGATAGACTGTAGCTTGTCTTCTAATTCTCTTGATATTGTCTTTCATAGAGCATATGTTTTTAATTTAATGAAGTTTGGCTTATCAGTTATTTCTTTATGGGTCATGTCTTTGTTGTTGTATCTAAAAAATATCACCACATCCAATTTCATCTAGGTTTTCTTCTATGTTATTTTCTAAGAGTTTTATATTTTGGTCTATGATACATTTTGAGTTAATTTTGTCAAGGGTATTAGGTCTGTATCTAGTGTTTTATCCCCCCCTTTTGTTTTTGCATTTGGATGTTCAGTTAGTCCAACATTATTTGCTGAAAAGACAATAGTTGCCCCATTGTTACTTTGTCAAGATCAGTTGACTATATTATGAAGGTCCATTTCTGGGCTCCCCATAATGTTCCCTTGAACTATTTGTCTGTTCTTTCACCAGCATCACAGTGACTTGATTACTATAGCTTTACAGGAAGTCTTAAAGATGGGTAGTATCTTTTCTTCAACTTTGTTCTTTTCCTTCAATGTTGTGTTTGCCATTCTGGCCTTTTGCCTCATTAAACTTTTGAATCCATTTGTCAATATCTATAAAGTAACTTGGTTACTTTGGATTTATAGATCAAATTGGGAAGAACTGATATCTTGACAATATTGATTCTTCCTATCCCTGAACATTGACTATCTCTACATCTATTTAGTTCTTTATTTCATTCATCAGAGTTTTTTGATCTTGCATATATTTTGTTTGATTTATACCTAAGTATTTCCTTTTGGGAGTTGATAATGTAAATGGTATTGTTTTGAATTTCAAATTCCACTTATTTGTTGGAATTTGACTTTTGTATATAGTGTAACTTTGCTATAATTATTTATTAATTCCAGGAGTTTTTGTTGTTGTTGATTCTTTTGGATTTTCTACATAGCAATCAAGTCATTTGTGAGCAGAGACATTTTATGTTTCTCTTCCCAACCTATATATATTGTATTGCCTCATTTCATTAGTAAGGACTCCTAGTACAGTGATGAAAACGAATGGTGAGAGGGGACGTTCTTGCTTTGTACCTGAAATTAGTTGGGAAGCTTCAAGTTTCTCACTATTAAGTATGATTTTATTTGTAGTTTCTTTTGTAGGTAGTTTTTATCAATTTGAGAGAGTTTCTGTCTATTCTTAGTGTACCAAGAGTTTTATCATGAATGGGTGTTGGATCAGCTCAATTTTTACTTTTTCCAATGTAACTGTTTTATTTTCTTATGGACTCCCAGCATATATACTAATTATGTGTATTTTTTTATTATTTTCATCCAATGGTTATAGCCTTGTGACATATCTTACTACTGAGACTCAAAGTGTTTCTCTTATTTCTTTCACAGTGTCTTACAAAGTGCTGACTACAGGGCCCATAGTCTAAAACTATCTAATATGATTTATGAAAAAAATTGGAGTTTGTTCTGAAGTAATCAACTGAATACATCCTTTTTTTTTAAATCCTCACCCAAGGATCTTTTTATTGATTTTCAAACAAAGAGGAAGGGGGAGGTTGAGAGGGGGGAGAGAGAGAGAGAGAGAGAGAGAGAGAGAGAGAGAGAGAGAGAGAGAGAGAGAGAGATTAGAGAGAAACATTGATTGATTGCCTCTGTATGCTCCCCACCAGGGATTGAACCTGCAACCTAGTTATGTGCCCTGGCTAGGAATTGAACCTGCAATCTTTTGATATGCAGCTGACACTACCAATGGAGCCACCTGGCCAGAGCAAATTAATCCTTTCCTAATGGTTTAGTGTATTGTATATTAAAATCGTACTAAACTTATAAGTTAACTAATATAAATGGCAGCAGTTCATACTAAATACAAATTAACAACATTTAGAATGTAGGTGAGTTTATTTTATGGTGACACCAGCATATAAAATAGATCTACATTCGCATTACAGTCATATAAATCATGTCCTATGTATAAGTCAATGTGCTGTCAGGAAAAACAGAAGCCATTCTAGGTATTCCATATGGAGAAAAGAAGCCTTGGAAATGTAGTTTTCAGGCTTTCTACTATAAGAGTAGAGAAGAGTGTATGAGAGCAAGTGTGGAACTGAGGGACAAGAGATACTGGGTGGTATAATTCACCCCTTGACTTCTCAGCATTCATATAAATCCCCTTCTTCCTGTTGCTAAATTTCCATATAATGATAATAAAAATCACCTTGCTTCCACCTCAGAGACTGCAACTAACCCTCATACTAGTGAAGGTATGTTTACCCTCTTCTAGAAAGTGGAGACTCAAAATCATGTCTATGTTTAGGTTTGGTTAATGTTAAGCTAGTCACAATTTTATCTATATATTCTATAACCAGAAGACTAAATCCCTACATTAATCATCACCAACACTCCTTATCCAAAAACATAAGGAAAAGAAAGAGTAGAAACTGATTAACATATACAAATATGTGCATAAAAACAAAGAAGAAAATATGTATACTGCTATTGTTCTCAATTCTTAAAGTGATTGTGAGCCTGTAGTTAATATTTAGAAATACCTTTTTTTAATAGAAATTTTTTGCCGGTACTGGAATCTGTGGAATCACAATCCCGTATGCCATCTTCACTTGGCAGAGGGCAATAAACTCTCTGTGCCAGGGTCCCTCTCCCTCTGTTTTTCTCCTGCCATCCCAACATGTGATAGGCTCCTTTTCTACCCTAATTATACATTTTGAGCTGCAAGTCATTTGTAATGATTTATGGCAGCTGTGCTTTTGCCAATCTTACACAGTATTTTTCTTATTACTTAATTGTTTTAGCAGTGCTTCAGCCATTAGTTTCTGAGTTCTGAAAACAGGAAACAGAAGTCTTCTATTATAGACGCCTGCTTAATTAGCTCAGAGGCTGTCTAATGGGGGCTATTAAAAATGCAAATGAGGTGTGATCAAACAGTGAAAAGTTTGGTCCCCACAGGGTATACTAATGCATTTCCCCCCTTGCAAAATCTACCACAGTCCTGACTGTAGATTCCTTCTTTCCTTCCTCACCATTTGAAATAGCATTGTTGGTGATTGGGTTGCTGCCTCATCTGAGCTGGGCTGCAGCTTAACAAAAGTTATTAAGATCTTAGCTGGTTTGGCTCAGTGGATAGAGCGTCGGCCTGCATACTGAAGGGTCCTGGGTTCGATTCGGATCAAGGGCACATGCCTAGGTTGCTGGCTTGATCCCCAGTAGGGGGCGTGCAGGAGGCAGCCAAATCAATTATTCTCTCTCATCATTGATGTTTCTCTCTCTCTCTCTCCCTCTCCCTCTCCCTCTCCCTTCCTCTCTGAAATCAATAAAAATAAAAATATTTTAAAAAAAGTTATTAGGGAAACCAGCCTTATTTTCCACCCCTTAACTAAGGCAGTAGTTCCCAAACTTGAGCACGAATCAGCCTCACCTGGAAGGCTTATTAAAGCAAAGGTTCCTAGCCCAACTCCCAAATGTTCTCACTGGAACAACTTCCCTGACCTTATTTCAACCCAAATTAGGGTTATGTGCACATTGTTTATGATTATATGACCATACTAATCAGCACATGAGGGGTAGATTTCAGTTTCATGAAGTCTGAAGCTTATATATTTTTTTAAATTTTAAAATCTTTATTGTTGAAAGTATTACATATGTCCTCCGTTTTCCCCCTTTATCCCATTCTAGCCCACTCCTACCTCCCGCCTCAGCCCCATTTGAAGGATCCTCTTAAAAGAAACAATAAAATTTAATATAATTTGAATGAGGATCACTGAAGTTTTCCAGTTAATTAGCCCTTGCACCATATTTTCTGAAATGTCCGATTCTTTGTATAGCTCTCTCACTAATTAGTGAGTTCCTCATGGACTAGGATGAAATCTTATTTATCTTCACTGAGTATCTAACACATCCTGGATGCTCAATAGATGATTGTTGACTTCATCCTTTTACATCAATTTAACATTGGAAAAACTCCATGCTGGATTTTCCCATCCCATAGGCTCTTCTCCTTCACATTGAGATATGACTTCTTATCTTCTTTTGCCACCACTGCAACTTCTTGACCACATTCTTAAACTCCATCCCCTTCCATGACCTATTGGAACCCCATGAACCCATCAAACTTTTCATTTTGCCTAAGTACTTGAGGTCCATTTATGCCTTCTTGCATTTCCTTGTTTTTCTTTTATGATCTGTAATATTTCTACTCATCCTTCAAGATCCACTTTAAGTTTCATCTCCTTTTGTAAATACTTCCTGAAGTTTTTTTGTTTGTTTGTTTTTTAGGCAGAAAGGGGCCTCCGTTCTTTGTTTAGACATTTTTGCAGCATGTGTCAGTTCCTTCTGCCTGACACGTCCGTGCTGGCCTCGTATGGGAGGTTGTATAGATTGCAAAAAACCTGAATAACTATTCTTGGTCATCCAACCTCCTTTTATTCATCTTTATAATCTTAGCAATTGTCACCATAAACTTGTGATAATGAAAATAAATAAATGAATGAATAATGGATAATATTGTTAATGTTGTCTGAAAGGAGATCTGATGTTCCAGAGTATACATGGAGAAGGAGATGCTTGGCCAAGATCCTTTTGTAGCCCCTCACCCCTCCACTCTGTTTTAGTGAGAGTTCAAGTTCAACCGGTGGCCTCTCTTCTATTCTCCCTCCCTGCATCTTGTTCCTGGCAGTGACCCTGGAGTTCCACCGTGTTTATCTTCCTCCTTTCCTTCTACTTACTCTGAGCGTAGTGCCTGGTTGATTGTATGTGCACTCTTGAAAGAAAAGGATTTGAACTGGCACTCAGGCCCTGGGACTCCTTTCTTGGCTGTCCTTCTACATTCTCCCTGAGGAAAGTGCAGCAGCTGGAACCTCGCCCCAGACCTGAAGGAGGACATTGGCAATTTGAGTCCTCTGCACATTGGACCTCACAGAACGGCATTTTCCAGATTCAGCAAGTTGTAGTCAAGTGCTGTCTTTTCATCCCTTCACTGGTCATTAATAGAAAAGCAACCTGTTGACTGCATTTCTTCCTGCTGCTGGTCAAACCTTGCCCAGGGGATTTGGGTATTCTGAGGAGGGCTCCTGCTGGAAGGTGCCCTGGCTGCCAGCTGCCTGCCACTCTCCAGGTCTCCATGCCTGTACCTGCTCCTTTATGGTCAGAATATAAAAGGAGGCAGAAGCAGTGCAGGCCCGAGTGTGCAGGTAGTTATGGCTCTCTGACAGAAACCCTCTGATCCAGGCAGAAGACCTCATCTTGCTCGCAAGAAGCAATCTGTTTTCCCTCCTTATCCCCAAAATCTCCATCTTCAGAGCCTGGGTTCCTTCTCTCTGTCTGGTGCTGAGAACCCTATTTCCCCTCTCAAACTGGTAGCTGGCTGGGTGGAGCATTATCTTCTTTCCTCTAGCATCATATCATATCCCACAGAGAACTGGAGTAGTGCTTCCAAGCAGGGGATTCTGAGGCTGTGAATTCACTGCCTCCAAACTGTTCCAGCAGAACTGTACTTGGCACTTCCAAGTCTGTCACAGAGGAAGCAGGACCATCACAGATATTGAGGGCACTTCTGCCACCGCCCCCCGCCCCCCCAAGCCATGGTGCTTATCTATCTATATATATAAAAGGCTAAGCGACTGTCCCACTGTCCTACTGTCCAGTATGTATGACGTGCACTGACCACCAGGGGGAAAACGCTCAATGCAGGAGTTGCTGAGTTGCAGTGACTTTGCAGTGGTGGTTCTCGGGTGATGTACCCCAGAACCAGAGAGGAGGGAGCCCGATTCCGGGGTGTGTCACCTGAGAACTGCCCTCTTGCAATCTGGGACCCCTTGGGGGATGTTGGAGAGCCAGTTTCGGCCCAATCCCTGCAGGCCAGGCCAAGGGACCCCACCTGCTGGAGGGACCCCTGCTCACTCTGCAGATGTCCTTCCTGCTCACTCTGCAGGTGCTGCCCCAGGTGTGGCCAGCCGGGGAGGGACGGCAGGAGGTTGGCTCCAGGGCGTGTCCAGCCCGTCTCATCCAGTCCCACCCCGCTGGCCACCTTCTAATTAATTTCCTTTCAATGTGCATGAATCCATGCACCGGGACACTAGTTCCTGAATAAGACCACAGATGCCCTTGTTTCTGACTCACTGCTGTCCTTGCCTGCCCTGAGGCCTCTTGTTACTTGCAGCCCATCTTGCCACCTTCTCCATTCAAATGACCCTGATACAACTTAATCCTTTAATTAGAAAATTAGCACATCTTCACTGACCAGAATTTGTCCTTGTTGGGCTGGGGGAAAAATTGTACATCATAGGAAAAAGATGAAACAAGAATTCAGTGTGAGGGAAGTGGTTTGGCTTCTGGAAGGAGTGGTGGTAGAGTGGATGGCAGCTCCCGAAACCACTCTTCCCAGGCCACAGCTGAGATCCACTTCTTAACAGTGTGCAAACATATGCTGGGTCTTTAGGTCTTTGAGGTGGGGATAGGTTGGACTCTTCCTTGGTGGGCTCATACTTCTGCCTACCCTTTGCTTCCCCTCTCCAGGCTTAATAACATCAGTCACCATTCACTATAAGTTTCCTCTGTGTTCATCCCTGTGCTAAACCCTCTCCTCTTCCGGATGGCCCCCTGCATTCCTCAACTTCCCACTCCCACCTTCCTGGGCAAACATTGTCCAGAACTGATGGCCCCAGCGGTGTCAGAATACAGCTGGTAGGAAGGCATAATCACCGAGAGGAGACCCCCACCCGCAGGGCTCCATGGGTTCATAGGATGCTGATAATTACAGACCCTCAAGGCCCAGAGAAATCATCTTCCCCAAATGCTTCCAGGGTGAAAAAGACTAGTTTGGTACTTCTGTCTGGGGCTTTAAAAGTTATTTTTGTCCTTGAAATCTAATAGTGGGTTATTGGTAATTATAGGAAAATAGATGGAGTGGAAATAAAGGGTTTTGAAGTTTTGTTCTGGTCCCAGTATTATATTTTGAATTTCTTATACAGTTAGACACAACTCCTGAAACCATGACCTCCATGATTATAGCAGAAAAAGGCCCCTACTGTCCATAAGCCCATGATTTTCACCCTTTTCCCCTCCCTCTAACTGGCATAATTTCTCTGGACACCACAGAGAAAGGATGTTACCTAAATGCTTGTTTCCCAGAGTGCCATTGCCATGCATCAAGTTCACATGAGGAAAGGGCACAACAGAGCCCTTCATCGGTCTTTACTTAGAGAACTCAGAACCTATGTTCCATCAGACACTTTCATGGTTCCCCACTGCCAACAGACTGAAAGCCTCCCTCCTTGACTGGGCCTTCCATTTCCTCTGCAATGGCTTGCACACTCTTTCTCAGTCACTCTGCCTCATTCATTCATTCATTCATTCATTTCATAAATATGGATTCACCACCTCTTCTATGTTGCAGAACCTGTCCTAGATTCTGGGGATATAAAAAAGAATAACAGTACTCTGTTCTTCTGTTCTCAAAGGTCTAATAATCTAGAACAGTGGTCGCCAACCGGTGGTCTGTGGACCACTGGTGGTCCATGAGGTCTGAAAGGTTGGCAACCACTGGTCTAGAAGACAAAGATCTAAACAAAACCACAAGCAGCATTGTCTGTGATAGTGCAATGGAGGTCTGCTTAGGGCAAAGCAGGGGCATGAAGAAGGAAGAATTTTCTTACACTCAGGTGTGGGGCTTCCAGGTGGACCAGAGAGGTTCCATAGAGGAAGTGGCTCCACTGTGTAGCTACGTAAGTATAGAGAAGGCATTCCAGCTAGAAGCAGTGTCTTGAGTAAGGCCATAAAGGAATAATGACCAGAGTGTACTCAGGAATGACAGCCAGAACACAGCTGACCAGAAAAAGGCTGGATAGGAGGGCAAAGCCCAGAGTCTATAAAGCCGCATGAGGTTACTAGAGCCATTAATGGATGTGGTGTGTGTGTGTGTGTGTGTGTGTGTGTGTGTGTGTGTGTGTTGGGGCGGGGAGGTGTTGGCATGATTAGATCATAAGCCCCAGAATGGAAGACTATACTCAGCCTGCTAAAAAAAATGTGTGTGTTTAAAGCCTATAATTAGATAACAAATAGTTTCTTGAAAATTTAAAGGAACAGCACACCTATAATAATTATTTTAAACCTGAAAAATATGAATAGCCTACAAGACATCCAGCTGCCAGATTCAATCATGAAATATGTAGTCTAAAACTTCCAGGCTCAATAGTGTATGCAGTTGAACCCATCCTTGGAAAGATCACTGGTTATTTCTGAGAGTCCCTGGGGGACTCATGGGCTGTCTCGTCCCTTAGGGGCTCCACCAGGCTCCCACCCCCTTTGCCTGCCCTGCTCTGATCTCCTTTGATGTTTCCATGTCCATTTTCCCACCCACAGGGGGGCACTGCTTTCAGGGTGCAGTCCCTGGGTACAGGCTTTGGCAAGGCAGATCTGAAAAGGGCCCCACTTAGAGGAAGAAAGTCTCCCCCCAGTTCTGGGCCACACAGATCCCAAAGCACCTGAACTTGAAGCAGAGGATTACGGGAACTCTTTCTGAAAAGCTGCATCCCCCTCTGCCTGTTCCCCTGCCCTACGGCCAGGTCCTGAGCAGAAGTTATTTCTCCTCTGCCTCTCATCCTCATTCCTCAGAGTATGCCTTGTGTCTTCTCCAGTTAAACACAAATGTTTTCACGATGCTGCCTATTCTGCCATCAGTGAAGTAAACACGTTCTGTTACAGAAGCCAGCTACCCTGGTACCTACACATTATGAGCAGGGGACACTGAGCTCAGAAAAAATGAGAGGTAGGAATGCACAGGGACTCAAGTAGCAAAAGCCAGGGTATAATTCTCAAAAAAAGAAGGGGAGATAATGTGGGAATCAATTTCAGATATATTGATTTGATCTCAACTTTGATGATTAGAGAGAAATGTAAATGTGTATTTGGCAAAGTATTATAAATAAAAACCATCATTTTAAATCACAACCACAGGATGTATACACAGATAGATTGCAGGTGCTGTGTCGAAGACACACAGTCAAAGACAGAAAACCAAGGTAGCAGTGAGAATGCCAAAGCAATGAAGCTTATAGCAAGATGAAATAAGTAGGGCAAGACATGCTACCCCAGTAATGATGGCTGCCTAATAATACCCAGTGTTCAAACCGATGACTTTCCTGGTGGTATAACGAAAATCTAAGAGAAAGAATCACCTTAACAAGATGTCAGAGACAGACAAGCTAGAAAATAGAAAGATGGACAAAGACAAAATAGAAAAACACAAAGGAAATGAGTCCTGGAAAGAGTAATATCACTCAATGTATAATTATAGTAAAACATTAAATAATGGTCAACTGTCCTAGGAGAATCTTCTTTAGAATTCAGCTCTGCTATGAAGGGAAGGAGAGAAATGATACAGTTAATTATTGGATATGTATGTTAAAGGAAGGTTAAAAATATACACTTTATTGAAGTTTTTCTTTGAAAACAACACAGGTTTCATGTAGAACACTTGGAAAATAAAGAAAATTAATGTAGAAGAAATCAAAGGTTACCTGCCATCTCAGAACCCTTTATCCCGTTTTTCCCTCTAGGTCTTAAAGGAGACTTGGCTGGGGGAGGGGAGGCAGCAAGAAGGGAGTGAGTGAATATTTAAAAAGAAGAGGAGCTGAGTGGTGAGAAAGGTCACTGTTGATCCCATTTTCCCTCCTCTAGACTCTGATGTCTAGAAACACAAGGATTTTTTTCACCTTTTTTTTTCTTTTTTCCTGGAATGCCCAATATAACTGAGTAGGGGCAATGATTCAATGAGGGCAAGAGAAAGGGAGAAAGAAAGCAGTGATTTTTATTAATCACCCCCCCACCAGGATATTTTTTCCCACTGATTTTTTTTTTTTTGAGAGAGAGTGGAAGAGACAGGGAGAGACACACAGAGAGAAATATTGATGTGAGAGGGACACATCGATTGGTTGCCTCCCACACCCAACCTGACTGGGGCCAGTATCAAGCCTGCAACTGAGGTATGTGCCCTTGACTGGAATAAAACCTGAGACCCTTCAGTCTGCTGGCCAATGCTCTATCCACTGAGCCAAACCAACTAGAGTAGAAGCAGTTATTTTAATTCACTTTAAAAAAATCCAGAGAACATATAAAACCATCTGAGAAAAGTAGTCTAAGAAGTTACAAAGATGAAGGGGAAGGAAAAACTCATGGCCTCTGTGACTTTCTGTCCCAGCCTTTAGAAAAGGAGGAGGAGGAACCGGTAGAACAGAGAGGGAAGAATGTGATGTAGAGATGGGCTTCCCAGGATAGAGGGTGGGAGAAAATTGAAATACTGAAAAGAACTCCAGACCAGGAGCTCACCTGCAAGGAGAGCCAAGACCAGCTCCTGGAGGGAAGAAACAATTTGCTAAGTATGTAGCTTGCTTTAGTCAGGCTGGGCATGCTGCCCCATAGGTAGGTACCTTAGAAGTAAGCTTGCTTCATTTCAGTGGCTTCCAGGTCAATTCACAGACCAGCGGTGCCTTACTGAGAGGTTTGGGTGGTCACCTAGAGCCCACAGAAATGGAATGACTGCTGGGTAGAGGGGTGGGATTGAATCAGGCACCATACCTGGGAAGGCATCTGTGTTCTGTGAGGAATAATGCATATTTGATTTTTCATGTCAATGCAAGTGTTCTCAGGCTAGAGGCAATTCAACAAATACAGTGTGTGTGTGCGGGGGGTGGGGGGTGGGGCGTGTGAGGGAAGGGCCTGTTTTAATTTGGGGATTTTATGCAAGCATTCATCTCCCAACAACAGAACAGCAATGTTCTCTAATGAGTCTCTGGGCTGGAGAACAGAAAGTACAGAAGTAGGAAGGTGGTAGGTGGGAAATTTGGCTTAAACGTGCTTTTGCCTGTGCCTTTCAGATAATTATAATGGAGTCTGCCTCTTCCCCACCATGCCTGTCATCCTCAGTATTAAATGATGATGATGATTACTAATAATTATCCCTTTCATGTATTCAGCATTTTCCACTTTGCACTTACATGTGGATACCCTTACATGAACCTAGGAGACAGGAAGGGCAGGCACCACTCTGCCCAGCTTTGAGATGAGGGGCAAGGCTGCTGTGCCCCTGCCCTGGGTCACTTAGCTTGTTAGGGACCCAAGGACCTAATGGTCTCCACTTCTCCCTCTCAAATAAATATCTGGCTCTTTAGAAGGCTAGGTATTTTTCCCACATTTGAGGATATAATGGATAAGTATATGGATATGGATATACCATCTTACCTAATAAAAGAGAAACATGCAAATTTACCATCACTCTGCTACACCCACAGCCAATCAGAGCGAGTATGCAAATTAACCCAACAAAGATGGCGGTTAATTTGCATATGCTGAGGGAGGCAGGAGTGAAGACTGAAGACAGCATAGAAGGAAGAGGGAGGGAAGGTGGAAAGCAAGGCGGCTGCCAGAGGGAAAGCGCGGGCGGGGCTGGGCAGGCGGCGGTGGCGGTGGTGGCGCACGCAGCCGCAGTGGCCGCTTGCAGGAATCTTCCTGCAACGGGCCCCTAGTCTAATAAAAGAGTAATATGCAAATTAACCATCACTCCGCTACACCCACAAGCCAATCAGGAGCAAATATGCAAATAAACCCAACCAAGATGGCTACGGCCACAGAGAACAGGAGGGAGGCTTGGGTTTCCCTGGAAATGGAGGAAGCCAAGTTTTCCGCCTGCCCTTGCCGGCCTAGGCCTCTGCTTAAGGCTACAAATTTTCAATGATAGAAGAAGATACATAAACCCAAACAGAAATAGCGGCAGCCACGGAGCTGGAAAGAGCAGGAGGCTAGGGTTGCCCCCGGCAATGGAGGAAGCCAAGCTATCCGCACACCCTGGCCAAGCTGGAGGATTGGCTCCACTCCAGGCTACAAAGTTTCAATTATAGAAGATAAATAAACCCCAGATTCCAGGGCCTCAGCTTGGGTCGCCAGGGGACATGGCCAGCCTGCAAACCACCACAGGCCCCTCGCCCAGGCTGCCCCAATGCCCCAAGAGAACCCCCGCCCTGATCTGGGACACCCTTCAGGGCAAACCAGCCAGCCCCCACCCATGCACCAGGCCTCTATCCTATCTAATAAAAGAGTAATATGCAGATTGACCGTCACTCCAACACACAAGATGGCTGCCCCCATGTGGTCAAAGATCCTGTCCCCATGTGGACACAAGATGGCCACCATAAGATGGCCAGCAGGGGAGGGCAGTTGGAAGGGACCAGGCCTGCAAGGGAGGGCAGTGGGGGGCAATCAAGCCTGCAGGGGAGGGAAGTTAGGGGTGACCAAGCTGGCAGAGGAGGGAAGTTGGGGGTGTCCAGGCCTGCATGGAATGGCAGTTGGGAGGGACCCAGGCCTGCAGGGGAGGACAGTTAGGGGTGACCAGGCCTGCAGGGGAGGGCAGTTAGGGGCAAACAGGCTGGCAGGGGAGCAGTTAGGGATCAATCAGGCTGGCAGGGAAGTGGTTAGGGGGTGAGGCTGGCAGGCAGAAGCAGATAGGGGCAATCAGGAAGGCAAGCAGGCAAGCAGTTGGGAGCCAGCAGTCCTGGATTGTGAGAGGGATGTCCGACTGCCCGTTTAGGCCCGATCCCCCAAGGATCGGGCCTAAACGGGCAGTCGGACATCCCTCCAGGAGTCCCAGATTGGAGAGGGTACAGGCTGGGCTGAGGGACTGGGCCTCTAGTGTATTAATAATTGAGTTATTATACTTTACTAGTAAGTATATAGCACTATTAAGTTCAAAGTGTATCTCTTCCTCTCTTCTTCCACCTCTCTCTCTCTCTCTCTCTCTCTCTCTCTCTCTCTCTCTCTCTCTCTCCCTCTTTCTCAAACATCCTCAGTCATTTGCTTATGGATTTCAAAGCATTTTCCAAATAACAAGACATTACCTCCTTTGTCAGTTACAATGGCTAGAAGTTTTGGAAGGCCTGTCTCAGCTTTCTGCTTCTTCTATGTATAACAGAGCCCAATCTAGGGATAGAACTGGGTATCAGCATTGCATTTAGGAAACTGGATTTGGAAGAGTGTGCATGCAAGGTACCACCTGCATCGTGCCTTGGCTGACTGCTGATGATTATCCACGATCTGGAGCTAATCCCAGGGATTAAGTGAGCATCTGCTCCCGATGCCTGATGGGGCCAAGCCATAAACAGAGTGGGTGGATCAGGCTCAGGTGAACCAGCCAATGTGGGGAGGGCTCGGCTTCTTGGAGAGCTTTGGAGATTTGACCCTGGCTGCTCTTCCCTGCCCTTCTGCACTGTGCTCCATTCTGCCTTCACTCAGGCTCTCAGCCTGGACACTGTGCACAGTGGTGGTTAAGAGCCAGGGTCAAACTGCTGGTGTTTGTACCTGCTATGCAGCCTCTTTGTGCATTGCGATCTTGGGCAGGTTGCTGTGGGCATGAAGCCTCATCTCTTTTACCCTCCTAGAACAGGGACCAGGGCAGTCATCCACTCCTGGAGTCACAGTGTGGATCGGGTGAGTTAGTCCTCTCAATGAGCCTACGCACTGATTGCCACCAGTGTGCATAACATCCTGCTGCTCCTTCCTCTTTTTGTTCCCTGCTCACCATTTCAGCTCAGGTGCCACCTCCCAGAATTCCAGTACATATGAATCATATGAATCTCCTTGCTCTCTGCCACATGTTATATGGATGACTCTTTTTGCCATTTACCTTGTTAGGTTCATGCATTCGTTTGTCAGTTTAATGCATCTGAGTCTTTGAGCATCTCCTGGGAAGAGTCTGTTTCAGATCTTAATTTTCTGTAGAAACACACACACACACACACACACACACACACACACATGTAAAGGGAAAGTAAGGCTGGGGGGAAGAAATGAAATGAATGAAGACACTACCTTTGTTTTAATCAAGCCCAAATGTGAGTTTCTTTCCCACACTTCCTCCTCCTTGGACAGAGCATTCTTTGCACGTAATAGCACACGCTCTGAGAGCACTCTCAACAGCCAGTGTTTGGAAGTAGAAAAAGTAGTGGTGGTGAATCCAAAGCCCCTAAGTCCTCAGGTGGCAGAGGGACTGACATCTCCCTTTGCAGGCACAGAGCATGTAAGACTGCACCTCAAGCTTTCCTCGAGCTGGAGCTTCTGTTTGTCCCTGACATCTTCTTCCATTCTCCTTGAGATTCCTCCCAGAGATGGGTGACAGGTGGGCAACATGTCCAAAGGGTCAGGTTCATCAAAAGTGAGGAGAGTTTCTGGAGTTAGAGGAGCTGAGGGGCACCACCAGCAGAGTCCAAGGTACCAGCAAGAGCACTGGCTTGGCACCCTGGCACTGGCCCAGGTCCCGGAGCCACAGATCTTCCTGGACTACCTTGGGCAGGCAGCCTCACCTCTGTGGCCTCTTCATCTGGAACATGTAAGAGCCAGGGTCTCCTCCACTCTGATAAGAGGTGGCTTGCCTGCAGGCATCACTGTCTCTGTGCACAGAAAACAATTAGTATTTAAAGTAATGGCACTGAGTCATCTAGAAGCTATGAAAGGGGATTTATTCACCATGGTACCTTCACCTCTGGGGAACCTGAGAGCTGAGGGATTCTGCAGAGCTAAATCTTCCAGATCAATGAACTCTATCGACTTTTAAATATGCAAACTGAATTTTGTTGTAACCTTAAAAAAATAAACATCTTTTTTTTAGAATTTTCTTCATGATATTTAATGTTCTGTTCTAATTATTGCTTCTCTTAAGGAAAGAGAGGATGGAGAGAATACCTTGCTCTTCTCTGGCTGACCCCGGACCAATGGTTCTGAGCACTTCCATGGGTTTGAATTTTCTCTGCACTGACCTCCCCCACATCTTTCTTCACTTCCTTTAGTCTCTGAGGGTGTCACGGGGCAGGGACTAGAAGGGACAATACTGTTATATACGCAGCCCCAGGCCTGGAGCAGGACAGGGATTTCCTCAGAGGTGGGGGAGGACCAGCTCTCTTTATCTTGTGAGCCATAGTCCTAGAGAACTCCAGGTGCCAGCTTGCCTAATTTGCAACCCTCATTTTCTTTCTCAGAGGGTCTCTAAGCCATCCAATTCAAGTGTCAAGTTTGGCTCCTCATAGAGTTGATTGATATTGTTGCTGATGAAGACTACCCCATCATAGAACTGACTGTATATCATATTTTCACATTTTCAATCTAGGGAGAGTCTTTGGTGAGGGCTAATAAATTAAAAAACAATATCCTGCTGTAGCAACCTAAGATCCTGTTCCTGCTTGGGTATACCTGGAAGATAACTGGTCAGAATCACATATAAGCATTATATTTTTTCTTTTTTTTCTATGTCTCTCTCTCCCTTCCTTTCTCCCTCCCCCTTTTCCCTTTCCTTCTCCTCCACCTCCTCTCCTCTCCTCCACCTCCTCTCCTCTCCTCTCCTCTCCTCTCCTCTCCTCTCCTCTCCTCTCCTCTCCTCTCCTCTCCTCTCCTCTCCTCTCCTCTCCTCTCCTCCCCTCTCCTCCCCTCCCCTCCCCTCCCCTCCCCTCCCCTTTCCTTCCCTCCCCTTCCCTCCGCTCTTCTCTCTCTCTCTCTCTCTCTCTCTCTCTCTCTCTCTCTCTCTCTCTCATTGAAGAGATTCTAATAGTGTGAAGCTTATCCCTGGTATAAATCAGCTGCGATGCTGCTCCAACCTTGTCCTCGGCATGTCCAGAACTCCAGGACCATTCACTTCTCATAGTCCTTGCCTGGCAATATTGGTATACACCATCTCAGATGTGAAGTGGGAACTTGGTTGCCCACCGTGAGATCTAAACAACCAGGCTCAGCCCAAAGTGTGACAGGGAGGTGACCTCTAAAGACTAAAGCAGGCAAATATTACATTGTAACATGATATCTTCCTTAGAAGGAATAGCTCTGCTTTGTACCATGTATCCTTTTTTCTCCAACTTGTGTGGAAAGGGAGCATATACCCAGAACATGTGATTAGAGGCTGTAGTGGATTTATAATGTGTGAACTTAGGCTGAATTCCATTTTCTGTATGTTTCTGGATAGGTTGGGCCTCAAAAGTGATTCTGTTGGGAGATTTTTTGGGTCAAAGCAGGGCCTGCAACTTCCCTACCTTCCCCTGAATCCAAGACCAGGTGTGTAGGTTTTGCTCTAAAGCAGAGTCCTGGCCTCTGCAGGATATGCTTAAGGTCATAGGCAATAAGAACTCAAGTTTCAGAACAACCTCATAGACTGGCCAGCTTGTTCTTGTCCTCCATCCTTATTTCGTAATATAGCCCCAGGGGCCTTGTCTTTTCCTTCCATAGGACATCACACTGGTCCATTACTTGGATAGTATTATGCCATCTGAGTCTAGCAGTAAGGAAATAGCAAATACTCTATAGACCTTGGTAAGACATGCTAGAGGGCAGGAAATAAATCCTACAAAAATTCAAGGGCCTCCTGCCATTGTGAAATTTTTAAGTGTCCAGTGGTCTGGAGCATGTTAAGATATCCCTTCCACAGTGAAGGGCAAGTAGCTGCCTCCGACCCCTTCTACCACTGAGAAAGAAGCACAATGCCTAAGGGGCATCTGTGTATTTTGGAGGCAACACATATCTCATTTGGGTGTACTCTTCTGACCCATTTAGAGTGACATGAGAATGTGCTATTTTTGGTTGGGGCTCAGAATAAGGGATGGCTCTGAAATAGGTCCAGACTACCAGGCAAGCTCTCTGCCACTTGGACCATCTGATCCAACAGACCCAGTGTTGTTTGGTGCCAGATAGAGGTGCTCTTGTAGTCCTTGGCAAGCCCCTATAGGTAAATCACATAACAGACAGATTTTGGAGTAAAATCATATTCTTTCTTTATATAATTATTCTCCTGTTTAGACATAGATCTTGGCTTAGTAGAGAGTAAAAACTTGACCATGGGCCACCAAACTACCATGTGACCTGAGCTGCCCATAACAAATAGGTATTGTCTGATCCACCAAGCCATGATGTTGAGCATGTTCTGGGGATGTTTATTATAAAATGAAAGTGATATATATTAGATTGGGCTAAAGCAGGCTGTGAAGGCACAAGTATGTTGCATGAGGAAGTGGCCCAGATGTTCATGGCCTCTACTCCTGCTACACTGTCCATTCTCCCTCAATCTATGGCCTCATAGGGAGCTCCCTATGATCAATAAACTGAAGAAAATATTATACTTGTGTTTTACAGATAGTTCTGAATGGTATGCAATCACCATTAAAAAGTATATAGCTGCTGCACTATATAGCCTCATTCCAGATGGCCCTGAAAGGCTACAGTGAATGGAAATCTTACCATTGGCAGGATATTGGGCAGTGCTCAGGAGAGATGGCAAGAGTTGCAGATTTATATCAGTTCATAGACTGCTAATGGTTTGGCTTGCTGTTCACGGACCTGGGAAGAATATTAATGGAAAATTGGTGACAAGAAAGGCTGGGGAATAGGCATGTAGATCGACTTGTCAAAATGCTAAGGTATTTGTGTCACATGTGAATGTTCACCAAAAAGAGATCCCAGTAGAGTTGGATTTAATAACCACATGGATAGGATGATCTCTTCTGTGGATACCAGTCAGTCTCCTTCTCTAGACACTCCTGTCATTCCCTAATATGTTCATCAACAAAGTGGCCATGATGGCATAGATGGAAGGTATATGTAGGCTTAGCCACATGTACTGCCATTCACCGGAGATGAACGGGCTACAGACACTGCTGAGTGGCCAATCTGCCAGCAGCAACACCCACACTGACATGGCACCATTCCCAAGAGTGGCCAGCCAGCTACCTGGGGACAGGTTGATTACATTGGCCTGCTTCCATTATGAAAGTGGTAGCACACTGTTCTTAGTGAAAAAGACACTTGGTCTCTATATAGTTTTGCCGTATGGATACATTTTACCTATGAGAGCCCACAGAAATGTTACTTACAGCAGTTTTCTGTAAAATTAAGAAAAAAAAGTTTTGCTATCTTATGTCCAGGACCTTGGCACATTAGAATGTTCAGATTAGGAAGTGACGAAGAACATCTCCCAGGGTAGGGTAGGTTATGCTGCACTAAAACACAACTTCAAACACCTGATGGCTTCACAGAACTTCTTCCTACCTGTTATCATTGTAGGTTGGCTGGGGGCTCTGGTTCACAACCCATATTGAAAAAGCAGCCACCTTCTGGCAGGCTGCCAGTGATGATGGTAGAAAGAAGACCTTGTGGGGTATTACACTGGTGATAAAATTGACAGGTCCAGGCCGCATACTCCTAACCCCAAGTGAATCACTAGAAAGTTCAATGTTACCAGAGCCAGAGCATTTTGGTGATCAGAACTGATGAGTACTTTGGAGGTGAGGGAAGGCTGTAACTTGTAGGGTTCCCAACAATACTGAAGGATGACAGCTGGTTGTGAGGGAAGAGATAGAGGAAAGAGAAGAAGTCAAGATGTAAAATTGGAGCATTTAGTTTGGGTCAGGTAAAGAGACCTGAGTCATTCACTGTTCTCCAGTACACTATAGCAAATAGTATTCAGCTCAGCTCCCAGTCATCAAGGAAAAGTAAACTTGTGTTCTGCACAATCTGTTTAAGAGGGCTTAAGTATATTACATTTTAGAATTGGTTCTAAACAAAATCCCTAAAATATTGATGTTTTATGTGTAAAGGAACACTATGTTCAGCTTATTCTTATTCTGAAAAGATCCCTAATAGTGGCAACAGGATGGAATTGCCACTGGTGTTTTTATTGTCATAGTCACCATACCCGCACTGGGCCTTATTTCTCATGAATTAAGTTGCAAGCAGCAAGGAAAAGGGCCATAACCTAGTTGGAGAACATTCACTCCTTTAAATCCATCAGCAGGCTACTTTCAGCTGCATCAGTTGAGAACATGTTGGGATGACATTCAGCCTTAGATAAGACTGTTTTGAACAATATGAAAAATCACTGGTATTCAGGAAATTAAATCTAATTTACTCTACAAATTGCCAAACTATCAGTCCTATCAAATCTGTTTATTAAAAGGCAAGAGTGTCGGCCTGGGTCACAAGCTGTGGCTGGGATAATAAGACGAAGATGAAGCCCACTAATGTAGATAAATCGTGTTTGATTTCCAGGCCAGAGGTAGCCAATTGGAGGACTTTCACCTCGCCTTCCCTGTCATCCAGAGGTGTCTGTGAGCCAGTCAGAATGTCCCCAGAGTCAGGCCATACTGATTGATTTCCATGGCACTGAGAGACCCATGTCATTGCCCTCAATCTGGGGTCATTAATAAAACCATCTCTACTTCTCTCTAGTTACAATTTAAGGAGGTCTTTATGATGTAGAGGTGAATAGGATAAGGAGAGGAGAGTGGCAGATAATGGTGGTGGTAGTAGCAGGAGTAGGAGGTTGGGATTGTTATACTCTTAAATCCTAAGGTGTAGATAGGATAGGTAATAGTATACTTTTATTCCAAAATTACTTAGGGTGATCCACAAAACTTGGTAAGATTTGGGGTTGGATTTTTATAGCTTAATAATTGCAGGCATACACATATAATGAGGGAGAAAAGGACAATGTTAATTAACTCTTTATTCTTAAAGAATGATAAGTCTTAATTTATAGTGCTTACCTGCTTAAAATGCTCTCTCTCAGGGTTTTCAGGTACTAGATTTACTCATCCTTGGAAGTCTATCTTAAATCCCCTCTCATCTTAAGAAGTCCTCCTTTAGTATTCCAGTCCTTAGCTTTCCTTTTTTTGAATCCTGTCCCAGTGAATATTAATAACATTTGACTTGACAATTATCATATCCTTCACCACATTGCACTTTGACAAATCTTTTTATAAAATACTTCCCTGAAAATACAAAATAAATATATGGAGAGATCTAGCATCTTGTCCAATATCACACAATTAGTATCTTGTGCTGTTGCTAAGCTCCCTGTCAGTGTTTGATTCCATGGGGTAGTTTGATCTTGAGAGAGAAGAAACTTCATTAGGATATGAGTTGTAGTGGACTAGGGAATACAGTGTGAACCATACTTTTCTTCCTGGGGCTAAAAAAAGCAAGGTCCTCCAGTAGATGTCAAACAATGGCCCTTCCGGCAGTGTAGGCACACAGGCTGGGTTGAGACTGAATACCTGGGTTCACTAATTTAGAAGAGTATTCCTTTCCATTGAAATTTAGCCTGCAACTATCTTCCATCATCCATATCTGTGCCTTTCTCTTTGTTCCAGGCAGCCTTCAGCTCAGTCAGCCTTTATAGTGGATACTTTCTTAAACTAGGAATAGGGAGTATGAATGAAAATAGAAAACAACCCTTGAACATACAACCTCAAACCCCAGATCTTAATTCCATGGAATAAATGTGTGGGTTTGGGTCACCATTCATTCAGTACAATCCAGTGCTAAGTTCAGGAAACCTCTGGAGGAAAGTTGAGGTGGAAGAAGGGAGGGATGAAAATTGCTCACAGTAATCCAAAGGCTTTATTAGTCTGTAATTAGGAGTGATGGGGGGAAGCCAAGTGATGGAAAATTTAAGCTGAATTGCAGGAAAAAAACGAGTCCCTAACAATGAAGAGTATTCAACTGTGGAGGAGGATGACAGAGACAGAGCAGCGGCAGTCACTCATAATTTCTTTATTGGTAATTTGGTCTCTATATTTTGGATGAAATACATATCTGGGAACCATGCCAAGCCATGCAAGGGATGCCCTTTAACCGGCATTGAGGGTGATAGCATTAATGGCTCTGGGAGAGGAAAATGAGATAATCTTGAGAACCAGCTGAGAATGAGAAGTCCAAAGAACAAGGTGTTGTCTTAGGTTTGGGTCGTGGTGCTGCACATCATTTGAGTTACTCAAAGTTGAGGGCTTGCACCACTGGAAAAAATCCAGTGAAATCTCATCTTGCTTCCATTACCTCTTAAAAATGTCTTTTACATTCCAACCTTAGAGAAATCTGAATTCTCATAATATAAGTAGTCTAGGAAAGAATTAAAACATGACTCTGTTGCATGTAATACATTTCTTTTAGAAGGGAAAGAAGAGTAGCCATAGGGTTTTAAAATGAAGTAAAACATACGTAAACCACAAATGGCTTTTCATCACCCTTCTGGTAAGATTAATTTATGAAGATAAACCTTAGATGCTTCCTATGTAAAACACTCCCTGCACATTTTAAACAACAGCATATTCTTCTTTTAGTCTCTCATCTGGGTGGATTTTGTATGCTGATATTTTTCAATGTATTTAATGTTTACCCAACATGTACATGCCTGTGCACATACATACAAACCATTTAAAGAACTCATTTTTTTCCATTTAACATCAGTAGTGCCTAGTGCAACTGAGCATATAATTTCAGAAAATGTCACTTTTGCTTTTAAACCCAATGTCCTTGTTCTTCAAATCCATTTCCTACCTCTGCTAAAAAGGCACATGTGAATTTAGTCACCATTCATCTTCCTCCCGGAACCCATCTTAGCTCAACTCATCATATAAGAAGTCTACCTGCCCTTTAAGGCTCAAGTCCAGCACCGCTACTAAAAAAACGGCCTTCCAACCTCCTCAGCAGGAAGGGGTCACACCTTTCTCTGGAATTCTGAGGCCACGTGAATAACCTGAGGATGCTCTACACATCAGCTTTCTACAGAAGATCTTTGTACTCATGCTTCATCTACCTTCCTGGAATGTACTTTCTTTGAAGTTGAGGAGCATGTTTCACAAAGCTTAAAACTTTCCACACTAAATAGCAAGGTCCTTTTAACCTAGCAGGTACTAGAAATAACTTTTTTAAGAGAATAAATAAATTAATAATCAGAAAATGAATTTTTTATCATATCACTCTTCCACTTAGGACATATTCTGCTTGATCTTTCCTCCAAAGTCTCATTAGGCTCTGTGATTCCCCTGAAACCACATGAAGTTCAGTCTATTAGATCCCCACTGGTCATCAACACCCTTTCCTGTTTCTACTGAGTTCCTTTTTTTCCATTGCTTCACTGTGGAAGCTGTATCCTCCACCTAGAGTGTGACCTTGTTCAGCTGGCCCTTCAGGGGTGGCCAATCTCTACTTTCTCCCAGAAACCTCTTCTGGCCATCCTAGTTTTGATAAACGCTTAGGTTCCCTAAATTTTTTGGTAATTATAATTAAACTGCATACTGCAGCACTTAACTATTTTCTGTTTTAAGAATTTTTCTCTACCTAGACCATAAATAACCAAATGACTTATAGAATAGTGTGATAAAAATCTTGGACTTCAGAGTCAACCACTTTATTGGAATCTGACTCTGACACTCCTTAGCTGTGGGTTCTTGAACAATTACTTCACCCATCCACTCTTCATTTTTCTCATCTCTAAAATGGAGATAATAATAGTGCAAAAGTTATAGAATTAAGTAAAGATTAACTGAACTAATATATATAAAACACATAGATCAGTGCCAGGTATATAGAAGCACTGTGTATGTGTGTTATTATCATTACTAAGCATTGGTTGAATTTTTGTCTTATTCTCTATCTTCTCTTATAAGTGTATAGTAGAGTGTCAGAAATATGCTATGTAATTAGTACATTCCATCTAAATCATTTATTCAACAAATATTTATTGAGCACTGTCTAGGTTCCAGATTAGTTTCAAAGGAGAGAAATTCAGAAGTGCTTGAGCACTTTCAAACATCTGCATCATGTTCACTGATATTCTATATAGCTAAGCCCAGAGTCCATGTGTCAGGGAATTTCAGGGTCATGGTGGGTCCCAATGGTATTATTTATTGAGTGTCATTACTACTCTACTCATGTACCTAGAAGCTGGGTGTTGTTGAAATAGGAAACCCAAGCATGTTGCATAGCCTTTGGGATTGGACAGCAGAGAGATCTGGAAAAGTAGGAAGGAATATATTAGTAAAGTTTTAAAAAATAGTGAAAAAAAATTGAAGGCTGAAAAAACAGTGAAAAAATATTTTCAGAGACTTGAATAGTGGTTCATGGAGATATAAAATATTGGTCACATTATTTCTTGTTTGATCATCTTACTGTTCTGCTTAAAATATATGTTACTTATCAATTGTTGTGAAACAAACTATTCTCTAGAGGCTTAAAACAACAACCATTTTATTTGTAAGTAATAATTTTGTGTTGGGCTCAGTGGGATGGTTCTTTTGTTGGTCTCTCTTGGTCTCGCTCTGTGGCTGTAGTCATCTGGCAACTAACTGAGCATGGATGGTCTTAAATTGTCTTTTATGTGTGGTGGTTTGTTCTCGCTGTCAGCTGAGCTGTGTGTCTCCAGTAAGTTATCCTGGACTTCTTAAAGTGATAGTGGCAATATCACAAGAAAGCCAGTTCCATTTTGCAAGCTTTTCAAGGCTCGGTTTGTTTCATATTTGTTGATGTACCATTGACCAAAGAAAATCACAGGTCAAAGCCAAGAATAAATATGGAAGGATACTACTTAAAAAGGCAGTAATACATGGATGTATGATTCATAATAAAATATCACAGTCTATCCTCTGACTCCAGTAATTCATGGCTCCTTCTACATGAAAAATAAATTTATTCTCTTCTAAGATTCAATAGCAAATCTGCCTGTAAATCCATGATATTGTCATCTGCATTCAGTTGTCTATGACCACCCTTAAAACCATCATGTTAGGCATGTCTTTGATCTAAAGAACTGAGAACTAAAAAGACCAAAATTTGCATATGCCTTCAGAATGTATGTAATGAAGTAGAGGTAGAAACATATCCATAAAAGATAAATTAAAGACCTTGGTTAAGACTAAAGATGAGTGGATCAGACAGGAAGGACTCAAGGGAAAAAAACAAAGGGAGAAACCTGGATGTCTTAGACTGTCCAGAGGCATTGTATTGGTTCTTGCCAATTTTTATCAAGGAAGGGAGCACAGTAGGGAGTGATTCTAAGTCCATGCATGATGTGTAGACAGGACTGAGAAGCAGAAGGACATGCTATGATTGAGGATGAGTAGGGCTAGTTATGGGTTTATATTAATGCTAAAATGTAATTTCCCTGAGAACATTGGAGACAGTTTCCCTCGAGTGCATTGGCCATATTTTCTCAGCCTATATTCCTTATACCTAGGATACCCAGGGTGTAGTACATAAAGACTGCCTTGGAAAACATAAGACATGTGATTGCCATGCCCATAGGCAGAAGCTGACTAGACCATTTTCAAAGCTGAGAGAATAAGGGTGAGTTTATATGTGCAAAAATTATGGTTTAATCACCGGGTTGGAAAAAAGACCTCTGAGGATGCCATTAGCCTCCAGAGGGGGCTGCCTTTATTCAGTGAGCAAAGGGGCCAGAGAACCACTGGGAATGAGGACAATTGCATATGCATTGGGGTGTTCCATTAACCTATTTTCTTCCAATTCCATGATGCTAAGTAGCAATTAGAACATCATGCATTTATTTTCTGCCCCACCCACCTTGGGCCCCTTGAAATCACTTCATATTTTAGTCTTAATGGGACATAATAAGAGAACCAAGAATTATAAACCAGATGTGGGGAACTTTGAGGGGAATGTCTCATGAAGGGCACTTTTTTACTTCTGTAACTGACAATTATCTTCCAAGAGGCCTCACAAGCTGCCTCATAAATGTAACATCCCAATCCCATCCTTATTATTTAATGTGGAGATGTGAAAATTAGTGGACAGAGCTGTCATTTCTAGGAAGATATTTTTATCTAAAATAGGCACTGAGATGTTTCCAGGAGAAAATATTCACAGGCACATGCAGCTCTCTGGACTCTATGAGTCTGGTCCTGACCCAGTAACCTCTCCGCTCGATCCTGTCACACCTGGATCCTGCCACAGCTGTCAGTCTGCCCATCTGGAACCTCATTCCCTATGTTAGCTCTGCAAGTCCTATCATCTCTCAAAGTCCAGATTAATTTGCCTTCCTCTGAGAAAACATGCTTTGCTTCTCCACCCCATTCTCAGCTCTTCTTTATTTAATTCCTATTGCATTTAGAGCTTAAATCTCAAAATTAAGCTCTAAAATAAAGACCATCTATTAATAATATAATTTTAACATAAACTGTGTTCTGTACTATTGCTTCAAGTACACAAAGCTTATATCCCAACTAGGAGTGCATAATAAAAAGACTGTTAAGAATAACTGATGGTAGACATTTCTGACATTGTATTGTGTCTTCAGGGGTGATATTTGGGCTAGGGTTCCCTTTGAGATATTTCTGTCTCCAGAACAACTAGCATTCATGCATTAGTTTGTACGTGCATCTGTGAGCATTTGTGTGATTTTACAACTTATTACTCTAGGGAAGCACTTTGGCTTAAATTTAATTCTAAATATAAATTGAATGCATGCTATGGATAAGATGTTGTGCTAAGTTTGTGAATAGGAGGGAGGGATGACTTATTTGCATACACTTCTTGTGATTTCTTGACATACAACCATCCCCTAGTGTGTATAGGGGCTGCAAGTACAGAACTGGTTTCTATTGTGAGCTTCAGCACAGAATGACTGTGGCCCTTGGGACAAATCACAAACTCCTTTGCCATTAGATGCCACACATTCAAAACAGGTACATGACAACTGTTTCCAGAGTGAGGCCCACAGTCAGAGGATTAATAATGTGATCCATTGGGGTGCAGGGAGAGAATATCCAAACTTGTCCTACTAAAAGGATTAAATTCCTAACATTTAAAATTTAATTTGACCTGGGAGCCCTCTCTCAGTCCTTAAGTCAGACAGTCATATGACTCACAGTGGTTCTGAGGTGTCCAGAGAGAGGTGGGGATTCCTACTGTAGAGGATTTAGTGGGGTTTGCTGCTTTCTTCTCTTTTAGTTTATATGTGCCCAGATATGAGGATTTGTGGGTTATACAGGTTGGGGCAAAAGTAGATTTACAGTTGTCTGAATGGAAAATAATCCAATAATTAATAAATAATAATACAAGAATAAGCTCTGTGTTTTGAGCACTCACAACTGTAAACCTACTTTTGTCCCACCCTGTAATATCTAAGTCACTCTTCTTAGTGATGTATAATCATCCTGTGGGAAAACTGTGGACCGAAGTTAGTGCTAATAATACAAGCCCTAGAGAATTGCCCTGTTAGGGCCTGGTGGAGCCAGCACTTCTTTTCCTCCATCTTCCTCAGCCCCATTGCCAGTTCAAAATAAGGAGCATCCAGTCAGATGCAAAGCGGGGTCGACCAATGAATGCAAAAGTAAACAACTTTTTGAAAATGGTGTTTAGAAAGAAGTTTTCCATTCCTGTGTGATGTTGTTGCCAAAAATGATGTTTAAAGCTTTCACATAAGTACATTAAAAACATCAGGAAATTTTTCTAACCTGCTTGACATTAGATAAGCCAGAAATTGACTAGCAAAACTCCAAAAAGTACTTTTATTCATTGGGCACATAGGACTGAAAGTGGATTCATGACCAGTCAGCAGAGCCAATTGTGCCCTCATCCGTGGGCATTGTGTGTCTGCAGGAGGTTCTTTACAGCAGTTAGAACAGCCATGAAACCGAGGATCAGAATGAGCTGAACTCAGTGCCAGACTTTACGATTGTTCTATCACAACATGAAGACTCTGAAATGTAAAGCATATTCAGTCTCAAGGCTTTCACTGAAAATATTACTATGAATAATGTTTTCAATTTCAGCCAAAAGGCTAGCATTAAATTACAATTACATAATGAAATAAAAACGTAGATATTGGTTGTTTGATTCGTTTCTCATATTTTTAAAATTTATTTTTAATGGAAGCTTTACAATGAACACTGCATATTTATAGTACATATAAATGTGTGTGTATAATATGTCTGTATGTATGTATATACGCATATATATTTAATATGGGGTCAACAAGTTCAGTTTTTTCTGGGTAGTTGTATATGACCAAAAATGGTTGGAGGCCACTGGATTTGGGAAGTATTAGCTGCTTTTGAAGGTATTTTATATGAACATAATAATAGTAATGATAGAGAATGCTATTTAAGAGGCAAAGTGCAAGGTTATTAGCCCACATGATCAGTTGGGGCAGCTAACAGCAAGAAGTTACCAACAATCGATTTGATTAAAATGGGAATGTTTCCTTTTATCTAAAAGAATATAATCCAAATTCTTCTCTCTCTTCCTCCAAGCCCTCTGCACAACCCAACTGTCTTTCTACTCTGTGTCTGTGTGTAGGTGAAAGGGCTCTTGCCTCTCATGTAGAGCTGGTGCCTGTTCCCTGCAGGTATTTCTCTCTTCTTCCCCATCTGAACTGCCCTGTAGTGTCCTGTGTCCTACTGACCTTGTTGTATCCCAATCCCACTCCTCCTTCCTGGGGAAGGTCAACTCTCAGCTTCTCCTACAATCTTCCCAGACCACTTTAGCCCACAATTTTCTTTTTCTTTTCTAAACTAATAGCAGTTTCTACCTCTGCCACTCATTTGACAATCAACTATATAATGCATTGTGACAGGTCTGATATTACATTGCGCTATGTCGTTATTTCCCTTGCCTGTTTTTAGTTTTTTATCCATTTCCCCTCACATTTTTCTTTATAACTGTAACTTCACTCAGACATCCTTTATGGTAGGGGTGTATTTCCCCCTTCTGTTACATTCTTCCTTAATCTGTGCTCAGTATGTAATTAGAGTCAGAGAAAATGTTTAATGACTGACTATTGGTTGTTAGAATAAATGTTTCATGTTGCACTTCCTCATCTGAAATTAGAATAGTAAGACATACTCATAGGGCTGATATAAGGATTAAATAAACTATATATGTAATGTATAAGGCAGAGTGACTGCTATTTGGTAAATCTTAGTAAATTTTATGTTCCCTAGGATTAACTCACTAATAGAATCTTTTATGTCACAAAACCACCTGCTTATTTTGAAGCAGCAGTTGGATAAAAATGAATGATTTGAGACATGCTTCATTCATTGATCCACATATATCAGACACTAAGCAAGAGATTTTAAATTTTCATTCTAGCATGCCTTCTCCTCTTCTTGTTATATCAATTATTATTCTCTGAAGTTTTCCTTCTATAATCAAGAGAAGGAATTATTTTCTTGACTCATTGACAACTGATGCTAATAGTATGATGGTCTCTCTGACAATTCAATATACTGACCACCATGAACAAAAAGAAAAAAAGTGGACACACACACACACACACACACACACACACACACACACACACCCTTCCCCCGCCCCGGCCCCCCCTTGCAATGCCCTTAATCAGACCTGAAGTTTCCTGCTGACAGAGATTTAACTCATTAATTCTGTTTGGCTGTTGGTCTGACACCATCACTATAATACAATACGAAGTGCTAATTACCACAAAATCCAATGATACAATTTACCGGGAAAAACCCTTTTTCTTTCTTTATTGGAAGCTGCCTGCTCTTGCTCTCAAATTTGATCAGCATTTACTGCGATAGAAGAGGAAACCACAGCACTGCATTTGTTGTGAGCCCTAACTAATGCAAAAGACAGTTCACTCTCAATCCATGTTATTTTTCAGATAATTCAGCACATCACTGGGTGCTTAAGAGTTTCTGTTAGTAATCTAAGAAGACAAAACAAATCTGAGATTCCATATCCCTTCAGATGGGCACCCTGGCTGGCTCGGATGAAGAGCAGGCAGAGGCCGGGACCTCACTCCCGCCTCCTGCTCTGAATCCATTTGTGCGTATAGGCACTGAAGAGCTGGCCATCCACTTCATCCCATTTCCTAAATTAAATGGGCCAGTCAGTTTCAATATTCCTTCCAGGTCCAGGTTTCTTAAAAACAAAGCCACCCTCGCCAGAGACTTCCTTAAGAGAGTGTGTAAATTCTGAAGTCTGGGAACTGCCCATTGCCACCTGGTCCAGACTGCTGTACCTAAGGAGTGCTTGGGAGTCTTTCCTTAGAGTCTATGGCCTCTCTCTGCAAACCACCTCATGGCCTAGAGTTCTGCTAGTCACCACATCCTCCCGTACTCCTGTTGACTTAGTTAACATCTAGTGACTCCAAAAGGCTTTTCCTTTCCCCTAGAGTCAGTTAACAATTGAGCAGACATTTTTCATTGGAGGCATTATTAACTTCATCCATTTCACCTTTTATTTGCTAAGCCTTCTAACCCCCAACTTTTCTTTGTTTCTCTTTCCCCACTTTACCCTGACATAGATGTGGCCTAAACCCCTGAGTTTGTAGAAGGTGAGTAGGGAGTTGGAGGTGTGGAGTTGGGGTGTGAGAAGGGGTTGCCATGGGTGAAGAGGAGGGTGAGGGAATAGACAGAGCTGCAGCTGTTCCTGCAATGAGCCCACTGTCTTTCAGCCACGAGTCTCACCTCTTTTAGCTTCACTTATTAATGCCTTATTCCTGGAGCCCACGGAATGCAGATAGGAGGAGAAAGGCAAGGGAAATTTTCAGGGCACAAACCTGTCTTAAAAAGTTCACTTTATGTGCAGTGAATGAAATATTGAACATCAGTATATTATTTTAAAAAGGGATATTAAACAACAGTGCAGAACTGTCTGGTTATATTACAATGTCTGTCTTCTAATGTGTCAGCAACAAGTAACGCTGAAGGAGGCCTAATTATCATATTCACAGTGGTACAGGTAGTAAAACAGTTATGCTTTGCATTGCTCAGGATGTTCAGAGCTGAGATAGATAAACTATGTGGGAGACTAGCAATAGGTAATTATTCTCTACTTACATATTCAGCCTCATAATTCTAAATTAAGGTAAGTGGAAAAAGCTTATAAAATATTCAAAGCTCCTTTATCTTTCCTCCTCCCTCTTATTAGAAACTGTGCATGAATTTGCATAGAATAAACCGAGCTCATAAATCAAAGAAGAAACTACAAGAATGCTCTTTGTAAGTTATAATTTAAGGTTAACTGTAGCACATTTTGCTTACTGTATTATTAATGACTTTCGTTCACTCATGACAAGATTACATATTAAAAATTGTTGGTAGACAAAACTCAGTTCATAATCAATTTGCTTCTTAATGTGAGCAATCTGCGTGCATCCCCATGGCGGAAGTAGGTTTAGCGGGGATAATAGAAGGAGTGCCTTGGGAAGGACCGCTCTCACACAGTTGGGCTCCTGCAGGGGTGTGATTGACAGGCAGCTCCAAAGGGGAATTAAGCAACTGTTGAAAGGCCAACCTGGACTGTCCCATCAGGGCTGCTCCTTGAGGCCCTGAGTTGGACTCCACCCTGAATCAGCTTCTTCTCTCATTCCTCTTGCAGTACTACTGTGCTTGATTCCTTTTTAAAAAAATATATATTTTTATTAATTTCAGAGAGGAAGGGAGAGGGAAAGAGAGATAGAAACATCAATGATGAGAGAGAACCATTGATCGGCTATCTCCTGCATGCCCCACACCAGCCATTGCCCTGACCTGGAATTGAACCATGACCTCCTGGTTCATAGGCCGATGTTCAACCATTGAGCCACACAGGGCGGAGTGTGCTTGATTCTTTATTCCCAATGCCAATTCTGGATGTCTTCTCATCCTCACAGACTCATTAAAAAATAATCCATCACATCTATTTACTAGGAAATGTATTTTCTTTCACACTTAAAGAGACTTAATTTCCACATGCTTTTTTCAAATCAGGTTTCCAGGTATCTAGTTGTCCTCACTTTCTCTCCTTCTCCTTCCTCGTTTCACTGTGTTTGGGTTTCCAGCTAGTTGCTCTCCTTGCCCTTTACTTCTGTGTCTCAGCATTTCTGGAAATGCCCCTTTTCTTTTTCATGAACACAGAATTGCCAACCCTGTCCCTATACTTATAGCTTCCCGCCTCCTCCACTCACCTAAGGGTGAAGTCTGTCATTCTAGTAGATTTAGATATCAGCTTCTTTCTGATACCTGTATGACAGAAAGACATACCCTCACTCTCTTAGCTGGAGTAGCAGGGAGACAGATAGAAAGTTCACAGGTTAGTTTCTTTGATGTCGCTGAGGGTGGGTTTGACATTATCCCTTGTACTTAGGTCTTGTAGTCCTGGTTCAGCCTCAGGTAGATTTTTTTGTAGAGAAAATAATTTCTGATTTGTGTACATGCCTGAGTGTCTTCAGAGTATATGGGAAAACATCAGAAAATCTTATACTTAGATGTTTTGTTGCTTTGCTTCCTTAGTGTTTTTAATCCTAGTTGTATAGATTCAGATAAATTACATTCATTTATCTAGAGAATGTGTTGAAATAATGTCTAAAAGCTTTAATCACACAGAAAACACCTGAGGATTCAGCTCCTTGGAATGAGGAACTGTTGATGTAGACATAATAGTACCAGAATGGTTGAGGAAACATTGACTGTAGATTCTAAAACATCACCAGGGAGGATTGATGTAGATAATTGTTTCTTTTTGCTACTATTTTCTAAGCAGTGGGACTGACTTTGCCTCTAGCCCTCTCCAGCCTCAGTGGCCTCTGACCTCATCCCATGTACATGAAAATACTCCAAGGAAACAAGGAACATTCAGAAGGACTTAATGCAAAGCCAGATGATGCACACACACAAAAAAAGAATGTGTCAAGGTGTGGTGTGGGCAGAAATAAAAAGAATTGAGCCTGAGAAACACACTTACACATGAGGTAGTATGGGCATTTGTAAGGGGGGTGACTCATCTCAGATGTTAAGAAAGACAGGAAATTAAATAAATTTAAATTAAATAAAGGCAATGAAATGAAAAGTCAAAATGGACATTTTTTAAAATCTGGCTGACTTTTAGAATTGAATGTTCTTAGGGTTGCACCCTCCATCTTTTCTTGCTTAACTGTCTGTTGGGTGACCTCATTACTCTCTGGACTTCACATCTATAAGCTCAGGGCAACCTACTCAATGCTTCAGGCTTATGCTTCCATTGCTCTGCCTTACATATACTTGTAGTTCCCACAGGGAACCTTGAAATGATCACATCTCAAACAGAACTCCCCTTCCGCCTCATCCAAACAAGCCCTTGCACTTTCTGTCTCTATACATGACAGTCATCCACCCGGCCTCCAAGTCACCATCTTGTTAGCCTTTCTGCCCCCGCTCCATCTCTAGGCTCCAGGCTCTCACAATTCTATCCTACATCTTGCAAATCACCTCTCACCTGGCCTTGCCTTAGCACAAGCTCTCATCTGGGGCCACTGAAATTGTCTATTTGCTGGTCCTTTTGCCAAAGTTATTAACCCATGATCCATCTGCCATAGAGTGGCTTCCTAAAATTAACCTTTGATTATGCAATTTCCTAATTTAAAACAAACCTTTGAATGGTAAATTCAGAGTTCTCAGTGTGGATATATAACCTTTTGGAATCTTTCTCATGCTTGCCTTTCTATTATCTTCTATTTTTCAACTATAGACTTCTCAAATTCAAATAAAATATTTCCCTTCTTTCTCTCTCTCTTTCCTATTCACCTATATTTTAGGCTGAAACTCTTTATTTCACATTTAGCCAGAGGCAAAGCTTTTATTTTTGTAATGTTGCCAAAATGTTAATTTAATTCATTAAAAATGTATTGTGCATCTAGTATGAAATTCTAGGAGTTGGAGGAGGTTGAAGAGTGAAGACAGTTGAGTAAAAGCAGAGAAAGGAGGAAAACAGAGAAGACCCAAAGGACTTGGAAGATCTTTATCAGCCCCCTTTCCTTTCTAAGAGCACAGCAATCAGAAGCCCTGGGGAATGGTCTTGCAGAGCAGAGGCCACTCTTCCCTGGGACCAATTGCAATTCTAGACAGGCTGACCTTCCTTGGAGTGGAGACTGGGTAATGGATTCAAATGAATCAACTGCAGCACAAGACATATTTCCCCAACTTTTAAATTCAGAGGCACAAGAACCCCAAATTAACACTTGAAATCCGACTCTTGTAATTGCAGTATTTACTTTTCATTCAGATACATAATTCTCGCTGAGCTTGCCTATGAGATTTTAGGCTCTCTAATTTACAGAGTTTGGTTTGTCACAAACAGACATTCCATTCCTCTATTGCCATGAGGTCCATTGAAGAAGAAGACCTTAAAGTTAATTAAAGTGCCAACTTGCCTTTGTTTGTTGGAGGACTGTGATCCAGTACACAGGGAGAGATACAGATCCAGGCTCTCTACTTAAATGAGAATTTTGCATTCTCATTTTGTGAGGAGCATTCTCAGAATAGTGGGGGAATAGAAATTAAGAAAAAAAAATGAACAAAAAGGGAGAAATAAGAGAATGGGTTTGTGTATTTCTACTACTTGTTGGAGTCAAACAGCAAAAATGTAAACATTAAAATATAGAAATTGCTTAGTAGCTCATTTGAAAGTTACCCATCCAAAGACACAAAATCATTCATAATTAATTGTCAGTTGATTGATGCATACATATGCTGTAGGAGTCCTGAAGGAGTGAGATCAATGTGGATTGAGGCAGCACAAAGGGCCCTGAAAGAAGAATAGGCGTGAAATATGGAATGGGAAGAACAGCCTTGGGAGAGTGGGAAGACAATGGTGATGCACACTTCCTTGATGCTCCCGAAAGTGTGCTGTGTAGGTAGCTGGCTGCAGCAGAATATATGCCACATAGGGTCAAACTGTCCTTGACACCATGCAGGTGGAGGAAACCTTTCTTGAGTATTGGGTAGAAGTCCCCTAGATCTGGTCCTCTGTTTTGTGTTCACTCTGTATTCTCTATGGAAACATATAGAGTACTTCTGCATTGCCATCTTCCATAATTCTATTTCTCTGGAAGGTGCTAACTTCTATGACACTTTGCTCTGTATCCTTCCAGCTCTCTATGCCTTTATATATGCAGATAAAGATACATATTCATGTATAAACAAACATCCATACAAATTCTAAACCGAAATGGATTCATCTATCTATATATTGTTCTAATGAGTTGCTTAATTTATTGCCTACCCATGTACCTTGCTGTTCCTTCTCAGTCGCCTTCATTCTTTTTAGTTCCACAGTGTCCTGTAATATGAACGCCTCAGGATTTATGTAAGCAATATGTTACTGATGGGCATTTAGCTCATTTTCAATTTTTTCCCTATGGCAAAGAGTATTTTGGTACTACAATTTTAGATAAAGTATACATTTCTCTGTAGGACAGGTTCATAGAAGAATGGCTAATTTTGTGGGGGGTGGGGAAGCCATTGGATTGGTTGAGTCTCAAAAAAATTGTTTTTATTTATATCTCATCAAAATACATATGTGTTAATGCCCATTTCTCCATATCAGTGTTATCTTTTTATGTCTGCAAAATTTATGAGTGAAAAAATGATATTTCATTATTCTTTAAAAAATACATTTTTCTTGGTTAATAGTGAAATTAATTATCTTTTTTATGTGATTGGTGATTTTATTTTTAAGTCTATTTTTATTGCTCCAAAGAGGCTGTTGGTCTCATTTCTATTCCTCATTAACTAGAATTAAATCAGTTTGACTTCCACTGAATTTTCCCTGACCATCAAATACCTAAGCCAAGTAATGTGAAAATGTTAAGTGAGTTAAATAATCAATTGATCAATATGTATTCACTAGGCAATTAATGCCTCTGGTCTGTGCCGGATATTGTTGGGAATACAGCTCTGGCTTTTCAAAAGCTTATATGATCTTTTAGGGTGATAAGACTCAAACTGTAATCAATGACAGTACTGCTGTTTACTAGACCCCAAGGACTGTAGGCAACCAGGGAAGAGAAAGGCTCTGTAAGTAGGAGGAGCTGGCAGAGGCTTCCTGGAGGAGTTACAGTTTGGCTTAACTTTGCAAGGGAGGTGTCAGAGGAAGAGAGTGCATTTCAGACAGGAGAAAGTAGTGTGAGCCAGAGTGGGTAAATTTTGGCTTTTAGAGGATAGCAAAGAGGGCAACCAACTTGAAGCAGATTATGGATACCTACAGGAGTCCATGAATTCTTGGGCTGCTTTGAATACTCTCCTCAGCCCCATCATATGCACAGTGATTACTCTTATAATATCCACTATGAGGGTTTTGCCATTCTTGTCCATTCTTGCCTTGGCCTGCCTTTGTGAGGCTCAGGGTTCAGCAGGACAGATAAGGATGGGAAAAGGCTCCACCCTTTAAATATCCATTGGATCCCCTAGGAAGCCCTTTTTCGGGGACCTGCCTGATTGCAGCCCCTGAAGTCTCATCATTTTGTTCAGAGGTGCCATTGCTGCAATTACAATCCAAACCCAGAGTCAATTACTCACTGTGTGAATCACCCCCAAAAGATTGCTTTTTCCTTTTCCATTAGTATCACACATAATTGCACTCTGTGTGGTTCCTAAACTCGTATTCCTGACTTCAGTGTCCATGAGGATCTGGGGTGATTATAAAGTCCCTGCATCTCCTATCACTGACCTCACTGATGATTTCCATAAGGTTCTTTCACTATTTTCCTCATTTACAATATACCCACCTCCTACCATTAATTTTTCATCTCCTTGTGAGGAAAGAATCACTGTGTTTTCCCTGCTGATTTTTCCATATGCTCATTTTCTTCTTTTTTCTTTGTCTCCTTATTAATGGTAAATGTTAACACTCAATACCCTAGATTTGTAGGGATGATGGATTTTGATGGCTCTGTGTTTTCTCTCTTAGAGCCACTACCATTGCAGACCCCACTCTTCCCTATTTATTGGCCCTCAAGATGATTAAGAGATGATAACCCAAGTCACGACCTCTCTCAGGCTTTCTCTCTGAATCAATCTCAAGTTGCAGCTAACCCTGCTCTCACGCTTCTCCTGCTATTGTGTATGGCTATTCCATGTATCACCTGCCCTTGGGGCTTATTAAATGGGATCAACCAATTCATCATAAGTAATTTAACAACTGCCAACTACCACAACATGAGTTAACAAAGGTAAGAGTCATGTTGAGCCCTCAGTAGCAAGGGAAATGGAGAATGAGAAGAATCTGGGGGTAGGGTAGGGTATCAACCTCACTAGATGAAAGAAGGGGGGCAGGCAGTCCTCCCTCTGCCCTCCAAAGGGTTGTAGTGATTCTATTCCATATTCAAGCCAGAACTTCTATGCAAAAGGTTCAGTTTGGTAAGAAAAAACAAAAATCATTAGGAGGGAATTTTAGGCAGTGGTGATTTTTAAGGAAGTCAAAATAGTAGCTCTTAGAGACATTTCACTTGGAACACATCTGCCAGCAGAAGAGTACAAGGTGGGATGAGGCATTCAAAGGGAAGCCAGAGTAGGAGCATGACACAACATGAAAATTTCAGACAAGCAGATGTGGTTTCAGTTCAGGGGCCCAGAGACCATGAGCTGGAAACCCAAGCCAATGTACCGTCATTGACACTGAGCAAGCAGAGCAGGAGCACAAGGGTATTTAGAGAGCATAACCAAATCTAGAATCACTTAGGAGTTTTATGATGCTGCCCCCACAACTAATGTATCACTTTATTTCAACAGTGTTTATTGTGTTTTGGTTTTTGTAAATTGCCTTCATTGAATCTTTTCAATTTAGTTTCTGTGAAAGAAATAATTATATTTCTTTTGCATGCATAATTTTATTGGTTTACATATTAGTTAATTAAAATGTGTCATTATAATAAAAAGCCGAAAATGGCAAAAAATATGTATGTCACAAACACAGCTGACTCTTGGTGGTGAGTATGGAACTCATGTGTAGAAACTAGAGGCCTGGTGCATGGATTTGTGCAGCAGTGGGGTCCCTCGTCCTGGTCTGCGGGATCGGGCCAAAACCAGTTCCCCAGCACCCCCTGAGGAGTCCCTGGTTGCGAGAAGGTGCAGGCCAGGCTGAGGGACCCCACTGGTGCATGATCCAGGCCGGGGAGGGACACGGGAGGTTAGTCAGCCAGGGAGGGACTGTGGGAGGGCTCCAGGGCATGTCTGGCCTGTCTTGCTCAGGCCCGATCTGCAGGATCTGAGCAGCAAGCTAACCTACTGGTTGGAGCGTCTGCCTCCTGGTAGTCAGTGCATGTCATAGCGACTGGTCAACTGTCTGCCCCCTGTTGGTCAATGCAGGTAATAGCGAGCGGGTGAGCGGCCTTAGCATATCATTAGCATATTATGCTTTGATTGGTTGAACAGACAACCAGACGACCGGGCACTTAGCATATTAGGCTTTTATTATATAGGCTAGAAGTATAAAGACAAACCAGAGAATCACCTCCCAGTCAAATGCTTTTAGTATGTTGTGGGCAACAGGTGGAGTACAAATTAATTCCAAGTGTGAGGCTAAGTGTCATCTATACTCTCTCATTATATTTTCAGCCAGAATAAGAAGTGTATAAGGTCCTGAGAGATAAGAGATAAAGAGTTCAAAAGGGAATGTGGCTTAAGATTAAGGATGATAGGATTTGCTTAAAATCTTGTATTTTATATATCTACAGGTGTGTATGCTTATGTGTGTGCATATGCATGCACGGATGTGTGTGTTGCAAAGAAATAACTTACATTCATTGTAAAGGCAACTGCAAGCAAAACTGTGAAGTTAGAGGTCAGACTGCAATGAATTAAAGTGTCTAAATGGCAAGATAGTTGAGGTAGCAGATGCAAACTATTCTAAGGAATTAGGTGACCAGGTAAAGGAGAATGATAGGGAGGAGCAAGGGGTGATCAAGACAGATTTTTTTTAACATAAAGAAGACAAGATCAGCCGAAGCCGGTTTGGCTCAGTGGATAGAGCGTCGGCCTGCGGACTGAAGAGTCCCAGGTTCGATTCCGGTCAGGGGCACGTACGTTGGTTGCGGGCACATCCCCAGTGGGGGGCGTGCAGGAGGCAGCTGATCGATGATTCTCTCTCATCGATGTTTCTAACTCTCTCTCTCTCTCCCTTCCTCTCTGTAAAAAATCAATAAAATATATTTAAAAAAAAAAGAAGACGAGATCATATTTATAGTTGAAAGTAGCATGCTGATGGAGAGGGATATTGGAAGATGAAGAGTAAATAGAATAGAGTGTGGTGGCAGAGAAGATAAAGCAAATAATACAAGTATCAGCACCCCAGAAAAGCAGGAGGAGTTCTAAGACAAAAACAGGAATATTTAAAAACACACAGGTTTCTGCAACCTCCTCAAGAAAAGAACCTATAGATAGAGAGGAACAATGTTTTTAATGCAACGAGGTTAGTGGAGGTGAAATACACACAGTAATAATATAAATGATGGAATAAAAACTATTTAGGCATATCAAGAAAGGATAAGGTAGGATAACATTGAAATGTAAACTAAATTATGGAAAGGGATTTTCCAGACAAACTAATGGGTAGGGGATTCTGGGCAGAGGAATAACAGGAGCAATCTCACAAAGGTAAAAAATGCAGAGTTTCAGTTAGTGGTTTGGGGTGGCTTCTGAGCAGAGTACTTGGAAAAGAGGCATGGCTGAAGCTGTACAGGTCTGCAGGGACAAGACCTAATTTTTCTTTTCTTTTTAATAACATTTATTAGGGTGACATTGGTTAATAAAATTATATAGGTTTCAAGTGGACATTTCTATGATACGTGATCTGTGATTTGCATTGTGTGCCCACCACCCAAAGTCAACTCATCTCCCATTGCCATATATTTGAATTTGTTTACCCTTTCTTACCCCCTACTCACCTTCTCTCTGGTAACCATCATACTGTTGTCTGCATCTATGAGTTTTTGTTGATTGTTTTTCTTGTTTATTCATTTATTGCTTTCTTACATTTTTATTTTTATAGTAAGGATATTGGATTTTCCCCTATAGTTTGGGGCCTCTTTCAGCATTAATTGGGGAAATCTCATTCATGTCTGTCACAAAATTTTGTACATGATGCAATGGGAGACAACACTTGGTTACAGGAACATTCTTCCCAAGGGCATTAATTTTAGTCCCTTGTTTTGAGGGGGTTTTTCTGCATCAGCTTAAGGAAACATGTAGGGTTAGAAGCACAAAACAGATGTTCTTGTTCCATAATTTAGGTCTAATGAGAATTCTCAAAGGATATTATTTCTGATCTAGAAAATAAGGTCAAAGGGATGTTCAGGGTTAAAAAGTACAGGCTATCTTTATGTACCATAAAGCATTGTTAATTTTCAGCAAGCAGAAAGAAAGGATAAAAATACGACAGCTTCTGTCTAAGATCCCATGGAAGAGGTAAAAGGCTGGGAGAGAAGATAAATATGGGCCCTCAGTAGAGGAGAATTGCTCTCCTTCACCCAGCCTGGGAGAATGGGTCCTAAGGAAAGAGGGTTTAGTAAGACTTTCGGAGGCTTCTAAGGTTTCTATGAGTTTTCTTTCCTTTTTATTTTTTTTAAAACATCGACCAGAAAGCTTTGTTGTCTAGGAAAGGGTAAAAGGATGTCTGGCTGAATTGAAATTGACAAAACTAGGCAACTCAGAGAGGGCAGTCTCAGGAGCAGCCTTTAACCACAAAAGAGATATTGAAGGCGAAGCAATCGATAAAGCTGGAGCGCACGCGGAGAGAGATGATGAAACCCATCAAACTCGATCACTGGGCAGGAGTGGTCAGCGTCAGTTTCCTCAGGAAGGGTTACTGGATGTCAGCCTCCATTCAGGGGCGTTCACCTCTCCTGCTGATTGTGTTCTTAGGATCATAAAGTTTGAGTGTCGGGAGGGAACAATGCATGCTGCCTGCTCCAAAATTCATTCTGGGACTCGAGTCCCTTGCACTGTGGCCTACATATGCAGGTTTCCTGAATTCAGGGATTACAGAGCCACCCACTTAACTGCTTAGAGCACTCCACAGGTCTGACCTATCTGCCTAAAGATGCATCCGTTTGTTCATTCATTCATTTATTCAATCATAATGTATTCCTATTTATTGTAGGTTTTAGGAAATCTGGCTACAAATCCCTTTGCAGGTTCTCTCATCAAGAGGTTGAGTATTTTCCCCTGACTTACCACTTGATTTGGCCCAAAAGAACAGCGAGGGTGGGAAACATGGAGAGAAGCCCTGACTGTACCAGGCATCTCAGCCATATCTGAACTCAGACATGTGTGCAAGTGCAGCGGACACCTTGTGGGGACAAGTGAGCTCAGCTGAGCCCAGCCCCAAATGCTGACCCACAGGGTTTTTAGCAGACAAAAGGGCCCAAAAGAAACATTTTAAGACAATAAGTTTTGGGATAGTTTATTATGTAACACTAGCTAACTGATATGCCATCTAAGGATAAATTTTGGAAGACTCTAAGTGGAAATGATACAGAAAGGCTCACCAAAAATGTTTAAGGACAAGACAACTATCTTACAACCTCCCTAATAAATAATCTATGAATATCAAGAATTCGATCATAACCTTCAGGCAAAGCTCTGGGTAAAGGTTGATTGCACTCAGAAAATATCCATTCAAATAATTGTATTGTAACAAGAACACACTAGTATGCATGACATCTATAGAGAGAACTCTCAAAAGCCAATGAAATGAGATATTCTCTGTCCCTGGAAGGATGAGGTGGGGAGTGGGCTTTGGCATCTCTTGAGAGATCAGTATGTGCCTGTAGCAGAATGGGATGCATGAAGCTATGAACTTGAAGATGTGATCGAGGTCACCCTCTTTCTCTCTTAGCACTGTTTCCCTTTCAGCGAACAGCCCTTGGATTATAATTTGTTCACAGGAGAGAACATGCTTATCCATAAACACTGACACCCTGTCTAGTTAATAATTATATTTCTCATTGTGAATTAATGAATTGGGCCTCTGTTTTTATATATCATCTCTGTAAGCTTGATTAATGCATTTGTTGTGCTATCAGTCTGGGTTCAAGCCTGCAAGCCTAAGGTGCAGAGAATGGTAAATTCACCCAACACATTTTCTTTTTCCTTGAGTGCCAATCAGGAACCTCAACTTTCAATACTTGACCTCATTTGTACCTTTTCTTCAAACTGCAGCACCGCTCTGGTTCCCTGATGCCCAGACCAATGCTCTTTTCACGTCTCCGTGTGGTTAATTTTAATGCTAGATACTGTTTCTTGAGGGCTCACTAGGTGCCAGGCATTGCTCTAAGGGCTTTACATGTATCAAATCATCCAAACCTCACAATGACCCTAAGAGTAAAACTTATTCTAAGTTTACAGATGAGGAAACTGCACACCAGTGATATTTCCTAACTTTCACATAGGTAATAGGAAGAATGGAGCTGGGATTCAGACCTAAGAGATGTGATTCAGAATGCTTGCTGGTGATTACCAAGCTATCTTGTCCAATTAGGATGGTACTACCTTTTTCTCATGACTATTTTCTTTTAAGAAGCAATTCAGAGTATCTCTAAACATCCATAAGACTAAGTCCAAATTCCTCTCTATGGCTAAAAGGCCCTTTCTAATCTGATACCAAACTATTGGTAGAACTTCAAATTTTATGTTTCATTTAACTTTAACAATTAATTACTTGAAATGTTTTATATGCCATATGCCAGGCTCTATACTGATGGAGAAATAAAAGTGGGTGAAAGAGTTTGTTACCTAAATAGACAGATGAAAAACAAATCTGTAAAAATATAACTACCAAAACTAAGCAAAATGATAGTGTGAACACTTACAGCACATGAAACTCACTCCTGAATTGAGGACATTGATGACATAGAATATAGGCTATAAGGTCACCTCAGTGACAATTGTGCTAGACTGAGAGGGAGGAAAAAACGATTCATTACAGATAAGAAGAACAAGTATAAGCAAATTCAAGATCTTAAAAAAAGTGTGGTCATTATGAGAAGAAAAAATATACAAGTGAGATAAGAACAAGGAGTATAATAATAATTAACTAGAGGCCCGGTGCACGAAATTTGTGCATGCAGGCGGCCCTCAGCCCAGCCTGCACCCTCTCCAATCTGGGGCCCCTCAGACATCCCTCTCACAATGCTGGGCCGCTGGCTCCTAACAACTCACCTGCCTGCCTGCCTGGTCACCCCTAACTTTTCCCCCTGCTGGCCTGGTTGCCCCACACAGCCTGCTGTTCGGTTGTCCGACCGGTTGTTTTGGTTGTGATGGCCCCTGGCTTTTTATATATTAGGATGTGGAGAAAAAGAGATGGCAGCTGGGTTGTAGACAGTTTAAGATGTTTCAACTTGAAGTGATAAGTCTAGAGAAATTATATATTAGAAGAAATTATATATAAGAAATTATATATAATATAAGAAGAGAAATTATATATTGTGATGTTTAACCATTCACAGTATATTTGTATGTTGATGGTTGAAGCTTGTGGATAATAGAAGGATGCCACAGGCACTAACTTGGTGCTTCCCAAGACTCATTCTGGGTTTCAATCAATGGTCCCAGGTCACATATGTTTGTGACAGGCCTAGGACATTCTCCTCTTAAATGTTTGCAAAACTTAACACAATATTAAAACTTTTGGAAATTTCTGTTGCACAAAAAATGTGTTTAGCTCTATTTAGTGTAGTTTCCCAAGCTTATTGTTATGGAATTTCCCATGACTCCTGTAACCACGACTGTTATCACATGGGTTAATGTTACCTTTTGTTGAAGTTTTGGGAATCTTCCATTTAATTGATGTTTTTCATTAAATAAGTGTCACAGTATATCTTCTTTCTTTTGGGTAGAGCAGATAGAGCACAGAACTAGCAACAGGGCAGCTGAGCTCTGGCGGTCAGGACCAACCAATAGTGTAATTTTGTATGAATAATGGAGCTGGACCAACATTTTCTCATAGGTTAACTGGGGCTGATGGCCTCTGACTTTTCTTAGAAGAGCATCTCGTGAATGTATTGAGCTAACATAATGATAGTTTTATATATACAAGGACAGTTACTAGTTTTAGACATGGAGTTTTAGTCTGAATACTGAACCAGGTTAAGGGTGTCTTAATGATATAACTAGATAATATCTTTGTACCATTTCCTCTGGACTTAAGTGACCAGAAAATGCATAGCGTTAGCCTGGAACCCTAAATTTGTGAGATTTGATAATAAGAAAATATATTAAGAATATATACCTTAAGAATAAGAACATATATTCCTACCATCAGTTACCCTAAAAATGATCTGTGCAAAGGTCCTGAATCAGGCACCTGGGAAAAAGGGTTCTGGTGACAGCTCAGGGATTTATTGTGTCAACTGGGGCAAGTCAGGTCCCTTCTATTTGTTACAGTTTCATGACTGGAAAAGAATTTTAAACTAGACCATGGTCCAAGTCCTCTCTAGATATAACATAGTATGAGTCTTTTAGTGCACAAAACCATTGCTCTACTCTTATGAGCATAAATAGACACGTTAGAGAGTGATGGCAGGTTTGAAACCCTGCATCATTTTGAGGAGACACTGTTGGTGATCTTACCTCCTTCCATACAAGTATAAACCTTCCTTACAGCAAAGAATCCAGATTTAGCTTGTGAGTGTAAGACCAGAATCTTGGAGGCTTTGATGATTAATATTCTGATCAGTCTTCAAAGCCCAACTTTGATAATTCTAGTACCTTCTTTGGGCCATCTGTCCACTCTGCTTTTAGCATCTTTATTGATACCTTTGTACCAGTTTTTAATTCACCTCCTAGCTACAGATGACCTGCCATATTAATTTCTGATCTGCAGATATCAGGGAACACCATGTTTTGGCTGATCTAAAACCCCCAAACCAAACACCCTATCCAGAGCCTCAAATAAAGACAAGTAGAAGCTGGTTTTGGCAGTTGAAATGTAGCATGACCTTAACTTCTCTTTCAGGTGTTCTTTTTTTTTCCTGGATGAATTTCCAACAGGCTAATGGTTGGGGAAGCTGGAGGGGAAGTAGAAAGGTGGGAATGTAAAGTGCAAAGGAATGGCTTCATGGATAAAAGTATGTAGGGGAGGATCTATTTAGAAAAATGTGCCAAGTTTAGGAGGTGTAGCAAATCTTTTATATTTTATTGTTGCTTCACTCATACTGAGAAATCCACTCATGGAGTTATCAGTGAGATAGTCAACCAACACCAGGAATGCCAATATGTCAAAAGGAAATCTTTTCCCTTTAGCAAATAAAATATTAAGAGGGCTCAACAAAAGCCAGTGGGAAGTGGCCTGGAGAAGGAGATGAAAAATTAATTTTAATGCATGGGAGACTAAGTAATTCACTTATTTCACAACCTCAATCAATTTTAATATTTTAATATTTAATGTGAATGTGGTGCCTCTCCAATAATATTTTAAAAGTTGCTTCTCCATTTTTGGCTTTTGTCCTACAAGTACTTTCTATTTTCTTAGACATTTTTCTTAGTGTTTTATTAGGGAGGTATCAGCAGATTTCACATTACTCAATGCAAGAATTTACCCTCTCTTCTCCCCATCACAGATTACTGAATAGGGGAGCAAAGGCAGCAGGAAAGACCCCAAACTAGTTTTTATGCAGGCTGATTTTTGCAGAGGCCACTGAACCCCAAGGGGCTCTAAAGTCTTTAGGGACAGGTCATTGTGTGGAGTGCAAACTGGAATTATTTAGTCATTAGTTCTTCAGCTATCAGCCCAAGAGAGGAAGCTGTCTGCCTTTCTCCACAATTTAGACACTTATCTTACAAATTCACCAAGCTCGGTGATTTCTGAACAATGCCAGCTGTTAAGGAGCCATTTCCCTGGCATTTTCCCCATAATTTGATTTGAAAGGAAAAGATTAAACTCAGTCCGACCCAGAACTGTCAGCCCAATGCCCTCAACGAGTTTGACAGGAAAAGAAAAACACAAAAAGAAAAAAAAATAAACACACCAGAAAACCTTGCAGATTCTTAGATGAAGAAATCACCTGTACCTGTGCAGGAAGAGGCAGTAAGGCACATTCTATAGGCTATACAATGAATGTGTATAGGACTAACTCAAAAGAAATCTCCTCCCAGAAAGATGCATTAAATCGAAGGTTCAACTCATTGTCCTTAATGATCAACTTTTAGAAAATGTTACTTTTAGGAAGAAAAGTTAGACTGCATTTAAATGATGATCAGCTGGTGTGAGTATGTTAGCATTTTAAACATACAGCAGTTATAACAAATAAGTTGTCTAAAGGTGCAGTGATCCCTCTTCCAATTCAGTAAGAAGCATTCTATTTATTCATCCAGAAGAACAGAACATTTACACTTTGTTGAATGCCTATTTTACTTAATCCTCCCCTCACAAGAATGACATTTTTTTGCTTTTAAAATATGTTTTTATTGATTTCAGAGATGAGAGAGAGAGAGAGAGAGAGAGAGAGAGAGAGAGAGAGAGAGAGACATCAATGATGAGATAGAATCATTGATTGGCTGCCTCCTGCACACCCCACACTGTGGATCAAGCCTGCAACCTGGGCATGTACCCTGACGAGGAATGGAACTGTGATCTCCTGTCTCTTGGTTCATAGGTCAGCACTCAACCACTCAGCCATGCTGGCCAGGCTCTGCTTTTAATTTTTAAAATTTTTATTTATTAAATTGATTGGGGTGACATTGGTCATCATGAACATATAGATTTCATGTGTGGGTTTCTATGTTACATGATCTGTATATTGCATTGGAAAAGTGTCCTAATATAAAGTGACAGAAGAAGATTTGATTTTGGGTGGTGGGCACAAGAATGATTTAGATGATAATCTTACCTTTGCTTCTCTGGTAAGGTCATTGATTCCTAGAAAGTTTAACTTGCTCAAAGTGAAACAGCCAGTAAATACTAGAGCTAGTCAAGTTTAAAATCCTAGAGTTTTAGTCACTGTGTTATGCATTGTCCCTGCAGAAGGCAATGGAGAAATGTTTTAAAAATTCTACTTCAGTAGTGTGGCTTTTCACTTATACTATTGCTCATACTTTTTCAAAATTTTAGCACTTTAACATATGCTTTTTGAACTTGGTCTCATTGTCCTTCTACCCTGGACTCTATCTCAAGTTCATTAAAGGACAGTTTTGAGAGACCACTGTTGCCTATGTTAATACCACCCTATTAATTTGGAAGAAAATCTCAAATATTTCTAATTTATTTATAAATAAGTCAGTATTTAATATAAAGAAATGTATTATAGATACATAACTTAGCATCTTCTTTCATTTTAGAAATAATCAAATTCCCCTCATTTCACAGATGAGGAGCTAGATATAGACAGGAACTTCCCCAAAGTCACAAACCTTGTTGGTGGCCAAACCTGAACTGGATCCAGGACTTCCATAACCCAATCTAATGTTCATTTCAGTGTTACATTTCAAAAGTGTTAATACTTTTATTTTACACCACTTCTTAGAGTAATGAAATATATAACTGCTGGTGGTGAAACGACACCAGGTGTCAGACCTTGGTTTAGCAACCTCAGCACTTGAGTTCTGGCTAAAAAATTCAGAGCCAAGACCCAGACAATAAGAAAAAGTTTATTTAGAAAGTCACAGGTAGAAGAAGTGAGTAGTAAAAGAAATGTGCTCAGGAAACAAGTTACAGAGGCAAAAGAAGGGGCCCTTAGGAGAGAGAAAGGTAAAGGTAATATGCTTGGGAGGGGAAGAACAGGGGAAGTGGAAAGGACCTGGAAAGCTCCCTGGAAGGAGAGCCCCTTGGAGGTCTCAGGGGAGGAGGATCCCAATAGAATATTCATCAGCTTTCCAGATGTGTCCTTTCAGGATTGTGATCTTTACTGACTGGTTGCACCAGGGCAGGGCAAGGGATTCATTAGTCAATGCAGCTTGTCCGGGTGTCAGCCATGGCTTCACTTGTCTGGTTTTGCTGCTTTTCTGGACCTGGAGCAGAAACACAACTGAGGCCTAAATGTTTTCCCCAGGGGTTAATGCTTAAGGGAGTGGTTGTGCAAGGGCCCTCATGGGAGTCACATGAGGTCACTCTTTAGCCCCTTGTTCCTCTTCTAAGGGGGTCTACCACATGAGTATCACATGCTATGGCAGGAAAGGTCAGGGGAGAGAGTCTGAACTGCATGAGCAGCGATATGGAAGGTCAGAGGGTCTAAAGCACATGACAAAAGATATGCTAGGGGAGAAAAGGTTACTTTGGGGGCTAGGTGCTTATTTTCCTAGTTTTGCCCTTTGCTAGACACCTGGGGTTTTCTGCTCTGGTGATCTTCTGGACCTGGCCCATTGTCCTTGCTCTGCACATGTCTGTCTAATTGCCTACCATGTATATATGTTTACATATGTATATAAAAAATGTAATATTTACCAGGTATATTAACACTTTTATTTTTTTCCCAACTTCATCCTTTTATATGCAACATTTCACATGTCTTCTACATTTTTGACAATTAAGACTTAAAATTTCCTCGATCCTTCATTCACATCTGTGCCTAGGACAGATCTGACAAAACATTAAGTTCCTCATTACTTATTTAATGATGGATTAATTTTATTTGAGATGAATTTGCTTTCATTTCTGATTTTAATTGTCTCAGTATGTCATTTTTATTATTTCCTTTCAATTTATTTTTTTATTGGTAGACTCAATACACCTCAAACCCAGTGGTCATCTAGTGGTGCTGAGACACTGAAACCCATATTTCAAAAGCAACTAGGACACCAAAGAACTTGGTTCTAATAGCTCATTTGACATTGCTGCAAGATACTCAATCTAAATTTCCATTCCCATATGCAGTATGCCTCCCAATGATCAAAAGTAATGAAACTGCAGTAAAAAACAGGAATGCTTGACTTAATACCTAAAGGGGTGTCTCTGTCTTCATTCTGAGCTCTTTGAACTTGGTGTGAAGGGCTGCAGAGTTAGCAGGAAAGGACAGACCCACAGAAAGTGGGCAACCAGGAAAGCATTAATGTGAGATGATATGAAAAAGAAGGATAATGGAGAGAGGTTTCAGACCTTAATGGGCATTTACATTTACTTGAATTCCTAAGTAATCTCTTTATTAAGCAATGTGTAAAGATAGAATTTTGTCTTTCAGAATTCCCAGAGATTTAAGGGCAGGTTAACAACCAATCATTCTGCCTAAGGGAAAAATGTATGTTTTTGTATTACATAAATAATATTATTTCTTCATTCATTTACCTGCTTTGTACTAGAAAGGACATGGTATGGCTTACAGAGATTCATAGACTATAACAACATAAGATATTAAGAATAGGTAAGAAAAAAGAATAAACAGCAGAAGAGATTTAAAATGAAGCTAACAGTGCAGCACACATAAAATGAATATCATTAAAAAAGCATACATTTGATCTAGATAAGTCAATAGTACTCCAGTGTCAAAATGTTTTGACATTTACTAGTTTGTTTATAGTTTGGGCAACTTTTTCCATGGGCCTTGTTTTCCAACACTTACAAACATTGTCCCTGTCCTATAGGATCTGACAATCTAGATGAGAAAACAAAATCTATTCAATGGAAACAATTGAAATTGACTCTTGTAAGCATATCCTCAAAAATGTTCCATCACACTAAAACCTAAATCTTTCCCTCTTTGCTTCTGGTTCGGCCATCTGCTGTCTGTACTCCCTTCCCTCCCATCTTGTGGAAGGCCACTAGAGGTAACAAGTATATTCTGTCTTGTTAATTCTTATTCAAGCCATTCCTTCAGATCAGAGCATCCCCTTCATCATTACCCATTGGAGGGTGTCTTCACCACATTTTTACATTTGGTGTGTGTGTGTGTGTGTGTGTGTGTGTGTGTGTGTGTGTGTGTTTGTTGTTGTTATTGTTATTTGTTTTTTTTACTGAAGTCTATTTCTGTCCCAGTTTTTTTTCCTCCCAGATCCTCCCTAAATCTACATTATCTATGCCCTTGGCAGCATGTCCCTATATTACAACCTTTGTCATTTCTATCACTCTCAATGGCTGCATTTGCTCTTACCCCCTGGGGTTTTATTCTCATTTAACTTTGACACATGTCTTCATTATCTCACTGAGAGGAACTCCAGGGGCCTAGAAAGAACTGCTGGAAATGGCTCATACAGTTTCCCAGAGGTGGTAACAATTGAATGATGCAAATTTTACTGAGGAGAGAATTATTAGATCTTGAATGAGAACAGCTGTGAGGCACTCTGATACTCACTGATGAGAAGGAAGCCAGTTCTGGGCATAGATCAGGCCTGGGAGAAGTTGAGTTGACCCTAGGGGCCCACATGGGGCCAACTATCTTCTGAAGGCCCAGTGTTTCGAGGTACATAACAACTCTACCTGGTGCAATCTGGACTTTGATTCCAAAGATGTTCTATCCAAGAGGAAAAAGCTCTGGAAATTTCTTGGAAGGAGTTGGGTTGCAGTTATTACATAAGGTATTGATGGTACAGTGATGAACATGACATAAATCTCATGGAGCTCTCAGAAGGTCATGATTAGTCTCTATCTAAATAGTATCCACAGGAATCCTGGTTTAAAAACTTTCTGGAAATGAATCCACATAAGTAGAGCTGTGCTCTATTTCTAAGCAAGGCCCTATCTAAATACTTTAGAGAAGATATTTATAAAAATGTTTATGTATTAATAGAAAATATTGAAAATAATTCAGATTATTATTGAATTTTAAAAATCCTTATAACAAAATACTTAATTTTACATTTTTAACTTAATTGGGTATTATTGGGCATTTTTAAAAGATAAGTAGGACTATCTGACTCTTATTATAAACTAGAGGCCCAGTGTACAAATTCGTGCGTGGGTGGGATCAGGCTGGCCCGCCCTGATGGGGGCCCATCAGGCTGGGCCAGCTGCGGGGAGGGTCTGTGGGTGGATGGCCGGCCAGCCCTGACCCCCATCAGGGTGTTGGGGGCTGATTAGGGGTGGGGCCGACCGGGATTGGGGGGGTGATCCGGGCCCGGATCAGGCTGGTTGGTTGCTGCAGTGGGCATCATAGCCACTGGACATTCTGCCATTCAGGTCTCTGAGCTTTTATGTATATACTAGAGACCTGATGCACAAAGATTCGTGCAAGAATGGGCCTTCCTTCCCTTGGTTGCTGGCACAGCCTTTGCTCTGGCCATAGTCGCCCTTTTGCTCTGGCCTGAAGCCGCCTTTCCACTCTGGCCTGGAGCTGCCTTTCCATCTTCCTGCTGCCCAGAGGCCCGGAGCAGCTGGGGCGGTGTGGAATACCTGTGTCGTCGCCATGGCAACGAAGCAATTGTCCTTCCCTGCCCCCGGCCACTTGGTGCCTGTGTATGCAAATTAACCAACCATCTTTGTTGCGTTAATTTGCATACTCACTCCTGATTGGCTGGTGGGCGTTGTGAAGGTATGGTCAATTTGCACCTTACTCTTTTATTAGTGTAGATATATATATGACTTCAAATTACAGTGATTTTTGTCTTCTTATAAACAATTTCATTGTTTTACATATATGTATATATGTATATACATATATATGTATATGTTCACAATAATATCATATCTGTTTATGTGTGTTTGTGTATGTATATATGGTGACAGTGACATATATATACTTTAACTACCTTTTTCAGTTTGTAAAAATTGATGTATTCTCAGTTTTGAGAGTCTTTAAATCTCTAAAGGTCAATGCTTTTACTTTAATGTTATAATTTTCAGTAAGTTTGTACAGTCAAAATAAGATTTTTTTTTTTTCTGCATAATGGGCAAGGGAAGGCCATACCATCCAGTTACCCTGAAGAGTGGTTGGGGTGTGCACAGAGGAACTGTTGTCACCACCTTATCACTTTAAAAACAAATCTGAGTAGATTCTGCACCCAGTCTTTTGGAAAATAGACATAATAGGGAAAGAATGCCCCTTACTGAATCTGAAAATGGTGCTGATTATGAATTTAGCAACACTCCAGACAATACCCTATCGGCTTGGTGACAGTGCTTTTCATGAGATTGTGGAGTTATGTGCTCTTGGGTGATCCCACTTAACAACTCCTTGGGCATTGATTGGCCTTTGGATATGGAATAAAAGCAGTTGTCTGGGTAACGCAATATCATGTTTGTCTTGGGATCAAACACTATAAATTGGAGATATCCTGAGAGATAAATCACTCAACTGAGAAGAATATTTACTGTTGTTTTACTTGTACTCAAACTGAGATGGGAATTAGAAGACCAAACCAGAAGAATGTCTGGAGTCGGCAGTGGAGCAGGACCAGATAAACATCATACACAATATGAGTGGCAAGACTAGAACCAAAGAGTGATGCCAAGAATAAACACTGGCTGTCTAGAAAAAGGATGCCAAGAACCAAGTGGAAACATACCAAAATCAGTATCAAGAAATAGAGCTAAGTCAGAAAGCTGAAGGGAACATGAGACTCAGAACGTTAAGTGGAAGCTATGGTGTTGGATTTCCTTAGAATCTGACTCTTGGGCAACAGGCTTAAACCTGTCCTTCTCCACTCATGCCATAAACCCTCCTTAAAGTGTGGCACCAATAGCGTTCCATGTGGTATTTCTCACACATCAGTAGATAGCCTTTCCTGGAAGCCTTGTTAAAGATAGCCTTTCCTGGAAGCCTTTCCTGGAAGCCTCTTGCTAAAATTATTTATAACCCCCAAATACCAATGTCCAAAAGCTGATCTACTGGTTAGAGCAAGTAAACCTACTAGTTTAGAGCCTTTGTATAAAAGGCCAATAGTAAATATTTTTGGCTTCAGGGACCATATGATGGTCTCTGTCACAATTACTCATCTCTGCCATTTTAGCATGAGTACAGCCATACATAATGCCTAAGTAAATAAACATGGCTGTGCCCTAATACTTTTTAAAAAAAACAATACAGGTGGCATGTTAGATGGTTTGGCCATGGACCATGGTTTCCTGACCCTGGTTTAGAGCAATGTTATTCCTTTCCCCAGCTCAGTGGCCTAATGCATCTTGAAGAGAAAATTAGGAAAACACAGGCCTTCTAAATAGAAACACAGATGTTTCTTTTAATAACTTACAGTTTTGCAGATAATGTTATTCTTGCTGCTCAATTTCTCTGTGTATAAAGGTTGCTGAGATATGGATGTACAAAACTGTGCCAGCAAATACAGTTTCTTTCGGAAGCTACTGGAAAGGAATCTCATTTCCCCAAGTAACTCACTCACTTGCTTGCTCTCATGTCAGAAATTCCACCTTCAGTAAGTCAGTTCAATTCATAGCAGTGATATGTTTCTTGATACTGTATGCAAACTAAAGAAGAGAATAATTGTTCCTACTCTCATGGGGGGAAAAAAGCAAATTTCCTTTTGACAGCTTAAATACTCCCAAGAAGGTAAGCAATATTTATCTAGAGGAAAAATGGGTTGAAGACAGAACTATGAAGATTATTTTAAGCTAGCATCAAGCATTAACAGCTAAGTGTGATTGTTTAAAAAATGGTGTGTGTGTGTGTGTGTGTGTGTGTGTGTGTGTGTGTGTGTGTGGTGTATGTATGACATAGTTGGGAAGGCAGTGGTGCAATACATTTTTTAAATGGAAAGCTTTGAAATGAGACATTTCCAAAGGCACTTAAGTCGAAACCCAGGTCTTCTATTGAGGAATCAGCTCCTCTTTCACCTCCCAGTGGGGTGTAATCAGTTTCTTGCTTAGCATTTGCAGTCACAGGATTCAAAGTTGCTTCTATAAGACTCTCTCAGGGGATCAGCTCAGAGGGAGCTAAAGCCCCATTGCTGCCTGTCAGCCTCTGTGGGCCTGGGACTCCTGTGGATGTGCCAGTGCCCAAAGTAGAAAAATTACCAAGCTAATGTTTGCTTTTGGGAATTCTTCAGTCTAGTTCTGTGACTTACCCTCTCTGTTCCTCTTGAGCTTTGTATATTTTGTGTCTTCTGCACATTGGCCCTTGTTCTGTCTCGAACTCCAGCCCTTGGTCAAATCCCTCTTTTTTCACTAAAACTTAAACTCAGTTTGTCTTTCATAGAAGGATATTGTGTCCTAAGGTGGGACTTAACTTCTCGGAATAGCAAATTGGCTAAATCAAATGAGGATAATACCTTTTCAAGTTATTTGCATTTTTTTCCAGTTAAGATATTTGCATTTTATTGGGCGTTTCATACTCTTTCCTCAGAAGCATTTGCTGATTGGAAATTTCATTAGGAGATAGTCTTATAACCACCTCTGATGGAAAGGTTTTGGTTCAGAATCTATAGTTAATTGACTACCAGGAGACGTAGGTTTTTGTCCTGTCTCATATTGCTAAATTGCTTATAAATCTATGTTCCCATTTTGGATCTCAGTTTTCTCATTCTATAAAATTATAGTTTGGAATTACATGATTACTGTTTAAAATTCCAGGATAAGCTAATTTACACTAACGTATTAATGACTGACAGCAGTTTAATTAGTTCATTATCCAGGTACAGCAGAATTTTGAAAGCTCTTAGACCCCAAAGGTTCTATAGCACTTTCATTTTAGACACCATTAACAATATAGAGAACTTTCCAGTTTCCTTCAAACCATACCATGTAGGCTGCAGTAACAATTGAGTCAGACAGAAAGATGAAAGTGTTATTTTTTAAGGATAGATGCTTGCTATGATTTCTGTGACTAACTAGGAAATTTAGAGTAGGAAAAGACCCAGAACCAAAGGCATAATCAGGCATGCTTTACATGCTGAGATTTGGAGTGGGAAAAGGATGATACTTCTGAATGTAAACAGCCCCCAAAATTTCAAAATGAAAGAAACTTGCACTTGCTTGGTTATGGCACTTAGGTGCATGCAATCTAATCTGTACATTAATCTACATTCTCCTTCCCCTTGTTCTACAACCCAATAGTCCCCTGACTTACTGGATATATGTTTTAAAATTTTTTATAAACAACCATGCTTAGCTCTAATGTCTGATGCAGGCATAGAATGATCTCCACCATTCTGTCTTGAGCCTATTTCTCCTCTCTCTATATGGCTTCCCACATGAAGATAGGAATATTTTTTCTCTTCTTTAATTTTGCCTATAGTATATCTTCACTGCTAGGACTCTTCACTGAAATGACTGTTTATTTTCTCTTAGATGGAAGGTACACTTCTTAATGTGTTATTCAGATTCATTGCAATCCCTGTCCTCATTCAACAGATAGTGACGGCCATGCTAGTCCACCAAGTCCCCACCTCACAAGAGTCTGCATTCTGGCAGTGACAGACAGACAACTGACAAATAAAAACCCACATACCAAGAAAACCAGCCTACATACAGTGTGTCAGCTCATGGAAGTATGCTCTAGAGAAGAATAAAGCAGAGGAACGGACTAGAGAGCAATGAAAGGCGGATGCTCTTTTGACGGGGAAGCCAGAGGAAGCTGCGCTGAGCAGGGGACATTTGATCAGATGTACAGAAAGTGAGCTGGAGCATCATGTGGGAACTGGACCAGAGAATTTCTGGCAGGTATGATTTGTTCCCATGAACTGTTCCCAATTTTTTTTTTTTTTTAATCCTCATCAGAGGATATTTTTCCATTGATTTTTAGGGAGAGTGGATGAGAGAGAGAAAGACAGAGAAACATCATTGATGTGAGAGAAACATGATTGGTTGCCTCCTGCACGCACTCCAACCAGGGCCCAGGCAGGGGAGGAACCTGCAACCAAGTGCGTGCCCTTGACTAGTATCAAACCTGGGACCCGCTGGTCCGCAGGCCAATGCTCTAAACACTGAGCAAAACTGGCTAGGGCCTGTTCTCAACTTTTAATGATCTTCTTCCCTGTGTGATTTAGCTCTTCCTGCCTAGACATTCCTCTTATTACTCATTTTAAGTCATCCTCTCCTTGGTCTAAAGGCCCTTCCTGGTATTTACAGTTGATCCTCATTCTTTGCAGATTCTATAGCTGCCGATTCTACTACTTGCTAAAATTATTTATAACCCCCAAATCAATGCTCACGACATTGTTTCGGTCATTCCGGACAGGTACATGCACAAAGTGGAGAAACATGTGCGTCACCCTGTGGGCAAACTCTCAGCTAAGGCCAAACACACAGAGGTCTACCTTCTTATTTCAGCTCACATACTGTCAACAAGTGTCCTTCTCGTGGACTATTTATTGTAACATTTTTACATTTGTGCATTTTGTTGGTGACTTACTTGTCTAAAATGGTCCATAGCATAGTGCTGAATCACTGTCTAGTCTAGAGTTGCTAAACAAGACAAATAAAAAGGCTGGCTGTGCCTCATGGAGAAAGTACATGTGCTACCTAAGCTACTATCATGCATGAATAATAATGCTGTTGGCTATGAGTTCAATGTTAATGAATCGACAATACTTACTAAATAAGGTGTCTGAAATAAAAGCATGTATAGCACGAGGTTTTTCATTGATTAGTTGATGAAAATGTTGTGACCAGAGGCTGGTGGCAACCTAACCCTGTTTTTACCCTGAGACCAATGGCTCAGTATTTGTCAAATCAGTGTTTCTGATGACTTTTATGGAACATTATGACCACAAGTAATAAAATTCACCTGTAACTTCTAAGTCTTGCCTCTGAAGTGATTTCTTTTGGTGCACCTCATATTTTAGTGTCCATCTGTATGTAGTCTGATGCTGCGTTATATTTGCTTTCACCCTTTTTACTAATTCTTTTTTGCATTTCTTTGATCCATCTCTTTGGCCAGCTTACAATCATTGAGCATCTACTACATGCCCTTAATGGGTATGGAATTTTCATTGCAAGGACTCTGAAAAGTAAGCATTAGGAGACCCATTTTGCAAATTAAAACTGAGGCTCCAGAGGTTCTGTGATTTGTCCAAGGGCACAGTGCAAATAAAGCTGAGGAGTCTGGATTTGTTCCAAGGTTGGCGGTATTGAAGCTTTTTTGTCTTACCCAGTTCTGGGTGCCTGAGAGAATCTCAGTGAGCTGAAAGGAGCCTTACACAAAGAAGACAAAAGAGGGAGGGGAAGTCAAGGACAATTCCTGCTTTTGTGTTGGTTGGTAGCAAAGCTATTTTTCTGCCTGGAAGAAAGAGATGAAAGTTCTGATATTCACATGCTCACCCACCAGGCACCCTTAAGAATTCCCATCCATCAGTTGGCAAATGGACACATTTTAACGAGCACAATCTCAACCGAGCAAGTTCTGGCAACAAAATATGCCGCCACTAATGATATTCAATTGTTCTAAGAAGACAAAATGGTCTGAAGTGTAATGAGATGCCAAACACACAAACGCACAGAACAGGCTGCTCATATTTAAGTCCTTATGTTTCTTGAAGTGAAAACTCATTTTAAGAAGATTATGGTGCATATATTATAAAGTGGGATGATATTCCACATTCATGCCCCACTGGGGCCTTGACTGTATTAAAAAAATGAAAACAAAACCAACAACAACATTTTGTTCCCACACAAGTACTTTGCTAATAGGACATGTGACACGGTAGTCATTTGTTTGGGTTATTTTTATTGCAGGCTTTATGGATGTATTCACTCTTTTGATACACAATGCGATCAGGAAATTTCTAAACCAAATCTCTGAAAGTGAGAATACCCTGGAAACAAGGGGCACAGGGTCAGGGCCATTGGAATATACTTGTGGTTCATGAGGTGGGATGAGAGAGCAAAGGGAGGACATTTGGGTTCTGGAGACATGTTCTCCCCACCTTTCCCTTAGAATAAAGCAATTTCTACTGAGGCAAAGCCTGATTTTTATCCTTGACCAAGTTCTAGTCAATATATTTATCAGTGGCAAAGATCAATGATTTTAAAGATTTTAGTATAAGTAAAAGCCTTTGTTGTGATGAAACCCCTCTGCAAAATGTAAAGAAAACATATGAAACAAATAATAAAGTTTGAAGTGATGGGGTGTTTTCCAAACAATTTAGATCCTCCTTTTCCCCCTTCCCCTTCTTTTTTCTTCCCTTCCCCCTTTTCTTAGCAGCATCCCTGAGGAGGCTTTTGGAAACCCCCCAGACTCTAAGAAATTGTGTGAAAATCACTGATTCAGATTAAATGATATGTTTAAATGTCCATGGAAGATGGACAGAATGATAATAGGAAGGAAATGTCAGGCAGGGAAAAAGAAAACACTCTATATGTTTCAAAGAGAGAGAGTAAATGGGGCTGGTGAGATACCCCAGACATTAATAAATTTATGAAACACTCACCACCTCTAGGGCTGGTGGAAGGAAAGAGGGGAAGGGGTGTAATCAGAGTCTAAGAGTACTAAGCATAGACCACATAGTCAGTACCAGAACCATGGGGAGGGCCTCATGGTTGAGAGCAGGGTCATAGCCACTTCCTGAGATGACACTAGAGACAGAGGTAGAGCAAGGGAGAAATGCTGCTTCTTCCCCATCCCTGTGTCTGATCCCACCAATACCTCTTACTGGATAAACCTAGCAGGAAGACTACTGGAAAAACAGACTCCTAGCCCTGGCATTACTGTGCAGATCTGAGAAGAGCAAGCATGAGATTAAAGAGGCAGGAGGTCGATAACTGGCCCCGTCCACTTATTGGGCTATTCAGCATCCACCCATACCCATCTACTCCTATTTGTACTTCTCATACCACATGCTTCTGCTTAATAAAATCCAGTTCTCCGTGGTACACAGGATGATGCTAATACTCTCTCCCAAAGTGAAGACACTGACTCCATCCATCAATCTCTGTCTCTGTCCCTGGATCAATAATATTAGTTCCTCTTAATTTCAGTTACAAAGCCCATCTGGATGTTATGTTGCTTAAAGACTAAAGTGGAACTATTATCCACATTCTATATAAAATGTAATAAGGGGAAAGAGCAGACAAAATTGTGTGTTTGTGCGTGTGTGTGTGTGTGTGTGTGTGTGTGTGTGTGTGTGTGTTGTTTGGGGTGTGGGTAAGTAACCAGTAGGGAAGGAAAAATGCTCTCCTGCTATAGTCAGTGTTTCTGTATCTTACTATGATGTCATTGTTGGTGCTTACAGTTTCTTTCTTCCATTACCCATTCCAAGTCTCCCTTGTCCTAGTCACTATCTCAAGTGGTTGCAATGCTATACCTTTTGGGATAATTCAAATACTTCTTCCTGTAGTAGTTGAACTCTCTTAATGATCTTACCTATATTGAGGTCCTTTATTTTTTCATGACTTTTTTTACTTTATTTTGAATTCCTTAGTGGTACCCCAGAGAGCCACTGGGTTCCAAACATAGTATTTCCTTCCTCCTTTTTAAACAATGACCCTGTTTCTTTTTTATAATCATAACAAGGCCATAAGTAACTCTATTCTTTATCTCTTGAGTTAGTGGCATGAGAAACCCAAAATGGACAGGTGGAAACCTCAACTTCTACTTCCAATGGGTCATTGCCATGCCAGTTGATGGAAGCAGTCCTCTAAGAACATCATGGCATAGAGTTGCTGTGATGGGAAGCAAAATTCTTTGGGTGGTTTATTAGGCATAACAGTGAGATCATCAGTCCCCCTTCTGCTTCCTCAGACATTGTCACTATGAGAGAAAGAGTACCACTTATTGGTCACTAGTTCAGAGGACCTATCACATTTTGAAAGTATGTTTGTGATTGGTCATTTTATCATTTTATGTTGGCCAAGTACATCTGGGGGAGGGAATATATGGCATAAAACCAGTATATGTTATGGAATTAGCCCATTATTACACTTTTATGTTAAAATGACTTGTTTGGTTGAAACTAAGATATTTCATTAATCCATGGGTTGTGGTACTAGCAAAAAATAATTCTTTTAGCAGGAAGGAAATTTTTTTATTAGAATAACATTCTGTTCTCTTGAGGGCATGCCACTGTTCCCAATATTATAGAAAAAGATCTAATATAATCAGACTGCCATCAGATGGCTGGGATGGTCCCCTTGAGAAATGATGACCTGATGGGCCTGTTGGAAGGTTAAGCACTCAGCAGTGATGGAAGCATTTATTTTTTTTAGCGATATGAGAGCTCATGCTGTTGACCCACATATAACTTTCCATTTCTGCTGCTGAAGCTATTTCAATGGGAGACCATTGAATAAGCATCAGGGTGGCTGGGCAGAGGCTGGCTCATATCCACAGGAAGGCTCATCTCGTCTACCTAATATTTGAGAACTTTCTCTGCTCCAGGTACCCTTTGGTGATCAATCACATAGAACAAATATATCCTCTCTGCTATGCTCATCCTGGGAGGTCATCCCATGCTTTCCCCCTGAACACCTTATATCCTTGAATTTTTTATTTTCCAACTATCTACTTCTCAAGCCCAAATGTTACCTGTTGTTTGTGAATCAATATAAATTCATACCTCTAGCCATATTTCCACCCAAAGTAAATAATTATACATACTTCCTCAAGTTGGGCCAATGAGAATATTTTCTTTCACTGCTATCTTTCAGGGGCATTCCTAATTAGGACTGAAGTACAATAGTCACTTATGATTGATGACAGCCTATCATATAGAAACATCTGTGAACTAGGCCTGAATTGTTTTTTCCTCTGTAGCCTGGTCATTGGAATTAGCCATAAGGCTATAGGAGTTAGGTGAAGGAGTGATGACAGAGAGCACATTTTGTGGAAGTGCCAGGAAATTCTGAGCCTCCTGCTTGTGCAATTTACTTGTACTTTGATACCTACAACACCTCTCCTGCTATATAACACATCCACTTGATGTTAGAGTGCTTGCTGTTCCTTATCCCTAAATTTATGAATTAGTAGATTGGAAAAAAACAAGCTCATGATCTAACTCAGGTTGCTAATTATACATACTTTTATGCAGACTGTCAGAAAGATTTACTATCTCTACTATCGATTAGAGATTTAAGAACTCTAATATCAATTCTAGATTTTTTTCCCCTAGAGGCTAACAGCATCTTTACAAGTGCATATTATTTTGCTCCAAAATCCCAGGGGTACTACATTATGATTTGTCTATTGGTGAATCCCAGAGACTCATTCAGCATTTCTATTTGCTATAGTTATTCTTAGTTTCATTGGAAAGACTGGACACTAAGGACGAAACTGCAGAGCAGCATCCATTGTAACCTGGATCAGGTTCAGAACTCACTCGCACCTGGAAGTCTTACAGCTAGTTAGCAAATGGGTTAAATTGTACCATCAAATGAGATGTAGGTTGACTACAAAGAAGCCAAACATGCACTGTGCTAGTTTCTTAGTGATAGGCTGTATAAAAGGAAACTCCACTGGACTCCTAGAAATGTCATTAGGGTGCTAAGTCCATATATCTTACGGGGTTTATTCTCTAACCTCTGATACATTTGAATGTTATTAAGACACCTACAGTACAGCAGGTTCTGGAATAATGTCCTTGCAATATAACATTGATGAGATGCCTTAGGAAACTTACTCTTCTTTATATCAATTAGCCTATGGTAAAACTGGTTTTGTTGTATTTTGTTTAGATTAAAGTCAGAGAACATATTGAGGAAGTTAAGTGAGGGCTTACTCTAGTTGCTTCTGCCTATTCATCAATCAGCCTGAGGTCATCAACATAGTGGATCAGCATGACATTCCATGGTTTTCAATGTGCTCAAAGTCCCTGCAGGCTAGTTTATGACAGAGATCAGTTCTCAGAGTTCTGGAGCAAGTCAATTGAAGAGTATTTGGCTAACCTGTCAGGTAAAAGCTTTCTGATTCAGGTGAATATATATATATATATATATATATATATATATATATATATATACACATTTGATTTATAAATAGATGCATGCCCAGTGCCATGGAGATTGGGGGATTTTGTTTTGTTCAGGGAAAGATAATACATCTGAAATATCAGTTGCTATCTGAGCTACCACCTGATTTATTTGTGGTAATCCACAGGCATTTCCCCAAATCTAGCCATCTTTTGCATAGCAAAAAATTAGTGGTTAAATAGTTAAATTAGTTATATGATATAATCACAGCTTTTGCAATTTTCAGGTCTCTTGGTACTAAATATATCAACCAAGGTCCACCCAAGATCATTGAGGAGACAGACATATACGCTTCTAAAGATGCTGCCAGAAGCCGAGTGGAAACAAGTAAGAAAAATTTCTTCTCTCCTCTTCCCATGTTCGGATTTCTCACTAATGCTTCCTTGGGGAGACATAATGAGTTGGCAAAGGAAACTGGAAATTTTAATTTATAGGCACCTAGCATCATAGAGGATAGAAAAGTCAGTGTGGGGCTATGAGGTACTAGGTAAGTAACTGACAGTTACTATTCACATAATAAATGAGTATTGGCACTGACCTTATGAAATAGTTATGTGACTTATAGGTGTCTCTGCTTTTCCTTATGGCATATGGTACACAGAGAAAGAGGACAGTAAACATGATGAAATGTGCTGAAGGCTAAAGTGCGGTGAGAGAAGCTATAGTGCAGGTCCTGGCACGTTGTCTCTTTCCTCAAACCCAGGCAGTTAGAACCATGTTACTACAATAATTGGTATTGATAACATTTAGTGACGTGAGGTAGTTAAGATGAAATACATACCAATATAAATGTGGGACTCGAGGAGGGGGCTTTGGTTGATGTGAGAAGTCATGTGTTGGCATCACTTCATTAAAAGAAGCAGGCTCGGCCAGCATGGCTCAGTGGTTGAGTGTCAACCTATGAACCAGGAGGTCAAGGTTCAATTGCTGGTCAGGGCACATGCCTGGGTTGCGAACTCAATCCCCAGTGTGAGGTGTGCAGGAGGCAGCCAATCAACGATTCTCTCTCATCATTGATGTTTCTCTCTCTCTCTCTCCCTCTCCTTTCCCTCTGAAATAAAAAGAAGAAGAAGAAGAAGCGGTGGTTTGGGTCACTGCCTACCCAGCAGGAACCATCAGGATATTGTGGCTTAGATAGAGCTCATTTAGACAAAAATGATATTTGTCAAGTAGAACTTCTCTATTATATAAGATAGATTAGATCTGTCCTATTTTACTCATCAGTTACCTCCACACATTAAGAGCAAGATTTACAGGTAGTTTACAAATGAACATGAGAATGGAAAAAAGTCTAGAAATCACCTAGCATTTGCATATTACATGGTAAAAAATGAAAAAAATATTTAGTTGGGGAAAGACTGAGGTTCATTTATTTATTCTTTCTCTTGCATTTCATTTTCTTCCTGATTTTTAGTCCAACTTTAATAAATTTTTCCTCCAGGACTCTCTTTAATGTTTCCTTTAGAACACACAGGTGTTCATTAGCAATTCTCTCAGTTTGTGTTTGATTGGACATCTCATTTTTTTTTACTTTCACTTTTGGAGCTCATTTGCATTTGGTTTAGAATTTTATGTTGGCAGGTGTTTCTTTTGGCACATCAACAATATCATATTATTACCTGGCTTCTGTACCTTCTGATGAAAAGTCAGTGTTCTCTCATGGTTTCTCATTTCACAGTGATGGCATTTTTTGTGGTTTCTTTGTAGTTTTTATTTTTATTATTTTTTGTTTTTGTTATCAGAGGTTTTACTATGACACGGATAAGTATATTTTCTTTGTAGTTTTTTTATTGTTTTGTTTTACTTAGCACTTATAGAGCTTTTGGAATCAGTGGCCTCAAGATTTTCATAATTTTTGGAAAATTCTTGGATCTGATCTCTGCATTTCTTTTACTTCATTCTCTTTTATTTCTCTTTATGGATTATAGTTACATATGGATTACAAATTTTTTACCAGGACCAATCTCTCTCTCTCTCTCTCTAACATTTTCTATTCAGTTCTCTCTTTGTTGTAATTATTTTCTACTAATCTGTCTTTCACTTCATTAATCCTCTCATCAGCCATGATACAATGGCTGTTAACCTCATCTATTGAGTTCTTAATTTCAGATATTGTAATTTTCCATTGTAGATGCCCATGTGATTTTTTCTCATAGTTTCCAGTTCTATAGTGAAATACTCTACCCTGTCATCTACTTTCTGAACGAATCAGTTAGTTTAATATCCAAGTCTGATCACTGTGATACCTGGAATGACTCTGAGTCTGTTACTATTGGCTCTTTTTCCTTCTTTTCATTTATGTTTTGATTAAATGATGAAGTTTTTCTTTCAATTAAAAAAAAGTATAAAGGTTCGGATAATGTCTTCTTTCTCTAGAGAGGATGACTTTTTGTGGGGGCCAGGGGGGTAGGCATTAATAGTGAACTGTCTGAAAGCTGGACTTCAGACTTTGTCCTGATATATCTCTCATCTGCTCCACTCCTAACTATAGTTCCTCAGGATTTGCCACTGAGATCCTGGGGTGATTGTCAGTGCACCTATTCCTAGGAAGGTATGAACTCCATTTTGTTCTACAGAATTATGAGACCACTGAGTGCTCTGTTGAACTTTTTAGCTACTTTCTGCTCATCTACTTGCAAGTATAGAACGTCATGCTCACTTTGCTCCATCTTGTTTTTCTCAAGGATCCTAGCCTTTGAGTCTAGCTGCCTTGACAGGTCCCATGTCTAATGCTGGCCTTTCCAGCTCTGTGAAGTGGCTGAAAGCCCTGTGGTTTCTTTGTCTCTTCTAGACCAACTATGACTATATTCTCAGTTTCTCACCTTTTACTATGTAACATCTGGCAAATTCCATGTGCCTTCCTACTAACTAGGACCTTGGCTCCTCATGCCCTGCCTACCCCAGAAACTTTACAATGTGTTTGAATAGATTTTATTTATTAACGTTATACCCAGTTTTTTTGGTTGCTTTCAGGAGAATGTTGCCATGATATAGCTGGATGTGGAAACTGGTGTGATGCTGTTTTGAGCAGATGTATAAGGAGAGCTGTGGCTTAGGCAGAGTCCTGTTAGTTGCCAGGTATGTCTGTGGGAGGACAAAAGACAGAAGGAACAGTTGGAGTGTATTCATGGTTTTCACCTTCCATTATATTGAGAGAAACAATGTCTTTACCTTTCCATTAGACCTCTGGTCTAGAATAACGAAGAGAAAAATATGAGTGTGCATAGCCATGTGTTCATAGGAGTTATACCTATTCTTTAAAAATTCTTGAGGCTTTTTGATGGCTTGGCCCATTATCATATCTTTGTAAATATTCAGTTAGTACTTAGAGCAAATGTGTACCCTGCTTGCAAAACCCTATAGATGGCCATTAGTTCAAAGTCATTAATTATATTGTTTTTAAATTTAAAATTCCTGTTTTATCTGTTGTCCTATCAAAAATTGAAAAGTGTGTATTGAATTTAGTTATTTTCATGTTTATGAACATTAATATGTGTCCCTTAAATAATTTCTCTTTTTAAAAGTGTTATGTGCATCTTCTAATGGCTAAGACAAATGTGCTTTTACTTCTATTAGTTTCCCTATTCTAACATCTATCTCATTGAATTTATCAAGTCCTTTAATTCTAGGTTACTACTGAGATTTTTATTTTTTCTAGTTAATTTTAAGAGCAAACTCCTCATTATCAATATATTTGACATATTATATTTATCACATCATATATGATATATTATATTATGAACATATATCATAAAATATGTATATATAATATATGATATGTATTTTATATGTGTGTGCGTATAATATCATTACCTGGATTAATATTTATTGTCATCTAAATTCTTTATCCTATACTTTTTTCTATATAGCTCCTTGTGTGGCAAGCTTCTTAAGCCTTCTATGCCTTATGACTCTTATATTTGAACTAGAGGCCCAGTGCATGAAATTGTGCAGTAGGGGATGGGGTCCCTCAGCCCAGCCTGCACCCTCTCGCAGTCTGGGAGCCCTCAGGGGATGTCCGACTGCCGGCTTAGGACATCCTTAGCCAGCAGTAGGACATCCTTAGCACTGCCTTGGAGGCGGGAGAGGCTCCTGCCACCGCTGCTGCATTCCCTAGCCATGAGCCTGACTTCTGCCTGAGCGGCACTCCTCCTGGGGGAGCACACTGATCACCAGGGGGCAGCTCCTGCGTTGAGTGTCTGCCCCCTGGTGGCCAGTGCACATCATAGCGACCACTCGTACTACCTTTCGGTTGATTTGCATATTAGCCTTTTATTATATAGGATGGTAGTTTAGATGGATGGAAATTCTAGGTCTAAAATGCTTTACTTTTTCTTTTTAAAAATGTTTTTATATTGATTTCAGAGAGATGAAGGGAGAGAAAGAGAGAAACAGAAACATCAATGATGAGAGAGAATCATTGATCGACTGCCTCTGGGGGTCAAACCCTGACTGGGAATCTAATATTGATCTGGTTCATAGGTCAATACTCAACCACTGAGCCACACTGGCTGAGTTAAAATGTTTTTCTTATTGGAATTCCTGGCTTTTATGATAAGAGAGGTGGGCATACACAAATGTTAATGTTGAATTAATTACAAACCAACATGTAAATGATAAAACTTCTTAAAGAAAACACAGGGAAAATTATTGCTAACTTAGGGTAAGAAAAGACTTAAGACACAAAAATCTCAAAACTTGAGCAATTTTATAAAATAGATATCATCTATCTATTGTTAACTATTAATGTCAACTCTTCTTTTTGAAAGACACCTTTAAGTTTTAGGGAATGAAGCAGTAAGCTGCAGACTAGAAGATTCACAATTTTTACATTAAAAAGGTACTCATATTCTGAATATATAAATAATTCAAATAATCCAAGAAGATAAATAACCCAATTAAAAATGTGCAGAGGATTTGAAAAGACACTTCATAAAAGAATATATGAATGGCCAATAAGCATATGAAATGATGCTTAACATCCTTAGTCATCAGGGAAATGAAAATTTACAGCACAATGAGATAGCACTACAAATCCATTAGCATAGCTAAGATTTTTTTTTTTAAAGTCTGATAATACCAAGTTTTGTTGAAGATTAGGAGCAACTGAAACTCTCATACATTGCTGATGACAAGTGTTAAATGATACAACTCTTCTTGAAAATAATTAAGCAGCTTCTTATAAAGCTATACATTCACTATATGACTCCACAACTTTACTCCTTGGTATTGTCCCAAGAGAAATGAAAGCACATGCCTGCCCAAAGACTTGTGCATAAATGTTCATAGCAGCTTTACTTATAAGAACTCATTAAGATGTAAATGAATAAACACAATTCTGGTATAGTCATTCAATGGACTTCTACTCTGTATTAAAAGGAACAGGCTCATGTTATATAATAAATGTAACAACATGGAATCTCAAAAAATTATGCTGAGCAAATGAAGCCAGACACAAAACAGTATATACTGTGTGCTTTCATTTATGAATATAAATCTAAACTTATGTGATAGATAACTGATCAGTAATTGCATGGGATTAGGAGTAGGGATAAAATTTAACTGACAAGGCATTCAATACAACATTTAGGGTTAGGGAAATGTTGTGAATCTTGTTATGCTGGTTACATAAATGCATACGTTTGTCGAAACTCAGTGTACTATAAATTCTTATAAATTGTGCATTTTATATTATGGAGTTTCACTTCAATAAAGTTGATTTAAATAAAAATTGTTTTGTCATGCCAATTGTATTTTTTCCAAAGAAAATAATTATATATAACATAGAGATAAACATAGACTTTATTCCATTATTCATATGAGAGATAAACCTAAAAACAATATACATGATTAACAATAGTGGTTATTTCAGTAAGTTTAGCATATCAATATAATGCAGTCATTAAAAATGATAATGTAGATGTATGCTAATTGATATGCAAACTTACTCTGAACACTTTTATATTCATTATTTAATTTCAGCTTCATAAAAATAGGATGAATTTCTAAGTAAGTTTTGGGACAGGCAAGAGAACTACAGCTTTGCCCTAGCCAATTTGGCTCAGTGAATAAAGCGTCAGCCCTTGGACTGAAGGGTCCCGGCTTAGATTCTGGTCAAGGGCATGTACCTTGGTTGCAGGTTCCCAGGCCCTGGTTGGGGTGCATGCAGGAGGCAACCAATAAATGTGTCTCTCTCATATCAAAGTTTCTCTTTGTCTCTTCTTCCTCTCCATTCCACTCTCTCTAACAATCAATGGAAAAATATCCTCTGGTGAGGATCAACAACAACAAAAAAAAAAAAAAAAAGGAGAACTATAACTTTGAGTGAGTGACTTGTTATATGGATTATAATTGAATGGAGTCAGAAATGAGTGGAAGAAAATAAGGGTGGAGAATAAGGGTCTGATAATCTTCCCTGCCTCTGGTGGTGCCAACTCCTCTATGCAGTTGACTGTGAGGGGCCTCAATTCCCTTCAGGACCCAGCCCAGGCTCAGCTACAGGCTGTCCTATCCATGGAAGAGGCTATTCCCCACCCAATGAAAATGTTTCTACAGCAGGGCAGGACTTACCAAGTTGCTCTCAGGAAAATGGGGGCTCTGAGATTAGACACAATTACCATTTACACTTCATGGCTGGAGGCAGAGCTGGGGGTAGGGCAGGCTACAGGAATGATAGGAGATAGGGATGCAGCTATTCTAAATCTACAATATTTTTGGTGCTGTTTCACTAAGTATTTACATTTGAAGTTTATTTGCTACTTTATTTTCTTGCTTTGGAAAAGTATTTTAAGTTCTCTGGATCTAATTTCCCTAATCAGCAAAATGAAAATAATAATGATAATTGTTATTGTATTTATCTCATAGGATTGTTGTGAAGATTAACTATGTTAAACACATGTAATACTTAGGGTAGTAATGCTGGAACCTAGTATTATCTCAATGAAATGAAGCCACTGTTACCTTCCCTAACATTATTTTCCAGTGAAGGAAATGTTTGAATGAGCCTGTGGATTAAATGCAGATAACAAAGAGGAGTTATCTGCATTTATCTGCATGATACTGTAAGTTCAGTATCATGATATGAATCTGTATCATTGTGGACAGAGCTGTATGTCTATAGATTATTATGCAGACCTGGACATTGAGACTGAGAATAAAAAGAATCCACATACCTCTTCCGCCCTCCTCTCCCGCCCCAGCCACACACACGCATTCTTGACCTTTAGATGTTGGAGAAGAGTCAGTACTTCAGAGAGTAGAACAATGTCTAAAGCATTCCTATTGAGGGGGTGGCTGTATGGGAGGTATAGCCTATCTGATCTAGAAATTTCTATTGGCTGGAGACCCATATCTTCCAGTTACCCAGAAGTTCTGCCAAAGCAGTACTGGGACCCCAGTTAGGTTTCCACTCTACTTGCCTGTCTCTGTCCTAGAACTTCAGACAAGTATTCTGCTTCCTAAGAGGAGTTTTTCAAACTAGAATTGCAAAAGCTTTTACAGTATTATGAGTGAGACTGCTCAGGTGCATGGTGCCCAGCACTTGCGTTCCTGCCTGTTAGGTAGGATATAGGAGCACTGAGCCTCAGACTGAAAGACTCCCTTTCTCTCTTTCCCTCAAGACTTTATATTTCCTCACCTGGATTATTCCAGAGTCATCTTTGAGCCTTTCCTGTATGGTTCCAGTGGCCTTTGTGCCTGATCTGGTCTGAATAACGACATTTGGTACTTCGTATACTCAGTCTGGCTCTCCTTGCACTCCATCTCTTTACACATGGATATATTCAGGAGAATTATGTTCTTCAGGTGCATAATGATAAGACTGTTGAGAGCTCCCCCAGAGCTCTCTGAGGGGAGCCCACCCATTACCTGACAAAATAGAGGAATGGTAACAGAGAGGAAGATGGGATAATGCAGCAGAGACTGGGGAGAGTGCTCATGCTTGCATAAAGAAGGAAGCCACCTTATGCTCTCCCATCAGGAGTCCTGGAAATATGCCCCTAGCTAATTCCTGAGATGGTACTGTCACAGCTCCATGCTCCTGTCTTTTAATTTCTAACCCTGCTCTTTTTCATTTGTGCATTACTTTAATCATCAGAGATTTATCAAAATGCTTTTTTTTACATAATGGTCTGTAAATGCAAAAAAACCCCAAACCTTTAAAAATAAGGGCACATGATTTTAGTTGGAGGAGCTCACAGTCTGGTGAGAAATAAGTCTTTTTTATATTCAGAAGTAAAAAAATTACAATATAACATGATATAGGCTTTCTCATCAGTTACTTAAAGGGGTAATGGAAGAAAAGATTAATTCTGATGAAGAAAATCAGGAGGAACTTCAAAGAAATTAACCCTTTGATTGAGATTTAAAGAATTGGTAAGGATTTTCTAGATGAACATGCACAGTAAAGGGAGGTAGAGGGAAACCATTCAGGGCAGAAGGAACAAACAACATGTACCAAGATGATTAGACAAGAGACATCTGTTGAGTTAGAATGGCATGGTGATGTTGATAACCACCAGAGAACTGTGAGGGTTAATTTTATGTGTTAATTTGATCAGGCCACAGGGTGCCCAGATAGTTGGTTAACATTACTCTGGATATTTTGGTGAGGGTGTTTCTGGAGGATATTAACATTTGAATCAATATACTGAATAAAGATTGCCCTCACTAATGTGGGTGGGTTTATCCAATCCATTGAAGATCTTGGTAGAATTAAAAGGGTGAGCCCAGCCAGCATGGCTCAATGGTTGAGCATCAACCTATGAACCAGAAGGTTGCAGTTCAATTCCCAGACAGGGCATATGCCCGGGTTGTGGGCTTGATCCCCAGTGTAGGGAGTGCAGGAGGCAGCCAATCAATGATTCTTTCTCATCATTGATGTTTCTATCTCTCTCTCCCTCTCCCTTCCTTTCTAAAATCAATAAAAATATTTTTAAAATAATAAATAAAAGGCTGAGTTAAGGAGAATTCTCTCCCTCTTCCTGACTGTCTTTAAACTGAGACCTCAGTCTTTTCCTACTTTTAGACTCAAACCAGAACTCACGCCTTTAGTTTTCCTGGTTTATAGGCTTTCAGACCTGCACTGGAAGGACACCATTATCTCTTCTGGGTCTCCAGATTGCTGACTATAGAACTTGGGACTCTCATGAGCCAGTTCCTTATAATAATAACTAGTAGCTCGTTTGCACGAAGATTCGTGCAATAGACTTTCATTCACCTGGCTGCCTGCACCAGTTTTCTGCCGGCACCGGGGACCCAGGCCTTGGCTGTGGCCACCACCTTCTGCCTTCTTTCAGGGTCGGGGCTTGGCCCCGGGCGGCGGCCTTGGGCTCGGCCGCACCCAGAGTCCCTGCTACGGATCTCAGGAGCCCACCCCCGGTGGTTGCCTGCGATCCATACAGGCTTCCCGCTGGTGCCCAAGGCCAGGAAAGCCTGGGGCGGAGGCTTTCCCGGCCTTGGGCTCAGCCGCACCCAGAGTCCCTGCTACAGATCTCAGGAGCCAACCCCCAGTGATCGCCTGCGTCCATACAGGTTCCCCGCTGGTGCCCAAGGCCGGGAAAGCCTCGGGCCTTAGGCTCGGCAGCACCTCAGCGTCCCTGCGATGGTTTCCTGGTGGGCGTGGCTGGTGGGTGTAGTGAAGGTACGGTCAATTTGCATATTACTCTATTATTAGGTAGGATAATCCAATCTCTCTTTGTATCTATACAATCTTGGTTCTGTATTGGTTCTGTTTCTCTGGAGAACATGGACTAATACAAGCACACTATGTGTCTTAGTCTTCTTGGATTGCTATAACAGAATACCCTAGACTAGGTGACCTAACAGAAATTTATTCTTTCACAGTTCTGAGAGCCAGAAAGTCTAAGATCAAGGTACAGACAAATTCAGTTTCTGGCTTCTTGGCTTATAGATTGTTGCCTTCTCTCACTATGTCCTCATATGGTGTTTCCTCAGTGCATGATCATGGAGAGAGAGAGCGAGAGCGAGAGTGAGAGGGGGGGGGGCAATGTGTAAGCTCTCTGGTGTATCTTCTTATAAGGACACTAACCCATTGGATCATAGCCTAATGCCTATGATCTCATCTAACCTGAATTAGGTTTTTAGAGACCCCATCTCCAAATATAGCAACAATGGGACTTAGGGCTTCAACATAGGAAATTTCAGGAGGACACAATTTAGTCCATAACAATGAATGAGGGTGGTGGGAGAAAAATCTGCATAGGTAGGCCCAGAACAGAATGTGAAAGACTTTGAGGCTCATGCTAAGGGATTTTGATGGTTAGCTGTCAGTGATGGGGAGCTATTGAAGGGTTGTAACTATGGAAAAGAAATGATAAAACTTTTGTTTAAAAGAACATTGACTGACTAGCCAACCCTGGATTATTCTGTGCACACTTGCCAATGGATATTTTATAACAAGAAATTAAAAATGAGTGCTCATAACTGCTGGAAAGAACTAAGACAGACAGAAAACCATTACCAAAATCTTGGAGGTATTTTATTATCTACTAGAGGCCTGGTGCACAAAATTCGTGCACGGGTGGCCGGGGGGAGCCTCTCATCCCAGCCTGCACCCTCTCCAATCCGGGACCCCTCAGGGGATGTCCAACTGCCAGTTTAGGCCACAGGATCAGGCCTAAACCGGCAGTCGGATATCCCTCTCACAATCTGGGACCGCTGGCTCCTAACTGCTCACCTGCCTGCTAGCCTGATCACCCCTAACTGCCCCCTCTGCCAGCCTGGTAGCCCCCAACTGCCCCCCTGCCAGCCTGGTCACCCCTTACTGCACCCCCTGCCAGCCTGATCACCCCCAACTGCCCCCCTGCCAGCTTGGTCGCCCCTCACTGCCCCCCCTGCCGGCATGGTCGCCCCATGCAGCCTGCTGTTCAGTCGTTTGGATGCCACTCACTAACCCCCCTGCTGGTCTTGTCGCCCCACTTAGCCTGTTCAGTTGTCCATTCGGTTGTTTCAGTTGTGATGGCCCCTGGCCATCATATGGTCCATGCAGTTGGATTGAAAAACAAATTGTGGTCCATTCAGGCAGCACCACATGAATGAATATCCCAGTGGTGCTCACATGCCCCTGTCTAGGATTTTCTCTAGGATTTTTTACTATAGACACTAGGACTTGATTTTCTCAAGACCTAGTGTCTATAGTACCATATAGGATCTATGCTTGTCATAGAATGAGGAGATTAACCCCAACTCACTGCTTCGGTGCAGCATTTTACAGAAGACTTTGGTCCCCTTCATCTTTAGATAGCAGAGGAGAGCAAGATAGTAGTAAAAAGAAAAAAATGGCTTTGGAATTTTGCATTTTGATTGGTAAATCTCAAACATACAGTGACAGAGACAAGAAAATTCATAACAACAATACACACTGGGTATTGTTTTATTATTTTATTGTTTATTGTTTTTAAATGTTTTATTTATTTATAACATATGATACCCTTAAGGCAAAAGGGTAAGATATTAATGATCCCAATACAAATCTTGCTGGAAGTTGGCTCCACATTTGACATTGGTTAGATTGGATGTCAAATGGCCATCCAATTGAAGATTTGAGAAGGAATTTTGTTGTTCTTCTTATTAGTTTTTTGATAAGCACCAGGTGAATAGCGAGTAAGATTAAAAGAAATTATACATCATGTCTCTTGAAAAGAGTTGGGTTAAAGTAGACTCCACTCACTCAAGTTTGGAATGGCAAAAGAGAACACTAAGTGCCTGTGTTGAACTGGAGCAGCCTGGAATCTATGAGGGCAAAAGAATATAAAATATTATCCTGAACTTTAATAGAAAACTAAGATGTTTGGAAATGATTTACTAATAAAACCAGAAAAAATTCAGATAAACCCCTAACATGTTTAATAAAATATAAGACATAGCCTATATAAGATAAGTAAAGTGATCCATAAGAACCAAAAGGATTTAAAAGGATAAAATCAGATTAAAATAAATAACAACATGCATAGGAAGGTAATTTGCATAAGCAAAGAAAGGTTGACAAAAAATTAGAAATTGCAGAGGTTCAAAACAAGGCATGTGTTGATGGTAATAAGATGCAGGATTAGAAATTTCTTAATCAGTGATGGGAAAGATAAACTCAAAAAACTTTACGAACATATATATTATCCTTTTTGATAGCCATTTTGGAAGCCAATTTAAACATAAGAAACAGATACTCTACTGGATGGTATGGATGGATACATTTGTTTATAATTTATGAAAATAAATGAACCAATTTTCAACCTCTGTGTCCCACTGACAAGTGACGATCACTTACATTTATTATTTAGGACAGTGATTCTCAATATGCGATTCCTGGACGAGCATCATTGGCCTTACCTGAGCACTTGTTAGAGATGGGACTTCTCAAGCCCCACTCAACTTACTTGAATCAGAAACTCTGGGAATGAGGCCAGGTAGTGGGTATTTTAACCAGTTATGCAGTGATGCTGATGCAGATATGAGAACTGCTGGATTAGGAAAATGACTGTATTCTTACCATGATGAAGTGTTCCCAGGCAGCTTCCCTGGTCACCTAAGTTACCCCTTACCTGCCCCTGCACCAAAGACATGCAAAACCCAGAAAAATTTGTCAAGTAAGGGTTCTGCTAGTGGGGGATCATATGCACCTCAGATTCCCTGCTCCCAAATAAGAGAAACAAGAACAGTTACATAGATAAGTGATTTTCCCAAAGAAGGTCATCAACTGAATGTCAAGTGTAATATATAAATACAAATAAATTAGAAGAGGCATTTCCTAAAGTGAAGGAAGACTTGCATATGCAGATTGAAAGGGCTTTCTGCAGTACAGGCAAAGTCAACCAGAAGACTCACAACTAATTAATTCTGGGGCGAAATAAGGTACCATATAGAGAACAGATATTCTATAAACATCAAGAAAGAAAAAAAGGAGAGAATAATGGAATGAGAGAGTGTGGGAGAGGGGTAAGGGAGAGAGGGCATGTCTGTCTCTAAGATTAAAAATCCTTGCAGATGGGTCAGATCTAGTATTGAAATAAAAAGTTAGGTTTACACAGGAAAGATAGGCACCTCTCTCTCCGAAGCTACCAGTAATTATATGCAAAAGATGGAAACTTAAATAAGATTAAAAATTTGTAAATCACAACCTATTTCCAGGCACATGGTTTATGCTCATTCAGTGTTAGCTCTTTATTTACTCACTAGAGGCCTGATGTACAGAATTTGTGCATGGGTAGGGTCCCTAGGCCTGGCTGGCTATCAGGGCCGATCTGTGGGGCGACAGGCCCCCCAATGGCACCTGCCTTGGCTGGCCTAGGACCTGCGGGCTGGGTGCAGCTCCTGCATTGAGCATCTGCCCCCTGGTGGTCAGTGCACAACATAGCGACTGGTCATTTCACCGGTCATTTGGTCAATTTGCATATTAAGCTTTTATTATATAGGATTATCACAACACTAAGCACATGCATAGTGAATATCTGATTTCCCTGTGGAAGGAGTCACATTCCAGGGACTAGAATCTAGATGATTAACAAATGTTTACCCTGGAGATAGAAAGCAAGATCTAAGAACATGTCCTAATGGTAAATACCCTATCTGGTTTGGCTCAGTGGATAGAGTGTTGGCCTATGGACTAAAGGGTCCTAGGTTCGATTCAGGTCAAGGGTACGTACCCACTGTGAGGTGGAGACCTAGGAAGGCTCTCCAGAAAAGGGGTGTAGTCTAGGACTATAGAAACAGGAACCAAATAGGCAAAGAGTGGAGTGGTAACACCATTTCAGGGAGGAAGAATCCTACAGCTCTAACCAGTTTGTCTCAGTGGATAGAGCTTCAGCCTGCGGACTGAAGGGTCCCAGGTTTGATTCTGGTTAAGGGCATGTTCCTTGGTTGTGGGCACATCCCCAGTAGGGGGTGTGCAGGAGGCAGCTGATGGATGTTTCTAACTCTCTATCCCTCTCCCTTCCTCTCTGTAAAAAAATCAATAAACTATATATTTTTAAAAATAATCATACAAGGAAAATCAAGTAGAGAACAGAGATTAAGTGTAGGGTGAAGCACTGAAGTTAAATGAAAATATTTTGTGTTTTGAAACTTATCCTATAGGCAATGTAGTACCATAGAAATTTAAAGATGCCCTTCTTTTTATAAATTTCCAATGATGGAATAGCAATTTAACAAGTTCTGTATCAAATGATAGGCTCTCTCATAGCATCCTATATTTGAATATTATCCATTCAGCAAGACATGATTACACTCTTGCTGTTTCTGGAAGTTATACAATTACCTTGATATTTTTGTAGCATTAAATATAAAAAAAATCCTTGTTTTCTTTCTCTTCCCTTTTTGGGCTGCTTTTAGCAGTCTGAAAATCAGCTTTCATTTTGACTGCCGCTTAACAGAATTTGATTAAAAAAAGTAAACTAATTACAACGGAAATGCAGCCCTGCGAAGCTTTAAGAAAAACACATTATTTTGTTTTAGGGTTCAGTTACTATACATTCATTTATCATCTTTATAAGAGATGTGCAGGCGATGATGAATAGGCTCTGGCTTTAAATCAGGAAATGTAAATTATCCTCTTTCTTTCCTCTCTCTCTCTCTTTTTAAACAAATAATGAATACTAGTAAATTTGAAGCGAACCGATGTGCCAAGAGCTCAACGATGATGTAATGCCATGAAAGCAATGCAAGGGCTACCCATCTGATAATCTAAAGCCAAGAGAACTCGTGGTCCAGGGGATACATTACCTACCTGGAGAGAGGGTTGTGTCTTGTGGTTGAACCTCCTGGTTTACAGGACCCTTGGTAAAGGTACAGGTAGCTCTGCTATTGCTTTATATTTGAGCCTCCCTCATGCCAAGTAGCCTTGCCCTTGAAAAAATAGCAAGTTTATTCCTTAAGACTTCCCTCATCTGGACCTTATCTTTTTGTCATAAGGATTTTCCCTCTCCCCAATCCAAACAATATTTGTCCTTCACAGGCTACATTGTAAAGGCTTCCCTGATTGCTTCAGATCACTACCAAGGATATTTAGAATATTGCAAAAATTTAATATATGTATTGTGAGAAATGGGTGCACTTACATGCAAGAAGCTCAATGTTTTAGGCTGGCCAAAATATAAAGTTTGGATAGCATTTGGATGGGAGAGAAATAGGAAAACACATTTCCAATAAAATATACACTGAGTGGCCAGATTATTATGATCTCTGAACACATAATAATCTGGCCACTAAGTATATATATATATATATATTTATATATATAATTAGAGACCTGGTGCATGAATTCGTGTATGGGTGGGGTCTGGCCAGCCTGGCCAGGGGGAGGGGACATGGGCATGGGTGGTTGGCCAGCCTGCCTGCTGGTTGAACTCCTGGTGGAGGAGACAACTTGCATATTAGCCTTTTATTATATAGGATATACACTGAGTGGCCAGATTATTATGCGTTCAGAGATTATAATAATCTGGCCACTCAGTGTATATAAAACACATACACACACACAATCAAAACCCTCAAGTGTATAGTACACTATGGACAAAGAGAGATCAATTCTGACTGATTGTCATTTTTGTGTGCATATAGGAGGACAGATTTTTAAGAAAGATAAAGCTCAGGATACATCTCAAGTTTACATTACACTTATTTGGTATAGAAAAACAAACCTTAGTTGAGAGAAAATAGCAATATGAATGTTGGATTACTGCTGCAGAAAGTTATGCATACTTATTTACATTTTCAGGGGTTTTGCAATATTTACATTAACTTGCATATAAGCTGTTTAAGTTATTTGCATGCGTTCTGTAAATTAATTTAAAGTCTGCAATTTACTTACATTTGGGTGGCATTTATGGATAAAGACATTAACCATAGACACTATTCACAGATAAAGTTATGTGTACATCATTAATTCCCATCATCAATTCTTTATAAATGGTGCCTATTTGTTTTTTATGCTGAAATTTTACACATATATTGCTTTCCTTTTTAGAAAAAAACACACAACAACCAAGTGTTTCTATTCACCACAGCACAGAAAACATATTTGCATACTTCCTTTTTAATTTCATTAACTTTTTTTTTTCTTCTCACAGTCTTTCCTTTGCTTTTATTATACTTTCCCTATGGTTGCTGAGACAATGATTAGGCATATTGGCCTTGGAAAAATAGAGAGAAGAAAAATATGATGCTCTGTCACTTTAAAATGTAATCCATTTCCACCAACATATTAAAAGTCCAAATATTTTATTGCCTAGGCACAATCTCATTTTTATTGCCCCAATCACAGCTCATTGGCCAGGATATGCTGGGCTGAGGAGTGAGCTGGTCAGCTAATGGCCTCCCTGCTGCTAAAATTAACTAATTGTTAAAGTAATAACCATGGACCCTCATGGCCTATTTTAATAGTCAGTGGCAATCTGGGAAATTATTTTGCTGCTCTCATTTCAGTAAGTCCTCCTGTTGGCTATTTGCACCCTCTCTATCCTCTTAAATGTCCTCTTGGTGGGAAATATTTCAATGAGAATCTGCAGGGAGCTCTGGCTAGTTCCTCCAAGTTGCAATTGGGGCTCATTGTTTCTTCTGCGGATAGGGGAAGAACACCATGGAAGTCTGTATTGGAGTGCATGGGGGGTGGGCATTTACTGCACCAAACTGTTTGTTCCAATCTCATCTTCCCTCCTCTGTAACATGTGCCTCTCACATCAGTTTGTTTCACATCTTTCTCTGTCCTATCCAAATGCTAGCCATGATTTTGCCTCCACTTTTGGTGGAAAATCCAGCCCTCATATCTATATAATCACTCCTCTCCACATTGGAGGCCCAGGTAGGAGTTCACCCAGTGAGTGTCTTAGCACAATTATTATTTTCAATATTGACCTCTCCTCTGATATTCCAATGTGTACTCTTGCTACAAGACATTTTAACAAGTTTTTGAACTTCACATTCTTCTTTACCTCGTTGTTATTTCATGTGTACAACTCCTTTATTCTCAGCTAAGCTTACATTTACCTAGAGACGATTCTGTACATTATCCTGTATCTCACAGTATCCACAACTGTGTTGAATACATTACAGATGTTTAGTAAGCACATGTCGTATTAAATAAATTAGATGTGGGGATTTCAGAGTTATAGCTGCTATCCAAATGTCCTCTGGGGATGTTTTAAATCCCTGTATACACAGAGGAAGAGAAGCCTCCACTGAGAACTAAATCTTCATGAGCGTTGTCCTAAACACATCATTAAAATGACCCCATAGAATGGAAATTCTTTATGATAGAATTTTTAAAAGCCTTAGATAATGACACACACACACACACACACACACACACACACACACAAAATTGTTCTAAAGGAACTTAGTCTTCGAAGAAGGTGGATGTGAGGCAGAATTCTAGGACAAACATGCTCTTGAACATAGAAATGGAGGGAGAGGTAGCTGATTTAGGAGGTTCACCTATTTGGCCTAGATGGCCTGAATTAACTACATGTTTGCTACTTCATCACTGGAACAAATATGTAAAACCTCTGCTGGATGACTATGAGTTTGCATACTTGCAACGTATTTATTAATAGGGTTTCATATAATTTAACCTAGTCACTAATTTGGGCTTTGGAAACCTTCCCATATCTCTTCTCAGTTGTAGCATTGTGACAATATTTTATTTTATGCCTATTGAGACATGATTAGTGAAAGTTTTTATGTGTATTCATAATAGTACTATGTTGATACTAATGTTTTCAGTACTTTACTTAGAAAAAGTCAAGTCAAACTGGAAACCAGTTATAGATTTAAGTTTCTATGCCAGTCATGGCATGGTCTGTTAAGGCATGAAAAGCCTCTTAGGATTATACATTTATACATGGGGTTAGTTATAGTTAACCATGGAATAGTCACATTCTAGATGAATGCCAGGTTCCAGTCAAGGTTGGTGCAACTGCTTAAAAAGTCCAGAATTCAAGTGCCACGATTCTTACATTTCAGAAAGACATAAAATGAGGGTGTAGATAGAGGAGTCTTTTTGCAATTCCCAAAAAGACCTCTTCATAGTCTTGAAGGTTAATTTAACATTGAATTTTATTTTTATTGAATATTTTTGAAAAACTTTCTCAAAAATCAGGGTTAGGAATTACACAAACTGAGATTTGTATCCTGACTCCTCCACTTACCAGCATTATTTCCTTGGAATATAATTACAAGTCCACCAACTTCATTTTCCGAAATGAAGGCTAAAATAGGAGTGGTTGTTCTTTCTGATCTGCTTTTGGAAATGACAGGAACAAACCATGAGGATATTTTGTAAAATAATCAATAGTCATGGAATGAGGACCTGCATGTCTCTGCTATGCGGCAAAGTATGTGCATCTGTGCACGGGATTTATAATATCTGTTTTGGTTGTTTACATGTTTTCTTTTCTTCTTTCTTAACTCCAACATTTCATCCGGGTTAAAACAGTTTAGATGGAAAAACACCTATTCTGCATTTATTTCATATTATCATCTTCTTTGTATTCATATAGGGGATTCAGAGATTAAGAGCAGAAAGTTTCAAGTCAGTCAGAGCTGCTTTCAACCTTGCCACCATCAACTACACATTATATCACCTGGAAATTCTTAGCAACCTCTCTAAGCCTGGAGTCATTCATATGCAACATGGGAACGCTAGAAATGCCTACTTCATAGGGCTGCCATGGGGACTCTATGAAGTCATGCTTCAGGGCATTCAGCACAGTGCATCGCACATAACAACAACAGGTGCTTAAGAACACTAGCTATTATTCCAGAATTATTACTAAGGATGGCTAAAACAAGTGACGCTTTGGCACGTAGCAGACATTCACAAGGAATTTGTCCCGTGAGGCACTGCCACTCAGCAGGGACCTGATTAGTGACCAGGTGGACCATTATCAGAGGAAGGACAGAAGCCGCCAGGAAAGGCTGCCCCCTGCCAGGAGCTGTGGCCATGAGCACTCTCCAGGGGAAATCATCACCAGCCTTCCTTTGGGAGCTTCAGGGCCCTGTGAGAGGTTGAAGAGGGGAGCTGAGGAGCTTTGGGGGTAGGAGGGAGCTGGCTCAGGGATTTCAAGCCTCAAAGAAAACTGAGTTCTTCATATCCAGGTATGAAGTTTTATGCTGAGGAAACTACAAACAGAGCCAGGCCTGAGATGTCTGCAGTGTGAACCCAGGAAACCTCAAACCAAATTCTTCTCCAACTTCTAGAGCCTTGAGAGCATTGTTGAGAGGCAGGACAGGACACCCCAAAATGTCACACAATGGCATATTGATTACTTTGAGTGAAAGTTAGTTGACCAGTAGTGGGTGCCAGAAGGGCACGTGACCCTCTGTTGTCTCTTGCATGCAGGAAATAAATATCCCCCGTGAAAGGTGTCCTCCTTGCTCCAGGGGCTAAGAGACACCTCCTCTCACTTGTTTAGGAATCCAGGACCGAAAAGCTCAAATAAACAGACCTTGTTACCTCTTTACTAACTTACTCCTCAAGCCCAAATTTGCTTAGTTTCCTCACTAAAGAATACCCAAACCTTGCTTAGATTCCTTACTAATGAGCACTATTTTTTGTCCTGTCAATTCTTTATAAATTTCTTTTCTTTATCTAAGAAGCATAAAAAGATGGCTCGTCCATCATTTCTCTGAGCATCATCTACGATCTCTCGTGTGCACATATTAAATTAGTTTTTCTCCTGTTAATATGCTCTGGTGTCAATTTTATTATTAGTTTAGCCATGAGAACTCAAAAATGGTAGAGAGGAAATTTCCCCCCCTCCCCAACAGCACCAAATAGAATTCAGAGAGCACAGGTCAGCAATTCTAGGTCAAATGAGACTTTCAGATCAGAACAAAACATTTTTGTGTGCGTATGTGAGTGCGTGTGTGAATTATATTAATTTTTTCAAGGCCTTAATCAAGCCTTTCTTTCTCCATGATTTATTTTCCAGTAGATTGTTCTTATGTCTGACCCACCAGTTTCTATAGTACTGATTGTCTATCACAGTCTGACCTCTCTCTAGGAGAGCTGAGCTGAATTGTTACTTTAAAATCTGTATTCTTTACTCACCTAGATGGTAAGTTCCCTCGTAGATTTTCTTCACGTGTCCATCAGCTGTAGCCTACCACAACCGCCCAGCACCAAGCAGGGCCATAGACCCTTCGTATGTGCTCATTTCAGAAACAAGCAAACAAAGCAAAAAAAAAGAAAAGAAAAGAAAAGAAAAAAGAAAACTTGTGAAGCATGTGCTAAACCATCCATGTTGCTTTTTCTTTTCTCCTTGAAGGTAAAGCTAACTTTGGGAGTTTGCGGGGGAAGGTGGCCCATCTGGTTCTGTGACATTTTTCTGGAAATACCATAAAAACGAAAGTGAGAAACGTGCTACAAACTGAACCGTCATGATCCCCTCTCACATCTGAAAGGGAGATTGCAAGAGTAATGAGCATAAATCAAGGCTGAGCTTGTCCTGCCAGCATCGAAGCAAAACAGGTTTTCCTTTTAAAAAAACATCTGCCATAAGGGGATTTAAATTGGGTACTCCTGTTTTTAGAAAATCTCTATTTCCTTACAGGATGTCGGCTTTGATCACTAATCCCTGGAAAATGTCTTTAAGAACTACTCCAATTGGCAGAAGTACCAAAGAGTGGGCGTGGGCAGGTGCAGGAAAGAATTGGGGGAAAAATAAAAACCTCTTTTCCAAGCTGATGTATTATTGTACAATAAAAAGACAACTCCCAAAGGCTCTTGGCTCTAAGGATCCCCTCTGCGAATTTTGGAACAGTGTGGTCCAGGGACTCCGTTAGGAAATGTTTCTTTTGCGGGTCAGCACTATCCCATCCTCTCCTCTGCCTGGCCAATGACCTTAATTCGCATTTGTCAATGCTGAATCCCATTTGCCACCCAGCAGCTCGGAGAGGCAAGCACATCATGTTACATTTTCCTTGCCTCTCAAACTGGGGCTCCTGCTTCTCCCCAGCTTTGTGTTGTCAGCAGAACGTAATGTGTTTACAATCGGTCTCTTGATCTGAGGTAATTACCTGCAGGAGAAAGAGCTGAGAACCTACTAGTAAAGAGAGAAGCCCATGTCCTGCGTGGTGGGCTGCTGTCTTAACAGAGCATCAGACTTGTCAAATCGGTGCAAATGAAATTGACACGGTGCTCTTCCAGGCATCTCCGCATTTTTAGACATCTCAGAGCCTTTTTGGGCAGTAAATACCTTTGGAGTTAAAAAAGAAATGTGCCAAGGAAGCTCAAAGGAGCCAGACACAAGGACAGGGAGGATCTCCAGGAGGAGCCATTAAAACCAGCTCTGAGAATGCGAAGGTTATGTTATTACCAAAGTTCGGTTTTGGCCCTCTCTCAGCAATTTCTAGTTCTGTGCCACGGTGACAGAGGTGTCCCCAGGCCTTAGTCATGAGACCTTGGAAGCACGTTTTTTTTCTGCCTCCAGTTCCATTTATTTATTTATTGTAACATTTATGAGCTCAGTCCAGGGAAGCTGCTGGGTGCAGGAGCGTCAGCCGCAGCCTGAAGGGAGACAGAGGAATTCTAATCCTGACCTTTCCCTGATGGGCCTGGTGCCCTTGGCCAAGTCATTTAACCTCAACACACTGGGGCCGTTGTTTATAACTGAACAGGGGAGTGAGTGAGCCCTGGATCACCTTGACAGGGTGTCAGGAGGAATAACTAATTAATGATTGTAAAGCACTTTGCAAACAGAAAGTGCTGTACAAAATGCTTAATATTAATAATAAAATGCATTCACTGCAAGCCTCTAGGCATGTGTACAGAAATAACGACAGCAATTAAAGTAACATGCTAACAAAACTCATTAACCCCCAAACCTCCTTCTCACTGAACTTGCCTATTGGAGCTTTGTTGCTTTCTTAAGACTGCCAAATGGTGCAAGGAAAAGGCTGTGTTGGAGGGCAAGGCAGGGGGCTCCTCCTCACTCTCCAGGCAGGTTAGCACATCATCTGCTCTGGGCGCCATCAGTCCTGGAGCCCCTGTCTCCATCTAGCCTTTCCTGCCACTGCTCCTTTGGGAAATTTCCTTGGGTTGCCATGCTCTGGCTCCTACGGCCTAAGCATGATGTATGCTAGATGGCTCTTCTCTACTCTTTCTGCTTTATTTTCTTCCATGTGTATGGCTTTTCTCTGCCTAGACTATATGCTGCTTGCGGGCAGCATTTCCCTTGCATTAAAACCTCTTAGTTCCTAAAGGGGGACAGTGCAAAGGGTGTGCCTGTATGTGGTCCATGGACCAAGGAACAGAGACCTTGTACCCCCCTCCATGATTGATTTAGGTAAGGGGCAGGGTCTTATTTGAAGCAGGCCACAGACACTGGTTATCTTGCACCTGGCAAGTTGGCAACTACTGCTAAGAAGCTCACTAGATCTGGTAGGGAGGAAAAGGGTTATGACACTGGGGGGGAGAGTAGAAGAGAGAAGAAAGGACTTTTGAATTGGTTGCTCAGAAAACCTACAGCTTAAAACTGGGAGGAAAAGAAAGCTGAGATTAAGAAAGTCATTGCAGGAAAAGAGGGAGGGAATGAATACACTATGCCTCTGGTAGTGGAACACAGAGCCAGGCCTGAGGCAAGTCACAGCTATTAAGGGACAGAGAGTGGGAATGTCCTGCGTGGTTGGAGACCTTGGAGTGTTGAGAGTGACACTGAGGACTTTGTGGAGATAGGCTGGGCAACTTGTAAAAGAATAATTTATCTTTCTATTTTCTCTTTGTAAAAACAAAGGGCTATTTGAAAAAAATAAGTCTCTCTCCTTACCTCCTTTTTCTTCCTCTTTACTAAGCCACCATTTTGGTTTTTAAAGTTTCTCTTTAACTTTTAAATTTCATAACTCACCTTGTCTAGAATGCTGGCGTGTGTCAGAAATTTTGTGCTACAATAGCATCTTTTGCAGAAAATAAAAGTGGTATGTAAACCACATTCCTGAGGCATTGTGAATCAAAAATTAATCTGATTCTGTCTTGAGCACAATGTTGTAATACAGGGTTGTGATATGGACTGTTAGATTGATAATTCAAATCATTTTTATAAAAAGTTGCCACATATCTAAGAAATAGAGTCCAAATTATAAACACTAAATGTTATGTGAAGCAACTAAGCAAAGAAAAAGTCAGACATTATATTCAACTTGTTTGTTTAAAAGAGATTCCCTGCAGAGAAACTTCTTCATAAGGAAGGGATGTGCATCTTAGAAGAAATAGCCCAGGTACTCCTGGGAGGGGCTATATGGTACAGGGCTGCGGGGAGGAGTTTGCAGTGAAAAGACAAGCAGATAGGATATGGTGCCTGTGAGCAAATGTCTATTCAAGGGAGAGAGAGGGAGGAGGCAGGAGGAGAGGGAGGCAGAAGATAGTTGCCCACTAACACAGTGCTGAGTGACACAGGGTATGGAGAAAAAGATGCAGTCAGAATCCTAATCAGAGGGCAAAGAGTGGGGAGGGTGGGGTCTAGAGAATCTATCCTGGTAGAGGTATGTTGTGAAGTATATTCTTGATTTTTGTCAACCCCTCCACAGTGATTCCCTCCTGTGGAGAGCTGGACTGATTGTGAACAAGCAGTTTGGGAGATTATTAGTCCGGAGATAACTTGGGGGGAAAATCCTAAAATTACAAGAAAAAAAGCCAAAGAATAATACTGAGGGAGCACAAACTTCTATTTCATGGCCAAATCAAAACCTACCTGACTAGGAAACTGATATCTTGCCTCAAAGTCTCTTTCTTGAAGGCTGGGCACAGCTTAGAGAGGAGATGGTGAAATCAGTGTGCATTCTGGGATCCAGTTGTGCCACCTACTCATGGTGTGTCCTCAAGTAAATCACTTCACATCTGTCACATTTTTCATCTGTAAAGCTAAGCACATGAGTTAGATCGTCTGTAAAGTTCTTTTCACCTCTGATATCCAATTAAGTCCACAATGTTGACTATCCAAAGAACGTGTCACACACCTACTTGCTCAGAGGCTGAGAAGCTGACTGGGGTGACATTTCCATTTCACTGAAACTATTATGAGTTTACTAAAATGTGTAACTTTAGGGTTTCACCCCCATGATATGGAGTGGTCATCAGTCAAAATCCACTCAACAACTTCTATAAGCCCAGCCCTCTAAATCCTGACAGAATGACCTTGTCCCTGCTCTTGAGGAGCTGGTAGTCCAATTGGGGAGTCACATAAACACATAAGAAATGACAAAAGATCAAAGAAATCATTGGACTCTTATGTTTCATTGCCAAATGAGAGCTATAGACAAGAATGCTTTGAGTTTAATGGAGGATGAGCTTTCTGTGGGCTGAATGGCCAGAAGCAAGGGACAGGTATAAGTTGTGCCTTGGATAGTAAATATTCTATTCATCCCAACAGTCCCTTCCACTGGGGATGGAGCCTGCAACCCAGACATGTGCCCTGACTGGGAATCGAACCATGACCTCCTGATTCATAGGTCGATGATGTTCAACCACTGAGCCACACTGGCTGGGTGCTTCCTGCCTCTTGATTGCTGAGTGATAGCTTAACAATATCACACATGTGCTCGTGTGTGTATGCACACAAGGTCCAAAACTGATATAATGGGGCCCTTAGTGAACCTTTGTTGATAATGAAGATAGTGGACATGAGGGATATGAGGAGTTCAAAGCCAGAAGCCACCAGTTTAGTGGGTTACAACCTGTGAAAACTCATTCCAAATCTCTGTATGTCATTTACTAAAACTCTGCATTTGGAAAAATCTCTTAGCTCGATTTGAATTTGGGGTTAGATCCATGCCTTCTCCTCTATATTCTAGTAGACTGTGGTTAAAAATAGCAAAGTTGGAGGGAGAGTAGATAATGGGGGACCAGCAAGAAGATTCTGGATGTACAGGACATCAGTGGCAGAAGTAAGAGATGCTTCAAAAAGGGTAACTGTTGGGTGTTGAACAGAGATTTTTTATTTACTCCACAATCTGGACTAGAGTTTGTCTTTCTGAAATATTCTTTCCACCTTAGGAAAATCTAGTTTTCCCAGCACTATTTATTGAAGAGACTATCTTTATTCCAATGTGCATTTCTGGCTCCTTTGTAAAAAAATATCTGTCCATATACATGTGATTTTATAGCTGAGCACTCTATTCTGTTCCATTGATCTGTGTACTGTTTCTCTGCCAATACCATACTGTTTTGGTTATCGTAGCTCTGTAGTATATTTTGAAGTCAGGTAGCGTGATACTTCCAGCATCATTCTTTTTTTTTTTTTTCAGGATTGCTTTGACTATTCTGGGTCTTTGGTGTGGCTCCATGAAAATCTGATGATTTCTTGTTCTAATTCCTTAAAAAAAAATGACATTGGGATTTTGATGGGGATTGCATTAAATCTATATATTGCCTTGGGTAAAATGGCTATTTAAACTATGTTGATTCTTCCAATCCATGAACACGGGATATTTTTCCATTTTATTGTCTTTTTCAATCTCTTTTAGTAATGTTTTGTAATTTTCAGTATATAGGTCTTTCACATTCTTTGTTAAGTTTATTCCTAGGTATTTTATTTTGGTTGCTATTGCAGAAGGAATTATTTTCTCCATTTCTTTTTCTGAAGTTTTGTTGTTGGTATCCAGGAAGGAAATGGATTTTTGTACATTGATTTTGTATCCTGCAACTTGACTATATGTGTTTATTGTTTCCATTAGTTTTTTTGGTAGAATCTTTAGGGTTTTCTCTATATAACATTATGTTGTCCACAAAAAGTGACAGTTTGACTTCTTCCTTCCCTATTTGGATGCCTTTTATTTATTTCTCTTACCTTATTGCTCTGGCTAGAACTTCCAATACTGTGTTGAATAAGAGTGGTGAGAGTGGACATCCTTGTCTTGTTTTTGATTTTATGAATGAAACTGGATTGCAGTTTGTCCCCATGTACACAAATTAATTTAAAATGGATCAAAGACTTAAACATAAGTCCCAAAACTGTAAGTCACATAGAAAAAATATAGGTACCAAACATATGGACCTGGGTGGCAGAGAACATTTTATGGACTTGACCCCAAAGGCAAAGGAGGTAAAGGCAAAAATAAATGAATGAGACTATATCAAACTGAAGAGCTTCTGCACAGCAAAAGAAACGGACAACAAAACAAACAGGCAGCCAACCAGATGGGAGATGATATTCATAAACAGTAGCTCTGACAAAGGCTTAATTTCCAAAATATGCAAAGAACTCCTAAAACTTAACACCAAACAAATAAACAATCTAATTAAAAAGTGGGCAGAAAACCTGAAAATACACCTCTCCCAAGAAGACGTACAAACAGCTAATAGACATATGAAAAGATGTTCAACCTCATTGGCAACTAGGGAAATGCAAATTAAAACTACAATGAGATACCACTTTACACCAGTTAGAGTGGCCATTATCAACAAGAAAAGCAACAAAAAGTGTTGGAGGGGTTGTGGAAAAAAGGGAACCCTCATTCACTGCTGGTGGGAATGTAGACTGGTACAACCACTATGATAGGCAGTCTGATGATTCCTCAAAAAATTAGAAATAGAACTACCATATGACCCAACAACCCCACTCCTGGGTATATACATAGAAAACTCGATATCATTTATACGCAAAGATATATGCACCCTTCTGTTCATTGCAGCATTATTCTCGGTGGCCAAGACTTGGAAATAGCCAAAGTGCCCTGCGATGGAGGACTGGATAAAGAAGATGTGGTACATACACACAATGTAGTACTACACGACCATAAGAAAGGATGAAAATAGCGTCATTGGATGGACATGGATGGACCTTGAGAACATTATGCCAAGTGAAATAAGTTAAACAGAGAAAGCAAAGAACTATATGATTTGACTCATATGTGGAATATAAAATTTAAACTTATGAACACAAACAGCAGTGTGGTTGTTGCCAGAGGGAGAGGAGAGGGTTAGGGGAGAAAGGGGTCCTAATATGAGGTGACAGGAGAAGATTTGACTTTGGGTGGTGGGCACATGGTCCTATATACAGATTTTGTAACTTAGTAATCCACACATGAAACCTATATGTTCATGTTGACTAATGTCACCCCAATGAAATTTAATTTAAAGACAAAAAAGAAAATCTAGAGTTTCTTCATCTTAGTGCACTCCACTTTTTCAGCAAACACATTTTATCAGCAACTGTAATTACATTGTGCATAAGTACTAGGCATAACAATGACAACAAAATTTATGGCCCAAATCAGAAAACTATTGAGAGTAAAAGAGGTGCTACTAATAATTGTAATGGATAACAGTTGAAAAATCAAGCTTGTTCTGGGGAGGCTGGGAGTATGATAACTCTGTTCATAAGATATTCTGTCTCCTCAACACATAATTCTTACTCTTTCCAAATTAGGAAGCTGTATCCATGTACCCTCTCTAGACATTGAGGATTTTATTTAAACAAAGAAACAAGCAAACAAAATATAAAAAGCTACCTTTTAGAAAACAGAATTCCTAGAAAACAAAGAATGCTAAAAGTCACAAAATTGAAGCTTAAAAAGTTATTTTGAAGAAAGGTAATGAAGGATGAATGTATGTACTCATATACAAGAAGGAAAGTTTGTACACACACACATACCTTTTTCAACATAAAATCTAAAACAATGTGGTCCTAAATTATAGCCTGTGTGTCTATGTGCGTGTGTGTGCAAAAGCATGAATCTCTATCAATCACCAAAGGAACGTGATTTCTAGATGATAGAGAGAAAGGGAAAGATTAAAACCCTAGAGAGGCAGGGTAAGGAGGAGAGTGGGGAGATGCATGTGTAATTTAAAATTATAACCCAACACATGCAAAACAGGAAGTGGGCAGCATTTTAAAGAGGCCGGCAGATAGCATCAGCTCATTAGTGGTTCCATTGCAGTGTACATTGGTTTGCTTTCCTAACACACAATAAAAGAAAAAGAAAAAGAAAAAAAGTGTTATATGTGCATGTGGGTATGGAGGAGGTAAATTAAATAAACATAGCCCAAGTTATTTTAGGGTATTCTGACCATTAACTCATCCTGGATATTAGTGATAAGGATTATTAAATGTTTCAGTCTTTGAAATTAGCCACTGCACTTCAAATATAATTGATTCCCAAGGTATCCCTTCAGTAGGTGGAGTGTGGAAGGGTCAGAGTGAAAGGACTGGGAGCTCTTTGCACCAGCTGGATGGGTGACAGGAGGATCTATGATGTTAGCATAGCACTGCTGTCAATGATCAGAGAATTTTGTTCCCTTTTGGAAATTATTAGGGCCTTATTGCTCCTGTCTTAGATATGAAAGACTTGAAATGCATAAGTTCCATGTAACTAAGGTTGAATGACAACTCTATGCATGTAGTTAGCAAAGTTCATTGAGAAGGAGAGAAAAGCACCAAATTTCAGAAAATTTGAACCATAAGAACCAAGTACCTTGATTGCATTTGATAGCTCTTAATGGGAAACTGTACTGAAATGGCAAAAAAAAAATGCAATGAGAGTTGGTAGAAAGGATCAAACACAATAAAAAACAACAACAACTTGGAATTAATTTTTCCCATTTTATCCTATTAATAGTAGAAATTATTTTATATGAGGAAAGACTATTTCAGAAATAGGGTGAAATTTTAGAGGTGGAATTAAAAGAGGACAAAAGAGGGAAGATAATTTGCTTTTCTACTCTAAAATATTTCCAGCAATCTTTTCTTGGGGTCTATTTGATCTCTCCTTTCATTTCCTTTCCTCCCCCTCCCTCTCTTCCTCCCCCTCCCACCACTCCCCTTTTTCTTTTCTTTTCTTTTCTTTTCTTTTCTTTTCTTTTCTTTTCTTTTCTTTTCTTTTCTTTTCTTTTCTTTTTTTCTTTTCTTTTTTTTCTTTATTAAAAGTGGAGCAGGGTTTCCTAGGGAGGATTTCTCCATGGAGCTTGTGTTGTAACCACTGAATTGAGTAATGAGAAGGGCAATTGAGTTGTGCCATTTGAGAGTCCACCTGGATAGACTGGAAAATGGAATGAAAGGTCCTGGACCTGCCAGAGAGACTAGTGGGGATCATGGGCCCTGGCAAGACTGGCAGGTCAGCCAAGAAGAAGGGAGTCTTTGTACAAGGAGCCCAGGACTACAGATGAATGTTGATGACCTTAAGTGGCATTAGGGAACTGGGTTCTGGGTATCAGACCCCTCTTAGTGACAATAGCCTGAGTCCTACATGTCTACTGTGGACACATGTGGCATATGTCAATGACAACCAAGGAGTAGCTATTGGACCTTTTGATATAGTTCTGTTCCTCACCTCCCAGAAGCTTAATTTTTTTAAAACTTTATATCTTTAAATGGAGCATCCATTCTGCAGTGGAGTGCCTGCTATTGGTCATATTTTTTCAATTTATATTAGCTACTTAATTATTGACTCTTGTCTGGCCATGTGCAGTAAGGCCTCACTGCTTGGCTTTATGGAATGTTCTGGAGCACTTTTCTCCCTACTTCATTCATGATGATTTTCTGAGAAGGAAGAAAGGCAAAGGCCCAGAGTGATTCACTGAAGGTACATATGGTATTCATTCTGCCGAGAACAAATATGGAACAGGAGAAAAAGTGACAGTCGCACCATTTGCATTTGGTATGTAAATTCAAGATACATATTGATTTACATGTATAATTTAGCAACCAAAAAGGAAAAAAAAAACAACTCTAGAGAGCTAAGTAAATATGAATACCCACCCCAAGCTAAAGGCTGGGCTCATGGTGGTGTTTGTGAATGGCACTGTGTGGCAGCACATCTCAGCACACAAATGTGTACAAACTTCAAACTGTTGCTAGGTTAAACAGCACCTTTCCCAGGAAGCATGTTAATTTAGCAGCTTGTGCTTTATGCATTGGTCCCTAGGGCAGAAGGCCCTTCTCCCCACCTCATAGGGAGGGTGCCATGCATGATCTATTCCTGTTCTTTCCTTCATAAAATCTACCTTTAAGTCTTTTAAAACATTTTTCCCTTTTATTGTTTCCATGTATGAAGAACTTGAACATACATTTCCCCATAATCTTCAAGTATGGATCTAAATGCTTTAGCTGGCTCCAACTTTGTCCAAACTTATTTCTCCTTCTCACCAAGCTTCCCCTTATTCTTAGCCCCTAAACAGAACCTGTAGAGAGAATACCTCATTGTTAGGTAGATGTTTGAATATTCCCACCACCACACTCTTGCTAAATCCAGAAGCATCTAAGAGAAAGTCCTTTTTTTCATCCATAAAATTCTATTCATCTCTCAAGCTTGACTTGGACTTGATCACTTCTGCCAAGCCTTTACAAAAGTTGAAGCTGGGCTAATTTCTCCTTCCCATGACAAGTCATGGCACCTGTGGGCTCAAGCTGTGCTTTTAATCTCAGTCATACACAGTTGTATGAGACACCCTAGTAACTTAAGTGTTTTTGGTTTCTCCACCAAAGAGAATGTTACCGAGGGAAGGGATTTCATCTTATTTTCCACAACAGACTCCATGTGGTGCAAAGATGGGCATATTGATAATGATAATACACAGTGCTGGACTAAATTGAAAACAATTCCTAATTTTCACTCCTTGTTTATCAGTACTTACAGTCTGCAATAGAAAACCTCAATCATTGACCATAGTTTTAAATGGTTTAGCAGTGGAATGTAAAGAGTACAAGAAGTATGTTCATGTGTAGATTCATGACTTTATTTATTTTTTGTTCTCACTATACTATAATGATTTTCATGAAGATTTAGTTTGTAATAAACAACAACATGTGCATATTCTAATCAGTGTTCCCAAACCTTGACACTATTAGGACTTTGGGCAGGACAGTTCTCTGTTATATAGGACCCTTTCTTGTATATTGTACAATTTTTAGAAGCAATGATGGCAGTAGTGCCCCCAGCCTCCATGCCTCTGACCCACAATAGTTTTAAATATCCAACAGCTTTCTTTCTCCTCAACAACTTGCTCCTGAGTGAGCTCTTTCTACTGGATGGGATTTGGATGCACGCCTGCACTAGACAAGGGTTGTGGAGGGGTTTGCATCTGATATCTTGGGTCTACTTCAGAGGCCATGGAAAATAGTCAGTCTGTCATACCTGAATGAATCCCTCAGTTCTGTTTACCCATGGGAAAAGTCCACTGATTGCTGTTTTGTATTTTCAGCTAGTTCATATCATCAAGCTATTCCCCAGCTCAAAATCTCTAGTGGGTTTTTACTTCCAGCTGCACTGAGTCTAAGCTCCTTTGACAAGATATCAAGACCTTTCATTATATCACTATTCCCCACACAGTCCATCTGCTTGGTATGGATCAATATCCTCACTTCCCCTTCCAACGTCCACATGTCCAGGTGTTCCAACTGTCCTTTTAAGGCACAGCACAAGTTCAACTCCTTCCTTGAGACTTCCCCATATCACTGAATCCCTCAGATTATTTTTTCTGAACCCCTTTAGCATCTGTTTTCTGTGCCATCCAAATCTACTTATGAGGCTAAAATCACATGTTCTGTGTTAATTTTTATATGTTTATACTCATTTTCTCAACAAGATTATATAGGTTTTGAAGGATAGGAATGTGTCTTCTCATACATCTGGCCTCTGCACTAGGCACAGGTCATGTACTCAACCAAGATGTTGACTTAATGGTAATTCTTCATCAACCTTCATGCTCCTTTCACCATGAAGGGGCCAACCATTTCTGTTCTCACTACCAGTGGCTGCTAAATTTCCGCAAAATCCTCCAGTCCCTGACCTGTACTTTGTTTATGGTCAGAAGTGAGCTATAGGATACACATTAATAACCACTATCCAAAAAACAAACAAAAAAAACACACACCAATTCCTTCAAGAAAGTGAAGTAGTAGCATGTCATATTCAGTCAGTATGATGCAATTTCTTACCTTCAAAGGAGGACAAAGGTTACAAATAATCATGTGCTCTGGAGAAATACACCATCAATGAGCACAAATTAATAGTTTGGCCTTGGTGTGGGTTTTATTGGGTGACTGTATCAGAGACATGTGAGCACATGTTCTTGGGTAAGGTAGATTTAAGGATTTGCCAGAAATAACAAGTGTGAGAAGTGGTATATCTATATTTTTAAACTAGTTTTTTTTTATTGGATATTTGTTTTCCTTGGTGATGAGGATAGTAATATTTTCAGTGATCATAGAATTTTGACAGTTTTCAGTGCACTCTGTTATGCTACATAAAATATTCAAAAAACAGAAGGTATTACTGCAGATCTATAAAACTATTGGAGTCCCAAGAAGATATTTACTTAAGTAAATACTGAGACCTTCATAAAATATTTTAAGTCTTTCTGGTGCCCTTTAAGTCATTTTGATTTTAGAAGTCACATGATACAGATGAGAAGAAAAGCCCTGAATTCTACAGTTTGCCAAATTTATAGCATAGTAATGAATTATTTATGGAAGCTTTTAACATGAAACTGGATTTTTCTTTGCTTAATATCAATTAATCAATTAAAATGATAAAAATATATTGAATACCTTATGCACTAGGCATGATAGGGGCATAGTTTCTTACAGGATTTTAGAAATATCAACTTCATGTAAATATTAACAAATGGAAGTTTTTGAATGAGTGATAAGTCTAAAGAAAAAAAACTACAAAATTAAGTGGATATTGGTTTTGTACTATATGGTTGTTTTTAATGATCTTCTTGTACATTATGAGTAGATAACATCATACTGCCCATTTTTATTTTTCATTTCTCTCATGGGTGGTAGAAATAACGTGTCTTCTTAATAACCTGGTTCATTTGCTGTTCTAATATTAGCATCTTTCTGGAAAATTTCAGCTTTCTATACCTGGCAGAAACCTGTGACCCTGTTTACTTACAACTGACCTGTTCCTCTCCATATTTCACAGTGACATTTTTGTTACTAATCAGTCCTTGTTAATGGAATTTGACCCATTTTTAGCATTAATAGATGTACTACTCACTGATTATTCTTGCTATTTTTAAAAATTAATTCCAACCACTTAGGATTTCCTGAATTCCAAATACCTTGCCTTTGGATAAACCCAAAATTGGGTGAATTTGGCTTGTCTCTCTTTCTCTAAGGGACCATCATTTGGTTCCTCACCCATCTTTCTCAGAAGTTGAATGTTCTATAAATGTAGACGAGAGTGTTTGTTCTAACAATAGGATGTAAGGAGATATCACTTACTTTTATTTTAGAAAGAAGATCATGTTAGGAGAGGTGAAACCTTTAAAATCAAGGTCATCTGCTACACTTCAATTAGGTGCACTTCGACAATTGCCTCTAAGAGAAGCTTCTCTGCAAGAAAATTTAATTTAAAACAATTAGCAAAGGAAGTATGCTTTGCATTTTTATTTTTTATTTTTCTGCTAGGGTTACATTTCCTCACCAAGGGCTCAGCATACATGTGGCCATCACCATAAGTCTGGCATCAAAACTTTGGAGCAGTGAGCATAATAGAGCAGCTCACATGAGGAGATGCCCCTGCTTGACTCTTGGATGCCAATTTTGTCCCTACCACATCAAGATCCTCTTAAATTGGAGGGAATAAGCACATCAAAACATTCATGTATTAATCCAATAAGTTATATGAGAAAGGGATCTATGGGGAATAGAATGATTCCTAATGCTAAGTCCCATTTCCCAAAGAGCTTTCAAAGAGGCCAAGTCATACACTAGGAATCGCAAGTTTCTCCAAGGTAAATTCTAATGTGTTAGAATTTTTATTAGCTTTGTGATTTGGGGACAGGTCTGAATCAGGGTTCATTGTTAAGCAGAACAGTCTTAAAATTTGGAGAGGACCATCAAATGACAATGAGTGAGCTTGCTTATACTTCACCCCTTGCTAATTAATGAAATTTATATTTATGTGTTTATATTAACAATAAATGGAAGAAAGAAGAAACATTTGTTATCCTGGGACTATGGTATATGATGGTTTATTTTTTGGTATGTGTTTTTTTTTTTTTGTATTTTCTGAGTTCTTTTTGTGAATAGATACTGTTTTTGGAATCTAGGGGAAAGTATGATTTTTAAAAAGTCTTCCTTGAAGAAATAGAAATTCATGCCTGAGGCCATATGCTATGAGAAAGACATAGCTGATGCATTTCAGGATATTAAGGGTCTGAGAGACTTTGTGGTATAGCTGTCCCACATACACCCTTACAAGAACAGTTTCCTCTTATTTATTTCAGCCAATTTCTATGTGTCTAGCCCTGTACCAAGAACTATGGGGCTAATTAAAAACAGTGGAAGTCCTTGCTCCTCATTCATGGGAAATCTCTAAAGGGAAGATGATGGGCATCCAGTAAAAATTGTGTTGCATCGCATGATAGCAGCAAATACCAACATTTGTGATGAGATTCTATGGCTCTAAAAAGGTACAGAGAAGCCAAAAGCAGACCAAGGTTGCTGAGCTCTGGTTGATAATCTTGTTCCAGGATAAACTCACCATTTAGGCTTACCAAACTTAGACTTTGCTCTCCTTTTATTCATTAATTTTTTATTAAGTAAATTATGCATTGAGTATCTACCAGGCACAATCCCCCATTTCACTAAAAAAAGACTGAATGTGCCATAGCAGTTTTGCTCAGTGGTTAGAGCACCAGCTCATGGATTGAAGGGTCCCAGGTTTGATTCTGGTCAAGAGCACATATCTAAGTTGCAGGCTCAATCCCTGGCCCTGGTTGGGGTGCATGTGGGAGGCAACAAGTCTCTCTCTCTCTCTCTCTCTCTCTCTCTCTCTCTCTCTCTCTCCCTCTCCCTCTCCCTCTCCCTCTCCCTCTCCCTCTCCCTCTCCTTCTCTCTCTCCCTTTCTGTCTAAAAACAAACAAAAAAATCAATGGAAAAAATATTCTCCAGTGAGGATTAACAAAAAAAGTGAACATGATGGAAATGCTATTTACCCTTCCAGAGATCACAGTTTACTTTCTCTGGCCACCACCACCACTGCATTTTTGGGGGGCCCAGGGCAGAACAAAATATTTGCAAATTTCAGAGAAACTCCAGAGAGTGGTCAAATGACAATGCTGTGACCAGTAGCCTTTCCCTCAGAACTGAGAACAGTTTCCTTTTGTCAAGTTCTTTAATGTTAGGGGGTTGTGGATGGCTTAGAGAATCTATAGAAAACAAAACAACTGAAGACACTATAGTAGGAGGTTCACAAAGCCTTGGACAGCAGTCCATGGATCTTGACAACAATGCTCCAGCCAGAGGGTCTTCTCAACATCTCCAGCGTGAAATGTACCCACTTGTTCTCCTGACAAAGAAAAATGCTCTCCAGCTACAGACAGGGAATTGCTCATACTAAAAGAACCAAAAATGATCCTCCAAAGGAAAAAATATTTACTGTTTAAATTATATTTCATTTTATTCCATAGAGAATTACTAACTCCTGCCTAAGCACAGTGGGTGTTCAGAAGATCCAGAGATAAATGAGATAGCTACTCCTTTAAGGAACTTGAGGGACACAGGGTACAAATAGCCTTAAACTCCATGAGGATAGTAAACAGCAAATAAAACATTGTGTAACACAGTCTGTGTTCAGTAAACATTTCTGGTACAGATAAGCTAGAATAGACCAAGTATTGAAAGCATGGTCTAAACAAGTATTCATGGTTATTCAGAGGACAGAGAGAGACATTGCATTTGATTGGCAGAGACAGTGAGAGTTTCATCAAAGAAGAGCTTTTGAGGTACATGGTGAAAGATACATGGAATGTAGGAAAATGAGAGGGGATGGATGGATGTGTCAGAAGAGGGACTGGCATGACCAATGGAGAGGAGCCAGGGACATGTGTCAAAGACAAAAGAGGTGTAGACTAAAGAACAGGCTGGCCTGTCCCACGTGGCTCAGTGGTTAAGCCATGAACCACTGAGCTATGAACCAGGAGGTCATGGTTTGATTCCTGATCTGGGCACATGCCTGGGTGGTGGGTTAGATCACCAGTGTGGGGCATGCAGGAGGCAGCCAATTGGTGATTCTCTTTCACCATTGATGTTTCTATCTCTCCCTCTCCCTTCATCTCTGAAATCAATTATATATATATATTTTAAAGAACAATCTGTGCAGGCCGTTGAGGATCTCCAGTGCCTGACAGTGGAGATGGATTAACATGAAGATAACAGGCAGTAGGATGCCTTTCTGCTGGCCTAATTTTGTTGAACTTTATTCTTGGCAATGCTAGAAAAGATCATAAAAGACATAGTTTTAAGGAGTCAGTTTATATTAGTACCAGAACCTTTCTTCTTGATTTCTAGACTAATCTTTATATTTCTTTCCAGACTCTCACATCCCTTCTTTATTCTTTGCCATTTGACTATATTGACCTTTCTCTGTTTCTCTCTCTAGCTCTCCCTCTCTCCCCAAATTGTAGTGTGATGAAGTATAAAAATAGTAAGGTGGCATGTTCTGGGAAAGAGGGTACACATATGTGCTGCATAATATTTGAATAGAAAAATGTTAAGGAGTTTTCAGCCACTCATGGTCAGGTTTTCTTTGTGTACTTTAAGAAAAAAAATACAGAATGCCATGCAAATGCTTAGTGAAAACATCACAGCTAAGCCCCATTGCCTAGGATCCAAGCTTCTGATTTTTATAACACAGGAAGAATATCAATGTCTTAAATCTTTAGAATTATTTTTTCACCCCTCTCAAGGGGAAAGGGAAGGCAAATAAAGACTAGGCCAGTGTAGCCATGATGTCCCTGTAACTATGAAGTCCCTGAGTTCCTCTTAATAAGCTTTCACACATCCTATTGTCACTGAGCCTTCCCACATCAGTTACTGGAATGCAGGAAAACATAAGCTTCCTTTGTATTCTTTTTTACTCTGGTTCCTTCTCTATGTGTTTTGGTTTCCAGAACCAATGACTCTTTCTCTCCTGGTTCTGTTTCTCCTTCATAAAACCTGTTCCCATGCTCTTTAGTCACTCTATCATGAACACAGTCGGTATCAGTTTGGAGTAATACATCCCAGGGAAAGGTGAATTTTAATTCAAACTAAATCCTTAAATTAAAGAAAAATCTTCCTGATTAAATAAAGAGCCATGATTTCTAGGCTCCTTCTAGTATTGTGAGGGTTGAGCTGCATAAAGGCAAAATGCTCTTGAAAGAGTCACATCTTGAAAGATGGCTTTTTTTTTTTTTCCTTCAGATTTTGGAAATCATATCAGCTAATCCAGATCAGTCAAAATTTTATGTTTTGGTCTGACTGGACCATTTTAGATTATTTTTCCTGGATCACATCCTGAAAATAACTACTACTTCCAGACATTACTGAGTCAATCCACCAGGAGTAATATTCATTAGTGATAGGCTGATAAATAGCCGAGTTCCTTTTTTCTTGAATAACTAAGATATTTTATCTTTCTTTTATTGCCTTTTGATAGTGGTTACCATATTTATTTGAGGTTCTTTATCAACATCTCTTTTATTAATTTTGTGAAAATGTTTGACCAAAACAAGGTTGAATTTGTTTTGATAAGTTTATTTATTTTTTATTCCTTAGTTCTTTATTTTGAATTGTTAATGGTACATGAAGAAAGAATACAAAAGCTGAAATTGTAACTTTAGAATATCTATAACAGAATAGGAAAGGCCACACCAGACAAATGACTTTTCCCAACACTTTGGTTTTTGCTTTTTCCTGAAAGCTATTCTTCTTTAATCTATAGAAAGCACAGCCATGAATTGGTATCCAGATGGGCTCCAATTCAAGAGATAACCAGGGAGAGGTCCAAGTATCCCAAAGCTATGGAATTACAACTTTTCTTGAACAGATGGCAGAGCCAGAGACCTGGGATTTCCTAAAATGCAACCAAAAGGAACATTTTGTTTTAGTGCAAATGTGTTAAATATCAACATTATTATAGAGGATGCTCTTCAAAAGCTAACTTCAACATTGATACGATGTGGGAACAATTAGAACTCTTCATAATGCCTAATGCTCAAGTGAAAAGGTGTGTAAATTGGTCTTTGAGGGGATAGCATTAGGCCTAAGATAGGAACAGGTGTATGAATAAACCAATATAATCATATTCTGACCATGTCAAGATCCTTGGTCATGGCCAAATACAAGCATAATCCTCAAGCAAAATGTTGGGCTTGTGCTGCTCACCATCCCCCACTTCCCTCTAATGTACAGGCCGGCTCCTGAGTAGAGGAGTAGGAGGTCAGAAAAGGTAAGGTCCAGGTTAAGGTCAGGCAGCCCTCTCATTGGTTTAAGCAAAGCATAACTTAGGTCTACATCTTCCTTAGGCAACCACTGATATGTTATTTACTAATCTACAAAGAAGTGTTTATAGAATGACTTCAACATCTTTTCTCATGCTGACCCTTTCACTTCCCACACTTTTAAATCTCATTCATTAAATCAAACCCTCACATTCTTTTAGATCTCTGAGAGAGAGCTTTAAAAAAAAGCACAGGAATGTAGGGGAGGGTGGGGGTAAGGGGACTATATCAACCAAAGGACTTGTATGCATGCATGTATGCCTAACCAATGGACACAGACACCAGGGAAGTGAGGGCATGAGTGGGGGGGATGGAGGGGCTAATGAGGGGAAGATGACACGTATGTAATAACTTAATCAATAAAGAAATTTTAAAAAAGCACAGGAATGCTCTACTATCAATTCTTGTTTTACTTACTATCCATCTAACTCACTGGGAACTTTTTCTTGGGCTATGAATGTCCAATGTATGCCTTATCTGCACAAATCCATTTCTGGGCTCATGAAGCCAGATGAAATCACATGTATTTTTTTTGTGTGTGTGTCTTGGTTCCTTTCTTTCATCAAGTAGCACACAGGTTAGCATATATATGTATGTGTGTGTATATTATATACTTACTAGAAGCCCGGTGCACGAAATTCGTGCACGGCGGGGGGTTGTCCCTCAGCCCAGCCTGTACCCTCTCCAATCTGGGACTCCTGGAGGAATGTCCGACTGCCCGTTTAAGCCCGATCCTGGTGGGGCCTAAACGGGCAGTCGGACATCCCTCTCACAATCCAGGACTGCTGGCTCCCAACTGCTTGCCTGCCTGCCTTCCTGATTGCCCCTAACCACTTCTGCCTGCCATCCTGATCACTCCCTAACCACTCCACTGCCAACCTGGTTGATGCTTAACTGCTCCCCTGCCAGCCTGTTTGCCCCCAACTTCCCTCCTCTGCCAGCCTGGTCACCCCTAACTGCCCTCTCCTGCAGGGTTGATCACCTCCAACTGCCCTCCCTTGCAAGCCTGATCCCTCTCAACTGCCCTCCCTTGCAGGCCGGGTGCTTCTCAACTGCCCTCTCCTGCTGGCCATCTTGTAGTGTCCATCTTGTGTCCACATGGGAGCAGGATCTTTGACCACATGGGGGCAGCTATATTGTGTGTTGCAGTGATGATCAATCTGTATATTACTCTTTTATTAGATAGGATAGAGGCCTGGTGCATGGGTGGGGGCCAGCTGGTTTGCCCTGAAGGATGTCCCTGATCAGGGTGGGGGTTCCCTTGGGGTGTGGGGCGGCCTGAGCAAGGGGCCTGTGGTGGTTTGCAGGCCAGCCACGCCCCCTGGCAACCCAAGGGGAGGCCCTGGTATCTGGAATTTATTTTCCTTCTACAATTGAAACTTTGTAGCCTGGGGCAGCAGCCATTTCTGGGGCGGCAGCCATTTCTGTGGCAGTTAATTCACCTTCTACAATTGAAACTTTGTAGCCTTAAGCGGGTGAGCCCGGCCAGGGTGTGCGGAAAGCTTTGCTTCCCCTGTTGCCGCCGCAACCCTGGCCTGCTCTCTCAAGCTCCATTCTGCCGCCATTTGTTTGAATTTGTTTACCTTCTATAATTGAAACTTTGTAGCTTGAGTGGAGGCTTAAGCCTGCAACGGCTATGGAAAGCTTGGCTTGCTCTGTTACCTGGGAAAGCTTGCTCTCTGTGGCTGTAGCCATCTTGGATTGGGGTTAATTTGCATACTCGCCCTGATTGGCTGGTGGGCGTGGCTTGGCTGGTGCGCATGGCTTATGTAGCGGAGTGATGGTTAATTTGCATATTACCATTTTATTAGAGAGGATATTATGTATATATTATATAACATATACATTTATTATTTATATCCATATAGATACAGAACATATATTCTTCAATAACCAGTAGGTATGCATTACAGGAAAGTCAATTATGACTCAGCATGAAACTTTAGCAATTATGACAATTCAATAATGAAATATAGTTCTCTTTTCCAGGTTTTGGTGTATTTCATTCATCCATCCATCATTATGCTGACTTTCCCTAGAGATAATAAGATGCAACTGCCTGAAACAAGTGCATATTATCTCTTCCTGGACAGAGATTTTCCCTCTTACTAAGGTGAGTTGTACTACCTACCTGGAAGAGAACTTCAAAATTCCCTTTATTGCTTTATAAAGCCTAGAGCCTAGAAAATAGGTGAGTAGCTTATTCCTTGTTTTCCTTTCTATTATTTTCTTCCTGCCCTTTGACTTCTCTTAATTGTCTGGATCCCAAGCAAAAGGTACACTAGAACTTGTCCCAGGGCTCCTAAGTTACCATATCCAATGCCATTTCCTGTGGAAAAGAGACACTAATAAAATATTCTTCTAATACCATTAGCTCTCATAAATATTTTGTTTCCCTCAGAAAATATCCCTTTCCTCCTCAGTTCTTGGGTGTGTACATGTAGAGAAGAATGAGAGAAGCCTGCAATGGGCCTCCTCTTGTCCAAGTTATTCAAGTTTTTAGTAGCTATAAAGACTTATTCTCATTGACAATCTGTTAGGGTTCCTGGGCATTACTAAACACGAAATTTTGGAGAGGAGTAGGATTTTGTTGGAATAAGGGAACTAATGCACATTTATAATGTATAATTATAAATTTCACTAGAAGTATTTAAGCACAGGTTTATATGTTGTCTCTCTCTCTCTCTCTCTGTCTCTCTCTCTCTCTCTGTGTGTGTGTGTGTAGGAAGGGGTTGATACATTGGTGGGAAAGTTGGAGAAAATGCATATTTCTAGTCCAATGGGAAATTATGTGTGTGGTCACTCTATTGCTCCTGATTCATATTTATTTAAATCACACATCCCTATTTTCTATTGTATAGACATATTTATCTCATTTGACAGTGACTTTGACTTAAATTCATGCTTTGTGAGTTACCCATACTATAAGGTTTGGTGTAATCACAAAAAAAAAAATTTCTAGTGGGCACAATTGCATGTATTTAACTGGACATTTGGATTTTTCAATTGATTCTGCCATTCATTCAATGGAAAGATCCAGCAAATGCCCCTAATTTGACATTGTTAGTTTTGAGCTATTTTTTTCTCTTGTATCAACTATTGTGGCTAATTAGGCAGCAGATTTGAATCTTCATGAATTTTTTAGGCTGATATGTATTCCTTCCCAGGGCTAATTTGCTGTTATCAGAGAAATGATTCTGGTGTACATTGTTGGTGGTGTCTGACCTTATTCCCCTATTCAGATTGAAATTAGTTGGGGGACTGTGGCCAAGGAGGTCATTTGGTAAATTATCTCTCAGAAAACAGGTCCGCTTTAGAGAGGGCCATCTTCTTGCTCCCCTTTATCCCAGCCTAGTCTTTGCCTCTGCAGGCAAAGGAATATGATCCAATGAATTTTTTACCCAGAATTTCAGAAACTTAAAACATTCAGTAAGAACTCCTAGTTATAAAACTTGAGTAGAAGACTAGAATAACTCAATTCTATGAGTTTTCTGTATTAACAATGAGTGGGATTTGGCATACACTAGTATAGGACAGATTTCTGTATAACTGAATGAGAAATAAGAAAAACTGCTTTATAATGTGATTTTCTGTAGCCATATTTGGGATGTTGGAAGCATATAGGTTTCCTTGGATGGCAAAATAAGGTCATTCCTTATTCTCTGAACATATGGGGGGAAGGCAGGGTACTAGCCCACCCATGCAAGTTGTTGTTTTCAATTATAGCTGATTAGTGGTTGGAATTATTAGGAAGAATCACATAACTATTTATGCCTGTTGAAAAGTCATTAGTACTAATTTCCATAAATTGGTTACAATTTCCAGTAAGAAAATACCAATTAATTCATTCACTAAAGATTGTAATGAGTTGGCCCAATGGAGACTGACATGGTGGTACTAGCAGAAACATAGTATTCAGCACTTCAAGGTTGTAGTTTACTCCTGGCAGTCCTCAGTACTTTGAATTTTCACAAAACCAGAATTAAGTAAATATTTATATATAGAAAATATTCCTTACAAGACATGAAGAGAATGTCTCAAAAAAGTATTAATCCCCATTTTTTCCCTTTATCAATTTTCTTTCCTAATTTTCCCTTGGAAAGAAACAATTTGGTATTTACCCCCATTTCTCCCTCATGATTTACATATAATTAGGGGCTCAGAAATGTTATCCTTCCAAAAGAAGCTGCAACATGGGAATACAAAGGATCATTTCACTTATGGGTATACATAGTTTTTAATTAAAATTATTTTATTGCTTTTGTTAAGTAATTAAAATTTACAAAGTTATTTCTCACAAATATTTATTAATATTAAGTTGTTTTTGGCATACACCAGTAAATTGCAAGCAATTGCTTTACTCTGCATGTGTAATTAAAGTGACTAAGTAATTATATTTTTTCATTGAGTACAGTTGACACTATCACATTTTTCTAAGTTTTGGTTCATTTTTATTTCCATTAGTGAATGCTTCATAGAAGCCAAGATAAGGGGTGTCATTTAGTAAGGTGGGAAGCTGCTTCTCTCTCTGAGCTTTTGAGAAATACAAATACTGTGGGCCATGTTTGCATTTTTAGAATCTTTATTTTCCTAGATGTCTTTATTCTCCCTTTATCTACTGGCCCTGAACATGTCATTATTATCTGGAAGGTTATTTAAATATTTCTAGAACGCATATCTTAACTAAACTTTATTTTATATATTTAGAATTTTATTCAGATTAGAATAAATATGTAATATGTCTATTCAACTACAACATTAACCCTGCTGAGTGCTTATCATAGCTTTCTCTTTTGCTCTTCCTCTGATATTATCTACTCCTTTACATTGCTCCTGATCATCAGTAAATGATCCTTAAGAGTCCCCAGTGTGCAGGCTCCTAGCCATGTGTGGGGACTTCTATGCATCTCAATTTATAGTCCTTACCTACTGAGGAGCTCAGCATCAGATGAAGGGAAGGCTGAATCAACATAAATGTTTCTTCCCTCAATAAAGGAGAATGAAAAGCAAGTACAAAACAACACACCTAGGAAACATCTGTCATTAGGGTTCTTTGGTGAATTTCTTGGACAATGAAGGCAGAGCCCTGGTCTCCAGACGAAATATGTTCCTTGAAACAACACTAGCAATCCTTCCTTTGGAACAAGATAAATGGAGGGAGCGCTCCTGATGCTGTTTAGAATAAGTCTTTAGTATCAAGAAACTTGGGGGTAAACGAAGAATTACCTAAAACCCAGACTCCTGTGGCTAAGATGGAGTAATAGGGGCCAGATTATCCCTTCTTTCTGAACCAATCCCTTGAGAAAAAAAGTCAAAATTTATAAAACAATGGTTTATAAGAACCTGGACCTCTGACTATAGACAGTGATCCATAAAAAATGGGAAACAAATGAAGTGAGTCTTATAGTTTCCCAAACTGACTGCCTTGAGAGAGTTCCAGGCCCTGGGATAGAGAGGGGGAACCCAGATGGAGCCTAGTGGACACATGAGTTGAGAAAGTGGGTGGGAATTTGAGGAAGTCTAGGTGGCTAGAGTTTGCAGATAGGAGAGAGCTATGCAGGTAGAAGGACCTGGAAAGCCATAGAGGGTGACCCTGAGGGTTCAGCAGAACACGAGCTAGTGTGTGCTGTAAGGAAAGTACTCTGGGCCAGGGAAAGAACCACAAGAAAGGACTAGAGGAGGGAGCACCTGGTGCTTTTACAGGGTTAGCATAGTGCCCGTTCCCACCAGCTAGACCAGAAACATCAGCAATGCCCTCTTTGGTCAAGTACTCAGAGGAGTCTTGTCTCTGTAGTGAGGAGGCAGCAGCCCCAGGGTAAATGCTGCTATGGCCATGCCTAGAAATTCTTGAAAGTCAATCTCAAAAGAATCAAGCTTTTTCAGGGAACATCATAACCCAGATTTGCAGGACCGTGGCTTTTGGTGAAGTGGGTAGAAGAGAAATCTTCATTGTGGGAAGTTCTGCAGGGCTTGCTTTGATGACTGGTGAGACATAATGGCCATAATGGCAATGAGAACTCATACATGCAGCCCACCACCAGACACAATGAGAATCCCTGCAAACTTCAACCTGCCACAAACAGGTGACCATGGAAGAACTTCCACATGCAAAGATGAGTAATAAACAGAAAGGTACATAGACTCACTCTTCAAAAATAATAAAAAAAACAGGAACGACAAAAGTATGATACCTTGTGAGAAAATATGTCCCAGAAAAAATTTGCCACAGTTCAGCTGGAAAATGTGATTGAACGTAATACCAAGGGTTTTTAGTAGAAAATAAATACCTCTATCAAATAAAAATATAAGGTAGAACAACACAGAGGTATAAGAGGTCCTATAAGATATAGCATGAGATGGAAGGAGATGGTATCAGGACTGGAACAACTTGGAAAAGAAAGAGAAAAATAAAACCATCTCACAAAGGAGAAGAGACTATGAAGAAAACAAACAAACAAGCAAACAAATAAAAACAACAACAGAAAGTGTTAAGAGATATAGATATTGTGTTTGAGAATAACGAAAAAAGATAAACTCAGTGAACAAAATCATAAACAATGAAATGGTAATATAGATAACAAACAAGAGGGTTAAGCATAAGTCTGAGGAGTACACTAAAGGGATGAAATGCTATTGGGAAAAGTCTATTTAAATACTCAGGAGACTTTTCACAAAAGATTTGAACCTTAGTCAATAGTTTCTTTACTTCTTTCAAGACACAACACAAGATTGGTCTTCTCCAGAAAGGCTGAGTTTGACTAACTCCACACGGAACTTGCTGTATCCTAACAGCACAAAATGGTATACATTACAAAGCATCTTTCCTCCACTTATTACCCTGGCTTTGTTGTTGTTCTTAGTTTGGATAATTAAGCAATTTTATGAAGAATAGGGCTTCATCTTTCTCCTTTCATGTCCCCTTCTGCACTCTGCACAGACTCTTTGCAGCGTCAGTGCAATGTAAACAATGGAGTAAATACATAAAATGCAAATTTCCTTCATGCCTCAGTACAAGGGTCTCTAGGTGCTGATTTGACAGTTCAGTTCTGTTGCTGAGGGAATGCTGGTTAGCCCTCTCTTCCTGATTCTCTGTTGCTTTGTCACATGAATAACTGAAGAAGGGCAAATATTTGATCAAGACATCCAAAGTTAAAATGTATTTTTTTTCTTCATTGCCAACTATTCTGAGCCAGTTAAAGGTGCAGGTACTGTGAAGAATGCTGGGGGAGGAGTGAGGGCACTGGAGTTCCAGTGCAGAGCTGACCACTGGCTACGTGCCCTCGATAAGTCACGTGCTCTTTGTTCTGTTGTATTTTGGGGCTAGAACACTTCCTTCCTTATAATAGACACTTCATAATTATGTTTTGAATGAAAGAATAATTAAGTCTCAGTTCCCTTCTATGTAAAATGAGGGGCATACAGACACTAGCATGTTCTCTAAAAACTGTTTACTCTGGAAAACTACACACAACCTCAGATTGTGAGCATGTTTGCTGTGTATTCCCATTGCAGCAATTCTGCAGATGCTGCCTGTTTCTATGGAACATGTGTTTGTCCTCACGCATGCTGTTGACATATTCCATGTAGTTTTTAATGTCCAGCTTCACCCGCACAACTTGTGAGAACAAACAGCCAGACAAAAAATCCAGAGGGCACGCTGAAGGTTTCTTACAGGAAGCTTATAGCTTGTCTCCTTTGGCTAATTTGCAAAAGCAGTTTTTGATTTAAAACAGAAGGAGGGTGAATCCCTAGGAGAAAACTCACATCCACTAATGTTCCTTCTGGAGTGAATTATGAGAGGAAGCCTCAGATGGATTACAGACGAAGGTTAAACTTTGAGACATTAATTTATTGAAAAGGTAAAGATAGTAAAAGAACACAAAGTGCCCTGAATGCTATGTCCACACATCCTCTTTGCTCGTGCCACATGAGTTCCAGTAATTTAAGGACCACTAGAAGGAAGATGTGCATCTGTAGAAGCAATGCCACCCAAATTCCTAAGTAAAATTGTTCCCCCTTAGAAACAATTGTATCAAAGCCCCCAGTGGTGTTCAGGAAAAACATTTTGTGCAGTGAATATAATGACATTTAATACTATATTTTATTTACCAATTTGAAGTTGTCCATTATTTTCACATTTCTGAATTCACTTTATAACAAACAAAATCTTACAGTTGGGTCCTGTTTTCATCATGTATACACATGTGGACCTGGTTATTATTTTGGTGGAGTAGTCTGGCAGCCATGACTTCACAATATTTCAATTGATACACCTTGTAAGGACCATTGGAGGAAGGAATATTCACACTGATTCTTTTCTGAAAAACTTTTGTCAACACCATCTGGTAAGATAAAAAAGGCATCTTCATCTAAACTTGCAGAATTGGGAGCAGTGGTTTGAAAAAACTCTCGATACAATAAGGGAGCAGTCTTTCAAGAAATGCTTGAGGAAGAGATGCAGAAGATAATAAATGAAAATCTTTATGTATTTTCTAAATATCAGTAGTTTAACATCTATTTTTGCTTTTCTTCTTTTCTCCCCAAATTCTGGATAATAAGGCATGTATGCACAGAGATCTCTTTGGTACTGTTGGTTTGAGTTCCTGGTGAGGAGGTTGTGATCACGTGAACTTTGTAGAGTACAGTTAAAAAAATCTTTATGGCCCTGGCTGGTGTGGCTCAGTGGTAGAGTGTCAGCTTATGCACCATAAGGTCGCAGGCTCGATTCCCAATCAAGGGCACCTGCCTGGGTTTCCCTGGCCATGGCTGAGGCATGTGGAGGAGGCAACCAATTGATGTGTATCTCTCACATCAATATTTCTCTCTATCTCTCTCCTCCATGCCTTCCAGTCTCTCTAAAAAATCAATAAAGAACATTATAAATTTTTGAACAAAAATAGATAGAGGCAAAGAAACATCAAACACACTGTCAAACTACAGCGGGAAGGTAAGGGAGGGTTTGGGGGGTAAGAGATCAACTGAAGACTTGTATGCATGCATATAAGCACAACCAACAGACATAAGACAGTGTGGAGGGGTGGGTGAGGTCAAGTGCTAGGGGGTAGGGGAGGCCAGGGGGATGTCAATAGGAAAAAAAAAGGAGACATATGTACTACTATTTGTAATACCTTAAACAATAAAATAAAATTAAAAAATTAAAAAAATCAATGGAAAAATATCTTGGGAGAAGATTAACAAATAAAAAATCTTTATGGGATTCTTCAAAAAGTGTTTCTCTAAAAATGGGATATGATAGAGGAGTACATTACTGGCCTCGCTAAACAGTCTCTATATCCATACTATTTGCAAGGTTTAGGACTCCATTTCTCTGCCTTTTAAATATGGGCTGTCCTTCTGACTGGCTTTAACCAAAGAAATAAAGTGGCAGTGATGGTTTGCCACTTCTGAGACTAGGCCTTAAGAGGCCCTGTCCACTTATGCCCTCTCTCAGAATGCTGCCAATCACCACATAGACAAGCTTGGGATGGTCTGATGGAAGATGAGGGACTGTGGAGGAGAGTCCAGTTGTCCTATCAAGGGCATCCTAGACTACCCTATAGCCAGCCAACTTTCAAGCATATGAGATAACTCAGCCAAGGTCAGCCTTTAGCTTACCTTACATATAGCTAACTATAGATTTCTTATTGAGCCCAGCCAATAACAAAATTGCCCAACTGACCTATAGACTCATTAGCAATGAAAAATGTTTATTGTTTTAAGCCAATGAGGTATGGGAAATTTGTTACACAGCAATAGCTCACTGATACATGAGGGACAGCATATGCTTCTCATTTAAAATCAGGTCATCCTGAAGTTCACATCAAGATGCTTTTTCTAAAGGCATTTTGAAGCTTTTGAAGCCCACATATCCATCTATTTCGGCATTTCCCAGGAGTAGAATCACTGAAATTCTGTATGACAGGCTGCTCTAGAGATATTTGCAACTTAGTTGGAATCAGGACTTGCCAGAAACGTTGTGAGACAGCTTGTTTAAGTGAGATTTCCTGCTCAGTTTCTTTTTTGAAAAAGAGGGAGAAAAAGAAAGAAAAAAATCATGGTTTTTGGATAGAGTTTATCTGTGCTGGACACATTTGGACATGTAGCTAGCTGAGAGGAACCAATGTGTAAGAATCTTCAAGTTCTTTAAAAACTTTGGCAAAGTCTTCATCCACTTGAGAATTCTCAAGTTTAAATGTTTGAAGTATCATTCTAAATTAATAACACTGACATCACAAATTGTGTCCACAAATCAAATCGATCTCTCACTCATCAAAAAATATTATGTTTACAGAGTGCTCTGTCTTCAATGGCTGTTTTGTTTTTAAACTGGAAAATTTATTTTACTTTCTTGCTTATAAATTACTAGAAGATTGTCCTCATTTCTTTTCAGGCCTCACACTGAAAGGTGAGTTTTAGACACCTTCCTATTTGGTTAATATTTCACATTTCAATTTTCCAATTCAAACCAGGGAACCAGAGAAGGTTATGAATAAAACTTAAGCTATAGGTGCACATTTAGAAAAAAAGAAAGAGCAAGTGATGAATATGTATGAAACTTATTTTAAATGCCATATTTATGAGGAGAAGAAAAATATTGGAGACTCGCTTTTCCTTTACATATTTTCACAACACCACATGGGATTGAGTGGGACCAAGTGAAAATTATAAAATTTGTTGAGTGTGGCGAATGTTGGAGTGTGGCAGTGCTGTCAAAAGTTGGCAATGTGAGTTATCTGGGCTTGTGGGTAGGAAGATACACTAAGGCCTCAAGATTAAGGAGAGAGAAGGGTTCTCCAAGTATATGATTTCCAATGGGACATTCCGCAGGATGCCCGCCCTCTCTCTGTGAGGCCAGAGTGTGAAGTCCACTAGTTGCTCCTCGGGGCCAGGACATCGACTTGTTTCTGCCTCTGCAGCATCTTTATTGCCTCTGTGCCTGCTCTGCATCTGTACCAAATTTAAGTGGTGATTACAACAATGCTAGCTTGATGCAACAGCCCGTGGGAGGGAAGAAAGGGCCAGAGGAAATGGTCAACTCAAGGAGTGTCAGTTTAGTTGGCAATTATTTCATTCATTCTGTGCTCAGGCCTGTATTTGGCTCTAAGTGGTTGGAACAGAAAATGGAAGGGACAGGGCCTGCACTATCTGACCAAGTGATGTCACTTAGTATTGGTCCCCAAACCATGAAAAATCACACATGGGCAGAGAAGACATGAATGAAGGATCAGTATTCATGAAGAAGGTTCTGGTTAAATAAAGTCTGGATAGCTATTTTTGGGAGTCTGGGCAGCAGTAAACATGAATAGTGTAAAATCCATGTATTAGCATGGAGTTGATTTAAACAAAACAACCCAAGTTATGATCTATGGTGTAATATTGCTTGGTATCATTATAAACCAACTAAATAAAACTATGTATTTCTATCTTAGAAGGATAAAAATGTATAGAAAGGATTGGCATGGCACACATAAATTAGTTACACCTGTGAAGGCACTGGGCTATGGGGAGGGGGCTAAGCAGTAAATGTTTTTTTTTTTTATCTCATTACTATAACATGTTACATGCTAACTGGATTAAATAAGCAAAAATTCTTAAAGTAAGTGAATGATGAGCATAAATAAATAAAACTTTTTACCATCATTCCCCTTGCTCCACTGTATATATAAAGATAAAGGCATTGGTCTTTGGGTTCCTTATATTCATTTTACTAAGACTTTTTAGATATATAACAAAATGAGATATGCCCTTTCCTTGATTTCCATAAAATTTTTATTTTGAGGTACCTCCCCTTTTCTAATGTGGAGACAGTGACGAAGACCTCATTCTCTCTTTTATTTAAAAATTCAAGCCTGGCTGGCAAGGCTCAGTGATTGAGTGTTGACCTATGAACCAGGAGGTCACGGTTTGATTCCCTGTCAGGGCAGATGCCCAGGTTGTGGGCTTGATCCTCAGTGTGGGATGTGCAAGAGGCAGCCAATCAATGATCTCTCTCATCATTGATGTTTCTATTTCTCTCTCCTTCTTCCTTCCTCTCTGAAATAAATAAAAAATATTTTTAAAAATCACATTTTATTGACAAATAATTGACATACATCACTGAATAAGTTTAAGGTGCACAGCATGATTATTTGATTTACATATTTTGTGAAATGATTACCACAATAGGTTGAGTTAACATCCCCAATCTCATATACATACAATAAAAAGAAAAAGAAAAAATTTCTGCTTGTGATAAGAATTCTTATGATCTAATATCTTCATAACCTTCCTGTACATCAATTGCACAGCTACACTTTCTCACTCTCAATTATTAATCAATCACAAAGAACCTAACAAGTACCAGTTTTACACTAAGCTATGGGATATATTATAGACATAAAAAACATGAGCTCTTCTTTTGAGGAACGAACTGATGAAAAAAAGTTATCAATACATAAAAGAAGTTGCTTTAAAATATCATTGTAGAATAGACTATGCACAAAACATAGTGGAAATTGAATTCATGAAGCTTATCTTCTCTCTATTTCTACAAACATTAATTAAGTACCTACTGTGTGCCTGACACTAAACTGGAGCTGAGGACATGGTATGAATAAGTTAGATAATGCCTTGATTTGTGGCACTTTCAAGTGTAGGGGAAAGAAAAGCTATATATGGAAATACATAATTTAGATGGTTTCTGAAAGTAATGAATGCTATAAGAGAAAAAACACCAACAACAATAGGTTGATATGACAAAGATCTGGGGGTGAAATTTAGCTATAAAGGTCAGGAAAGCCCTATCTGAAGAGTGGCTATTTGAGTAGAAACCTAATGTCAAAAGGGGGAAACCTAGAGGTAGGGAGTCACAGGATGGGCTTGCTCCAAGAGCAAAGGCCCAAGATGGACATGAGCTTGGTGTCCTTGAGGAACTGCTGGATGAAAGAGGTGTTCCACAATGTTGAGAAAGAAATGGGGTTCATTGCATACCACGGTCACTGGTCATTTGACAGTTTAGAGTCTAGGACAGGACCTGTTTGGCAAGAGAAAGTACTTTTAGAGGGAAATTTCCTAAATGCTGTCTCTGACACCCTGCTTTGATGAGCAAACATCTCTTTCTGACCACACAGACTGTGAAAATCCCTCCAGAAGCCTTCCTCTGCCTCACCACACACATGTTCCCATGGAGTAGCATTTAAATCAGGTGGAAAAGCAGGGAAAGAAGAAGGAATTTACCAGGGAAGGGGAAAGCTAAGTGAATCAACATTTTCCTAATCGGTTTTCAGAGGCATTTGTCTATGCGAGAATGAGATGTTTGATATTCTAGTTGAGTAAGTTCTTGATTCCAGGTCATCAATTATGATAATAGAACAAATCAAAAAGTTTCCAGCAAACAGAAATTCTTCATTTCCTGGCTTCTACTCAAGTTTATTGATTGGCCTATTGGGTAAGACTATAAATTTCATGTAGAAATGCTAGAAAAGCTTTTGGCTGGGCCCTTTGCTCTTTCCAATCTCAGAAATGGTTTGACATGTCTATGAAAATTTGGGTCATTCATCCCACCTCTCCTCTGCTTATAGGCAGAGGCAGGTGCTTTATGGACAAAAGTGTCTTCACTTTTGTCGTGGGATGAATGGCTGGCCATTTACATTACATATTGAATTAAAGGTATCTACAACCTTCATTTTCTTCCTATATTCCCTCCAGTTATCTTCTAAAATGCTAAAATTGTTGATCTTTAGAATCCCATTATTTACTAGTAGAATTATAAAATATAAGTTCTTCTTAAGTAAATATATGTTCCCAGGAGAGGAGAGAAGGTCTGGTTGTATGACTTATCCTTCTAAATAAGTACATATAAATATTCATATATTTATACATGGAGAGATAGTACAAAGTAATAAATACATAAAATTTGGCCTCCAAAGACCTAATTCAAGGCATAGCTCCTCCTCTCACTAGCTGTGTGACTTGGTAAATTGCTTAATTTCTATAAACGATAATTTCCCCATCTGCTAAATGTAAACTTCATCTGAGGTTTTCAAGGAGTATGTGTTGTATTTTTGTAAATGGTAAAGCTCTAAATAAATGTGAACTATTGTAAATGTTAATAGATTATTAGACATTTGTTTTTAAGATTGATTTTATCATCTTCTGGAAGGTACTGGAATTTTGAAAGGATTTTAAACAGAAAAATCTTGTGGCCTTTGGGTACATTTAAAATATACTTAAAAGAATACTATTTAATGATTACTTAGTAAGTGCCTTATGTATATTCTAATTTCATCTTCACAACAGCCAGTGAGGTATTTACCCTCAGAATACAGTGAGAAATTAGGGTCATAAATGTTAATGCACTTCCTTAAGGCCACATCTTAGTAACTAGGAGAGATCTTCTAAGCTGGAGTGTTTAGTCATAGCTCTGCCTTCCACTCACCAAAGTGCACCAATGCTGGTTTTTAGAGGGAAGCCAGGATTGAAAATTATGAGAAATGAGAACTCAAGGCAAGTATATACTGAAGGTGATGGGAGGTAGGAAAAAAGTGCTCACTTGGAGAGCAAGTTGGAAACCATACTCACATTTTTCCCAATTTTGCTTGCAGGTATCACTTTGTAAATAAAGACTTGTTTTCAGTTCTAATATCCTTCTTATATTGTACATTTGGTATGAAGATGAAATTGTTCCTCCAAATATCCATTCTTTCCAATATAATTTTCTCTTGGACTCCATTCTGTGACTTGAGCATCATGAACTTTATCACTTTTCCTTCCCCTCTTCTCTCATACTTGGCTTTATCTTTGAGACATCTGCCTTAAACTCTTAACATTTTAGCCTTCCACTTACAAGGTAATAATTTTCATGAGAGCCAGAGTCATTTTTTTCACCTAAAATACTAGCTCAAGACTGGGAATACAGTAATTAATAGATAAATATTCATATATTTATTGTACTAAAGGGATTGGGACAGAGTAAGCATAAGTTAATCTTTCCTTATACCAAATATTCCATTTAATTTGGCACATTGGCTGAATTATTTCTCAACCATTTAGTCTTAGAAATTTATATGTTGTTGAATGGGATGGGGAGAAAATTAGGAATAAAGGATTATTCTGATATCCAAGATATGGAGAGTCTTCGGACATATTGAGTGGAGTATTCATCCTTGGATGACTGAGTGGAGACCACCTTCAATAAAAGGTTCTTGGACAGGTGTCCTCTTACAAGTGCCTTTTCCTTGAACTGTAAGTGTTGATGTCTGTCCCAGAAATCCTTCTTTAATACCTTTAGCTGACACAAGTTCTCATTCAGTAAAATTCACCCCAGTTTGGGCTGTCTCTTTTTTCTGAAATCTGAAAGAAGGGCATATTTTTTTCTACTAATTAGAATACCTGCTTGTGGAACGCTCTTCTTTAACTATGAGAACTCTACCACCTCAACTATATGGAGGGTAAATTCCTGGGATTAAGGACCATGTCTTGTTTAGATCACTTCTCCCAAAAGTTTTCTGAATCCTGCATAGGTCCATGTTCCTTTAGAAAGCTTGTTTTGAATACTCCTGCCCAAACACATACAACTTCCTTCTTTAACCCCCTCTTATATTTTGAATTAGTGTTATTTGCTCCATGCTCTTAATTATTTGATGTGACTGTGTTCCAAATAATGATTTCAAATCCTTTATGTAAACAGCCACAAATTGACTTTCTTTGCATTTGTTGCAATGCCTAGCCAAGGTGTAGGGGAAAAGTGTTCATTTTCCAGTAAATTATGATGAATGAATTGCATGCATACATGCATGAATGAATGAATTTCTCTCCTTGTGACTGCAGAGCAGTATGGCATTTATAATTTCTCCCTTGGTATTTCAGTTGGCTTAGTGACTTTTTATTGGATAATTACTGCACAAATGATTTCTATATCTCTCAGCCACCATTTGAAAAGTCAAATTTAGAGAGCAGAATGACTATCTCTTTGCAGAAACATCTTTCCTTTTCTCAAACACACACACACACACACGCACATACACACACACACACAAAACCAGCCTCTTACCTTCTACCTGTGCCTGAGAATCTGCCCTCTCTCACTAATAAAAATGATTGAAAAGCATCTTGAAAATACAAAGTGCCATATAAATGCTAACTGAGGCAATAATAAAACAGTAATAATAACTGTTTGCTGATAAACGTCACTTTCCAGCCCAGGGGAGACATTTCGCAGGGGAAAGCAGAATGGGCCCTGTGCTTGTCCCTGGGCAATGCCTGGCTCTGAATCACACTATTCTCCCTCCATTTGGACACCATCATTTGCAATGGTCATGAAATACTACTGGTATGTAAAATTATTACCATCACCCACATAATAAAAGGCAATGTGTAGCCAAGTAATCCATTCCCTGACAATTGCCAGGGTTACCTCACTCAAACTGATCATTTGGAAAATAAATTGACTTAGAAGGAAGTGCACAAGGACTGCTCAGCTCATATTGGCCACAGCTCAGCCCCTGACATAGCTGCAGCATCAACTCCTGCTCAGCCCTGAGCTGAGTATCAAGAAACTGAATCAGTGTGGACCCAGAGGAGTTATCAGCCAATATGATGGGATTTGAGAGGCTTTGTGAAGTCTCTTGCCATGGACTTCCTCTGTGTGTCTACACCCCTTTCTCTATTGAAAAAAAAATATGAAAGCAGGGAGAGGATGAGACTCAGGGCACAGTTTAATGGGAGGTTAGGAAAAGAAGATAATCCAGAGTGAAAAATGCAGACCTAAGAGTGAATCCTTATGAGAGTTGAAGAGGGTGTTCTAAGAGAAGCGTAACCCCCAGAACCCTGAGAGGGGAGGTGGAAGGCACTCTGGAACACGGACTTTTGTCAACAGATAGAGAGGAAAGATATGTGAGGAAGGGAGATCCAGAAGTTATGATAAAGACAGTATTGTCCATACTGATTGTATGGATGCTGTTGCCTCTCAATGTGCATTTATAATCAAACCAATCATTCTCATTCTCCTATCTGGGCACCTCCTCCTCTGCTCAGGGCTCATGATACTCCATTGTCCTCTTCTCTCTACAGAGTCCAAATGAATCTGTCTCTTTCTCTCTGTCTCCACAGCTACCACCACAGTTCATCTAGATACCCCACATGCAACTCCCTCTACTTATCTAAAAGGACTCAATACCTTTGAATTCTCAGAACTAGTTCCTTACCCGACTTTATTTCTGTAGTGACTCGTATCAACATTCCCTGACATTTTATCAGAGTCTAGTTGTCATATTCTCAGTCCTTCTTCTTTTACCTGCTTCCTTCTTCCCACATCTAGACAGTGACGAAGACCTCTGATTTGTCTTCTGTGTTCATCTCCTTTTCTCCATTCTCAGCATGACTCCCAAAGATCAACACTTGGAGGTAAAGGAACAGGAAATAGCCTGAGCTGAGTTGACCTTAAGGTCTGCATGCTGTGGAGAAGGACTGCTGTGATATTGGGACCTTCTGCATGGGCAGAGGAGGAGTCTCAGAAAGAAGCCAAGTTTAAGTGAAGCCCCTTTTAGAGAATAAGGAACGAAAGCCAGCTTTCATTTATTACCACATATAACTTTCAGGCCTGAGATCAAAGACATAAGGACTTTGTAATATATGATAACATTTGTAGCTTTCAGTTGTTTATGGTTTTGATATCCCTGTATCTATTCCCCTGAATTATTAGCAATACAATCCTCATAAAGAAAGGACCTGAGTGCTTATTTTTTGTGGTAGTAAAGAAGTGAGATGCTGGGAGAAATGTGGAAGATGCATGTCAGTCCTGGGGGGGAGAACCCTAAGGGATAGAGGGAGTTGTGGCAGCTACTAAGAGCAGAGATGACTAGAAACAGTCTGTATTGCTATTTTCCTCATTCTTTTGCCCCCATCAGGAATCACAGAGAACAGGGATAAGGCCCATGGGTTCTTAGGACAAGGTCACCATATATGATACTTTATATGCACTATGTCTGCTGTACATTTCAGGTATGCTTATTATTACCGATAAGAAAACTGAGAATCAATGCTATAATGCACCTATTATTTTCCATGGCCAATATTACTTCCCACATTTCTATTCCTAGTAGAATTTTTCATCTGGTGAGGCTGTCAGTCACTGAGCCTGGCTTCTCCTGACCCCAGTCAGGATATGTGATCCAGGCTAACAAGTCAAAATATACCATTCCTCTGCTGAAGAGTCCAAAATTATTTGATTACTCAGGGATTGATGAAAATACTTTGAAAGAGAGGGTATCTGTCCTCCTAAAATATGAGCTGGAAGGACCATGCAGGCCCTGAAATTCCCATGGCCATCTTTGCTGCCATGTGGAATGAACCTGCTGATATTAAAACTAGAGAAAAACAAAACAAAGCCAAAGACATGATGGAGGTTATGGCAGAGATGAAGGCAATGATAGAGCTCCTTAAAGGCTTCATGTCTTGGTTTCCTTCTGACCTCCATCCAGACATCAACTTCCCTGACTACCTGCTAAAAATAACAACAACAAAACAACCACTTCTATCCTGCCCAACCCTATGCTATTCTTCTCCATAGCACTTATCACCATTGGTCATGTTATATATTTAGAGATTTTTCTGTTTTATTCACTGCACTATCTTTCTCACCTAGAACAGCTCTTGACCCAAGGTTGACCCTCAACAAATATTTGTGGAACATATAAATGAGTCATTTTAACTACTGGATCCTGCTCTGACTAAAACAGTCACACAAGCCAATATAGTCACTTTTCTATACATAGAAGATTTGGTTGAATGTTTGTTACTTGGAAATAAGAGTCCTGACTAATAAGAAAGTGGCGTGCCATACCCACCTCTCCATAGCTAGTATATGGGATGGCCAGAGGTAAACCCGGGTCTCACAGACCCTGAACCATTGCTTTTCTAGATGCTTGTGTCCCACTGGGGCATGATCCATTTAATTGCTGACATTTCAGCCTGAGCAACTTTGAGAGATAATTTTCTGATAATTTTCTCCCAGCAGCTGACACACTGGGAAGCTGGGGGGAGGAAAAGGCTTAGAAGGAGCCTGGAAAGAACTGCACTCTGGGAAGGGTCACGATGTGATGATTTCCTGTGATTTCCCTTTGTACAATCTGGCCTAATCATTCACTCTTTCACCAGGACCAGCCCTCTTTATGGACATTTTATGATTTATTTAGATTCCTCTAAGCTTCAGCTGAGGCTAATAATGGGAAAAAGAACAGAAAAAAATCCAGAGATCCCTGGGGCTAGGCAGGTCTATGATGACCAAGTGAAACTTTATGACCCCTCCCCTGAAGTAGAGGAGGATGCAGGCACAGCCTAGGCTTGCTGTGGCTGGAGTTATGTGTTTATAGATAGATTATTCCATATACATTTGAAAGAAAATATATGACTAAACTAAATTTTAGTTATGGATATTGATTTTATTGACTAAAACCTCCTCCTTACAAACTCCTTGGTTTGTCTAACAGAAATGTTACCATTTGACCAGGGTAAACAGAAGTGAGCCTAGAGGTCCATGCAATGAATGAATAAAGAAGGCTGAAGAGCTTTCTCCTGAGGAGGGGTATACAGAATTAGGAAATCATTATAGTCTCTCTTTTGTGTCCCCATGATTACTCCCTCTCTGGTTTCTCTTTTCCCTTAGGCTCCTTGTTCCCCTTGCAGTACCTGCTCTCAGATCCCTCATTTTAATAAGCTATAAATGACCAAATTCAGTCTATACCACAACTCCTCCAAGGAAGATTTACACTGTGATTTAAAAAGAGAACTCCAGTTGAGCTAAAAGTATTCGTTTCAATGAAAATTGCAGGTACAATAACCACATGGGGAATACTGGGAGTCCTCAAAGTGTTCATATTGTTCTTGAGGTTTTCTTATGCAGCAGATATCAATCAATTCATTACACTCAACATGGAAGTGTGGGTATTTTTCTCAGTTCAACTGGGACTACAGATAGTACTTCAGTCACTTTGATACACATTAGCATTTAGGCTTCAAGGTACTTATAGTGAAACTTGAAGCTGTTGGAGGCCATTGCTAAAGTGTTAACCCAGAGTGGGGCAGGTGAACCTAGTAGGCTGAGAATGCAAGGCTCTTTCAAGACAAGGCCCAGTGGACTGGGATATCAAGGATTGGAGCCCTTGACCTGATCTCCCATTTGGAGAATCAGTTTCTTTCCTGTACAAGAACTCCCCCAAGCATGCAGATGACTCAGAGCATAACAAATCTCCAATAGTTTTTCTCTTGAGCCATCTTAATAGTCTCCCTCTAGAACCACACCCTTGATCATATCACATGCCCACACACACACTCTGGACAAATCATGTTTTCATGCATGTTTCTAAGGGCCTCTTCCACTGCTCCTGCTGCCTTGATTGACTATAGCATTCCTCTCTCCCGACCTCTCAGCCTCGACCTATAAAACCCCTTAAATCTCCTATATTCAGCCCTCCTATTTAACCTTTTTAATCCCGTCGCCTGAAACAAGGAAATGCTAATAGGTAGAGCCCACTATATAGACATTTTGTGAGGATTGAGTGACTTAATACAAATAGGTGAGATAAGGCTTCCTGCAGAGCCCTGGCTTCTTTATTTGAAGTGAGTACTCAGTAAGTGGGGGGCTCCTAGTGGCAGGGATGGCGACTGTGATAGCAATAGCATTTGGGACACAAGGAAGATTCTGTCCCTCTTTTCATGCCCTCTGCATACCCTTCTTTCTCTCTCTCTCTCTCTCTCTCTCTCTCTCTCTCTCTCTCTCTTTTTGTATTTTTTTCTTTATTGATTAAGGTATTATATATGTGTCCCTATCCCCCTATTTCCCCCCCCCACACACACACACACACACACTCATGCCCTCACGCCCCCTAGTGCCTGTGTCCATTGGTTAGGCTTATATGCATGCATACAAGTCCTTTGGTTGATCTCTCCCCCTTACCCCCACCCTCCCCTACCTTCCCTCTAATCGATGCTTCTCTGTCTGGATCTGTTTTTGTTCATCAGTTTATGTTGTTCATTATATTCCACAAATGAGTGAGATCATGTGATATTTATCTTTCTCTGACTGGCTTATTTCACTTAGCATAATGCTCTCCAGTTCCATCCATGTTGTTGCAAATGATAAGAATTTCTTCTTTTTTAATATGTCATTGACAGCTGGATTCGCCTAGAGCATGCATGGTGTCAGATTACTATACCAAGTTTTTATTTTTTCCTTAGTGTTTCACTTCTCATGCCTGGGCAAAGTCTTATCCCTTGAGGAAAGCAAGCCATGACTATTTCTCTTCCATATCCTTTAAGTGAAGATTTGAGCAATAATTTAGGTCAGGATGTGCTCTATAAAGCTGGAAATTGGTCTTACTTTCTTTGTTCCTGCAAGCAAGCCTGAACCTACTTGCCCCCAGCTTTGGGGCTGGGAAGGGGCACAGGAGGAGTTCTCTTGAACTTTGTGACTCAGCAGCATGCTTTCATCTACCGTTCACCAGACAGGTTTATGGTGAGGGCTCAGCTCTTAATAAATGGTTAATTTTCAGCATATTGTGAAATTGTTCCTTCAGTGTCTGGATCCCCTGACTGCTCAGTGAGAAGATAAATCTTATTTAATTTAAAATTCTGATTGGCTATTTTTGTGTGCGTGTTATATCACTCAAACCTAATGCTTTAACCCTTATTTCTTCTACAGTTACTATTCCAGCCATACCATACCAGACCCCAAATAATTCCCTGTTTTAGCCTTACTTATATATACTACTAGTACATAGCTAATGTACTGTTTAATCTAGAAATAAATAATTCTTTTTTTAAAAATGTTAATCCGTAAATGTGTGTGTGTATTTATGTGTGTGCCTATGCATGTATAGGCATGTAATCTTTCATAATATCCCACCATTGTACTATGAAGGTGTCTAACCTATATTTTTAATTATAGACAAGCCATGTTATGTCTTCTCATATGCATCATTGCCTTTGTGCTCACTAAGTTGGGAAGCAAATTTGTTTTTTCTTCCTTTTTCCTTTTCTATATACTTATTTATGGAAGATTGGTTCTGAATAATGGCCACACTGATAACGTATCTCTAATTAAACATTCAGTGCTCTTTACTTTCTTGGCAAGTATCATACTTTTGATGTAATTTAAATGTAATATGTAATCTGATTTAATAAGTCTGATATATTTATATTTTCTTTTATTAGCCAGCTATTGATTTTTTGGTTGGTCAATATTAGCATTTATTAAGTTGTAGTTATTGTTCATCAGTCACCTACAGCCTTACAAATTAAGGCATTTAAATATATTAACTATAGATATGTTCACACATTGAGCTTCATTTGATTAGCTATGTATTAAAACAGAATTCATGTTCAGTCTCCCAAACCAGAAACATTTATTCAACATGTTATCTAAACTCGTAGATTACCTTACTCAATATTAACAATTTCTTCTTGTAAAGAAATGTTTCATAGTATTACCTTAGCACACTTTGCTAAAGTATGTTGGAGACCCCCTGGGCCTGGTTCTATCCTCCTGTGGATGTGTGACAGGCAGCCACCTATTTCTGATTGTTTGACAAATTTGCACAGACTTGTGGAGCCAAAAATATCTTCCCCTTGGCTGATAGTCATGTTGCCTGAAATTGACAGAAATTCACAAATGTGGGGAGTCCCTTGAGATGATCCCTTTGAAGGTTCACCTGAGTACTAGAATTCTTTCTACAATATACCTACCCCAGATCTTATAAGAACATTCTTATGTGTATTGGACCTGGTTTTGTCACCAATAAATAACTTCTATGCGGTGGTGATGCTTGTACCTTCTAGAACCTGCTCCCTTTAGACATTTGAATGATTTTCTTACTGCCACACCAGTCCAGCATTGGAACTTCATTACTTGGAATTTCTTTCCCTTAAGTTCTCTTTCAAAAAGCAAACAGATGTATGAGATTCATTGGATCATCTTTCCATGAAATGTGTAATGCCACAAGAAATTAAGAATGTTTTTCTTGACAGAGATATCTTTCCAAATACTGGAAAACTGCAGCATAGAAAGAAGGATGACAGGAGGACATGACAATGTTCTTTCAGCCTAGTTGTAAGAATTTACTAACCACCACTGTCCCCATAATCGACTAAGAAAATCACAACATTCAGAAAGTAAGGACATTATAAGTCCTGAAAAGTGATAAGACGTACAATATTGGGATCCACCAAACTAGCTATATAATTGATGAAAAAGCCACAATTTTAATTATTTTCTAACAGTGAAATATAAATGTTTCATCCATAAGGAAACCAAAAACAAAGACAAAATACTAATGTTCTATTATTAAGGGACATACCAGTTCTACCTGAACCTCACCAATCAGTTTTTCTGCTTATTTTGGAAAGGGTAGGGTCCTATATTACAGAATGATATTGCAATAAGACCCATCTCTACTCCTAGCAGTTACTGCTATATCTCTATGCTGTCAATGTGGTCTATGAATAACAATAAAACAAAAGGACGTATAGACAGTTCAGAGTAGAACAGATTTTACCCTGGAAACAAATGTTTCATGGATAACAGAAGAGAATAAAAGAGTGCAGTATTTAGCATCATCGCCATCATCACCACTTCCACCTTAGTTTTTTTTTTCTTCCTTAAGTCTGGCCAAGCTTCTTTTGCAATATTACTTCATACTTCCCTTCTGTTCTAGAGAAATGCTCCACCAATCTCCAATGCCATCAGGTTTATCCTGCCCCAATTTTATTCCCTTTTTTTATATCCAGATCAAAACCAATTCCCTCTCCTTTAACTTATCACTGATAGTCCCAACCCATGGGGTTCCCTCTCTCCCTTCAATTTTATGTCATATTTATGCCTTGCATAATATACTTCCAAATATATTTTACTTACTGTGCAAATAACTTATTTACTCATTGGAGTGTGAGTGCCTATGTTTCTGGGGATGGTGCTGCTGAACAAGGCAATAGCTTAATAGAAACCACAGTCTCTCATGGGTGGGATGTCCTATATAGAATCTAAGTGTGATTAAGAGAATTCTGGAGCCCTAGCTGGTGTGGCTCAGAGGCTAGAGCATTGGCCCCTACACACCAAAGGGTCACAAGTTTGATTCCTGGTCAAGGGAATGCTCCTGGGTTGCAGGATCCCCGGCCCAGTTGGGGCCCTTGAGGTAACGAATCAATATGTCTCTCTCACAGTGATGATTCTCTCTCTCTTTCTCTGTCTCTCTCTCTCTGTCTCTCTCTCTGTCTCTCTTTCTCTCTCTCTCTCTCTCTCTCTCTCTCTCTCTCTCTCTCTCTCTCTCTCTCTTTCTTTCTCCCTTCCCTCCTTCCCTTCCACTCTCTCTAAAAAATGTGGAATTGATTGAAACATTTGTTTAGACTTAATGATTAGTACATGTGGAAATGTCATGAGAACTATGTCAGGGGAGGAGGCTCTATTGGGCTCTAGAGGTCCTATATGAGTAGGTGATAGAAAAAGCTAGTGAAATGTAAGTTATTTAACTGTGACCAATTTGTGTCCATAGACTGGTGAGGCCTATGAACACTATTTTATAATGATTTATTAATGTACTATTTATTAATGTACTATTTATTAATGTACTATTATGTACTAGAGGTTTTAAAAGCACGTTTTCTGATGTTACAAATAAAATTTTTAAAAAAGCATTCCAGGTTAGTGATATTATTTACATTTTACAGACAAATAAATCGCCAAGGCTAAAAGAAGTTAAGAATATTACCAAGGGCACACAGCTCATAGGACATGTGGTTAGATCTTGATCTGGGGCCTAAGACTCTTTGTATCCTCATCACTCTGCCCCACTTTGGAGTGTTCTGAATTATTAAAAACTGAAGGCTAAGCTAAGAGTTTGAGGTAGGGTACTAACCATGTTATATGCATCCCTTTAGGATACAACCTAACATTGCAATGATATCGTTTATTTAATTGTTATGAGATTTTAGGTTTATAAAGTCTACAACCACATTAATGATGGGCATATTGCATGAAGAAATCAGCTTTTTATATACAGAATTGATATTTTAAAAGGACAGTATGATCACTCTTCTTTATTAGCAAGATTAGACCAAGTGCCCTGCTGTTTCTCTCCCTTTGCAACAGAAAGAAAGCTCCTTCAAGGACATATGATTCAGGGTGCATCAGGGGACAATATTCTTATTACTCAATATTTAAAAGCAATCATTTCAGTAGACTTAACCTCCTGAATTTTCTAATACAGTAAAATTAAATAAAAACACCCTAAATGCCACTGGTATAACCCCTTCATGTGCAATTAGCAAATATTAAATAGAAACTTTAATATTAGCACTATTCTTTATGCCCCAGTGAGTGGGATATTATTTAAATTGATATGGCATAAGAGGATATAAATAATTCCTAAGTGTAGATTTAAGCTGAAATTTCCGTCAGAGTTTGAAATCAGTAAGTATTATCAATTCCCTATTTCCCAGTGTATCATTTATTACCAGCCTGAAGATTTTTTTCAAAGAGATTAAATTAACATTAGGGCAATGATAAACATTATAAATAAACACAAAAATTGCTTTTCTGAAAATCCAGTTGAAAAGAAAGTAAATGAATTGGTATGGTATCAAATTCCATCTTCCTTGAAGAGCTCAGATGCAGTTCTAAGCATAAGTAATCCTCTATAACTTCTTTTGCAATAAAAAATGAAATATATTAAAACCTGAAAGTATAATTTCATTATCTTCTATTTTAGATACATAAACTAAGATTCAGAAATAGCTGTGGTATGAAGAGAATTCTGATTAGCTTCACACCACTGGTTGGTCAAGGCAGAGAAAGTCAGCTCTACTGAAATCTCAGAGTTGTTTTTCATGCCTGACAGCCTCCTTTGCTTTTGTGTGGGTAGGGGTAGTGGCAGGGAGAGCTAAAGGTGACAATGGTAAACCCTCTCCTTCCCAGACAATTTTCTTTTGAAGTGTGTCTGAACTTCTCAGAGAGTACAGCGTAGGTTTGTATGATCTGCTAGTGGAATTGGGCTTTTTCCTAGTCTTAGTTGTGTCCTGGAGTAGTTTCTGGAAAAGCAAAGAACCCATAAGTCTTCACAGCCTTTTCATATTGAAGATACACACTGCAGAACAGTGACCAGGTGAGGCTCCACTGAGTCAGATGCATATGGAAAATTAACATGTCTTGTGCTATGTTGAGGGCCATGTTGGTTTCATGCCTAGGCATAAAGGAGAGCCACCTATCTCACATTATTTGAGGTTTATCCAGAAAAAATCCCAATCTAAAATATCTATGAGGTGTTACAATGTCCAGAATGTCCACTGCTAACATTTAACCTCGTTTTTTAATGTTATCTTTCAAGACCTTAGTCCTAGGGCTTAGTCTTGTCACCTAATGTGATGTGACAGGAGCCAACCACTGAACACCCCACTGCTGCATCTTCCTCTATAGTTAGATCAGATTCCTCAGTCCCTATCCAATCTAGTACTAGCTTGCTTCCAAACCAGCTGATTGATTTTGAGGCACCTATAATGCTTCCAAATGAAACAAAATTGAGGAATGAGAGATACCACTTCAATACATTACATCATTTGTTCTTCCTCCCTTCTTAAAATATAAGTACCTGATAGACTTATGGGGAGAGGGACAACCTTGTAAGTTATATAAATTTCTAACCACTATGTTGTATACCTGAAACTAATATAATATTGACTGTCCACTGTAATTGAAATTTTTTAAAAAATGTTTAAATCATATAAAAATATAAGTACCCTGAGAAGATAAACATGCCACAACTTATATTTTCAGTAAAAAATAAAACACACAATAGGTAGCCAATGGACACCTATCCTAGGAAAGATGGCAGAAAATTCTACTGTTTTCAGAAATTTGACTGATTTCACTGTGCTTCCTGATAACTCTAGAACTGTATTTCTTGTTTCCTTATTATTTTTAAACTTTCCACCAGCACATATGGTAGAATTCTACCATAGGCTTCAGGCCTCCCATTTAACCTCAAAAATGAAGAGAAAGCAATTCAGTAGGTGGTTAAGAATATGTCATAGGCACAAACTCAGCTTAAGGCATTATGAATTTTCTGTAGAGAAAATACATTTATTCATTCTGCTCTAAGTCAAGATGGCTGAAACCTATTATCTCAAACTTTGAAAAAAAATCCCCTTTGGGATGTGAATAGCCTATGAAATATTTCAGTCAAAAGTGAAGTTTTTGGAGAAAGTAAGGGTCCAGTTGAAACTGTGCAGGCTTGCAATCATCAAAGCTTAGAAAGGGGCATGGAGAGTTAATGGGTGATATTATCCTAATTATTATTGTATAGCATAAGGAGGCCAATCTATTTCTGTAGAATAATAGAGCTAGGATGAGATTCGACAGCATCTGTCACAATAAATGCAAATATATAGAGAATTGACAATGAGCCATGATCTCATAAATGATTCTATTTTCCATTTGAATAATGACAATGCTGCATTTCAAGCTCACATGACATATCTTTGAGGCTCTCTGGGGTTGGCCCTGGAGGCCCTTTCTAATACATTTGGCAAGGGTGAGTGTATGTGGACTTGGGGTTTTCTAAAGCTCTTTATGTCCATAGAGAATTTTCTAGGCACTTCTTTTCTTAGCTTAGGTCTTAAAACAGTCCTTTTCACAGGTGTTTATTAATTAGTTTTTACGTGCTCACTTTTGAGCTAGCAGCTTAAGTAAATACAGAAGATATGCATTCCACCCCACAGGAACTACATCTTATCGGAGGAGACATGGGTAAATCTGATCATACAATCCCAATGCAAGACAGGTATTACATGCAAAACTGTGCTCTCTGCAGTAGGTGCTGTCTACAGAAGGTCATGTCTAAGAAGTGCTGACTACCGAGGAATTCTTAGAGAAGGGCACACACGAACTCTGCCATGTGGGACAGAAAGGGCTGAGACAGAGAGGTAAGAATAAAGAAGGGAGATGACTTGAATTAGGCCCCAAGTAGAAGATGCAGAGCAGTGCAAAGGCATGTGTGAATGGAGCATACTAAGTGGCATGGCGGGCTGGCTAGGACATCCAAACCAGCCTGTCTTGTACCTTCATCAGTTATGAAATGCCTTCATCTCCATCCTCTTGCCTCCCTCATGACTGACATGGATTGTGATCAGGGCCTTCCTTGAGAGCCAGTGGATTAAGCAGCAGCAAATTCTTCCCATGATATTTCAGATTAACAGAGGCAGAAGACTGAGCAGAAATGCCCACGTGCCTTGAGGTCTCTTCTTATATTTCTTGATGGGAGGGAGGTTTGGGACAAAGGGACACTTCTTAGTATCCAATAACACAGTAACTGATATTATGTGTTAAATCAACCTGCAGGCTTACTTCTCTTTCCACACCTGCAAAATGTTAATTAAATATTAATTAAACATTCCCTTCTCTGACCCCATTAGGTCACAAGTGTTCACCCAGCTTACCTCTCTTCTCTGTCTTTTCTTCCCAGAAAAAATGTCAAGCAGATTTCTACTGCACCTCCCACCCTCTAAAACTAGCATTCCTTGCTATGCCTAAATAAACAGATCTTGTTTTACAGTTATTTATAATAATAATGGTAATAAAAATAGTTCTCGTTTTACATATCTACCACTCGCTAAGCCCTAAGATAAGCATATAACATGCATTATTAGCTCATTGAATTCTGTACAAAACTTATGAGAGGATGTTGCTAGATCTGTTTGAAAAAGGTGAGTGACTCTCCTGAGGTGATGTAGCTAGTAAGTGCTGGAAGGCAGACCTTTGAACTATAAATGGGTGCTCTTTCTATCACACTCCACACTCACAGGGGAAACAAATTTGGCAGCACTGGGTAAGTTAAAATAGTTCAAGGGGCTACCAAAAATATACAAGGCAGTTGGCTATTCCTTATAATCAATAAATGGGTGAAGTATATTTACTCAATTTCAATAGGATTTAAGAATTACACACAGCCTGGAATATAGACTGCTTCTATGTGAAGTTACTGGGCATGTAACTCCACTTTATTCCCTAGTCATTAGTGTTCCCTCACGCTTCAATTCCATTCAAGAAAACCAGGCTCAGTTGAAATGAGTGGATGATATGGCCATTTCCTTGTGGTGGGGGTGAGATGGACTAAAATTTAAACCAATAACAGAGAGGGGACTTTCTGAGGAAAATGACAACAGACCTAGTCTTCCACAGGAACCCTATCTACAGACTTGTACCCAGCTTGCTGGCAGCTCTAGAAGTCTCTAGTCTGTTGATTTTTGGCCAGAACCTATCTCTCCCTTTTCTGAGGGTAAACCCTGGGGTATCCCATCTAGTCCCACTGTATCCAATCTGTATTCATTAGATATAGACTTTTTGGGTCCTGCTCTTGGTTGGATTCCCCTGGGAAAAGGGGGAAATTTTGTATCTGGCTCATAGAAGTCATCCTTTGAGTTCTAGACTATTCAGTGGAGACCTTACATTGCAACTTTTACTTACCCAAGAATTATTGTTCATTCTGGCCCCAAACTCAGTTCTTTCTTTTCTGACCCATTTCTCTTGGCCTGAAGCACATTCACCAGCTTGTTTTTTTAAAAGAAACATATGGGAATCTTAAATCAGTGTTCCAAAATTATATACTTAGTTCAGATCTTCCAGGGTCTGTTAATAGATGTTACATAAGAAGAAGGTCCTATGAGTAAACATGTTTGGAAAATTCTGTATTCATCAGATAGCTGGAATGAGGGGATCAGCACTAGTGTCAATATGGTCATTACTCTAAAAGAGGGTAGAATGGTTTCAAGCTTTAATTACATAGAAAATATTTTTTTCTTAAAAAAGATGTTAAGAAACAATGCAGCATTAATCTGTTTAATCTGAGTGGTGCGTTTATAGATGTTCATTTTATTGTTATATGTTTTTGGTATGTTTCTAATATTTTATAATTAAAAACTAGAAGCCCGGTGCATGGAATTTGTGCATGGGGGGGGGGCGTTGTTCCTCAGCTCAGCCTGCACCCTCTCTAATCTGGGACCCCTCGAGGGATGTCCGACTGCCCGTTTAGGCCCGATCCCAGGATCGGGCCTAAACGGGCAGTCGGACATCCCTCTCACAATCCAGGACTGCTGGCTCCCAACTGCTCACCTGCCTGCCTTCCTGATTGCCCCTAACCACTTCTGCCTGCCAGCGTGATCACCCCCTAACCACTCCCCTGCCATCCTGATTGATGCCTAAATGCTCCCCTCCCAGGCTGGTCACCCCTAACTGCCCTCCCCTGCAGGCTTGATCGCCCACAACTGCCCTCCCTTGCAGGCCTGGTCCCTCCCATCTGCCCTCCCCTGATGGCCATCTTGTGGTGGCCATCTTGTGTCCACATGGGGGCAGCCATCTTGTGTTTTGGAGTGACAGTCAATTTGCATATTACTTTTTTATTAGATAGGATATAGACCTGGTGCCCTGGTGGGGGCTGGCTGGTTTGCCCTGAAGGGTGTCCCGGATCAGGGTGGGGGTTCCCTTGGGGTGTGGGGCAGCTTGGGCAAGGGGTCTATGGTGGTTTTCAGGCCAGCCACGCCCCCTGCGACCAAAGCTGAGGCCCTAGTATCTGGGATTTATTTATTTTCTATAATGGGAACTTTGTAGCCTTGAGCAGAGGCCACGGCTGGCCAGGGCAGGCAGGAAGCTTGGCTTCCTCCATCGCCAGGGCAATCCAAGCCTCCTGCTCTCTCCAGCTCTGTGGCTGCTGCCATTTTTTTGGGATTTATTTATCTTCTATAATTGAAACTTTGTAGCCTTGAGTGGAGGCCAGGGCCGGCCAGAGTGGGCGAGAAGCTTGGCTTCCTCCATTGCTGGGGAAACCCAAGCCTCCTGCTCTCTTGATGGCCACAGCCATCTTGGTTGGGTTAATTTGCATACTTGCTCCTGATTGGCTTGTGGGCGTGGCTTGTGGGCGTAGCAGAGGTACTGTTAATTTGCATGTTTCTCTTTTATTAGTGTAGACTAGGGGCCCAGTGTACAAAATTCATGCACTGGGGAGGGGTCCCTCAGTCCAACCTGCCCCCTCTCACATACTGGGAGTTCTCAGGGGATGTCCTACTGATGGCTTAGGCCCGCTCCCCATTGGGAGCGGACCTAAGCCACAGTCTGGCCTCCCTTTGGGGGAGGTGACTGGGCTGATCAGGGGAAGGTGCCAGCCCCATCACTCCACTGCTGCAGCCACTGCCAGTCACCGTAGCCACCAAGGTATTTTCATCAACACGGACTCCAGTCCCTTCACCATGAAAAAATGACAACTTTCTTTAGGCATTTTCAAGATGTGTCTTTCATAGGATATGACATTTCTTTCTTTATTTTTCTTTTTATCCTCACCTGAGGATATGTTTCCATTGATTTTTCCCCTTCCCTCCTATCCCAGGCTCGGCCCCATCCCAAACCTAAAGCCTCCACCCAAGGTTTTAGGCTTGGGAAGGTAGCCTCTGCCCCTCCAATGGCCAACTGGGAGTGTCCTGGGTGCCAAAGAGGTTCCCAGGAACCCAGGTATGTATGCAAATTAACCTCCATCTTTGTTGGGTTAATTTGCATACTCACTCTGATTGGCTGTGGGTGTATGGTCAATTTACATGTTCCTACCAAGATGAGCACGTAATATGCACTATTTCCAGTTCCAAATGGTTCTCTCTCTCTCTCTTCCACTCAGAACATCATTACTTTCTGACAATCCCCAGTTTTAGATTATTTTCAGCTGATTGACTGGCATGTCCAAAATTCAATGAATAATCTATCCCTCCTCAACTTCCCCCTTCTCTCCAGAAACTCCTTGAATCATTACTTAGGTTGAGAACTCACACCCATTCCCCTTCCTTCCAGGGAAGAGGTTTTATAATTGCAACAAACTTTAAGTATATAGAATCTATAATAACCTCCATCTTCTAGAATGGAAGTAAAGAAATATATGTATTTTTAGAATAAGTTTCTTTCTGTTTCCTGTTCTATATTGAAATTATATTAGTCATCAGCAAATGAGTTTGAAGGCATGGTTTGGCTTCCTCAGGGGAAAAAATAATGTGCTGATGAGGTAATGGAGATAAGTTCTGGTATGTAATGTAGGAAATAAATGAAGTGGCTACTAGTGCCATGTAAGATTAACATAACAGGCTAGGCACAGGGGAGAGGTACAATACACTGGAAATAACATAAGGTTAGGCTGGAGGGACTTGCAATGTTGATTGGACTGGGAGGCTAACTTGCTGTATGATGTTAATAATTCACTTTATTTCTCTGCACTTGTTTCTTAAAAAAAAAATATCTACCATGCATACTTCATACTGTTGAGAAAAAAATACAGTAAAATGTCAGAAATGTTCTTAAATAGAAATGGGACATGCTTACTATTACATTTTCTTAAGGTTATTAAGTTGGATAGCTGTTGACCAAAGTCAGTAGACTGAATAGTTCTATAATAAAAGGCAGGGTATAAAAATTTGGTTAAAGGTCTTTGCTTGGTCCATAGTTTATTCAAATTCTCAGCTGGGCTAAGACATGATTGGGAGGGCAGTAACAGAGTGAGGGTCAATGTACTGCTTAATAAAGGGTTTGTGAGTTCAGGTGCTTAACTGCGTATGAAATATGGATTCTGTTCAAGTCAGTTATCAAGTTAATTAAATCCTGTCTTTCTGCATTTCTAAAAGTACCTAGAACAGCCTGACAAAAACAATTCTTGTGTCTACCACTATGCCTAGTTGATCTGTTCAGTCAGGAATAAATGAAGTCAGCTTTGGTGTGGGGTCTATAGAAGCAGGTTAGAGATGTGATGCAAGAAGGTGAAGATGTTTCTCCATACCGGCCTCTCTCCATTGCATTATGTAGTATCCATTTATAATCCATCATAATATTTATACAATAGTTACAATAGTTGTATTGCATTTACAAATATGGAAAATAAGGGGGCATCTGAGTCTTTTAAGAGTGAGAAATAACATATTAAGAGGAATGAAGATAAGGAAAGAAGAAAGGAGAGAGAGAGAGAGAGAGAGAGAGAGAGAGAGAGAGAGAGAGAGAGAGAGAGAGAGAGAGAGAGAGAGAGAGAGAGAGAGAGAGAGAGAGAGAGAGAGAGAGAGAGAGAGAGAGAGAGAATAGGAAAATAAAAAAGGGGAAAAGATGGAATGAGTCCTAGAGAAATTTATGCTAAAAGTGAGCTTTAGAAAGAATCATGACAAAGTAATGGGTGGAGAACAAACAGAGAGGAGAGACATGTGCATTGGCATTGTTCCACATGGAGTTAAGTAGTCAGTTCTGGACTCTTCCTTGAGTTTCAAATTCCATTTTTAGCAGACCTGTCACTGTGGACATGGCATGGCACCAAAGCTATTGGGGAGTTCTAGAACTTGGGCAATTGCAGACTACATAATTTCTCCAGTATCAGGTCTCGAAAAACCATTAAAAACCATTTAATATTGTTTTGCCTTTCTCAATCTCTTTTCTTACTATATGCTCAAATAGCAAGGAAGATCAATTTGACCAGTGCTATCTGTATCCTGATAAGGAATTATCTTGGGGTCCTAAACTGGCTTGGGGCTTATTTTAGATAGAGAAATGTGGTTCATTTATTTAACTTGTAGGTCCTCTAGCCTAGCATCATATTCAAAGCTTTCTATCTCTGTCCCAATAGCACCCAAGTTTGTCTTCCATTTTCCCTTCCAGAAAGTTTATACCTTGTCTGGACTGTGGTTCTCAGTGTGTCCTTCACACACTGCTAGTCCTTAGTCTTCATTAAATTTGATTCAATGTTTTTCTCTATCATCAACTCTTTAACTTTGTTTGGATTACTGCATGGATATTTAAAGGTATTAAATATTTGTTTTGGGAATTCTAATAATTCAAAAGCTTTTATATACAGATTTCATTCCTTCAAATCATTCTGAATCAGTGAGATTTCACAGTATTAGCTTGAGTGTCTATTCTGCCAAGATACTCAACAGTATTTAAATCCCAATTAGAGAAGCAATTCAGAATATTTTGAGTATGAGAAGTAAAATAAAAATAAATACATTCCATTCTTTCTATTGTTTACCTTATGGTCTATACTGGTATTTAATCATCCCAAAGGTCCACAAGCATATAAGAAAACAAGTACTTATTTAAAATCAAAGCTGTTTGAATTGCAGATGGTTCAAAATATGTCTTAATCTATCTTGAGAAAGTCCCCTACTTCTGCAGGAACAAATGGTGAAATGGTATTAAAATGTTAATTAGTTAAATTTAATCCCCAAAGTGTAAAGAACTCAAAATTGCACCTACATTTTTGTATTTTTACTAATGGGGGAAGTAAATTCTGACATATAAATAAATTAGGTTATTTTAGGAAGAAGAAATACATAATGTGAGTTTTAGATTAGAATATCCAGGGGTGTAATGCATGTCTGAACAAAATTACTGGGGTGTACTTCCAACAGATTATATTAAGCTGTTTTCAAAATAAGCTATTTTTATCTTGTATCATATCATGAGTTCTTTCTTTATTAAAATGGAAATTGAAGAGATAGAAATGCCAGTTAATGATGGAGCTATTGATTTTGCACAACTTTAGGGGCCCTAACTTGCAGAAGAGCCTCCAAAGTCACTGTACCTAGTTTGTACTTGAATTTTTATATTCTTTACAATTTAAAGCAATTGCATACACTTTAGGTACCACAGATTCTAATTCATCTCTGTGTTTGTCATAGCAGAGGGATAAAAATTTGTGGGTCATAGTCCTTTCTGTAAAAATCTAAAATGCTTATGAAGTGACTTAAATACTTAAATATTCACACAAAAATGATAAGATGTTCATTGCTGTGGAAAGGCCAAAGGAAGTGGCAAGTAAACATAGTGAGATTGCTTTCATTTGGGGTGCAATATTGACGTCATGAAGGAAAAGACTTTGGAGTTTGAAGAATGAAAATATTATGTAATCAATGTTGGCTATTCCAGGCAAAGGAGTTGAAAGGGCAGGTGAGGGCACATTCATTGCAAGTATTTTGTTTCTTGTTTTTTACTTTATATATTAAAGAAAATTTCAAATATATACAAAATTAGAAAGAATAGTGTTAGGCAGCATCTAAACTGCCTATTCTCCCAATATTTGACCCATAAATTTCTACTTCATTGTACTAGCTGATATCTTCAAGCAAAAAAACAAAAACCAAAAACCAAAAACAAACATCATCTTTTCTAATTGCTCTATGCTAAAGATTACTTTGAATTATAGAAAGCAGAAGTCTGGGAAACAATTTTTATGTGAAAAAACACATACAACAAATTCCACATACACTTTACCTAGGATCATACCTCAGGAAAGAGTCAAAGCAGGTGGGACAGTATGGTAACTGATTTAGTAATTGGAAATGACATGGTTTGAATCCCATCACAAATTTTTAATAACTGGAGTCCTTGTGGAAATTACTTATTTCTCCAAGTATGAAAATATAATGCAGAAAGTGATGTCAACTTTCTCAGATAGTGATGGCCTAATAAGAAGAGCTTGCATGATTTAAATATTTGACTATGGGCCAAGCACCATTAAATACTTTTCATGCATTATCTCATTTGCTTTTTGCAAACTTTCTGAGATAACTAATATGTTTGAGGTAACATTTCAGATTAAGTATCTTGCACAAAGATGCTTAGTAATCAAGAATACTAGCAAAAGCAAGTCCAAAGATTAAGTCCAACTGTGCATTTGGGTTTAGCTAGAATTCACCATTGTGCTAGACTGCTTTGCCAATACCAGTTTCAGGTATAATTTTTTTTTTCTCTCTAAGTCACACATTTTTAGCTAGTTTACTTTGTGTGGTTCACATGCTTCACAAAATTGTACTCTAAGTAAAATTATTATACTCTTCACTCAACCCTGATAATTAACCTTTTAAACTTATTATTTGGCCATCCTTATGGAATTTTTACGAGTTAATCAATTCCCTAAGAAATTTTGAAGACTACAAAAATGGCCAATGTACACTTAAAAAAACACAAAACTTAAGTTGCTAACAGATCTATTTGCAGTATTGTTGTTTTGTTGTTGTTTTGTTTATTTTTTGGGGGGTCTGGTTTATCACCTTAAGCCCTTTCTCATAGCAAACCAATATCCTTATAATGAAATTTGGGTCTTATGGGTTTTCCCTACTTTCCTCAATAAAAGCTAGGGCTTTTTTTATTTCTCATTTTTTAACCTTAAAACTGACATTAGCTGGGACTGACTTAGTTTTGTATTTTTACTGACAAATCCATATTAATAACAACATCAATACTGTATTAAACCTGAACTATGGGAATAATTTTAATCATGCCAAAATTAATAACATTGTGTATCACCCAGAGAGCCTCTCAGGGAGGAGAGTGAAATGGTTATTAACTTGGGTTATTATTGCAGCATTATGGACATTTAAATAGGCTATAATTCTAGAAATTTAAAGGTCAGTTTGATTTATTCAATTTAGTTCATCATATGTTTGGAAAAATAATGAAAATCACCAACAACATGGTTATGAGACTTTTGATGGCAAGTCAGAAGCCTGTATTTTGAGACACAATAAGTAATCATTTTACTGGGCATGTTAGACTTTCTTTGTAAGTAAAAGAGACAATTTATTTCATTCCCATGATTGGGTATAGGAAGGCAAGTTCTGCAGGAGCCTCTTTTTCTAGGTGCATGAACTTCTTCCTCATAACACTGTTCTTCAAATTCTACTGTGGCTATGGGGCTGGCTGGCATTAGAGAGAATAGAATATGGTGGGTTTTTCCCATATGATTTAAATTCCAAAAATAAATAATTTATCAGACCAAAAGATTTCCATCTTCATCTGTTTAAATGTCTCATATTTCTTCTCACTGGAAGTATAGTCTTGTGTTTTAAATAATTTCAGTTTGGAGGATATTGATATTGCAAATGTCCCTGAAAGGGTAACATCCTGAGTTGTGTTTATTTTATAACAAAGTTTTATTGAAAAAGGAAATAATATTGGTCAATGAAGTCTGAAAATATAGAGAATGGAAGATGAATGCAGGAAGTTGGAAGTGAGAAGATGGCAAAAATATATATAATAAATGGTTCATGCCAGAGTAAATCAGGGATGAAAAAAGGAAGTATTCTTTTTTTCCCCAACTAGTATTAAAATGGAGCATTATATGTGCCTCTTTTTAATGTGGTATGTACCTATAGTTTTAGAGAGAACAATTCAGACTTGGCCATTAGTATCAATGACAAAAAAGAAATATGGTAGATGAATTACCAGTATAATTAAAGGGCAATACATAAAGAAAATGTGAACCAGGTCTTTGGACCATCAAAATGGATATGACTGGGAGGAAATGAACTAATGGATTTGAGATCAACTTTCAAGGTACCCTCAACATTTAGCTGCCTTACATGACTATAATTATCAAGCTATATCTTATAGCCAAAATAGCTTCTAAGAAGTCGTTAAATTATTTGAATGACAACTTTATGATCTCCAAAGCAGGAACTTCAGCCATCAGAATACCTACGTTGTATTGACTGCCTAGTGTCAAGAAAGAACTGATAAAGAGTGGGAAAGATGAAGATGAACACAGAAAAGCAGTAGACCATTGGGCTACTAACCACTGGCCCAGAATGGTACCTGTGATAATTAAACATAGTACCTCCAGAATTTATCCTGGCTGAGAATAAACCCATCACTGCTTTCTTAGCCACTATTATGTGTTCCATTTGATGTGACTGAAATATTTTAAGTATTTATAAAAAGTGCCTTTTGATCCACATACTAATTAAAGCATATAGTATGTCATTAGAAGAAAGGATGGTATAAAAGAAGATGACAAATTCTTAAATTTAGAGATCTTAATCTAAATGCAGAGAAAAATAAGTAGATGGAGATAATTATTAGGGAGTAAAATTAGGTATTCTCTAATAAAAGTTTCGTTCCATATGTACAGAAGTAAAAATATTACATAAAAATCATATTGCTTGAGGCAAGAAATGGTACAACTTATTTGAGGTCAATTGGAAAAGGTAAAGTAAGAGGCATAATGATAGTTTACCCCTTTCCAAAACATCTTCCCAGATACAAAGTAAAAAAAAAAAATCAAATCCATAACTAGAAATTAAATGGTAGATTCTATAAAGGCATAATCCATAATTATTGAGGTTATATAAAAATAAATGTAAACTGAATTTATGGGAATATTTTGGGGAAAATAACCAAATATCCAAAACATCTGAATCGCAGATGCCACCACCTATAGATAGAATGGTAGAAGAGGCAAATAGTTATTCATCAGTTGTTTACCACATATTTGTGTACTTGCAGTGCACACATGATGGCTACCTTTTAGAAGCTTATGATGAAAGGTACAATAAATATCAAATTGTTAAAAGTGCAAACGTGGTGGATATGTCATAAGGTTTCCATATCAAAAGAGTCAAGAAAAAAAAGTTGGGGAACAAGAGAAGGACAAGTTGACTGCTCTGCACTATACTTGCCTGAGAGGAATTTATGATGAAAAAGAGTTTTGAGTTGGGCCTTGAAGGATAGTTAGGGTTAAGGCAACTCAAGGTAGTGTGTGCACTGGAAAGGTATTTAGTTAGCATGGGCCAATTGTGAGATTCCATAATGCAGGAATTTTGCACCATAGTTCTTTTCCACCATATATTACTAAGTATCATAATGTGAGATTGTCTATTGCAATACAGAATTGTTTAAAGCTATTCAGAACATGTGGTTTATACTGCCGAAACCGGTTTGGCTCAGTGGATAAAGCGTCGGCCTGCGGACTCAAGGGTCCCAGGTTCGATTCCGGTCAAGAGCATGTATCTTGGTTGCTGGCACATCCCCAGTAGGGGGTGTGCAGGAGGCAGCTGATCAATGTTTCTCTCTCATCGATGTTTCTAACTCTCTATCCCTCTCTCTTCCTCTCTGTAAAAAATCAATAAAATATATTTTTTAAAAAATGTGGTTTATACTAATGTAATCTCCTTTGATTTACCTGTTACTAACACCTACCTTCAGGTCTTTTGGTTGAGCTTCTAGTGTAGTCATATCACAATGTATATAGGATAGGACTAGTCCACTCCAAAATGGACTATCAGTGTTGCACATTTGAAGTGGGTAAGTGTGTTTTCAAGCTGTATAAGAAATCATATTACCCTAAACTGAGGGTAAACAGGTTACCCTAAAAGTGTTTTATGTTCTAGGTACTGAAACATTCTGACCTCTAAGTGATTTGGTCATATATATATATATATATATATATATATATATATATAATAAAAGCCTAATATGCTAAGTGTCCAGTTGTCTGGTTGTCCATTCAACCAATCAAAGTATAATATGCTAATTATATGCTAAGGCCACTCAACAGCTCACTATGACGTGCACTGATCACCAGGGGGCAGACACTCCGACCAGTAGGTTAGCTTGTTGCTGGGGTCTGGCCAATCAGGACTGAGCAAGATAGGCCGGACATTCCCTGGAGCCCTCCCGCAGTCCCTTTGCAACTGGCCATCCTCTCATGTCCCTCCCTGGCCCTGATCGTGCACCGGTGGGGTCCCTTGGCCTGGCCTGCACCCTCTCGCAACCCAGAACCAACCCCTTGGGGGATGTCAGAGAGTCAGTTTCGGCCCGACCCTGCAGGCCAGGCTGAGGACCCCACTGGTGCCCGAATTTGTGCACCAGGCCTCATATATATATATATATATATATATATATATATATATATATACACATATATATATACACACACACACACACACACACACACACACACACACACACACACTGAGTGGCCAGATTATTTATTATGATCTCTGAACACATAATAATCTGGCCACTCAGTGCGTGTGTGTGTGTGTGTGTATGTGTGTGTGTGTGTATAATCACCTTTTCACTCTGGACTTTTGGGGTAAAGAAATCATCTGTTTCAACCCAATCAGCATAGGATCTTATAAAAGTAGTTGATAAACTAATATAAATCTTATGTTAATCCAATGCATTTCCTCTAAAATTGGTACATTCTGCCATAAGCATGAATTAAATACATGAGCAAGTAAAGAAATTTGAAAATTTGAAGTTTATGAGTTCTCTCAAACATAGCTCTTCCTATTGTCTAATCAAGAACATTTATTCTAGCTGATTTGGCTCAGTGGATAGAGCATAGGCCTGTGGTTTCAATTCTGGTCAAGGTCATATGTCTGGTTTGTGGGCTTGATCCCCAGTAGGGGGCAGCCAATCAATGATTCCCTCTCAACACTGATGTTTCTGTCTCTCTCTCCCTCTCCCTTCCTCTCTGAATTAAATAAAAATATATTTATAAAAATAAAATGAACTTTTTAATTTATGGAAAAGTTATCAGGATAGTAGTAGCATTGAGGGTATTTGTGTCTACATGGCAAATTGAGGATGTTTTGAAAAATATAGACTTCCTAGAAATGATAGAAAAGTGACGGGGGGAGGGGGCACTTTTTGTGGAAGAGAATATATACCATGCCAAATGAAAGAGAATCAGGGAATCACATTTTGAAGGAAAACCAGAGCCAAGGACATGCCTAAGAGACACTGTTGTAAAGGTTAGGACTTGCATATATGGTGCCTTGTGCCCAGAGGTGGTGATAGCAAGGAAAAGGAGAACATAACAAACTCTTGGTGGTGCCTAATGTTTCCCACACTTCTACAAATTGTCCCTTTAAATTATACCTTATTTTTACTCAAAAGGAACCCTAATTAATAGATTTGTATCCAGAAGAGCATTCCCTATTACCCTAAAAAATGGAATCTGGAATATAATTGCTCACATTTTTTAAATAACATACAGATACTCTCCATGAGGACACTGATAATCCATGATTACAGTTATTAAAATTATCACCAGAGAAGATATAGAGTGAATTACAGGTGAGGGCAAAGTAAAGGGAGATCAAGTGGTTGAGGTACTTAATTGCTATGATGATAATGGTGATTACATAGGATTTGATGGTGGGGCAACTGCTTCTAACTGTACTGAGGAGCTTACAAAAAGAATAAAAGTAGAAGCTTAAGGATTTATCCTCTTAACTCAATGCATGGACAGAGGACCAGGAAGCTTCTAAGGTGACCTTCAGGAAAACCCTTCTTTCTTTTAGCCGTAGAGAAGGCATAGATAAAAATCAGACAAAAGGCCTGGCTGGGATGGCTCAATTGGTTGGAGCATTGTCCCATGCACCAAAAAGAGTTGTCAGTTTGATTCCTGATCTGGGCACATACCTAGGTTGTGAGTTCGATCTCCAGGGGGCGCAGGGCAATGTTTCTCTCTCACATTGATGTTTCTCTCTCTCCCTCTCTCACTACCCCTCTCTCTAAAATCAGTAAAACATATCCTCAGGTGAGGATTAAAAAAAAATTCAGATCTAAGGTCTGGAGATACACTTTTCTGAGTTGCAATAGATACCATATCAAGCTCCTAAGCTAAATAAAGGTATTGCTGGGGAAAAAGAATAATTGGAAATGTTGCATGAAAACATTTGGGCAAAGATGAATCTGAGAATTTTGATTCTCTTATCTCTTTGGAAGAAGTTCTTACAATATGAGAGATCAAGCCTTCCTTTAGGGAAAAAGAACATTTTAAAATTTGGTGAAATCAATTGGAGTTGAATCTCTTGTACTACTTCCCAGTGCTTCTAGCAACATAAGAAGGTAAATTCCAAATATAGAAGTAAACTAATGATGTAGGAAGGGATAATATGTGCATCAAAAGTGTTTTAGGATCTTTTAAATTAGATTCCAAAGGGCTGGATCAGGTCAAATATATAGGTGTCCTCCCCAAAATGTATATTCACTTTGCATAATTATAAAGGCAATGTTTATTAAAATAAATTTCATTTTCAAAATTGAGATATCTGCTGTTAAAGTGTGCATACATTTTTTTGGGATACCCTGTATACAGATGGGAACATGCCCTTAAGATTCCATATTTACTATATCAGCTCAAGTACTATATCAGCCTGGGAGAATTGTTAATTGCTGCTGAGTTGGTTACTTAAAGTCTGAATTCAATAATGGCCCATAGCCCCACTAGTGTGGCTCAGTAGGTGAGCGTTGACCTAAGAATCAAGGGGTCCCCAATATGATTCCCTGTCAGGGCACATGCCCTGGTTGCAGGCTTGATCCCCAGTAAAGGGGCATGCAGGAGGCAGGTGATCAATATCTCTATCATCGATGTTTCTATCTCTCTATCCCTATCCCTTCCTCTCTCTCTTAAAAAAAGATAGTGGCCCCCAGTCATTAAGGCTGAGGAGGTGCCAGAACATATATGGAGAGCCTGAAGACTTAAAGAGGTGGGATGCTGGAATGCAATTTGTCACCTCTCCTTTGTGGTGTTGTTTTTATTCAAGTGTTTGATGACTCTAAATTGTACTATCATGATTTTATTTGACATTTCCTATTGGAGAATGGATCAGTGTGAGTTTTGAAAGGAAACCCTTTCATACTCACAAAGAAATTACCTGAAGAAAAAGCTAATTTTTTACAGGCATGTGGGCAGAATCCGGGATATCAACAAAGGATGGTGAGACACCCAGCAGCCTACAATAGCAGGGAAGCATAACAGCCCTCAGCCTGAAAAGTCAGTAGAAAATATTGTGCCTGGTCTCTGATGATGAATAAGGTCAAGGCGAAATAATTCAGGGGCGGTGGCCATAGAGGGGAGCAGACAACATAGAACTGTAGCAAAACAAGGAAGAAATGGGGAATAAATACCCCTACCTCTTTCTCCTCCTTCACTCCAATCTGCTGCCAATATCTCACATTTGATCAACCTAAACAGAAGCTGGGGGCCTGGGAGGCCAAGTGACTTAGGTCATCGAGGTGAGTCTCTCAAGGCATAAGGTATCACTAAGAAAGGTTAAGACTAGACATGGAAAAAAATGAATAATAAGAACAGTCCACCCCTTTTCTCACTCATGACTGAATAAACTTTTAGAAGTTAATGTTATTTACATCATGTTTTCTGACAATCTTTTAAGAACAATTATCAACTCATATTTTTAGCCCAATAAAAATGAATATATCTAGAAATTAAAATACCAAACATCTGTAAGCACATGCATACATATATAAATTCATAGATGCACCTTTAAACAACACTTATTATAGAGTAAATGAAAATGGAAATTGCAAACTATTTATAATTAATGATGTGAGTCCAATATATTAAAACATGTAGAAAGCAGTTTAAAAGATACTTGAGGAAAAATTAAAGATTTAAATGAATTTGTTGGAAAGAAATGATGAAATCAGGAGAAAATTAAAATGTCATTATTATTGGATAATGTGCTTATTATTATGAAAAACCAATAAAACTATTAGATAAAAGTATTGGTATTTTAAAGAAAGTTCAGCAATATTTATTATACATATAATAAACTTTAAGTACTAGTAAAATTTAACACCAAAAATTTAATAATCAGCTAGAAATTATAAGTAAAAAGTAAAATATAATTCACAATATCAACAAAAACTATAATGTATGTGAGAATTAATTTAATAAAAATAATGAGATGTCTTTTAAGAAAAGTTTATTAAGGAAAGTACACAGAGATAGTTTAAATAAATGAAAAGTCCGTGTTCTTAGATGAGATGATTAAATATTATTTGGATGCAAATTATCTCTCTTTTCATTTATAATTACAATGTGATTCCACTTTTTAGTTAGATTTATTGTTTAACTCAGTAAACTTAATATAAAATTTACATCAAAGAATAAAAGTCTAGAAAGAACTGAGCAAATTTATAAAAGAAAATTAAAGTTTGTGGGAGGGGGTTCATACCCATATGCGGAAGTAAGATGGGACACAAAGCTATAGTAAAATAATGAAACAAAACAGTATAGTTTTCTAATAAAGACTGAGAAATAGATCAATAAAACATCATAAGTAACAGAGATACTGACTCATATACTTGGGAGCATAATATACAATAAAAGTAGCAGCAGAAATCAGTGGGGAGAAACAAATTCTTAGACAGTTTTGGAAAACTGGTTTATGATTTAGGGACTAATAACAGTAGATCACTGTCTAACACCACATCCAAAGATGTATTTCAGATTAAAATTCTACATATAAAAGTAAAAGCATTAAGGCTTTAGAAATGTGTAGGAGTACAGTGTCTCTGTGATGTATGGTTGATAGAGACTTCAAAAATAAAAATTTAAAAGCAGAAGCCATAAGGGATGAAAATATATGGCAATATAGATAAAGGATAATACATTTGACCAAGTGAAGTTTATTCTTGGAATATAGTGCTGGTTTAACATCCAAAATCAAACAACATAATTCAACATTAATGAAACAAAAGCAATAAAAATATATGATCTTAATAGATACAGAAAAACATTTGACAAACCTCAACATACATTCATGTTTAAAAAAAGCAACCCAGTAAACTAGGATTTGAAGGGAATGTCCTCAATCTGATAACATCTACAGGTAATATTTAATAGTAAAACTGAATGTCACTTCCCTAGGATCAAGCAAAGTAAAGTTGTCTGTTCTCACCACTTGAATTTTACATTGAAGTCTGTTAATGACTTTAATTCTGTTTTCATTAATTCTTTGGTGCGTGTTTCTTAAAAAAAGAGTGAAATTCTTCTGAGGGACGTTTCACTCTATTTCTGTTGAGAACAATGCTCCGTTGTTGTACCAGGAGATAAATATTGGACTGCCTTTACTCTAATTTAAAGAAAGAAAAGAGGTTAGAGATGATGGGGACAGGAGTGGCAATGGCACCTGGTTCAGTTGCTCTATTCACAGAACTTTAATGGGCCCCTTTGTTTAACAGCCCTGTCTTTCACACCTGCTGTCTAGCCTCTGTGCCTCTACTCAGCCCAAAGCTCCTCCATTCAGGATTCTGAAAGGCAGACCATGCTCCATGAAGTCCACAGCCCTGTCTGGATTCTTCCAGGCCATTCCTCTGATATTATCTGCTAACATGTTTCTATCCACATTCATTGGCCCCGAATTCCAGTACTCTCTCATCTTCGGTGATGTCCTTTTTCATCTGTATTATTGGATTATTCCTTGTCATACCTCAAAGCTTTCATTTTGGTATTTCAGTAGAGATTTCAGAGACTCCTGAAGGGAGAACCTGCTGGGTGTGCAAACTGGAAATCTAGTTTTATTATATGGTGAGGTAGTTTTCCCTGAAATACTTTTATTTTTTGAATTTGTTTTGACTATTTCCTATTATTTGTCCACATGGAGTTTGTTTGTTTGTTTATTTACTAGAGGCCGATGCATGAAATTCATGCAAAAGTAGGCCTTCCTTCCCCCGGCTACTGGCACTGGCTTCTCTCTGGCACCTGGGACCTGGGCTTCCCTCGCAGCCCTAACTTCGTCTGGAAGGTCATACGGAAGGACGTCTGGTCTAATTAGCATATTATGCTATTATTATTATAGATTTAAAATATATTTTTATTGGTTTCAGAGAGGAAGGGGGAAGGAGAGAAAGAAACATCAATGATGAGAGAGAATCATTGATTGGCTGCCTCCTCCACGCCCCCCACTGGGGACTGAGCCAGCAACCTGTGTACATGCTCTGACTGGGAATCAAACTGTGATCTCCTGGTTCATAGGTCAATGCTCAACCACTGAGCCATGTTGGTCGGGTGTCCATCCACGTGGAGTTTAGAATCATGTTGTCAAGTTCAAAGGAAAAAAATCCTATTGGAATTTTAATTGGAAATGCATTAAATTGATTGACTTTGGAATGATTGCTTCTTACTTTTGATTAAATTTCCAAGCACTGTTTTTTGTTTTTTTTTTAGCTTTGCTAATTATAAATTTCTAAATTTATTGCATTTTTTTTTGTCAGAACCTGGTCTCTACAATTTCCCCTTTTCCAAAGCAATAGAGTAGTAAATATGTTGTTCTAGGTATCACCTGGCCCAGTACTTCTCAACAGCATCAGTAACAACTGGCAACCATTGGAAATGCAAATTATAAGACCCTCACCTAGACCTTTGAATCAGACACTATGAGTATGGCTCTCAGCAAACCCACCAGCAGTCTCTGATGCATACTGAAGTTTGAGAACTTTATCATCTGACTAGCATGTAACCTTTGGAAAAATGCTTAACTCTAAATATCCAGATATGTAAAATGGAGACACTATAACTACATAAACTTCACAGCATTATTATTGGGAATAAATGCACTAATACATGTGAATCATTTAATATATTTCCTGACATGTTGTGAATATGGGATGATTACTAGTGATCATCAATTGCTTTGTTATAATTGTATTTTGTCTAGTACAAATCTGAACTTTTCTCTGATATTAACAATTTTGTTGTGAAAATGAGTATATTCCCCTTTTGTGTGTATGAGATTTTTGATGACTTTATGAAAACAGATGTTACATTTTTTAGATCTTATGTATACTTATTTCTATTTATTATTTTGCCTATCATATCTATAAAATATTGTACATTTTTTTAAACTGCCCCAAGACTGTTGCACTTCTATAAAATATTTCTTGAAGTTTGAAGATTTAGTTAATATGTATCAATGGCCTGTGATACTGCATACAAATGCCCCTCAGATTATTTTTATTATTAACTAGTGGCCCGGTGCACAAAATTCATACATGGGGAAGTGTCTCTCAGCCCAGCATGCACCATCTCCAATCTTGGACCCTTCAGGGAATGTCCAACTGCCTGTGGGATCGGGCCTAAACCGGCAGTCGGACATCCCTCTCACAATCTGGGACTGCTGGACCCCTGGCCGGGTGGCCTCTGGGCTCGGTGGAGTGGCATGCCTGCTCACAACCGTCGGCTGGGCAACCTCCTGGCTGGGTGGTGCCATGGGCCTGCGCACGCCTCCACTGGTGGCTGCTTCCGCCGGGGGCTGCTCCCGGGCCACACCTGACCGGTTGTGACTATTACACGCCTGGTGTCTGGGCTAATTAGCATATCCCTCTATTATTATATAGGATTATTATATAGGATGGTATTTTTATTATGAAATCCTTTGGTTATGGGGCTTTCATTATTATTATCATCCTGTGTTTACTTTGTTTAAAATTCAATATATATTTTTATACTCTTTTAATTTCAAGCATTTTCTTGTCTTTTTAACATTGAAGTATCTCTTATTAGCATCCTATAGTTGTTTTTTTAAGCATATCTATATATATATATACCTATATATTTTACTAGAGGCCTGGTGCACGAATTTGTGCATGGGTGTGGGGTCCAGTCACCTGCCCCAATGGGGGCCAATCAGGCCTGCCTGCAGGTGGGAAGGGCTGTTGGCAGTAGGCCGGCCTGCCCCACCCGCAATTGGGTGGGGGTGGCTGATTGGAGGCCTGGTCAGCGAGGGGGAGGGGCTACGGGAGGTTAGGGAGAGGCAATTAGGGTCCCGAATTGGCCGGTTGGCTGCCACAGTGAGCGTTATAGTGACTGGCCATTCAGTCGTTTCTGTCACTTAGCTTTACTAGAGGCCCAGTGCATGAATTCATGCATGGGTGGGATCTTGCCAGCCTGGCCCCAATTGGAGCAGATTGATGCCAGGCCTGTCAGGAGGAGGAGATGGCGGGATGTTGGCCAGCCAACCTGCCCTGATAGGGGCCTGATCAGGGCCAGGCTGGCTGGGAGGAGGGGCCATGAGTGGTTTGCCAGCCTGCCCTGCCCCCTATTGAGTTGGGGGGGGCAATCAAGGATGGGGGTCAGCTCAGGGGAGAGGCTGTGGGGGGGTTGGCCAGCCACCCCGCCCTCGATCATGGTGGGAGAGGCTGATCAGGGGCGGGCAGCTGGGGAGAGGGTCCGCGGGAGGTTGGCCGGCTGGCTCCACCCCCCAATCAGGCTGGTTCGATGGCCGCATTGGGTGTCATAGCGAACTATAAGTTTGGTTGTTAAGGCATTCAGGTCGCTGGCTTTTTATATATATATAGATAGATTATGTTTGCTTAACCCCCATTAGAACTATAATGGTATAGTTATTCTATATGCATCTATTTTTATTTTTATGTTTCTGGTCTATCTATATCTATCTATCTATTTATCTATCTATCTATAATATCTTTGACATACTGCAAAGATATTGCTGGTTTGGTTCCAAACCATCACAATAAAATAAATAGTAATCAGTAATCATTTTGCTGAGGGCAGCTCTTTTATTTAAAAACACACATCTGTAAAGCTCAATAAGGCAAAGAGCAATAAAATGAGGTATGCTACTATCTATGTAGCTATCTATCATCTATTCTTGTGGGGGTTTTTAACTTTTGGTATAGGCACTGTGTTTTCTTTTCTTTATTTGCACATATTGTGGGAGGTTTTATTCATGGTTACTTTTACATGTTTCAAAACTTTTATCTAATCAATGTTTCTCTAATTTTCAATATTGGAAAAATCACTTGTATGACTTCCCATTTAGGGGCTATGGAATACAGTATTCTTTTAATGTTCTCATGCATTCATATTCAGTATAATTTTTACATTACTGTGGGGTGAATTGTGTATTTCCAAATTCAAATGTTGAGGCCATAACCATCAGTGTGACTGTATTTAGAGATAAGGCATTTAGGAGATAATTGAGTTTAAATTAGGTCATAGGGTTTTATCCTATAGGATTTGTTACCTGATAAGAAGAGAAAGAGAGACAGAGATCCCTTTCTCCAAGTGCTTGCCCCAAATAAAAGCCAAGTGAGCACACACTGAGAAGGTGGCCAGTTGTAAGCCAGGAAGTGTTGTCACCACAACTTGACCTTGTTGGCACCCTCACCTCAGTCCTCCAGCCTCCAAGACTGTTGGTTAAGCCACCCAGTCTATGGTATTTTGTTATGGCAGCCTAAGCAGACTATTAGATTCACAAATTATTGTTAGTAAATTATCTTTTTGTACTGTTTATCTTGTTTCTAGAGAAGTTATTGATATTTGGGTTCTGTTTTGCAACTGTTTACAATCGACTTAATTTCATGTCTTTACCATTTGTTTTAGATGGGTATCTCTAAAGAAACTGAACAAATAGGTAGATATACATATATAGAATGAGATTTAATTGAGGATTTGGCTCATGTGATTATGGAAGCTGAGAAGTCCCATGATTTTGCCCTCTTCAAGCTGGAGGCTCCATAGAGCCAGTGGTACAGTTCTGGTCAAAACCCAAGGCCCAAGTACCAGCAGCACCAAAGTCCAAGGGTAGAAAAAGATAAATATTTCAGCTCAAATGGAGAGAAATACCTATCCTTTCTCTGCTTTCTTGTTCTCTTCAAACCTTCAATGGATTGAATGTTGCTCACTCACCTGAGTGAGGGTGATATTCTAAGGATTCAAATGCTAATTTCTTCTGGAGATACCCTCATAGACACACCCAGAAACTATGTCCTACCAGCTACCAGGAATCCCTTAGCCCAGTCACCTTGACACATACAATTAACCATCACACCATTATTTCCACTATTCATTATCATTGTAGGTTGCATTATATCTGCAAGTGATGTTTTCTCCTTAAGAAGATAGCTGAGATCTTTACAAATGGAAGACGACTTGGACAAGTATAAAGTTCTTTCTCAAATGTTTTTCTTTAAACTATGTTGTGCATTTGTATTAACCATCCCTTCACCTTTCTGCCTTGCAAATGTGAGTTTGGATGGCAATATAATTTATATGCCTTTGAACATTACCTGCTCATTCTTCCAGATTGATATTTTTCTTAGTTTTGTGATTACAATGAAAATTGCCAGATGTGGATCTCCACAGTATTTTCTTTTCATTGATTTTGCCCTAAAATTGTAGACCTTTCAATCCGTACACACCTTTGAGGGCTGCAGAAAGGCTTATCTTCCAGTAGATCTTTGATGTTTTCCTCTGCTTTTCTCTTTTTTTAAGAAACACTTTTTATCTGCAGACTTCTCCCCTGTTTTGGATTCTCTGTGTGAGTTATGATCTTTTTCGGGACTTTGATCTTTGCTTTCTATGATAGTTTTCTCAAATTTGTCCTTCAGATCAGTGATTGAATCTCTTGTCATTTAAAATCAATTCTTTTTATATACTCCACCAGGTTTTTGAATTTTATTTTTATTTCTTTATGTTTCTTTATGTCCATTAATGATCTTATCAATCTTCTTTTTCTTTTATTTTGTAGAATTTGCCTTTTAGCCTGGTAGCCTTCTCCTTATGAACCTCTGTTCTTTTTAGAAAAGGCCCTGGATTCTACCATCCAATTGAGAAAGCCAATATCTTGATTGTGTAGGAGACAATTTCTAGAGGTTTTTCTTGCATATACTGCAAGTTTCTGCTACAGAATCTGAATTTGCTCCTGCCCTTGTTGGCTTAATGATACTCCAAATAGAAAGACTGATAAAAAAAAAGAAGTTCCCAGCAGGCATGGCTCAGTGATTGAGTGTTGACCCATGAACTAGGAGGTCACAGTTCAATTCCTGTCAGGGCACATGCCCAGGTTGCAGCTTTATCCCCAGTGGTGGGGGTGTGTAGGAGGCAGTGATCAATGATATCTTTCTCTCCCTCTCCCTTTCTCTCTGAAATCAATAAAAAATATTTTTTTTAAAAAAGAAAGAATTGGAAATGTACTCATTAATCCAGGTTCTTCTGATATTCCCCATGACCGCCCTCAAACCAGCCCGCCCCGTGACATATGATTTTCTATTCGTGGAGAACCCTATGCTTCATGTCTAAATGTGTACACATAAAGGCTTAATCGTGTTCTAAGAATTTCTGACTTCCACTGGAAATAATAACTGAGGGGTGGGGGACACAGTGTCCTGAATGACTGGAAAACCAGTTAGAGTAAATAAAAGCACTGATTACACAGTCCTCTCATTTTTTTCAATGAGTCTTGGCTCTATGAAGTTGAGGTGACTTTTTGTCTATATACAGATGATTTTTATTTCACAATTTAAAGCCATGCCCTAAGTTGAGGCCTGGGCAAGTGTTTCCTGTTGTCAAAATTTTAATGAAGGAAAGTGGACCCAGAGAGGTTAACTAACTTTATCAAGGTCACGCAGCTAATAGTAGATTTGAGGGAAAGCGTCAGGTGCATTACACACTCTTTCTTAGAACACCACACCGTCTTTCTTAAGATAAATTTGTTTGCTGATAAACTTAAGGAAAACCTGGTGATCTGAAGATTCTTCAACAGCTCTGAAGAAACTTATTTTTTGCCAGAAATAATATTTCAGTTTTATCCTGAATCTTAAAATAGCAGCATGATTCAATTAATGCTTACCCACATGTCATTTGTCAACCTGATCTTCATTGCAATAGATTTTTAGCTCCTCCTAATGCTGTCCTTAATTGTACTAACTCATGTAATTTTCTCCTTTCCTGCCTTGTTTTGTTTCAATATTGCTTTTGCTTTCCAATATTCTGCACTGCATACTGTGGGTCTTTTCTCGAGCTTTGTCTTCCCAGATGGTACCAGCCATGTTTTATTCATTATTCTCCAATGTCATCTAGCATAAAACTAGGCCCACAGGAAGTGTTTACCCAGTAGCCTAGTCTAGGGTACAATGCTAAAATAGCATGTTTCTCTGGAGACTACTTACAGAAAAATTAAAATTTAATTAATTATCTAATAGTACCTACTTTTCTCTTAAGTTGGATCAAAATAGCTTTCGTTTACCTTTTTTTGTTTCATCCCTTCCACAGGCAATTTTTCATAGATATTAAGATGTCTTGTTCAGCAAACATTTCACAAGGGTTTCCTATATGCTGGGCACAATGCCATTGTTCTGGGAAAAATAAATGAATAAGATACAGTCTTGCTTGCAAACACTCACTGTCTGATGAGCAAAACAGACATGTATGCAAATGATTTCAGTCAAATTTGGGAAGTGCTCCAATAAAGTTATGCACTGGAGGAGAAGAGATCAACTAATTTACCTTGAGAGAGTGTCAGGCTCTCTAGCTTATTCTTTTCATAATAAAATCCAGCAAAAGAGCCCAATCCCAATGTATCAATAAAACCATAGTTCTCTGGAAACAGGGATATATTGAACAAACCTCACCTAATCCTGTCAATGGTGCTATCTGGGATTCTAAGGGCATGGAGACCTCAAAAGAACACCAGTAGACCATGACCAGCAGCCTAAGAAATAATGAACATTTTTACAATGATGAAAAAATAAATCCCTTTCCTGTGTCCTTCTAAATTTACTTTGACTAGCTATTGAACAGGCGTTTCAAAGATTCAATCCATCACAACATATTAAGTGCTGCTCAGCTCCCGCCACTTCGGCTGCCCTGCTGTGGACCGTCTCTTTCTGTTTGCATCTTGCCCGTCCTCTGTGCATATAAAACTAAGTGTCTCCATTTCTGCTCTCAGAGTGTACCATGCCATACAACTGAGATTTCAAGAACAAATATCAACAGTGGCTAAGCCAAACATATCTTGTCAAGAGAGTGCCACTGCAGTGTAAAGATTGATTTGTCGAGGGAGGTCTTGCATATAAGTAGATGTGAAGGCAAGGACTGAGGTTAACAAGTTTCCTCTGTGGGAGTTTATTTATAACAAAATAACAAAAGGACAGTTCTGCCTCTGCCAGTTACTTTTCATCTCGTCCTGTATCCATGGCTGTAGCAGCTTTATTCATCACTGGAAATCAGCCCTTCCAGTGCAAATCCTAGGTAGAACAAACAATTGCCCTCAAGACTTATGTTTTTATATAGATTAGGATCATTTCATGCCAGTTAGTACTGTTTGGGTCTGCTCTCTGTGCCTAGCTCAGTGCTTACAATGCACAGAAGGAACAAAAGAGAATGAGAAGACTTCACTTTGCATGCGAGGTGCTCACAGAGGTCAGACCCACAGACATTGCACAGGAGAAGGTGTGATCAAGAATTAGTTGCATATATTCCGAGCACTGAGTATTGGGCATCAGAGAAGGAGACATCATTTTGGCTTGCAGTAGTCAGCATGGATCAACAGATGAGGTGGTTGAGTTGGTACTTGAAGAAGGGTTAGGTTGAGAGCAGATTGTGGTCAGTTACATGGTTACACGTAGATGGTAACGTGTCTCGTCATCTTCAATCTTGGTAAACTGACAGAATCAGGGTTAGGACTAGATGGCTGGATGCATAGACAAAGTAGGCAGACATGGAGGTGTTTGATTTGAGTACCTACCCACTCAACAAATATGTATTGCAGGCCCTAGAAGCTAGGCACCTAACAATGTAAAAGATTCAATGTCTACCCAAAAGCAGCTCACAACTTAGTGGAGAATAGAGATAGTAACAAGCACATAGACAATTATAAGAAGACATAAAAATTATTGTAATATGAGAGCACAGAAGAGGAACATATAAATTGGACTTGGATGTAAGGTAAGGCTTTCCACAGAATTTGATATCTGAACTGAGGGAATGTAGGGTGTAGGAGATGGGCTACACTGACTCAATACTTCTGTCTTCTACAGGCCAAAAAGCCAATTCTTCAATTAAACACACTTTTTCTCACACACTATTCTCAACAAGCTCTTCTTCTAAAGCTGCTCTCCCCAAAATGGTAGCAGGTCATGGCCATGACTAGAATCAACAAAAGTACCAATAGTAGTTGGCCTCTTCTATTCAAGAACAGAACTTTGTGTACCACAAGAGACTTTCAAGTTCTTAGGGTAAAATCTGCAGCCAACTCATGGCCAGTTAACTCAGAATATCAAAATAATTATTAGGGTAGCACCATGACTAGATAATTTTACATTATTCCCCAGGGGGAAAAAATGGGGGGGGGTGCACCTAACCCTGGGAAAAGGCTGTCCCCTAACCTTGGCCCCAAACTAATCTTATGCATATAAAGACTTATGATGTCAATCATGGCCAATTAATTCTTTAAAATGTGTCCTTGGACATGAGGGGAATGAGGAACATTTGTGGACAGCATCTATTTAGATTGTACAATGGAAGAGACCAAGCTAAGTTATAAATTGTTATGGAATTGCACTTCAAGCAGTGAATTTTAGGGATGCCCCCACCCCCCAAGCCCAACGTTTTCATAATCTGGAATGTACCATAGTTGCCTTTAAATTTTGCTTCCTCTGAAGAACCAACTCATGACCCTTGTTCTTCCTACAACTTCACCTTCCTCAACTCTACTCTGCATTATTACACCTGGCCACCCTAAGGGTAGATCCTGTTTCTTCTCCCGAATTAATTAAGCATCCAAAATTCCAGGCCCATCGAGGTTATGCTCACCTGGAATCTTGTGTTGTCTTCTGGATTAACGATGTCATCACGCTTAACTATCTAATAACATTCTTTGTTTAGAATGACCACCATTAATGACTTGGCAAGGTGACAAGCTAATTACTGAAACAAGCATGGTTTAGAGTGATTTTTCTTAAGTTTTTCAGTGTTTACTAGCACCCAGCTTTTAAACTACACTGTGTATGAGAGAAGGCTCATGATGAAACCAAGAATGGATGTATGGAAAGCAAGCAAGTGAAACCAAGCCCAGAAAGTTAGGGAAGAGAATGGCAATTTTTTTTAAAGTACATGTTATATAAACACATATAATTTAATAATTTAATATAGTATATTAAATTCTTTTGATCAGTCTCCATTGTGGAAATATCTATTATACATAGATAACATTTTCCCAAAATGTATAGAATTGTGTTAAAAATAAATCCATAACTTACCAGAATTTTAAAAATAGTTTAATGGGTTTGATGATTATATTGCTAAAATGTTTTATTTTTCTGATTTCTTAAACAGAGTATACAAAATATTTTTCAAAATTAGTATTGTTCTCTACTTCATACAGTTTGCAATTTGCTTCTAGAATTAATGACCCCAGAGTTGTGCTTTTGGAATTCTTGTGAAAATTTCTAAAATTTCTCTTTTATTACTCTGAGGCTCTCAGCAGGACCTTCTGCTTTGAGTGATTTCATGGAACTGTATTTCCCTTTCAGTCTGATGATTTCAGTGTGCTTTGGGATTGGAGAATTAAATGTTACCTTTCTAAGATTTAGTCATGAAGTAAGTGCCAGTGGGTCATGATGACCTAAGCTAGGAGTTAAGATTTGATATCCGATTTCAGCAATTGCTGTTGAACAAAATGAGTCACCTTTTAATTTAATTCCAGATTTTTATTTCTGCTCTTTCTATGTTGCCATAAGATTTATATCAATGTTTTAACATGAAGCTTTATTGATTTAGAAGAGATCCAAAATTATAAAATCTAGGGCCAGAAGGAACCTAAGTCTTAAAGGAATCACCCATTTGCTTGGAGTTCAGTTACCCCCAGAATATAAAATGAAGATGAAACACAAACCAACAGGCAACCTACTTCATTGATTTCTGACAGGGTGGTGGTGAAAGGTATAGAGAATAATGTTTTAAGTTGCTTTTTCAAATTGCATCCATTTTCCATGCTGAAGCTTGTAGACTGGTGAGAGAGATTAGCTTTGCCAATGGGGCCATTTGGACTGTGTTTATCTTTCAAAGGCTCAGAAAATGAATGTTCAAACAGTAACAGAGGCAAATAAGAGAATGCTATCTAAGTCTGTATTTGGTTGTACAGGTATTAGACTAGAGCAAATTTTGAACTAGTTTTATCTCAACCAAAGCAGGTAAAATACATCACATTCTCCATTAATGAATTTTTGTAGTGTAGGTTTTCAGTCTTGAGATCACTAGTACACAATGAGATCTCAGTCCAAAAAAAGAGTTCAGTTTGAGTTGAGAATACTACACTTAGTCCTGCCCCAAAACACCATACTCTAGAAGTCATCACAAATTCCAAAAAAGAAAGGGTGGAGGAAAAGAAAGAGAGAGGGGGACATGGCTTTTGGTATTTGGAATCACATTCCCTTTGTTTTTAGACTAAGTGCTCTTCCTTTACTCCTACCTTACATTTTGAAAAAAAAAATTCTACAAACATACAATACTGCCCCTGCACAAGACACTCAGCATCCTTCCCTCATAGGGCTGACAATTTAGCTTATTCCCTTTGCATTATGTCATTGAAATTCTGCCTTCAGCCTAGTGGCACCTTACAGAGAGATTTTCACAGAGAATTCCACAAGAAATGGGAAATACAAGTAGATCATTGTCACTGAATTTAATGCTTTCTTTTTACCACTTATCAATCATCTGCATTTACTGACAAGCTATTTTGGGGAAAGGGACATAGGAGCAGATAAATTCACATTCCTTCTTTCAGAGTACTCCAAATCTCATTAGGGACATAATATTCATCCATACAAAATAGACCATGAACCAAAGGCAAAGTTTCCGTGTGACCTTATTACCTGGTTGATTATGCCCCAGTATTTTTCTTTTTATTATTCACTCATACATCCATCCATTCAGTCATTCAATGAACATGAATTGGACACTCATTAAAGGTAAGGCACTTAAATGTGCATTATGTTTTAATTGATAGGAAGCAGATCAAGGACACCACTGGAAAGCCTCCATAGACTCCATAAACTACTGCCAGACATTTCAGAACAAAAGGCTTGACCTGTGTTACTTGCCCCAGGAGGCCCTAATATCCAATGGGCTAAGTCCATTACATTTGGTTTGGGTTAGCACTTTTCTTCTTCTACTCCCTCACCACATAGCACCTCCTCCTCTCTACCATTCAAATAAGACATATACGAAATCTCTCACCAAGAAACGCATAACACATAATCGGGTAATTCCTGATCTTTTTCCTAGATCTTGTAGTCATTAATAGTTTCTGAGGGGCTAGTGGGAACCTGTATTTTCATTTTGGGGCATTTCTTAATATCAAAAAAAGTTCTAGAAATGCTTAGTAGAGAAGGAACAATGTGGGTTAGTTTTCTGATATTTTTTCTTAGCCTGTTATTTTTTATGACCAAAATAAAATGAAGTCTGAGCAAAGTTTATACTGATTTTTTTTCAAATGTATTATCATCCAAATACATCCTAATATTCCCGTTATAACTGGACATGAAGAAGTCAACAATCATGCATTATTGCAAACTTCTAGTTGCCTGTAAACTGGGGAGCATGTGTTTTTACTAAACTTTACCCATCAAGATTACCTGCCTTTAAAAAATCACAATTCAGCTCATTATAGTGGCCCACTGAAGTTTCTCTTGCCTCCATTCATACTGCAAAGCTAATTATAATCACATATTTGCCATATAGTTTTGCTTTCAGCTTCACCAACTGTAACTATGAAAAGAAATGGCAACTCTTGGCTATTATTTTTCTATCTTAGTGAAGGTCCTACTCAAATCGTGTTTCCCATGTATAGCTCCTCTACTGAATTCTGTTTCTCTGGACCTTTTAACTTACATTCTCTTCTATTATAGGAATTACTAGAGGCACGGTACACGAAATTCGTGCACGCAGGGGGGTTGTCCCTCAGCCCAGCCTGTACCCTCTCCAATATGGGACCCCTTGAGGGATGTCCGACTGCCCGGTGGGATCGGGCCTAAATGGGAAGTCAGACATCCCTCTCACAATCCAGGACTGCTGGCTCCCAACTGCTTGCCTGCCTGCCTTCCTGATTGCCCCTAACCACTCTGCTGCCAGCCTGTTTGCCCCCAACTTCCCTCCTCTGCCAGCCTGGTCACCCCTAACTGCCCTCTCCTGCAGGGTTGATCACCTCCAACTGCCCTCCCTTGCAAGCCTGGTCCCTCTCAATTGCCCTCCCTTGCAGGCCTGGTCCTTCTCAACTGCCCTCCCTTGCAGGCCTGGTCCTTCTCAACTGCCCTCCCTTGCAGGCCAGGTGCCTCCCAACTGCCCTCTCCTGCTGGCCATCTTGTGGTGGCCATCTTGTGTCCACATAGGGGCAGGATCTTTGACCACATGGGAGCAGCTATATTGTGTGTTGCAGTGATGATGAGTCTGCATATTACTCTTTTATTAGATAGGATAGAGGCCTGGTACAGGGGTGGGGGCCAGCTGGTTTGCCCTGAAGGGAAACCCAGATCAGGTGGGGGTTCCCTTGGGGCATGGGGCAGCCTGAGCAAGGGGCCTGTGGTGGTTTGCAGGCCGGCCACACCCCCTGGCAACGCAAGTGGAGGCCCTGGTATCTGGAATTTATTTTCCTTCTACAATTGAAACTTTGTAGCCTGGAGGGGAGCCAAGCCTGGGGCTCCCTCCGAGGCCGGTAGCCATTTGTGTTTGGTTTATAATTGAAACTTTGTTGCCTTAAGCGGGTGGGCCCAGCCAGGCTATGCAGAAAGCTTTGCTTCTCCTGTTGCCAGCGGGAACCCTGGCCTGCTCTCTCAAGCTCCATTCTGCCGCCATTTCTGTTTGAATTTGTTTACCTTCTATAATTGAAACTTTGTAGCTTGAGCAGAGGCTTAGGCCTGGCAAGGGCAGGCAGAAAGCTTGGCTTCCTCTGTTACCTAGGAAACCTTGCTCTCTGTGGCTGTAGCCATCTTGGTTTGGATTAATTTGCATACTCGCTCTGATTGGATGGTGGGCGTGGCTTGTGGGTGTGTCAGAGGTATGGTCAATTTGCATATTTGTCTATTATTAGATAGGATAATAGCCTGCCTTTTTCTTAAACTAGTAAGTCCCAGCACATTCCAACTTTATAGGTGTAATTTAATTGAAACACAACTTTCCTTGGAATTGAATCTCTTTTAAGGAGTAGAGACATTGGCATGGGGTGGAGATGACAGTTTATTCTGGGGTGTAAAATGATTGGTGGTTAACTTGAAAGTTCTATCATCTTTGAACTCTATTTCACAACAACATTTGTCACAGTCCATTGTTTTAGTGGATTTTTGCAGTGCTTATATTCTGTTCTAAAGGTATTTTTCCCTGCCTAGGGTTTGGGTTTTATGTGTTAGCATGTTCCCCCCACCCCCACCTCACATTAATCAAATTGCCTTAGGTATGGTATAGGTGCTTAACAAATGTGGACTGAATGAATGGACTCCTCTATCATTACCTCACTTGCTGTCCCAAATTGGGATGTCTAAGGAGGTCAAGCCCTGCCAGGTGAATGAATCAAACTTGAACTATATTTATTTTTCAAATGCAAATTACATGTTCTGGTTGAGAAATGATATTGGGGCATGTTCCTTGTGACTGAAGGGAGGGTGGGGTTCTTTTCAATTTTCAGGAATGCCTCAGTTAACCAGGACATAATGAGCCAGAATCCATAAGTAGAATTTGTTTCTAACTTATGGAAAAAGAGACAAATGACAGAAAACTTGTTCATACTGAGGAGTTAATAAAATAAGAGGTCATGAAATTAAATAAAGTCACCTTGGTAAGGAGCAATTTAAGACCAACTTCATCTCTCACATCATATTCATCTGCATTTCCTGCTCTGGACACAAAGGTCACATTTTTAATTTTCATTAATATAGAAAACTATACTTGAGCAAGTTATTTATGCCTGAAATGTTTGAAACCCAGATACCAACTTGCAGGTCTCTAGATATGTAAACTACAATATTCTTTTTTAAAAATATATTTTATTGATTTTTTTACAGAGAGGAAGGGAGAGGAATAGAGAGTTTGAAACATCGATGAGAGAGAAACATCGATCAGCTGCCTCCTGGACACCCCGTACTGGGGATCTGCCCACAACCAAGGTACATGCCTTTGACCGGAATTGAACCTAGGACCCCTCAGTCCACAGGCCGACACTCTATCCACTGAGCCAAACTGGTTAAGGCTAACCTACAATATTCTTAAGAGGAGCTCCAAGACCTTAGGAAAAACAGAACAATTAACAAAATATTACTTAATGAATAAAAGCATGAATCCAGCTGTGAGCAGCAGAAGAGGTTCTTTACCATGTACTAATGCTCCTTCCCTTGGACTAGAAGTGAGGGACTTGTTGACAACCTTTCCCACCTTTGTAGGAAGACTGGAGAAGTAATTACAGTGAACCCTTAAACAATATGGGTTTGAACTGCGAGGGTCCACTTATACTTGATTTTCCCCCCAATAAAAACAGTTGGCCCTTTGGCCCTTGCTTGTGCAAATTTAATCAACCAAGGGTCAAAAACAGTATTATAACAATCAGCCTGAGACAGTTTGTCTCAGTGAATAGAGTGTCAGCCTGCAGACCAAACTATCCCATGTTCTATTCCAGTCAAGCACTTGTACCTTGGTTGCAGTCTCCTCTCTGACCCAGGCCCTGGTCAGGGCTTGTGCAGGAGGCAACCAATCAATGTGTTTCTCTCACGTTGATACTTTGCTCTGTCTTTCCCTCTCTCTTCCACTCGCTCTAAAAAGCAATGGAAAAATATACTCTGGTGAGGATTAAAAAACAAAAAAACAAAACAAAACAAAAACAAACCAATAACACAGTATTATCACAATCACAACCATGGATTTCCAACCTCGTATCCAAAATATTGTTTTCAATAAGCCATTGGTCGAGTCCACAGATGTGAAGGTCAATTACAGATTCAAAAGTTATATGTAGATTTTTGACTGTTGGTGGTTCAGTGCCCTTAACTCTCCCCTCCCCCTTGTTCAAGTGTCAGTTCTACTGCTCTTCTCTGTTTCTTCTCGCTGGCCCCTCTCCATGGAAAGAGTTGCCAGCAATTAGATTGGTCAGAGACATGTGCTTGCTGGGACTTGTTGACAGTAACATACATGTTGTACCTTGACTCTCCATTGGTCATAAGGGTAGTGGTCTTTCATATGCTTTCTTCTCCCTTTTAAGAGGTTCTCCTCCCCATCTTTAGCCTCCCCATTCCTAATTCATATATAAAGAGGTATATGAATTCCTGTGAACTTATTTGACCCCAATTAATTGTTAATGGAATATGATGCCCTATTTGGGTCCTCAAACCATAGTCATTTCTTTCAACACAATTTACTAGGAACTATTTATTAATTACTATTTCCAAATGATTAATAAAACTTAAGTTTTTAGTTCTTGTTTTGGCTAATGATTCTTGTGTCTATTCTCTTCATACATTAGAAGTTGGGGAAGGAAGTAGTGTGTAATTGCCACCTCCAATTTCTAACCTTCAGATATAGTCAAATCTGAATTAATTATTATCTTAACTATTTTTTGTACTAGGCTTCTAAAGAGGTGCTACTTTAAGAAAAACTAAAAGAGTTTGTTTTTAAATTTCAGAATTAGTCCATATTTATTTTAATTTCTCATCTTTCTGAGCTGAGGTCAAGGAGGAGTTTTGGTGGTTTGATGGTAAAAGAGAAGAAAATTCTATACTTACCTTAAAAAGTAAGAGAGTAAATTCGTAAAGTGCAATAGAACATCTGAATAGTGTTGAGGGTCTAAATGAAGTGTGTGGTTTTATATTTAGATTTAAGAAGTTGATATGGAATAGTACTCAGTATTAAAAAACGGACATTTTACCCTTTGTGACAGCATGGATGGACTTGGAGAACATTATGCTAAGTAAGTAAGCCAGTCAAAGAAATACAAGTACCAACTTATTTCATTCTTATGTAGAATCTAATGAACAAAATACTATCTAATAAAAGAGTAATATGCAAATTGACCATACCTCTGCCACACCCACAAACCACACCCACCAGCCAATCAGGAGCGAGTATGCAAATTAACCCAACCAAGATGGCTGCAACCACAGAGCAAACAGGAGGTTTGGGTTTCCCCGGCAATGGAGGAAGCCAAGCTTCCTGCACACCCTGGCTGGCCCAGGCCTCTGCTCAAAGCTACAAAGTTTCAATTATAGAAGATAAATAAATCCCAACAAAAATGGCTGCGGCCACAGAGAGAGCAGGAGGCTTGGGTTTCCCCAGCAATGGATGAAGCCAAGCTTCCTTCACACCCTGGCCAGAGCAGGTCTCCGCTCAAGGCTACGAAGTTTCAATTATAGAAGATAAATAAATAACAACAAAAATGGCTGCAACCACGGAGCGATCAGAAGGTTTTGGTTTCCCCAGCAATGGAGGAAGCCAAGCTTCCTGCACACGCTGGCCATTCCAGGCCTCCGCTCAAGGCTACAAAGTTTCAATTATAGAAGATAAATAAATCCCAACAAAAATGGCTACGACCATGGAGCGATCAGAAGGTTTGGGTTTCCCCGGCAATGGAGGAAGCCAAGCTTCCTGCACACCCTGGCCATTCCAGGCCTCTGCTCAAGGCTACAAAGTTTCAATTATAGAAGATAAATAAATCCCAACAAAAATGGCTACAGCCACAGAGCAAGCAGGAGGCTTGGGTTTCCCTGGCAATGGAGGAAGCCAAGCTTCCTGGCCAGCCCAGGCCTCTGCTTAAGGCTACAAAGTTTCAATTATAGAAGATAAATAAATCCCAGATACCAGGGCCTCTGCTTGGGTTGCCAGGAGGCGTGGCTGGCCTGCAAACAACCAAAGGCCCCTCACCCACGCTGCCCCATGCCCCAAGGGAATCCCCACCCTGATCCAGGACACCCTTCACGGCAAACCAGCCGGCCCCCACCCATGCACTGGGCCTCTATTCTATCTAATAAAAAAATAATATGCAAATTACTCTAACACACAAGATGGCTGCCCCCATGTGGTCAAAGATGGCTGCCCCCATGTGGACACAAGATGGCCACCACAAGATGGCCAGCAGGGGAGGGCAGTTGGGAGGGACCAGGCCTGCAAGGGAGGGCAGTTGGAGGTGATCAAACCTGCAGGGGAGGGCAGTTAGGGGTGACCAGGCTGGCAGAGGAGGGAAGTTGGGGGCGACCGGGCCTGCAGGGAAGGGCAGTTGGAGGGGACCCAGGCCTGCACGGGAGAGCAACTGGGGGAGACCAGGCCTGCAGGGGAGGGCAGTTAGGGGTGACCAGGCCTGCAGGGGAAGGCAGTTAGGGGCAATCAGGCTGGCAGGGGAGCAGTTAGGCATTAATCAGGTTGGCAGGGAAGTGGTTAGGGGGTGATCAGGCTGGCAGGAAGAAGCAGTTAGGGGCAATCAGGAAGGCAGGCAGGCAAGCAGTTGGGAGCCAGCAGTCCTGGATTGTGAGAGGGATGTCCGACTGCCCATTTAGGGATCGGGCCTAAACGGGCATTGGGACATTCCTCGAGGGGTCCCAGATTGAAGAGGATGAAGACTGGGCTGAGGGACACCCCCTTCCCCCCCCCTCCCCCCGTGCACTGAGCCTCTAGTAAATTAATAAAATAGAAATAGACTCAAAGATAGAGAACAGAATGACAGCTATCATGGAGGGCGGGGGGGGATTGTAGGGATGGATTAAAATGGTGAAGGGGTTAAGCAAAAACAAAAACAAAACAAAAACAAAAAACAGCTCATAGACATAGACAATAGATAATAGTATGGTGGTTACCGATTGAGAAAGGAGGGTGAGGGCAGTAGAATAGGGTAAGGGGCATAACTGGAGACTTGGGGTAATGAACATACAATACAATATACAGATGATGTATAAATAATTGTCCACCTGAAACCTATTTCTAATCAATATCACCCAAATAAATTCAATAACAAAAGTTAATATGAATCTTGTCAGGAATTATATGACACCTTCACCTTCCTCCTCCTCTTTCTTAAAGCTAAAACCACTCTTCTGCATTCTGCCTCTCTCCTATGCTTATGTATTGTGTGTATATATATATTGGCAATGCATACACATGTAGCCTTAACCAAATATTGCTTAGTTTGCCTGGCTTTGAGCTTTAAAACATATTGAATGTGTTCTTCTGTGACTTCATTTGTTCCATATTATATTTATTAGCTACATCCATAGTGTTGCTTGGAGATGTAATTCATTTATTTCCACTTATTGTATAGCTTTTGTTCTGCTATTACAAAAATGTTGTATGGCTGTTCTCATGCATAACTCTTGGTATATGTGTGCAATTTCTCTGAGTTACTTGCCTAAGAATGAAATTGTTTGCTCATAGAGTAGACACAAGTTTAAAGATAATGCCAAGTTGTTTCCCAAATTGGTGGTAGAAATTTATACTCCCTCCAGCAATGGTTTCTAGAACAATTTCAGTTGCTTAGATACAGGCACTAACTGGGCAGAGGGATAGATTTAGCCAGATTGAGGGATTGTTCAATGAATATGATAAAAGGGGGAAGGGAATCAAGATTTTTATCAAAGGAGTGATTAAAACAAGCTTCATGGAAATTAAGCTGACTAGAGTATGAAGTTTAAGGATCTGAATGAGAGATGTATGATATAGGAATGATATAAAATCTATGAATTAGAGGTCCTTTCAGTTGTACTGCATAGAGGTAGGTGGTGAGGGTTAGTTGCAGCCTTGGGCAGAGAACCAAAATCTTTAGGAAATTTTAAAAGACAAGCTTTAGACTTCAGACAAAGGGAGAACAGATTATGTATATTGAATTGGGAAGAAGAAGCAAAAACTTCTCTTTGTATCTATCCTGCTACATATTTTTTGTTCTTTGTTCAGAAACTGTTCTGAGGAAGTACAAACACAGTGGAATCTAATGAGTTAAACTTTGCATTCAGGTACATTTGAATATATTTGACCAGAGTGAAGGGGTGTCATTAGCAGTATAAACCCATTAAGAATATTTAGTTGAACTACATATGTGAAATAAGAACAACAACATCAAAACAAAAACAGAGAGCATTTAAGTAGCTTGAGGAAAGTCACTCAGCTCACAAGTTCAAAAATGAAAGTGCAAAAACTGGGTCCTGGGTCCATCAACTCTAGTACTGAATGTGCTGTAAGGTTTTGTGTCTGGAGTGGTGATACTTCTGCATTTTTGGCATGGACTTCTTTGGGATTTAAAGGAAACCATGGTCTCTCTCTTGAGAATAAGAGTAGACTTCCATAAGCACTGCAATTGGCACATCATTTCAGGGAGTTCAGAGCCTCTGAAACTCTACTGTTGGGTGCCTCCTGGGCCAAGGACAGAAGCACCACAGAGGGTATTGTGTAAGTTGTATGTCCCAGAGGGAGAGACCAAGACTGGGGAGCAAGGTGGGCACCAAAGTTCTGCTGACCCTCCACTCACCAGGCTGGATGCTGGCAAACAACTGTATTCAAAGATAGAGAAAGGTGCTTTTTCCTAATTTCTCTGCCCACAAAAATATACTTTATTATAATTACCAAAAAGATGTGTTAGGGACAAACCCAGGTTAGATCTCTTATTATAAATGGTCTCAGTGATTGATTTCATCATTCTATATTTTAACTTATTTTTCAATAGGTTTGGCCTTTAGATTTGAAAATTAACATATATAAGCAGCCTCCTGTCCACTGTATCATTTCCCTTGGCTGTATTTGCTAGTACCTGGAGGGCATGGATGATACGTGCATCTTCCCCAGCACACAGCAATGTTATTGTACAATAAGGTACTCAGACAATATTTGATGCTTGTTTGATTACTGATTGGTAGATGAAGTAAATCTAAAATAACTTTTAAATACAACTGATTGCTTAACAGAGTCTCAAAGTATCAATGTTTTGCATTTTATTTAAAAACTCCTTTGTAGGTGAGGTAGACACAGCCCCAGGCTGAATAGAAGGAACTATACCCAGCTCCTCTGTTGCATCTGACCCATTCTTGCTGCTGGGGTGAGGAGGAGCAGGGATTAGAAAAGAGTAATTTGGAAACTAGAAAGGATTGTGACCAGCAAGTAGTGCATATGAGATTATGCCATTGAAGAGAACCAGAAAGGTCGAATTCCATTTCCACCAGACACTTAAATACACTCTTAAAAGGGGAGTTTTCTCTAAATTGAAAGTGATGGAAGCAGAATCGGAGATATTCAGGGAGATAAATGAGTGGGAGAGATTTATTGATGAGGCATGTGTAGAACTAAATGTGGAAGTTAAAACAGCAGAAAATGAGGTCCAGGAGAGGAAATTGAGGGAAGAGGCAGCATGTGTCAGGGGAGTAGGAGCTGTGGGGAACATAAAGTAAAGGCAGAACTGTGGTAAGAGTCCTAGCATGGAGGGTGAGTTAGAACCTGAGGAATTAAAAAAAAACACACACAATCCTCTGGCATAGGAACGTGTACCTGGATCTTGACATCAGGAGTGAGATATGGATCTCATAAATTACCCCTGGGGAAATATAAACCTATGCAAGCCTTTATCACATTTTTGTCAACTCTAATTTCTAAATATTTATGTGTCTAATGAGTTCCCAAATAAATGAGTAGGTACAAGAAAGGTTTCTCTGTAGGTCATGTGGAAATGAGCCTCAGGGTGCAGACTTAACTGAAAGACTTGTTCCGTGCTCATTCTCAGAGAGTTAAAACAAGTCTGAGATTATAACAACAATGAGAGAGGGAGATCAATTACATAAGAATATACTCTAACCCTTTTGCATTTTACAATTTAGTTTTTATTCAAAACATCTTTGGCTCCATTGGCTCAGTGGAACTCATACCTAGTGAGGGCAGTGGGGCCTGGAGGGTTGGAACATAGAGGAACATGTGGACCAAACTCTGCATCAGATGGGTGCATGGCCCACTCTGCTGCATAATTTTTGTTTCAATGATCTATTTCTGTGTAATAAGTCATTCGAAAGTTCATGGCTTAGAAAATATGAACTCACCTATGTGGTTGCAATCAGGTGAGATCTAGGATAGTAGGCAGGTACAAGATGACTCCTCTCACATTTCTGGGGCTTTGTCAACAGGCTTTTATTTCCATGAGTCTCTTATTATTCAGTGATTCAGGGTTGGCCTTTTCACAGGGAGGCAGCATCACTCCAAGAGTGGAAGCTGTAGCTGCTTACATCTCAGATTCCAAAACTCATACAATCACATTCCACTGCATTTGATTGGATAAAGAAAGTTCCAGGGCAAGGGTTGGGTAAATGGACTCTACCTCCAATGGAAAGTGACAAAATACAGTGGTCAGAATTTTCAATCTACCACAACTGTCACCTAAGGTCTGTGACTAATGTTTATGGGCTTTTAAAATATAAATACAGTAACTCCTTGCTTAATGTCATTGATAGGTTCTTGGAACTGTGGTGAAATGATGTATAATGAAACTAATTTTACCAAAACAGTGTTTTGGGTCCTTGGTTGGGAAACTACATTTGGGAATACAAAAATATTGTTTCTGTCTGTGGTTGTTTGAATCCATGCATGCGAAACCCTTGGATAGAAAGGGTAACTATATTTGTTTGAAAAAATCTAGTACAGTGCTAGCTGGTTTGGATCAGTGGACAGAGAATCTTCTTATGGACTAAAGGGTCCTGGGTTTGATTCTGGTCAAAGGCAAGCTTGATCCCCAGTCCTGGGGGCACATGCAGGAGGCATCCAATCCATGTGTGTCTCTCACATTGATGTTTCTCTCTCATATTTCTATCTCTCTCTCTCCCTTCTACTATCTCTAAAAATTAATGGAAAAATAACCTTTGGTGAGGACTAACAACAACAACAAATCTGGTACAACTGTTGGTGCTGCAAGGGTTCAGGAAACCCCAGTTTGGGACACCATTAATGCCGGGGTTCTTGTTCCAGCATTAAGAAGGGTTCAGCAATCTGCAGAAAAGCTGTGTGTTACTGAAGTAAGAGACCAGAGATGAAAAATAATTTTGAAAGGCATTGGGGGTCAGAGGAGCCTAGCTAAAGGAGCTAAATTCTCCTTGTCTCAGGACCCCTTGCTTTTTATTAACACAAATTGTCCTAAGGCAAGGTGAAGATATACACTTCAAAGAGTAAGGTTTCATCTACAAAGTCCATTGTCAGAATGGGGAATAGCCTTCGGCTGTTCAGGTGTCTGGCCAGTAGGCGGCAAAAACATGTAGATTAAGATGCCCTGAGCTGTCTGGCAGCAAACAATCATCCTTTTCAGGTTTGGGGAAATGTCTTTAGCCATTCCCAACAGGTGACAACATATGTGACTCAGCCCTTATTGAGTCCCCAAGTTCCATCAACCTTTTGATGAAACTCTTGCAATTATGACATGCTGGAACTGGCTTCCGGCACAACTGGACCCACAGATTTCAAACCTTGTATTGTTCAAGGGCCAACTCTATATTTGATATATCTGACATACAGTAGGTGCTCAATAGTTATTTGTTGAGAGAATTGACTTGACTTGATTACTTTTAAAAGCATGTGGAATACTCTTCTATCATTTAGTAAATGTTGAACACAAGTTAGTTACTATTTTAAAATAGAAAATAGTGTCCATGTTACCTGTTTCAAATATTCTCTTCCTTCATCTTTTATGCATGCTGTTTTATATGACTTTTATAATTTACCATGATTCTCATGTGCAGTGCAAAACTGATGCATGATCCCTGCCCTCAGGGAGTATAAACTGCACAGAGGTGACAATGAATGTGCACTTGAGATGATAAGAAGTGTTTGCTCCCTATCAAATAATCAGATACAGTGGAAAGCTCTGCATATGACCTACATGTGGTACCGTTTTGAATGATGGCAACTATTTTACAGAGGAACTAGAACCTGTGAAGGCCTTGGAGAGAGTCAGAAGAGAAGGTAGGCAAATTGGGGACAGCATGAGTGAAGGCATAGCTGTAGGAATGAACAGGGAGTTTTGTGGGGAACATAAGAAGGCTGTATAGAATAGAGGCATTAGATAGGCAAAAGTAAGAGGCTAAATTGGATACGTGGACTCATTTCTACTTGTGGCATTAGATGCCAGGAGCTTCTAAAGGTTTTGAGGAATACATTGTCATTATGAAAGGTCATTGGTAAGACCAATTCAAGTGTTTTTCCTGAAGGTGGGAGCCAAGCTGACTGTATCAGGCACAGATTCCTAATTACTCTGAGTAAACAGTCTGGCTTGAGGAAGTGATCTGGACTCATGACTATAAGTAGGTATCTCCTCCCTTACTCCCTGTCTTTATTTACATACTCAGATCGTAGCTAAAGCTTCGCTGCAGTCCCCTCTATGCCAGGAACACCTTCCCAGTTTATGAGTTCATCCTGGGACCCCTCGGGGGATGTCCGACTGCCGGTTTAGGCCCAATCACCAGCAGTTGGACATCCCCTGAGGGGTCCCGGATTGGGGAGGGTGCAGGCTGGGCTGAAGGGACACCACCCATGCACAAATTTCGTGCACTGGGCCTCTAGTCTATAATAAGAATATATTTAGGTACTAGAAAATCTATTATAAAGCTTCTAATTCTCATTTATCTTTTATCCATTTGTCCAAGTTCTGCTCCTAATTCAGTAGCAGGCCATCCTAAATAATAAATTACCAATTTAATGGAGAGGCCTGGCATTCTTGATGTATAAAGTTTTCAAACTCTGAAAGCTGAGTCCTCTTCACACATATCTATCATTCACACTCTCTGCCTCAGCAGGTTCAATCATTCCTACTACTAGAATTCCAAGTATAAGAAGACTAGAGGCCCGATGCACGAAATTCGTGCATGGGGTGGGGGTGTGTGTGTGTCCCTCAGCCCAACCTGCACCCTCTCCAATCTGGGATTCCTCAAGGATGTCCGACTGCCCGTGGACATCCCTCTCACAATCCAGGACTGCTGGCTCCCAACCGCTCACCTGCCTACCTGCCTGCCTGATTGCCCCTAACTGCTTTTGCCTGCCAGCCTGACCACCCCCTAACCACTCCCCTGCCAGCCTGATTTATGCCTAAATGCTCCCCTGCTGGCCTGATTGCCCCCAAATGCCCTCCCCTGCTGGCTTGGTCGCCCCCAACTGCCCTTCCCTGCCAGCCCAGCCACCCCCAACTGCCCTCCCCTGCTGACCTGGTAACCCCTAACTGCCCTCCCCTGCTGGCCATCTTGTGGTGGCCATCTTGTGACCACATGGGGGTGGCCATCTTGTGCAAGGGCGTGACAGTCAATTTGCATTTTACCTCTTTATTATATAGGATATATATACATTTGCTTTTTATTTGAGGATAGTTAAAGGAAATATTATAGTTTCCTTTTTTTCCTTTTGACTCATGCTTTGTTAGGCTATGTCAAGGGTTACCTTTGAGTTCTGCCCCACTGTTGAGGTATGGCCCTCCTGATTAGTTCTCTACTGAATGACTCACATTATAATTCTCTTCTCTAGTTAAACAGTTTGTGGGGGGAATTCAAACAATCTCTGGTCTATGATTTCTGGGATTGAGTCAACTTACATGACATTGCATGCCTCACCACAATCAGCAACAGCTCTAGTGAAAATGTGGATTTCTGAAGTTACTTTTCTCCACAGCTTTCTGTGTTTTGGAATTTGGCCCTGCAACTTCCGGTAGCTTCTGACTCCCTGAACCTCAGTCCCTGTCTCAGCTCAGTGAGACAGCATGTCCTGCTTGGAAGTCATCCCCCTTCCCAGTGTGTAATGTTCCTCCCAGAACAGAGTTTTACATAAAAGCACAAATGGAGATAAATACATCACTTGTCAAAATATTTAAAGGTTATAAATCAAACTAAGGAAATGTTAAATAAGATAAATTCTATCAACTTAACAAAAAAGCTAAATAAAAATATGAAAGGTCAGTTTCAAACTTGGAATTCTCAGGCTCCTTAAATTTTCAACTTAGCCTGCTCTTTTGTTCTATCCACTCATGTATGTTGAGCAACCTCTTACATAGGCCTGTCTAAGCTCTGCAAGCAAGCCTATGGATGTACACCACTGGTCTTGTCTGTTCTCATGGATGGAGTGGTCCTATGGTGGTTATAAATGAAAGTCAGGCTTTTACTTTTTTAATATTTCACTGTATACTAAGTATGGTTTAAAAGTTTTGTAAGAAGAGTGTTTTGTATTTCTTGTGAAATCATATGTATGCATACATATATGCACATGTGTAAAAACCTTCTCCTCAAGTGTAAATTATGAAATTATTTTGAATGCATAACTAAAACTACTTCATTTTTCTCTCTTCAGTAGAAGACCATTTAGTAAACTTAATCCAAACTAATGTAAATTGTTTACGTGTGTGTGTGTGTGTGTGTGTGTGTGTGTGTGTGTGTGAGAGAGAGAGAGAGAGAGAGAGAGAGAGAGAGAGAGAGAGAGAGAGAGAAGAGAGAGAGAGAGAAAGAGAAGTGGTTGGGAATTCATATAAGAATATTAATAGACTTTTGAGACTATTTTACTAATCTTTACTCATTAAAATACTGCTCGTGGAAAAAGTTAAATTTGACATAGACCTGTCCTTGAACCAAATTAAATAAATTCAAATATGTGCAGCATCTAATCCTTGATTACAATAGCTACTCAATAATGTTGGATTTCTACTTACCCTACTCTCTTACTTTTTCAGGTAGCATATATATTAACTAGAGGCCTGGTGCATGAAATTCTTGCACGGGAGGTTCCCTCAGCCCAGCCTGCACTCTCTCCAATAGGGGACCCCTTGGGGGATGTCCAACTCGAACATCCCTCTCGCAATCTGGGACTGCTGGCTCCTAACCGCTCACCTGCCTGCCTGCCTGATCACCCCTAACCTTTCTGCCTGCCTGCCTTATTGCCCCAACTGCTCTCCCCAGGTAGCTTGATCACCCCTAACTGCTCTCCCCTGCTGGCCTGATCACCCCCAACTGTCCTCCTCTGCAGGCCTGATCTCGCCCCCTAATTACCCTCCCTTGCAGGCCAGTTTGCCCCCAATGGCCCTCCCCTGCTGGCCTGATCGTCCCCAACTGCCCTCTCCTACAGGCCTGGTAGCCCCCAACTGCCCTCCCCTGCTGGCCTGATCTTGCCCCCAACTGCCAACAACCTCACTGTGCCCACCTTGCCCGCCCACCCCACCTTGCTGCCCCACCTTCCCACCAGCCTCCAGTCTTGCTGTGATAGGGGCCTGTGGGGTTGGCGGGCAAGGTGGGCACAGTGAGGTTGTTGGCAGTTGGGGGCAAGATCAGGACCTAGAGGTGCTCCATGCACTTCCTGGTGAATGGTTATCTGTCTGGTCGTTTAGGTTGTGACGGCCCCTGACCTTTTATAATGTAGATGGTAATCTCCTGGAGCAATTTCTCAATTTTTATAGTCTAGCTTGTTAGTGACTCAAAAGGGAGACATGTCAGGCCTATTAGAGATTGGGAATGTTGACAAAAACTAAACTTGGCAATAGCTAGAGCCTCAAATCAGATTATGTGTGTTTTGACTTTCTTTGCTTCTGCTCTAGTAAGTTAGTGTTATTCAGAAAAATAGGTATGAAAACCAGACTATTAAATTCAGAGACTGTGACCTGTGCAAACAAAAAGAAAAAAGAAAAAAGAAAAAAAGGAGATATATGCACTATTATATGTAATACTTTAAACAATAAAATAAAATTTTAAATAAATAAATAAATAAATAAACTAAAAAGAAACAAACCAACCAATCAAACAAAAAACAAGCAAAATGGGAATCATAGCTAAAGATAATTCTTCATAAAAGAGCTAAACTTCAATTATTTAGCTCCCACCTGATGTCTATAGCAATAGGATTTAGGTTGGAATGGAAGAATTTTAAATATATTTTTATTGATTTCAGAGAGTGAGTGAGAGGTAGAAACATCAATGATGAGAGAGAATCACTGGTTGGCTGCCTCCTGCATGCCCCCTACTTGGGATAGAGCCAGCGATCAGGGCATGTGCCCTGACCAGGAACAGAACCATGGCCTCCTGGTTCATAGGTCAATGCTCAACCACTAAACCATGTGGGCTGGAATGGAAGGATTTGATGTAGCCTCAGGATCCCCATTCCACCTTCCTCCTGGTGGACGTGGTCTGATATTCCAATAGCCCTAGGTCTCCAGATAAATTTAAAGAGATTTTCTAAGTTGGTAACAAAACAGTGCTGTGCATTTTTCTCAGGGACACCCTACAGATATACCTCTTCCTGGGTTGGATTGAACATGGGTCTTTTCCAAGGTACAGGAGCAGCAACTTTGTGTTTTTGCAGTTCTGTGGGGCTTGATGACTCTCAACCTCTGATCCCCCACCTTCTCTGTGCTGATCAATGTCTGTGCCCCTTGAATGTCAGGGCTTCTGCAGACAGCCCGATTAAGGTCTCCATGTCACAGGCTGTTATCCGCTGCAGAGCCCCTAATACCATTAGCAAGAAAATGAAAGAAGCTTCCAAACAACCTTCAGATCGATGCTAACGTTATAACTTCCAACAGCTGCTGCTCAGCTTCTTTATTTGTTAGGACCTCCTCCTGTGTGGAACTTTCTTGACGCAAGTCTAATTCTGTCAACTTGACAGAGATCTTTCTAACAAGCTGTTTTGTATACAGGCCTGGGCAGAGCATAGAATAGGGAGGGTTCTTTCCCTCAAGATAATACGCATCTAAGTGGAAAGAGAGAAATCAAAACGCATTTACAGGATTGTGCATGGCAAGGTGATTTCCATAATAACATGTAAGTTTGGAAGGTGGCCTGAGGAGGAATATTCACACTGGTACTGCTGCAAGAAGGAGTGTGAGAAAGTGGGGTAGAGAGAAAGTTTCTTCTCCATGGCATAATAGCCTGTGGAACACAGGATTGTTATTTCTTAGGCCTATGATACAAAATATAGCAATTTTTATGGCATTGATTTCCAGCTCCTTTTTTTTATCAAGACTCGGCACAGAAATAACATAAAAACTCCCACGGAGCAATTCTGATTCTACTTGAGGGTACTTCAATTTCTTGCACTGAAGGGAGGAAGGAGAAAGGGGTAAAAGGTTTCTGATGGTTATTTCCCTTGTTTTACGAAAAACAGAGTAATGGAAAAGTGGCCTTCTTCCACCTGCTTATGAAGTTCTAAAACAGAATCTCTTCTGCATTGATATAAAAAATAATATGCAGGGATTTCAGCCATTGAGCAGCGCCTCTTTACACAAATAGGCAATGGTTCTGGAATCCTGTCTGCTGAACCTTCTCTTGAGGATCAACCTTGACTAATGCTTTCAAGGTCTTCAGACCCTGAGAAAACTTCTTGGAGAAAAGTCAAATTACAGAGCAGCTCATTCAAAACACTCAACAATCTGGGCCATACTTACCCAGTCTTCTCTTCTTTCTCTGTTGTATTCACATCTTTTATTACTGACATACTCATCTCCAAAGTTTCTTTTGTACACACCAAGGCCTTTAATTACTCACTATTTCCCTACATTGAAGGCTCTTTCTTAGTTTTTTCTCATCTCTACACCTACTCCTTTATTTATAGGCCAGTTCAACCTAAACTTGTTCTACCAAGACTTTGCTGGCAACTCCCACATACACTGCACTCTAATTTCTCTGAAATTCTGCATCCCTGACTTTCTGAACCATTTATTTGGTACTTATCTAGTACCTTCTGGCATCTCTTTTGTAGCTTGCACCCATATTTAATTTTCTATGTATCCTTCCATTTATGTTAACCTAGTTTCTCTTATTAGAACATAAATTTCGTGTATGAAACATTTATTTTTGTCCTATGTAAACATATTACACTGCTCCATCAGTCTTTATTGAATTAAAAATAGTATAAGAAACTCACAGGAAAACTTTTGCTAATGTAAAGGAATTCCTCAGTAAACATACATTTTACAATTCCTGCTTCTTTTAGATAACCTAGACTACTGCAGGTATAATTTTTCTGGAATTTATGCAATTTTTTTAATGTCTTTCAGGGCCTGCTACTCATATGCTTTGCTTCCTACTAGTTGACTACTGTGTTTCAACCTTATGTTTTTTCTCAATTCAAATTATCTCTTAGTTTTAGAGTTCTGCTCTTAGACCTCCATTATTCTCTAACTCTACTTATCACCCAGGTAATTTAAACCGGTCTCATGTCTTTAAGTACAATCTCTACACTATTGACTTTTAGCTATATGTCTCCAATCCAGACTTCATCTGTGAACTACACATCTGAAAATGGATATTGAGTAAACAGCAAAAATTTAACATGTTCAAAATTGATTTTAGCTCAACCACCTGCATAATCTACTTCTTTTTAGTCTTCCAAATATCATACTTATTTCACTTGCTCATACAAAAATTTCTGAAAGTATTAAAAAATAAATGTTTGATTATTGTAGATTTCAAACATATATAAACAAAATAGTATAAGGAGGCCCTTCTATCGATCCCTCAGTTTCAATGACTATCAATGTTTTGTCCTTAACTTTCCACACCCCCCACTTTATTCCTTTTCTACTTTTATTTTCTAGGTAAAACTGATGTACATGAAATGCAAAATTTTTAAGATGAATAGATATATCTGTATAAACATCACAATAATCTAGATTAATAACATTATCAACACAGAAGGCTCCATCTTGTTTTTTAAAAATTAATCCCTTACATCATCTAAAGGCGACCACTAATATGAGATTCATCCATAAGTTTGCCTCTATCAGTTCATTCTTTTAATTGCTGAGTATTTGTTGTATAAATATACCACAATGTTTTCTTTATAAATTCTTCTATTGATATTTATTTATATTATTTAGAATGTTTGAAAAATATGAACTAATTTCCTATGATCAATCTAGTCTTTTGGGGATCATTTGTTTTTATTTATCTTGGCAAAATATCTAAGAGCAGAAAAACTAGATTATAAATATGTACATGTTTAACTTCATAAATGCCTTTCATAATCTTTTATAAACTTGTTGACCAATTTTATACCCCACAAGTAATAGATAACCATTTAAGTTATTCCATGTCTGTGTCAACTTTTATCATAATCAATTGTATAATTTTAGCCATTCTAGTGGGTATTTTGTAGAATCTCATTGTGGTTTTAATTTATATTTCCATAATGAGCATTTTTTATGTATTTATTAGATATTAGGATACATTTTCTTCATAATATCTGGTCAAGTCCTTTGCCCTTTTTAAAGATTTTATAGTTTGTCATTTTAAAGTTGAGTTTTGTATGTTATTTACATGTACTGTATGCAAGTTCTTTGTCAGATAAATATTTCCTCCCAGTATGTGGTTTGCATATTCATCTTCTTAACATGATAAGAAGCCTTTTGAGAAGTAGCTTTAATTAAGATAAACTTCTTAATATTTTTTTCATTTGTGGTTATTGCTTTCTGGATCCTATATAGGAAATCTTCCCCTACCTCCAGCACACAAAAATCCTCTTCTATATTTTCTTTCGAATGCTTTATAAACATTTTAACTCCTATGTGTAGGTCTTTTTTTTATGTTTTGAGGTAGAGATTAAGGTTTGTTTGTTTGTTTTTCTTTCATGTGTAGTCACTTGTTGCAAGACCCTTTGATTTTCCTTTTCCCTGTAAATTGCTTTGAAAACTTGGTTAAACATCAATTGTATAGTTATGCCAGTTTCATACTATCTTTCACACTTAAATCTACACTAATAAAAGAGAAAAATGCTGATTGACCGTACCTTCACTATGCCCACAGCCAATCAGGAGTGATATGCAAATTAAGCCAACAAAGATGGCAGGTAAATTTGCCTATGCAGGCGGGGCAGGCAGCGCCAGACGCTGCCTGCAGGGTCCAGGTTGCGATTGGGGACCTGGGCAGGTGGGGTTGGCCAGTATCTCTGGGATCACTGTCTGCCCCCGGGCCACCTTGCGGACACCGGTGGAGCAGGCCCAGGTTGAACATTTTAATGAAAATGGGATGCCTGTGCCCTGCCCCACCGCACCCCATCCCTGGTGAGGAGAGGGCAGTGGGCAGTAAGCGGGCACTGGGGCTTAGAAGGGACTGGGAGCAACCTGCAGGCACGCTACCAGGAAGAGGTGCTGAACCATGAGGATGCAGAGGGCTGGCTGATGGAGGTGCGCAAAGGTGCAGACAAGGCAGCTCTCGCCTGTGCTGAGCTCGAAAAGCGCATCAACAGCTTGATGGACTAAGTTGCCTTTCTGAAGAAGGTGCATGAAGAGGAGATTGCCAGGCTGCAGGCACAGATCCAGTATGCTCAGATCTACGTGGAGATGGACATGTTCTCCAAGTCCGACTTCTCCACCGTGCTCAATGACATCCGCGTCCAGTATGAGAAGCTGGCTGCCAAGAACATGCAGAATGCCAAAGAATGGTACAAGAGCTACTTCACCGTGCTGACCGAGAACACTGCCAAGAACACCTACAGGGTGTGCGCTGCCAAGGATGAGGTGTCCGAGAACCGCCACCTGCTCCAGGCCAAGACCCTGGAGATCAAAGCATGCCGGGGCATGAACGAAGCGTTGGGAAAGCAGCTGCGAGAGCTGGAGGATAAGCAGAACTCTGACATTAGTGCTATGCAGAACACAATCAACAAATTAGAAAATGAGTTGAGAACTACAAAGAGTGAAATGGCATGATATTTAAAAGAATACCAGGACCTCCTAAATGTAAAGATGGCTTTGGACATTGACATTGCAGCTTATAGGAAACTCTTGGAAGGCGAGAAGACCCAGCTCAGTTTCACCAGCGTGGGAAGCATAGCCAGCGGCTACTCCCAGAGTTCCCAGGTCTTTGGTTGATCTGCCTACGGTGGTTTACAGACCAGCTCCTACTTGATGTCTGCTCGCTCCTTCCCCTTAATACACCAGCCACATCCAGGAGGAGCAGATCAAGGTGGAGGAGACCATTGAGGCTGCAAAAGCTGAGGAAGCTAAGGATGAACTCCCCTCTGAAGGAGAAGCTGAAGAGGAGGAGGAGAAGGAAGTGGCTGACAAAGAGGAAGGAGAGGAAGAGGAAGACGGTGCCAAGGTAGAATTTGAGGATGCAAAGGAGGAAGAAGAAGGAGGTGAAGGTGAAGGAGAAGATGCCCAAGAAGCTGAGGATGAGAAGAAAGATGAAGTTGCTGGGGAGGAGCAAGCAATCAAGAAGAAAAATTGAGCCCCCCTTTCCTTAATTATTTTAGGAATAATCCTCCTGAAACCAGGTCAACCCCATCACCAACCAAGCAGTTGAGTTCCCAATACTATATGAATTAAGAAGTCAATATATATATAACATTCTGAGGTGACTCAGGTTGGACATTAAATGTTATGCTATGACTTTTCTCCTTCTGCAGAGTATCTGTTTGCTTGCATAGTGGCTTCCTGGCTTGCTGCCAGCCTATGCATGGTCCATGCTTATGAGTTCAGGATCTATGACAATGTGAATAATTCAGATGTTTACAATAAAAACACATGAATACATGAATTCACTGATGTTAATGTTAAACTTCATGGAAAAAATAGTCCTTTGAATCTTTGGTGGTTAGAAATTAAAGACCTCAAATCATGTGCAATAAACTAAAATAAAGTTACACTGAATGACAAAAAAAAAACACACAAAAAAACATAAGGGGCCAGGAAACTTTCAAAGAACTGGGGAACCATTCCTAAATCATGAAGGGAAGTCACAGGGTGCATATTATTGCTATGAATACAGTATTTCCTACTACTTACAACATTTACAATGTAATATATTAGATGCCTTCCTATCACATGAAGTATGTATTCTCATAGAGTAATACTGATAGATATGTTATAGTTATGGCAGTATGTCATATCCTATCTATATTAATAGAAGGGTAATATGCTAATTAGACCATGAGACCTTCCAGACGTCCTTCTGGACAAAGCCATGGTGGCGGGGCAGAGGCAGAGGCACTTAGGGGTGATCAGGCTGATGGGCTGGGGGCAACTGGGGGCGATCAGGCCGGCAGAGGGGACCAGTTGGGGGTGAGCAGGCTGGCAGGGGGTGCAGTTGGGGGCAAGCAGGCCAACAGGCAGAGTGGTTAGGGGCGATCAAGCAGGCAGGCAGGTGAGCGGTTAGGAGCCAGCAGTTTTGGATTGCGAGGGGGTTGTCCAACTGCCGGTTTAGGCCTGATCCCACAGGGGTCTCAGATTAGAGACGATGCAGGCCGGGCTGAGGGACACCCCCCCATGCATGAATTTTGTGCACCAGGCCACTAGTTTTCTAATAACTCTTGATATCACATACATTAAGTGCTCAAATACATTTTTTCTTTATCAAAATTATATGGCAATCCTATCTCTTTCATATTTCCATATAAAGTGAAGAATTATTCTGTAAGCTTCTGTACAAAGCCTGATGGGATTAGGATTAAAACTGCTTTGAATCTGTAGACCAATTGGAGGAAATTTGACATGATAAAGCATAAAGTCTTAAACCATAGCCTTTCATTCTATAAACATGGTATAGCTTTTCATTTATTTAGATACTAAATATTTATTTAGAGGCCTAGTGCACAAAATCATGCATGGGTAGGGTCACTAGGCCTAGCCTGCGATTAGGGCCATCTTCTGCCTGCTCACCAGTCCTCAGTTCTGCCCCGCCACCACTCACGCTGGTTCCGGTTCCCTGTGGTTCCCTGTTTCCCATCCAGCAATCTGAACCTGTGGGCCGTGGGGAGGGACCAAGAGGTCTGCCTTCTGCCTGCTTACCAGTCTCCAGTCCCACCCCACCACCACCCACCCCAGTTCCCCATGGTTCCCCATTGGACATCCAGCAGTTGGAGACTGTGGGCCAGGGTAGGGACCAAGAGGTTTGCCTTCCACCCACTTGCCAGTCCCCAGTCCTGCCCCACTACCACCCACCCCGGTTCCCCGTGGTTCCCCGTTAGCCATCCAGTCATCAGAGCCTGCGGGCTGGTGGGAGGGACTGAGAGGTGTCAATGCACCTCATAGCAACTGCTCAATCAGTTGTTCCGGTCATTATGCTGTTATAGTCACTGGCCTTTTATTATATAGGATTTCATTTCTATCATCAATTTGTTGTAGTTTTCAATATACAGGCTTTGAACAGTGTTTATTAAAGTGTGTTTAAGTATTTTTATGTGAATATAAATTAAATTTGTATCTTAAATCTCAACTGCTGCTTTTAATACATAGAAATATAATCAACATTTGTATATTAATTCTGTAACCCAAAATCCTGCAACACACTTAATAGTTCTAATATTTTTATTGCTCCCTTAATATTTTCTTTTTAAAAACTGTATGTCATCTGTATGTAAAAACAGTTTACATCTCCCTTTGCCAATTTTACAGCTTTTACTTATGTTTCTTGCCTGATTATATTAGCCAGGACCTGCACTATAATGCTGAATGGAAGGGGTGAAAATAAAAAGCATAGCTTTATTCTTGATCTTATGGAAAAATAATTAACTATTTTATTATTAAGCCTGCATGATTTTGTAGTTGCCCTTCAGTATTTTTAAAAAGTTCTCAAAATCTAGTTGGCATATCCTATATAATAAAGAGGTAATATGCAAATTGACCATCACACCCTCATACAAGATGGCTGCCCCCATGTGGTCATAAGATGGCCACCACAAGATGGCCGGCAGGGGAGGGCAGTTGTGGGTGATCAGACCAGCAGGGGAGGGCAGTTAGGGGCAACCAGACCAGTAGGGGAGAGCAGTTGGGGGGGACCAGGCCTGCAGGGGAGGGCAGTTGGGGGCAATCAGGTTGGTAGGGGAGCAGTTAGGCGTCGATCAGGCTGGCCGGGGAGTGGTTAGTGGTGATCAGGCTGGCAGGCAGAAGCGGTTAGGGGCAATCAGGCAAGCAGGCAGGTGAGCGGCTGGGAGCCAGCAGTCCCAGATTTTGAGAGGGATGTCCGACTGCCTGTTTAGGCCCGATCCCACTAAACTGGCAGTTGGACATCCCCCAAGGGGTCCCAGATTGGAGAGGATGCAGACTGGGCTGAATTTCATGCCCTGGGCCTCTAGTATATTATAATTGTGTTTAATTTTGTCAAAACTTGTTTCTGTATCTATTGAATTTTATATATGATTTCTTTATTATGTTAAAATTAAGATTACATTAATTGTAACAACATTGCATTTCTGAAATAAACTTCACCTGTTAAAGGTATATTAACTTTTATATATTGCTGAGTTCAATTTGATATTATTTTATTGAGCTTTTTTTTTTAAGTTGATGTTCTTGAGTAATGTCTGTGTTTCCTATTCTTTTTTTTGTAATGCCTTTCTCATATTTTGAAATCATAATTATGCTGGCTTCACAAAGTGGGTTGAAAGTTTTTACTTATTACTCTATTTTCTAAAAGACATTTCTCTCTGCCCTAACCGGTTTGGCTCAGTGGATAGAGCATCAGCCTGTGGACTGAAAGGTCCCAGGTTAGATTCTGGTCAAGGGCATGTACCTTGGTTGTGGGCATAACCCCAGTAGGAGGTGTGCAGGAGGCAACTAATCAATGTTTCTCTCTCATTGATGTTTCTCTCTCCCTTCCTATCTGTAAAAAAATCAATAAAATATATTTTTAAAAAAACAAAATAAATAAATGACATTTCTCTTCAATTAAATTTTTGGTAAAATTCTCTAGTGAAATGATGGAATTTGGATTTGTGTATATGTGTGTGTGTTTTGTTAAAAATTATTTTAACATTTGTTTTATTAAAAATTCATTTTCTGGGATACATAAGGGACAATGCAAATTCTCTCTTTTATCTAATTTCAATTTTGGTAGGTTGTTTTCCAATATGTTCTTTTATTTCATCCAAAAAATCAACTGTTTTGTCCTAATGTCACTCAAATATTTTATTTTCCTTGTAATATCTCTAAGATTTGTAGTGGCAACCACAGATATTAGCAACTGATATTTTATTTTTTCTACTAATCTGTCTTGCTAGAAGTTTATTGATTTTTATAGGTCCTTTCAAATACATAGCTTCTATATTTACAAATTTTCTCTATTTTTGTCTGTGTTATTTTTCTTGGATTCCTGTTTTTGTTTTACTATTTTCTTTTGATACGATTTCTGCCTTTAATTTTGAAATTAAGTTGGTTTTTATGTACTCCCTTTTCATATACTCCCTTAATTTATGAAGATTTAAATTTAGATAAGTGATTTTAAATGTTTCTTGTTTTCTAAGCCCTGTGTTACTATCATCCTATAAATTTATACAGTGTACTTTCATTACCATTCCTTTTTAAAAAAATTCAATTTCTTTTTAATTCTCCTCCCCTTCCTCCTTTCTTTTGCTCAAATGTTATTTCAAAGTGTGCTAATTTCCAAATATGTGTTGCTTTCCATGTATACTTAATTTTTAAATTAACTGCTGATTCTGTAATATATCAGACTTTTGTTACTTATTAGCCTTGTTTTTTGTTGTTGTTGTTCAACATGTGATCTATCCTGTTCAATATTTTGGATGACTTTAAAAGGAATTTATACTCTTTGTTTGTCAATTTTAGTATTTTATAAATATTATTTTTATTAAGATCATTGAATGTGTTGTTTAGATCCTATGTACCTTTGCTGATATTTTATCTAGTTATATTATTTACTGAGAGATAGATATTAAATTGCTGCTATAATGTGGATTTTTCCTATTTGTCCCTTCAATTTTTAGTTTTCCATTTAATTCCTCTATTGTTTTTTATTTTATTTTATTGTTTTTCTTTATTGATTAAGGTATTACATATGTGTCCTTATCCCCCCATTCCCCCACCCCACTCCCCCAACCATGCCCTCACCGCCCTGGGTTCTGTGTCCATTGGTTAGGCTTATATGCATGCATGCAAGTCCTTTGGTTGATCTCTCCCCTTTACCCCCACCCTCCCCTACCTTCCCTCTGAGGTGTGATGGTCTGATTGATGCTTCTCTGTCTCTGGATCTGTTTTTGTTCATCAGTTTATATTGTTCATTATATTCCATAAATGAGTAAATGAATGAGATCATGTGGTATTTATCTTTTTCTGACTGGACTGGCTTATTTTGCTTAGCATAATGCTTTCCAGGTCCATCCATGCTGTTGCAAATAGTAAGAGTTCTTTCTTTTTTACAGCAGTGTAGTACTCCATTGTGTAGATGTACCACCGTTGTTTAATTCACTCATCTGCTGATGGGCACTTAGGCTGTTTCCAAATCTTAGCTATGGTAAATTGTGCTGCTATGAACACAGGGGTGCATATATCCTTTCTGATTGATGTTTCTAGTTTCTTTGGATACATTCCTAGAAGTGGGATCACTGGGTCAAATGGCAGTTCCATTTTTAGTTTTTTGAGGAAAAAAACTAAAAATGTTCTCCACAGTGGCTGCACCAGTCTGCATTCCCACCAGCAGTAGTATATAACTTTGCATTGTTTTTTAAACATTTTATTATTTATTTTTTATAATGTTTATAAAGGTGACACTGGTTGACAAAATTATACAGGTTTCAAGTTCACAATTCCACAACAAATCAGTTGTACATTGTATTGTGTGTTCACCACCCCAAGTCTTGCATTAATAGTTTAGTAGTATCTGTTGGAATTACACTTTGATGATGTTATTCTTTTGTTGTTGTTAATCCTCACCCAAGGATATTTTCCATTGATTTTTAGAGAGAGTGGAAGGTGGAAGGAGAGGGAAAGACAGAGAGAATCATCAATGTGACAGAAACACATTGATTGGTTGCCTCCTACACACACCCTAACCAGGACCAGGGAACAAGCCTGAAGCCAAGATACATGCCCTTGACCAGAATCAAACCTGGGAAATTCAGTCTGCGGGCCAACACTTTATCCACTGAGCCAAACCGGCCAGGGATGATGATGTCATTCATGATGTTCTCTGACCTCTTCATCCAATTCTGTTGATTTTATTAAACCAGCTACACTCTAGCCATCTAAAGTTAGGTAATCATGGCTCTTTCACTTTAGTTATTGTAAAACCCTCCAAGATTATTCATTTGCCTCCATTCTTGCTCCTTTTTAGTCTATCCCAAACACAACCATTAGAGCCAGATCTTGTTCAGCTGTGAGATCACATCACTTGTCTGTTTCTTACTACACTCAGCATAAAAGCTGATGTCTACATCTACTTCATTTCCATCTAATCAGAGCTTTCTTCTCACTTTTTATAATTTCCTTTTTGTTCACTCTAATCTAAGAAAATAGGGATCCTTGCCTTAACATAGCAAGGCTTCTATGGCAGGGCCTTTCATTTGCTATTCCTTTTGCCTAGAACGCTCCAGAGTTCCTTGTTATTTCGCTCCTTCAGATTTTTACTAAAATTTCATCTCAGTGAGGTTTTTTTGTTTGTTTGTTTGTTTTTCTGTTAACCTTATCTAAAAATGCCACTCTTCTTACCCAATCATCTTTCTGGCTTTAGTTTTCTCCTTAGCACTTATAACTATTTAACATGGCCTTTTCATTTTATGTATTTATTTTGTTTATTGTGGACTGTATTCATTTCCCTCCCCTCCCCCCCCCCATTAGATTGCAAACTTTGTGAGAACAGAGTTGTTGTTGTTGTTTGGGTTACTGTTCCATCCCTGGTGCCTAGACTAATGTCTGACCTTCTACTAATGACACAACTTGTGGTGTCAGATCATCTCAGGCCAGGATATTCCTTTTTCATTTTCCAGTGGTCCTGACTTAATAATCTTTTCATCTTTCTTGATGAATGGTGAGTTAATCTTATCTTGAGTACCCTTAAGTGAAGGTGATTTTGCTTCCTCTCCTGGGTACCTTGTTTCCAGAGTCCTAACTGTTCTAATAGTTACAAAGTTTTTCCTAATAACTAACCTAAATTCTCCCTCTGTTGAAACAGAAGCCCCATTATCTCCTACTCTGTCCTTGTTGACTAATGAAAATGATTGGTCTCTGTCCTTTTATAGACTTGCCTTTCTGTATTGGTGGATAGTCATTGGTCAAGGAAGTGTGTCAGCAGGATGGCCACATGGGGACCAGCCAGGCCCAGAGCAGGCATCAGCAGCTCACCACCCCACAACAGGAATGAGTAAAAATTGTTTAAATAGACAGTGAGATTATGTGGTGAAGAGGGCTCCTAAATGGGGTTGAATTCAGGTTTTCTATTGATAAATAGACACATTTACAGAAACTTAAGATTTGTGAACAGCCACTGAGCTGACTCAAAGCTTCATTTTTGACAATTAAAATGATAATAAAACCTTTTTGGATGCTGCTATCCTTTCTTCATAACTGGTGCTTTCTAGTGTTGATCTTTATAGATGCTTCTGTAACTCTTACTACTGCTTCTCGCCTCCCTGTTCTAAGGACGATCTCTAAAGTATCCTGTGTTTACTAGAATTTTGTGGAAAATTCTTTATTTAAGTTTGCATTTCATTTAATTTATTATTTACTTTTTGGCCTAAATAAGGCTATACCTTCTGAATCCAGTTGCTTTCTCATAATTTTTCACCATTGCATCTTCATTTTCACCATAAAGTTGCCTATTTATTTATAAGTGTGACCAAAGATAATACAGAGAAAGCAATTTTGTTTAATTAGCTGAATCATCATAAAATGGAAGGATAGTGTGATAAATAGAAGGAACCCTGACTCAGTTGGGAGACACTAGTTGAAATTCCACCTCTTTCACTTAATAGCAATGTGGCCCTTGGGAAAATTTGAGTTACTGAGCTACGGTTGCTCATGTTTAAATGAGGTTTTAGAGCACATTAATGCTAAAGTTCTTTATAGTCTTTTAGTTTTATAATTCTATAAGGGAGAACAACTCCAAAATTCTATTACCATAATGTTAAGATTATTATCCATGCATTTAATGTTAATTAACAAGATCAGTAGAGAGCTATTGTGGACTAGTGTTCACAATAGTGTGGACTAGAAAGCATCCCTTAAAAAAACTGTGAGTGAAACTAATTCATATTAACTTTTTGTTCCTTCCAAGATGACACCTAGATCATTTTTATTATGTGTTAATGGAATATGTATTGAGGACATTTTGACATTTCTTTGGTTCTCTGTGTTGCAAGGTTTGGTCTTAAAAGTAGCCAGTGAAGAAGCAGCTGGTGTTTTGTCTCAGGTCAAGATTTCTGGTCCTGTCAAATATATCATGGGACCAACTTCAGAGTTACAGCTGCTTATCATTTATGACTTGTCACCCAAGATTAACATCATTGACTAAGACTACACAGGTGACATGTTATAAAAACTTATGATGGTGCTCATTGTAAATCCAAAGTCATAGCTGGTCCACCTTTCTGAGTCTTGTTTCCTGTTGCTTCAACACTTTTCTATCAGCCATGCCATCTCATTGTATGACACAAAGTGAGAAAGTTTGGGATCAGATGAGATGGATAAAAGTCTTGATACTTAGCAAGGTAAAGGGCAACTTATAATAATTGAGATGGGATGGAGGTTCATTTGAGAACAGCAAGTGTGGGAAAAGAAGATGAAATGCTTAGTTTTGGACATTGTGAGTTTGAGATTCTTAATAGACATTCATGTGGAAATGCCTGGAAGCAAGTTAAATATTTGAAATAGGATTTTAGGAGGAAGTCTATCTATAATAGATCCCAAGTGCTATCTTCACTCAGTTTTGAAGTCCTAGGTAAAAAAATATCAATTCCCATTTTCAGGAAGTTTGTTAAGCCTTTGCCTTAACTACTTCCCAGATGTAGTGCCCTGTGTGGGCCCGCATGGCAGCCTTTTCTCATTTGGATCTGTAAGTAACAAAGAATTATGCCTTTCATCTACTCATGCTTTTTGTTTTGTTTTCCACCATTTAAAGAATCTCTACATCTTGCTCTAGCCAGTTTTGCTCAGTGGATAAAGCATAGGCCTGTGGACCAAAGGGTCCTTGGTTCAATTCCAGTCAAGGGCACATATCTTGTTTGCAGGTTCCTCCCTGGCACATGCAGGAGGCAACCAATTGATGTGTTTCTCTTACATTGATATTTCTCTCTGTCTTTCCCTCTCTCTAAAAAAAATCAATGGAAAAATATAATTGAGTAAGGATTTTTTAAAAAAAGAATCTCTACATCTTGTAAAATAAGGTTACAACTAGAAATATAAATTTGGAAATTTCTGATACCAAACACTGTGTGTGGCACATTGTAAGAGATAATTAGAAAAGCATTGAATCTTCATCTTTAGTGTTGCAATATTGCTGCCATAGCCCTGGATAGCTGCACTGTTGATATCACTTGGATCTTCCATTTAAGAAGCATATCCTGGCTTTATGAAATGCATACCGGCTTGGAGACCTCAAAGTGACTATTGACATCATTGCTCTTTCACCCCTTATGGTTCTTCTGCCACAGAGGACAACATGATGGGAAAAGTCATAGGATTTGCTAACATGACTGATATGGATCAGAAAATCAAACTGTTGATCTCAGTGTACTGAGGAATACCAACCAGGCTCTGGCAAAGAAAATCAATTCCAAAACATGTAGCAGATGGACCGATAACCACAGGTAGAGCTCTTTGGTAAAATATTAACTGACTTAACTTAGCTATATGTAAAATCTGGTGCCTTTGAATAGAAGGTAATTGAAAGGAAAATGTTAGGAACAGTAAAGTTCCAGTAGTGTACTCCATAAAAGGCTTAGACAATGAGAAAAGAGTTCTGTCTAACTCCCATCCACACACAAAATCTTTGCTTCCATACACATCATACTTATACCAGTCTCAGCTCTATCTTTTTTTTTTCTTCCTCTGATTGTAGAGATACAGAAAAACTTTTAACAGCTCTTTCATCCCAGCGAGCTGTTGACAACATAAGCTCTAGAGAAATTGCAGTAAGGTGACATACTTGTCTTCTTTGTCATACCCAGAAAAATTGGATATATTAAAGCTTCTTTTTAGATTAATTTGCAGCTTGACTATTGATTAATTTTCCCATTGGCCTTTTTGTTTACTTTTTTTTCCTATGCTGTATCTGGAGTAATTAGTTCTATCACCTAATTGATGGACATACCCTATCTTTAGTAAAGCCTCCTCTCTTCTCTCCTTATTCATATAGTGCCAAGTATTTGAAATTAAGTTCATCATACTTCTTCTTCCATAGCACTTCTTTGTACAATGTTGACTTGGCGTTTATAAACTTTGAACTTAAACATCAGGGAGATAATCCCCAGCCTTATGTGAGGAGGAAACATAAGGGAATGCCAACATAATGTGGTCCTGTTCACAGGGCATTTGCAGTTTAGTTGGGAAGTTAAGAATAAGAAATAAAATGAATTATGAGAGGCTGGGTGACACGAAATGATGCACAAATAATGTGTATTTGTACTACATCGCATTCCAATATTGGGACTGATTCTGGCTTTTAAGGAGTGGATGAGTACTATCTTTGGTCACTGTATGAGAAAAGATGATTGTGTACTGTCATTTCATTTGGATATTGAACCTCGGAGGAATCTCATATCACAAAATAGCTTCCTTGGCAGGAGCGTGTCCCATACACAGGTCCCCATCTCTGGGGTCTCCCAAGATGAGAAGCCCATGCAGGATGGCATTTCCATTCTTGCTCATGCCCTTCTGGGGCCTTCCATGGGTTCTCCTATTTCCCTGCCTTTTCTTCACTTAGCCCTTCTTTTCTCTTTGTCTTTCTTGCCTTTGTTCTCTTTCTCTGAGGACTCTTCTGCCTGACTCTGATTTCCTTTGACTTTCTGAGTTTAATTTTCATTTCCTGAAACTCATTCATCCCCTAATAATTCATATGGAAGATTGGGGGCCAGGGTAGAAAAGAATCCCATCAAGACTTGCTAAAATAAAGAGGCTGTGTATTCATTATCTCCCAATGGCTCCACTTGCCTTAGCAAGTTGCATTATTTGGCAGTCCTGTGACACAGGGGAGTTGACATTTATGAGTGAAAATGAGCCATTTTTCATCAACACCACTTCTGCCTTCCTGGACAGGGATGTGACTGGAACAATGGGTTTGAAGAGACCCACTCAACAGATCAGATGCTGCTTTTCTAGGTTCAGAGCATTTAGACAAAGAAAGTCATAGCCCTTCATTTTAGATTCTGCCTCTTCAATTCTAGTTTAATTCTTAGTCAAAATACCTGCTTAATATTGGGATTTTAAGGATGCCATGATAAAGCTCTTCTCAATTTATAACTCCATTCTGTATCTAATCACGAATGACTGGAACTTTTAAGGATAGAACAGACTTTAATTCCTCAATTAGAGAGAAGAGATTTGAGCAACTATGCCTGGAGGAGCAAAGACACTTCCCTAAATCCCTAGTATAAAACCAATGTCATGCATTCAAATTCTTTCTAAGAAAATTTGAAAAGATTAGGGATGAGAATATCGTGGTAAGGTGCTTGAAAGAAAAAAAGAGTGAAAATGAATTTGGAGGAAAAACCCTCAAATTCTTCATAAAAGACAATCTTGTCCGACTTCACAAATTTGCTAAGCACAGGCAGCTCTTGAAAGCCACAAAGTGTTCTTACATGTTATAAAATTGGGATACACTTTATAGAAAGTGCATGCAATCAAAAGTATTCTTGCCCTAGCCAGCTTGGCTCAGTGGATAGAGTGTCAGCCCGCAGACTGAAGAGTCTCAGGTTTGATTCCGGTGAAGGGCATATACCTCGGTTGCTGGCTTGATCCCTGGCTGGGGTATGTGCTAGAGGCAACCAATTGATGTGTCTCTCACACTGATGTTTCTTTTTCTCTGTCTCTCCCTCTCCCTCCCTTCCAATCTCTCTAAAAATCAATGGAAAAATATCCTTGGGTAAGGATTAGTCCTCCCCCCAAAAAAATATTGTTGTGGACAATTACACATGCACACTCACATACATCTTTTTTTATACACACTCACTTTCACACACACACACACACACACACACACACACACACAGAGAGAGAGAGAGAGAGAGAGAAACATGCACACATAGGAAGACACAGACACTCAAATTTAGGGTGAATAGTCAGAGGACTGGGCAGTGCTCATTAATCTTTTTTTTTTTTTTTTTTAGGAGAGTTAGTGACCGGACTCTATTTCATCATAAACAATTACTATTTATTTTGTTAAAGAATGAAATTATTATAAAACCCTCTACTTCTAAACCCATTTATTTGTGACTTCTACTAATTGTTTCTAGTTCACATAAAATAAAATATTGGTTCTTCTTAACTTTAGATACTCCTTTTCAATTTTTTAAAGTCAACCAACATGCTTAACTCCTTTCTGTTTGGCCTAAGATCTTTTGCTTTTCTGCCTTTAAATATTAATAAAAGATCCTCAGAATGAGGCAAAATTCACTATATAAATGAAGAACAACATGATAGTGAGTTCAGAGAGCTCATTTCTAATGAAAACATTTTATATTTTATGGCATATGCAACATTTGCTAAGAATCCTTTTGTGCATATGACCTATCCTTTCATATTTCTGCCCTCTGCTCTCAGTTTTATGTGGGTGTTGGATATTTAACTGAGACCTGTGTTTCACTTTGTGTTTGTCTTTACTGCAACTTTCCATTGATTCTATTGGGTAAGTAGATACATCTAACACCTACCACAATACTTACCATATCCCTTCTGTGCCTCTATTCCTACGTACATCCATTTTTATTTCCTGGGCTTCTCTCATCTAGCTTGTTTAGAGGTAAGCTAAAGTCTCACTATAAAATGACTGGATATTAAAATATATTCCACCATTAAACAAAATATGAACTAAATTAGCTGAGTCCAACTCAAGAAGCTGAGAGGAAAAACAAAAACGGATAAAATAAACACAAAAAGAGAAAGACCAAAGATCAATTACGTGAAAAAAAAATCATTCAAATGAAATAAAGAAAAGCAACCAGAAAAACTGAAAATCCTGTCTTGACAAGCATATGAAACAAAGATGCTCAACATCATATGTCATTAGAGAATTTCAAATTAAAACAATGAGCTCTGACTACACATCTACTAGAGTGGCTATAATCCATAACACTGACAACTCCAAATGCTGCCTAGGAACTTTAATTCATCACTAGTGGGAATGCAGAATAGTATAGCCACTTCAGAGGACAGTTTGGCGGTTTCTTACAAAAATAAACATGGTCTCATCATATGACCCAGCAGTTGCACTCCTTTATATTTACCCAATGAGTTGAGAATATGTCCACACAATACTTACCGTATCCCTTATGTGCCTCTATCCCTATGTACCACACAAAAACCTGCACATGAATCTTTATAGCAGCTTTATTTATAATTGCAAAAAATTGAAAATGACCAAGTTGTCTTTAAGTAGGTAAGTGGATAAACGAACTGTGGTACATTCATACCATGGAATGTTATTTAGTGATAAAAGGAAATGAGCTATGGAGCTATAAAAAATTGAGGAACCTTAAATACTTATTGCTGAGTTAAAGAAGCTACTTTGAAAAGGCCACATACTGTATGATTCCAGTTCTTTGGCCCTGAGGAAAAGTCAAATCTACAGAGACAGCGGAAAAAATCAGGTTTGAGGGAAGAAGGGAGACAAGAAAAGGTGTAGCACAGGAGAGTTTAGGGGAAGTGAAATTATTCTGTATAATAATGCAGTCATGTATGCATCATTATAATTGTCATGTTAACATAATACACATACAATATCATATATGACATTAGACATTGGTCAAAAACCATAGAACTGTATCAAAAAAGTAAACCCAAGGACTTTAGGTAATATTATTGTATAATACATCAATATTCGTTCATCTATTGTAATAGAGTAACACAAGGTGTTAATAACAGGGAACATTGTATGGGGAGAGAAGGAGAGCATTTGTACTTTCTGCTCAACTTTTCTGTAAAGCTAAAATAGCTCTAAAAAATTTTGTTAAGTAAAAAAAAAATCTGTTTTGAAAAAAAGAGTAATATATGAAAATAACTCTCAAGACAGAAAATCATGGAAAAATAATGAATATATAATTTTAAATATTAAAATGGAATAAAATTGCAGATATACAAATGATCAGTTTTAATAAATTTTTTTAGTTAAATAATCTAGGTGAAATAGGTACTTTCCTAAAAAGTAAAAATAACTCAAAAATGTATAAGATTGAATAAAATAAAAACTTTTAGAGATATTTAACACACAGTTTAAATCCTTTTTTCTCTAAACTCCCAAAGCTTAGATAATTTTAAAAGCAAATTTTACCAACGTTGAAGGAGAAAATAATTTTTATCTTACATAATAGCTCATATATTTAAAAATTAGGAAAATTCACATTGCTCATTTTGAGCTTTCATAGCATTGTAATAAAAAATGGAAAGTAAACAACCCAGTAAAAATTTAAAATTTTACTAAATAAAAAAGCTCAGTAAATCTTAAATGAAATAGATCTTTGTAATCAAATAGAATGTACCTCCCAGAAACATAAAAATATTGTAAATATTAAAGTATCTCTTTAGTTGAGACTTGAAAAGTATTCCTATTAAATTCAGGAACAAGGCAAGGAATGCTTCTGTTAAAAAATTTGTAAAAAGCATTAGAAAAACATACAGAAAAATATATATAGTGGGGAAAAAATCTCAAAAATTTACATGATTGCTAATCTATATGATTGCTTCATGAAAAGAAAATTGCCAGTATAAAATTACCATTTAGTTGGGGTAGTAGTTTTTTTAAGAGAATAATAAACCAAAATCTAATATTTAGCCCAAATGCAAAGCAGCTTTGTTTCTGTAAAATAAACAAACAAAACCTTAGGCTTATTATATAAAACTAGAGGGCCGGTGCATGAAATTCATGCACGGCGGGGGGGCAGGGGGGATGTCCCTCAGCCCGGCCTGCACCCTCTCCAATCTGGGACCCCTTGAAGGATGTCCTCCTGCCAGTTTATAGGTATCTGGTCTAAACAGGCAGTCAGACATCCCTCTCACAATCCAGGACTGCTGGCTCCTAACCGCTCACCTGCCTGCCTGCCTGCCTGATTGCCCCTAACCACTCTGCCTGCCTGCCTGATTGCCCCTAACCACTCTGCCTGCCGGCCTGCTCGCCCCCAAATGCCTCCCTGCCAGCCTGATCACCCCCAAATGCCCCCATGCCAATGTTCTTGCCCCCAAGTGCCTCCCATGCTGGCCTGCTCACCCCCTTCCTGCCCCCCCTCCTGGCCTGCTTGCCCCCAACTGCCCCCCTGCTGGCCTGCTCACTCCAAACTCCCCCCCCCTGCTGTCCTGATCAACTCCAACTGACCCCCACTGACAGGGTGAGAGGCTAAGGGCTGTTTTCAGGCTGGCCAAGCCCCCCATGGGAGTGTGGCCAGCCTTGGTGAGGAGCTGAGGGCCGTTTTCAGGCTGGCAATGCCCCCCGGCAATCCACGCTCTCAGCCCCTCCTTTTTTCCTTTTCTTTCTTTCTTTTTAGTGCCTCCTTGAGTGGAGGCCAGGGCAAGCTGGAAGCAGGTATCTGGGATTTATTTATCTTCTATAATTGAAACTTTTTAGCCTTGAGCAGAGGCCAGGGCCGGCCAGGACAGGCGGAAAGCTTGGCTTCCTCCATTGCCGGGGGAAATCCAAGCCTCCTGCTTGCTCCAGGGCCATGGCCGCCGCCATCTTTGTTGGGCTAATTTGCGTACTCGCTCCTGATTGGCTGTGGGTGTAGCAGAGTGATGGTCAATTTGCATGTTTCTCTTTTATTAGTGTAGATGGTTGTGTTTTGGTAAATACTTGAGATTCCCAACAAACCAAATAAATATAATAACAATAACAACAATAATAATAACCCTATCAAGAGGAACCTAATATCAACCCAGGTCTCAATGAATTTCCACAGGTAAGGCTCAAATTAATATGGAATAACAGTACAAAAGGAAATCAGAAAAGATGACATTATGTGTGAGAGTCAGTAAAAAAAAAAAAAACCCACACAATTAAGATACTCAAATATATCAGCTATTATAATAATACCCAATAGAAAATGAGAATAGTATGATTACCTAAATAAGTGAAATGTTGGGAAAATTAATAGAAATATATATTTTTTAACAAAATGACAAGATTTGAAAGAGGGCCAAGTGGAATTTCCAGAAATAAAAATGCTACATGATATGTATATTGCATGAAACCTATATGATCTTATTAACCAATCTCACCCCAATAAATTAAAAAACATATATTTTTTAAAGTAAAAAGAAATTTTACTTGACACTAATGAGTGTCAAGTGCAAATAATATAGACATTCAACTGGGAGAGCTACAAGAGAAAGAAACCCTGGGGAACAGTGAAAAGGGAAGATCTAAAGGCAAGTATAGGAGTATTCTAAGAAAAACTTTTGATTAAACATGAAGAAAAAACCCACAGAAATTTTAGCCCTTGTCGGTGTTGCACAAAGTGTTGTGGGTTTGATTCCCCAGTCAAGGCACATACCTGGGCTACAGATTTAGTCCCCCGCCCTAGTCAGGGCGCATGTAGGAGGCAACCAATTGATATGTCCCTCTCATATTGATGTCTCTCTCTCTCTCTCTCTCTCTCTCTCTCTCTCTCTCTCTCTCATCAATGGAAATAAATAAAAATTAAAATATTCCTATTCAGTATTGTACCAGAAATGCTCAGCAGTGCCAAAGGCAAGATAAATAAGTAAAATACATGAAGATTGGAAATAAAAATGATCCATATTCATAGAAGACATAGATGATATATATATTTTAAATCTACATACTGCCATTACAACATTCTACAATAAATAAGTAGTACTAATGTTTTCCTAATACAAGGTAAATACCCAGAAGTCAAGCATCTTCTTATATACCAGTAATAAACTTTTGTTTTTAAAAATTAAAAAAAAAAGCCTGGCCAGTGTTACTCAGTGATTGTGTTGACCTATGAGCCAGGAAGTCACAGTTTGATTCCCTATCAGGGCACATGCCTAGGGTGCAGGTTCGATCAGGAGGCAGGAGGCAGCCGATCAATGATTCTCTCTCATCATTGATGTTTCTGTCTCTCTCTTGTTCTCTCTTCCTCTATGAAATCAATAAAATATATTTAAATTAAAAAAAATTGGAGTGATGTATAATGATTATTGATTGGAAGACATTGTTAAGAAATTAGTTTTCATGAATTTTTTCTAAATGCCATATTTAAAAGCTCATTATAAAATTTAAGGAAAAGCAAAGAAGTAACTAGAATAGTCAAAAATCAATTTGGAAAAAGGGCAAAAAATGTTAGAGGATATAACATTACATGATATCAAGACACAATTACTAAGACATTGTGATTTTTTGGAAAGAATAGACACAGATCAATGGAACAGAATATCTATACTAATAAAAGGGTAATATGCTAATTAGAGTAGATGTCCATCTGGACAAAGCCACAGTGGCTGCAAGGACCTAGGGCCAGTGCCACATGGGAAAGGCAGGCCGGTCTGGCACTGCACAGGAGAGGAAGGCCGCGGCTCAGGCAGCCGTGCAAGAGAGGCGGGACGCACTGGGGAGGCGGGCCACGGCTCAGGCATCCTTGGCGGCTATGAGTGCCTGGGCTCAGGCAGCCCTGGTGGCTGGCAGTAGCAGCAGCAGTGGCGTGTTGGGGGCAGCACCTTCCCCTGATTGGCCAGGTTGCCTCCTGCAGAAGGTGGCCAGACTGCGGCTTAGGCCAGGGACGAGGCAGAGACAGTTAGGGGTAATCAGGCCAGCAGGGGAGCAAGTTAGGGGTGATCAGGCTGGCAGGGGGGCAAGTTAGGGGTGATCAGGCCAGCAGGAGGGCAAGGTAGGGATGATCAGGCTGGCAGGCAGAGGCAGTTAGGGGAGATCAGGCAGGCAGGCAGAAGGATTAGGGGTGATCAGGCAGGCAGGCGGGCAAGCAGTTAGAAGCCAGCAGTCCCAGATTGTGAGAGGGATGTCCGACTGCCATGGATTGGGCCTAAACTGACAGTTGGACATCCCTTGAGGGGTCCCAGATTGGAGAGGGTGCAGGCCGGGCTGAGGGACCACCCCTCCCATGCATGAATTTTGTGTACCAGGCCTCTAGTAAAGCTATAAAAGACAATTTTTTTTGACAAATGGTCAAAGGTATTGCAATGGAAAAATATAGTCCTTTCAATAAATGGTGTAACAATTGGACATTCCCACCCCCCCCCAAAAAAAAAGAAACCTTGTTACAAATCTTACACAAACATAAAAAAAATAATTCCAATAGATTAGAAACATAATATAAATGACAAATCCTTAAATAATCTATATACATAAAAGCCTAAGCAACCAAATGACCGAATGACCAGTTGACCAGTTGCTATGATGTGCACTGACCACCAGGGGAAAGACGCTCAATGTACAGGATTGGGCTCCCTTCTGTCTGGATCAGGCCTGCAGGGATCGGGCCAAAACTGGCTATTCAACATCCCTGAGGGGTCCTGGATTGTGAGAGGGTGCAGGCTAGGCCGAGGAACCCCACTGGTGCACGAATCTGTGCACTGAGCCTCTAGTTCAGATAAAAGCAGGAGAATTTGTATAATCTTGGGTTTGGTGATGAGTTTGTAGGTATAATATATAAAAATATCTAACTTAATAAATATTACTTTGGGAAAAACAGAATTAAAAAATAATCCATAGAATGGCATAATATATTTTAAAGAATATATATGATAAATAACTTATGTCAGGAACATATAAAGAACTCCTGAAACTCAAAAATAAAAATATATACAATCTAATAAAAAAATTGGGCAAAAGATCTGACCAAATATTTCACACACAAAAAGTGTATATGTAGCAAAATGTATATATTCCTTATGGGAATGAGGAAAATAAGACAGATGCATAGGATCCATATTTCATGGTTTGATTTGCAAAGAAGCTTATTAAAAATGCTTACCATCATCCAGGCAGTGTGGGTCAGTGGTTGAGTGCTGACCCATAAACCAGGAGGTTAAGCTTCAATTCCCAGTCAGGGCACATACCCACGTTGTGGGCTTGATCCCCTGTGGGGAATGCAAGAGGAAGCTGATCAGTGATTCACTCTCATCATTGATGTTTCTATCTCTCTCTCCCTCTCCCTTTCTCTCTGAAATCAATAAAATATATTTTTAAAAATGCTCACTATCATTAACTAGTCCTTGAAAAAACACAATTTATAACCACTATGAAAGAATACCACACACCTATTAGAATTATTATAATAAAAAAACAAATGTAACATTTTTTTTACTTTTCATTATAGTTTTTAAATTAAATTTATTGGGGTGACATTGGTAATATTGCGTAAGTTTGAAGTGTATAATATTATAAATACATCACCTGAAATAGATATAACAAATTCTTGAGTGATAAAATGCTCAATCCACTGCTGGTGACAGTTGTTGCTTATGAAGTTAAACATACACTTCTCATGCAACCCAACAGTCACCTTCCTAGCTCTTCACTGAAGTGAATTGAAAACTTATGTCCATACAAAAACCTGTATGTTAATGTGTATAACAACTTTATTCATAACTGACAAGAAAACAGAAACAATCCAGATGTCCTTCAACAGATTAATATCTAAACAAATGTGTTTCATCCATAAAATTGAGTAGCATTCAGAAATTAAACAGAACAAACTATTGATTGATGCAACAGTGTGAATGAATCTTAGTAAATGCATTTTGTTAGGTGAAGTAAGACAGATGCATAGGATCCATATTTCATGGTTTGATTTATATGACATTCTGCAAAAAGGCAAAACTATAGGGTTAGAAAATAGATCAGTTGTTGCCCGTGGTTGGTAGAGGGGAGATTGACTAAAAAGGGACTGTCTAAGACATGTTAAAGTGGTGAAACTTTAAAAAATACATCCACGACTGTGATGGCAGATATATGACTCAAAGCATTTGTCAAAATTTATAGAACTGTACACATCAAATATTGAACTTTAGAAAAATTGAAAAAAAATTGTCTAGGTTATCCAGCAATCCTGGGATGAAATATAGACTGTGCCAAATGAGTCTAACTATATTAGAAATGTATAGCACAACATAGCCAAAGGGGATAGGTAGAAAACTGAACTTAGAACTTTGAAAAACAATGATTTGCTAAATCCTACAAGGCTAAAGAGAAAAACTATACATAAGTATTATACTGTAGTTGGGCACTTTGTTTCTCACAGGAATATGGGAGTATGCTTAATTCTTCAACAGCTTTACAGGGATGCTATGGTTGAACAAATAACTAAAATGTGGAACGTGAGAGCAAAGTTTCTCATTGCTGGGGTTAAAAGCTACAAATAAACAGGGGTGGAGGCTAGAAAGTACTCTGATCTGCTGGGTCAGAGTTGGAGATATTAGGTGTGTGTGTGTGTGTAACCATACACATATGTGTATGTGTATTTACAGATACATATACATACACAGATACATACATTCCAAAATAAATATAGATGTGTATATTTATATGTATTTATATTTATACATATAATATATATTTATATGTATTTATATTCCACAAACAGTGACACACTGTACCCAAAAGCACACTTAGAACTCTTTGCCTGGTTTCTAATAACTTTCTCCATAAAGGGATTCAAGGCTCCTTGGAGAAATGACTGATTACAAGTCTGGCCCAGGGAAGTACAGATATGTCTAGAGCAGTGGTCGGCAAACTCATTAGTCAACAGAGCCAAATATCAATAGTACAATGATTGAAATTGCTTTTGAGAGCCAAATTTTTTAAACTTAAACTTCTTCTAACGCCACTTCTTCAAAATAGACTCGCCCAGGCTGTGGTATTTTGTGGAAGAGACACACTCAAGGGGCCAAAGAACCACATGTGGCTCACGAGCCCCAGTTTGCTGACCACGAGTCTAGAGTATCTTGTGATGCCAGAAAGTAAGAAAGTGAAACAAAAAAAGATGGAGGCATGTAAAAGGTCCCAGGAATTAATCTGAAGGAGCTATCAAAGGCCAAAACAAAAAACCATTTGAGCAACAATGATAGATGTATATAACCCAAAATATGAAATAAACACCCCCAAAATGGATAAATCTTCCTCAGATAATTGCTTACGGGAATGAGGGGAATAGAAGATCACCATTTGAGTACCACAATAATACAGGGAAAATCCACTGCTAAAATTAATAGGTGAAACTTTAAGAAAGAGCAAGAGAATGGTAGAACCTGAACTATTTCCCCAAACATATACTGGGGTAGTTTTAACAAATGTCCAAAATTACTGGATGCTCCTTCCTCTAGGAGGTGGAGTTTAATTTCCCTCTTTGCTGTGGTTGGCTGGACTTAGTGACTCCCTTTTAATGAATAGCATTTGGAAAGAGAAAAACAGTGGAGAATTTCACAGTGGCAGACACCATCTTAATCAAGTGATCAAGTTTGACATCATGCATAGCAAGTCATATTAATATAATGTCCCTCTGATGTGATAAGGAGGGCATCTCACTTTTGTGGTATTCTTCTTAATATTCATGATCTATGGATAATATACAAACTAAAAGTGAGAGATATTCAATAAGTGCCAAGGTCATGAAGGCCAAGGGAAGACTAAGAAAGTGTCAAACTAGAAGTTACTAAGGAGACATGATGACTAAATGCAATGTTGTATCCTGTATTGGATCCTGAAACAAAAGGGTATTAGTGTGTATAGAAACTGATGAAATCTGAATAAAGTATGTGATTTACTTAACACATCTTCACCGATATTGGTTTCTTAGATGTCATAAATATATCATGGTTAGGTAAGAGTTGACATTTGTGAAAGCTGGGTAGAGGACATACAGGAACTTCCTGCACTATTTTTATAAATCTGTAAGTCAAATTATTTCAAGATAAAAATTATAAAAATTATAAATTTATAATTTTTCACCTATTCTAGTTTTTCTTAGTAAACCATATTGACCTGCTTTTTCTTTATAGAAATATTTTTATCTGCTGATTTATTTCATGCATATAGAATAGCTGTTTTGAGTTAATTTCAATGTGTTATTTTTCTGAAAATGTGTCTGTTTTCAGATTTATCAAAATAAAGCTATTCATTATATTTCATTAATTTTTAAAAATCTTTGCAGCACCTGTCATTCAAGTCATTTAAACGATGGAATGTTATTTATTTAGGGGATTGTTCTTTGCTCTTGATCAGCAGCCTCATCAGAAGGTTCTATTTTATTGTCTTTTAAAAACACCCACCTCTCTCCCCTCCACGCTCCCACACATGCACACACATACGGAAGTATTTTTGGATCCTCTCTACTGCATCATTGTTTTCCATTTAATTAATTTCTGTTTCTTAAAAAAGTACATCTTTGTTCTATTCTCTTTTGAGTTCCTTTTCTTTTAATATGCGTGCTTATCTTACTGTTTTAGCTTTCTTTTCAAAATAAGCATTTAAAGCTGTACATTTTTCTCATAAGTACTAATTTGTGTAGTAATTCTGTCCTATAATTTTAAAGATATTTTAAAAATATATATTTCTTTATTGATTTCAGAAAGGAAGGGAGAAGGAGAGAGAGATAGAAACATCAATGATGAGAGAGAATCATTGATTGGCTACCTCTTGCACACACCTTACTGGGGGTCAAGCCTGCAACCCAGGCATGTGCCCTTAGCAGACATTGAACCTGAGACCCTTCAGTCCACAGGCTGATGCTCTATCCACTGAGCCAAGCCGGCCAGGGCTGTCCTATAGTTTTAGATATGGATAAGTTATCAATATAACAAACATTTCCTAGTATCCAATATTATTTATTTTTTGACCCATGAGTCATTTTGAATAGGTTTCTTAGTTTCTACATATATGTGATTTTTCTGTTAGCTTTAGTTTGTTATTGATTTCTAAGGCAAGTGTACTGTGGCAGTGAATGTGGCTTTTATTATATCAATCATTCTAAATTTGTGGAAACTTCCTTCACTGCCAAGTATGTGGTCAATGTTTATAAATGTTCCATATGTGCTTGAGAAGTACATTTTCATTGGTTACTCAGCATGCTGTTCTATATATGCCCATTAGATCAATCTTGCTAATGTGTAGTTCAAATCCTCTCTATCCTTTCTGATTGATCTATTAATTACTAAGAGTGCTGTGTTAAAATCTCCTACCATTTTGGTAGACTTGTAAATTTTTTTCTAATTCTTCTGCTAAGATATGTTTACTCTCAGTGACTACATTCATAGATATTTAGAATTTATATTCTTCTCTGGTAAGTTAATGACATTACCATTAGGTATGAATCCTCTTATCTCTTTGCCTGTACATGCAGGCTGCCTGATATTATTATTGCCACACTCTTTTTCTTCTTTAACTTTCTCTCTTATGCTGTATGATTTGTGAATGTTTTAAATTGCATATAAATAAATTTTAATTTAATTTCAGTGTAAAACATTTAGTCTATTTTGTACGAGTGTTTTATAGTTTGAAATTAAAATATTTATTTACCATTTATTTTTGTTTTCAACCTATTCCATAATTTCTATATTATTCTCTCTCATTGTTAGTTTTTTTAAATTGATTATTTTGCTCCAAAAATTTGGAAATTACATGCTGTAGTTATAGTCTTTATTTGTTAATGGTGGAAAATGTAAACTTTTTAACTTAAAGTCTAAAATATTCATATTCTTTCATAAAAATATAAACTTTAGAACATACCTATTATCACTGCATTCTCACTAACCCACATATGATCTAAGTACTATAGCTAAGTTTTTAAAATTGTATCCTGTGTAGTATTATTATTTTTGACCCGGACAATATTTGTTTATATTACACACACACACACACACACACGCACACACACACACACATTTTCTTTTATTGATTTCAGAGAGGAAAAGAGAGGTAAAGTGAAATAGAAACATCAATGATAAAGGGAATCATTGATTGGCTACCTCCAGCATGCCCCCTACTGGGGATTGAGTCTGCAACCTGGACATATGCCCTTGACCAGAATCAAACCCGAGACCTTTCAGTCAACAGGCAGATGCTCTGTTGGCTGAGCAAAACCGGCTAGGGCCCAAGTGCATTCTTGAGAATTTCCTTCAGCAGGTGTAGCATGTTTTCTCAAATTTTGTTTATATGAAAATGTCATGTGCTTTATATATAGTTTCATTTCATATATATTCTAGGTTGACAGTTATATTCCTTTTGGTAATCTGAAATTTTTTTTTTCCAAAATCTACTAATTTCTATTGTTTCTCTTGAAAAGCCACCCTTGGTTTAACTATTACTGCTTTCAGTGTTCTCTACTCTTTTTTTAAAATATTTTTATTGATTTCAGAGAGAAAGGAAGAGGGTGAGAGAGATAGAAACATCCATGATGAGAGAGAATCATGGATCGGCTACCTCCTGCAAGTCCCCCACTGTCGATCGAGCCCACAACCAGGGCATGTGCCCTTGACTGGAATCAAACCTGGGACTTTTCAGTTCACAGGCCGATGCTTTATCCACTGAGCCAAGCCGGCTTGGGCAGTGTTCTCTACTCTTTATCACTGGTTATTTTTAACACTGTATTTTGAGAGACTTTTATAGCTTCTTTATTATATTTAACTAGAGGTCCAATGCATGAAAATCTGTGCAAGAGTAGGCCTTCCTTCCCCCGGCTGCAGGCACCAGCTTCCCTCCAGCACCAAGGACCCAGGCTGCTTCCCTCCAGCAACCAGCAGGCACCTGGGACCCCGGTGGCTTCGCTCCAGTCCCAGCTTTGTCTAGAAGGACATCCAGTTTAATTAGCATATTACCCTTTTATTATTATGGATGGTGTGGATTTCTGAATTTTCATTTGTCCTGTTTCATATAATTTGAGCTTTATAATCTTGTTTTTTGGCAGATGAATAGCCAAAATTTTAAGGATCATTTCTTTAAAAGACTGCCCTTTCTCCATCTAGTTGCTTTTGGATGTTTGAAAAAATAAGTTTACTAGGTGTGTGTGTGTGTGTGTGTGTGTGTGTGTGTGTGTGTGTGTCTACTGTGGCTTTCCAATCTGTTTCATGTATGTATCCATCCTTTTGTCAATACTGTATGTATTTATTAATGTAGCTTTATAAGAATCCTTGTAATTCAGTTTTCTGAATTCTCTAACTTTGTTTTTCCTTCACAAAATTTTTAAGTTTATTTGCTTTTATATATGCATTTGAGAATCTTCTTTTCCATATCTTCAAAAATCTTGCTGAAATTTTGATTGAATATAGATCAAATAGGGGAGAACTTACATCTTAACCATAGTGAGTATTCCAGTCAATGAATTACAACTACATTAATACTAGCTCTCTCAATATATTTAGATTTTCTCTGATTGCTTACATCAGTATTTTATATTTATTGGCATACAGATTCTAAACACACTTTTCTACTTTATATCAAATATTTAATGTTTATAAATGTGTTTAGGATTAGTATTATTGACCCCTTGTTTGTTCTTGATGTTAGTTATTTTGTGTCCTCTCTTTTTCCCTTGGTTAGTCTGACTAGTAATCTAGGATTATTATTCATTTTTTCAAAGAATAAGACTTTGGTTTCCTAAACCCAGGGAATGAACTACATGAAACTATTAGAGAGAACAGTTCCTGGAGACAAGACAGAGCTGAGCATAGTTCTCGGTCTTTCCAATCAGAAGTAAAATTCATAATTCACAGGGCAAGAGATTGAGTTCTCAATAGACTTTTGCTTCAGTAGTGAAGCAAAATTAGTTCTAGAAACAGTGTTGCCCTGGTCCTGTCCAACAAAGCTTAAAGCAAGATCTGAAAGGATCAACCTCTTTCCAAGTAACTTAACTGAAAAACTTTAAAGACTGTTTACAGAAATAAGAAAATATTCAATGCTCAAAAAGTAAAATTCATGTCTGACCAAAAAAAGTAAAAATATCAAGCATGGAAAAAGCTGGATAATATGACAAAAAAAGAGGAGGAAAAGTAATCAATGCAAACAGGCCCAAGAGTGACAGAGATAATAGAATTTGTAGACAAGGTCATTTATAATTATATAATAAATTCTATATATTCAAGAATGTACAAAGAGACATGACTGATCCTATAAAAAAATATGAGCATGATACAAAAATGACCGAAATGATGCCCGACTCAATTTGGCTCAATGGATAGAATGTCGGCCTGCAAACCAAAGGGTCCTGGGTTTGATTCTGGTCATGGGCATGTACCTCAATTGCAGGCTCCTCCCTAGCCCCCATCCTGATCAGGGCTTGTGTAGGAGGCAACCAATTGATGTGTTTCTCTCACATTGATATTTCTCTCTATGTTTCCCTCTCTTTTCCACTCTCTACAAATCAATGAAAAAATATCCTCAGGTGAGGATTTTAAAAAAATGACCCAAATTAAATTTCTTAAAAGGAAAACTGCAATGTCTAATTTCAAAATAAACTGGATAAGATTACTAGCAGATTGGATATTGCGGAAGAAAATATTAGTGAAATTAAGAGCATAGCAATAGAAACTTTACTAAATGAAACATAGAAAGAAAAACAGAAATCAGTAAAAAATATTATTGAACTGTGGAGAAACTTAGGATGGTCTATTATATGCATTAATGGACTCCACCAAAAGAGGAGAGAGAAATGATGATTGAGGAAAATATTTAAAGATATAATGGCTGAAAAATACTTAAATGTATGAAAACTATACACCAACAAATTAAGGAGCTCAAGAAACCCCCATAAGAACACAAACTAAGACATGTCATGGATCATGGTTAATTGACTTAAATACAAAGACAAAGGAAAATCTTTTAAAGCAACTAGAGAAAATAGACAGATTATACACAGAGGAAACAAATGTTTGAATGTTAGATGACTGTCTAAAAATGCAAACCAGAAAAAAGTGATGCAACATCTTTGAAGTGTTACCAAAAAAAAAAAAAAAAAAAGTCCAACTATTACAAAAAAATAACTTTCAAAAATGAATGTTAAGTAAAGGATTTTAAAAATACAAAATAGCTGAAATAGTACATAACCAGCAAATATAGACTGCAAGAATATTTAAATGAAGTCCTTTGGGCAGTAGGAAGATGATATCATGGAGAAAGGCAGTGTTAGTGACTCAATGAGTGTAAATATAATTTTTTCTTGTTGTTAAAACTCTTGAAAAGATAATTGTCTATTTAGAAAAAAAAAGAATAACAATGTATAATAGGTTTACACTTTAATAAAAAATAAAGGATGTAAGAGCATTATAATAAATTTCTAGAAGGGAAAAATAGAAGTATACTACTATAACATTTTGGCACTGTATATAAGTGGTATAATATCCCTTGAAGGTAAACTTTAATATCTAAAAAGTGTAATCTATAGATTTCAAAGCAAGTATTAAGAATGAAGTTAAACCTCATAAGCAACCAAAGAGGTTAAACTGGAATCATATATAATACTTATGTAATTCAAAATAATGCACAAAAAAGAAATATTGACACAAAACAGATGAACAAATCAAAAGTCTACAACAAAATTATAGAACTTAATTATGTAATAATTTAAATATAGGTGGTCTAAATACTCTAATGTAAACACAGAGTTTATCAGCTTGTATTTTTTAAAAAGACCCAATTATATGCTGCCTGCAAAAAAATGATTTCATTAAAAACACACAAACAGGTTGCAAGTAAAAGGATGGAAAAATATTTACCATACTATTGCCAATTTTTAAAATGGGTGCTACTATAGTAATATTAGTTAACCTTGACTTTACAGCAAAAATATCATCAGGGGAAAAGATGTTCATTTCATAAAAAAAATGGTCATTTCAACAGGAGAACACAATAATTATAAACATTTGTAAGCCTATTGAAAGAGCCTCAAAAAAGAGTAGCAAAAACTGATAGAACTGCAAGGTCATAAACAAATAAGCAATTCCACAATTATCACTTAAAAATTCCAGCATCCATCTCTCAATAACTAATGAGTAAGTAGATAGAAAATTAGTTTTAAAAATGGAAGAACTGAACAATGCTCTCAATCCCTTCAATATAATTGTTATTTATTGAATGCTGTCTCTAATAGAGAAGAATATATATCCTTTCAAACATGCACAGGATATTTAACAAATAGACTATATTTGTGCACAAAAGAAGTTATAACAAATTTAAAGATAGTAAATTCAAAAGGCTTCAAATCATACAAATTAAGTTCTCTGAACAAATAGAAATTAAATTGGAAAAGAATAAAAGAAATATCTGGAAAATATGTAAATATTTGAATAGTATAAACTACTTATCCAATTAAAAAGTTTTCAAAACTGAATAAAATCATATTATTTTCTACTGTGCAGCTAAAGAAGTACTTAGGGAAATATGTATCAACAAGTGCATTTATTAAAAAAGATAAGGTGTCAAATCAGTGACCTCAGCTTCCACCTGAAAAAGATTGAAAAAGAGCAATAAATTAAAGCTATAGAAAGAATAAGAAGGGATAATAATAAAAATAATAATAATAAAGATCTGATCTAAAATTAATGAAATGGAAAAAATAAAATATAACCCAAAGCCAACTCTTAGAAAAGATCAATACAATAATAAACCTTTAGTTACATAGATAATAAAAAATGAAGAGGCAATTATTAATATCAAGAATGAGAGAGGAAATATTATTAAGAATTTTGTGGCAATAAATTTTAATATACAAAAATGGACAAATTTATTTTAAAACACAAACCATCCAAATTTGCTAAAAAAAAATATCAAAATAGCCTATATATATTTAGTATATTTCAGTTAAAATTCTTCCTCTAAAGAAAAATCCAGGCCCAGATCACTTTATTATGAATTATATCAAGCTCTTAAATACATGATGATACAAATACTACACAAACTCTTCCAAAAATTGAAGAGGGAACACTTGCCAACTGATTATATCTGGCCAGGTTACAATGATACCAAAACTAACAGTTACCATTGCAAGAAAACTACAGGTCAATATGGGGATGGGAAAAAGTAGGTTTATAGCTGTGAGAATGGAAAACAGAGTTTATTTTTGTATTATTTATTAATTATTGTATGATTTTCCATATGAACAACTGTAAGCCTACTTTTGCCCTCCCCCTATATTTTCATAAATATTAATACAAAAATTTCCTACAAATTTTAAAATAACTTGATCCCAAGAACATATAAAAATCATAATACATCTTGACAAAATTGCACCCATACAAGAAACTCATGGTTAATTTAATATTTGAAAATAAATCAATGTATCTCATCATATTACAAGGCTAAAAGCAACAACAAAAAAATCACCTTAATAAATGCATAAAAAGAATTGAACAAAATCCAATGTATATTCCTGATATAGAAGAAAAATAGAACTTTCAACAATTGTGAGTAGAAGAAAGCTTCCCCACCCTGAAAGAGGACACCTCTGAACAAAATCTATGGATAACTTCACATTTAATGGTGAAGGGCTGATTGTTTTTCACCTAAGAATAGCAAAGTAAGAATGTCTACTGTTAACACTTTTATTAAGTATAACACTGAAGATTTTAGCCAGTGTAACTAGCAATAGAAGAAATAAAAAGCATCCAAATTGAAAAGGCAGAAAACTCACTTTATTTAGAAAATCCTGTGGACTCTACAAGAAGCTAGTAAAAAGTGAGGTAAGGATATTTGTGGTATGCAAGATCAATCTACAAAAATCAGCTGCATTTCTTTACACAGCAGTGCACAATCAGACATTAAAATAAAAAAAGTACTACTTTTAAAGGCATCATAAATGAAATACTTAATAATGAATGTGATAGAAAGTTTGCAAAATCTGTACATTAAAAATTATAAAATATGTCAGAGAGAAGTTAAAAGGACCAAATAAACAGAAAGTGATATTTTATTAGATCAGAAAACTCAACATTTAGATGTTAATTCTTCACAAACTGACCCATCTATTCAATGAAATTCCAAACAGTGTCTGTTAATTTGCATCTCCCACCCTTGGAATGGGGTCAAAGCCCGTGAAAATGTCCTAAATAGAGAAGGGGCAACAAGTAAATCTAGAGCTACCTGCAGACATAAGTCAGGACCCTGTTGTAAAAGGCGCTTAGGTACATATGCAGGATTTATCCTGAAAGGGAAAATCTTATCAAGTGTTCTGAGGTATAAATATTGAAAAGCTTCATAAAAAGGTTAAACTCTTTGCTAGATATCAAGATGTTCTTTTCAAGATTCAGCTCTAAGCAAATTGCCTGTGAATGTGAGAAGAGGAGCACAACCTGATAGAAAAATGACAGAAAACCTTCAAACATTTTCTTTGTCTCTTCAAATGCTCTCTCTATATATGTAGTAGAAGCACTTATGCCTCCATAAAGTAATGCTTATATTATACCCACTTCTGTCTTCAGCTGTGATTTACTCTGAACTCTGCCACACTTGCTGTCCATCAGTAACACCTCGGTGAAATCTCCTTAAAGTAAAGCATTCTTGCACCTAGGCTGTTGCTCTGAAAGCTGCCATCTGGTCTAATTCAACTCTATTTTAAGCTCTTGAATCACATGACTTAAATCCACATAAGTGTTGATTGTACATGATTGCCTTTATTGATTTCTGCTTGGGACTAAACTTATTTCAGAGTCTCCATCCAACTTTAGCAAGAATTCTTGAAAAAAAAATTTTTTTCATTCTCTTCCTCTTGGGCTTCATTAATACTGAATATTTTCCTCTTATTTTCTAACTAGTGGCCCGGTGCATGAATTCATGCACATTGAAAGGGACTTAATTAGAAGAAATATTTTAATATCACTATTTGCCAAGTCCTGGGTGCAGATATTTGGCTCCCTCCTCACTCCTGTCAGAGTCTGGGCCAGCACCCGTGGGGATACAGCATCAAGTCTGCCGGTGACATGAGACCCAGAATCAAGTCCCCACCCACCCACACATGCCTTGCTGCACACACAGCCCCGCCCACCTGAACGCACCTTGCCACGCACGCAGTCCCACCCACCTGAGGGTGCCTCAAAATCGCTCGAGACCCAAACCCACCAGCACCCATGGGGATGCAGCATCAAGCCCCCACCAGCACCGTGCAGGACTCCCCTGAGTCCTACTGCACGGCCAGTGCCATGGGACTCCCCCGATACACCTGGATAAGTCCCTGCTGGTGCCCACGGGATCACAGTGTCAAGTCCCCGCCCACCCACACGTGCCTGCCGTGCTTGCAGCCTCCTGGTGATCAGTCATTACAGTGTGAGGGCGTCATGACCACAGGCTTTTTATAATATAGGATGCTATGTCTACAAAGATATAAAGAGTTGGGTCAGGTGATGACTACCCTTGAAATCTTGTTTCCTCAAATTGCAGCATGTCTAAATCCATCTCTCATTGCTGTCTTAACTGTCTATCAACTGCATCATTACCATTCCTATCTCTTAGGATTTGAATTAATGACATTGACCATTTGGGGTTTCTATCAGACATAGATCCCTGTTCATTTTTCCTTCATGCTTTTTATGTCTATCTTTCTTTTGCTATTCATTTTTCTGCTTCCTCCAAGTATAGGTTACCTTCCTATCATAGCTGGATATTTCTATAGCCTACCTTCTAGCCAGGCTCTGGGTCCAGTGACACAAAATTAAAAAATCCTGAGTGAGCCCAGCTACCTAGTTTTATTAATTAACTAGAGGCCCCACGCATGAAATTTGTGCAAGGTGCTCAGCTCTTGCAGCTGTGGTGGCTTGCCTCAGCCCTCACAGCCCCAGCTTCATCTGGAAGGTTGTCCAGAAGGATGTCCAATCTAATTAGTTTATTATGCTTTTATTATTATAGACTAGAGGCGTGGTACACAAAATTCGTGCACGGGGGTGGGGAGGTTTCCCTCAGCCCAGCCTGCACCCTCTCCAATCTGGGACCCCTCAAGGGGTGTGCAACTGCCTATTTAGGGCCGATCCCACCAGGCAGTCAGACATCCCTCTCACAATCCAGGAATGCTGGCTCCCAACTGCTCGCCTGCCTGCCTGCCTGATTGCCCCTAACCACTTCTGCCTGCAAGCCTGATCACCCCCTAACCACTCCCCTGCAGCAAGCCTGATGGACACCTAACTGCTCCCCTGCCAGCCCGATTGCCCCTAACTGCCCTCCCCTGCTGGCCTGGTCACCCCAACTGCCCTCCCCTGAAGGCCTTGTCCCCCCACAACTGCCCTCCCCTGCAGGCCTGGTCGCCCCTAACTGCCCTCCCCTGCAGGCCTGGGTCCCTCCCAACTGCCCTCCTCTGCAGGCCTGGCCCCTCCCAACTGCCCTCCCCTGCTGGCCATCTTGTGGTGGCCATCTTGTGTCCACATGGGGGCAGCCATCTTGTGTGTTGGAGTGATGATCAATTTGCATATTATCTCTTTATTATATAGGATTCCCAGTGATTGAGAATCACAACCAGCAAAACTACTTAATAACTGCAGATTTAATGGTGAAGGGCTAATTGCTTTTCACCAAAGAATAGCAAGGTAAGGATGTTTACCATTACCAGTATTCCTATCTTACATTTAAAATTTTTGAATAATATTTTTCTTATATCTTTATTAAGGATCAAAATTGTCCTCATTATTTTATTCTTCAGAGCACCTTGAATATGGGATATGTTTTATAAAGTTATCCACAACACATAAAGATAAGTTAGGGCCACCTTACCTTAGCACAATTGCTCATAATATCCACCCCTTGAAATACCCTTTATTCCTTGCCCCTTTATCTTCCATCTATTAGATCATTCATTCAAGGTCCACTTCAGAGCCCATTTTCTTATTGTCATTATTTCTAATTTACACTCTTTCTTTGCCACATCTGTACAGTGTACATTATCTGTGCCAACCACTCCAGAACTCAACTTAGAACAATTTTTATGTTAGTCATTTTTTTCTAACTACCCAGAAGGTTTATAATATTTTCTTCTTCAGTTTTTACAAAGCTATCTAAAATTAGTCTGAACATTCAAACAGTGCTTAATAAATATTTGTTGCTTGCTTTTTCAATCCATATGTCTGTGATTTGCATTTAATTCAATATAATGATCCCATTATTGAATACCAGATATGTGCAAAACATTGCTTCAGGTGTTGTGTTAGTCTGAGCACAACCTTTGAAATGTTTATGGAGGATTCCAGTGTGAAAAACAGATGATGTGTAAATTAGCCCCTAAAAGGTTTTATCATTAAGAAAATTGTAGCTACCACTGGGAGTTAATCTGTCTGTCTGCTGGAGAGTGTTGCCTTGTCCAACACTTGCAAATAAAGAACACTTATGAGGACAAAATCTACTGTGCTAGAATCTGGGTTGTTTTTCATTCTGCCATCTCAAAAGCAAACTCTTAACCACTCACTTACGATGATGCTCAAAGCAATCATCCATGCTGTCCAAATTGTTGGCTTTAATTTTGAAAAGAATAATATGTACCAAATTTGTGAATAGGAGGCTTTCTAAAACTTTTAGTAAGGTATCAGTAGTAAGAAATATTGACATGAGACACAGGAGAGCAGAAACCTAGTCAGGTTTTTGCTACTCACTGTGTGACATAGAGTGAATTACTGAATGACTTTCATCGGTCCTCTGTTATCTTATCTAAAATGGGAGGGAAAATTGTGGAGTATATGACCAGGTGTAGATGATAGTGTTCTGGTCCTCCTTCCCTTCCTCAGGTAAGAGATTGAGTACCTCAGGTTACAGTTGTGGGCATGTGAGCCAGGCTGGAAAAGAGTCTATCCTTTTGTTGTATCCAGGAACCATTAAGAAAGAATCTCCTTTTGTTGGGTGGGGGGGAATGGGTGTTGGAGGGGCATAGGACTAGTAGTGAAAAATCAGAGGTACTGGTGCCCATGGTTTCACCTTCATGGAGGAATTGGTGGCAGAGAATGACAGTGGAAAGCTCAAGTGAACAGAGGCAAGGGCAAGGGTTAGAGAGAATGCCTTTCAATTGGTTTTGTTAATAAACCAGAAATCTAACTCATGGTCATATATATATATATATTTCTTTTTTCAAAAGCAAAAGAGCTCTGACTGATAAATTCAGACTTTATAAACATTCAAATATAGCAGTAAATTATTACAATACTAGAGGCCTGGTACACGAAATTTGGGCACAGAGGGGGGGGGGGGTTACCTCAGCCCAGCCTGCACCCTCTCCAATCAGGGACCCCTTGGGGGATGTCTGACTGCCGGTTTAGGCCTGATACCACAGGGATCAGGCCTAAACCGGCAGTCAGACATCCCTCTCGCAACCCGGGACTGCTGGCTCCTAACGGCTCACCTGCCTGCCATCCTAATCCCGCCTAACTGCCTCTGCCTGCCAGCCTGATCTCACCCCAACTGCTCTCCCCTGCTGGCCTGATCACCCCTAACTTCCTCTGCCTGCCTGATCACCCTAACTGCCCTCCCCTGCCTGCCTGATATTTCCCCCAACTGCCCTCCCTTGCCGGCCAATTTGGTTCTGATTGGTCGGTTTCTATGCCAGTCAGCATCAAAAGCTCCACCTTCTAGGCAGCCATTGGCTCCTCACAGTTCACCCAGATTTGGTTCTGATTGGTCGGTTGCTATGCCAATCAGTATCTCCGGGCCTATCTCCAGGCCTGATCAGAGAGGCGGTGCTGATCAGCAGCCCCTGTGGAGTCCTGGAGAGAAACAGAGGTGCGGCTGCTGGCGAAGCCCAGAGAGAAAGAGAGAGGCAACAGCTGATCAACAGCTGCCTCTCTCTTCGGGCCTTTCTCTGGGCCTGATCCACAACTCCCTCGGCAGTCAGTGCTGGGTCACCACGCCCACACGGGTGGCAGTCAATGATAGGTCACCATGGCAACCCAACACTGACTGCAGGACTGACTTTCGGTGTTCAGTCAAGCCTTTGGTCAGTCGTTATGGACCCTGGGTTTTTATATATTAGGATTATAATACCAAGTACTGGAGAGTTGATCACTTTACTATCAACCTCTATATATCAGGGTGGGTGCACTATTTGAAATACTAAATATCCCAGTCGATAAATATGATGTATCTTTCCATTTGTTTCATTCTTTATTTGACATTGAGGAAATATCAGCGATTTGCATGCTTTAAGACACAGGGCTCTCTATTTTCTCTGAGTCTATATTCCTTCTCCTTGAACTGAATATATGGTTAAATGGTAGTTTTATAAATCAGTTTTCCAAGTAAGAGTGATTACACACCTAATTCAATTTCTCTGTTTTTGAATGCAAATACACATCACACTCATGGGGAAATTGTCTTCCTATTTAGCTTCTTTTTTTTTTAATCTCTTTGTATAAAGCTGAAGAAAATCTCCATGATGATCATATAGCTTGTTTAACTTTGTTTACAATTTATTTATTTAGCTGTAACAAATAATATTTTAATTCATTTTTCCAAGTGCTCATTTCTGTCATACAGAAAAACAACCAGCTATGGAATATTAAGTTTTATTCTAACAATATTTGTAAATGTTTTCATGAATTCAATAATTTATGATAGATTATTTTTAGTTTTTTATATATTTAATTATATTCTGTTAAAATAATTTTAGGTGTGTTTGCTTCTTTGCAAACCTCATGCATATTTTTTGTCTTTCTGTGGTATTTACCCTGTCTGGAATAATACTATATACAAGTAGTTATAGCAGGTATATTTACTTTCCTTTGAGTTTAAAGCAAATGCTTTAATAAAATCTTCATTTAGTATAAAATATGGTGTATATGTTTGTGTGTGTGTGTGTGTGTGTGTGTGTGTGTGTGTGTGTGTGAGTTGTCACATGAATGGCTACTTCTGTACGGCCCCTACGTGACATAAAATTTACTGCCATCAGGCCATATGGGAATAACTTTCTCTTTTTCTATCATGTACTCACCACAATCTTAACACCACATTTACATATTTAACCAAAATTGTGCATAGTTTTATTTTTTCTCAATTTATATTTCCATTAATATAAATACTTTATACCAAATGAGGAGAATCCAGTGAAAAGTAGAAATGCTAGGGAATAAGTGGTCATGGAGAAGTGAATCTCACGTCAGTATGATATGCCATAAAAATGTGCTACTTAAAAGGCTGTCATCAGATAACCACAGCTGAGGTTTTGCCAAATGATGAGCATAATTTGCTCTCAAATGAAAAGTCAGAGTTTCAAATAAAATAAAATTAGTGACAAGTCAATCGTTAATTAAAGTTCCAGAAGTTTGATTTTAATGAGCAGCTAAATGCTTCCTAAACACACTAGGGTTCACTCTACACAGGCCAAGTGATGTGGGGAGGTGAAACCACGTAATTCCATCAATAAATAAACATATCCTAGCTTGGATGATAGTGTTCCAGGAATATTTCCATTAAGACTTGGAAAATACCTTAGATGTCATATGGTCCAACCTCTTAGCTAATGGAATAAACTTTCTTTTGTAGTCACGACTCTCTTTATGTTGTTTTTCTCTATTCACTTCTGACTTGGTGGATGCAACCAAAGTTAGATGCACCAGCTTCTGAAAATCAATTGCAAGGATTATGTTTGGTTCTTATACTTACAATTTTTTTCTTGTTTTTGATAGAGAAAGAGAGAAACATTGATTTGTTGTTCCACCTATCTATGCATTCATTGGTTGCTTCTTGTATGTGCCCTGACTGGGGATCGCACCTACAGTCTTGGTGTATCAGGAGAAAGCTCTAACAAATTGATCTACCTGTCCAGGGCTTGGTTCTTATACTTCTTTTATTAATTTCAAGAAGTTAGTTTCCAACCATATGTAAGAAATGTACACATAAAAGCAAACTCAAAAAGAATGAAGAAACTGATAGGAATGTATAAAAAAGTAAAAATGAGGATCCAAGAATTTGGATTGGTGGTGGGAGCTAAAAAGACAGCTATAGAGTGTGCATGGGGCAGGGAAGTTTATTATCCCCAAATCAATGCCCAGTTTACTCATCCTGAGTGATTGCTCTGGTGTACATCAGTAAAGAGCATTACATAGAGCTGGGGGAAACATATATCCACATAAGGTGACATGTGGATTGAACTCAAGCTAAAGACACCAGGTTATGAGAGATAGCCCCTATAAGAGAATATATAAAGAAGATGATTTCACGGACTTTTGAGCTTCAGTTTTTTCATCATTCATTTTCTCATAGGTATGTGTCAGCAGTGGATAACCTGTGGGATTTTTTTTTTTTATAGACTCCAGTCTTCATCAGCATGAAAAATGTTAACTTTTTTACTTTTGTGGCTCTTTCTGTGGTGGACTCTATGGTAAATCAATAACCTATGTGTTAAAGTCACATTTTCATCCTAGACAATTCTGTAAATATGATAATAATTTATGAGTCAAATTAAAATATGAGAAACTTCCAGATTGTTTACAGAGTGGCTGTATCACTTTGTTAGGATCATGAAGGAGTGAGAGAGAGAGAGAGAGAGAGAGAGAGAGAGAGAGAGTGTGTGTGTGTGTGTGTGTGTGTGTGTGTGTGTGTGTGTGTGTGTGTTGGAGGTTATTACAAAAGGTCTGCAAGAGGAGGTTCTCTAGGGTGTTGGAACTCTTCTGTGTACTGTTTGTATTGGTTATTATAAGAATCTATGATGTGTTAAAGCACACAGAATTGTACACAAAAGTACTGAGTACTACTTTCTAAGTGCAAATTTGTATAAATAAATAAAAGGCATACCGATTTTTAGATTATATAGCCTATTAACATTCTGGGGGAAGACACACTTAAGAGTTTTTAATTATGTGAAGAATTTTCACTTAAAATTGAGTAAACAGGCAATATGCTCTAAAACTTTATTTTAAAAGAGGCAGATCATATCGTTGAGATGCTACTGCCTGTGCCAGATTTGGGCAGCGTTGGGATTCAAGCAGCAGATGATGAAAATCATGCAATTGGGATATTTTATCCCTTTAGAAAAAGAGGCCAAATAAAAAATGTTCATCTGATTCTCTGCCATTTTTGTAGCTCACTCTACTTAAACTGACTTCAAATGGGGTTACATTGATCAAATAGACCAGTGTCACCATTTGTTGGCCGGAGAGCAGGAAAAAGATTTTCTTAAAAGATCTAATCTGTGATTCCAAATTGCTGCCACATAAATAATGTCAAAGGAAAAGCCTGTCCTGTTGGTATAGCCATCCACATGAATTCTTGGGCTGTCCAGGATGGGCAGTCCCCGCTAAGGAAACCATGAGCGGAGCTCCTTAAACCAAGGGGTGATAGTTGTCTTCATTAAGTTCTTCTTACCATGTAGAAACATAATGAACATTTTAGGAACACATCTGGAATAAAAGACAGATGCAATTAAATGCACTTGTATGACACATATCTTCTGTCTTATTTCTAGACAAATGTATTTCTATCTTCTGATTTAGAACGACTCTCAACATTTTATTTCACCAAAGAAATATTCATTCCTTCTATGAGTTAGGCATTATTCTAGGCCCCCAAAAGAACCAATAATTCTTCATTCCTGTGAAAAGGCTTAGTCCCTAGAATTTAACACTCAAAACTGCAGCACTTCTTTCTATGAATAAACGGAAATATATTTGTGCTTTCTTGCATTCTAGGGCTTTCTATAGATTGAAGGGTTTTTTTTTCTATGATTTTATTTGATGAAATCTGATGCTCTCCTGCTCCATCACACTTGGGATGTGAATCACTTATTTGTCCAGCATATCCATACCTTATATACTATTGCCTGTTAGTCACACAGTAGCCTTCTCAGTTATCAGATTGCCTGTTTCAATATCTCAGTGCTTGTGTTCAAATCACCCTTATTTTATTTAAGAATGGCCCCAAAGTGCAAGAGCAGTGATGTTGGCATTTCAGATATTCTAAGAGAAGCCATAAAGTGCCTCCTTTAAGTGAAAAGGCTAAAGTTCTTAAGGAAAGAAAAATATTGTATGCTGAGGTTGCTAAGGTCTATGGTGAAAACAAATCTTCTATTTGTGAAATTATGAATAATCTTCATTAAAACTTGACTCAACCTTCAGCTAAATCTAAAAATTCTAGTGGGTGAATCGATGGAGCTTTGTTGCTTTGAGTGATATTTATCTAGGAATTAAGGTTTCCAGTTGAAATGATACTTCTCATCTTCCCTATTTCCTTCTGCCCTCTCAACTATAAGTAGATTATGATCACTGAGTATGAGGGGAAGTTCTGGGAATAAATGTGAAGTTATCACTTGTTTAACGTCATCTATTGTCCTTCCATCACAGACAAATGCAATGCTGGCCATCAGATCTCTTAATTTAAAAATACAGTTAAGCTCTAGCTGGTTTGGCTCAATAGGTAGAGTGTTGGCCTACGGATTAAAGGAACCTGGATTCGATTCTGGTTAAGGGCATATGCCCAGGTTGGGGGCTCGATCCCCAATAGGATACATGAAGTAGGCAACCGATCAATGATTCTCTCTCATCATTGATGTTTCTACCTCTCTCTCCCTCTCCCTTTTTCTCTGAAATCAATAAAAATATATTAACATGAATAAATAAATAAAAGTAAAGTAAAACTGTTTTCAGGCATAAGAGAGTATATATTATCCTATAACATAAACATGTATCTGAAAATTATACTCAACCAAACTTTAATGTCTTCATATTTAAAATCTCATATTATTTCAAGTTTTTATATTTTATTCTAAGAATATTGTTATTCTTTTCTATTTTTTATTCTAATTTAACATTCTGACTAGGAAGTTTTTAGATGGCTCTGATTTACTTCAAATAAAGTGTATCCATACTCCTACTCCCTAAACCTTTATGTCGTAGTGCTAAACATGTCTTTTACATTTTTTAATAAAAGGACAATTGTTCTCCCGCAGTCACCCCATCAAATACTCCTCTCTGTATGTTCTTTCAGACTCATGAGTATAAGAAAGCAAAGCAATGAGTGTTTAGGGTTTAATTTTTAATAAAAAGTTCCCCAAACTCAATTAAATTCTTACTGAATATTGAATGAAAATAAAATATATTAAACCCCAAGAAGCAGCCACAAATGTCTAATACATTGGATAACAAGGATTAGAATGCTGGTTTGGGATCATATGCCTTCGGTTGGTTATTAGACATTAAGAATGGGATTTTAGGAAGCTCTCCTAGATGCATTAGTCCCAGTAAAGTACTTACCAGATAATTCATTATAGTCTTTTTTTTTAGGGGGAGGGGTTGTAATTTAGAGGAATGCAATTAAAACTGAACTTGATAATTAATTCTGAACTGGTGAGAACTAGTTCCAGAGATTATGACTATAATGCTGTGTAGTCATTGATATAAATATTCATGAGGTTTCATTGTTTTATGGTTTTCTCAAGCACACAGCTTATCTGAAGAAGTAAAATTAAAGTACCATTATTTAACATTACAATGCAAATAAGAATCAATGAAGAAAGAATAGTTAATTCACTAGGGAATGTGAATACATGTAGGCACATTTAGAGACTTTCTCATATATGTACAAATAAAATGTCTTCTGAACATGTGAATTAGAAGATTGCAAAGAGAAGAGAGAAAAAGTGATATGGGTAAACAATTTTGGATCTTAATCTGGTCAACACTGGGTAAGTGAAATTCATTGATATCGACTTAACCTACCACCAAAAATCAATCAACATATAAAACTAATCGTGTGCAGCAGAAGAGAGAATGAGAAAATGCTCTTTCTCATTCTATTTCCATCTTTTACTGGGCCATAATGCCATCATATCTGACCTTGAAGCAGATTCATCCATAACATGAAATTTTCAAGTAATCTGATAGAATAAACAAGGGTATGATGAATGGATGAATGGATGGATGCATGGATGGATATTACAAAGAGAGAAGTAGCCAGAAAGCAGCCAGCCAGGAAAATTGAAATAGGTGGGGAGGGGAGAAGAAGGGAGTACCATTTTCTACTAAAGTCTTTGTTGTGATTTAATTTAATTTAAAAATATTCAGTCTTAATAGGATTCTTATAATTGGTATTTGTTTATGTCCTCCAACTTGATGAAGAAAAAATCAGCATAAACACTATATTCATTGAAAACTTCATACAAATTTGAGGAAGATTTAAGCCTTCTGTACCAGTATGCTCAGTTTGTTTATTGTTAAGCACCACAAAGTCAAATTCGGTATTATGTGATTAAGCTGCATCTGGCTCTATGCAAGCACTCACCATATTTCTTTAAGTTCAGCAGGTGTTTTGCAAAGAATCTGAAGGATTTTGCACAAAATTAGTGCCTATAATAAAGCAATGCTGATGAAGAGACAGCTTTTTATATCTGATATATTATAGTTTCTTTCTAATAAATGTCATTGCTAGATATTTCAAAACCTGAAACAGATTTGCTGACTGCACTGTTTTGAAGCATATTTGCTACGCCTTATTGCTAAGATGTTCTTTTATAGACATACAGTTTAGAAATTTTATTTGACACTGTTGACTACTAAATTAGCAGCTTTTCAACTTTGCAAGACTTCTGTCACACAATGGAGATAAAAGCTAGGATGTGTCACTTTTGCCTTCACCTTTTCTAGTACTGTCCTAAGGCAATTTGAGATGTATTAATTGAGGCCGTAATTTGAGAAACAAATAAAAACAAGGTAGTTATCTGCTGTCTCCCCTCCCCCAGGTTTTCTCTCTCTCTCCCTGCCTTTTTCCCCCTCCTTCACACACTTACACACAACATTTATGAAGAGTCAAATGATAAATGTAGAGATCATTTTCATTTTGAGTTACCTGGATTTAATATTTTAAAGATAAAAGCATTGTTCAATTGGGAAGGCTTACTTGACCTCCAACTTTTAAGCATGCTGCTGTGCTCTGAGTTGACACCCTGGTGGCATTCTGGTGATCTATTTGAGGAATTTCATTCCTTTGGTTAGAGTGCTGGTTTAGTGAATTTCACAAACCATGGTGTCAATCCCTTAGCATTATCTGAATTTTACTTTTTTCAGTGGAGACCACTGATGACAGTACTAACACTGTTATCTTTAACCTATAGATACAACATGCTCATAGAAGTGGAGAAAAGCTGACCTCAGGCCCAGTTACTGATAGATCCCTAATCTGTGCCATAAGGTGATAGCATGGAGTCAGACTGACCCTTTGTTTCCAACTACAGGCCAAAATTCTCAGTCAGAACATGGGACAGGATACAAATAACATTATCCTATTCAGTGACCTTTAATATCTAATTTTGTGATAGAGCATGATGGTAGTGAAGAGAGAGAAAGAGAAATCCTAGCCAAAATACCTACCTACTCTGATGAGCTTTGTTCAAAAATCTACATTCATTTAAAAGTAGTTTCCATGAGTTGACTGTAAACCTACTTCTGTTTAAAGTGGTCTTGGAGAGGGCTACTGAAAGTATAAATGGTCTCTGTTATCAAATAATATGTAGTCTACATCAGTGGTAAACTCACAAATGAAAAGATAAAATACACATGTGTGGGGTGGTAAATGCTAACTGACAAATAAATAGTGCAGGCGAGTCAAATGTTCATGTGGCAGAGTCTGTATACATTAAAAGGTGAGAAGGAGATGAGATACATTTTGAGCAGAAACAATATTTTAAAAGGAAAGACAGGCATCTTTTTTCTCCACTCCGGATGTAGAAAATTGCAAAGGATGATAGTCTCATGATAGCAATTAGAAAAAATGAATTAAAACTACCAAATCAGCCCAGCTTGTGTGGCTCAGTGGTTGAGTGTCAAACTATGAACCAGGAGGTCATGGTTTGATTCCCTGTCAGGGCACATGCCCGGGTTGTGGGTTTGATCCCCAGTGTGGGATGTTCAGGAGGCACTTGATGGATGAATTCTTTCTCATCATTGATGTTTCCATCTCTCTCTCTCCCTCTCTCTTCCTCTCTGAAATCAATAATAAAAATATATTTAAAACAAACAAAAAATAACAATAACAAAAAACTACCAAATCATGTATTTTTAAAAGCTCATCAGCATGTTGAGATTACAAGGCCATCAGGTAACCTGAAACCTAAATAAGGTTGTGAACCAGCAGTTGACCACCTCTTGTCGACAAGGGATGAATGTGAGAGATATAGCCATTGATGTGAACTCAGTGAGTTCAGTGGATCTCAGTGATGCCTGAGTGGCTGAGAGTAAGTGACAGCACCAGGTGGGCATGGTTAATATAAAAAGACACTAGTCAGAAGTTATCAAAATGGCTTGATCTTTTTTGGCTAATTGATAGAATTCCCAAAGGCAAAATAAATGGGTTTGCCATGAATACCTACTTGATTTGTGTTATGGACTGAATGTTTGTGTCCTACAAAAATTCTTATGTTGCAACTCTACCCTCAAATATGACAGTATTAGGAGGTAGAGCCTTTGGGAGGTCATTAGGATTAGATGAGGTCATGAGGGTTCACCCTTCATGAACAAGATTAATGCTCTTATAAGAGACATAGAGGAGCTTGTTCCTCTCTCTGCTCTCCACCATGTGAGGATACAGCAAAAGACCATACAAAATCTATGAATCAGGAAGCAGGCTCTCACCATACACCAAATCTGCCAGTACCTTGATCTGGGACTTCCAGCTTCCAGAATAGTGAACAATAAATATTTGTGGTTTGATCCAAAAGTAAAATACTTTGTTACAGCCGCCAGACCTATCTAAGACATTCTTAATAACCAAAACCTCTATGTCTGGTGAGCAGAATCCTTCATTAATCCATGTGATAGAGAATAATGGCCCCTTATCCAATATTCAGTCCTGAATCAGGTCACAGATCTAGCACTTCTTGGATTAAATAAAATTTAAGTTCCCTAGAGTAAAGATCCTATAATACATTCAAGGGGTTATATTTTATTCTTCTTCCTATTTTCCCCAAAATAACCTTTACCAAATAGACATTTGGAAAAGGGGAAAACCCAGATCCTTTGGTTTTTTTGAGACATGTGTCTGCACTAACTAAAGACCCCAGGGACCCAGTAAGTCACTGAAGCCATTCTCTTGGATGAGATTGAGTGATGAATTAGATGCTGACCTGAGCTAATCTAGTCTGAAAAGCAATCTGTAAATCTAGTCTGAAAAGCAATTCCATGGTTATTCCACCAGTTCTAGAGATGATTTTTCCAGAAAAACTAAGACACACCAAACTCTGAAAAATCTATTTAGAGAAAGAAGTTCAATACTGGCAATGGCTATCACAAATGAAATCTTATGAAATATGGATGGAAATTGTAGACAAAGTAGAACTTACCAATTTCTATTTGATTTTGCCTTTTCTGTTAAAGAGAATTATTTTTTACATGGAAGGATAGAATAAATATTAACAAGGTCTACATAGTTGCTGAGAACATTTTGTAAAACATCTTGCTGCCCTACATAAATTCAAGATTGGAGACTGAGATTAGTTATATTTTAGAAATGTTGAGAAAAAGTTTCAACTGAGGTGCTCAAGGTTCTTCAAGAGAGTATGGAGAATAAGAGATGTAATGGAGGGCTGAATGCTCAAATGATATGTTGTTTTGTGAAGAGAGGAGAGGGTAGTTTCTTTAATACTCATGAATTTTACATCAAACTTCAGCAAGTTTTTTTTAAAGGCATATAAAGAGATGGTTTGTAAGTATATAGTATTAGAACAATTCATAACCATGGAACCCAACAAGAGTTTAGCAAGGAAAAAAAATGCAAGACCTAACTTTTCTCTGCTGCTAGTATGTTGCATGGGGTAAATCAGGTATCTATGGCATACCTGTGTATAGCAGGACATTTGGCAAGGTCTGTTATTGTGAGTAATAAGAAAAAAATGTTAATAGTTACACAGCTGAATATTTGGATAAGTAATGAGTTATAGAATTATAACAGTGTTGGGTTGATATAAACATTGAAAAAAGCTTTTAGTTGTCTGATACAAGGCTCTATAATATGTATTTTTCTGAATGGCTTATATTGGTATACAAAACATTGTTGTATGAGAATTTGAATCTTAGCTGCAAAAAGTAAGGAGTTGCATTATGTTTACTTTGACTATACAGAACAATTGCCCCAAGCGAGTCTACCAAAAGATCTGCATTGGTGTTAGGGAACAATCATCCAAGTAAAACATTAGAAACAAGGATGATGTTAATCTAACCCCATTTTAAAGTTGTCAAGCAAATATGATTATTCAGATCTGAACTCCTTCCTACAGGAAGTTCAGAGGAGGAAAATCACTGGGTAAGAACCACACCATTTGAAGAATATCTTAGAAAAATTAAGGATCTCTTCTATAGATAAATAAATAATTCTGTTGAAGTGGAAGTGTGTGTGTGTGTTTGTCTGTGTTTTACAGTGAATTTAAAATATATAAAGTCTGACAGGTAGAAAAGAGATAAGATTTATGCTATTGTAGGTCCGTGTGATAAATAGATGCCAAGAGAGGAAGTGTCAAGAAGATAAGATAAAGTTCTATAAAAGGAAACATTTTATAGTTAGAACTTTCCAGGAAGGGAAAGAAGAGTCTTCAGAGTACTGAGTCATCTCACTGGAGGGGAGCAAATTTAGTGTTTTAAGTATTAGATGTGTGATTGGCAGGAATGACCTTTGGGGCTCCTGCCAAACCTGAAATTTGATGACTTCATGACTACAACATTATCCTAAAACTTCACCTCCACTTTTTTCCCATTCTGCCCTTTGTTCCCCTGTCACTGCTACCTTTCTATTTTGTTTTCAGCAAGTCTTCTGAGAAATCTGTTTGGATTCATTTATTCTAGACATGCAAATTTAAGATTGGACCTCTTTGTTAGGGGTTACCAGCCTATAGTAGCACTAAATTATTTTATTTCTGATTTGACTTCATTTTGTATTTCCCAATATATACACAGATGACTTTGTTTTCACTGACTGCCTTATCTGAAAATTCTTATTATGTGTCTAGGGCAAACAAAGCATTATAGGAATAGGAAGAACTTGGAGAAATAATACCATCCTATATCACATTGTCCAGACAATGGGTTTCTGATTATTTCCTGAACAGAATTATGCAATTTCTTTGGACATCATTTCTAAAATTAATTTAAGTTTGAATCTGTAAAGGATATTATAGCTCATCTAATACATTCCTATATTTTCAACAAATACAGAGTCCAAGTACATAACATCATAATCAATCTATCAGAACTCTTCTTTATTGTTATACCAAGTGCCACCCAATGGAATTGGAAGGATGGCTGAAGGAATTTCTTTGCATCCAGTTATCTAAAGTTGCTGTAGGAAATGTGAGCAATAGGCATCTGAACACTGACATGCAGTGTGTACACTTATTTCTAACTTTAGGAATAGTCCTCTAACTCAGTGGTTCCCGAACATGCCTGCCAATTAGTCTCATCAGAATCACCAGGCAAGCTCAACAAAAGCACAAATTCTTGGATCCCTCAGCAAGAAGTTGGTTGCACTAGATGTGTGGTTGGATCTTGGAATCCCTATTTTTTACCTTTTTGTGCCTTTATTCCCCATCACTATGAAGGAGACATTCAAAATGCACTGCTTTTTCACAGCTCTCTTAAAAATGTATTGTTTTATGGTTTAGAATTTTTAGTTTCATACTATTCTTGAGTTGTTTCAGCAATCCTTACTTAAAACTTCTATTATAACTGCCTTTAATATTATTGATATTCACTTAGATTTATTACACATTGCTCAATATTCATTCTTGCCTTGAGATTTTTGTTCTCTTTTATCTTGAGACTTTTATTCTGATTTATTTTTATTTGGTTGCAGTTTGTTTTCTTAAAGCATTTTCCTCATTTATGGTACCACTTGGATGGTATTGAATCTGAGTCTAAAGTACCATTTTTTATTTTTATTTTTATTTTTTTTGTACAGAATTCTGGACTCTTTCAAAGTCCCCCTCCCCTGCTGATTTTAATTTTCAGCTCATAGTGGGAAACTATTGCAAATCCTCTGACCCATAGCACAGTTACAATTCTCAGGTGCTAATATCCTACCTAAGAATAATCACCTACTCTCTTCTTTCCTACTCATGTGGGCTACTATTGGTAGTTCATCAAAGGCCGGAAGTTAAGTCTAATAAATATCTATTCCTTTCTTAGGTAAGTAGTGAATGTTGCTTAGACTGCAAATGATCTCTCACACGTTAAACTTGTCTTTATAACTAATAGAGTGATACCCCTGAAAATAGAGATTGTGCTTAATACTATGGCTTATTAAAGTGTGAATTTCTTGGAATTCAGAAAGTTTGTGTGGAAGCACATTGTTATAGAACATAGAAATATCTGCTATCTTCCAGAAAGTGGACAGTCAGAGTAATCTAGTTATTCTAGCGCTCATTTTATTCTAGCCCACCAAGGCAATATTTGTACCAGCGGTTGAAGTAGGAGTCGGCTGTTTTCTTGAAGATGACCATGTGCCTATGGAATGGTCTTCCTTAGGGAGGGGTTGGAAAGAAGGTTCTTCTTTGTTCAGAGTCAGGTTAAAAATGTTTCCAGTACCATCTTGGAGAGAGCAAAAGGGCCTCAGCTTGAGCTGTTGAATGTATGATATTGGTTTGGATTCTACTCCTTGTTTTAATACTCACTTTTCTAACTATATTCTTGTTTTAGATAACTATTTTTTATTGTTGTTGTTAATCCTCACCCAAGGATATATTTTTCCCATTGATTTTTAGAGAGAGTGAAAAGGAGGGAGGGGGAGAGAAAGAGAGAGAAACATTGATGTGAGAGAGACACATCGATCAGTTGCCTCCTGAACACGCCCTGACCCAGGCCGGGATCAGGCCTGCAACCCAGGTATATGCCCTTGACTGGGAATCGAACCTGGACCCTTCAGTCCTCAGGCTGACACTCCAACCACTGAGCCAAATCAGCCAGGGTGGTAACTAATTTTTAACGTTATAATTGTACAAGCAAAAACAGAACAAATTCATCCTGAAAAGATTCTAAACCTAATTGGCATGACTAAACTCTTAATCTCTATCAAGTTTCTCATCTCCCTTCAATGTAACTCCTTTGCCAGTGGGTATAAATCCTTCCTAACTCAAAGAACTTGGGCAGCTTACTCAACCTCCCCAAATTTAGGTTCCCTTGGGTACAATACAGTTGCTGTGTCTGCATCTGTGTCCCAGGCTTCTGAGAGATGTAAATTAAATAACTATCTTATACAAGTGCTTTAAAAGTCCATAAAAATGGGTTAATATTAATAACCATTATAAATATAAAATAAATTTAAATATACATAAAATAATTTAAATTATTAAAAATTCATAAAAATAATTTTTAACAGTAAATTAAAGCACTGAGGGTAAGAACATTACAGGAAAACATTTTGGAACCCATTGTCATAGGAAATATGTGACTTTAAAACATAGGTATCAGTGATTAATCATTTGTTTTAATTTCTTTTTACTATAAAAATCTCATTAATATGTTTATATAATTTCCAGTCCTTTGAGGGAGGACTGGAACCTAAGACAGAAGCTTAAGTTTTTAACATATGATGTGTATTAGTTTAGTAAGGCTGGGTATCAGTATGCTCAGGCTGACATTATAGAACACCATGGACTGAATCACTTAACAGAAATTTATTTCTAACATTTCTGAAGTCTGGGAAATCCTAGATCAAGGTAATGGCAAGGTAGGTTTCATTCTGAGGACTCTTCTGTTCACTTGTGGGTGGCTGACGTCTTGCTGTTTGCTGATAAGACCTCTACTTTGTGGATACTCAGAAGGAGAAAGCAAGAGAGATCTCTTTGGTGCCTTTATTTTTTAAGGACACCAATACTATCAGATCAGGGCTCTAACCTTATGACCTCATTTAACTTTAATTATTTCCTTAGAGAACCCATCACCAAATAGAGGCATACTCGGGGTTGGGGCTTCAATAGATGAATTATGGGGGACATAGACATTCAATTCATAACAGGCTGCCATTACAAAAATATCAGAGACCGGGTCATTTGAACAACACAAATGTATGTGCCCCCAATTCTGAGGGCTAGAAATCTAAGATCAAGGTGTCAGCAAGGTTGAATTCTTCTGAGATCTCTCTCCTTGGCTTGTAGAAGGCTGTCTTCTCCACATGCCTTCACATGGGGTCTTCCTCTGGATGTATCTGTGACTATATATTGGATTAGTCATATGATTAGGGCCAAAATTAATGACCTCCTTTTAACCTAATTACCTCTTTAAAAACCCTATCTCCAAATACATCCACATTCTTTTTTTTTTTTTTACATATTTTTTATTGATCAGAGAAGAAGGGAGAGGGAGAGAGAGATAGAAACATCAATGATGAGAGAGAATTATTGATTGGATGCCTCCAGCACACCCCCTACTGGGGATCGAGCCCACAATGCAACTGGGATATGTGACTAGAATCAAACCTGGGACCCTTCAGCCGGCAGGCCAATGTTCTATCCACTGAGCCAAACTAGCTAGGGCTACAGTCACATTCTGAATCACTGGGAGTTAGAATTTCAACATGAGAGTGATTCAGCCCATATGAAGATTTTGAAAGTGCTTCTGTGTCTATAGAAGCTTATGACTTGCTCTAAACAACAAATAACCAATTGATACATTCCCAGAAAAATAACTGCTGTCTATGCATTTATAAACTAGGTCTCCAAAAGATAGTCACTTGCTAGTTGTGCTCATGCCCCAATATTTACTATAATGTAATAAAACACAATCTTTAAAACTATTTTCCCACTAAGTCCATGAACTTGCTTCATAAAAGAGCATGTCTTGTAGTGCCTATCTAACCCTTAGAATGTATAGACACTATGGAATGAAATTTTGAAAAGATTGTTCAATAATTTACACTAATCACTAATTCACATGACTGTCCCTCTTCAGTTAAAGTAAGTAAAGATATTTTAAATTCCATCCTCCACTCCCAAAAAAGAAGCTTTGCCTGCCCTTGTGCGTGTTCATTTTGGTCAGACAGAAGTAAACCTGACTGGCAGCTTTCTAGCCTCTTTCTGTATGCAGAGCTGCTTCCAGGAGGCCAGTATTATTAAACTTGAGGTTTGACATTTCAAAGAAACATTGGAAGATTTTGACCTCTTCTTCTAGAATTTGAAAGAGAAAGATACCGATGAGTCTCTATTCACCTTAGCTGGTATGATTCTCCTCCTCTCTCCCCCCACAAACTGTAGAAAAAGTTTGCTTATGTATCTTCAAAACAAGATTTACTTCCTTTTCTAATTAACTGTCAAGAATAAACAAAAATAGTCTCTTCAATTTTAGCTCTCACACATAGGTTTTCTAGCCTGAGGAGCAACTTCACAAGCAGGGTCTCTGTTACTCACCTTTCACCGTCATCGCCCACAATTAAAACTCATTAAGATTTTCCTCACTCCCATCGTCCAAGGACAAAAATAATGCAGGCTATTACCATTTGTTTTATTCCAATAGGGAAACCCATTGGGGTTTCTATATAGAGAATTTCAGAATTTTCTTTTTAAATCACAGGGCTGTGAAATAATTAGCTCTTAGTTTAATTTTCCTTTATCTTTTTGTGTAGGTGTATAATGTTTATTCTGCTGAAACTTTATATCCTTTTAGGCAAAGTTCACTTACTTTCCAAAGTGGGCTGGTATAATTCCATGCTTCTATCATATCAGGGCAAATGCGCATTTCTCAGGAATCTCCAAATTACCAGCCTTGTTTGTAGTGATCTGAGTGAGACTGTGTTTCAGTAGATATGTATGTGTGCATAAGTGTGTATATGTGAGTTTGTAGAGTCACACAACCTTGGTTCACTGTGAGCTAGATTTTCACCAGACTCCAGCTAAGATTAAGGAGACTAGGTCTTTTAAGACATGTCAGCTCCTCCACAACCCCATGAAATCCTGTGATGATCTGACATCATTATTATCTCAATATTTTCTCATTTGAAAGGCAATAAAACTTTTCAAATTATCCTTTTTACTTCTATTTACTTGACGTGAATTATCTTTCTAATCTGGGAAATGAAACTCCATGCAGAAAACCTACTGTTCGGCCTCCTTTGGAACAACATGTGTAGCCACACACAAATTCCTGCACAAATAGAATACAGAATTCCTTCCCTCTCCCTTCTAGGAGGTTTGATTAAGTTACTATTCCATTATTATTCCTCTATTCAAGTAATCCTAATAACTCTTAATTGCTTAGAGAAGGGGTCTCCAAATCTTTGCAATGAGGAGTTAATTTTTATATCTCTGAATTATGGAAATCTCTCCAGGCCTGTGTGTGGGGAGAAGAGAGGATATGAGTTATACATGGACTGATTATCCATATGAGCTCATTTCCTCAGAAATATGTGGTAAAGCACAGCAAAAGAATTAAGGGACAGAAGGAGATGTAGTATCATGCATTCTGTAGGATGAACCAAAATAATGCATTGCCCTATTTATCAGAGATTCCCAATTTTGAAGGTTCGATACCAAAGACATGATTCATCAAAGATCTAGTTGATAAGTTCATTGTTTTCTATTAACCAAAAACTGCCCTAAAAATTAGTCTGTCTTGAAAATTAAAAAAAACACACATAAACTTAAAACCCTTCATAATTTAACACTTCCATATATCTCCAGTTATTTACCCCAACTGTTCCCAATATGTACCCTATCACCTCACAGCCCTTACATCCCCTATTATATGTTTTTTTCAAATGCCCAAACTCCATCAACTCTCTCCTTTTCCTTTACTATAATCCTTCTAAATCTCTCAGGATTGCTGAGTATGGAGGATGAGAAGCCCTGGCTTCTGAGTTCTCATCCTGTACTTCAACCAACTACAGTTTATTTAGGTTGAGAAACTGGACTGTGATCTAAATAAAATGAGAACCACTGCTTTACAACTGATCTAAAATCCAGCCCACAATGATACCTTCCTCCCTGAGGTTTCTATGCAACTTTCTGTGGTTATGTGGACCTTGTATTTTTATATAGATACTAGAGGGTCGGTGCACGAAATTTGTGCATGGGGGAGGGTGGTAGTATCCCTCAGCCCAGCCTGCACCCTCTCCAATCTGGGACCCATTGGAGGATGTCCAACTGCTGGTTTAGGCCCAATCCCTATAATCCCGGCAGTCGTACATCCATCTCACAATCTGGGACTGCTGGCTCCTAACCGCTCGCCTACCTGCCTGACTGATTGCTCTTAACCACTTCTGCCTGCCAACCTGATCACCCCCTAATCACTCCCCTGTCAGCCTGATTGCTCCCAACTGCTTTCCCCTGCCAGCCTGATCACCCACAACTGCCCTCCCTTGCCAGCCTCATTGCCCACAAGTGCCATCCTCTGTCATGACCTGCCTCCTCCGCCGGGACCCGCCTCTTCCGCGTGAGCGGGGGAGATGCCAGGACTGGTCTTTTCCGCACCATGCAGAGCCGCGGGACCCCCAGGCCTCACTGCATAGAGCAGCCTCTGGGCCTCTCCTCTGCTGTGTACGCAGCCATCGTGTGACAGCCATCTTGTGACGGCCATCTTGTGATGATGTGAGGGCGTGACACCACCTAGGCTATTATTAGTATAGACTAGAGGCCCAGTGCATGAAATTCGTGCATGGGTAGGGTCCCTAAGCCTGGCTGGTGATCAGGGCCAAGGGGGCCTTCCGGCTGCCGGCCAGGGCCTTCCTTCCCCGGCTGCCGGCTGCCGGCTCCCTACTGCCAGCTGGGGCTGCGGGCTGCTGGCTGATGCCTTCCTTCATTTTGTGCTTCCCCCTGGTGGTCAGTGCATGTCATAGCAAGCGATCGAACTCAGTCTCCTGGTCAAACTCCTGAGGGGACACTTTGCATATTAGCCTTTTATATATATATAGATTTATATCTGCATGTGTTTTTTTCCTCCAATAAAAACCAGGCTTATTTCAAATGCTACTTGTATCACTTGGTAATGTCATATTTCAATGGATTTTAAAGAATTGCCTATTTTGAAGTGCAGCACCTTGGATGACTATAGAGTAGAGGATTCCTAGGTACTACACAGAGAGCTGTGATCTCACACTTTCTGCTCCATCCTTGCTGTTGCTCTCAAGTCAGTCAGTCTGTTAACAAGTCAAATAACTTCCCTTTAGAATTTTATTTATTAATTTTTAAAAATTTATTGTTTTTTATTGAATTTATTTGGGTGACATTCGTTAATAAAATTATATAGGTTTCAGGTATACAATTATATACTACATTATCTGTATATTGTATTGTTTGCTTACCACCCCAACTCAAATCTCCTTCCGTGTCACCATTTATCCCTACTTCACCTTCTTCTACCTCCCCCTGACCCCCTTCCCTCTGGCAATCAAATAGCTTCACTTTAATTGCTGAACCTTTTAAATCCTCCTCTTCATGGGAAAACTGTATTTGCATGAGTAAAACAACTGGATAGCATTGCAAGACCCCATAAAAAAGTGGAAAAAGAGGGTTAGACAATAGCCTGTAACAACAACGACAACAAAAAGAAGTGATTCATATATGTTTAGTGCTATAGCGATTGTACAATGCCTTCATATTATTTCTTTAATCAACTTCAATCATTTTAGTGAGATGTTATTATCACCATATAAGTAAGGTTAAGAAAATCAAGTATCAGAGAGGTTAAGTCTCTTGCCCAAGGACATATGACAATAACTAATAACCTAAACATAAATCATAATTTTAAACCTCCAAATCCTCATTTCATATGGACTAAGCTCTTAGAACAAAACTTACCACAGTAGAAGTGGATCCTGAGTTGGATCAGACAATAGACTATTAAAATAAATGAGATCAATAGAGGAAAACCTTTAAAAGATTCTTAATTCCAATATTATGCAAATTAAGTTTATCAGCAAGAGGTTTTCTGTGATGTTGTTGACCTAAAGACCCTGAGACATGCATGCACAGCTCTTTCTTCCACTAACTTGTGATGCTATCAAACATGAGCTCCTTCTTCCACCTCAAAATCTCTCCACTTTTCTACTCCTTTTTTGCTCTTCCTCTCTTCTTTTAGAATAAAATATGTCCCACTCATTATTCTGCTGCTTTCCCTTTTACCTATATTTTTGTTTCTATGATCTTGGAGCTTCTTTGCAATTTCACTTTATTAATTCTTATCATTGTCTCTCCAGTCCTCCCTTTCCTAGGTTATGCACATCTTTACACCACAAATTTTTTAAAATCTCTTAACCCCTTTTGCTCCTCAAAAATATCATTCAATCTTTATTTATCTTTATAAACTAAATTCTAAAAAGTTCTTCTTTCATAGCATACACTTCCTCAGAAACTACTCACTGGTACCCTTGAAATATTATGTTTGCTCTCCCCACTTTGTAGAAATAACTAGCTGAGCATACCCTTATAGCCAACAACAAAAAATCTCTCAATATCCTTAGCATTTACAGTAGCTCTCATTTTTTACAATTTTACCAGTTTTTCAGGTTTTGCCTCATGTTATAGCTCCAAGCTGAGGGCCAAATACAGCTACTAGAATATAATTAAAAAGTGATGTCAATGTAATTATGTTAATATTACTTTATTCATAAATATCATACAAAATTAAAGATACATATAATCTGTTACACATTCGTTTCATTCCTAGTTTCTACCCTAGATAAATCTTGTACATATGTAGCCAGGAATATGCATAACAGTGTTCAGAGACCTGTTTTAAGAGAGAGAGAAAGGGATTAGAGAATTGAGAGAGGGTCTTCTCAATTATTTGAAATCTGAGGACTCTGATGAAAGCTGCCTTCATCACAATTTCCTTCATCTCTATCTAAGCTCCAAACTTTGTTTCTTCGGAGCCTTGAGACACTGGAAACGTTGGATTCCTGGAATTAAGTAAGACTGTTCCCCAAATGAGAGAACTGATGCAAGGCTTTCCATTACTTGGAGAACACCTGTAACAAAGGTTTGATAGCAGCATATTAAAAAAAAATAGGTCACCAGAGATCTCTGGGCCTGGTGCGCAGGGCTCCAGGAGGAATCTCTTTGCTTGAGGGGATGAAGTCTCCCAGGCCTTTGAGGAAAGAGGACAGAGATCTGACAGCAGAGGCCCCCTCCAGGGGTAGCAACAGGAGGCGAGCAGATTTCTATCTAGGGTGATAACAATGCATGTGCTTTTCAGGATTTGCAGGATTCAAGAGAGTTAGGGACTGACAAAAATCAGGTATGAGTCTCAATATACAAACAAAATAAAAAAACCTTCATCTCACCTCAAAGGGAATACAAGGTAAGAAAGAAATCCAGAACCAATACCTAAGGAAATAAAATTGTCGTATGAGTCAAATAAAATGTGAATTAAAAAAGGGGGTTCACCAGGATTCCAGGTGCAACACAGATATGTTTCTAGAGCTAAAATATGTATTTTCAATAAATAGCTTATTATTTGAATGAAAGAGAATGATCATTATTAAGACCTAAATTAATGACCTAGACAACTATAAGAAGTACAATAAAACAGAGAAAAAAAGTAGAGACAATTATTATATGAAAACAGATAAAGAAACATGACACATGTTGTTCAAATGGTAGGAGTTTCAAAGAGAAAAACAATGAGTTTGGGGGAAGTATCAATAATTAAAGAAACAATAGAATTCAATTTTCCTGAGCTGAAGAACGTATTAAACCTTGAACAGGCTCACAAAGTTTCAGTGTAAAGTAATAAAAAAAGAAAGAAAAAAATAACAATAAAACACTCAGGCAAGTTTTATAAAATTCTTCAACCATTTTAATGATAAAGAGAAAGATCTTAAAAGCTCACAGGCAAAAGAACATGTTATCTACAAAGAAAAAATAAATTAGACTAGCATTGAACTTTTCATCTGCAACACTGAGACATGAAACACAGTGCAATATCATCTACAGATCAAATTAAAAACTCAGTAGACAGTTTAAAATTCAGATTTAATATAGAGAGATTTTATAAGCCGAAAATTGGAACCAAAATTACTCAGAATCTAGCAGAGAGAGATAAAGACAGAAAGAGCATGGTAGAAATTCTAAGGCAAAAGTATATTGACTATCATTACATGAAAATAAAAGAAATGATTTACCAGGAGCTTAAAAGTAAAATTCAAACTATATAATGCAAACAAAGCAAATAATTGAAAAATTTTAAAGAAAACATTGCCAAACTATAACTACATTGAGTTTAACATATAACAATCAGAAACTAAAACAATCAGGAAAAAAATTAAGAATATAGAATAATTAAATAAAATATGATGTGATAGATACCAGATAAAATGATCTATCTTTTTTTAAAATATATTTTATTGATTTTTTTACAGAGAGGAAGAGAGAGGGATAGAGAGTTAGAAACATCGATGAGAGAGAAACATCGATCAGCTGCCTCTTGCACACCCCCTACTGGGGATGTGCCCGCAACCAAGGTACATGCCCTTGACCAGAATCGAACCTGGGACCCTTGAATCTGCAGGCCGAAGCTCTATCCACTGAATCAAACCGGTTTCGGCTAAAACGATCTATCTTTATATCTATTATCTATCATCCATCTATCTATCATAAAGATATGGTATATATATATATATATATATATATATATATATATATATATAGTGTCCCCAAAAATATATACATATACTTTGAATAATTATAAAGGCAGTATTTATTTAAAAACATTTTATTTTCAAAATTGAGGTATAAGCTGTTAAAGTGTATATACATTTTTGGGACACTGTATATGAACACATATATGCAAACATAGCTTTGTACTTAACTATTATACTTGTACATGTACTTATATATGATTCATATTTCAAGAGTGTATAGAACATTTACAAAAACAGGAATAGATATAGACTTCACAACAAATGACTAATAATCACTAACACACAAACTATATTTTCTGAGTCATGATGAATTAAAATTGAGAGTCAATAATAAAATGAAGAGCAAAAAATTCTATGCATTTAGAAATTAAAGCACCACCTTAAGTAAACCACAAATTTAAAAAAAATGATCTATTTAAAAAATATTTACTATTGAAAGTATTACGTATGTCCCCTTCTTCCTCCATTGACCTCTTCTAGCCTGTTTCCACACCTAGGCCTTCACCACCCTATTGTCTGTGTCCATGGGTTATGCATATATGTATACAAGTTCTTTAGTTGTTCTCTTCCCATCCACCCACCCTCCCCTGACTTCCCTCTGAGGTTCTACAGTCTGTTCCATGCTTCTATGTTTCTGGATCTATTTTGTTCATCAGTTTACTTTGTTCATTAGATTACACATAAGAGTTAGATCATGTGATACTTGTCTTTTTCTGACTGGCTTATTTCACTTCTCTCTCCATGCTATCTCAAAGGGTAAAATACCCTCTTTTTACTGCTATATAGTATTCCCTGGTGTACATGTACCACATCTTATTTATCCACTCATCTACTGATGGGCACTTGGGCTGTTTCCAGATCTTAGTTATTGTAAGTTGTGCTGCTATGAATATAGGGGTGAATACATTCTTTCTGATTGGTGTTTCTGGTATCTTAGGATATATTCCTAGAAGTGGGATCACTTGGTCAAATGGGTGTTTCCGTATTTAATTTTATAGGAATCTTCATACTATTTTACATAATGGCTGCACCAGTCTGCATTCCCACCAATAGTGTACTAGGGTTCCCTTTCATCCACATCCTCACCTGCACTTGTTTCTTGATTTGTTAATATCCATTCTAACAGGTAGCCATTCTGACAGGTGATACCTCATTGTCATTTTAATTTGCATCTCTCTGATGATCAGTGACTTTGAGCATTTTTTCATATGTCTCTTGGCCATCTGTATGTCCTCTTTGGAGAAGTGTCTATTTAGGTCCTTTGCCCATTTTTAAATTGGAATGATTGTCTTCCTTTTATTAATTTGTATGAGTTCCTTATATATTTTGGATATTAAACCTTTATCAGATGTATCATTGCCAAATAAGAAAATAATCTCACTGAAGTGACAAAGAAAACAATAATATATTGTAAAACTTTTAGATTCATCTATAGAGGTAACAGTAAATATTTATAGATTAAAGAATATCTAAAATTAATGGTGGATGCATTCAACTATAGAATTGGAAAAATTAATAAACTCAAAGAAAGAAGAGAGTGAAAATGGAAGATGAGAGTAGAAAATAATAAAATATAGAACAATGATAACGTATAAAGTTTCAACAAAATCAACAGATCGCTGGCAATATTCAAACATTTTTAAAAGGAAGAGCACAAATAAGCAATTTTAGGAATAAAAAAAAAACATTAATGTAGATCTGCTAAAGATCCAAAAATCATATTTCAATATTATAATTAAATTTGTAACAATAAATTGAAAACTTAGATGAAATAATTAATTTTTCCAGAAGAGCATAAATTATTAAAGCTGACTCTTAAAGTATAGAAAGCCTGAAATTGTCAAAGGCATTATATTAGGACTGCATATTATGTTATCAAAAACACTAGATCCAGATGGTTTTCCTTGTACATTTTTATATTCCTCCAAGAATATTTCCTGTTTTATACACATATTTTCAAGATGATAAAAATATATGGACCATTGCCAACTCCATTTTCTATTTAGTATAACCTTGATAACACATCCAAACAAAATCAGAACACAAAATAAAATCTGAGTAATTTCAAATTCTTAAATATTTACAAACTATATCCAGAAATGTAAAAACAATTTATGACTAAGTTGAGTTTATTCTAGAAATAATATGATTGACCACTAGAATTTATATTAAAATAACTCATTGTATTAACAGATTAAAAGTGAAAACAATATGCTGCATCAATTTATCTTAATAGATGGAGAAAAGCCATTCAATAAAATTCAACACTAATTCCTAAAAAATTAAGTGAACTAGGGCCAGAAAGGAACTTATTTTACTAGGCAATGGTCACTCTAAAAGTCCACAGCAAATGTCACTCTTAGTAGTAAGATATCAAAGAAATTCTCCTAAAAATTTGGACTATTGAAAGACAATGTTTAATACTGTTTTTTTCCTATATTGGTCTGAAGTTTCTAGAAGATGCAATTAAGCAAGAAATAGGACAATTTATAAGGAAGAAATAATTTTTCATAAATCATGTAAAGAGTTCATTATCAGTCTTTGGTATTCTAGTTTTCTGCTATACTGTGCTATTTTCAAGTAGTAAACAACAAGCAATTTTGGTATAGTTTTATTAAATGTTTTATTCTATTCAGAGTATAAATTCTTTACATACTAAAATATACCAGGTAGTTATTTAGTTTAGTGAGTTTTTAAATCAAAAACAGAAATACTTAGGACTCTGAGTAAAATCATCATCTTTTAAAACAATTTAAAGTTAAAAATAATGTTTCATATATCATTGCTTCACATGGTTGAAAATAGATTAATATCTTGAAATCTATAATAATAAAAGCATAATATGCTAATTAGATCAGACAGGGAACGACCTTCCGGTCGTCCTTCCAGATGACCTTCTGGAAGAAGCCGGGACTGCGCGGGCTGAGGCAGCTGCTGCGGCTGCAAGGACCGAGAACTTTGCACAAATTTCGTGCATTGGGCCTCTAGTATAGGCATAATATGACAGACTTTGTTGGAACCCATCATATTCAATGGACTCTGCCATTTCAATATATATTATCCAACTTCAGTTGTTCATCTGATGTCTCCGCCTAAGGGCTTTTCTGGGACTTTGGAAGGTCATGATCACTGTGCCTGGAACCCAGAAATACTGGGAAATCAACCCCATCTCAACCCAGGAGCCTTCAGTAACTCTTAGGAGGTGGTATAAAGTTATCCCCCAAACAAAAACATCAACATTTCCCTAAAGGATTTAATGGGAATGAGATGGGAATATTAATGTAATATCCAAGATGTCCAGGCTACAATCCAAAACTAGTTGGCATAAGTGGAATCATGAAAATCTCAACTCTCATGGGAAAAGGTAAGGAACAGAAGCCAACCTAGGAGTGACATTGGTAAGAAGGAAGAATTGGAGGTTTCATCTCTCTTTTCCCCACTGAAACATCAATTTGACAGTGACCACAGGCAAACTTACCTTCACAAGAGCTTTAGAATTCAGGTGAGAGAAGACAGTACCTGAACTGAGCACAGAAACAAGGAAGGAACGTTGAAGAGGATAGAAAAAAAGTCTCAATTTACCCACATAACCTTCCTTAAGCCCCTCTAACACAGTGATCCTCTGACCCAGGAGCTCTCCTGTCAGGAAAGAGTTGGAAGTTGAGTGTCCAAGTTCACCACAGACACCAGCCCGAGCCCCAGTAAATTTTGTTTCAGTCTTTCTATTAAATGTGTAATGGTATCTCATCATGGCTTTGATTTGCATTTCTCTAATTAATAATAATAATGTGTTTTTATGTGTTTATTTTTCATTTGTTTATCTTTTCTTGGGAATTGTCTTCCCATGTCTTTAGGCCATTATTAATTGTGTAGTTTGTTTCCTTATTTTATGAGTTTGGGAGTTATCATATATTCTGGAAACAAATACTCTAGCAGATATGTGATTAGCAAATATCTTGTTACAGTTGGTAGCAAGTCTTTTTTTAACATCTTTATTAAGCTATCATTTTCATATCATACAATTCATCAATTTTCAGTTTACAATGTAATAATTTTCAATAAATTTACAGAGTTGTGCAGCCATTATCACAATCCAATTTTAGAACATCCACATTATCAAAAAAATATTTATTGTGCCATTTACAATTCATTTTTATTTCCACTACTGTACCCAGATACCGTGAAGTTACTTTCTAGTTTCACAAATTTGTCTAATCCAGACACTTTATGTAAATTGAATTATATAATATGCAATATTTTTGTCTGAATTATTTAGCATAGGATAATACAGGATGGTGCAAAACAGATTTACAGCTGTTCATATGGAAAATAATACAATAATTAATAAATAATAATGTAAGAATAAACTGTTCTGTGTTTACTCACAATTGTAAACCTAATTCTGCTCACCTCTGTATTTTTTGAGAGTCATCTATGTTGTGGCATGTGTCAGTAGTTTATTTCATTTTATTCCAAAACTAGAGGCCAGGTGCATGAAATTTGTGCACTTGGGGGGGGTTGTCCCTCAGCCCAGCCTGTGCCCTCTTGCAGTCTGGGAGCCCTTGGAAGATGTTTAACTGATGGCTTAGGCCCGCTCCCTGTGGAGAGCGGGCCTAAGCCATCAGTTGGACATACTTAGTGCTGCTGTGGTGGCGGGAGAGGCTCTCCCCCATGGGAGTGCCCTGACCAGCAGGGGACAGATCCTATGTTGAGTGGGATCAGGCCTAAACCAGCTCTCCGACATCCCCTGAGGGGTCCGGGATTGTGAGAGGGTGCAGGCCAGGCCAAGGGACCCCCACCAGTGCATGATTGGGGTCAGGGAGGGACACGGGAGGTTGGCCAGGGTGTGTCCTACATGTCTTGCTTATTCCCAATCGGCCGGACCCCAGCAGCCAGCTAACCTACCAGTCAGAGCATCTGCCCCCTGGTGGTCAGTGCACCTCATAGTGACTAGTTGACTGGCCGACTAACTGCCCCCTGGTAGTCAGTGCATGTCATAGCGAGCGGTTGAGTGGTCTTAGCATATCATTAGCATATTATGTTTTGATTGTTTGGATGGATGACAGGTTGACTGGACACTTAGCATATTAGGCTTTTATTATCTAGGATATTGTTCTATTGTATGGCTACACATAACACATTTTTTTTCCATTCACCAGTTGATGGACATTTGAATTATTTACTTTGGCTTTTTATAAATAATGCTGCTGTGAAAATTCACATGTAAATATTGAGGTAGAAATATTTCATTTCTCTGGGTAAATATCTAAGAGGGGAACTGCTGAGTTGTATGGTAACTCTACTTTTAATGTTTTCAGGAGCCACCAAACTGTTTTCCATAAAGGCTATACCATTTTACTTCCCAACCAGTAAAGTGTGGGGTTCTTCATATCTTTTCTAATACTTGTATTGTCTGTTTTTGCTTTTTATTTTTACTAACCATCCTACTGGGTATGAAATGTTACCTTATTGTGCATTTAAAATGCATTTGATATGCCTAATGATATACTTATTTGTCATGTCTATATCTTCTTTGGAGAAATATCTATTTAAACATTTTTGTTTAAATAGACATTTAAACAAAAATGTTTAAACAAAATGTCTATTCTAACCATTTTTTTATTGGAATGTTTATGTTCAAAGCTTTTTCTTGGCTATATTGTGATGAGTAAAGTCCCCATAATCTGGGCCCTTTATTTGCCAATCCTATATAATAAAAGCCTAATATGCTAAATGTCCAGTCGTCCAGTCGTCTGTTCAGCCAATCAAAGCATAATACAGTAGGTCCTCAGGTTACGTCGGAGATCTGTTCCTATGGCGTGACATAAAGCAATTTTTGCTGTAAGTCGGAACCCACCTACATAAGCACCTACGTCACTCACATGGAGCACATACACAGCAGTAATAAAGTGAAACAGTAAAAAAAAAAAATTAAAAGAAAGATAACAATTCCTGACCTTTACTTGTGGTAAATAAATAATAAAAAACATAAAATACATATGTAGAAATGACGGAACTTTTTTTTTTTATAAATAAACTAGAGGCCCAATGCACAAAATTCGTGCAAAAGTAGACCTTTCTTCCCCTGGCTGAAAGGGGAAGAAACTTACCAGTATGAGCATCTGCCCCCTGGTGGTCAGTGCACATCATAGGAGTGGTTGAGAGGCCTCTGGCACCAGCTTCCCTCTGGCACCCAGACCCGGGCTGGCTTCCCTCCGGCCACCCACAGGCACCTGGGATGGGCTTTACTGCAGCCCTGGCCTCATCCAAAAGGACGTCCAGAATGATGCCCAGTCTAATTAGCATATTACCCTTTTATTATTATAGACTAGAGGCCCGGTGCACAAAATTTGTGCACTCAGGGAGGGGATCCCTCAGCCCAGCCAGCACCCTCTCACAGTCTAGGAGCCATCAGCTGGACATCCTTAGCGCTGCTGCGGAGGTGGGAGAGGCTCCCGCCACTGGCCACCACTGCTGTGCTCTCCAGCTGGGAGCCCGGCTTCTGGCTGAGCAGTGCTCACTCTGTGGGAGTGCACTGACCACCAGGGGGCAGCTCCTGCGTTGAGTGTCTGCTCCCTGGCGGTCAGTGCATGTCATAGTGACCGGTCATTCCGCAATTCAATCGATTTGCATATTAGCCTTTTATTATATAGGATGGGATATGGCGACGTAACCATGAAACGACGTATGTCGAGTCCGACGTAATCCAAGGACTGCCTGTATGCTAACAATATCCTAAGGCCTCTCAACCACTCCTATGATGTGCACTGACCAGCAGAGTGCAGATGCTCATACTGGTAAGTTAGCTTGCTGCTGGGGTCCAGCCGATCGGGACTGAGCAAGATGGGCTGGACATGCCCTAGAGCCTTCCCGCGGTCCCTCCCTGACTGGCCAACCTCCTGTGTCCTTCCCCTGCCCTGATTGTGCACTGATGGGGCCCCTTGGCCTGGCCTGTGCCCTCTCGCAATCTGAGACCCCTGAGGGGATGTCAGAGAGCCGGTTTTGGCCTGACAGCGGAATGACCAGTCACTATGACATGCACTAACCACCAAGGGGCAGACGCACAATGCAGGAACTGCCCTCTGGTGGTCAGTGTGCTCCCACAGAGGGAGTGCTGCTCAGCCAGAAGCTGGGCTCACAGCTGGTGAGCACAGCAGCAGTGGCAGGAGCCTCTCCCACCTCAGCTGTAGCACTAAGGATGTCCGACTGCCGGCTTAGGCCTGCTCCCAGTCGGACATCCTTGTGGTCTCCCAGACTGCGAGAGGGTGCAGGTTGGGCTGAGGGACTGCCCCAAGTGCAAGAATTCCATGAACCAAGCCTCTAGTAATCAATAGTCTTCTTGATCCCATATACCCCACATAAGAACATAAACAAAGACTGTCTGCTGCATTTAACTTTGAAAAAATCCTTTTATGATTTAAGATAAGTAAGATAAATTCATTTGTGAAAATGATTTATCACTGGTCTTAGCTTTTCACTCCACAGATATAGTATGTAGAAGAGGCTAAGGGATTATACACCAGATGCAGCTTATACACCCAACTTAGAAATATGTGCTGAAAATTATCAGTCATTTCTTGGTCTGGAGTACTTGTTTCCAGTTAGTGATCCCCTAGAAAGTGCTTTGTAAAATCACTTCATCAGTACTCGCAAAAATAATATCTGCTTTTGTGTGAAATTTCCTCTATGTTCAAATTATTTTGCCTGCCACATGTAGGTGTTCATTTTCCCTCCAATATCAAATTTACCTTTCAATGAAAACATACACACACACACTCATATACACATACTAAGTACTTATGACACTAGACTGTAATCTCCTTTAGGGAAATAAACATGACTGTTTTGTTCCAACATCTATTCCTTGGATCTAAGGGGATCTACAGTAGGCACTCAACAAATATTTATTAAATACATGAGTAAGTGAATAGCTACAAGGCAGCTTTTCCAGTGACCTGAGTCCCACCACTTATTCTGGTTCATGCTGACCTCTTTATTTTGTTTCCCCTACTACACTGTGGACCTGTCAATCTGGTTGGCATTTATGTGTGCTTTACTGAAACCTGTGTGTATGGAAGTCTTATTTTTCACAATGGAGCTATAAATTATTTGAATGCAAGGAATTTGACATATCCCTGAAGTGGGACCTCCTTATCTTGTGTCTCTAATAATTTTCCTAATTTTCATCATTAACTGCAACCTATAACTATAGAGACAACACTGTGCCTCATTGGGGGTCAATTCAAAGAACACTAGGTCGGTGCCCCAGTGATGCAGCATCCCAACACACAGGTTATTTGTCTCATTTTAATATTATGCATGGATACTGGCACCCAGTCTTGGTTCTGATTCCAGTAGCTAATCTTGTTCTTTGAATTATAGTTTCAGCACTTAGGCTCCTGTTTTGCTAGTCTGGTGGCACCAATATTACACATTTGGTATTCTGTTTCCACTTGCTATGCATTCTCATGGCAGAACTTACAGTATCTGCTCATTATCTTCCTAGAGTCTTCTTGAAAGACCAGTGGTTTTCAACCACTATCAGGATATGAGGACCTAACCCATGTGACTTTCTCGTCCAGTTTCCTGTAGCTCAGAACCTCCACTATCTGGTCTAGAGAAAGGATTCCATTACTTCCTCAGTCTGGTAGGTCACCAAAGTCCTAAATTTGACCCACCTCTGTTCTTTCACAGCTTTTAGAGAACTACCAAATCTATGGTAGCCCCACTTTTAATACTTGTTTCTGGATAATTACTATTTTTAAACTCTTGGTATTTTTCTTCCCATTTTCTTATGTCTTTAAAAGACTTCAAAAGAGCTGCAAAATCCAGAGTGAGATCTGTGTTTCAAAGTCATTTCCAGATTATGAATCCTAAAAACTAGAAGCATGAACACCAAAGAACTCGCAATGGAAAGATGTTTATGTGAGCTAGGGTGAGTGTTTGCAGCTCAAAATAATGTCTTCAAATCCTGCTGCGGGGGCGGGGGGGGGGGGGGGCACAAACAAACAAATAAACAAAAACACTACTATGACCCTGAAGCAATGATTTTCTCTTTGACATAAAGAGTTCTGTGATTAGAACTGTCCTGATTTGCTGCAAATATCTTTTCAAAGGATTTTGGAGTGCCACATATTTAAACATTATTCATGTTAGCAGAGAAATTAAATTCCTCAAATTATGTTTGAGGCTGGGGATAGGGGTAAGGAGAGCAGGGGGATTTACCCACTGATGCTAAAGTAGAAAGCAGAGAGCATGACTTGCAGCTGTTCAGCTCTGTCTTAGACAAGAAAACAAACCTTCTAACCAGCATCACCAAATACCTTTCACTTGGTTCCCATGGCAACACCTCTATCCTCTGGTGCCCATGATGTCTCTAATGCCTCCGACTAGTTGGATTCATTGGCACCTGCTCCCCTTGCCAGCTCTTGTCAAAACTTATTAGAATGAGAATCTTTCCCGATAGCACTAGTGGGAGAGGAAAGCAAACACATTTAGTTCGCCAAAGATCTCTTTCAACTCTCAGGCAAGCCAGCATCTTAGGAGAGTACTCACCTGGACTCATTGTGTCCTGCCTATGGACCTGCTCACGCTGACATGCATGTTGAAGCAGTGACCCAGCAGGGTGTGTCCCTCTGAAAGGTGTCCTTGCCCAGGGTCTTTGTTCTGGTCTATGATACCTGGGTTTCTGATGCTTTGCAAGGAAAGGAAAGAGTTAGTTCAAGAAGCAGATTTTTTGGTCCTTCAGGTACCATCAGCCAATCGGAGCAGTCACTGGTGATGTAATGCTCTTAACTCCTCCAGCTTGAGGATTTAAGGGTGAGGGGTTGGATTTTCTCTGTCCTATATTGAACTAGATTTCTCTCTCCAGCTATTTATGTCCTGTCACTTAATTTCAGGTTTTCTGGAGATGAGAGGATGCTGCTTTTAAGACAGGATTCAGAGCAGAGCCAGAAAGCTGGATGAAACAGCAAGTGTGCCAGCAAACTTTCTGCCTATCATCAGGGGTTGTGGTTTTATGTGCCCTCCCAGTTTTAAGTGATCCCTTCCCTCCCTCAACAGGAGCTGACCCCAGACTTGTAGCAGCATAGATTCCTTGCTATCCCTTTATTCCTTTAGCTCTTAAATTAAGCCCACAACTATCTACTAAAACTCTCCAGTGCTGATGTGGAGCCATGACAGGAGTTCTAAGGTGACCAACCATCCAGGTTTGCCCCCATCTGAGAGATTTCATGGAAGCAGCAATTCTGGTGAAAAACCAGGGAAGTTCCAGGCAAACCACTTTAAATAGTCACCTAAAGTAAAGCATATAATACATGTTTGGGGCAAGCTGGAGATGTTGGATTAAATGTTGCTTATTAGAAACATTAGAATAACGGACATATTAGAAGTGATAATGGAAATTATTAGATAATAGAAAAAGTCAGGGTCAAAAGATATGTAGGACTCCTTGAGGCCTACAAACCTATGATTTTAAATATAGGTTCAATGTTGGTTTGGGGTTATAGAAACAAACTCATTTTCTACTTTTTAGAAGAATGTGTACTTCTTTCCAACATAAATTGTCATTTTGTAAATAAAATTAGTTAATGTTCAGGAATTTACTGAAGATCTCATTGGTGAAATAGAGGAAAGAGTCTACATTGCATTTCACTGAGAAATAAAAGTAGGTAGGTAATTTTGCTTAAGTTTCTTTTCTTACTTATACAGCAATGAGATCACTTGTATTCCTACTTCCAGAGATTTTTCAGGGCCAGCACCCCCATAAGATGACTATACCATTTATTCCTTACTTGTGTGAAATAAACTTTATCTTTACCTTTTACTCCAAACTTACCTACCTCTATCCATTAAATATATTTAAGAATGTGAAAGACGACATATTATGATGTAGATTTTGTTTTTACTCAGCAAACAGAGAATTTAACACTTTTATAAAAAACAAAAAACAAAAAAAGCAGGGTGATACAATTATTTTTTAATTAAATTCAGGATATTCCTTGACTGAATAGTAGTAGGAACAATTTATATTTTTTCATACATACACCCACAAACACATATGGAGATTTGGGTGTGGAAACCTGAATTAACTGGCAACATACTTCTAATTTATCTCATTCATGTTTGAGCATAATACAGAAGCAATTTGAGAAGTTGGATAGCTGACACACTATCTGGTTTTGTAAATAAAGTTTTATTGGAACACTGTTACTTTTTTTTTCTCTCTCCCTTTTTTTTTTTTTTTTTTTTTTTTGCTACAAAGACAGAATTGAGCCATTTTGACAGAGACCACATGGCAGGAAAATAGGAAATGTTTATTATCTGACCTTTAATAATAAATATTTTCTGACCTCTGATATAAAGAAAAACATAGAAGGAAAGAAAAAAATAAAAAAGGAAAAATAAATTTCATGAAACTCCACTGCATTGTTCTTTGAGTCTTGATTTCCCTAGATGAACTGCCTTATTTTTTCTACCTTTCATAGTCAATGCTTTATATTTTTTTTCTTGGGTTGTAATTTTAATTAATGGGAGGGGTAGGGTGGAATGTGCTTAGTCCATTTTGTCTGGAATCGGAAGCCCATGAGTTTAATTTTAATGATTTATACAGATAGCATCGCTAATGTACATTTATTATAGGCTTCAAAGAATTTCCACAAATAGTTTATCAAAAAAATGAGTAGCTCAGCATAAAGCATAACAAACCAGATAATTCTGGGATGTTAGCATTAACAAGGGTAGTATAGTGTCTGGATTTTCCATGATCTCACCTAAGAATAGGGCAACATGCCAGTAAAAACAAAAGTCATGAAGAAAATTTATATAAAGGCTGGGCAACAGGTTTTCTTATATACTCCAAATTATGAGTCTGTAGGGCAAACCACCAACAGTTATGAGATCTGCATAGTACCAGAGTCTGTGATGAAAAAAAGTAAAATGAAGTGATGGGGCATATGATCAACATGAGAACAAAAGAACCCCCAAAGCAAAAAGACATACGTTGTAAAGAATGGCAGGCCAATATGAGAACAGCAGCTGAAAATGAAAAGAGTTCTACATTTTTAAAATAGTAGCTAAGTGTAAGGGTTCTGAGATAAGGCCAAAAGCAGTCTGGTCCTTATCAGTATAAGTTTTTAAAATAATCTGCCCAGCCGATGTGGCTCAGTGGTTGAACATCAGCCCATGAACTAAGAAGTCATGATTCAATTCCAGCTCAAGGTACATGCCAGGGTTTCAGCCTCGATCTCCAGTAGGGGGTGTGCAGGCGGCAGCTGATCTATGTTTCCCATTGATGTTTCTATCTCTCTATCCCTTTCCTCACTCTGGAATCAATAATATATATAAATTTAAAACAATCAATATATATATTTAAAACAATCCAGCCTTCCAGTCAGGACATAAGGCTGAAGAGAAAACTACTGTAGGTAAAAGAAAAATTGATCAAGATAGAAACAACAGAGATAAAGGAAAAAGAAAATGTGAAAGACAAGGCAGGAGAACCGAGCCAGTAGTTTGACAAAAAAAGCTACCATATTTCTGCTAATATACTAAAACAATAGGAAATGTAATTTTTTTAAAGTTTGAAAAGCTATTTGAATCAAGTCTCCATTTGCAAGTTCAGGAAATTTAATTTTGCATATAATTTCACAACAGAAAAACATTGTGGCAAAATCCCATGCAAAGTTACTATGAAGTAAAAGAAAAGAAGGAGTAGAAGAGCATCTCTCCAGTAAGTAAAACAATGCCAGAATGAAATACTTAATAGATAGGTGAAAACTGAATTCTACTATTCTTAAATTAGTTAAGATATATGGATAAAATTAAATAACATCTGAAAGAATAATGTAAATCATAATGAGAATAATTCAGAATTAGGTGACAGAATTTAACATTTCAAAATAAAAGTAAATATTAATTTATAAATTAAGACTAAGCTAGAGGGAATCTTACCTAATGATAGACAAACATGTAAATTGACCGTACCTCCACATATATCAGGAGTGAGTATGCAAATTAACCTGACAAAGATGGCAGGTTAATTTGCATATGCAGGCACTGAACGAAGACTGAAGACTGAAGACTGAAGGCTCCTCCTGTGGCTGGAGCCAAGCCTAAAGGCTGCAGGCTTGGCTCTGCTGCAGCCCAGGTCCCAGGTGCTGGAGGAAAACCGGTACTGGCAGCCAGGGGAAGGAATGCCTATTGCATGAATCTTTGTGCAACGGGCCTCTAGTACAAATATAAATGAAAATATCAAATAATATATTTAGAAAAATGTATAAAGAAATTAAAAGTGAGATTTTAAATTTTTTTAAGAAAGTGAGAGATTGAAAATAGGCAAAGATGCAAAGTGTGTATAATCGGACACTCTGAAAACAAACAAACAAACAAAAATAAAACAGAGCTTGGAGAGAGACCAAATATTAAAATCTATTTTGCAAGGAAAGTTTCTGAAATAAAAACTTGAATATTGAAAGAAAATAACATGAACTTGATAATATTGACCCAGAGTTACTGGCAGCAATTTCAATATCAGTCTTTAAAGATAAAGGAAAATTCTTTGGACATCAAGGCAAAAAAAGGCATATGAATTATAAGGGAAATAAAATTAGGTAACTATTAGATTTTTTATAGCAATGTTTTATGCCAAATAAAAAATGTAGTAACATATGTAAGACCATTAAGGGAAGAAAATGTGAGTCAAAGATTTTATATACAGTAAACCTGATTTTCAAATATAGTCACATATACACTATTTTAACCATGCATAAACTCAGAGAATATTGTTACCTTGATCTTTTACTAAACATCAAGCTTCAGACAAACAAAATGATTAAAAAGTCATTAGCATGAAATAAAAGGATACAAAATGTAATATAAGGGGGAAATACCAGTATTACTTGAAAAAGTATTTATAGCCCAGTAATAAATATTTTTGAAATTCTTATTGAAGTCTTGAAATGCTGTCTCCATTGAAAGAAATCAGGATCTCATGGATAAATGGCTGAATTTCTCATCTAAAATATTTTTTTTTCAGATAGCAAAAATACAAAACAAACAAACATGAAAGGCTTTTACAGTTATGTTCAAAGACTCAGGAAACAACTTTTATATACACTCACAGGCCAAAAATGGTACAATTCAAACTTTAAGAGAGATAACAATTTCAATAGATTGAAACTAATAAAACATGTTTAAATCCATGAGTAAGTAATGATAGTAGTGTGTGTGTGTGTGTGTGTGTGTGTGTGTTTTCTGAAGGTGAAAAGGAATCAAGGTATTATAAAAATTGGGTAAATGAAAGACATAAATTAAACATTTAATTTTCTATATGAACTGTACAACTGGGTAATTAAATAGTATATAAAGTATATTTTAAGGAATTCTAGTGTTATATCAAAAGAAAAGCTGAGCTTGTTTCCATTCCCTGCCTTTTCTCTCCTCTCCCTCTCTAGCTTCTGTGTACAGAATTAATAAGACTATAATCTAAAATGGGAGAATAAAGATGGAATGTAAGATAAGAGAGAACATCTAACCTTGGGTAGAAGAAAAAGTAGAAGTCCTACAAAAGAATACAAGAGTTGAAGAAAAGACTGACTTGTCAGACAAAAAAACACACATAATGTTTTACAAATTGCTGTGATGGCTGAGCAGAGGTCTTGGTGTCTGTGCTGACACAGAGCTGGTAGGTTGGTCTGGAGAGGAGAGGATAGGGCAGAACTGAAAGGTACCCAGGAGAGGGTCACACAGAGAATGAGGAGGTATGGATCCAGCATTAGCCTCTCTAGCAGAAATACAGACTTGCTTTTGTCAGGTGCTGAGTGATAATAAAAATAGTAGATTCCACTGGTCCAATTTTCAGACTATTAAACCACATAGCTGGGAGGCTCTGTTCCTGGGCTGGTGTAGGAATGGGGAACCTCTTCCAGTTGTAAGCCTTCCATGCCTGAGACAATATGTTTTCAAAACCAACACATTATATGTTTTTATATTTATAATAAATATTTTCCTTAAAAATAATTCAAAGTGGTTTGTATAATATTTAAATGCAATGCTTTTGTTAAATTAGTTGCTCCATAATTGGCTGAAATATGTTTGAGGGTCTTCAATAAAAGTTTTCTTGGTGACTGGGGGTTTTCATTATCAGTACTTGTTGACTGGAGCTATAATGCAGCTGTCTCCTCCAGGGTCTATCTGAGGTACGAGCAGCTCTTTGTTCTAACTCTAAATGGTCCCCATTTGAGTACTTTGGAAGTGGTTTCTGTTCGATACTTGCCTTGCTGGAAATGCTCACTTCTTTGCTTTCATTCTTATTTCTATCAATTGTGCTTAACTCTGTGCAGTTGGTTGTTTTTAGTTTCCACACAGGTTGGGATGAATCACTAAAGTTATTAAGATTGTAAAACATAGAGTCTGAATTTTTGAGACCAGGTTTTTCAGATGTGGGTAAGGATTCAATAATGGGTTGGGAAATCATTTTAGTGGTCAGAATTCACTTTTGCATAAATAGAATAGAATTGAAAATATTTTGTTAGCTACATACTGCAAGTGTAAATGTTTTGTGAAATCCAGTATTTCTATAATGGTAGAAAATGTAAACTATGAGTTGTTATTTGCATGTAACCCATAGTAAGAAATAATTGAATAACTTAAGACACTGGATTTTTGACATGAATCTTCTCTCCACCATCAGCTTATCCTATATAATAAAAGGCTAATATGCAAATAGACCAAACGGCAGAATAACTGGTCACTATGATGCATACTGACCACCAGGGGGCAAATGGTAAACACAGGAGCTGCCCCCTGATGGTCAGTGCGCTCCCACAGGGGGAGTGCCGCTCAGCCAGAAGCCAAGTCATGGCCGGCAAGCACAGCAGCAGTGGCAGGAGCCTCTCCCGCCTCCACAGCAGTGCTAAGGACGGCTTAGTCCCACTTGCAGGAAGCAGGCCTAAGCAGGCAGGCAGACATCACCAGAGAGATCCTGGACTGGGAGAGGGCGCAGGCCAGGCTGAGGGATCCCCCCCGCCTGAGTGCATGAATTTCGTGCACTGGGCCTCTAGTTTCTTATAACTTCTTAATTTTTTTGTAAGTACTTGAGGTATAAGAATAAGTTTTATGTCTCCCTCTTAAATTTTAATCTCATTTGGGAAAGTTCCTATGAGATCTCTAGTACCTATAATGAAATTGTTTTTAAAGTACAACCATTCCTACCCTGGCCAGTGTGGCTCAGTTGGTTGGAACATTGTCCAGTATACCAAAAGGGGTGGGTTCAATTGCTGGTCAGGGAATGTTAGGGAAGCAACTGATTGATGTTTCTTTCTCTTATCAGTATTTCTCTCTCTCTCCCTCCTTCTCCCTCTCTCTCCTTCCAACCCCTAACATCAAAACAATTAAAAAAAATTAAAAAGAACAATCATTCCTGAAAAGATTGAGAATCAGTATAAGCCTGACAACTTCTTGAGATGATAATTAGGACAGAGAACCACTTACCAGGTCTCTCAGAAATGAGACCCAGTCTCAGAGAGAAAGAATGGGAAGGGAGAAGACCCAAACTCACCCATACAGCATTTAGGGCAAAAATGTGGGTCTGGATGTGTCTTTATTTTGGATGATGGTTTTACTCTGATCAGCTAGGAGCACCGAATTAGCCTCAGGGAAAAAAAAAAAAAAAAACAGGCTTTCCAAGGTAGGGCTGAAGTTCCCTTTCAAATAATGACATATCTGGAATCTTTGAAGTTACCTTTGTTCCCATTTCATCTTACTATGTAAGTCCAATGGGGATCCTTGGCAAGGGCCTGAGTCTAAAGATAAATAATTAAAGGGTATTCTTGCATTTCTCTATAACCTAAGGGGATAGAAGATGCCTAGGCAGGGCAAAGATTGGAAATAAGAACATATACTCATAACTCTATAGACAAGATAATTATTTATCAAAAAGAATTATGATGATGATAATAATGATGGTTTTACTGAGGCTGCTCCTTTCTAGCACATCTGGGATGAGGTACAGATACTTCTCTACCTGCTGATATTGTCTTCATGCTTCTTACTTTTCTTCTCTCCATTTGCTTCCTGTTTTTTTTTCAACCTTAGAAAAAGAAAGAAAAATAGACTTTATGCTATTATTTTTTATTTATTAATGTATTAACTTAAACTCATTTTATGCCAGTATTGTAAAAGTCACTTGGTTGAGTACTTTGAAGCACATATGACTAGCTATAAGCCTATCATTCCAGAATTGTGTAATGCAGAGTGGTGAGGGCATTGGGAAAGTAGAACTCCATTTTCCCCATGATCCAAATATATGCAGAGCACAACCCATAAATGTATTTATGTATTTATTTTTCAGAAGACACACAGACCAGGAATTTTGTTTTATCACTTTAATTCTATCTCACTATAATATTAAAGCTTAGATAAACCCACTTAGTATAAAAAACCTAGCTTGATTGCAAAAGTCCATTTCATGGCTATATTTTTAAACCAACATCTCAAGACTTTTCACCATTAGTTTACTTGGAATAGATCTACATGTTCAATGAATTGGGAGGCATGGTTTCTTCCATGAATAATACAAAAACCTCAAGAAGATTTTCCCAGAAACTCAGCTATCCATTAGAATTATTCAAAGAATGAAAACTTCTCCTGAAAAGAATTCCCAATAGCTCATTTGCTATGTAAACAAATCGTGTGTCCTGAAGGTATGATTGGACTATATAAAATATTAAAATGTTGATACCTGATGTATTCTAGCAAGAAATTTAAATTTATGGGCAAGCGCTTCCTAGAGCAGTGGGAGACACTATGGTTCAATGAGTCTTATATTAAAATAAGACAAGGTAAGATACATTTGCCTAGAAAGTAGTATAGGCATGAATTTATGCCCAGCATCACCATGAGTACAGTTCTTAATGCTCTTTTGTGCTGGTGGACTTGCAGAAAATTAGGACTATATCTATCAATCAACCTAGGCATTCAGCTAATTTGCATCATTGAATGGAAGGTAAAAAGAGGTAAGGAATGCGATGAATGTAACATGAAAGTGAGTGATGACAGCACATCATAATTATAAGAGTTATACAACCACATGCTGTATAATGATGTGTTGGTCAACAACAAACCACATATATGACTGTGGTCCTATAAGATTATAATAGACCTAAAAAATTCTTATCACCTAGTGATGTTGTAGCTAAATGCATTATGCATAGCTAATAATCTAGAATAAAGATATAAAGAAAGAAATATTTTTGTTCAGCTGTACAATGTGTTTGTGTTTTGAACTAAGTGCTATTACAGAGTCAAAAAGTCAGAAAAAAGTTTATAATGTAAAATAAGTTAGAGTAAGCTTAGGTTAATTTATTACTGAAGAAATAAATAATTTTCATAAATTTAGTGTAGCCTAAATGCATAGTATTTATAAAGATGAACTACCATAGTGGACAGTACTGTCCTAGGGCTTACATCCATTCACCAATCACTGACTCACCCAGAGCAACCTACAGTCCTGCAAGCTCCATTCATGGTACATATTCTACACAAGTGTATTTTTTATCTTTTATTTATTTACTAGTGACCCGGTGCACAAAATTTGTGCACATTAAAAGGGAATTAATCAGAGGAAATATTTTAATATTGCTAGTTGCCCTTTCTCTATAATAGAAGTACCAGAGATGAAAGAAAATTAGTAAAATGTATATAAAAATCTTCCTCCTGTCAGAGTCTGGGACACGCCATGGGAACCAGAGTCAAGTCCCTGCCCACCCACGTGCACCTTGAAATTGTGCAAGACCCAGACCCGGCCAGCTCCACCCTCATTGGGCTAGATTCAGACCCAGCTGGCCCCACCCCCATCAAGCCCCACCAAGGTGTGGGGTGTGGCCTCAGGTCCCCTGGCCTGGTACCGGGGCAGGGGACGCAGCCTGAGGTGCCCTGGTCTAGTGCTGGAGCATGGGGTATGGCCTGAGGTCCCCCATCAAGCCCTGCCAGGCAGGGAGCACGGCCTGAGGTCTCCCAGCCTGGTGCCGGGGTGGGGAGCCTGGCCTGAGGTCCCCCGGCCCGGCGCCAGGGTGGGGGATATGGCCCGAGGTGGCCCCACCTGGCATCATTGAATGGCTGCGGCCCCTGTCAAGCTCCACCAGGTAGGGGGAGCAGCCTCAGGTCCCCTGCCTTGGCCCAGTGCCACACAGCCTCAGGTCCCTGCTGGTTGCTCATTAAGGCTTATTACAGGAACTCGGCCTCCGTTGTGGGCACAGCCATCTTGTTTTACAGAATCCCTGCCTCCTCTGTGGGTGCAGCCATCTTGTTATGGTGTGATGGTCAATTTGCATATTCCCTCTTTATTATATAGGATTTTTGTTTTGTAAAATATGTTTTTATTGATTTTAGAGAGAAAGGGAGAAGGAGAGAAAGAGGTAGAAACATCAATGATGAGAGAAAATCATTGATCGGCTGCCTCCTGCACACCCCCTGCTGGAAATTGAGCCTGCAACTCAGTCATGTGCCCTTGATCAGAATCAAACCCGGGAGTCTGCAGGCTGATGCTCTATCCACTGACCCAAGCCAGCTAGGGCTATTTTTTTTTAATATTTTATACCAAATTTTTCTGTAACTTTCCTCTGTTTATGTATGCTTGGATGCACAAATATTTAACATTGTGTTATAATTGTCTACAGTATTCAGTATAGTGACATGCTGTATAGGCTTGTAGCCTAGGAGCAATAGACAATACCATACAGCCTAGGTGTATAGTAAGCTATACCATCTAGGTTTCTGTAAGTGCACTCTGTAATATTTACACAATGGTGAAATCCACAATGGTGCATTTCTCACAGTGTAACCTTATCATTAAATGACACATCTTTTCAATAAAATTAAATTTTTAGGTGCCTTTCCTCATGTAATCTTTGATAAACCTCTGATGTAGATTTGAATTTAATTTCTAAAAAGCAGCACTATCAGATGATGCCAGTCTTATTCAGTGTCAACAATCAAAGTGGTTTCTTCTGTTTGGTGGGCATGGAGGTAGGCAACACTGGAGTTTATGCATGCCCTCTGTCAGAATTCCAGGCAGTAAATGGATTTGAGACCCATTTTCAAGCAGAATCTGAAATATAAAGATTCTGCTTTCTAAGTGCAAAAAGCTAGAAAGTATGAGACAGGTTGTCAGAGGCCCAACCAAGTGAGCCCCTGTTCAGAAAGGGATGTCTACACAGACTTCAGAATAGCACAATAACTGAGACAGGAGGCTTGTCCTCACTGCAACAGAACGGGCACAGGAGAGTCAGGAAATCACAAGATTAATTCCAGATCTCATCTGTGATTATGCTGAGGTTTCTAATCTTTTAATGTCTCATCCTAACTAAAATGCTTGACACCAAAGCTATAAGGGAGGCATTATCCTATCCAATAAAAGAGTGATATGCAAATTGACCATCACTCCAAGACACAAGATGGCCGCCCCCATGTAATCAAAGATGGCTGCCCCCATGTGGGCACAAAATGGCCACGACAAGATGGCCTGCAGGGGAGGGGAGTTGTGGGCGATCAGGCCAGCAGGGAGGTCAGTTAGGGGTGACCAGGCCGACAGAGGAGGGCAGTTGGGGGAGACCAGGTCTGCAGGGGAGGGCAGTTGTGGGCGATCAGACCAGCAGGGAGGGCAGTTAGGGGTGACCGGGTCAGCAGAGGATGGCAGTTGGGGGGTAACTAGGCCTGCAGTGGAGGGGAGTTGTGGGGGGGGGCAGGCCTGCAGGGGAGGGCAGTTAGGGGTGACCAGGCCAGCAGGGAAGGGCAGTTAGAGATGACCAGGCCAGCAGGGGAGGGCAGTTAGGGGTGACCAGACTGGCAGGGGAGGGCAGTTAGGGGCAATTGGGCTGGCCGGGGAACAGTTAGGCGTCGATCAGGCTGGCAGGGGAGTGGTTAGGGGGTGATCAGGCTTGCCGGCAGAAGCGGTTAGGGGCAATCAGGCAGAGGCAGGTGAGCAGTTGGGAGCCAGCAGGCAGTCGGACATCCCTCAAGGGGTCCCAGATTGGAGAGGGTTCAGGCTGGGCTGAGGGACACCCATCCCCCCCGGTGCACCAATTTCATGCACCAGGCCTCTAGTCATTTTATAATCATCGTCATGATCATTTCCATCATCATCATCTTTACCAATAAGGAAATTGTGGCTTAGAAATGTTAGGTAACTTGACCAAGGTCATTGGTAGGAAATAGAGCTATGGCTTGAACTCAGGTTAGCTGACCTCAGAGAGAGTTATCTTAACAAACTACCTGCTTATCCAAGGATCATCTATTTATTCAATAAGCCAGTACCTATATAGCACCTACTATATGCCAAGCCCAGTGATAGGTTGTAGTTATTATATGATCAATAAATTATGGTTTACTGAATGAATGAGTGAATACGCTTTTATATTTATGAACATGAACACACTAATTTGAAGCCATGCCATTTTGATTTTACTGTTCTGCTAGTTGTCACAGTACACCCTCATAACCTGTAGGTGGAAGCACTCTCCCCCAGAGTGAATGGCTAGGTTCTCACTGTCATTTGCTGGACAAAAGGCCTATCTTGGATTAGGGAATGAGGGATGGAGAAGCAGGCATTAGACCAGAGAAAGCAGAACTCCTATACTTTCATTCCCCTGGCAGTTAAGTCTGGACTTGGCAGCAGAGGTGCTCTGAGCATTCCACGCATTGAGGGCAACTGTTCCTGACACATAGAGGTGGATCCTGTGGATGGGCTAAACCTCTGGGCTCCATGAGCCTTAACATTTAATTGCCCTGAATAACCCATTTTTAGATGTAGAATTTGAACATTCAGTAAATTCTCACTAAAGGAAATAGCCTAGCCTTGACTACAGTGGAAGTGAGGCAATTTGTAGCAAGGCCAGGGGAAACCTAGGGAGTCCTTTCTAGGCAAGAGTAGAGGTTGCAATGTTTCTTTAATTCTCAGTAGAGTAGACACCTCCTGAGGGGACAGCATAGAAGAAGACAGAGTCGTGACAATCTTATGGATGCTTAAGAGCCAAGGCAGATAGAGAATTGCTTCTAGGCACATATGAACAGCATTAAGGAGGACTCATATCTAACTGGTGGATAGGAGGATTGAAAGGAATTCACTTCATACAAATATAGTTAAATTTTGTGGGTGCTAGCTAATGTATACTGAGTAAACACAACACTGTATCTCCAATAGTTGTTAACTGAGTACTTCTTAGTGAACAGAGCTGAGCCCTGGTGGCCAGAAGACCCTGACTGTCTGCAGAGAGTGCCTGGGTTCAGTTCAGTGGGTGTCCATCACTTTCTTTGAAGCCAGGGCTAATGATGTTCCCAGGTGTGACACATGCCCACTGGAAGCCAGACTTAGGTTTAGTTCTCATTCCTAGCACTGGCCAAAGCACAGCCCTTTCTTCCCCACTCAACAACGCATATGGGAGTCCAAGGAAAGTATGAAGATATTGAAAGGATAAACTTAATTCTTTCTAATTTATATGTTAAATAGGTGTTTATAAACTGTAAATAAATGTGAAACTCTCACAATGACACTGAGCAAAATGGTCTGTAAAATGTTTCCCTGGCCCATTAATCTATGCCTCCACTATCCTCAAAGCGATTGATATAAACATTTGGAAGCAGTTAGAAGGGAGGAAAGGAGAGCAATAAGCGGGCATGATGTTATGAATTCGTTCTGATATTGGGGGATGGGAAATGAAATGAGTGAAGACTGGAAAGCTGTGTGGGTACCCAGTGCACAGAGATGAATGTCACTGGAAGAATCCTCTGGAAGGAGAGCCAACATCCACACACCTTAGAACACACCCCCTCCTCTCACCCCCTTTTCCTCCCCCACAGGGAGGGCTGGGTACAGACATCTTCCCACCTCTGCTAAAGTCCAGGGGAGGCCACTAGGGTGAGTCACTGTTTTCTGGGAATGAAATGGTTCTTGGGTTCTTGGTGAGGAGTCAATAAGGAAATACAAAACATCATCCAAATCCACATTTCTCATTTCTGTTTAAACCAGGACCCAGGCAGCCTTCTCCTCTTCAGCCCAGGATTCTTCTGAGTGGCTGGGAGTGGGAAATGAAATGATGGGAGGAGCCTATGATCTAATCCAAAGATTCCACTAAAACATTCTCTTTCTCCTTTTCACTTTGTCTCTCATCACCCCAGGAAGTCAGTAGATCAGTGGTGCGTACACAGGAAGAACAGTTCAAGTGCACAACGTTGTAGGGACTCACTGCCAAATGGACGGTGGACCAGGGAACAAAACAGAGTCCCATAACAGGGTTAACCATTCTTCAAAGCTCTAGCATTTTCAGTGCTGGACTCTAGCAAAAGGAAACAACCCTGTTTCACTTCTCTTAAGCTTGTAACCAGAGGCAGCCTCCCTGGATGGGACCCGTCAAAGGGAATCCATGCTTTTAGTTGGGACATGGAGATTTTCAATGGGTAAGTGTGACTTTCACTTCTGACAAGCAGCACCATCACTTGATCAGCATGTAATTCTTAGCAAAAAACACACACAAAAACCCATAAAAAACAAACAAAAAAACATTTGGCGGAGCTAAATGGAAAAGCATCAGGCATAGACAGATTAGATTTTCCTTTAAATAAACATGGCCTTTCAAAAAGACAAGAAAAATGTTTGGAGCAAAACATGGCAGGCGTGAAAATTTCAGATGACATATCTACCCACCTTGAGCAAGAATGGAACTCTCTCCACAGTCTCTCAATTGTTGGAGACACTCCTTTATTAAACCAGAGAGAATGGTCTAAAGGTGTTTGTTCTCACAGGCAGAGGTGTATCTCTTCTAAAGCGAAGTTCTGAACTCCTCTGGTCTCCAGAGTATTCACACTCTGTGATCTTGTAATTAAATGGCTAGTATTTGAGATACTTGAAGTTTGTCTAGTCTTCAACATGATCCTGAAGATGACAGTGGAGCTCCTATCCCTAAAGACAGCAGCAGGGTTTTTATATTAAATGGAATAGCTGTATTGTAGTCTGATCAACCCATCATAAAATAGTGCTGATCAGTTTGCTTCTTAAAACATCAAAAAGGTTTTCTTACATCTTGTCTATTATATCTTTCTGTGTCCAGAATGTGCCCTTTATTTTCTGTCCAAATCCTGCTCCTCGCCCCTCCCCCCCCCCCGCCCGCCACAAATTTCATCTCAGAAATCCCAAATACAAAGCCAAGAGCCTTTTATGTTTCCTTTCCATTGACAATCACATTCAGTTCATCATCAAGTCCAAATAATTTAAAACTTTCCTCTGATGCATATACTGGTTTAATAAATACTGTTGAACAGTTTGATATGTATCAGCCACCTATATGTACATTAGAGAGACTGAGGGAAAAGGGTGATGTTCCCTTGGAATTTATTTTTAGTGGAAAAGGAAACTGATTAAGATAAGTGCATATACAAATACCTATGAAGATGATAAAATAAGGTATTGCGATTGAGAGTAACTTGCTTGTCCTCTCTAATAGAGTGGCATTTATCTCTAATAGAGTGGCATTTAATCTGAGACCTGTATATGAAAGAACCATATATGGAGAAAGAGAAGTCCAAGCTGGAGGAATAGCAGGTGCAAAGGCCCTGGGGTAATGAATAATCCAGCTATATGAGACAGAACGAAGAGGCTTTGGCTGAAGCATGGTGGGATTATAGTTTCAAAGCCTAACAATACAGCTGAAAGATAAGCAGAGAAAAGAGCCCAGTGAGCTGTGGTAATGAGTTTTTTTTTTCTTTATTGATTAAGGTATTACATATGTGTTCTTATCCCCCCATTGCCCCCCACCCCCCACTCATACCCTCACCCCCCTGGGGTCTGTGTCCATTGATTATGCTTATATGCATGCATACAAGTCCTTTGGTTGATCTCTCCCCCTTACCCCCACCCTCCCCTACCTTTCCTCTGAGGTTTGACGATCTGATCAGTGCTTCTCTGTCTCTGGATCTGTTTTTGTTCATCAGATTATGTTGTTCATTATATTGTGATAACAAGTTTTGATTAATTTTGAAAGCAATGAGAAGCCTTGAGGTACCTGGGAAGGATGGTAATATAAATCTAAATTATATTTTAAAAGATAGGAAGAATGAACAATAGAGATGATGGTGGCTTGGGCTAGAAGATAGCTGTGGCGAGAAGTTACATATTCTATGGATATTAAGGAGTTATAGTTGATACAACTTGCTTACGGATTGGATATGGAATGTAAGTCAGATAGATAAATCATAAATGAGGCCTAGGCTTCTGATCTGAATTACAACAGGGCAGTGGCGCCATTCAATTCTCCTCCCCCATCATCTTTTACTGAGATCTTTGCCTAGTCTAATATCTTGTCCACCAAACTGCAGGTCCTCTAAAATCTATCACCCACATTGCTGCCAGAGTGATTCATAGAGAAAACAATATGCTCTCATTATTCTATTTCTCAAAACCTTTCAACAAATCCCCATAAGTCAGGAGAGATGTCAAGCTCCTTTATACAATGTTCAATAATGTGGTAGGCAGAATTCTAAGAGGAACCTTCAACTTCTATGCCCTGGTGTACTTGGCCTGTATAATTCCCACCTCTTGAATGTGCCTTGGACCTGTGAATGTGATGGATATCACCCCCATATTTAAGGTATTCTACATGTCAATGGGTAATTGTACATCATAGATCTGAATTAATCAGGTGGATGTCTTTCATAGAGGGAATGGCCATTTCTAATGAGAGAGGTTCTTTTGCTGGTCTTGAAGGAACAAGCCATAATGGTTTACAGCTGGCAAGAAGTGAATTTTTCCAATAATCACATATGCTTGGGACTGACTTCCACAGTATCTGTGCCCCGCAGAGGGACCAGGTTCTCTCCATGGGGTCAGTTCTGTAGTATAGCTTTGGACAGTCTTCTTAACTGCATAGCCTAGAGACTCTGTGAGCTATTTAATATCCTCTCTAATAAAATGGTAATATGCAAATTAACCATCACTCCACTACATAAGCCACACCCACAAGCCAAGCCACGCCCACCAGCCAATCAGGGTGAGTATGCAAATTAACCCCAATCCAAGATGGCTACAGCCACAGAGAGCAAGGTTTCCCAGGTAACAGTAAGCCAAGCTTTCCATAGCCGTTGCAGGCCTAAGCCTCCACTCAAGCTACAAAGTTTCAATTATAGAAGGTAAACAAATTCAAACAAATGGCGGCAGAATGGAGCTTGAGAGAGCAGGCCAGGGTTGCTGCCGGCAACAGGGGAAGCAAAGCTTTCCGCACACCCTGGCCGGGCTCACCCGCTTAAGGCTACAAAGTTTCAATTGTAGAAGGTGAATTAACTGCCACAGAAATGGCTGCCGGAGCCCCAGGCTTGGCTCCGCTCCAGGCTACAAAGTTTCAATTGTAGAAGGAAAATAAATTCCAGATACCAGGGCCTCCCCTTGGGTTGCCAGGGGGCGTGGCCGGCCTGCAAACCACCACAGGCCCCTCGCTCAGGCCGCCCCACAGCCCAAGGGAACCCCCACCCTTATCTGTGACACCCTTCAGGGCAAACCAGCTGGCCCCCACCCGTGCACCAGGCCTCTATCCTATCTAATAAAAGAGTAATATACAGATTGATTATCAATGCAACACACAATATAGCTGCCCCCATGTGGACACAAGATGGCCACCACAAGATGGCCAGCAGGAGAGGGCAGTTGGGAGGCACCCGGCCTGCAAGGGAGGGCAGTTGAGAGGGACCAGGCTTGCAAGGGAGGGCAGTCGGAGGTGATCAACCCTGAAGGAGAGGGCAGTTAGAGGTGACCAGGCTGGCAGAGGAGGGAAGTTGGGGGCAAACAGGCTGGCAGGGGAGCAGTTAAGCATCAACCAGTCTGGCAGCAGAGTGGTTAGGGGGTGATCAGGCTGGCAGGCAGAAGTGGTTAGGGGCAATCAGGAAGGCAGGCAGGCAAGCAGTTGGGAGCCAGCAGTCCTGGATTGTGAGAGGGATTGGGCCTAAACGGGCAGTCGGACATCCCTCCAGGAGTCCCAGATTGGAGAGGGTACAGGCTGGGCTGAGGGACAACCCCCCGCCGTGCACGAATTTCTTGCACCGGGCTTCTAGTCTATAATAATCTCTAATAATCTCTAATAATAAAATCATAATATGCTAATTAGACCAAACGTCCTTCTGGATGACCTTCAGGATGAAGCCAGGGCTGCAAGGGCTGAGGCAGAGGCAGCTGCTGTGGCAGGTGGGCGCTGAGGCAGAGGTGACCACCGCCTTGGCATTGGCTGAGCCACTTGCCAGAATTTCGTACCTCCCCCTGCCAGCCTAATTGCCCCCAACTGCACCCTTTCTCCCGCTGGCCTGGTTGCCCCTAACTCTCCCCCCCACCCCCTCGCTGACTGGTTGCCTCTTACTGCACCCCCTGCTGGCCTGGTCACCCCCAACTGCCCCTCCACTGGCCTGGTCGCCCATGCAGTCTGCTTGTTCAGTCGTTTTTTCATCCCTCACTAACCCCCTGCTGGCCTGGTCATAGGCAGCCATCTTGTGAGGGTGTGAGGGTCAATTTGCATAATACCTCTTTATTATATAGGATAGAAGCTAGTTTATATTTGTTACAACCAAAAACTTGCTTGTTATACTTCACATTACCCTCTCCTCCCCCACCAGCTTGACATTCCCCTAAAAGATCAGACATTCTAAATGATATGCTTGGTCGCTCCTGTGATTCCACTATCCACTTGGCCATCACTCCTATTCCCTGCCTTGAACACACACACATACAAGAGTAATTGCCTGAGTGTGGGTGAATGTCCAAAGAGTACTGGCATTTAGCAAGTCCATTTGGGTTTGAGGTATTCCACTGACCTTGTCCGCTTCTCAAGTTGGTCTCCCTGAGCCCCTGACCCGATCAGTCTCAATAGTTTTTCTCTACCAACTGAGATCCTCCCCCAAGATGCTCAATAGCAAAGACTTTATTGGTAGGACAGTACTAATCTAAAAATCTTTAAATCGGAGTGAAGGGGACAGATTTGGACAACAGTTCCACTTGAGGAGCAGTGCAAGTCTTGCTCATTCCCTCACATCTCCCCAGAAGGAAAAACTCACTGTGGTTTCCTCATTAGCAGTTGCTATATATATATCTGCTGCCAAGGAAACTATATTCATTTTGATACCCAAAGCCAGTGCTTAATCAAAAATGGAAACAGGAAAAAAAAGTTCTGAAACAAACAGCCCTATTTCTTCCTGCATCATAATCTCAGCAGGCCCATTACATTGGCAGGTGAGCTTCCTCATGCAATTATACACACAAGTAGTGGGGAACAGCAAGCAGGGCAGGATGAGGGTGGGGTGCAGCAACTCGCCATTTTAAAAGGAGAGGTAAGCCCCTCATCAGCATGAATGACTGTATGTCCACCAGAAGTGGGGCTCTGTGCAGAGGTGGAGGTCTGGAGGATGCTCTGAGTATCCGTGAGTATGCCAGGATCCGTTTCCTCAGAAAGCCTCGCTGCTATATTCAGAAAGCCTCGCTGCTATATTATGTGTGTTTTTTTTTAATGATTACTATCACATGCCTTTAAATTTTGCACAATAAAAAGTAAATTAATTTAAGTATCTAAGTGTAATGACAATTTAGCATAATTTATTTGTGAACCCAGTTACTCTCTCTCTTTTCTGGCCTCTTACCAAGGTACTTTCATGACCAAGGGACATGATGGCATGTGAAAAGGGCATGCAAGTGGTGGTTCTGCCGATTCCTGGCTCTGGATCTTGGGGTTAGTCACTCTCCAAGTCTGAGCACCTTTCTTGTAAAATAGGAATCTCAGTACATATCACACCAGTGATGTGGAATGTGCCTGGCATGTAATCGTATTTTAAAGAATCCATTGTTGCAGAATCTGTGGCAACCCTTATTCCAAGGCCCAGAGTCCTACAAACCAACTGCAGGGAGAAGAGAGATTAGGAATGCATGGCTCCCTCTCTCACCTCTCTCTTCAACTATGGCAGACCAGATACTGTCAGCATCTGGGCCTGCACATAAACATGAAACAAGGCAGGAGGCCCATATTAAATAATGAAGATATAATACATTAATTACACCATGGTAACTATCATATAAAATATGACCATTATATGATTGTTATTACTTTTACTGCATTATTCATGCTGACATAAATATAACAGCCCACTAGTCATCAGTATCATACCATTTTTATAGAGAAGGAAAATGGAACTCAAAGCCTTTAATAGCCTAATGGTCAAGCCTCTAAAACACAAAAATAATAGTAGGCAATGCATAAAAGGAGGCTGGCAAGTTTGCCAGTCAGACTGCTTAATGACTGAGCTATGTTTTAATTTTGACTTCTTATTCCACAGATGCCTTCCTAGCCTATCAGCCTTATAACTGGGAAGAACAAGTTGCAACATATGGGAAAGGAATAAAAGGGCACTTAATAGGTTATCCTGGGCTAGAATATCAAACATGGTGCCCCAGTTCTGCTATTTGAGCTTCATTCATTTCATTTTTCAAAATAACTTTTTAGATCTATGCATAACAAACCTCTGAGGTGTTAACTCAAATCATTTAAGTGCAACTATAGCAATATCTTCTTTGGAGTGGACAAGATTTTAACTCAATATAAAATAGGAAAATGAAACCCAGATATAAATTCCCAAGGACAAAATTGTTCACATTAATATTAAGTTTAATGAATTAAAATTATTGTTCTTTTTGTCTTCTTAGGTCTAAGTCCCATTTTCTAATGGGAAAAGAAAGGAGGAAGACCCATGAACTGATAGAAAGTGTATAAGGTAAAGCCAAGTTTTCAACTGTATAATTCTCAACAACTTTCTTTCTGTCTACCAAGCTGGATGGTCTCATGCCTGTCCTCCTCAGCTTCTTCCTCAGTCTGAAATGGGCAAGACAAGATAAGAAAAAAGAACCCAAAAAATAATGTTTTGAAATTATTAGAAGGGGATTAAAATTTACTCCTTATAGGTACTTAGAATATATATAATACGGATATGTGACTCTTAGATCCCGGTGGATAGTTGTTTTTACCCTATGTGGATATGGAAATGGATTGTTCCCTCATCAACAGTATTTATCGAGGGCCTTCTGTGTACAGAGCAGAGACTGGGATCATTATTTCAAGACCTTTGCCAAGGTATGTGGGTCTTAGCATGTTGGAGGAAGTAATTGAGAGATTATTTACCCACCAACTGGCCCCTGGCAATGGGAGACTCCTCACCCCAATCCCCTGTCATTGAAACATATGTTTCACCCACTAGTCCCATAGTGGAAGACTTTTTCAAGGACACAGTCTTGAGAGAGCGATGTGTTGTTGAAACACTCTGGAAGGTATAAGTGACTGAATCCTGTTAAGGCCTCTCTTTAAAAGGTGAAGATTCTGGTGGGTAGGTGTGGAGATCTATTCCTCTTATGGTCACCTAAGACAAGTCTCATATGTGAGTACCCTTGCTTATTAAAACTGACACCTGCCAATCTGGAGTGGCTGTCTCTTTTTTCTTTTAATTGTTTTGTTGTATATTTATTTGTTTGTTTGTTTATGTGTTTATTATTTATTTATGTTTTTAATCTTTATTGTTGAAAGTATTACATATGTCCCCCTTTTCCTTCCATAGACCTCTTCTAGCCCACCACCCCTCCCACCCCGCCCCAGGCCTTCACCACCCTATTGTCTGTGTCCATGGGTTATGCATGTATGCAAACAAGTTCTTTGGTTTATCTCTTCCCACCCACGCACCCTGTCTCTTTCTTTGGTCACTCTTTGCTCTCTGTGTATGGGGGGCAGTTTAGAATTTCATCTGGGGAACCCTCAAGGTTGTGAACCAACATCACATGTCCTTCAACAGCAGTGGCAATCACCATTATTTTGTCATGACTGTCTATTTCTAGTCAATTTTCAGCTGCTATGAGAATTTTAGAAGTCAAAGTAAGATATTTAAAAGACTCTACCAAAAGTCTCTTACTAGATGCCATGCAGGACAAAGTTCATGTTGGTAGCCCAGCTACTCTCAGGATTCCTATGAGGATCCACGAAATGGAATACTTGTAGCAAAGGATTATATGTGTGTAAGATACTGCTATTATCAGATGTTCTTTTCTAAGTTAATAATATAATGGCAAATGACTTGAGAACTGATCCTGATACCATGCTCACATTTTTAAAAAATTATTTTTTTTCACAGTAACTATCAAAAATATCACAGGTAGCTTTATTATTTTTTATTTTACTTTATACTCAGCATTTGAAGCAATAGTTAAATTGCTAATTATTCTTATTTAATTTATTATTATTTGAATTTGAAAAAATATGTAAAAATACAGAGAACGGTAACATGAACCAGTTTTAAAAACTTCCAATGTGTGGCCAAATTTGTTTTCACTTCCTTCCCTTTACCCCCAAAACACAGTGGGTTTTTTAAAGCAAACACTAAACATAGTACCATTTCTTTCTTAAATAGTTCAATGTATGTCTCAAAAATACAAGGACTCTTCCTCTGTGTGTTTATTTTTAACACAACCACAATAGATGATCACATTTGAAAGAAGCCTTCAGGAGACAATTTCCTATTAGGGAAGAATATTGTGCCATGTGTCTTACTCAAGAATATTCTGTGACTCCCCAATGTCCTTAGGATGGAATCTCAACCTTAAGATCATCCTTTAATCAAAATCTTCCCATTATCCCCAATCCCCATTGTCTGGGCATGTTTGTTCACTCTATTTAATCCATCACAATGCCAGGCCTCTTGCTACCTTTCATCTTGACCCCACCTATTTTGCAAGGACTTTTCCAATTCAACCTCTTGATTTCCACACATCATTGCAGCCTCTAGTGATTTTTTTCTTTAAACCCTTGTTGCATTTACTCTACTATCAGAAGGCACTATTAAAGGGATTAAAAGTATGTGCTCTGGAGTCTGACAGAGCTGGGTCTGGGAATTTCTTGATGACATACTTACTAGCTAAATGCCCTGGGGAAAGGTCTCCCTAATTCTCACGTCCTCAGGTGCTAATATGGACAATTTATATTGTAGTGAAGAAGATTAATTAAGTGTATATATATATATACATATATATATATAATTAATAAGATTAATTAAGTGTATATATATGTATATATATATACACTTATATATTATACATTATACACATATGTGTATAACACACATTCATACATATAACACAGGCACACTTACACATACACACAAACACATACCACCCACTCACATATATGCATACATTGTTTAGCACAGAGAACATTCAAGATAATATTGTTGTTGTTACCATCTGTACTTAATATCATATCTGCCTTTTGATATCTACTTTATTGTTTTCTTTCACTACTTAACTTTTGGATAGTTAATTATTTCTCTTTGTACTCACTTCTAGACATTAGCTTGTGGAGGTCAGAGCCAACTTTGACTCTTCCACAGCAGCTGGCTGCACAGAGAAGATTTTCAAAGATGTTTCTGGAACATAGCCAGCCAGTGTGCAGAAAGTAGGAGAGACCCAGGGTTCTGCCTCCTCCCAAGGCCCGAGAGATGTGGTGTTAAATAGGAGAGCCTCTCCCCTTCTTTGCAGACTCCTGCCAGTTTGCTGTGTGTGTGCATGTGTGTTGTATGGGGCACTTTATAAAAGAAAACCTTTTATGCAGGAAAACAGGTGATGGAAAAACTAGAAAAAAACAGCCATTTCTACCTAAAGTGAATTTTCAGGCAGCTGATCCTACCACAGGCTGGCTGTCTTTCTCTGGAAATGTCATTCTTTAGTCTGTAAATATCACGCTATAGAGAACACCTTCGTGCTGGCTCTAGGTGGGGAGGGAGCCAACGTCGTATGGCAGCTCCCTCTCAACCAAAGGACAATGCTTCTTTCTTGGCTTTAATAAAACGGAGAGGGGGCTGGGCAGGCTGCTCCAGAGAAAGGACACGCAACACCCCTCCTGCCATTACACAGTGGCTTCTTTAATCCGACTTTGAAAGAGCCCCTTTGTGCACCAGACACTGGTCTTACTTGGGCACATTCCCTTTTTCACTTTCAAATGCGTGAATTCTTAGATTATGGCTGTGGCCTCCCTTTTAAACCTGCCCCTATAGATTGTGTCAAGGGCTATGTGGGGTGCTTTTACCTCACGGTATCTCCCTAGCCCAGGCCAAAGCCTCTATTTCACCTTTTCGTTGTCTGACATTGCACTCACTAAAGATGTAGTTCAGTTAACCAATGTCTTTTTGAAAAATAAATTCCCTCAGAAATGTAAAGATTATCTTCCTTACTGTGAAGCCTTTCCTGCTGTAAATTACATAGTCAGATTTCTCTGCATTCATTACCTGGCTGAGAGGAGAAAATGACAATTTCATTGTGAAGGTGAAGCAATTTTTGGCACATGGATCAATTCTAGGGAGGGCCGGTCTGAGAAGGGGGTTGGTGTGATAGAATCCCTGTAGCTAAAAGATAACACTAAAGACTGCTGGTGGGTGTGGGTGGAGAGGGACATTTGGGAAAGAATAAAAAGCACTGGAGATGATGAGAGGGAATCAGAGAAAGAGGTGGAAAGCATGCAGGATAAACTTTTCCATTTGGAAATGTTGCTGGTACTGCACATACAGAAGCAGTAGAGTAGTGGTTTAGCGCTCAGAGGCTGGAGACAAGCGACCTGTGGACTAATCCTGGCTACCCTACTTACCTCCTCTGTGACTTCGGACAATTTACTTAACTTCCCTAAGCTTCCATTTCCTTATCTGTAAAATGAGGATGAAAAAGCACTCATAGGTCAGGGGGCTGTGTTGAGGATTAAAGGAAATAACCCATGTTCGGTAGTTAGCATTGTGTCGGGCACATAATATGTCCCCACTAAATGTGAAGTATCATTCAACATATTTTTTACTAAAAGTAGTGAAATAATAATTACTATCAGAACTTCTGATTTATAAACTGCCTATCATATGTGGTTTTCCTATTTAAGTTTCTCTTTTAAGAGTTGGCGTTAAAAATAAGTCTTTGCCTCCTAAAACTTTTGCACCTATCTGATCAATTTTCCTCCACTAATACTTAATGGAACATTCAGTGTGTTAAGGAAACTGTTCTAGGTTGTATATAGATATTAGAGCCCTGGTGCACAAAATTCTTGCATGGGACAGGGGGGTCCCTCAGCCCAGCCTGCACCCTCTTTAATCAGGGACCCCTTGGGGGATGTCAGACTGTGAGTTTAGGGATCGGGCTTAAACCAGCAGTTGGACATGCCTCCCTCAATCTGGGACTGCTGGCTCCTAACCGCTCACCTGCCTGCCGACCTGATTGCCCCTAACCCCTCTGCCTGCCTGCCTGCCTGATCGCCCCTAACTGCCCTCCCCTGCCAGCCTGATCTCACCCCCAACTGCCCTCTCCTGCCGGCCTGATCTCACCCCCAACTGCCCTCCCCTGGTCACCCCAACTCCCCTCCCCTGCTGACCTGATGTTGCCCCCAACTACCCTCCCTTGCCATCCTGGTCACCCACAACTGCCATCCCCTGCCGCCCTTATCTCTCCCCCAACAGCCCTCCCCTGCCAGCCTGATCTCACCCCCAATGGCCCTCCCCTGCCAGCCTGATCTCGCCCCCAACTGCCTCTGCCTCAGCCCCCACCAACATGGCTTTTTCCGGAAGGAAGTCAGACATCTGGAAGATGGCCAATCGACCTGGTCTCATTAGCATATTACCCTTTTATTAGTATAGATAGATTATATAGGATAGGATTGCTTAAAAGGGGGGGGGGGGGAGCCTTTTTCAGCAGGAGTAGATGCTCTTGGCAGGCAAAAATACATAATCCCTATATCTGGTCTGATAGCCAGCCATATGCACTATACTGCCAAACTAGTCATTAAAAAATTGAACCACTTTCTTACACCTTACACCAAAGAGCTGTTGCTCTTAAAACCCCTCCTCAGCCCCACCTTAGGTTCTGCCTTCACAGTTCAACCAGATTAGGTTCTGATTTGTCGTTTCTATGCCAGTCAGCATCAAAAGCTATGCTTCCTAGGCAGCCATTGGCTCCTCACAGTTCACCCAGATTTGGTTCTGATTGGTCAGTTTCTATGCCAGTCAGCATCTCTAGGCCTATCTCCGGGCCTGATCAGAGAGGTGGGGCTGATCAGCAGCTCCCACGGCTGCTGGCGAGGCCCAGAGAGAAAGAGAGGCAAGGGCTGATCAATAGCTGCCATGGAGGCTGCAGATCAGACCCTGCTTCTCTCTCCGGGCCTCTCTCCAGGCCTGATCCACAGCCCCATCTGTAGTCAGTGCTGGGCTGCCATGCCTGCAGTGGTGGCAGTCAGTGCTGGGTCACTGCGGCGACCCAGCACTGACTGCAGGACTGACTTCCGGTGTTCGGTTGTCCATTTGGTCATTTTGGACATTACGGACCATGGCTCTTTATATACATAGATATGTTATGGATATGTGTGTGTATATTATATATATTCACACATGTTATTTTCACAATAAGTGAGGATGCCAATGTACAGAGAAACTAAGTAACTTGTCCCTCAGCTATTAGGGTAGAACTAGTGTTTGGCTTTGGGGGTGTGATTCAGAGTCTATATTCTTAGCACTGTAAGGCCTAAAAGATGTAGGAAGTGAGGAACAGGACTGGGGCTCAATCTAGTGTTCCTTATATTTTCCAAATAGAATTCTCTTTAGTAGCTTTCAACTTTCTTCCATGAAGGCTGCCCAGCTTAGTGTAGGAAGAAAGACTAGACTGAGTACTCACAGGCCTGGGCTCCTGCACAACTCTGCCACTTAATACTCATGTGGTTTAGGGTAGGGACTGAATAGCAATTTGGAATCCTGAGCTTTAGTTTTATCATATGCTACTTGACTATAGCAATTGGTCCATAGAGCAACATCTTGGATTAATGAAAAGGTTAAATGAAATGATTGGTGGTAAGTTACGTTGAAGACTGGAAAACATGAAATAGCAGTAGGATAGTATCCATATTATTGCCAACACTAGTATCCTTTTTTTAAAAAGATACAGTGTGGGCCTACTGGTATGGCTCAGTGGTTCAGTATCCATGCATGAACCTGGAGGTCAGGGTTCCATTCCTGGTCAGGCCACATGCCCGGATTGCAGGCTTGATCCTAAGTAGGGATGTTCAGGAGGCAGCCAATTGATGAATTATCTCTCATCATTGATGTTTCTATCTCTCTCTCTCCCTCCTCTCCTTTAAATCAATTAAAAATTATTTTTAATAAAGAAAAGAAAATATACAGGGTGGGGCAAAAGTAGGCTCACAGTTGTTCATATGGAAAATCCTATATAATAAAAGGCTAATATGCAAATCAACCAAACGGTAGAACGACCAGTTGCTATGACATGCACTGACCACCAGAGGGCAGACGGTCAATGCAGGAGCTTCCCCTGGTGGTCAGTGCGCTCCCACAGGGAGAGTGCCACTCAGCCAGAAGTCAGCGCTGCTCAGCCAGAAGCCAGGCTCACGGCTGGCAAACATAGCAACTGCGGCAGCACTAAGGATGTCCGACTAACGGCTTAGGCCTGCTCCCTAAGCTGGGAGGCAAACATTCCCCAAGGGCTCCTGGACTGCGAGAGGGTGCAGGCCAGGCTGAGGGACACCCCCTTCTCCAAGTGCACAAATTTCATGCACCAGGCCTATAGTCATACAATCTATATAATACCGGAGCGAAGGCAGAAAGGCGGCTCCAGGCCAGACCGAAGGCGGAAAGGCAGCTCTAGCAGGAGCGAAGGCAGTGCAGGCAGCCAGGGGAAGGAAGGCCTATTCTTGCATGAATCTTTGTGCATCGGGCCTCTAGTCTATGTAATAAAAAAGTAATATGCAAATTGGTCCTAACAGCGTCACAGTAACCACCAATTTCCATATTAACTGGCTAGCAGGAGGCTGCTCGCACAGCAGAGGGGCATTCTGTGCCCGGGCACCCGCAGTGGCAGGAGTCAGGCCTCTGTCCCGGGTGCCCTTGGCGTGGTGGCAGGCAGTCAGTCAGGGCTGTGTCCCTGGCGCCCGCAGTGGTGGGAGTCAGGCCTGGGTCCTGTGTGGCCACTGCACAGCAGCAGTCAGTCAGTCAGGCCTGGGTCCCGGGCACCCACAGTGGCAGGAGTCAATCCTAGGTCCATCAGCAGTTAGAAGCATCTCAGGGTGCGGACCATCACCTCAGCCAGAACTCAAGATGGTCATCTGGCCTGGCCTGGCCCTTCCTCAGAGGCAGCCCCTTTCCTCCATGTGCACTGCAGAGGACAGACAGGGATGCCTAAGAGGCTGGGGCTATGGTGCCCCATCCCTACCCTTCTCCCCAGGCCTCCTTCACCTGTGGCCACCACAGAAGGGTATGTATGAGAGCCCTTCCCCTGCTACCTCTCACCACTGTCTCCAGCCATCCCTCAGCACACAGGCATATCGGCTTTTAAACTTGCCCTACTCACTTCCTCTCACCCCCTTCCAGGGCCTCTGCTCTGGATAGGGCCTTTGGAATCCAGGGCTCTGGGGTTTTACAACAGAGCTGGGGTGGGAAAGGGTAAACAGCACCAATGATGGCTGATATGGCCACCCACCTCTGCCTCAGCTTGACCAATGAGTTCAGCGTCAGAACGTGGCACTCAGAGGGGATCCCTACTTCCCCAGCAACAGCTCTAGGGCCTCATCCCCAGTGCCAACCTCCTCTCCCCCTTGGCACTCCCCACAGCTGGTGCTTGCTGCAGCTCTGTGTGCATTACTTAACTACCCCTTCCTTCCCTGTTCCTACAAAGGAGGCTGCATCTTTGTATGCTATATACATGTAAACTTTGTAATGTTTTGGAGAAAAAAAATACGATGACCAAGAGAATGCCACAGTCAATGTCCAGAGTCCGGCTCAGGAGAACAGAGAGAAGGGAGAATTCCATAAGTTGGCTGATGCCAAGATATTTCTGAGTGACTGCCTGGTGTGTGACAGTTGTGTGACCGCAGAGGAAGGAGTCCAAGTTTCTCAGCAAAACACCAAGGACTTCTTCCGGGTTCTGACCCTTTGCTTTGGTTTTCAGAATTCCCTTCTCCCCATCTGTTGGCTCCCTCCCTCTGAGGGGCGCTGTCATCATCACATAGGTGCAACTGGAATATTGTATCTCGAGAGGAGTGCCCCAATGTACGTATCCTTTTATCCAACGAAAAGAATCCCAAAGAATAAGAATGGATTCAGATACTGTCCTTTAGGCTTAAAAAAAAAAAAAACCCTGGAAGTGTCCTGTGAAAAGCTGAGACTTGGTTCTGTCCACACACCTCAGAGAGACTGAATGAGGAAATGGCCCATTTGGCCTGACTTTACCCACTTATGTTACTCTTGAAGGTGTCTTTGCCACAATGTGAATAAACTGCCACCTTTTGTAATAGGGGCTCATACGAAAGTCTGCATTCCCAACTTTTCTTGAAACAGATCTATGTTCTGCAGCTGTGGCCACCGTCCTGAGACCAGGTCCTGTCGCTGGGAAGCAGGGGGCACTGGAGTGGAGCACCCCCCCTGCCCCGCCCCATGCCCTTTTACATTCAGGGTTTGAGCTGAACTCACTTTGGAGGAGGCCTGGCAAGGGTGACAGGTGTCACAGATAGAAGGATAAAGAATGGAGAGGCGGACACCCTGCTCAGTCCCTCCCTGGGTGGGGTCAGGCAGATGAAGGCCGGCCAGCCCGCCCCACACTTGGGTGAGATAGCGTCTTCTGTGTCCACCTCTCACCTTGTGGGCCCGACCACTTCCCTCAGCTCCGGGCAGCCCTCTACGTTCCATGACAGTACGCTCTGCCCTCACATGATGCTTGTCCTAAATGAGAAAGAAGAGAACAGTTGGCCCACAGACAACTACACAGAAAGATAGGGCTCACGGCTGGTGAGCACAGTGGTGGTGGCAGGAGCCTCTCCTGCCTCTGTCGCAGCGCTGAGGAGCAGCAAGCAGGTGGGCGGTAAGGACCGAGAGGTCCCAGACTGAAAGAGGGATTTCCAACTGTTGGCTTAGGCCCGTTCCCTGGGGAACGGGCCTAAGCAGGCAGGCAAACATCCCCTGAGGGCTCCCAGACTGCGAGAGGGCACAGGCCGGGCTGAGGGACCCCCCCCCCCCGGCCCAAAGTGCAAGAATTTCATACAATAATTAATAATAGCATAAGAATAAAGTCTGTTTCATGTACTCACAACTGTAAACCTACTTTTGCCCCACCCTGTATTTTGCCAATAGTCATAGTCACAACTATGATAGTAATAATTATTGGAATATTTTCTTTTTAAACTACCAGGTATCAGACCCCAGTCTAATCCAGATGGTCTGGGATGGGCTTATGGGATGTAATTTTTTAGCCTCTTAGGAATTTCTCATTGAACTGGTTTATAAACCTCTAGTCTATTCCACAAAATGTCACCCTGGATCATAGACTATCTTGAGTCTTTCCCATTTGCATTTTTTGAACCTGAGATACAGCTTCTGTGAGACTGAGTTCCTTAGCAAAAGTTATGTTTTCTTATGGTTTCCATGTAAAACTTGCAGAACTAAGACTATCAGTAGGATCAGGACTGGGTAGGATAGTTGATTGAGTTATATTATTGCTTTTTGAAATCTGTTGTGAGTAGAGCTGGTGCATAGTTGCATAAAACAATTTTGATAAGAAATAGAATTAAAGTTGCAAAGAGAACTCTTTATTGACACTGAGGAATTACCTTCCTGAATGGTACCCCCAAGGCATGGGTATAGATTAAATGACCTTTTAAGGTAATGACCCTTTAGAAAGGTTAGTCTTGATTCAAAGGCCAAATCTAGACAAGCAAATAATTTTGGAGAAAATAAAGTAGCTGAATTCAGCCAGTGAACTGACTATGTAGTGAACTATCCTTTAAATGAAGTAGCATTCTTAGGGCTTCATTAGGGGTTTAAAATGTGACCCATTGTTCTACTGAGATGTGGTATCATGGACCAGACTCTGCAATAAAACTTGGGATTGAATGTAAGCATCATAATAGAATAGTTGTTCAGTTGTCAGCGAAAGTCCTACTTTCTCGCAGCCTATATTTTGAGAGAGTATAGAATTAAACGAGATAACAAACACATGCAAAGCACATGTGCTGGCCCATGGTGAGCATGGCATAAATAGCAGCAACTATTATTTTGAGATATAACTAATCCAGTCAGAACTGTCTATTTTCTCCTTTTTCTTTATGGTTAGAAGAAATTAATCAGCTGCTGAGACAGTGGAGGAATACATAAAGTACTGGGAAAGCCGACTTAATACATGTGATTTAATTCCAGAATGTATTTCTGAAAATCCCCCAACTTCATTGTGAATATCTGTTATCTCTGCTTAAAAACAAGGTACACAACACTTCTTGAAGCATTTTGGCTGCTGGTTTTAGAGGGGACATTGATAAATTGGAGAGGATCCAACAATGATAAAAGGATTTAGGACATGACCTACAGAGAAAGATTATTAAGAGAACTTCATACATCCAGCCTAGAGCAATGATGACAGTGGGTAAGGATATGATAACTGCACTTAACACGGGAGGGATAGGTAAGGAGTAGGAAAGGAATTATTTCAGGTGATTAGAACCTTAGCAAGCAAGTATGATAGCTTTAAACCAGAAAAACAAGCACTTGTGTGAAGTATTTTTAGAAGAAAAAAAAATATCACCAGAGAGGTCAATGGAGACCTTGATGATTTTATCTGAGAGGGGTTCTATGCAGTTCTTTAGAGGGTACCTCCAGGGGCTGATTCTTCCACAGGGTAGGACTTAAGGGAAAGGTTGTCCTGGGAGCCTGTGTTTTTGGGTGTGGGGCCCAAGCCTTGAGGGAATGGGAAGGATTGCGTTGATTTTTCTCCATGTGTTTTCTCCTGTCTCTAATGTAATAAGTGGATTGGTGACCCCCAAAATGATATGTGATCTTTCTAAATCTCAGGTTGTATGAATATGACCTTATTTGGAAAAAGGGCATTTGCTGATGTAATTAAGTTAAGGATCTTGAGATGAGGAGATCATCCTGGATTATGTGGGTGTGCCCTAAACCCAATAAGAAGTATCCTTATAAGATACAGAAGACACATGAAGAGGAGGAGACAATGTGACCCCTGTGAAGATAGAGATTTCAGGGAGGTAGTCAAAGAAGCTAAAGATTCCAGGAGCAATCAGAAGCTGGAAAAGAGAAGAAAGGATCTTCCCCTATATCCCTCAGAGGGAGCAAGGCACGCCAACACCTTTGTTTCAGATTTCTGAACAGAGAATTCATGTGTTGCTTTAAGCCAACACACTCATGGCAACTTGTTATGAAAGCGCTAGGAAACTCAGTATGAGGATCATTTTTATATATGCATAGAGAACTCTAAGAACCTGTTAACATTGATCAGCCACAAAAACAAAACCAAAAAAACACACACAAAAAACAAGCAAACAAAAAAGCTCAGCAAACACAAAAAAGCTGATAATTAATGCACGGAAAGGAGTCTTGTATGGATCCTTGTGGTTCAAATATTGGAGATGCCTTTAAGTTACTAGCTCACTGCAGAGGATGCAACTAGAGAAATGTTGGGACAGGATGGATGCCTGAGATTCTGACCCAGTCAAGGGTTGGCCATAGAAGCCCACAAAAACAGCAATCACAATATCCAGAATTGATGCTGAATGGCCAAGAAAATACACAAGATAGGTTTTAGAAGGGGGTGGAGAAAGGAAGTTGACAGGGTGTTCACTAAGCCTCGGGCTCTGAGTTAGGTGCTTTACATACATTTTAACAGTAAAAGCTACGAAAAGACACTTAGAGCATTCTAGTGACTCTCCTACAAGCTATGTATGGTATTTTATTTGGTTCAGTGGTACAATTCATGAAAATGATATTATCCACCCTTATAGGTGAAGAAAGTGAGGTTTAGAGAGATAAGTTATTTGCCCAAGTTTTCACAAGTAAATGAAAGATCTTAGATTTGAACCAGAGATATCTAATTCCATAGCATATGCAATTCTACCTAAGGTCACACAGGTGGTAGGAATCAGAAATAGAATTCAGCCATATTCCTGCGGTTGGCAAAGGCTGTGCTCTTTCCTCAGCAACATCACTTCAAATTACAACACAGTGGAAAGGGAGAGAGAAATGTTGCAGTGGGTCATATAAATGTATACATTGCAATCAGGGTTAGGACACTGTCTGGAGGAGGAAGAAACCAGCTCTGCATCAAGGCTTTAGCCACAGGAACAAGAACACTCAGGTGTGGACACTGAAGGAAGGATTCTGTTGATGGCTCTTTGAATGCAAGGAAGCAGAATTAGAGAAAATCTTATGAGTTCAGTGCCTTCTGTTCTGGTATACTACTCTCGCCAACATACAGTGAGACTCTGCAGCTCACTGATTCTCACTTATACAGCCTTTGAGGAGTACAGTCCTCATCAGGCATCTCTTGTCCTAGGATGTTGCTAAGATAACACCTGCCATGCCACTGATTACCACATAAAGTGTTTCTAGGACCATCCCAGAATGAAATGTAAGTTAGCATGATGAACCTACTGACACTAAAAAGAAAAGGCACAGAATGCACACCAGCACAATATTGTTTTGTGATTGTCTTTGCACAATATTGTTTTGTGATTGTCTTTGCACAGTGTAGACTTGTCCATCTGAATAGAAATAACAGGCTATGTGTTTATACAATATTTATACATATAAATTCTACAATAAATGACAGACAGTTGCCAAATGAGTGAATTCCTCCATCAGTGCTTTGGTGGCTCAGTGAAGGACTGGTGTGGACAGTGAAATTAGATCATCAGAATTCAGTCTTGGCTTTAGCACCTCATACCAGCTTTGTGACCTTAGATACATTACTTAAGTTTTTCTGTTTCTAAAATTTCTTATCTGCTAAGTGAAAGTTGTAAAAAAAAATCATCTGGTCTACAGAAATGTTAGACAGGTTGAGATGCTGTAAATAGTGAAAGTAGCACCACACCCTGCAGATGACAGCTGTGCAATTGATCCTAGTAGACTGAGCTGCTACATCATGTGTCACTTCTGTGAAACCTGTCTCTATTCCACTGCTATTGTAGATGTCTAGTGTCTCAGGGGGCTCATCCCAAATCCCAAATCCCAAATTCCTAACCTTACATTGTTTTCTAAAAGTCCATATCATTTAAACATTCAAACACCATTTATATTAGTACTAGAGGTCCAGTGCACAAAATTCGTGCATGGGGGGGGGGGGTGTCCCTCAGCCCAGCCTGCACCCTCTCCAATCTAGGATCCCTCTCACAATCCAGGACTGCTGGCTCCCAACTGCTCGCCTGCCTGCCTTCCTGATTGCCCATAACCTCTTCTGCCTGCCAGCCTGATCACCCCCTAACCACTCCCCTGCCAGCCTGATTGATGCCTAACTGCTCCCCTCCCAGCCTGTTTGCCCCTAACTGCCCTCCCTTGAAGGCCTGGTCACCCCTAACTGCCCTCCCCTGCAGGCCTGGGTCCCCCCTAACTGCCCTTCCCTGCAGGCCTTGTCCCTCCCAGTTGCCCTCTCATGCTGGCCTGATCACCCACAACTGCCCTCCCTTACAGGCCTGATCCCTCCCAACTGCCCTCCCCTGTTGGCCATCTTGTGGTGGCCATCTTGTGTCCACATGGGGGAAGGATCTTTGACCACATGGGAGCAGCCATCTTGTGTGTTAGAGTGATGGTCAATTTGCATATTACTCTTTTATTAGATAGGTTCGAGGCCTGATGCATGGGTGGGGGCCGGCTGGTTTGCCCTGAAGGGTGTCCCAGATCAGGGTGCGGGTTCCCTTGGGGTGTGGGGCAGCCTGGGTGAGGGGCATGTGGTGGTTTGCAGGCTGGCCACGCCCCCCGGTGACCCAAGCAGAGGCCCTGGTATCTGAGATTTATTTATCTTCTACAATTGAAACTTTGTAGCCTGGAGCAAAGCCAAGCCTCCTGCTCCCTCTGTGGCGACAGCTATTTCTGTTGGGGTTAATTCACCTTCTATAATTGAAACTGTAACCTGGAGTGGGGGCCTAGGCCAGCCAGGGCTGCAGAAGCTTGGCTTCCTCCATCGCTGGGGGCAACCCTAGCCTCCTGCTCTCTCCAGCTCCGTGGCTGCCGCCATTTCTGTTGGGATTTATTTATCTTCTATAATTGAAACTTTGTAGCTTGGAGTGGAGGCCTTAATAGCCAGGGTGTGCAGAAAGGTTGGCTTCCTCCATCGCCGGGGAAACCCAAGCCTCCCTCCTGCTCGCTCAGTGGCCACGGCCATCTTGGTTGGGGTTAATTTGCATACTTGCTCCTGATTGGCTGGTGGGGCATGGCTGGTGGGTGTGGCTTGTAGCAGAGTGATGGTTAATTTGCATATTGCTCTTTTATTAGATAGGATTCACAGAGAATTATATTTTGGATCAATTTTCAGAGCACTCAAATTATCAAACAACTAGAGGCCCAGTGCACAAAATTCATGCACTGGAGTGGGGGAACCCTCAGCCCGGCCTGAGCCCTCTCACAATCAAGGACCCCTTGCTCCTAACCACCTGCCTGCTTGCTCCTTACTGCTTGGCTTGCCATTCCTTAGCACCGCCGCTGCATTCGCCAGCCATGAGCCCGTCTTCTGGCTGAGCGGCACTCCCCCTGGTAGGAGTGCACTGACCACCAGGGGGCAGCTCCTGCATTTAGCATCTGTTCCCTAGTGGTCAGTGCAATCATAGCACTGGTTGTTCTGGTCGTTCTGCTGTAACAGTTGCTTAGGCTTTCATTAATTATATAGATTTTTGGATCATGATGAGGGGGTGTGATCACATTTATGTGTGCCCCTTCCTCTGATCAACAGTTGGTTCAAAGTGTCTCAGAGGCTTAGGGGAACAATGTGTGGTGATGAGGGGGTGATAATCATGGTATATATCATTGTCAGAGGTCTCTGACCTACAAAGGGAATGGGTTGCAGGCCCAGGCACCCGCTCAGAAGTATATCTGTGTGTGTGTTTTTTGTTGTTATTTTTTATTATGTATATGTTGTTGTTTTTTTACTGAAAACTTTGAGAGTTATTTATATATCTGGATACAAGTCCTTTCTGCATATGAGATTTTCAAATATTTTCTACTAGCCTTTAATTTGTTTTGTCATTCTCTTAATAGTGTTTTATTTTTCTAAATAGAAATCTTTAAATGTAGTGAAATCCATTTTATTTATTTTTTTCTTTAAGGATTGAGTTTTTGGTGTCTTGTTTAAGAATTTTTGCCTATCCTTAAGTGATGAAGATTTTCTTTTTAATTCCTCTTTCATATAATCTAACATTTTCTCTCTATCTTGCATGCTAAATGTTTCCTCAGTACTATTTTCCAAACCACTGACCTTCTCTTCTACAATGTCTAGTCTATAGCTATTACATCAGTTGAATTTTTATTTAAATGAATATATTTTTTATTTCCAAACTTATTAATTGGTTCTTTTTCTTATACCTCAAACCTTATTTTTTTCTGTTTGCTTTTCTAATTTTTTGAAATAAATGTGATGTTAGCATTATTTTTAAAACATATTCAGCATACTAAAAACAGACCAACAGCAGAGTAAAAAATTAAAGTGCTTGTCAAATGGTAAAATGCATTTAATCTGGAATGGATATTTTTGTAACATTAATTGTGCTGACTGGAATACTAACTTTAATTTAAAAATTTTTATTTTTATTTTTTGCTCATTTTGAGTGGATGTTTTTGATTTGTGTTGTACAAAAAAAAATCTGGTTATTTGTGTGCATTTATACCTTAAGCTCTTTATCCCATGTTAGGTATTTTAAGATATTTCCATGGTTTTGCTTTAGAGGGGTGTTGGTTATATTGGAGATATACTCACAGAGCCAAAGGTCGGCTCATTTTAGTTCAATGCATGAGGCTACTCCTTTCTCCCACCTTCTTAGTCCTTTACCTTTTAACAAAATGATAATTCTAGGAAGCAATTTGGGAATTGATTTTTTAAACTCTCTGTAAGGAAGGAAATACCAACACAGTTCTAACTTCCAGCTCTAAGAATGGCCCCAAGGCCAATCCTGAGTGGAGCACTTCTAGTCATTTTACATCACAGAAGCTGGGTTCCTGGACACCATTGTGTTTCTGCCATTAGAACAGCAGGCCTGAGGGAACTTCGGCTAACATCTTTTAATTTTTATTCTCATGGATTCTCTTTCTGTAAATTCATTACCACTATCTGTGTATGGAGTTGAGGAGGATAGACAAAGAATGAACTTGAGGAAGCATCATGAATTAAACAATTTGTGAATCTGCATGTCCCTAATACAGTTTGAAATGAAAATTTGATTCAAGGAAATTTTTCACCAATGATTGCTCACTGGACCATCCAGTTCAAAAGTTCTGAAACAATGTCCTCTGACCACCACACAGAATACTGAATTGTCTTGAATATTGCTGCTGTCAGTTCCTGCATTGCCTTCTTTGTTGGGAAACAAAGCCTCCTGATTTCCTTCTTGAGACCCCCTGTTCCTGACTCACTCAAATATTTCAATTGTCTTGCATTAACAGAGACTTTTTTTCACTCTCATGTCACAGTCCATTGCTAACAGAAAGGCTGACAAGGCAGCTGACAGAGTGGCTATTATTTTGTGCATTTTCTAAACAATATCATTTTGCTGCCCTTCTACTTTCAGTGAAATTATAGGGTGCTTTCCTCTTTGTGGAACAATGGAGCTCAGCTCCCATGCCAGGGGTCCTGTACAGATTCCATACCAACCTCCTGAGCCTTAGCATTAATGCTATTATCATTGAAGATGTCAATTCAGGCACATGCAGCTTCACTATTTGGGTTCATCTTGGCATGCTAGAAAAATGGGGAATAGAGTTATAAACCTGGATCTGGATATGTAATATATGTGTGTGTATATAAAACATGTATGTTTTATATACACACATATATTACATATAAATATAATATATATGTGCATAAAGTATGTGTTTGTGTAAACTGCTAATTTGAAATGCATCCTGAGTAAATAGGACCAATATTTATAGAAATGCATGGTGACGCATCAGCTGTGAAACGGAACTGGGGGCTGATAAATTCTCATTACCTTCGTCTACCTGACAAATGAAATGACCTGCTAAGCAGCTGCTGAAAATTCAATCATATTCCTGCAAATAGCAAGTACCCCATGTGAAAAATGGACAAATTTGGTGGATGTCTTCGACTGGAATCACACTGAATGGAGAATAAAGTAGAAGTGTCCTCCATTCCTTGAATCTCTGAGGCTATTTGAAATGGTGGCATTTTTAGTTGCTGTCATCACTCTGTGCCAGTTCACACCACTCTTTCCCTTCCCATTTGACAGAGAAAGCAATCCTTGACTTTTCTTGATTCTGATATTTCCATTAATCTCTCCCCTAAAACCCTACCTATTGCACAGGTTGAGATGTATCTTCATACAGAGAGGCAACCTCCAACAAGGAGACCACAAACCCACAGGGAGTTAGTGACGATCTACTGAGGAGAGGGAGAAAACTAGGGAATTGCCCTTACCCTTTTTCCTTATTTTTTTTCAGTCTCATATTTGTAAATATGTCTTAGTCTTAATGTTTATGACATATTGGTATAATTGTACATAATATAGTTATAAATGGTAAATATGTAGACTTTATATCATATACTGTCACATATAAATATAAGCAGTAAATTTTTCTTAAATAATAAAGGTTATTATATTATGTATAATATAAATATTATGAACATGCTCATGTTCTTGTTAATGATAGAAATGTGCAAGTCAAAAAATTTAAACAACATTGCTTGAGAGCAGGCCTTCTCAAACTTTAATTCGCACACATGCCATCTGGGAATTTTGTAAAAATGCATGTTAAGACTTTGTAGGTCTTGGATGAGGTTAGAAAGTTTGAATTTCTAACAAACTCCCAGGGATGCTGGTGCCTTCCTGAGGTCTCTTGGAGCAATGAAGCTGAAATGATGGGGTGAAAGCTATAGCTTAACATTTTATGATATTCATTCTTTTGCTCCTGTTAGATGTCCCTTTTGGGGAACCAGGATCTCTAATCTTGCTCTATCAGTCTGAACATCTTCTGGGTGACAAGGAATATAATAGGACCAGAGGATTCCATCGATGGTCATGTGTACACTGCCACACCTTCTATGTTGTAAAGAGGCTCCCTTGGTCTAATGTAGCATTATGCAGGGTACAGAGTCTTGTTGCATTAAAACAACATGGGAAGCAAGTCCTGAGGTATAAGTGTTGAATCAGGTCAGCCAAGCAAGAAAAACAAACCTTACTTGAGTACATTTTAATTCTAGGATCCCAGAGACCATGCTTATGAAAGACTAAAGGATGCAGAATTGGGTAGAGGATGAAGATTGATGCATACACAACAAAGGCATTAGGATAATTCGAAGAGCTCTTGACCTGGAATGGCCTTTCAGAATTCTGCCACATGGAGACAAAGGAGCCAGGACTACTGTAGATAGGTCCAATTGAGAAGAGAAAATGTGAAAATACCAAAGACTCCAATAGCCATTTCCCAAGTTGACACCTACCTGACATTACTTCTTCCAAATCCTTGGAAGGATCTTCATTAGGCTGTGCAGTTTGCATCTGTCAATGGACTGGGAGCACCATGCAAGGCTGTGAGATATGTGACACTGTCTTACACAACCTAAATCTATAATCTCATGTTGCAGATGCGACCTGGTGAGAAAGGAATGAGTGAAAATGCGTAATCTCAGAGTGAAGGCTTCAGCACTGAGTGGTATTTGGAGCATTACCTGTATTAGCCCTGTTCTCCTCTGTCCTGTCTGGCCAGTCTCTCATTGGTTGTCAGTTAATTTTCATTAGGACACTAATTACAGTTTAAGTTGTGCCCCCTTCCTAAAATTTTCTGCAAAACTAAGATCTTTATTATATGTTCACGCATGATCTCAAAGCAATTTCATGTAGTAGGTATTACACTTGTTTTTTTTATATACAATAAGGAATTACATACACAGAAGTTACAGTCTGTTCCTTGAACCCACTGTGCAACCTTGTCTACATGATTTAGCCTCTCAGGATCCTCATTTACTCACCCATGACGTGGTGAAAAATAATACTCAAATAATGAAAATAAAGTTTTAACAATAATACTGTCTATCCTATAATTTGTACTTAATAATTTTCAGCTATTATTGAAAACCATTTTTAGCTTTCAAGTTTTATTTTTAATATACTGGGAAGCAAAATATCCAATGTTATTAAAATTGTGTGTCAAATGAGAATAAATAAATCCTGCACAATTATGTGAATTGAGCACACGAATGTTTCTAACCACATTCTGTTATAATTATTTTGGCTGTTCATAAATATTGTGTGCATCTCTCACTTTTCTTTTCCTATATTTCAAGAAGCTACTGTTTTGAGAGAGCTGAATGCCAGATAAGTGGGCCCTTCCCCTGACTTATTCCCAGCACAGCCACTGCATAGAAGACATTTAACATTTCATGTTTCAATTTCTTTATCTACAAACCAGAGGCCATCATTCTGACCTGCATTATCAAAAAGCAATTTCTATTAGCAAATTAATGACTGTTGAGGCAGCTATCAACGCTGAGTATCATTCATATTAGATTGGGCGTCAATCACCAAACAGAAAGTGAACCATCCAGAGCCCTTTGGGAAAAACAGTTCAAGTTCTTTTCTCTTTCTGGCTGCGAAGGAAAAGTGCTGGTCAAAGAGAAGAGGGGAAGGCAAGGGGGAGGAGAAGGGCAAAGAGGAGAGGAGATAAAACAGTTCAAGGTTGCATTTCCCTAACTTCACTCCTACAGTGTTGGCCTCACCCTTTGTGACAAGGTCTGGGGAAGATGTAGTTCATGCTGTGTTTCAAGTGTGATCAAGGAGCTGAAGGTGAGCCTGGGAAGGCTAGGTGTCCTTGAGGACCGGATGGGCTTGAGTACTCTGTGCAGATGAATGTTATTAAATTAAATTATTATTATTAACACTTAGACAATGTGGAGAGGAAAAGGAGAAAAGAGAACTCAATGAACCCTGCATATTGGTCACATGGCAAGAGAATTCTGAGAGCCACAGCAAGCCTGTAAATAGGGCATGGGGTGGGGCTGTTACTGAGTAGGCATTCTTCATGCCATGAGGAATGAGTTTACCAGTTTTGTTCTGAAGTTTTGAAGGCAAACCCATGCCTCTTCTGTGGTTTCACTGAGAAACAAAGATATAATTAAATAAGACTTCTAAAGGTAGTTGGCTCTTTGAGTAACCTCTTCTGTTTCAGTGAAAATCACTTTATCTTCTCTGACCCTGTATTTGCTTGTGTTATTCCACCTACCACAGTACCCGTGTACTATTCTGCTCTGACTACTATTCTACACACCATTCCCGAGCCAGTTGCAGTCATCATTTTTTATTGGCAGTAGGTGACATTTATGAAGCACTCATCATGTGCCAGGCACTGTGCTGATCACTTAGCATTATTATTACTTCATTTTATCTTTACATCTGCCCTCTGAGGTAGATTTCATTTGACCTTATTTCATACTTGAGGATCTTATCTTAGAGAGGTATTGTAGCTTGACCCCAGGGCTCACATTAAGTGTCAGAAATGGGACTCAGTCCTGATTCTGTCAGACTAAGTCTTGTGATCCTAAATGCACCTGTTCCCATGAAGCCAAAGTAGAAAACTCTAATCCACACTGAGTTGTCAACCCTATCAGTTGCTCTTCATTTCTGTTGATTCCTCCTAAGAAATAGGAGAGATTGAAAGGGATGATTATTACTCTGAAAAGAGTTACTGTCCTAAGGATTATCTTGTAACTAATTTGTATGTACAACAATAACAATCCTATATAATAAAAGCCTAATAGGCTAAGTGTCTGGTCGACCAGTCAGCCATTCAACCAATCAAAGTGTAATATGCTAATGATATGCTAAGGCCTCTCAACCGCTCACTATGATGTGCACTGAACACCAGGGGGCAGACACTCCGACAAGTAGGTTAGCTTGAGGCTGGAGTCTGGCTGATCGGCTGGACACGCCCTGGAGCCCTCCTGCAGTCCCGCCCTGGCTGGCCAACCTCTTGTGACCCTCCCCGGCCCCAATGGTGCACCAGCAGGGTCTCTCGGCCTGGCCTGCACCCTCTCGCAATCCAGGACCCCTCAGGGGATGTTGGAAAGCCAGTTTCAGCCTGATCCTGCAGGCCAGGCTGAGGGACCTCACTGGTGCACAAATTCGTGCACAGAGCCTCTAGTAATAAACTAAACCACCAATGGAAGGTAGCCTGAGACAAGGAAAAAAGTATTTAGCATAGATGAGAAAAGGCTGAGCATTTTTCTTATAAAAACATGCTCCTTCCTGCTTTACGATCTTCTCATAGCTACTCTTTTTTACTATGGTACCTCCTCGTCCCTTCTCACAGTTGACTCCATTCATCGATCAGTTGGGTTACCTAAAATACCCTACAGATAAGCTTAGATCCTCCTGTCAAATGTCTTCATAGCATAATTACCTTTTCCTCAAAGCCCTGATTACAACTATAATTCTTGAACAAGTATCTGTGTAATTTTTTACTCCTTCTTTGTCTGTAAGCTACATGAGGGCAATGACATTGTCTTTCTAGTACATTGAAAGAATTTAAGACACATATACATCACTTGAATAATTAAATGAATAAATAACTGCATCTGTTAAAGGTTTACATCTTCAAAGTCTAGTGTATGACATTTTCCTGACTCTTCTTGCTGATACATTTGACTTTCATAAAGATGAGGAAACAATAAACTTTAGTAACTCACTATAATAAACAAGAACATTGTTCAGTAGAATTAGAAAGGCAGGGATCTTAGGAAAATATGACTGTGCCATCCTGGAATTAATAACTTTGAGGAAGAAATATTGGCTCTTTAATAGTTAACCCAGTTCCTCTGATCTGTCTGGTACAGGCACCAATAGCATGTAATATAGACTCCATGGCTTACCAGGTAGACTTTACCTGGCTCCATCAGTTTTGAGACTCTTGCTTCCTCTGCCTCCTATTTATCACTTGTGTTCCCAGAAACCTTCCTAGGCAGCAATGCTAACCACATTTACTTTTATGTTCTCCAGGTCCATACTAATCTTATGTTCTCTATAGCATTGATCATACTGGCTAGTTTGTACCTATGTTTTCCTGATGCTTATTGATAGGTGTATTCATATCCTGGAAGATGGAAATACTAGCTGATTACACATATTCTTACTTCCCCTCTGTATTCTCAATTCCCCCTTACTGAAGCAGAGTGACCACGATGGAAATTATCTGATGAACTCATGTTCTAAAGGACTTGCACCAAAAACAAAAAGTGGCCCATATAATTAAGAGATATATGAAACATTATTTTGTATCTTTAAGAAGCTCATGTGGAAAGCTAAAAACCAGAAGGAGTGGAAAAGCAAGAAAAAAATACTGGATTCAGGAAAATGGCGATTTTTACTCTGTACAGTGCTGGAAGAAGAACATGACTTAGGGTAGATAAAATGCTGTTAAAAATAAGAGCAAAGGCAGACTGGTTCATTCATCTCTTATTTTATTCCCATTTTATTTATCAAGGAGAATGATCTCAAAACTGTAAAGCATAAAACAAAATGTATAAAGAGCAGATCATGAAGGAAGATAGATGCCAAGATCTTCAAATGGCCTCTGACTGCTTTAAATAAACTTAATCCTTAGAGCATTCACTGGCCTCATGCTGTCTTTTTCATCTGCTCTTTCCAATATCTGATAATTCTACTTCAGTATCCTAATACTTTTTCTGCAACTCTGACTTGGAATGGAGATGTTGTGCCCAAATATTGTCCAATGAACTTTTTCATGAGACAAAATGTAAAAGACGGCATCTTTAATCCAAAGAGTAGTCCTTGATTGGCATTCTTGGTAATTTGAATTTTGCACCATTCTGTACTCTATTCCTTGGTGGAATCCCCTTTACTTTCACATGGACAGTGTACGTTACTTGTATAAACTGTGGCTGGATATGGAGCATATCCTTCTAGGGCACTCTGTTTAGCTTGCTCTGTTGAATGACTACAATTGACCTACCCACCTCAACTATTTTGGATGTGCCCCTCCCCTCAATGGTCCTTCCCCTGTTTATAATGATTAAGCTGCTTTGCTTCAACAGCCTATCTACTAGTATATAGAGACCCTAGAGTGTGCTCATTTAAATGCCAAGTCCTTGGTCCAAGAACTATCATCTTTGTCACTACTTCTCAATGACCCAAACAGGAAAATTAATTTTTCTTAAGGGGTCCTCAAGATGCAGGGGATTCCTCTTCTTTGTGGAAACAAAGCCTGGGTGTAATAGTTGTCAGTTTCATATTGACTTTAGGGACTTGGTAAGAATGATCATCTTGAATGCTGCACTTCAGCATAGGCCTTGTCAATGTTTTTGTTTGTTTGTTTGTTTTTATGTCCTTGACAAGGAAGGTTGCTCCCCTTCTGAAACCTCAGCCCTCTCCTGCACAGCCTGGTCACCGCTGATCGCAATGTGCGGCCTCTCTGGAAGCCAGGAAGGCATTGCCTGCATGTGGCACTTGCACAGAACGGGAAGGACTGCCTTATCCTTCAAAGTGTCACTCACTCTGGTTTGTCATATATCATTGAAATATATTTTACTCATAAAATTAATCTTAAATCTTTAAAAGAAAAAGAACTATCACCCTCCTCCCCCTTTAAAAAATTAAAAGTATAGCATAGTTGTTTTGTGGCAAAACAGATTAAAATTCTTAATTTTATCATTTTCAATCTGGCCTTTTTTTGCTATATTACAATATATTTTTGGTATACCAAGGCATTAAGTTTCTAATATATATATATATACTCTAGCATTAAGAAGCTCATAAGCAATAATATAAATTAAACAAATATATATATGAAAGTACATTGTGTATTTAAAACAGAGACCTATGTCCAATAATTTTGGAGCAAATTAGACTATATAAAGTTATGTGTCCTTGTTAATGAAGAGTTTTGTACAGCCTTTGGTATACTTATATGAATTATGAATCTTTAAGAGTAAGAATATATAGTGCTTCTCAAACTCATGGGGAAGAAAAGGCACTTTTTTTTTCTTGATCATTTTCTTGTAGATCTTACTTTGGGAGAGAATGCTGACTTTATTTCATGACATTTAGATTGTTCTGTGAATTCATTCACACTTTCCAATAGGACAGGCATCTGAAAGCAGGTATAAGGAAGAAACATTACACAACTTAGCATACTTCTTGCAGAGATTAACACAAGAGAAAATTGGACATACCCAAGTAGGAGGGGGGGGGAAGGTATTTGGAAACAAACTTGGCCTAAATTATAGGACTGTTTAGAATATTTGTGGGCTGTATATTATAATTCACTTCAAGATCCAGTGTCAGAAGTCATTGTAGTTCAAACAAATAGAAATTTGTTTAATTTATATGACTGCTTATGGACTTTTAATGCTAGAGTAAATTGTTGTTGTCTTTTTAGTCCTTATATCCTTCATATTTTTGTAAGTCAAGAAAAAATAAAACTCCACAAATTGCCACTTGGACTTGGGCTTCTGTGGGGCAAAGTTGGATCCCTATCTAATCACTCCAAAATAAAGCCTGCCAAGAGTCACACAGTCAATATGCAAATACCTTCCAACCAGTTTTTACTAATGCTAACAAATTAGCCATTATTAATAGTCAAGGACTAATTAAATTTATTAACATATCATATTAAAATTGTTTTTGTTGCTGTTGCCCTTACCTTCTTTCCTTTCCTTGGGTTAAATGTTCTTCTTGGTGAAATATAAATTTTAAAATTTATTTTTATAGTGGTCTCTGCATGTTGAAAAACATTCTTCAGGTTTATTTGCTTCAAAGTGTTGATTTTAATGTGTAGAACATTGTACAATAATATGTAACAGTTTGAAAAATGTTTTTCTGGACATTCTTATTGCTGCTGAAATGTCTGCTTTTAGGTTGTCATTCCTCTTTAGCTATTATGTCCTTTAGTCTGGTAATTTTTAAGATTTTTATTTTTTTGCTTAGCCTGGATGTTTTAAATTTTCACTATAGTGTAAAATCCTTGTTAGTATTTAGAGCAAACTTTTGATTTGAGAAATTTGTTTTTATTCTGGAAAACTTTAGTCCCTATTTCTCCTAACATCACTTGTCTCCCATTTGCTTCACTCTAATTTTCTGGAATTCCAAGAGAAAACAATCCAGAGTCTCTCAATTTCTTTTTTCTGGGTAAATTCCTATTTTCCTATTCATTAACTCTTTCTTTAACTTAATTGAGTCTACTAACATTTTATTTATTTTCAATGATCTCATTTTATATTTATGAGATTCCTAAATGGTTTTTATATCTACCAATTTTTTCATTGCTGCTTTAATTCACCTTATAGTATTCGTATGTTTTAATGGATGATATTTCTCTCATTTTCTATTTGAGAACTTTAATCATATTTGTTTATAAAGCTTTGCCATACTGTTCTATAGCAATAATTTCATCTGGAATTTATTTTATTTTTTTTGTTTTGTTTTATTGATTATCTTAGTATTAAGTTTTACTTTATGTTTCTGTATTTCTAATGTAGATTTACTTTAGTTCTCTCTCTCTCTCTCTCCTCCCAAAAAGCTTTCCATGATTCAGTTCACTGATCATCCCCTAGATTCAACCACCAAACACAGAAAATGATGAACAACCATTTTCTCACTTCTCCCAAGAATGGTCCATAACTGGTACCAATTCAGATGCATAGAAGAGAAGTTAACTCATTATACTTAATGGCTACCTTAGGTCACTACAGCTTCATTATCTTGATGAATATGTGGAGAAAGTCTGCACTTCGGCTGTGTTAACACTTAATGCATAGTTTTTATCATTTCTACAGGGTATATTCCCATTATACTCATGGTGTCTTTATCACATTGCTAATACTAACATTTTCTAAGTTTCTGTTCCAAAGTGTTTTTTTTTTTCTCATTTACTTGAAAGGAAGACTTTATTCTATTTATCACTGTATTCCTAGTGATAAAACAATATCTGATATTCAATATACCATAGATAGATCTTGACTTATGTTAATTAGTCTGTGGATATATATCTTAGAAGACTGAACTGTCTCCTCCAACATGGTGGACTATTTAAAAAGCTGTTATTGTTCTAGCTTACCCACTCACCAGCTGTTTGCACTTGGAAAAGTTGTTTTAACTTTCTGAGCCTTTCTTTATCACCTACTCAATGCTGGTGATCATATGTTAGCTAAACATCTCATGGGACAGTTGCTAATATCTGGAGGAGACATGAAGGTGGTTGTATTTAGTAATGACCTATGCAAGTGAAGGGATTGTCTGTATGATGCTTATAATGTTGATTTCCAGCACCTAAGAGTTGAGAGCTAAGGGCATCTTACAAATCTTTTGGTCCTCCCTGAACAGCAAGACTTGTCTTCCGAACCCAGTGAAGTGTTTAAGCTTGCAAAGATTATCAGTGTTAGCCAGAACTCCTAGCATGGCAGCCTCAATAAAGTGAGGGGCAAGGGGAATAAACAAGGTAAATCTGTACTGAAGTGAGTTTAAATGATGTCACCACACAAAGAAATTCATAAGAGAGTTTTCTTTCCCTGGGCCCTGCATGTGCTGAATATACACTGCTGTCTTCAGATTTATTGACAAGATATCAGGAAAAGGTGAGCTGCAGACAGATCTAATAAAAGTTGGACAGCCCTGTGCATAGATAGCTCCCATTGCAGGCCAGCAAAATGAATAATACCTGTGTGTGTGTGTGTGTGTGTGTGTGTGTGTGTGTGTGTGTGTGTTATATAAACAAACTTTATCCAAAATAACTCTCTCAAAGCTATTCATCTACCAAGTTTCCCTCTTACCATAGGGAAATGAGAATTGAAAATATTTAAATACGGGCAGAGGGATGGGATCTGGGAGGCAAACCAATATTCTCCATTAAAGTCCAAGATTTAAAGATCCATTTATCAAAACCTTTGGTGTGTGCCCAAGTCTCCCTGAATTAATGCATGCATGCATATGAAAATCAATGTTTCCTGCCCATGTAAACACTGTAGTTCTGAATCAATCTCTCAAAGCTGAAGAGGGTTAAATATTTAAACAAGCTATGTATTGAAATACATTTTTAATGCCGTGAAGCCATTCTGATGAAAGATTACTCAGGAGCCTTCATTAGCGAGTGTAGAGAGTAATGTGGTATTATCAGAACAGATGGCCCAACTGTCTGTGGGCTCTGGCCCCCTCAGGGTAGATTCAAATACTACTCCTAGAGTCAGCTGTTGGTAGCCAGTGGCCTGAATGGATGGCTGCCTACACACCACACATCCCTACATGACAGCTATGCTGGCTGCTGTCTCAGGAGCATTTCCTTCAGGAGTCAAATGCTGCTTTGATTTGATTTGATTTGATTTGATTTGATTTGATTTGATTTGATTTGATTTCTTTGTAAGCACTTCATGTTGCTACCGCTTGTTTCAAGTGGAAGCTGTTGTTCAAGAATCCAAAGTGGACGAGCTGACCATTCTGCTGCTTGTTGTCGGATTACTGCTGGTTGCTCTCAAAAGTTGCATGAAGTGTGATTTAAGGCTACCCAACTTTGTTACCTTTTCTGATGAGGCACACTAGTGAGTAGAAAGAACAATTCAGTGCATTGAAATTCAAAAATCCTGAACTATCCTTCTCATTACCTTGTTTCCTAGCTGTGCAGCTTTGGGAAACTTGCATAATTGCTCCGACCATAGTAATTTTTATGTTCCATCTCTGGTGTTCCTTTCTTTTATAGCTTTCTATGACCAGATTTTAAGTCATGTGATCATAGAAACAAAATCAGAGAATATCAGTGATGGAAAGAAGACTGGACTCAGAATCAGGCAGGGGTATCTAGTCTCCAAGTATCTTTTCAAACTCCCTTGCCTCACTGCATCTAAGTTTTGGAAAACTTCTGTTTTTTGCCTACCTATATTGAGCATCTTGAAGGATCTATTAAAATACTTGAAAGATATCTGTTAAAAATCTGTGTTTCCATTGGTGAGAACCAGAGATAAGAAAATGGGGGAGGTTCTGAGACAGGAGTTTCTCGGGTGTGGCTAATGTAGCCTGTACATTTCAGAGCATCCGGGCAATTTGTAAGTAAAAGATAAGTCCTATGCTATCCTATCCAAGTCAGATTAGCTAAGTGACTGTTCATTATTGTTCTCCAAGCCATGTTATTAAAGGAAATATGTTAGGAAAAGCAATCATCTGAGGCCAAATTTATTTGCATACCAATCAAGTCAAAATGAGAAGACAAGGAGTAAAATGAGACCATACATGATGAACAATATTTGATTTTGGATTTCAGTGATAAATAAAATGTAAAGGTAAATGTGATGGTTGGTAAAAATCATTACATTTATGAGTTAAATATTGACCTAATTAGACATTTTTGTACTATTCTTTTTTTTCAGTGACTTACTTTTTTTTTATTGAGGTGAAATTCACATAACAAAGTGTATGATTTAGTGGCATTTAGTAAACTCTCACTATTGTGTCATGATCATCTCTATTTAATTTGGAACCATTTTCATCACCCCCAAGGAGACCCCTCCCCATTAAGCAATCATTCCCCAGTCCTCTGTGCCTCCAGTCCCTAGTTACCAGTAAAATGCTTTCTGTCTCTATGGATTTACCTATTCTGGATATTTAATACAAATGGAATTCTACAACCGGTGACCTATTGTGTCTGGCTTCTTTCACTTAGAGTTATTTATTATTGAAGATGGAACTGCAGATTCCCAAAGAATCGTCACCCTATCATCTCTGATATCCTTGGAATTTTCCAGTGCTTTATGGTGACCCTATTCTCTGGGACTTCAGTTTCTGTCCTCTCTAAAGAAATGCTTGGATCAACAAAAGTAAATAGATTCTTGGGGAAACTTAAGGAAGTTCTAAATCACTTCAACAAATCAAGTGTCTTAGACAAAGGATGCCCTGTACATCTGGAGATTTGGGCAGTGGTGCAGTTCAATGCTGTCATTTTATAGAGAAGAACTTTAAGACTTAGTATTGTTTTCTGTGGGTATTATAAGACACATACAATCCTTGATGCACTTATTACAAAACAGTTTCTCTAGCCTGCATGGCCTGGATCAGTGGTTGAGTATCAACCTATGAACCAGGAGGTCACGGTTTGATTCCAAGTGAGAGCACATGTCCAGGTTGCAGGCTTGATCCCCAGTGGGGGGCATGCAGGGGGCAGCCAATCAATGATTCTCTCATCACTGATGTTTCTATCTCTCTCTCCCTCTCCATTTCTCTCTGAAGTCAATAAAAATATATTTTAAAACAAAAATATAAACAAAAACAGTTCCTCTAAAACAGTTCCTTTCTAATGCCACGACCCTTTAATATAGTTCCTCATGTTATGGTGACCCCCAACCATAAAATTATTTTCGTTACTACTTCATAACTGTAATTTTGCTACTGTTAATGAATTGTAATGTAAATATCTGTGTTTTCCGATGGTCTTAAGAAACGCTGCTGTAGAGCCTAAGACCATCGGAAAACAATGTAAATATCTGTGTTTTCCGATGGTCTTAGGCTCTACAGCAGCGTTTCTCAACCTGTGGGTCTCGACAGGAGTTAAGAACCGCTAGCAGGGTTTCTTAAGACCATCGGAAAACACAGATATTTACATTATGATTCATAACAGTAGCAAAATTACAGTTATGAAGTAGCAATGAAAATAATTTTATGGTTGGGGGTCACCATAACATGAGGAACTGTATTAAAGGGTCGTAGCATTAGAAAGGTTGAGAACCACTGCTCTATAATGTGCTAGGGTGTAATAAAAGGCACAAGCTGCTCACATTCTACTGGAGAAAAAAACACAAATAATCAGACATTGGCTTACAATAAAACAAGCACTGGGACTGAAATGAGAACAGGGCAGCACACTGGAAAGTACCTAACCCTAGAGGAGGCTTTGGAGGAGTAGTCCTTTTTTTTTAATGTATTACATTCATTGTACATAAATTGCATTTAGCTGTAGTTTAAAAGAAACAACTCTGCATTAGTATATTAATTACATTGAATCTGACTAATTAGCTAACATGTACTTTGTTTACATTTCTAATGCCAACTCTGATCATCTGAACTAATTTCTTTTTTTAAATTTTCATTGAATTTAATGGGGTGACTCAGTTAATAAAACAATATAGGTTTTGGTGTACAATTCTATAGAACATCCTCTGTATATCATATTGTGTGTTTACCACCCCAAGTTAAGTCTCCTTCCATCACCATTTATCAGTCCTTTATCCTGAACATTTGTAATTATAAGCTGATGCTGCTATTGGTGACAGATATTCTGTAAAGAATAACACTTTTATCCTGGGAGAGAAAGAACACACACTCTTCCAAGCAGTCACAGTATCCTGTGGAAAAACATGGGGGGAAATAGTTGGAGAGGATTTAAAAGAGATTCTTGGCAGCTTTCCTTGCTGCAAGGCACAAACAGCTTCCTTGTTACAACCCCACTAATTCAACAAGGATCAAATCATCTGCTATAGAAGGAATGGAGCAGACCTTTGGAGTCATAGACTGATAGCTGCTATTTTCATAGGGAAAGCTTGTCATTCCCTCTGCTTGCTTATTAGCTGTGGAAGCTGATGGCTGTATACATACAGCAGGGGCAGGCAGGTGCCAAGCCCTGCAGCCCTGCACTAGTTTGGCATGTTCAGGGTCCCCAGTTTCATTATTTCCTTTTTTTCTACAGACTAACTAGTTTCTACATCCTGCTTATTAATTTCACTTCTACCCATGAGGCACCATAGTTCTAGCATGGGCATCCAAGAATATGTCCCTACTGGCAATGTCACCAATTCTTCCTGACCCCTCATAACTCAGATGGTTGAAACAATTGCTTCCTGGTCAAGAAATGTGATTTCTTCTGAAATCATAACAATTATGGGTCATGCATAGATTTGATCACTAAAGGTCAAACCAATCCATGAATCCTCTGGAATATTCCAGGCAAATTCTTTTTTAACTTTGTTTACTCATTTCCTTTAATATCTCCCTTGGAAATGTTTGAATGCTTTCCAACTTGCTCATCCCTAAGTAAGCTTCAAGGTTTTCATAAAGCATTTCATAAACAACTAGCCTCGTGAGTTCTTTTAGTCACCTGCACTATAATACTGCATGATCTCTGAAACACTCCTTTGTCACATAAAATACAGTATCACACTGTTAGCTAGGTGTTGGGGATGCACCAGTGAATCCATAGTCTTTATCTTCTGCCTCAAACCTGGCCTCTGTGACTTTGAGGAAATGATTAATCTCTCTCCTCTCTCATGGGAATAATACCTCCTCCACAAATTGTTGTGAGGACAAAATAAGATTGTATGTGAAATTCCTCTGTAAATTTTAAATTGCTATCTAAACATAAGGCATTGTTTTTATTATCTTACTTCCTATCATATTAGCTCTCAATCATTTGTCTTGCTGCATAAAGATCAAGATATTTTTGTTGGTTTTAGCAAAATGATTTGCACATAAAAATTGAATTGATTGATTCATTTTCACTTTCAGATTTATGATACGAGGTCTAATAATATTTCAAAACCTTGGCAGTCCATGACTGAGGTTGTGAGTTTCCTTTCTCCTTAGTCCTTGCAAGTTCAAATGGAGTTGGCTCCCATTATATGAGATTGTGGTCACTCACACATGGAAGCTAAAGGGGCCTGGGGTTAGGAGCTGTGTTCTCCATATAATCTCATTATACTTTTCTCATAACTTTCCAGTTTAGCAAAGGCACCTTGGCCAGCTGTTCTTCACCAAGTTTTTATTTGATTCAACTGATTTTAAAGTACACTCTTCTCATTTTGATGTTAGAACTTTTAGCAAAAATATCTTCAGACACATAAGAAAGCAGAACAAGAGTAAGCAGTAAATTTTGAACACATTCTTTTTTATTATTAAAAAGTATACCACTATGTATTATTTTATAAAATCTTTTGAGCATGTTTACAATCAAAACATTCCAAAACTCATTTTATATATGAGAAATCTAAGGCACCTAGTTCCAAAATAATATTGTCTACAGGGTTTTCTAGCAATAATATCCATAAATCTAATTTAGTTGAAGAAGCAATTATAACATCAGTTTGCATATGATCTGTTCAAATCTCAGTACCTGGGACAGAGGACTGATATGACAAGCTAGATATCTATGAGCCTATAGAAGGTAGTAGAAAGTAGTGGTAGAAAGTAGTAGTGGAAAGTGGATGTCTCACCCAAGCTATAACAGGCCCTACCATCACATTTATGGGCAGAATCCAGACTTGAGTATGTGCAGGGCAGCTGCTGGAGGAGGACTTCTGAATGAATTGTCATCCTGGAAGACATCCATTGCAAGATCTAAGAGGAAAGATTATTTTGAAAGTAAAAACAAATAAACAAAAATCACCAGTTACACTGCAATACCATGTTCTTTCATGTTCATTTTGTTAAAGAGTTTTTTTAGACTTATTTAGACAGATTTTCATGAAAAATTCTTGTATATGCATAAAAAAGAAAACATAGGTAACATTCATTGGTTTTGAAGGTCCTTGATGCTACTCTAACTCTGACTTTTTTTTTTTTTGAAATTTGACATTTAGGATCTTTAATTGTCTTTGAAATTACCAAGAGAATTACTAGAAATACACAGTTTCTCAGAAGATAATTTCACCAGTAGTGAAATATTAATATCTATATAATAACAATAACAACTAGAACAATACCAGTGGTAACAATGATAATGGCTAGCACATAGTATATTGCAACTTGCAATATAAACTCATTTAAGCCCCTCACAAAAGCCTAGGTAGGTGCTAGAATCATTATCCTCAATCCGTACATGTGAAGAGAAGGGTAGAGCTGTATTCTTTGTTGAGTGTCTGTTTTATGCTTGTCTTACTTACTTGTATACTTGGACACTGAGGCTTACTAGGTGTACTGGTTAATAATGCAGATTTTTTTTCAATAGATGGCGTTACACATATGTTGATATATATGTGATTTGATATGTATGCTATTTTGATGTATTGACAACAAGCTTCAAAACTTTACATGTCAAATTTGCTGAAGGTGTTAACATCATAGATATTTTACACTTAAAAATGTTGAATTTTGAGCCAAAAAAAGAGCATTTGTGGGAAGTTATAATTCATTACTTTATTTTGAAGAAAAGTGCTGCTGAAAGTTATCTTATACTTCAGAAAGCTTATGGTGAACATGCTCCTTCTCAAGATACTTGTGAACACTGGTTTAAACACTTTAAAAGTGATGATTTTGACGTGAAAGACAAAGAACGTCGAGGTTAACCAAAAATGTTTGAAGACCAACAATTACAAGCATTATTGGATGAAGATGCATGTCAAACTCAAAAACACCTTGAAGAAAGATTAAAAGTTGCTCAGCAAACAATTTCCAATCGTTTACAAGCAATGGGAAAGATTTTAAGGGAAGGAAAATGGGTGCCACGAAAGACAAATGGAAAATTGAAAAGTCATCAGAAAAATGTTGCTTCAATGGCATGAAAGAAAGTCTTTTTTGCATCGAATTGTGATTGGCAATGAAAAGTGGATTTATTTTGAGAATCCCAAATGCACAAAATCGTGGATTGATCCAGGACAACCATCAACATCGACTGCAAGGCCAAATCGCTTCTGAAAGAAGACAATGCTCTGTGTTTGGTGGGATCAGGAAGGTGTGGTGTATTATGAGCTTCTAAAACCAGGTGAAGCCATTAATACTGATCACTACTGAGAACAAATAATTGATTTGAATCACGCTTTGATCGTGAAATGACCAGAATGTTCCAGAAGACATGGCAAAGTAATTTTGCTTCATGATGACGCACCATCACACACTTCAAAACCAGTTAAAAACACATTAAAAGATTTTGCCTGGGAAGTATTAACCCACCCACTATATTCAGCAGACCTTGCTCTTTCAGATTACGATCTTGTTCTGATCGATGGCACACCCACTTTCTGAGCAGCACTTCAAAACATATGAAGAAGTGGAAAATTGGGTCTCTGAATGGTTTGCCTCAAAACAAGAAAAGTTCTATTGGGACGGTATCCACAAATTACCTGAAAGATGGGGAAATGTGTAGCTAGTGATGGACATTACTTTGAATAAAGCACTTTTGATGTTTCTTTTGAAAGTATCATGTTTTCTTTGATTACAAAATCTGCTATTATTAACTGGTACACCTAGAATATGTTTGCAAATAATATTGTCTTCTGTGTCATGAAGAGAAATGTTGACTCAGCATTTCTTAGACCAGTATTGTACTTCTGCCTCCAGGATTTATTGTTAAATGGCTGTAACTCATTCTGTAAGTTATGATGGGTGTGTTCATCCAATTTGACTGTTACAATAGCCGCCTGACTGACGATAATTTATGTTATTTTGTGATCTCCGAGTACAATGTGGTGGGACAAATGCATTTTGTTTTCTATGAAAATATGGAAATAGAAAATTAATCTACAGTCAGGGATTAGAAAGTGGCATCAAAACAGATGTCCGGCAAACTCATTAGGCAAGTGAAGGTCATTCCTGGGGTGGGGGCAGGATTGGGGATGAACTTTCTATGCTCCCTGGGCTGATGTAATAGTGGAGGTGGGAGAGGAAACTGGAGAGGACAAGCTGCATTTGAGAATCTAGATCTGGCCTGACCTGTTATTTAGATACTGGCCTTTCACAATTCTAATATGATTACTCACAAAACAATAATTACAATACAGTTTAGAGATGACGGCTCCAAATTAGACATCAACCATCCTGAGTACAACTCTCACCTCTGCCATTGCCTCGTGAAACTTAACTTCACTAGTCCTAATTTTCCTCATCTGGAAATGGAAAGAATGTATTAGCCTCCTTTCCTAATAGCCATCATAGACAGTTATTTAATGGTTTCAACATACAAGGTACCCAAGTGGGTCTAATCTCATCTGCCTTTAACCATGATACTTTAGGAAAGAGCCCTCATATTACACATGAGAAATCTGAGTCACCAGGCCCCATTCAACTCATTAGTAAACAGCAGGGATGGGATTAATGTCCAGACCTCCAGAATCAAGTCCCATTTTCTTTATATTATATTGCATAAGGATAATTGTAAAAGCTTAAAACAAAATGAAGGACTATGGAGAATAATGTGTTAGCAATAATGGTCAATTCATCTATACATGGAAAGCTTTCTATCTCAAATATTTTAATTATAGTCTTACTGGTATTTCTTTGCTAGATGAGGAGATGCACAAATTATGATTACTGAAGAACCTTATTTTGTGCCCTTTGATTTTTTCATTCCCAGTATTGCTAAACTTAGATGCTAATTGTTTTCTTAGAAACTTGGACTAAAAGGAATCATATTGCTAGCCAGTCCCAACAATGCCATATTTAATAACACCTGTAATACAAAGGATACATACACAAACAATCCAGCCTGCATAAATGAACATTCACAGAGCTCTTATCGTGAACTTGGCACTGTGTTCTGTGATTTTTACATCTGTCAGTTCATACAATGCTTGCCATCTTGCTAATGAGAAAACTAAAGCTTGGCAAGGTTACTCAATTTGTCCAAATTCACACAGATGAGGTTTTTTAATCCATTGCTCATTCCTTTCTTGCCATCTGATTCTTTTCAACTAGAGTGAAAATAAGGGATAGTTATATTCAGATTCCTGTAGTGGTACTGCAAGGAATTATGTTTTCTTTGCCAGGGGATTTCCTTTAAAGGGAATGTATATGAATTTAAAGATGGCAGACAGGGATGTAAGCATTTTTAATCTACTGACTTCTTTACTTGCAAGGAACACTAGCCATGTTTTGCTCTGATTGGGCATCTTCTCAAGGAAAAAGGATTCTGAATATAATTAAAACAACAATAAACACATCTGCAGAGTCCTGCACTCAGTTGTGAGGGTTCTGAAGAAGCATGTGGAGTGCTGAGGCTAGTCTCGTTTGAAACTATTCTTGGCTGGCTGACTAGACAGTCTTCATCCAATTTATGTAGAGTCCCCTTTCCATTTCACATGGCTACCCCATCCCAGAGAAAGCTGTGCACCATGCCCAAAGCTACCGCATGTAGACCAGTATCTTCATAAAGCTGCTATCACTCACTAACTCTCCTAGAGTATAAATGAGTGCATAAGTGAAGAGCCAACAATTTACCTGGTTTATTAAGCACTGACTATACATCACACTGGTCTAAGCCCTCTGCAGGAAATGACAAACATGTGGCCCTTGTCCTTAGATAGCTTGGACCATGGACAGAAAGATAGAAATGGGTTCTTGAAAGAAATGAGAATTAACCCAAATTCTCAGATTCTTGTTTCCATTGTCAAATTACCAGTATCTGGTAACCTCCCCAATCATATAGGGGGAACAATCTATCTTCTTTGTGCTTCCCACAATATTCCCATTCTTCTTTCCTTTCTAATGTAGTACTTCTTTCTGTCTCCTTCCACTATTCCTGGCTTTCCATACTTCTTCCTCTGTACTGTTCCTGGTCTCATGGCCTTTCCATACTTCTTCCTCTGTACTGTTCCTGGTCTCATGGCCTTTGACATATTATTTTCCTCCTTATTTTGTCTTTCTTGTGATCACTTTGTCTCCCTTTAATCATCTCTCTCTTCCTCTCTGATGCTGCATTGTCCATTGTGAAGTAATGAATGCACCAATAATTGAAACTTCTGATTTCTGGCAGGGGTATCCTGGGAATCCAATGTTTGGGTTGTCAAGCATCAGAGAACTTTCTGGACCCTATGCCCAAATTATATAAGGGGGACTTCAGACATAGCAAGGCAGTGCCCTTAGAACTAAGGTGTAAAAAGTGGAGGTCCTAGCACAAATGAGTCCATTGATATCAGCTAATCTAAATTTTCACCTTGGGCTCATGCTCAGTTATTTTAAGGAAGGAAGAAAAGAATCCCTTGCATATTGATTGCCTACTATGTGCCAAGACTTGTCCTGGGCACTTTCAAACATTTAATTCTCCCAAGAGCCATCAAGGTGGATATTAGTGTCACCCAATTATAGATGGGGAAACTGAAGCTCAGAGAGTTTAAGTATATCACCCAAGGTCATGCAGCTCACAGCAGCAGAGAGTAGATGCTGCCTCTCTGCCACTATTTCTAATACCAGCTTGATTTCTACTTCCTTTCCCACAAGGACCACTGCCACCAGAGTATCATCAAATACAGCAATCCTAACAGTTGTCTCAAGCTCGTAGTAACACTTTGATGTCCCTTTGTTGTTTAAGGCAGGATCCTGGGTGCCATGCTGAGGAGAGGACAGAAAAAGTCTCTGACAAACCAGGAGGAGACAGGGCTGAGGGCTTGGTCACACCCTATGGGCTGGAAGGTACAGGAAGTCGGCAGGTCAGAGGCCACTTTCTAGGGAAGTAAGCTAGGCAGGTAGATATCAAAAGCCCAAACAGTCAGGGTCCAGAGACTCTGTAATCACAGAGGCAGGGACAATGGTTCTATTGAACAGGAGACATGAAGGCAAACAAAGATCCTGGGACAGGCACTGCTTTTGTTGCCTGCTGCGTGTGAGCAGCTTTGGAGCCTAGGTGTTAAAGAAAGTTACAAGGATCTCAGATGCCGGCAGGAAAATGCTGCCCTGTCTAGAGCAGGAAACAGAGATGTGGAAATTGTTTTCCTGTTGTCAGTGCTGCATAGGGACCAAGTTTTACATTGGTTGATGCATCTGAGACTTGGGCTTTAGATGTGAATAGGTGAACCTTTTACTTTGCTCGCACTTCATTGTTGTGTGTACAAACATTGCCAGAGACAGCGACGTTTTATGGCCCCAGCCTCATTATTTTATAGCCCTCCCTTCCACCTAAGACATGGTGTTAAGCATTATCCCTTTACTCTATACCTGCTTCCAACCCCTATCAAAGCCTGCTCTCTGATTACACTCACTGTAAAATGACTATGGGGATAGACTAGGACACCTTTCTTTCCTAGGGGAACTGACTTTACTCAGATGGAGGCCATGGGAAGTCCAGTGGGAGAGACTTTCTGAGCAAGGACTGAGATAAGGCAGGACTTTCTGGATCCCCTAATCTTTCAAAAAGTGAATGAGCAGGTGGCTATTCCACCTACACATAAGGTCAGCCCTGACAGCAGTCAGTTTTTTTTTGTGTGTATCCTGGAACCATTTTCTCAGAGTGACATTGACATATGTCCCCATAAATAAATTAGCAACCCCATCTCAGCTGACACGTTTGGCAGAAACAAGAAGTTCATGTGCCAGTGTGTGGGTTAATTCCTGGGCCCATTCCACTGGGAAAGATCAAGTGCATCAACGTGTGCCTTTATCACAAGTAACGGGATGCAGAAAGGATGTTCCGCTGCAGAATTCCTCTTGGTTTTTACAGAGATATATTTGACTTCTCTATAAAAAATGTAAGTTATTAAACAGAGAGGTGATAGAATGACTAGAGGACAGGTGAGGCAGAAATAGCATTTTACAATTTACAAAAATAGAAATAGGAACTTCAGAGTGCTTACCCCCAAAATTCTCATTGTGAGAGGTGGATATTTATGTTCTCTGTATGGTAAAGCAACTTCTGCTAAACTTCCATACAGAATTATAGCCTGAAAAGACGGTACATAATTTCTAGTGCCTTCCACCTTGTTCCCTCTGAAATAGCCATCACAGCTGAGAAATGCACTTATGCTTTCCCACATTATTCAATTAACAAAGTTTGAGAAACCTTGTATGTGCTAGTTTCTGTAATATGCATTGCATGGGTTAAAAAAAATGGATAAAATTCCTGTTACAAATAGCTAACTGGGAAAAGCAATTACAGAAATAAACACAACAGGTTTATTTAATAATATTGATTGAGCCCTTGAAATGTGCCAGTCCTCCTGTTAGAATCAGCCTAGCAGATGCTCATCCTATAGGTTAGCAGCACTCCTCACCCAGAAAACAAAACTTTTACTACAAATGTTAGCTCTGTTAGTCGGGTTGAGTTATCCTACCTAATAAAAGGGCAATATGCAAGTTGACTGCACCTTCGCTACGCCCAACCACGCCCACTAGACCAAGCCACGCCCACCAGCCAATCAGGACGAGTATGCAAATAAACCCAACCAAGATGGCTACAGCCACAGACAGCAACGTTTCCCAGGCAACAGAGGAAGCCAAGCTTTCCGCATGCCCTTGCCAGGACTAAGCCTCCACTCAAGCTACAAAGTTTCAATTATAGAAGGTAAACAAATTCAAACAGAATGGCGGAAGCCACAGAGCTGGAGAGACCAAGCCAGGGTTGCCCGCGGCAATGGAGAAAGCAAAGCTTTCTGCACACCCTGGCCGGGCCCAGGCCTCTGCTTAAGGCTACAAAGTTTCAATTATAGAAGGTGAATTAACCCAAACAGAAATGGCTGCTGGCCGTGGAGCATGCAGGAGGCTTGGCTTCGCTCCAAGCTACAAAGTTTCAATTGTAGAAGGTAAATAAATTCCAGATACCAGGGTCTCCGCTTGGGGCATGGCTGGCCTGCAAACCACCATAGGCCCCTTGCTCAGGCCGCCCCACACCCCAAGGGAACACCCATCCTGATCCGGGACACCCTTCAGGACAAACCAGCTGGCTCCCACTCCTGCACCAGGCCTCTATCCTATCTAATAAAAGAGTAATATGCAGATTGACCATCACTCCAACACACAATATGGCTTCCCCCATGTGGTCAAAGATCCTGCCCCCATGTGGACACAAGGTGGCCACCACAAGATGGCCAGCAGGGGAGGGCAGTTGGGAGGCACCCGGCCTGCAAGGGAGAGCAGTTGGAAGCGATCAACCCTGCAGGGGAGGGCAGTTAGGGGTGACCGGACCAACAGAAGAGGGAAGTTGGGGGCAAACAGGCTGGCAAGGGAGCAGTTAGGCATCAATAAGGCTGGCAGTGGAGTGGTTAGGGGGTGATCAGGCTGTCAGGCAGAAGTGGTTAGGGGCAATCAGGAAGGCGAGCAGTTGGGAGCCAGCAGTCCTGGATTGTGAGAGGGATGTCCAACTGCCCATTTAGGCCCGATCCCACCAGGGTCAGGTCTAAGCGGGCAGTCGGACATCCCTCGAGGGGTCCCAGATTGGAGAGGGTACAGGCTGCGCTGAGGGACACCCCCCACTCCGTGCACGAATTTCGTGCACCGGGCCTCTAGTTTCTAATAATACAGAGAGTATTTTGGCCTTTCATCTACAGTATTTACTAATTAACTGATGTATTTCCTGTTTACTTACTATGTACCACTTACACTTCTAAACACTGGCGATATAGTAGTAAACATGATGGGTGAGGCCCAGGCCCATGTAAAGTGTACAATCTAGTGCCCTTCAGTTTTTTATGAAGACAACACTGAGTTCATCTGAGAGCAACTGCACCTCATGCCTTTCTTCGTGATGTGAGTCAGCATAAGGTCAAGATCCTCCTGGACCAGGAATTAGGACAGTTTCTAAATAATTTACCCCTTGAACATAACCAGCTCCACACCTCTCTGCCTGTGTTTTTAGGTGCTAAATGAGTAAGAGATATTCAAGGACTGCTTTGTCTAGTATAAAAGTCACTAGCCTCATGTGGCTATTAAAATTAATGTAATTTAATTAATATTAAATAAAATGAAAATTTAGTTTCTCAGTTGAACTAGCTCATTTCAAACACTCTTAGCCATATGTGCCTAATGGCTATCAGGCTGGACAGTGAAGAACAGAGTTTTCATCATCACAGAACTCTCTCTTGGACAGCACTGCTCTGGGAGATAACTTCTGGTGTTAATGTCTATGGTGTTTGTCTCTTGAATGTTCTGCTGCAGAATTCAAGTTGTAGCTCCCTGCTTTGAAATTCTACATCACCTCTCCTATACACAAAGTACATAGCATGACTGTGCACACTCATATAGATGTCTATGTGTTCTCGTATATGACTTTACCCCCTACTAGACTAGAATCACTTGTGGGCCATGATCATGCCATAATCCTCTATATTGTAAATACTTAGTTCATGGCCCTATAGATAGTAAGATTTCAATAAATGTCTGTGCTGTTGGTGAGAAGGATAATTTCTGATATTCACCTGTACCCTGACAGTCTGCGAGCTGTGCCTCTAAATAGCAGAGGGGACTTGTACTATAGAGAAGCCATGAAGGACAGATCACGAGTTTGGACTCCACCACATTGAGTTTAATCCCAAAGGCTATTTCTGCACATCCAGCCATCTGGAGATAGTGTGGGTGCCAGGCATCATGCCTGTGCAGTGATGTATCTCATCCCTTGGTATTTAAATGTGGTCTTGGCATGGGACACTGGTGTCCACAGTCAGCCGCAGGCATAAAAAAAAAAAGTTCTGACTCCAAGTCATGGGCTGCAAACTTCATTTCCTTGTTTGGAAGTTATGCCTGGGGCCAGCCATTCATCTGTTTCCACAGCTGCAGGATTCTCATCTTGGGTCTCTAAGAATATGATCACAAAAGCTTTATAATAATGAGAAGAGATTAGAGTTTCAGGGGATGGGTCATGTCCAAATTCAGTCCTTAAGAAACTGCAAAGTAGCATCTGCTCTGGAAGATCACATCCATTCTGGAGGAAGAATTATTTTAAGTTACCTATCCTTCAGCATTACTCAGGTGCATCATGATCCAGCTGCCAAGAGGAACAATATTGCAGCCACTTAATGTTTCATATGATAAGATTGTCTTTTTCTTGCCTTTGCTCCTTTCCTTACCATTTTCTGAGCTCCCTTGTCTACTTGTATTTGTATCAAAAGAACCTGTACACTTTTGCCCACAAGGTTGGCTTTGGAAATTTGAAAGAGAAAGTCTGAAGCAATAGGTAAACATTTACAATACATAATTTTATTCAACCTTTCTTCCTTCAGATATACTCAGTATACTTAGTAACTATTTGCAAATAAAGACTCTGAAGACTCAAGACTTTAAGCAATGGTTGTAGGTTCCAAAGTGAGATGAACTAGAAACCAATGCAGGACTTGGAACGGTGTTAGAGGAGAAATTACATGGTATGATTTCACAGATGCTGGAAAGGATGTCTGCCTTCCATGTGTCACTTTGCCTGCTAATTAATTGATTATCATGACAATTTATTGAATGCTTTCAATGTATAGAAATATATGGCCAAATATTGTTAATGTTAAAAGAAGTTCATTGTCCTCAGGGTGTTTGTAATTCCAGTTTGGAGTGGTTTCGAAAAAAATTAAAATATCAATATAATGTATGTCAAAAGAAAAATTAATATAGAGGTAATAAATGATATCTGAGCTCAGAGAAGCACAAGAACCCTTCATGTAAGTGTTATCACAGATTAATTATTACCGACTTGTAGGAATAAAATGAAAAGTAGAGATTAGTTTATCATTTGAAGAGAAGGGGAAAGTAAAAAACACACACAAATATACTAGTACAGAGATAGGAAAGTCTAATACTGGCTTAGCCATTGAGGAATATGCAGAAATTAATCAGGAAAGGCAAGATGAATCCTGACTCAGAAAGAATTTGAATCTTGATTAGGATGTTTTGCCTTTATTGTATGCAATTAAAGAGCACTCTCCCAAGAATATTTCAGTTTCCTCCTGTCCTTCTGACCTTGTAGCACCATATTTATTTGTATTCCTATCTTTGATTTTTTATGTTATTCACACCTTCATTCTAACTCTTTCCACATCAGTTTCAGGGCTCATTCCAAATTCCCCCTGTTCAGGAAAGCTTCCTCAATTTATGCATCAGTTATACATAAATCCCACAATCTTCCACTAATATGTTTGATTAGGTATGTTTCTATAATGTTATATGTTATGTCTGTGTAAATCACCTAACTCTGTACATTATAAACACTGTTAAAATATAAACTTCATAAGGTCAAATAACATAGTTTATTTATCTGTTTTTTTAGAGTATAGGCCAGAACTCTGTAAAGAGAATTATGTTGACTTGAAGAAAGGAGAAAAACAGTTAGTAAGGAAGAGACATTGTTGTTATACTGGTAAATTTCTTGAAATATAACTCAAGTAACTCTAAAAATACAAACTCTTAAAAATCACCATATAATTTCTACCATTCAATTTCTTCTTTGAGACTGATGGAAGAAATGGAATGCACGGTAGCCTATAACATATTTTATCTCTAAAAACTACCTTAAAAAAAGCTAAGACTATTCTGAGACATTTCAAAACCATTCTCTTAAGACATAAAGTCTAGTTTTGTGAATTCAAAGAGTTTGTAGGATAAAATTATCAGCTTTGGCAAAAAGTGCCTAAACTTTTGAAAAATTGACTGTTCCTTCAAGATGTATCAAAATAGAACTATGTGAGTATGCAGGACTAGGAGCCAGGGGAAGTGTGAAGATGTAACAAAGACTTTAGAAAGTCTTTGACACCTACAAAGGCTCCTCTCTTGTTCCAACTATCCCTTGTGCATACGTCTTTTTAACCAGTTATCGCAGTTATGTGAAATTTCCTGCACTCCTTTAAGGCTACAGATGCTCAGTGAGGTCCATGTCTTTTTCATCTTGTCTGTTACCTGGCACGTAAGAAGTTGGTAACCAATAAAAGTTTGTTGAGCTCAATTGTCATATGCCAGGCATTTTACTTAACATTCTTTCAATTTATGACAGACAAGATAATTCAAACTTTATGTCAAAGATAAATTCTAGGTCTTTCTAGAAATATTAATGGTCCAAGACATTTATGCAGTTTACATTATGAAGACCTAGGAACTGATGAGTCAAGTAGTCATATGATATTCTTTCTATGGATTATAGACATAATTGCAGTTAACCAAATTGAGAACCTCTCAAAACATTATGATTTGGAAGTGAGGGTCTGGGCAACTTTTCTTATTAAAGGAGAAATGGCTTTTGGAATACCCCTTTGTGAAACAAAGGAACAAATATCCCTTTATACATGGTTGATCCTGCATATCTGCATATAGCACAAAGTGTATATGGGAGTCTTCTTAGTCCTAATTTACTAGGAGAAATCAAGCCTCAGGTTTCTGGGATCTAAACTAAGGTAGGGATGTGGAACTCAATGAACTGAAGTCAGAATTCATTCTGCCTATTTAATCTTCAGCAAACTCTTCCTCAGCTTAACCAAGTGGGGACCAACAAATTTATTATCCCTCCAACATTTGGTTGCATTCTCTGACATTTTTCTTGTTGCCTGTGATTTTACAAAGCATCCACTTTTCACAAGTGAAAACTGATTTTGTCCAAACAGATGCTTGTTTCTATATTTTACATTCTGGGAAAAATATGGATATGATTTGGTTGGGGAGGGTCTAGAGATAGAGATGAGGAATGAAATCACTGGTAGAGGCACAGCTTGAGCTGAAATTAGAAGCCAAGTGAGAGCTGTAAGCAGGAGGAAGGGAGTCTCCAAAGAAAATTTGTTGTATAATAAAACACTCATTGAAAATATTCTGACAAGAAGCCCTAACAAAATTCTCACATATCACAGGCTGGATGATAAGATGGTTTCTTTCCTAAGTTTCTGTAAGAATTTGTGGTAAGATAGATTTGGACAAGTTATTACCAATGAGTCAAACAATCAAATAATCATCAATTTCTCAATCAGCAATCATCTCCTGAGCACCATTTTTGGAGTCCTAATCACTGTTAGGCTTGAGTCAAGAGAAAAATAAACAAACAAACACAGCTTAGATGATTTCTAGGAGGAGTTCATTGTACAGGTGAGAAATAGGGATAATAAACATGAAAAAGGGGTGAGCCAGAGGAGACCATGCAAATAAGTTTCTGGTATTATTTCTCCAAGGTACAGATGGCCTGCTGCTCTGTAGCTCAGTCCACTGATGTCTCACTTTGAGTTTCTCCATGCTGCTCAGGATTTAAGAGAAGGCATGATTCCTGATGTTCTACCTGCTCTGCAAACATCACAGGTGCTGAGGCAGTGCCCCTGCTTTCCAAGTGTGTTTGAGATGCACCTCACTGTCATTTGCCTGCCTCTGTCCAGAGCCTGCTGAGCCCGGCTATGGGAACTGCATGTAGCCTATCTTCAGCATCCAAAAATCTCTGAACATAGATTTCCTTTTCTCAACTAGGGTTGTTGGTGCAAATTTTAGGGGCAAAAAAGCTTCCTAGAGACCACTAAGTTAAGTAGTGGAGGTGACCCTTTTGACTGGAGTAAAAGCATATTCAGCTTTTTATCCCACTTTCCTAGCTCCTCCAGGTTAGGGTGCTGGTTAAAAAGATTGTAGCATTCTGCTCAGACACAGTCTCTCAGAGCAGTGGGTGGGCATGTTCTTCTCGCTCTCCTGCAGCATTTAGGGGGGCATCCATTCCTGGTATATACTCAATACCACCTGATGTAACTGAAATGACTTCTCATCTGGTTTGGGCTCTGATGATAATTGCTTCCATTTATACAATCAGAGCTCACTACTCAGTGACTCTGCATTCTTCTACATCAAAGGTAATTATTATTTTTATTATTCAATTAGCAAACATTACATTTCTGTTTGCCTTGCTATGACAGTACCATTGAATGAACAATAACACACGTTTTCCAAAGCTACTGAGGTACAAGATGCTATGGTAATATCAGAGCAGTTTTTTTCCTTGTATTTCTCCCCCAACCCTTTTGCAGATGGGTCATAGCCAATTTGAAAATGAGAATGGAATGCTTCAAATTAAGAATAGGAAGCCCATAAAATGACATAATCCTATAAAAACTAACTTCTCGATTTAGAAATGAGGACACATTCAGTGATTTGCCCAGAATCATAGTAGTCTATAAAAGAATCAGCTCTTTAACCAAAGCCTTTAGACTCTTGTACAGTACTCCATTTTCCTTCTCAATTTAAGCTCTGCAGACAGAAAGAGAAGTCAAAGAGGTCAGGATTGAAGGAAAGAGAGTCCCTCCACTGTGGATGGTCTCCTGAGTGTGAGGCATTGTACACTGTGTCTTAAACTGGATACCTAAGGACCAGACCTTTGACCTGGTTCTCCCTGAGCTTCTATTTCCTCCCTCACATGACAAGAGGACTGGACTAGAGTATTCCAGGACTTCTTTCTTGCACGATCATTCTGGAACAAGTGTCAGCTCTACCTTAGTTCAAGCATCTAAGCATCCTTTGAATATTCTTTTTATCTGGTTGTTCCAGGTAGGAACGAAATTCTTTGGCTCTGCAGCAACATTTGCTATATGTCTCTGGGTTTAACAACATTTAGAAACCTTTCAAATAGTTTTGTCCTCTCTTTAATCCTAAGACTGGTGGCATGTAGTAGGGGTGTGGGGAGAGAAGGGAGAGTGTATAGTGCCATTAAGCTCAGTGTGGGGTGGGTGGTCAGAGCTGGGCCCAACACAGCGAGGCAGCTCTCTTCCCACAGCCTGCTCTGGCTCTGTGGGCAAAGGATCTCCAGGAATCTGACAGCCTGTTTCCACATTATCACTGCTTTCCCCTCTCCAGCTTTATTAAGCATGTTAAGTAAGATGTTTTGTAGTGTTCTTACAGAGTCTGTTGCATTGATTATTCACAATGCCACCCCCCTCCTCCCATCCTGCTGGTGACCCCCCTCCCTGTCTTGATTTATTACCCACTATATTGTTTCCAGCACAGACCTTTTTATCATTGTCACATATGTGAGCCTGGTGATGAGATATACTCAGTAGTGGCTGGAGGAACAGGAGAGAACTATAGGAACCAAGCAAAGAGGAAGTTTACAACTGATTGTATCTTCTTCTAAAACTCATCTCTGCTTATATTTTGAAGGATCCCATACATAGTTCCCTTTGTCTTTTTATAACATATAATTCAATGGACCATTTGAAGAACAATCTTTACACTTCATAGGCAAGTTTTACTAGGAGCCCTGAAATAAGTAACAAAGGTAAAGGCAATCAAATATTGAATATTTAGAGTGTGTCAGTCATGAGGTTTTGTGTTTTATATGGATGATTTCATGTGATTCAATCTCAAAAGAGCAAACCACAGAAAAAAAATATACCTTATTTCATGGATCCTTTTTAATTCCACCCCTTTTTTTATGTAAAAAAAAAATGAAGCACAAAGGGTCTTATCATATAATTAGTGGCCCGGTGCACGAAATTCATGCACATTAAAAGGGAATTAATTAGAGGAAAAATTTTAATATTGCTATTTGCCCTTTTTCTATAATAGAAGTGTCAGAGATGAAAGAAAATTAGTAAAATGTATATGAAAATTTCCCTCCTGTCAGAGTCTGGGGTGCTCCGTGGGACCTAGAGTTAAATCCCTTCCCACCACCTGTACACACTTCGAAAACACAGGAGACCCAGACCCTGCCTGCCCCACCCCATTGGGTGAGACCCAGACCCGGCCAGCCCCACCCCAGTCAAGCCCCTCTGGGCGAGGAGCGTAGCCTCAGGTCCCCAACCTGGCACCGGGTGGGGGGGCACAGTCTCAGGTACCCCATCAAGCCCTGCCGGGTGGGGGGCATGGCCTGAGGTCCCCTGGCCTGGTGCCAGGGTGAGGGGCATGGCCTGAGGTCCCTGTCAAGCCTGTGGGGTAGCGGGTGCTGCCTGAAGATTCACAGCCCAGCGCTGGGGCAGGAGGCACAGCCTGAGGTCTCCCATCAAGCCCCACTGGGTGAGTGGCATGGCCTGAGGTCCCCTGTCAAGCCCCACAGGGCGGGGGATGAAGCCTGAGGTCCCTCGCCCTAGCCAGGCGCCATGCAGCCTCAGGTCCCTGCTATTCGGTCATGATGTTACAGCATCCCGGCTAATTTGCATATTCCTCTATTATATAGATAGATTTCAAAGGAGTAGGTACAAGGATGATCCCTAGATCCTCTGACCTCAGAAAGACACTCCTAATTATTATACAAATACTGTCTCTAGATTCAGGTACAATGATAGAATTTTTTGTTAATGATCTGAGTGGGTTTTCCATTTATAGTTTTTATTATTTGCTTTTCCATAAATTTTAGAATCAGCTTGTCAGTTCCACTAAAATTCTATTAGAATTTTGATTGGAATTACACTGATGCATAGATCAATACAAAGAGAATGGTCACATTTTTATAGTGACTATCAATAAAAAAAAATAAATATATATACTTTTATTTTGGCCTTTTTTCACACTTTTCTCTAGAAGTCTGACATATCTTTTGTTATATTAATTCCCAGATACATTATATTTTGGATGCTATTATAAAGGGAAATATTTTCTTTAATTTTATTTTCTGAATTATGTGGGTATATAGAAATGTAATTGATCATGTATATTGATTTTACAGCTTACAGACACATTGCTGAACTATCTTATTATTACTAATAATTTTTCTGTAAGTCCTTTTTGTTTTTTTATGTAAACAATCATAACATCTGAAAAATTTGTTTTGTTTATATATTCTGATTCTGATTCCTTTAATTTCTTTTTTAATCTTATTTTGCTGGGCTAGGGTATCTATCATGATGTTGACCACAAATGATGATAATGGGTATCATTGCCTTATTCTTGATTTTTAAAAATGTTTTAAAATATTTATCCATGTTGTAAAATTGTATTTAGTTCTTATTACCCTTGTTGCTTGTCTTTATCAGGCTGACCTAAGTTTATGATATTGTGATTTATAATAAGAAACATATATTTGGTCTTTATCCCACTCTGGCTCCTAAAACGCTTGGAATTTCCTGTGATGACAGCAATAAAATTGTTTTTATGTTAGTGAGGTTACTTTTGGAAAATACATAAGGATATGGGCTGGTTGACAGGAGAACCAAACATATGATTAAGGGGTTAGAACTTTCAGTATCATCTCCCTGACTTCCTGAATGGGAGAGGGGCTGAAAATTGCATTCAATTAAAAATGGCCAGTGATTTAATTAATTGTGTCTATTAATAAACTATCCATAAAAACTCAAAAGGATGAGGTTCAGAGAGTTTCTGGATTGGTGAATGTGTGGAGATTTGAGGAGAGTGGCAGGCTCCAAGAGAACATGAAAGCTGTGTGCCCTTTGCATATACCTTGCCCTAGGTATCTCTTCCATCTGCCTCTTCCCGAGTTACATCTTTTTATAATCACCAGTGATCTAGTAAATAAAATGTTACTCTGAGCTCTGTGAGCCGCTCTAGCAAATTGATCAAAACCAAGGAGAGGAAATTTTGATGATCTGTGAACCCTTTTAAAATAAAAGCATATCTTGTAAGTTTAGTTGAAATCAGACTTTGGGATGCATTCAAGCTCTGGGCAAGGAGTCTCTAAGCAAGACCAGTGTATGGTTCAGAAACTCAAGGCTCTGATTGGGCTAGCCAATCCCCAATACTTGGGCTTCCAGGCTGGCCCTGCACCTTCAACCTCAGTGCTGGTTTCCTGCCTTTAATCCCTTGATCTTGGTCTCTGCCTATATGCTAACCAATTGTGTGTGTGTCTCACCTGTCACCTTACTTATCATTATTATGACCAATGCTGTGGCTTACTGTCCAGCATGCCAATCTGAATCTAAATAAGCTTAAAAGATGCTGTTTCTCCATTCTCCAACCTATTCTACATGGCACCCTGGGCAAATTTTGCTCATTCTCATTAAACTCCCTATTAAAAATAATTGTGATTTTAGGGGCGGAACTGGTTTAGGTGGTAAAATTTTGTACCTGTCACACTATGATATACATTGGGTTAATAACTGGATATTTACCTGTCTATTACCTTGTTTCTATAATTCCCAGCTACTATGATTATTTTGCTCTACGACAAAGTGGAAGTCATGCTGCAGACATTAGGATATCTTCTGTTTACTGTTTATTTTCTCACCTGGTGTTTATTTTGTTTATTGTTTGCTAAGCCAGATAACTTCTTGGGAAGCATACTGCATGTTTTGAAATTTAAATAAAATAAATAATTTTCCTCCCATAAACGTCAATACACCATGAATTCATTGGTTTCAGAAAGGGTTGACTTTGCTCATACTCATTGCAAAAATACTTAGTACAGATTGTTTATCATTAGCATTGTTTTCAAATGCTTATTTGTTTTAGCAGAAACTAGACTACACTAATTAAATTTTTCTAACTATAAAAGGGTTAAGTGTAAAAACACTGAAGCAGGAACCCAAGGTAATTTGTACCATATTTCTGAATTAGCACAGTGCTTTTTCTTTTTATGGTGATTCTTATAGGCTGATGTCCTGGCAAGTGTCCACGGACTTGCTTCACATCCAGCCCTGCCACAAGTGGAAAATCTTGGCCAACTTTGATTTCTACCTCACACAGCTGGATCCAATAACCTCCTTACTCCTGCTCAATAAGAAACATTTTTCATCTCCTTCTATGCGAGACGGAAGGGCTATCAATCACAGCTGCCATCACATTCTGACATTTGCTGAGAAGTTTGGCTTTCTGGCTTGTTCCACTGCATCACTCTGCTGTTCTCTTTCCATAAGGATAGCCACGGGCTCTCTTCTTTAACCCAGCTCTCCCCTCAGGGTGTCATCTTACTCCTGATCCATTTCTATCAGTCGCAAGGAACCCATTTCTACCTACCAGTAGCCACTCAAATTTAAACTCTACAAAAATAAAGTTAGTGGGAGAAGAGAAAAAGTTTGGTTTACTGTGTTTCCTATCAGTTTTATTGTTTTTCTCATTACTATTGCCTATATTGAAAGTACTGGACTAGACACCAAGGGTCCTGAAACTGATCCCACTGCTATTCCTTCCTAGTTTTATAATTCGGGAAACTCAAAAGCTGGGCTGCACATTAGGATCATCTAGGGATCTTTTAAACATTTAAATATCCAGGTGATACCCCAGATGAATTAAATCACAATTTCTAGGGGCAGAAAATCAGTAGATTTTGATACGCCCCAGGTAATTCCGTGCAGAAATTGAGCTCATTTCTTTAAACTTTAGAATAACCTAAGTTTCATAACTTCACCTCAGACCCTGCCCATGTAGGATACAATTGGTTATATATATATATGTCAAAGTCCTTTGGAAATTGTGAAGTAAGTAGCCATTAGTGTTTTTCATAAGGCATTATATTCTGTTAAAAGTAAAATAAAGTTCCTGGCTTTTCCAGTTGGTAGGATTGCATGATAGGTAATAAACGAAGGTTTCTCTGACTCCTCCTTCTTTTTCCTTATTATGGGCCCTTCCCCGATTTTAACCACAAAGTTTGAAACAACATCTTGAATCCCAGAAAGCAACCCCAGGGAGCCTCCTGCTCTCCCAGAGTGTGGTGGATATGTCAGTTTCCCCCTCTCTCTAAGCGTCTGTTCTACGCCAGTGCCCTCTGTAGGATCTCTGACACAATAGAAATAAAACATTTTAAAAAATTATTTCATATAAAATTTAAAATTAGGTGTTTGTGGTTTTTTTTTTTGGAGTTAGAATTTTGTTTTTAGTAACGATGACTGTTGTGTAAATTAATTTTTATATTCCCTTACACATTGAAATACAATACTTTGTGATAGAAAGGCATTCACTTAATATTAGTAGGATGGGGAAAAGGACGGAAGGAATGAAGGGGAAAGAGGGGTGGAGACATCTACCTGAGAGCAGAGTTCTACTGTCCTATAGGCTGTAGTCATGGGCAGCAGTTTTCAACCTTTATCATCTCTTGGCACACATAAAGTGATTACTAAAATTTTGCAGCACACCAAAAAATATATATTTTGCCAATCTCACAAAAAATGGTATAATATTGATTCATTCACACTGGAAGGCTGTTATTGTGTTGGCTATTGTCATTTTCTTATTTGACAATCTAAGGGGAAAGAGGTCAGTGCACCTGACTGAATAGTCAGGTAGTGCATGTTTTAAAAATTCTTGTGGCACACCAGTTGAAAATCACTGCTATAGGCAAGGAATGTCTTTAATTTCTGACTTAGTTTTTCTATATTTCAGTTTTGCATAAAGAATCAGGTACATGTATATTTTCATATATATATATATATTCTTTTTAAAAAATTCTTTATTGTTTAAAGTATTACATATGTCTCCCTTTTCCCCCATTGACCTCTCCCTGGCCACCCCCATCTCCCCTCACATGCCTTCACCCCCCTCTTGTCTGTGTCCTTTGGTTATGCTTATATGCATGCATACAAGTCCTTTGGTTGATCTCTTATTCCCCCCTCTCCTGCCTTCCCTCTGAAGTTTGACCGTCTATTTGATGCTTCTCTGTCTCTGGATCTATTTTTGTTCATCAGTTTATGTTGTTCATTATATTTTTAAAAAATGAGTGAGATCATGTGATATTTATCTTTTTCCGACTGGCTTATTTTGCTTAGCATAATGCTTTCCACGTCCATCCATGCTGTTGCAAATGGTAAGAGTTCTTTCTTTTTTACAGCAGTGTAGTATCCCATTGTGTAGATGTACCACATCTTCTTTACATGAAATTTAGAAGGCCATAGAGATATCTTTCTTCCACTTTGCTTTTTTTTTTCACTTAAAAACATAGCTTAGTGCCCTAGCTGGTTTGGCTCAGTGGATAGAGCGTCAACCTGTGGGCTGAAGAGTCCCACATTAGATTCTGGGCAAGGGCACATGCCCAGGTTGCAGGCTTGATCCCCAGTAGGGGCTGTGCAGGAGGCAGCCAATCAATGATTCTCTCTCATCATTGATGTTTCTATCTCTTTCTCCCTTCTCTCTGAAATCAATAAAAATATTTTAAAAATATATAGCTTAGATTTACTCCATACCAGTCCATAAAGATAATGGTTCTCATTTTTATAGCTTTATACTATCCCATATAATAAAAGCCTAATATGCAAATTGTCCTCTCAGGTGGTTGTTGGAACCGGAGTTCAACTAGGAGACCAGGATTTCAACTGCTCGCTATGACGTGAGCTGTCCACCAGGGGGCGGCATGTAACATGGTGGGCATCAGCAACATGGCACTGGCAGTGGGCAGCAGTGGAGACGCTGCCAGCCCCGATGGGCCCTGATGAGAGCAGGACCGCGGCAGGATGGTGGAGCAGGTGAGGGGGCAGTGCCAGCCCACAGCGGAGTGCCAGGCAGGGCTGTGGGGCTGCAAGGCTCTGGGCATGAGCTGGGGCTCCGAGCCTGGGGGTGTGAGCTGGGGCCTGATTCCCACAGGCCACCCTTAGGGACCCCACATGTGCACAGGGGCTCTAGTTTATATATATAAAAGCTTAAGCGACCAGCAGATTGGCCAGTAGCTATAACATGCACTGACCACCAGAGGACAGACGCTCAACACAGGAGCTGCAGAGCTGTGGTGACTTGACAGCTGCGGTTCTCGGGTGACACACGTGGAACCAGAGAGGAGGGAGCCCGATTTCGGGGTGCGTCACCTGAGTAATCTGGAACCCCTCGGGGGATGCCGGAGAGCTGGTTTGGGCCTGATCCTCACAGGCCAGGCCAATCTGTGCTCTGGGCCCCTAGTAATATAACAAGTTCATTTTTCCAGCTCATTTTTTTTACATGTACCTATGGACATTTTCAGTATGTAGATTCAACTCTTCCTTATTAGTGAAAAAAATTGTGGATTATACATTTAAATATTAGTAAAATGGAATTGGTGTTATTTTGAGACTTCATATTAGGTAAAGGTTATCATTCTTTGCCTCTTCTTAACTTTTACTACTTTTCCTCTAGATCTTTTTATTTCTTTCTTTTTAAAATCTCAATAATTTCTTCCTTTTTGGTGTTTGCTTGCTTTCTTCAATGACTCAGATATTCTTTTGACTTTCTTAGTCTTTGGACATCTTGCACGTCAGTCTTTATTTCTAGATTATATTTTTTCTTTCATTTCCTTTCTGAGTTCAAGCAAGTGTTCTTTATCCTTATCCCCACCTTTGTTTTTCTTTCCCAATTTATATTTTTCACTTTTAATTTGTTTCAAAGTGGTTTTCCTATCCCAAAATTTTTGTTGGAGTACATTTAACTTAATTTGAGTGTTGTCTTACAGTGCCATTGGTATGTGGTTATTTTTTAAGAGGAAATTTTATCACTTGAGATGTATTGTCATTTCCTGATTTTTAAAAATAACTTTACATGACTTTATTAACTTCTTTTCTCCATTAATATTTTAGTTTAAAGGATTTCTTGTTTGACAGTGCCCTCTTTTTTTCACAGTATCAAACTTTATATTCTTTAATGGGTGTTTTGTGGTATGTGTAGTGGTATGTGTGTGTGTGTGTGTATGTGTTTGTGTGTAGTAGGAAACAACGTGTGTGTCCTCTGATGTTTTTAGTTCCTTGGTCTTACAGGACCCAAATTTACCTTTCTTGCATCATTTACCCTTCATCACTCAATTTCCAAAGGGCTCCTCTCCCCTCCTTTTTTGCTTGTTTTTAAGCCTCCCACAAGTTATGTATTTTAAAGACTGTTACTTCAAGTCATGCCCATTTTAAAATCCCTTTCCAATAACTTGTTAGACTGTGCTTTGATTTACCAAGACATTGATTTCAATGTTTAATATTTCCCCCATAGTGTGGACTTAAGTTCTCCTGATGTGCTCTCATGTCCACATTGTTCTCATGACTAGCTCTTCTGTTCTCCCTTCCCACCATTTTTCCTGGCCTGCACTCATTTGCCACAAATACTCCAAGTAGGGACTGAGTGCAAAAGATGGCTTGCTGAGATTTGGTGCATTTTTTTGAAAATCGACAGCTATGTTGAACTGGGGGTATTCTACATCTTCAAATTATTCTTGAAGGTGTGAGGGTTTTTCTGTTATTTTTTTGTATTGTTTTCAACTATTCAGAATTCACAAGTTTTTAATTTTAAAGAAAGTTCTGTTTCTGTGTTTTCATGGCTTCAGAAACACTGCATTCCTTTGAGGCAGACTTCTGTTTCTTCTTCCTTTGTGACAATCATATCTCTGTGGAGTCCTCTAACTGCCCCTGTTGCCTTTCATGGGTGCCAGAGCAATCAATTTATGATGGAAGAGAGGCCTCTGTCTCCAGAGAGAGAGAGAGAGAGGCTTCATCTGCTCTTCCTTTTCCCCATGGCTTGTTTAAAAAGGTTTCATTGAATTTCTTGCATGTTGTGCTGCTTGGGTGTACAAAATATTGGCAATGTTTTATAATAAGTAACAAATCATTATTATGCGCTTTGGTGTTCATTGTATTACCATTAATCATCGTAAATTCACTAAGTGTATCCACACAAATAAGGTGGGTAATTCCAAAGACAGTTTTATTCATGAAACTTTCAATGTATTAATGTGTTTTCACCTTTAAAGATACATGCATGGAGTTAAATCATGTTTTTCAATATCAGCAGCATCAAAAGGATTTTGTCAGTTCATGGTTCTGCAAAGACTCATTTCTAGCTATTATAAGGGATGGGGAATTCACCTTTGGCACTGTGTTGGTCCCTATTTTTAATTACTGCCATACCCCAAATTCTCATGGTACATCTTTCCTTCTGTTCCTCTAGATTCACTGTTCATCCTTGCCACACTGTATGTTTAGGTATGTGCTCTATGTTTCTTGCTTTCTTTTTATTAAAATCTAACCTCAAATAAAAAGCATCAAGTCCTGGCCAGTGTGGGTCAGTTGGTTGGAGCATCATCCTGTGCACCTAAAGCTCTCCTATTTGATTCTAGGTGAGGGAACCTGCTGGAAGTATCTAATCTATGTTTCTCTCTCTCTCTCTCTCTCTCTCTCTCTCTCTCTCTCTCTCTTTCTCTCTGTCCTTTCGTCTCTCTAAAATAAATAAAAGCAGGTCATCAGGTGAGGATTTAAAAAAATGTTTTAAAAAAGCATTAATGTACAGTGCCTTATTGACATGTTATTAAGAAGTATTTTGTCTTAATAACAAAAAAGTACTGACAATGGAAATTTGGGCACCATCCTATATAATAAAAGCCTAATATGCTAAGTGTCCGGTTGTCCAGTCATCCATTCAACCAATCAAAGTATAATATACTAATGATATTCTAAGGCTGCTCAACCACTCTCTATGATGTGCACTGACCACCAGGGGGCAGATGCTCTGACCGGTAAGTTAGCTTGCTGCTGGGGTCCAGCCTGTCGGGACTGAGCGAGACAGGCTGGGCATGTCCTAGAGCCCTTCCATGGTCCCTACCTGGCTGGCCAACCTCCCACGACCGTCCCCGGCCCCAATCATGCACCGGTGGGGTCTCTCAGCCTGGCCTGTGCCCTCTCGCAATCCGGGACCCCTCAGGGGATGTTGGAGAGCCGGTTTTAGCCTGACTCCACAGGCAGGCTGAGGGACCCCACTAGTGCATGAATTTGTGCACTGGGCCTCTAGTAGTACTATATTTGAGATATTTTTATAAGCATACTTCAGCTCGTTCCACCTGGAAAACTCTCTTTTATTGTTTCTTTTCAGAAATATATCTTTAGAAACAGAAAATCTTCAAATCCTGGCTTCACTCTGTAATATTTGTGTGTCTTTGACAAAAACACTAACTTCTGAGCCTCATTCCTACTTCTATAAAATGAGAAAAATAATATTTTTGACAGAACATGTTAAAGTTAGGGCAAGAATATGTGACCTTTTAAGTTCTGATTCTTATCTTTAAAATGAAGATAAGACCAATGATTATTTGATGAGTAAATGAATATGCAGATGTTAGGCATCTTAAATTATTTGGCACATAAAAATTACCCAATAAATGTTAATTCTCCTTCCTGACTTATTGATGGCACATCCAACTAAATTGTTTTGAAAAAAGAAAAGATAGTCTTAATTGGAAAAGCACAAATTTGATGGTTCATTTATAGTCATTCTACGGACACACTGGCATATATGTTTATGAGAAAGGGAGGAGAGGGACTAGGACAGACAGTGTTGCTCAGGGCAATTTGTTATTCTCTTTCCCTAAATGATGTTGCAGGGAATAGACACAATGCTGGGAATGGAACACATAGAACTGAACCATGTGGCTTGGACAACACTGCCAAGCCTTGATGACATGCTGTTAGACAAGGAAGTCACAGAGATGAGATAAAATATTAGTTGTACTTCCATACCTAAAGTTTACTCTGTTGCTAAAAGGACTGAAGATCAGTCTCCCTCCACCTAGCGGAATCCTCTCACTGACATTTTACCAAGTAAATCATTCTAGTGTCTAGCATCTCTGTTGATAGTTCTGCTTTACAATGTGTTAATGCCTACTTGGCTATGTATTTTCACACCTGGTATGAGCTCTGCCTTATTAAGCCAAGATCCATCCATCCATCAATCAAACAATCGATCAATCAATCAAATAGCATTGCTCAGGTATTTCAGGGCAGCCATGATGATGCTCCAAAACTCAATATGCTACATCTGGATTTCTCCATCCTTTCTTCCCATCATTTCATGCCATTCTGTCTGTCCCTCTGATTTGTCAGCTCCTCATCTTGTCTGTACAATGGAACTGTCAGTATAGCATGTTCCAGATATGCTCTGCCCAATAGAATAAGCAGTGGGTGGGCTAATTAAGCCCATTAACTCTGATCAGATGCAACATGAGAGTACACTTGCTTTCTGGCACACAGAATAAGCATTAGTCATGGAAATCCACAAAACCTATTTCATGTAAAGTGTTAAGTTTCCTCAAATCCATGCTTGCTGTCCAGCTTGACATTTTTACTTGATAAATATCATCTTATTAATTTGCTCCCGTGATTTCAATCTTGATTTCATCATCCATCAATCAACTACCCTTCCTATCTTCCCATTAAATGCAAACATTTTTTAAAAGTTCCACTGTTTTTATTAAAATTTATTTATTGAACCAGTAATATATAATAGATGCAATAGCTAAGAAGATGCTTGTAGATTTTATATTTTAAAAGATTATATACTACTGATGGATACACACAGGTTTGTAAACTATATATTTTTTCTCTTAAGGTCTATAAAAGGAAAATTAAATATTTAAAGCAGGAAAAACTCATTGAGAGAAGGGGTGTTAAATTGTAGTCTTTTATAAATGTGAATTTATTGATTAAGATGTTTGTAGTATTCTTTGCAGGAAAGTATTTATTTTGTAAGAAATATTCACAAGTATTTAGGAGCAATGGGGCATCATATCTGCAACAACTTTTCTTACTTAAAAATGACATAATGGATAAATATAGGTACATATAAAGAGAATGATAAAAAATTACCAGTTGTGAAACCTAAATGAAGATTAGCATTCTTCTACATTCTTTGTAAGTTTGGAATTATTTCAAAATAAAGATAAAAACCCCACAAGAAAAACAAAAGATGGATAGCTGTTGGTCCAAATGGGAAATGGGGTAATGATAGTATGTTGTGGCAAAGTTGATAGAGCCAAATGTCGAGAGCCCTATGCTGTTAGCCACCCATTTTGTTGGATGGATAGTGATTTAAAACATATATATATATATATATCACATTATTCAAACATAGGGAATTCTATACTTGTCAGAATGTCAAAGGATTGCTCCTTGATTTTTTTCTAGATAAAATGAGACAGTAACATGCTAGTATTTGTGTAGATAGAGAGATTGGTAAAGTTGGTATTTTGGAATTCAGCTTTGATGAGGAAGGTGGCTTTTCCTTTTTTAACATTGTATGAAAAACCATCTCTCTTCTTCTCACCCCCAACTATAAACCCATTCTAGGTAGGAGCCATAGGATGATAGGTCATAACATTGTATAAATTTCCCAATTATTTTATCAGATTAAAAAATGTACAGGATACTTTTATAAAACTGAAACCTTTAAAAGGTGTTTTTGCTGTAGTAGAATTGTACCTTTATAGCATCTTGTCCCTCCAGGTTCCCATCCATTCTAACAAATAGGCATCTGCACAGAGAAAAAACTCAGGAGAGAGGAGAGTGGTCAATAGTGTCCTTGAAGTTCCTACCCCAACACCTATAACCTCATGAAGCTGCAATGAATTTGGAGTCAGGAGTCATGGAGACTAGGATTGATACCATCTATGACTGGTGACTGTGTAAATCACTTCTCTCAAAAGCATTAGCTTTCCATCTGTAAAAGGAGAGTGCTGGACTTGATTTTCCATCTCTGACATTCTATGGTTCAATGAGCATTTAGTGCTGTTGAATCCTTTTTGTTATGACAGTAATTAGTGGTTCCTTTCTGGATTACTTGGAGCATTTTTGAAAGGTTTATAGCTTATTCCTGATGTAGATAAATGTTTTTGGTTTTGCCTTTCATGAATAAGAAGGTGATTGAACAAAGCATGCATTCATCATTCTATTTATTGCCCTGAAACAACAATGTAATTTATAAGCCGATAATACTTTAGGGAGTGTTCTACACATGTATGAAAAGAATGTCTTAAATGAATGGGAGGCCAAGAAGACACTAATCTAGGATCCCCTGTAGAAAGAGGTAGGAACTCAATCATGGAGAAAACTTGGGTGCATTTTATTTAATAATATAGGTGGTACTATATTATTTTTACTGGAACACCAATAAAAGGAGAGAAAACATCAATGATTCTGGGCTGGCTTCCTCTTTGTTTTCTAAGATGTGTGAGGATGAGAAGGTCAGGCTGGAACCAAAGCAAATGTTGGGCTATATATTAAAAGATGCATCTCAAAGTCTAAAAATATCCACTTTTATATACCATTCACAGAAACATGATTGATTTTTTTAATTAAGTTTAAGAAATGCCTGGTGAAGTTGTATGAATTAGTGAAAATCAGAAGAGGTTCACTTTAGAATGACAATAGCACACATGAAAGGATATCCTTTTAGAATTAATAGAATTAATAGAACTAAAAAGAATTATCTGGTAACATATATATATATGTATGTATATATATATATATATATATATATATATATATATATATATATATATATGTATATATCCTCATCTAAGGACATGCCCATTGATTTTAGAGAAACACAGAGAGAGAAACATTGATTGATCTCTTTTCATACCTTCCCCGACCAGGATCGAACCTGCAACCTAGGTATGTGGCTCACTGGGAGTGGAACCTGTAACCTTTCAGAATATGGGATGACACTCCAACGAATTGAGCCACACCAGCCAGGGATAAACTTGATATTTAGTATGTAATATCATAAAAATGATTTTTTATTCAGCATGCTCTTCATTCTCACATTGCACAAGCAAATCTCCAACACCTCATTGAATGTGATTTATACTCCAGCTTCCTTACTTCTTACTCTGTCTATAATTTCACATGTTTATAGGTATAGCTAGAACTCCATTACCTATGAATATCTTGACTCTCTTACTTATTATCCAAAGTATAGCTAAAAATTTAGGACACACAAAGTAAGTTTCTGAGCAAATAAAATACATATATCAGTAAGTTGATGCACCAAAACATATATGGTATAAAAGAGGGCCATGTATGATGTTTTACAGGACCAATTTATGAAACATATTAATGACTTTATAAAGATTAAATGAGCTAACATATGTAGGTGCTTAGAAATTTCCTGGTAGATAGTAAGTATTCAATAATAGTTATTATTACTTAATTTCCATGCCAATAAAATACTAACACTAACAAATGAAAAGGGAGAAAGTGCTATGAGTGGGTACACTCAAAATAGATATAGGTGACAAGTAATAAAAAGAGCTAGCAACACGATCAAAATGAGACATACAAACTCAAAACAAAGCCATCATTATTCATTTGGTACAGAGCCAAACACATTTGAGCAGAGTAGGAAGCATCGCTGTTATAGTACATTCTAGCAGTAATAGCTGTTAATAACAATAACTTTGAGTCATCAGGAACAGTTGAAATAATATTCAATAACCTCTGTGTAAGAAAGCATGCAAATCTGTAATAAAAATTTATAGACTCCCATCCAAACCGGTTATGATTTTAATGTTAATGTTCCACTCATAAACTCTCCATAATCTAGAAAACCTATTTTCTAGACTCTTTGAATAATGTATATCTAGAGAATAAAAGTTTATGTCAATTATGATCATTAATCTTAGTAATTTCTGGACATAGTTTTAGCTGTGCAAGTAGATGTCATATTTCTCAAGGACAAAAAAGTATCTCTGGACATGTTATTCTCAAAGTGTATGACATAAGAATGTGTGTTTAATTGCCATTTTCCCCTGTATTTAACAAAACAGTGGATCCTTTTTATATATTTAGTGCTTAGACTATCTCGGGTAGGAGAGAAAAGTAGCCAGCATTCCATTCCTTTGGGTTTGTTTCAATAAATACAGAGTGGGGCCAACATAGGTTTATAGTTGTTTGTATGGAAAATAATACAATAATTAATAAATAATAATGCAAGAATAAACTGTGTTTCATCTACTCACAATTGTAAACCTATTTTTGCCCCACCCTGTACATCTCTTAAGTTTAATTTACAAAAAGCAAGGCCAGATGGGGATTCTAGTGAAAGAGTTTTGTTGAGAGTGGGTTCAAAAGGAAAGGGTTACAAGACAATGGATAGAGGAGGGGAACAAAACTAACCAGGAATGTTCTCTTTAACAGAGACTGGTTTCCACCTGGACTCACCGGAATCTCTGGAGTATGACTGGCATCACATAGTTGGGCCTTGAGGGCTGGTTTATTTTACCCCTGTGTCAGTTATTCATTACCTGTTGACTATAGGATGGGGTTGAGGGAGTCACATTCCAGATGAGTCTCCCTGCTAAGCAGAGGGCAGTTATCAGGCCAAAGGGGGGAGTATGAGCAATTACCAACTGGTACCTGGGGCATGAACATACTGGGGTGGGTTCAATTGTCCACTTCTTGTACTACTCAGATCCACTTACTTCTCACGCTAAGTTCATATCATCCAAGAACAGCTAATCCAGGATTCTGATATGTAAGCCATATCCTGAAGCATTTACAGCATATAATCCCCCTTTCCCCTCAGGACACCCAACATTTCCCCTATTCAATTATGCTAACATTTGGCATTAGTCATATATATAATGACCAAGAGGAAAGGTATAGATGTTCAGTAGAGCAAACATTCCTCTTGTAAGGCCTGACTCGTTTGAAGCCTCTGCATAGTTCTCAAGTGAAGAGGAGAAGGCTATATATTTTAACAAGGAGAATTGGTTTTAGGTCTAGAGTGTTCAGGACCATCAAGAAATTTAAGTGTCTTAAGTGTATCTATCTGGATAGTTCAATTCCAAGTCTCAGGATACCGTTTCTTCCCTATCAGGGCCCTGAATTTAGCACAGTCGCTCTTTTTAGACAAAAAATTCACCTTCTCTGAAATTCTGCCACTCATCTCTGTGATTAGGCCCTTTGTCTGGTCTTTAGCTCTGCCTGCTCCTCAGCTGCAGGGCAGGAGTGATTATCCACATGCCTTAGGCCACAGTAGGTTTGTGTTTGGAGGTAGAACATGGAAGCACTCCATAAAAATCAATGACTTACCTAAAAGCTATAACTTTTAACTTTTCTGTCTTTTTGACTAAGAAAATAAACTATCTCTCTTTGCTTTTTTACCAAAAGTTCTCATGAATGCTGTTCCCTTTTCAAACAATGTATGTATGTTAAGCCAGAGAGAAGTTAACCATCCCTTGAAAGAATTGAATAAGTAAGTGGCTATAATTATACCTGTTGATTGAAGCCAGACTGCAAAAAATACTGCTTGGTAAATATGTGTTTAATAATATGAACCAAATTAACTATAATCTAAACACTATATTTCCTGTATTAAGTGTGTAGGTGAACAGGATGTCCTATGATGTCCTACAGTGCATGAAGGGTATAGGAGTGCATCTGAGGAAAGCTCCTACAGATGTCAAAGAAAAGGGCTGTGAAGAAAATAAGAGCCTTTAATTAGGCATTAAGGTCTGAACAACATCAATGCTGCCAGAATGCTCTCAGAAAAAGGTTTCAGTGGGTCTGATAACATGGTGAGAAGTGACAGGCTTAAGCACATTCTGGTCTCTGGTGAAATTCCTATCAGAAGTGGATTTTGTTATTTTATTGGGTGTTTGATCATCTCTTACTTATTTTTATAATGTATTTCTTCTTAACCAGATCATATATTTATCTATTCATGTATTATGCATGTTCTAATTCTTATGTTTAAATATATGTTAGAGAGGACAAATAGTTAGAATTTATGTAGTCAGATTTTCATATGTAAATAATTCATCATTGATTTGTATTTGCTGGGAAAAAAATAAACCTCACTGATGTCATTCTAGCTCGCCAAGTTCTAGGCTACTCAGTGACATCTGCTAAGACTCCTGGCACTGGGATAGCCACTTCGGCCATGGGAATGCCGAGGGAGTGGTGACATCCTAGCAATCACTATATAGACCTAGAATGGCAACATCACATGCAAGCTTCTTTAGAGCCCCCCTTTCCCTCAGAACCTCACCCATGTCACTGGGAAAAACCAGAGTTGGAGAAATTTGTCTAATTGAAACTGCTGTGCTCTAAAATCTCTCCCTCTTCCTATCTTCTGATCAGTCCCCTAGCCAGACACATGTGGTTTCACTCCTTCAATCCCTCACTAATTTAACAAGTGTGTATTGAGTATCATCCATACATAAGGAAGTCTGTCTGGGACATAGCAGGAGCAAAACAGACTGCACCTCTTCTCATGGAGCTCACAGTAAGGTAGAGTAGACAGCAATGTTTAATGTGCAAACTAAGGGCAATATATATATAAAAAGAGGTAATATGCAAATTGTCTGGGACGCCGTAATGTCACAACTGCTCAGGAGGAGGCTACACATGCAGGTGGGCGTGAGTGGACTGCATGCACAGTGAGGCAAGCCATGGATGACACAGGCCTGCAGAGAACAGGGCCTGCCAGCCACCACGGGCCTACAGAGAACAGGGCTTGCCAGCCGCAGCGTGCCGGCAGTCCCGCCTCTGCACATGAGCTGCAGAGGAAACACCTTTTCTGACCATTTGTTCATTGGCTAAGCTCCCTGTATGCCACTCACAGTGTTCTTGGTAACTTGGGTAATAAGAATCCAAGAAGGTGATCTAGGGTTTTCCCACCTCACTCCTGGAGGAGAAAACAAAGGTCTGCTGATGGAGGGGCTAAGAAATGTCATATCCTGCCCTAGCCAGTTTTGCTCAGTGGATAGAGCCTCAACCTGCCGACCGCAGGGTCTGGGTTGATTCTGGTCAAGGGCATGTACCTAGGTTGCAGGATCCTCCCTGGCGGGGGCCCAGGTCAGGACTCACGCAGGAGGCAACCAATCAAAGTGTCCCTCTCACATTGATGTTTCTCTCTGTCTTTCCCTCTCTCTTCCATGCTCTCTAAAAATCAATGGAAAAATATCCTCAGGTGAGGATAAAAAAGAAAGAAAGAAAGAAAGAAATGCCATATCCTATGAAAGAGACATCTTAAAAATGCCTAAAGAAGTTGTCATTTTTTCATGGTGAAGGGACTGGAGTCTGTGTTGATGAAAACACCTTGGTGGCTGTGGTGGCAGGCAGTGGCAGCAGCAGCAGCAGAGTGATGGGGGTGGCGCCTTGCCCTGATCAGCCTGGTCACCTCCTACAGAGGGAGGCCAGACTGTGGCTTAGGCTCGCTCCCCACAGGAAGCAGGCCTAAGTCATCAGTAGGACATCCCCTAAGGGCTCCAAGATTGGAGAGAGTGCAGGTTGGGCTGAGGGACGCCCCTCCCATGTATGAATTTTGTGCACTGGGCCTCTAGTAAGTCTTATAAAATCCTTGTACATTCTTCATTAAAATTGTATTTTTTTAGCACAAACTTGGATTTGTAAACAAAATCTCCATATCAGAACCATATTTGTATTTGACCCAAGTGTGTGAGTTAGAGCCATTACTAAGGAGACCACTCTAATTAAATTTTATTATGTAGAAACATCCAATCATCCATACTGTGGATACAGGAAGAAAGGGACTGGGTGCTTCTCAATTTTCTTCCCACATAGTCTGAGAAAAACCCTAAGAGGACTTTCTGGTAGGAGAACAAAGCTTTGTTTGTATTTCTCCAATGTGGAAGAAAACAAATTCCACATGCATTTCTATCTTTTCACTGCTTTTCCACAAATATAGAAGCAGCAGCAAAGCTAAGACCAGGAAGTAAAAGTAATAAACTCTCTTTCCAGTCCCCATGCCACTCCAGTAATAATTTTTCTTCAGCTGATGGGATGAGGGAGTTAATTAATCACAGAGTCAAGAATTCAGACCTAGGTGATAATTGGGAAGAAAAACTTGGGACTCTATTTGCTAGAGCAGAAGCTCTCAAAGTGTGACCCTGACCAACAGTATTGCCATTGTCTGGAATCTTATCACAGCTCTGGGTGAGGCCAAGCAATCTGTTTTACAAAGCACTGCTGAAGTTTGTAGCCCAGTAACTGGAATGCTGATAGCTTCAGGAAGTGAGCCCATAGAGGGGGTGGTGGGGTGGGAGTGTTTCAAACAAGGAAGCAGGGGTGAAATGAAACATTTACTTTTGAAGGCATGATATGGAAAGTACAAATAAATAAAAGTACCAGAAAACAAGATCAATAGGAAATTGCTATTTATATATTTTTCTTTAAAGTTTGTTTTCAAAGAACATCTAATCCAATTAATGTTTATATTTTGTTGCTGTTTTAATTAAAATAAAATTTTGTTAAAATGTTAAAGTAAGTTATTTATTTCAAATACATGATAGAACACCATGGGTGTTTTCTCCTTTGTAATCCCCCAGAATTCCTTTTTTAAGTGTTTTCAAAATTGGATTTATACTTATTTATCAAATTAGCATAATGAGAAATGAAATGGTCTCTACTGTTCTTATTTGGGAAAGATGCATTATTTGGCATCCTCACTATCCTTCCATTGATCCTTCCCACTCACCCCCTAATCTCACAATTAGCATGCACTGCAATTTCTGACACCAAGTTTGTGTCAAAATTATTGTTGATTTTTTAAAATATATATTTTTATTGATTCTAGAAAGGAAGGAAAAGGGAGAGAGAGATAAAAACATCAATGATGAGACAGAATCATTGATCAGCTGCCTCCTGTATGCCCCACCTTGGGGATCGAGCCCACAACTGAGCATGTGCCCTGACTGGGAATCAAACCGTGACCTCCTGATTCATCGGTAGATGCTCAAACACTGAGCCACACCAGCAGGGCTATTGTTGATTTTTAACTTTAGTATCTTTTCTCCATAGTTATAAAGTTTGAATTTCACCATAGTGATTTAGAAATCCATGATTAGATTGTTTAAATACTTACTGCTGGCTTTCCTCACACAAACCTCTCCACTAGTTAGTTTATCCTTTGTGAGATAAAATTTGTTTAACTTTATTTTGCCCCTTCGGTGATTCCTTCTGAAAAATGCCCTAAATTCTCAGTTAAAAAGTGGACATGCATGCTTCCAGATATTTTCTATTGCTGAGCATGTCTGTTGCTTTCAAATTAAAATTTAAAACTTTGCTGTGTTTATACTTCTTTTCTTTCTTTCTATGTATGTATGTAAGTAGATATTTATAACTTATCTATTGATCTGTCATCTACCTAGGCAGTACAATATCTATATATATAAAAGTCCAGCGACCGAATGGCAGAATGACCAGAATGACCAGTGGATATGACACACATGTGGCAGCCAACTGGCCTGATCTGGGCCCTGATCGCCCCCTCACCCCACTGGCCCTGCCCCCAATTGGCCCCCAACACCTTTGTTGTGAGCCTTTTTGTGAGCCAAATTAATAAATGCCCACTGATTTGATTAGTGAGTCAACATTTAGGTTGAGTCCCCTACTGACTCAGTAAACCTGGCCAGATGAAGGGGAGGTAAGAGGTAGGGGGTGGAAAGGTGGAAGGGGTGGGGGGAGGAGGTGGCAACTGACACAGCAACTCAAAGACAGGAGCCCTAAACGCCTCAGTGAGGTTACCACACCCAAATCAAAAGCGCATGAATGAAGTCAAGGAGTGACAGGAAAACCCAGGTTCAGTCTCAGAAAGTAGAGGTCAAATTAAGAGAATCACACCAACCACTAAGGCGCCCCCAGCACCCCCCCCCAGGCAACCCCGCCCCTGATAGGCCCCCAAAACCCTGATTGTGGGTGGGGCCAGCCAGCCAACTGCCCACGGCCCTCCCCCACTGACCAGGCCCTATGGGCCCCCATCAGGGTGGGCTGGCCAGACCCCACCCATGCATGGATTCATGCACAGGCCTCTAGTTATTTATAATTACATACTAATCTATACCTTTATTGTTAAACTCTATCTCTTTTCTGCTTAACTATGAAGGCCATGAGGTTAGGTAATGCATCTGTTTCCACTGAAACTCTTCCAAGGATTTCATCAATAACTAGAAAAAAAATACATTGACAGCAGGAGGGGGACATACAACTCAGGAAGATGGAAAGTATCACTCATGTTTGTTCACTAATGGGAATTTGCTGAAAAAAGAGAGCAAGGAGAAAGGAGATGCAGGGTTAAAGAGATAGTTATAGAAGCAAAATCCTTGAGTAGTCAAGAAGGCAGGGGAAGAAAAATAGAAGGATTTTCTGAGACAAGAGAGAAACCAGTTCATTCATGGTATCTGAAGAGATGGTGGGGCATATTGAGATGGGTGAAGACAGGTGGTAGAATTGTAGGTGGGAAGGTAAAATAGTTCTGCTCTGATTGCTCCTATTTTATTAGTAAAGTAAGAAGCAAAGAGGCAATCAGCTGAATGATTCAGAGGAGAGATATTGAAAATGAGTAATAACAAGGTGTGAAATAATGGCTTGGGTCTAGAAAAATTAGCTGATGGAGGAAAAGTGGCACAGTTTTCAAAAAATACTGAGGCTTGCTTTGTATTACTCATCATTCATTCATGTCAGCCTGACCTAGGGCTTCCTGTAGCCACACCATGCCACCCCGGAAGGCATGGCAGAGGCAGAGAATTGGATTCAACCAGGGTTGGGTTGGGCCAGGAGATGGGAACAAAGCAAGGCAGATTGAGGAAATTGGGATTAAACAAGAAGTGATCATAACAATGTATATGGAAACTAAGCTACAGAAAGTAGGAAATAAATTAAAGAGAGCCTTATAGAGACAAAGTGGTAGGGGTAATGGGAAGCAAGTATTGGCATTGAATTATTTATAGTTACAGCAGGAGTACTTGTGACAGTGAGAACTGAAGATGGTGTTTGAATGGGTGGGATGGAGATTGAAATTCTGAATGTAATACAGGGACTGTGGGTGAGGGTTGAGAAGGGAAATAGAGGAAATGACAGAAGTGGAAAATTCAAGGAACTGAGAGGGCACTGTCCATTCTTATAGCTTGATATGTTCCTCTAAAGTTTTAATCAATTTCCCCTTTCTGACTGAAGCCTCTCTGTTCTTCTAGCATTTTGGACCTCTGAAAACTAGCTGAGAACCCTGCTCAGTCTTTGGCAGCCAGCCCTGAACATTTCTGTAGTGTGACCACTTCACCTCTTTGTTGGTGAACTCTTCTGCCAGCTCCCTACAGCCTCAGCTAACTCCAGCATCATCCACCAGGGTGTCCAAGAACACCTGAATCCTATCTACACACCTATTGGAATCTGCCATTGCTCTGATTAACTTTACATTACCCCTCTGCATAAGCTGTGTATAGCATCCCCAAGACTGACTGTGCTGTACATGACCTACAGAAGTCCATCTGTCCTGACCCCATCTAGCACATTCTTCTCACCCCATCTAACACAGATTTCCTGGAAGTCTCTAGAGGCTAAGCCCCTGGCCTACTTTTTGGCATGTTAAGAAGAAAATAAATTTAGATAATTCTTTTTCTTTTTAAAAGATTTTTAGAAAGGGAAGGGAGAGAGAGAGAAACATTGATGTGAGAGCAGGACCGCCTCTTGCAAGCCCGGTATTTTGGATCAGGCCCACAACCCAGGCATGTGCCTTGGCCAGGAATTGAACCAGCAACCTTTCAGTGTATGGGATGATGCCCAATCAATTGAGCCACACTGGCCAGGGCAAATTTATATAATTTTTAGTCTTTCATCAAGCTTTGCTATTCAGACTTTCTTTTACAAAGGAATGTAAAAAAAAATTATTCTTGAGAGAAAATTGATTTATAGGATTCTTTGTCCTCTGGGAAACCACACCCACATTTTCCTAGTTTCATTAACTTTGAAGCTAAATCTTAGAGGTAAGAGGTGACTAGAAACTAAGGTGCAAATTAAAATCCATTGGAGGATATTAACAAAATACTACAATGTTTTATTACTTATAGACACTTGGGCATTCTGGAAAGTGAACTAATGTTAAAATACATGAATGTTAGCTGGACTCAGAGAGTGACTTTCAGTGTGACCTTGAGTAATTCACTTCATTGCTCCCAGGTGCAGGTTCCTCATCTGGAAAATGAGGGTGTTAGCCTAGGTGAACTCTATGGGACCTTCTAGCTCCAGGTAGCTAGACCCTTAAATAAGGCTCAAAGGCAAAAGTAATATCATGATCTATTAAGTCAGGTTTTAAAAATGTTTTCACTAATCTTAGCTTTTATGTTATTCAAGGTCATTGGACAAAGAATACAGTGTGCAGAAAGGTACTTGTAGATTTTGGGTTGCTCCAAAGACAAGAGATAGATACATGTGTCTAATGGTTATTACTAAATCTGAAACACTATAGTGAAAAGTGTCATGGACCTTCAGAAAACATATGGCTAAATATTTCAATGAAAGATTGATAAATTGACCTTTATGTATGTCTCCTCATTAATGGACACTGATATAGATAAACAAAAGAAATCTGAGGGGAAGAAAAATAAAATGTTTGGAGATAACTTCTTTTAAGTATTATTCTTAATATTTCTCCTTTCATTGCCATATGGTGCCAGACTAGAAACCAATGATTTATTTTTTGTTTTTCACTCTTTGCAAAAACAATGAAATAAACGTTCTCCATGAATCTAATTGTGCACTGATCCCTTTTGCTGCATTAACATAATCATCAAATAGGCACTTATCTTTATACTGCAGCACATGGAAAATTACTCTCCATGAGCAAAATGATACAGAGAAAGAAACTGAGGTACAACATCTGAGTTCCATCCAACCTTTGCCAATAGTATCTGTTTTCTGGGCAAGTCACTGCTCACTCTAGGCCTTGGGTTCCTCCTGTGAGATTGACAAAGATGCTTACTAAAGTCGTATCCCATGGTATTTTGCTATGGCAGCATTAGCAGACAAATACAACACATACATTCCATGTGGGTGCAGTTGGTATGACATTTCTGAGAAACTTAAGGATTTGTGCTCCCTTATTATTTAGCAGAATTTGTTCTTGTACCCAAATCAGCATTTTAACTTTAGGGAAAGGAAGATGATCAAGTTCAGCTAGAAGTTAGAATATGACCTGGAAGAAGAAAGAGTCCACTCCTTTCTTGACAAAGAACTGTTGTGATAAGACAGGAGAAACAATCAGGAGAGGGTGTGGTCAGTTATGGCCTCAACCTTCCTGCTTTGGGGCTTTGAGATAAACAATGGGAAGAGATGTGGTACTTACTGGTAGGTTGAGGGGAAACACTAAGACAGAGGGATTAAGATACTCAGATTCAAATAAACATTGCCCCCTACCCAACCCTATTCAATAAATGGGCTGACCATGTCAGGGACTAAAACATCCAGAAAATGCAAGAGTGCTTCAACTGTACTCCTGCAATTTTAGAGAAATAAAGCTTATATCTAAGTACAGAGTTGTACTGAGGTTATGTTTGCAGCCCCTCACTTATGTCTAAGTTACTGCAGTACATCACAACCTTCAAGGTGTCTCATGCTTTCCTCATAATAGAACTTGGGGTCAGCTTGGCTGACACCTCTGTTATGGGATAGAGAAAGACAAAGAGAAAGTGGGAGGTTGGAGTATAATGTTCATTTTTCAGGTAGGTGCACAGGAAAGTGTTGAGTTCCTATAATTTTCTCATGCCAACTCAGCTAGTAAGTAGTAGATTTGCAATGTTTGCCCATGTGGTAGGAATGCCTATGGCTGTCCTGAGCACAGTGCCTGGGCCAGAACAGACTCTCAGTACACAAGACTTCATCTAACTTCACCCTTACAGTTTGGATAATGCCATGCTGCTAACAACTTAATACAATTGTAATAGGCAAAAGCATCCCCGAACCTGGCCCTGGATCCAGGTTAAGATCCTGGCTTGTGTAAGAATAATAATAATACTCTACCTTTCTATCTAATGGAAATCTTGTGAAAACAAAAGGAAAAGACCAAGAATGTTAATGTGTTTTAAATATTAAGCAGTATAAGAGATTATTGCTAATTATCAAGCTTTACTTTTTATATTTTATTTTAAATATTTTACTTTAAAACATCAGTTTAATTATATCATGCATAAATCTAGATATTCAAATATTGTTTTTACTTATTACAGGGCACACTGGTAGTTCAGATAAGATGCTTCCCTTTATGCAAATTTTGGCCAAGGTGATGTACATATATAAATATATCAAGTAATTGGCTTCATGTGTTGTGTGATTTTTTGGGGGCACTGAGAATGTTCTTTTTCTCCCCAAAGCTTCACACCCATGGATGACTGATGTTCCTACAGTTTAAATTTTCCTTTTGAGACAAATATTGTGATTCCACTTGTATAAGATACCCAAAGTAGTCACGTTCGTAGAGATAAAAAGTAGAATGGTGATTGCCAGGGGCTGGGGAACCTGGTTAATGGGGAAGTCCAGATTAATGGGTATAGAGTTTCAGTTTTGTAAGGTGAGCTCTGGAGATGGATGGTGGTGATGGTTGCACACAATGTGAATGTACTTATTACAACTGAATTGTACACTTAAAAATGCTTAAGATTCCATGGCAAGTGTGACTCGACATCGTACCACACACTGAAAGATGGCCTGTTTGATTCCTGGTCAGGACACATACCTGGGTTGGGGCTTGATCCCACCTAGTGGGCATGCAGGAGGCAGCCCATTGATGTTTCACTCTCACATTACTCTCTCTCTCTCTGTCTCTCTATCTCTTGCTCTGGCTCTCACTCTCCCCCCACCCCCCCCCCCACCTCCTTCCTCTGTCTCTAAAAAATCAACAAAAAACCTTTAAAAAATACTTAAGATGATAAATTGTATGTTATGTGTATTTTATACAATTTATCATAAAAATGAAACATTAAAAAATTCCTTTTGCCTTTTCCCCCTGATTATTGGAGTGATGGCATTTCAGTCTTATCAATCATTACAAGTTAATAAATGAAAGTTATAACCTTGCTTTAGGGAAGAGGAACCAGAAGGTGTCCATAATATTTTCAGAGGGGATGGGGGAAAAAGTAAAGGGAAAGGATGAGAAGGAGGAGGAGAAAAACAAATTAGAGAGTTCCACAAAGAGGGAGCGGATCCAGGAGTGGGAAGCTCATGGCTGCTCTGATTTTGTTACATTCACTCAACAAATAATTTCTGAACATTTTGTATGTGCTAGACACTCTTCTAGGTTCCACAAAAACACCAGTGAATGGACAGACATAGATTTCTGCCTTTGAGGCGCTTCGGCACTATTAAGGGGAGACTGACAAGAAGCATCATATGCCAGTTAGTATATTGGGGGTGATGAGAGAAGAAGAGCAAGAGGAGGAGGACCAGGTGGGTGGGTAGTGTGGCCAATGGGATCTTCAGCAGAGCAGAGCAAGCCTCTTGAGAAGGCAACATCTGAGCAAAGAATTGAGAATTTTTCTCATATTAGGTAAATTACAAAATCAGCAGGATTATCTATGGGATGAGAGTTAGCTGTTTTTGCATTAGCTGTTTTGTAAATGATCTTGGTATTTATTTAAAACAACAGCTATATTATCACTAATCTTTTGTCAAGGGAGAACCGGCAAGCTTTTCTGCAAATGGGTGTTGATGTGTCAGGTGTGTTTAGAGGGATGAGACACTGAACTTCCAGGTCTGGCCCTCAGGGGAGATGAAAAACTAAATTAGCCAAAGGAAAAGGACGACCAGCCACACCACTGCCTGCTTTGTACAAGGCACTTTTGTCAGAACTTGAAAGTTACAAGAAAAAAGGAAAAGCAAAGACAAATAAATTGGGTGTCTGGCTGGCTAGGTCAGACACACTTTTCTTGGGCAGTGCTTTTCCCTGCAGACACAATTTTGTCTCCGCAGTCCCCACCAGGTGAGCTGAGCTGGCTGCAAGCTGTGGATCCTGCAGCTATCAGGCCCTCAGCAGGCAAAAGGTAGCACGGGTTTGGAGGGGGCACTGGAGCCCAGTGCTGAGCCTGGCAGCTTGTGAGCAGGGCAGAGTCCACAGCAGCGGGTCCATCAAGGGCAGCTGCCTCCTGCCCAGCAGCTCACAGATGTGAACAGGTGCTCTCCCTACCAGCTGGTGCCCGGCTAGGCTCCTCATTACTAGCCACTAACAAACGAGAAATCAATATCCACATCAGCTCCGTGCCATTGGCGTTCTGGAAAGCAATTTGGTTCTGGGAAATCTAAATGGTTTTGTGGCTGTAGATGCCAGTTACAGAGTCATTGTACAAAAAGACTAAGAGTGCAGGGGGCGAGTACTGATAAATCCAGAGGAGCGAGAGCACCCACTAAAGTAAACGTCAGCTCTGTGTCAGAGTGGAAACGTGGGCCCTGAGCCTGCTCAGCAATAAGAACTCCAAGGCAGCTGCATTGAGGGCCAAGTTAGGACCCAGAAAAAGAGTGCCTGCCCTGAAGACTAAGCACTAGATACAATGAGTATTCCAGGAAAGGGGTAAGGAGGGGTTGGGGGGAGGGAAAGGGAAAAAAAAAAGGGGAGACAGACAGAGAGAGATTGACTTTTACTTTCAAACTTAAAAAAATTAGAAATGACACTTCCAAAAGTGTTAATGATTAATTTTGGTTAATTTTGTGAGCAACTGAATGGTTTAAAGGAAAATTCTTAATTTCCTATTTTATACAATTCTAAAGGTGGTAAGACTATGGGTAACTTTGTTCAGTATTTTCTAAATAGAGCAGCACACACATGCACACACACACACACAGAAATATGCATACCTATTCTATATTTCTGACCATTAGTGGTATGTTAGTTACATTCCTAAATGTTAGCCAGAGGAGGCCTACATTTATAGCTCAAAGTTTGGTTTCAATTTGTAAATCAAGAGTCTGTCTGATAAATTTTGGAGATTAAACCCTTATATAATATTGGCAAATATGATCTCCCATGCAGTGGGCTCTCTTGTTGTTTTGTTCATGGTATCTTTTGCTGTGCAGAAGCTTTTTATTTTGATGCAGTCCCATTTGTTTATTTTTACCTTAGTTTCCATTGTCCTAGGAGCTGTATTAGTAAACATATTGTTACAAAATATGTCTGATATTTTATTGCCTATGTATTCTTCTAAGATTTTTATGGTTTTCTGTCTTATGTTTAAGTCCTTTATCCATTTTGAGTTTATTTTTGTGTAGGTATAAGTTGGTGGTTTAGTTTCATTTTTTTGCATGTATCTGTCCAATTTTCCCAACACCATTTATTGAAGAGACTGTTTTGACTCTATTGTATGCTCTTCACTTCCTTTGTCAAATATTTATTGAACATAATGGCTTGGGTCAATTTCTGAGTTCTCTGTTCTGTTCCATTGGTCTATATGTCTGTTCTTGTGCCAGTACCAGGCAGTTTTGAGAACAGTGGCTTTGTAATATAGCTTGATATCTGGTATTGTGATCCCTCCAACTTTGTTTTTCTTTCTCGGGATTGCTGCAGCTATTTGTGGTCTTTTTTAAATTCCATATGAAAATTCATAGGGAACTCATACAACTTAACAAAGGGAAAATAAATAATCCAATAAAAAAATGGGCAAAGGACCTAAATAGACACTTATCAAAAGAGAACATACAGAAGGCCAAGAGACATGAAAACATGCTCAAAGTCACTAATCATCTGAGAGATGCACATTAAAATGACAATGAGGTACCATCTCACACCTGTCAGAATGGCTAGCATCAACAAATCAACAAATGACAAATACTGGCGAGGATGTTGAGAAAAAGTAACCCTCATGCACTGCTAGTGGGAATGCAGACTGGTGCAGCCACTGTGGAAAACAGTATGGAGTTTCCTAAAAAAAATTAAAAATGGAACTCCCATTTGACCCAGTAATCCCACTTCTAGGAATATATCCCAAGAAATCAGAAACACCAATCAGAAAGGATATATGCACCCCTATGTTCATAGCAGCACAATTTGCAAAAGCTAAGATTTGGAAACTGCCTAAGCGCCCATCAGCAGATGAGTGGATTAAAAAACTGTGGTACATCTACACAATGGAATGCTACACTGCTATAAAAAAGAAGGGACTCTAACCATTTGCAACAACGTGGATGGATCTGGAGAGCTTTGTGCTAAGTGAAATAAGTCAGTTGGAGGAAGACAAATATCACATGATCTCACTCACTTATTGTCTGGACTGACCAGCATACATTGAGTGACGGATTAATAGATTACTCTGACACACATTTCTGTGAAAGAGAGGCTAAGGGGCTGTTTTGCTTTAGTAGCAAAAAGCCCTATTTGCCTGCCTCCTTAGGCTTTTATTGTCACAACAGCTTGAAGGAAAATTAACCTCTAGATATAACAGCACGGTAAGTATCCTTGAGGGTAACTTCTACAAGTTCGGGTGTAAAAGACTAAATAGAGACCTTAGCAAAACACCTGGGGGATCGAACTTGTTTGGAAAGTCAAGGTAGGGGCTGCCACCTTTGGCAAGGTCCCCCCAGAGACCCCCAACCTTTCAGAGAATCCTCCTTACAGACATTCCAACCAAGTCCCATGCTTCCCCACAATTTGTGGAATATAATGAACAACATAAACTGATGAATAAAAATAGATCCAGAGACATAGAAGCATTAAACAGACTGTCCAACACCAGAGGGAAGGCAGGGGAGGGTGTGTGTGTGGAGGTAAGAGATCAACCAAAGGACTTGTATGCATGCATATAAGCATAACCAATGGACATAGGCAGTAGGGGGGGAGGGCATGTACTGGGGGGTGGGAACGGCCAGGGAGAGGTCAATGGGGGGAAACAGGAGACATGTAATACTTTAAATAATAAAGAATTTAAATTTAAAAAAGAGTCTGTCCTAATAAACACTATGGCAGGCATTTCACTGGAAGGGGGAGGTTGAAAGGGTCACAGAGCCAGAGGAGGAACAGGCTGCCAGTGCAGGGGAAGGACTCAGAGAAACCATCAGAGAAGAGAGAGGGAGAGAGCAGAGAAGGGGAGGGTCAAGAGCACCTGAGACCGACATTACTATCTTCTCCACTCCTTGGAAAGCTAGGCATAACGGCTAAAGGTCAGTAACCGAGCCTGAAGGTAGAATGTGATGGCCTATGTGGTTCTCAAAGACCTATGTCCATCACTTAATGACTTGATGTGAGGGAAAAGGAGTTACCTATGGACATACCGCTTCATCAACTTATCTGTATAGAGCAGTGGTCGGCAAACTCATTAGTCAACAGAGCCAAATATCAACAGTACAATGATTGAAATTTCTTTTGAGAGCCAAAATTTTTAAACTTGAACTATATAGGTAGGTACATTGTTATTAACTTAATTAGGATACTCCTAAGCTAGCCTTTGCTAAAAACTCAAGGGGCCAAAGAGCTGCATGTGGCTCGCGATCCGCCGTTTGTCGACCACTGGTATTGAGCATCTCGTGTGTGCTTATTTCTGTGTGAAACATTGTGTAAAGACAAAGATAATGAAGAACATTCTTGCTCTTATAATTCTATATAATAAAAGGCTAATATGCAAATAGACCAAACAGCAGAACAACAGGGCGTTATGACGTGCACTGACCACCAGGGGCAGCTCCTGCATTAAGTGTCTGGCCCCTGGTGGTCAGTGCATTCCCACAGGGGGAGCGCTGCTCAGCCAGAAGCAGGCTCACCGCTGGTGAGCGCAGAGGTGTTGACGGGAGCCTCTCTTGCCTCTGTGGCAGCACTAAGGACCCCTGGGGGATGTCTCCCTGCCGGCGTAGGCCCGCTGAGCGGAACAGCAAGCAGGTGGGCACTAAGGAGCTAGGGGTCCCGGACTGTGAGAGGGCACAGGCTGGGCTGAAGGACTCCCCTGAGTGCATGAATATCATGCACTGAGCCTATAGTTTATTTACAAAAGAGGCATGTCATAATATAACTAATATCATGGTAGTAACTTGAAATTGCCACAATGGGAATATTTACATAATAGAGATTATAGGCAAAGGCTATAAGTCAGGGCTTGAACTATTTTGTGAATGTTGAATTTAAGAAAGGCATGGAGAAAGTGTTAACAATGTAGATTAAACTTAAATAAGATTAAACTTAAAAGTATGTCATGCCTGTAGCTATCACATTGTGAAGAGGACACAGAAATTTAGGAAACATTCTTCCAGTGGTCATCTGATGGAGCAAAGAAGTCACTCACATCTCTGACAAACAGATGAAGTCCCAGACACATTTAGTGATTTCTCTATTGTCTGAGTAATTATTACTGTAAAACAGGAGTGGCAAACTACAAACCCCAGTATAAATCAAGATTGCTGCTATTTTTGTACAAGCCTCAGAACTAAGAATTATTTTTACATTTTTTAAAATGGTTTTTATTTATTTCAGAGAGAGGGAAAGAGGAGAGAGAGAGAAACTTGAATCAGAAAAGAGCCTGTAACTTGGGCATGTATAATAATAGGGAAATCGAACCTGTGACCTTTCAGTGCACAGGACAATGCTTAACCAACTGAGCCACACTGGCCAGGACAAGATTTTTACATTTTCAAGTGGTTAAAATATAGTTAAAAAAAGAGAATATTTCATGACACATGATAATTACAGGAAATTAGAATTTCAGTCTCCACACCAGCTATTATTGGAACACCAGCATGTTTGTCCATTTCTGTATTGTTTTATAGCTGCTCTCATATTCCAATGGCAGAACTGAGTAGATGTGACAGGGAAGGTGTGCCCCACAAAGCCTAATCTATTTACTATCTGGGTCTTTACTGGAAAAATTTGCCAACCACTACCATAACATAAAAAGATCAACATTTAGAACTACAATTAGGGAGCTGGTTATTAAACAGTTACTGGGCCACCACTTGGCCAAACGGTCAATAACCTAAAGATGAGAAGACAGCTCTTCAGGAGAACAGGAAGGAGAGAAGCCGGCGTGCTGATCGTAGGAGTATGGCCTTCCCTCTTTCTGCTCCTATTGGTATCAGTGTCTTCTTCCCATGACCCTGCACAACTCTATTCACCTGGTTCCCCGAGCATCACGTGAAACTGCTAGGCGTGGAACCTGAGCTGCTCATCTGTTTACTCACCCCAGGGGCCAGGAGCGGAGAGGAGCTAATCTCAGGCACCAACCCCTTCTTCCACAGCTGGTAGCACATTTCGATGGAAATTTTCAATGGAAATACTTGCTCCCATTTCGTTCCATAATCCAAACAAAGGTGCTTTTTCAGCTAGCAGAGGGCTTAGCATCCTGCTTCCTAGTGTAACGATTTTCATAACTTATGCTTCTATTGTTCTTGGATTAATACTGACCACGTTTGAACAGGCAAATAGGTAACCAATTAGCTTGAATTCTTTACAGTCCGGATTTGCTCTGTGTCTTGATACGCCTTTCTTAATCTTCCCTTTGAAACATGTTTTCTCATTTAGGCCAGAAGTAAATAGCACAAGTAACAGGGTGGTTTGCTCCCCCCTTCTTTTCTCTCTCCTTGAAAAATAATGCTGAAGGAATTGTTTTGCAGTTGAAAATTAATGTAACCTATTATGTCCAGGAAATTTCTTCAATATATTACTTGCCAAGCCCCTCGGCCGTTGTGAAGAAAATAATTTTAATTTATCTCATTTTTCACCGCTGAGTCAATGATTGTTTAACCTAAAATGCCATTGTGACTAAGTGCTCAAACCCCATGGTCCTTGGCTATTTCACGTGGACTCAGCTATTGCATCCACAAGCCTGGGCATTAGAATCACCACAATTGTCATATTAAAAGGGCCGCTGTCAACACACTTTTGTTTTTATTGTTTTTAATTTCTGCTTTTCCATTTTCTCTGCTATTTATAATGTTCTCTTTAAAAGTTCAAAAATAACATCTCTCTCCTTAGCCTCTTGGTTGTTTTCCATTAGCGAGCATTCCTTTTCCAGCTCCCAGCGCCTTTCCTAGGGCACAGAGCAATGTCATCATTTGGGTTAATTTGGCTGCTGTGACTATGATCCCCCTTGTGATTCCTATGCAATTTTACCTGCTAAGACCAAGCCAGCATCCCCAAAGGAGCACAGAACCATGACAATCACACACAAAAAAAGCCAATTGAATCATCAGTAAGTTTTTCTAGAAGGTTTCACATCAAATAAAGTCTACTGTGATTTTCAAAATCTTTTAAGATGATCCCACTGCATACTTACCTTTTTAATATTCACCTTTCCAGAGAAAAGCCAACTTGTTATCACCTTACATTTTTAATCAGATATTTTATTTTATAGATTTTGTTGTCCTTTTCTGTACATTTTGTAATAACATTGTTACATCTTAGTCTAGGTCAGTGGTCGGCAAACTCATTAGTCAACAGAGCCAAATATCAACAGTACAACGATTGAAATTTCTTTTGAGAGCCAAATTTTTTAAATTTAAACTTCTCCTAATGCCACTTCTTCAAAATAGACTTGCCCAGGCCGTGGTACTTTGTGGAAGAGCCACACTCAAGGGGCCAAAGAGCCTCATGTGGCTCGCGAGACGCAATTTGCCGACCACGGGTCTAGGTTCCCCAGAAAACAGGGCCTGAGAGCAAGACTTGTGTGTTATCATGCTATTTGGGGTGTATGAACCTCGGGAATAGTAGCAAAGGATCGAGGCTACGAGAAGACATAGAAAGGGTCAAACATAAGGATGGCCACCACTGCGATTGGCAACTGCTTGCCCCATTTTATAAACGTGTATTTCAGGGCCATCTCTCTGGGGTCAGAGAGGAGGAATTTTCTACCAGTCTCTGTCTTGCATTGGTCACAGCTCAGCACATGGATGGTCTGAACTGGGACCGTCATGCCCCGCCTCATGCTGCGTGGCTTCCTGTGCTTCCCACACCTTGACAACTGAGACACTGGGGCCTGAGACACAGGCCGGAAATCAGGGGCTCAGGCTGTACCCACGGCAGAAGCTTCTTGGAGCCAGCAGAACAGGTCACTGCAGACGTGGCCACAAAGAGAGAGATTCTGGAATGATAAATAAGAGGCATCTGATAGAAGTCCTTAAATTCAGGGCAGGTGTTTTTATTTCTTTTTACAAATATATATTTATTGATTTCAGAGAGGAAGGGAGAGGGAGAGAGAAATGGAAACATCAATGATGAGAATCATTGATTGGCTGCCTCCTGCACGCCCCCTACTGGGGATCGAGCTTGCAACCTGGGCATGTGCCCTGACCTGGAATTGAACTGTGACCTCCTTGTTCATAAGTCTATACTCAACCACTGATCACACCAGCTGGGCAGGGCAGGTTTTTTTTTTTTTTTTTAAAATATATTTTATTGATTTTTTACAGAGAGGAAGGGAGAGGGATAGAGAGCTAGAAACATCAATGAGAGAGAAACATTGATCAGCTGCCTCTTGCACGCCTCCTACTGGGGATGTGCCCGCAACCAAGGTACATGCCCTTGACTGGAATCAAACTTGGGACCCTTCAGTCCGCAGGTAGATACTCTATCCACTGAGCCAAACCAGTTAGGGCAGGGCAGGTTTTTTTTAGCCACATTTAACAAAGGAAGACAGGGTTCTGGAAGGTTGAAGCTGCTTGTCCAGAGACATGGTTAGTGAGGACTTCCCGGCTCCAGCCTGTTCAATTCCAAGTCACAATGGGTATGTCAGTATCTGTCCCTGATGGTGCCAGATCCCAAGGCTTTCCTCCCAAACTATAGGATACCAGAATCTGGAGGAAGTTTCCCCTATATCATACTGAAAGCCAAGAGGAATCTTATCTCCATGGCACCCAAACATGACAAGTATTGGCCACAGACTACACACAGAAATGTATCTGTGCCTGTTATTCAAGATTCTTCTTAAACAATAGGAAGCAAGGAAGTTTCTGTGGTTAGGAAAAAGGTCATTTACTCATTCAAGCCACTGGGGGGACTATTGATAAATTACTACTTGATTTCTATGCAATGTTTCTTTGTGGCTCAACTCAGCTTGTAAGGCTTGATAAGGCCTGTTTTATTCATTGGAATTGGATACTCAATCAGTCAATATTTAGTCAAGTGAACACTGTTCAAAGTAGTAGGACGGATGCTCTGGAAAATAATAGGGTACTAAACAACAGTCTTTCCCTCGGAGGGTTTTTAATCTAATGGGAGAACAAGGAACATAAAGTAAGACTATTACTGACTGTAGCAAGTGCTCTAGATACAGGTACAAAGTGCTATGGGAACTTGAACAGAAGGTAATTGATTCTGACTCAGTATAAAAAAGGTTGAGAAGAATATGACACATACATTTGGCCTCAATGAATGAACAAGGTTTCAACAGAAAAGGGGGGTGGTGAGGTATTAACATCACTCTAAACAAGAAGCTTTTAAATTGTTTAAAAACGAGTAGAAAAATTAGAGTAAAGAGGTAGTTTCAGGGGTAAAGAAAGGACAGAGATGGGGTAGAGAAATAGCAAAAAGTGAGAAGTTTAGAAAGATATATCTGGGGTCAGCTCAAGGAAAGCTTGAATGCCTGTTTTGGTATGTTTGTTTGTTTTGTTTTTAAGCAGAACTTGGATTTTATACTTTAAAAATGGGAGGACAGGAAAATTATTCATGACATTTTAGAGCTGTGGTATCAAAGATATCACCTAAGTACTTTTTGCCTGATGCCTTCTGACCCACACAGGTAGCTGAGAGGGGAAACCTGGGGATGCTCCTAATTACCACTCAGCCACTCAGGATCAACTTACTTGGGGCTCATTATCCCTGAGTGAGCTCCGGTGCTCCAAAAACGTGAGACCGCACGCAGGGGTGCCTGGGGAAACCTCTCCTAGGCAGTAAGGATCCAAGGACCAACCTTTTTCTTAGCAATGGAGGGAAAGAACACAACTCAATTGTGATTTCCAGGATTGCTGCCGGCCTTTATCTTTCTGCCATGGGAACTTCTGAACTTCTCCACCCTTGCCAACTGCTGGGACTTCTCAAGGTAAGCAACCAGGAAGCAGGCTGACATTTCCATGCAGGGGGAGCTCTTCTTACAGACACCAGTAAAAAAAAAAGTTTTGCAAAATTGTATCCAACTATTGAGAAAATACTTCAATCTTTTAACCTCATGAAAACACTGACACCTGTACCAACCTCATCCAGCACCAGAGATGATTCAATCCAATTCTCCTGGCATCTCACTAAGCTAGAGTTCAATGCTCTTCACATTGTGGCCACTGCTGTAATTCTCTGTGTCCTTCAATGTGGCCCTTGCTTTTTACTTTTTCCACCTCCCTCTCTTGAACTCTCCTTGCTTTGTAAGCATTCTCAGCATCATCACAGAACATTGCTTGCTCTCACCCTCCTTAATTGCCATGGTACTTATTCCAGTAGCTGTCATTTCCAAATGTTCCTGGAGGTTCTGATTTCTTTGTCCAGGGTTTGGGAAATGTTGCTCTGGTTAGTCAGACCCCAGGCAAAGGCCATTGATTTTCTCCTACCACAAGCCCTGGAAATGTCCCATTGCCAGGCCCAGACCAGAATTCCTTAATTCGTTCTTTTTTAATGTTTTTATCTTTATTGTTGAGGGTATTACAGATGTCCCTTTTTGTCCTACATTTGCCCCTTTTACCCTCCTCATAACCACCTTCCAGGCCTACTACACTATAAGTTCTTTGGTTTGATTGTAATTTGATATTCGGTATTGTGATCCCTCCAACTTTGTTCTTCTTTCTCAAGATTGTTGTGGCTATTTGGGTTCATTTTTGGTTCCATATAAATTTTTGGATTATTTGTTCTAGATCTGTGAAATATGCTGTTGGTATTTTAATAGGGATTGCATCGAATCTATAGATTGCTTTGGGTAGTATGGATATTTAATGATGTTAATTCTTCTAATCCATGAACACGGAATATGCTTCCACTTGTTTGTATCTTCCTCTATTTCTTTTTTCAGTGTTTTGTAGTTTTCTGAGTACAGGTCTTTCACCTCCTTGGTTAATTTTATTTCTAGGTATTATACTTTTTTGTTGTTGTAATGATAAAAGGGGTGGTTGGTTTTTTTGTTTGTTTGTTTGTTTGTTTTTTAGTTTTTCTTTTAGAGGTCATTATTGGTGTATAAAAATGCCATCAGTTTCTGGATATTAACTTTGTATCCTGTTGCTTTGCCGAATTTATTTATTAACTCTACTAGTTTTTGGTGGGTTCTGTAGGATTTTCTTTGTACAATATCATGTCAGCTATAAATAATGACAGTCCTTAATTATTATGCAAAAAACTTCCTCTGTTGAGACTTCAACCACATGTGTATGCCAGCTTCCTCAATGTTCTCTGCAAAAGTCTCAAGTATCCCTCTCCATTCAATGAAGACTTTGGAACCTGGTTCTAGTCTTTTTTTCAATACCCTGTCTTCTATCATAGCAAATGACCGTAAAACCCTTATGATAGATCCAATACAGGGCTTTGCTTTCTATGTCATAGATTCCAGGGTTCCTCATGGCAGATACAACTCTGGCTAATCTCTCCTTCTAGATAAGCAAGTATAGGCCATGACCTGTGAATAGTAATGAGATAGTAGAGAGAATCTGAATCTTAGGAAGAAGTTGATCAAAATGATTAATGATACATGTGGTTTCAAAGACAACAATATGATAAAGACAGAGAATTTCCCTATCCAGAAAGTGATGGTTAGACAAAACTAAAATTTCCAGGTGAAAAAAGAGAGGGAAAAGCAAAACCTGAAAGAATTATTAGAGTTAATTAGTGAAAGGACCTTGTTCGTGCAGCCTTGGGCTAGGTATGCCCTGACAGGGTGGGAGAGAAGATTGACAGGGACCACTTCAGAAGTACATTCCCAGAGCTGCACCTGAAACCTTTGCACCATCTTAAGTAGCTCTGCCCCTGAGGTTTTACTGCCCAACAGCCTAAGTCCTGGTCACAGCTCCCCAGCTTTCCCTTTCATCACTTACTCTCTCTTTAATAGTGCTTCACCTGAATGGACCCAACAGTCTCCCACCTCCCCTATTTTCCCCTGTACCTCCTGGCTTCATATTTCATTTCCTTGCCTGCTGAGCCCAGAACCACTAAGGAGTAACTTTAACCAATTTATGGCCAGTCCTTCAAGGTTTTTCTTTTACTTCTGCAAAATGTAAATCTTAAGTCAATTCAACCATCTGCCTACACAGGGGCTATTGAGGAAGTGTTATCGTGCAAAAACTATAAGACTATAACAATGGTCATTTGGGAGGGTGGGGAAGGACTATAAGTAAGTTAGCTATACAATACTTAGATACTTAAAGCATTTTCTATAACAGAATCCAAGTTAGCCGCTCTGGGAATAAATACAGTGAAATCCAGAAGGCAGGAGGCAGGACCTGGAGAGTGGGAGGGAAGAGTTAAGAGTCAACAATCTACTCTGAGTCATAAAACCAGGAAGGCATTGAACATTTAGAAGGAGAACTGGCCCCATAAAGAAAACAATGCCTCTTAGTAAGCATATTATCTGCAACAAAGCAAAACAAATTTTCAAGCTTCTTATTGAAACTGCTAGGGAGGGAAATCATGAAAAGTTTCTATTGAACAAGGGTTAGAGAATGGAAATTAATAATACAGTGCCCATTATTACTAATTTAAGATGTATAGAATGCCACTGACCTGACCTTTATTTACCGAAATGTTGTTTTTAACGTTGTTGGGCAGCATAGCACAGTTGGGAAGCAAAAGAACATGGTGGTTAAAGGCCACAACCTGGGTTTAACGTTGGCTGTGCCACTTATTAACTGTGTGAGCTCTGGCAGGTTCCTTAATCCCTCTACACCTCAATTTTCTCATTTGAGAATAAGAACTGGCATGGAGTTTACAATGACTCATGTGTGTTCTAAGGACTTTACAAATTTTAACACATTTAATCCTTGTAGTAGCCTTATTCTATTAATAGAACAGCTCTGCTATTTTACATATGAGGCACAGGAGGTGAAATAACTTGCATAAGGTGACACAGCTGGAGAATGACAGCATGATTCCACAGCTCTTATCCACTCTGCCCTCTGGTCCACTTCCCTTCCCATAGGGTTGTTGAACCTGGAGGAGGGGAGATAAATTAATTTACTACTCACTGCCATCAGGTATTGCTGTACCCCTCCATTTTTTTTTTTTAACAACTTAAAGAGAGCTAGTAGGGAAGAATGAGGACTCTTTGCCACAGGCTGGGCAGTGACTCTAAGTGAAACCAACCTGTAAGGCTCTACTGGGACATTTATTTGGAACATGAATGGGTGAGAGGAGGCAGGTGTGGGGGAAGGTGTGACGTTATTTCATATGTGACAAATCACAAACATAGTTTTAATTGAGAAGAAAGAGCAAGTGGAGACTGAAGGACTTAACAATCAAGAGGCTAAGGGAGTAAGTAATGGAGAAAGGTCCCAGAGGAGGCAGACAATGTCAAATTAAGAATTTACAAAAAGTAGGGCTCACCCTGTGGAGGTCTGAGAATACTGAGGATGTGGAAAAATATAGATAAGTTTGGAGAAGAGTGGAAGGTGAGTTGAATTATTTCATTTCTATCGACCTTTCATGACTCTGTAAATATTTGTTGTGCTAATGAATAACGTGTATGCTCCTGAAAAGGAAGATGATGCCTTTTAAATTCCCAAGTATCCTGAACATAGATTTGACACTTAATTAGTACCTTTGGATGAGGCCGCTGTTGCTTCTGTAAATTGTCTCAGCCTAAATAATTAATTCAGTTGATTCCTTTAAAAATCATACTGAGCCACAACCTTTCAAAATAAAGTGATAGAGCTGGAAGGATCCTTGGAAACCTCCTAATAAGGTAGGCACCATGAGCAGGTGATGTGAGGGAGGCATTTTGTCTGCAGACTGCTTTGTTTGTTATGTAGCCTCTTATGTTACAAGGTTTTGAAATAGTTTCTACATTGAAAAGAATGAGAGCTTTTCTATAAAAGTCTTTACTTCCAGTTTTTCTTGAGATGCTAGCTTTGTTGTTGTTTTCTGGGAATGCTGGAACTGACACTATTACATGTCAGCCATAAGCTGGAGTTTACTGCTCTTCTAGACAGGATAGTTTGCCAGTCTAAGACCCTTTACGAATCCTGCAGTCTGCTACATCGTTATTTACATGATCTGTCCAAACCCATATGTATTTGAGTTTGTGGCACCCACAAGGAAACTGAGGCATGGGCAATTGAAGTGCTACATTAGGTAACGGAGCTGAAATTCAGGTTTCCCTGTTCCTCATTATTGTCACTCTCCCACAGTTGTCCCACTCCCCAGCTGCCTTTTGGATTAATATCCTAATGTGGTGCTTCCATTGGACCTGACTGTGGTAGCATGCGGCAAGCAAGGGAATGTAAATGAATCATAATCTAAAAGTAAAATCTTTGATTATACAATGCATTAGTCAGATCCACACTTAGATTACCATGATCAGTTCTGGTCATCACATTATCAAATAAAATATTGAAACACTTGACAATGCAAAGAGAAAGAGATGAGCTTGATCTTCTGCTGTGATTATATTGTATTAATGACTTCCTATCATATTACTGGTTTCTGCAGCCTATTAGAGAAAATAAAATGTGCGAACATAATGGGGAGGGAGCTAAGAAAGGAGCCATGTTGAAAGGCAATAAAAAGCTCTATTTTATTTCTTGATAGTAGGTTCTGCTTTCCTAATCAGAGTGATATAATTTATTAATCAATAAGATTATAAATTAGGGAATTATTTATTTAACAGACCAGACAAAATTATATCACTCAAAAATTAAGCTGAAGGCAAAAAAAAAAAAAAAAAAGTAATAAAGGAGCTGGCATACTTTTCCAATTGGACATTGTACACAGGATGTAATTTCACATAATGGCAGCAGTATAGACAGTAACATAGTAACCAGAGACAACAATTCTCTTCACAAAGAAATAAATGATTGAAATATTACAAGGATTCTTGGTATCACTCAAGATTTGCTGCTATTCCAAGCGCACTTACTCTTGATTGGGGTGATGAAGTTAAAATGAGATATTCAGATTCTTAAATTTTAGGTCTTTTGGCACAAAATGAAAAAAATAAAGAGATTTGAATTTAACTTAAGCACTGGCCATTGGACATCTCTAGTGTGATTATGCACACTTTATATACTTACTATTCTAAATAAGAGATTTGACTTAGGACTTTGCAGATGCCAATTATAGATACTATTAAACCCCTCCCCCCCCCTTTTTTTTAAAAAAAGGAAGGAGCTGGACTAGCTGCAAAGGAATGAGTTTTCTAAACCCACCAGAAAATGAGTCACAGGTCAAACAACCAACCCAAATTATGGAGACAGGAACGTAAAACAATAAACAAGTTCCAAAAAAAAAAACAAGTTTAAAAAAAAAAAAAAGGATGTAATTTCACTTACATCTGTGTTTCATTCCTGTCCCATTTCTTTCCTAGATTCAGGAATGTTGATAATGTCTAGCCCTTAGATTAGGTAGTGGGTTCATAAATGTTTCTTTTTAATAGTTTAAAGCATATAAAAGTTTCATAAATACCTTTGAAGCATCCATCTTATAAAAACTGCTGTTTGAAATTTTAATCCTGCTATTTTGGCTTCTGTAAATGCTTGCTTGCTTAAATAATAAGGAAAATAAGATTACTCCCATTTTAGAGAGGCCATAAACCTTGTCCAGACAAAGTTATCAGTGCTGGTGTAAGGCCAAGCCTTTGGTTGAGGTCTCAAAGCCCCAGCACATAGGGCTCTTTAAGAACTTGCAAAGGGGACTGGAAAACCCCATATTTGGGAGACAAAGAAGGTAAAAAGATATAAATAGGGAAAATTCCTCCATGTTGGGGCCCAGAATTTGAAATAAGTTTTCTCCTGGCCCACACATAATCCTATATAATAAGAGAGGAATATGCTAATTATCCATTACGCCTTGAGGCATAACGACCAACCACATAACAACCAGATCAGGGATCTGCAGGAGGGTGGGGCAGCAAACTACAAGTGGGTGGTGAAAAGCTACAGGAGGGGGCAGGGCAGCAAGCTATGTGGGGGGATGGGGTGAAGGGGGTGGGTGGAGCTACAGGAGGGCAGGGCAGCGGGTGGAGAGTTACAGGAGGGGGCAGGGCAACAAGCTAGGAGGAGGGGTGGAGAGCTCCAGGAGGGCGGGCAGCAAGCTATGAGGGGGGGACAGAGAGTTCCAGGAAGGCGGGGCAGTGAGCTACCAGCAGCTGAGAGCTACCAGTGGCGGTGGGCAGGTGGCCAGCTGAAGCAAGTGGTAGCAAGCTACTCGTGCACGGATTCGTGAGCAGGTCTACTAGTAATAATAATAATAAAGTGTAACTCCATCTCTCTAAGCATTGCTTGGTTCTTCTCCGGTCTTCTATAACACTTTTTATACATCAAATAATATATAATGAATCTTGGGGACTTCCAGCATCTGCTGAGAAACATAAAAAATGAGAAAGAGCATCCCTCTCATACATAGGAAAAGGAAGGAGCTGGACTAGCTGCAAAGGAATGAGTTTTCTAAACCCACCAGAAAATGAGTCACAGGTCAAACAACCAACCCAAATTATGGAGACAGGAACGTAAAACAATAAACAGGTTCCAATCATTGGTTACCTGGAGTGGAGGCCACCAAATGCCATGTAAACTGGTAAAAACATTCAACCAGAAATATTTATTTAATTGCTAAAGGCTGAGTGTGGGCTATGTGAAGGTGTAAAATTGGATCTATGTAAAAAGAGTAAAAGCATCAAAAACAAAATAAATGTTTTATTCTTATTTTAATTACTCTGAAAAGATAATGGAAATATAAAGAAAAAATAGCAACAAAATATTGTGTCTTTCAACCAATGGATCTGGGCTACTTGTCACTACTTGAGCCAATTAATTAGAGACAGGGTTAAATCATATATGAGCTTTTATTCCAATAATGCTGCAGTATGGGAGAGCAGCAGGTCATCCCAAAAAATCTGCTATACCCCTTGCCATAAGCCAGCTGGTTATGTTGGGTAGAAGGACAAAGATTACATGAGAAAGTAAGAATTACAGGCATGGGAAAGTAGGTAATCCTCTCTAATAAAGAGGGGATATGCAAATTTACCATCACACCATCACAAAAATGGCAGCGCCCACAGTGGAGGCAGGGTTTCCATAACACAAGATGGCTGCGCCCACAGTGGAGGCTGAATTCCTGTAATGAACCTTAAGGAGCAATCAGCAGGGACCTGAGGCGGCGTGGCACTGGGCCGGGGCATGGGGTCCTGAGCCAGCACCCCCAGCCCAGTGGGGCTTGACAGGGGACCTCAGGCTGCACCCCCTGCCCCGGTGCCAGGCCCGGGGACCTGAGGTTGCGCCCCCCGCCAGGCGGGGCTTGATGGGGGTGGGGCAGGCCAGGTCTGAATCTTGCCCAGTGCAGGTGGGGCCAGCCAGGTTGGGGTCTTGCGTGATTTTGAGGCACTGCGGGTAGGCGGGGACTTGACTCTGGTCCTGTGACGCGCCCCAGAATGACAGGAGGAAGATTTTCATATACATTTTACTAATTTTCTTTCATCTCTGACACTTCTATTATAGAGAAAGGGCAAATAGCAATATTAAAATATTTCCTCTAATTAATCCTCTTTTAATGTGCACAAATTTCGTGCACTGGTCTACTAGTATACGTATAATGGTTATAGGTTACAGGTAATGTGGGCTGGGGGATCGCATTCAGCCAGTGCCTTTGGGAGCAAATTACAGGCAAAAGGGTCTGGGGATTGCAAAGGGCTGGTGCCACTGGACCAGATAGTCTCAGCAACAAGGTTGTTAATCTAGGCCAGTGGTCGGCAAACCATGGTTCGTGAGCCACATGTGGCTCTTTGGCCCCTTGAGTGTGGCTCTTCCACAAAATACCACGTGCAGGCTCACACGTACAGTGCGATTGAAACCTCGTGGCCCATGCGCAGAAGTCGGTTTTCGGCCTGGGCAAGTCTATTTTGAAGAAGTGGCGTTAGAACACTCAAGGGGCCAAAGAGCCGCATGTGGCTTGAGAGCCACGGTTTGCCGACCACTGATCTAGGCAGTTCTCAGAAAGAGGGTGGACTGCATTCCAATGTTAGCTCCCACATCCCAATGCTTACAACTTTCAGCCAGGTTAGAATGTGCTTTCTCTAATCAGAATGGAACAATCACAGTTAACAGAGCATGATTCATATTTTTTATAATTATAGCTAGTCCCCACTAATCTATTTCTGCTTCCAATAATATGAGGAATTGGCATGGAAGAGGAATTTAAAATCTACAGTTTTAAGGTACTTACCAGTGAATCTATATATTATTTGAATTATGTATTCAGGTTATTTTAAAATCTATTCTGTAAACTCTTGAAAAACCACTAGTTTTTTTCTAAGTAAAAGTTTAAATAATAAGTCAATAGAAAAGATAAAATAGAATTATAAAAAATGCTCAGTTAAATCTAGAAAAAGCCTAAAAAAAGCAAAAAAGAAACACATAACCACACCTAGCAAAGTGGTATCTGTTAACCCAATGATATAAATATCACTTTAAATGTAAGTGGTCTCAACATCAGTTAAAAGATAGATATTATGAGATTTAATTTAAAACAAAAAAGCAAGAACCAACTATATGCTTTTTATAAGAAAACCCTACTTAGTCTGACTGGTGTGACTCAGTGGTTGAACATCAGCCTATAAACCAGTAGGTCAGGGTTCTATTCCAGGTCAGGATACATGGTCATATTGCAGGCTCAATCCCAACTAGGAGGCATGCAGGAGGCAGCCAATAAATGATTCTCTCTCATCATTGATGTTTCTATCTCTCTCTGCCTCTCTCTCCCTCTCTGAAATCAATCAAGATATATTTTTAAAAATTACTTAAAGACATAAAGTGAAAGGTAAAGAGTGGAAAAGATATATAATGCAAACACTAATGAAAAGGAAAAAAAACACATTGTTTAATGGTAAAGGTTCACTGTTTCAAGAAGAAACAAAAATCTTAAATGTGTATACACATTTTGATTCAAAATGGCATTGAGCAAAAACTGGTGGCTCAGAGGGAAAAAAAAATTCCCCATTAGAGTTGGAGACTTCAACACTCATCTCTCAATAATTGACAGAATTGAGGGCAGAGGATCAGCAAGGATACAGATGAAAGGAACAACAGTATAAACCTTGAGCAATTATAAAACTTCATCTAACAACAGCAGAATACACGTTCTTTTTGAATGCACATGGAAGATTTACCCAGATAGACCATACTCTGGACCTTAAGGTATTTTTAAAAATAGAAGTAATATAATGCATATTTTTGTACCATAACAAAATTATTATAGAAATCAATACAAGAAGAAAATCTGGAAAAACCTTAAATATTTGGGAACCTAACAACACACATCTAAGTTACCTGTAGATGAAGTATTATGAGGTATCCTGGTGAATATCCTGCATTCTGGAAATAGTTCTTGACCAAATTGTGCAGCAGCAAAATGGTAAAGAGGACCCATAATGATAGCCAGATTATCTTCCTGATTATTCAATAATACAAGAAGCTCAAAATGTCCAAAGGGTATTCTCAGATTCCAATTTGATAGAAGCATAAAGGTTTTCTATTTCCTGGTAAAAGCATTCTTCCTTTGGGCAAGAGGATCTCCAAACCCACAAGGCACAAGAATTTGAACATGAGAAACCAAAATTTCTTTAGTGAATTAATAGGTATAACATGAGGGCGACTACTCCCCTTCTACACCTATATTTCTAGGGATGTATGATATGGCTCTGCAAGAAAAAAAGTATGTTTCCTTTTCATTTAAGCTATGCATTGCATCCTTTGGACAGTACTTCAATCTCACAGAGTGATTTTCCCATAATGGTGCACTAATGAAGCCTTCAGATGCTCATTTTATTACTCTATCATGCCAGATAACTCTGGGAAATAGGCACTATAGTAAGACAAGTAAATTTTATGAGCATGAGCCCACTGCCACATTCTCTTCACCATAAAATTATTTCCTTGGTCTGACATGATGTTATATGGAATATCAAGATGAAGAATAAGGTATTTTATGTCTAAAACAGTGTTGCTGATAAATATTGTAGATGGGGAGGACAAACCCATATTCAGAACATGAAATTATTCCTATGATAATAACTTACTCCTTACTCCATGACGAGGAGGAGTCCAATATAATCAAACTGCCACTGGGTGGCTGGCTGGTCCTTTTGTGGTAATGGTGCCATGTCAACAACTCAACATCAGTTATCACTATTGGGCAATTAACAGTCAGCAGTGGGAGCATTCAGATCACCTTTGCTGAGAGGAAATTCCTATTTTGGAACTTATGCATAGACTCCACCCCTGCTGCAATGAGTGCTTTGTATGTTAACCTATTGAACAAATAGATGGTTATTGTGTTGCGGGGGAGGGAATGGATTGATATTCACAGGATGGATCTTTACATTCCTGATTATTGAGAATTCCATCTGAAATGAATGCTCTCAGGAGGGCATTTACATGGCATATCAATATCTTTATCTTTTTTTCTTTCTTTCTACTTCACTCCATACATCCACATAGCTCTTCTCTGAACTTCCTAGTCACTAATTTTCCAATCTTGTTTTTTCCCCCCAATTTCCTGACTAGCTGGCCAACTCCTTAGCACTGCCCATGAAGGGGTATAGATCTGTAACTCTAACCATCTCTCCTTTCATTAAAAAGTGGACAATCAGACATACCGTTTGCAGAGCTGCCCAAAGGGAAAATTTTCTTCCATCATTGTCTTTCAGAGACACCCTTTGAATAGACCTAATATGCAAAAGCCACTCCCTAGTGCTGGTGGCATTATACCATGAAGATCCATCTGTAGACTAGGCCTATGGTTTTTCCTTCTCTGTTAACTGGTCATCTGGACAATCCCCAGTGGGCCCATTGATATTGTTGAAAAATAGATGTATAGTAAGAAGAGCTGTTCTCCTCTATCTTTCCTGCTAATAGCACTGGTATTTTATTATAAAATATGGGTTGTTTGGTGACTGTAAAAACTGAAACTCATAGGAGATTGCAGAAGTCAGTTTACTGTGAAAGGGGGCTTATCTATGAAAGTTTTTATGAATGTTTCTTCATGCTCCATGAAGGCAACAAGACTTCCTTGCTTACTAAAATCCACATTAGCCTTTGAATTCATTATGTTATCTCATTATATTATCTCATTATGTTATCGCAAAGTTTTATGGAGGCTAGCAATAGAAAAGTGATCACTTGCAAACGTAACACAGATCTTGGCCTTGATTGTGCCAATGCTGCATTTTTACCAAATTATGAAAAGAGAAAAATAGCCAAGGATGGTAGCATTGAGAGGACACTAAATCTAAGGAGCAAGATTTTTTCCCCTAGTTAGGAGATTGGAAACAAAGTATTATGTAAAAGGAGTTTGTACCTCTAGTACATTTGTGGATTAAGGAGACCTAATATTGGTTAAATCTTTATTACCATGGACTTCCAATCATTTCTTAGAAATGTTTATGACTTCTGTAGAGACTCAACAAGGTCATTTTTATAACTTATATTTAAAATTATTTAAAATATTTTAATACAAATTTAAACAAGGTTATTTGAACATAAATTTAAAGAGTTGGACACAGAATCAAACTTATACTATGAATTGCAAAAAAAAAAAAAAAGAATGTGATTAAGAGCATTTCACTGTAGCTTTAGAACATTTTCAAAATCTTATTTAAGTGCCTGTATGGAAAATGTAATGTTAAGAATATGTACATTCCAACCCCTTTCCATCAAACATCCTACCTTTCCCTTGACTTCTGGAAATGTAGTAATTAATACCTCAACCATGATGAAAATCATGACTCCTCATGAACATAGTACTAAATTATTGCAATACCATAGGGGATATTTATCTTTTCACCTGTAGGATAATTTTAGTGAGTTACACGTTTATTTGGCTCAAATGCCTGAATTTCATTTATGTCAATATTTCTATTATTGGTTATGAGTTCCAGAAATCCAGGATTTTGTTGGTTCTCAACCTGCACTCTGCTTTTCTGGGTATAGACACCCATGACAGCTTTGATCATAGTGATGTTGTCCTCAGTGACCTCACTTCACTTGTAAGGCCACATTGCTAATGAGACCAAGGTCAGGGCGTTTACAATGTTTCATCTGCCCTCTGGACTTTGGTCATCTTTTCAGCTAAAGAGAATTCTTGGTAATTGGAAGACAATATGTAAGTATGTTTGTATGTACCATTCATCAATGGATTTGTTCAATGAGTTCTATTATTTTCAAGAAGAATTATAACACAGTATATATGCAATGTTGACTGGAATTTCATTTCAGAGGAAATTAGGGTTAGCAACATGGCTGGGGCAATAATGGATACATTTGTGTAAGCTGACTTTTTATGGGGACAATATAATTTATACTAATCTTTGGCACAGTTATTTCCTATTTATAATTAGCAGCACCTCAATTAAGAGTAGCTGCACGTTACCAGTATTGCCAATGATGTAATCTGTATTCCAACAGAGTCCAAGTTTCCTTGTAACTTCAGTTAAGTCAGCCATATATCCAGCAAGTGCTTGGATTTTTCTGTAAACAAAATGTTTTGTGTGTGGGATTATAGTTATCTTCAAATATCCCATGTGGAAAATTCCCCAGCAATAGTTCAATTTCCAGCACAATTTAGAGTGCAAAATTTTTCTTCATGCAAATTTTGTTTTTGTAATTTTTCTATTTTTCTTGACTAAATTATAGTGAAAATAAATAACAGGGCCTGCGTACTTTAAGGTTATCATCATGAATATCAGTTATCCTACTATGCTCAAATAGAAAAAAATGCTCCAGATAACTAGGTGCTTCCCAAGGAACATCTATAATTCATGGTTTTTCTGCATCTGTTGTCTGTTCCCTTACCATTAGTTTTGCTTTTTTCCCCTCTTTTTGAATATCTACATGATCATCCTTCCTAAAACCTGCAGCTCTTAATATACTATGGGTTTTGTATAAAGTAGCAAAAGCATGAATTTGGCATTGAGCAACATAATCATTAAAAGGATGGCCTTGAACTATTTGCTCAAATTCTCTGAACTTGACTTTGCTTGTCTTCTTTCTGGTTTCTTAACTTCTATTATATCAGCTTATTTATGTTTCAAAAAATTATAAAATAAAAACATATCACAAGACTTTTTGAGGATAATGAGATGATAAATAGAAAGCATTCTGGATAAGCTTGTGACATGCTAAAAATTTAATAAACAGTAGATGATATTGATATTGCAATCATTAGATGGGACAATGGAGCTAAACACTTTGGTATATAATAAGTATTCAATAACTATTAGTTTATTTTCTTTTCTCAAAAAAAAAAAAAGACTACACATGATTTACTTGAGAATGATTCCCCATCTGTGTATGTGGAATAAAGTACATGGGCTTTGTGATTCTCTTTTTATTACTACTATAGGGCCATTTTTACTTATTTCTGAGTTCAAAGTTATGCTTGTATAGTTTAGATGGCTGGACATCTTCCTGTAAGGCAATGGTGCTACTATATATTATACCTAGGAAAACCAAAGAGTATAATTATCTGCCTCACTTTCCACGGCAGGTCAAGATTTAGTTAATTGACTCCAGTTCATTTTGCCCAGGGCATCTCCTCTGAGACAGATACCATGGTCACTAGTATTAGCTGATAGGGACTGTGGTCCTATAGAGAGAAAAGAGGGATGAGGCTCTCCCAGTCATAGAATTCCCAGTGACCATGAAACAGCCACTGGCTGGTAATAACTTCCTCTCCCCTCTGACTTGGAATGGATTGCAGGCACTGACCTAGAGGGGAAAGGCTTCATCTCCCAACATCAGCCAATCTCATCTCATTGCAAGGGAAAGGCCCCTGGAGATGTGCTCCTATCCATCATGTGGACAGCTTTGGCCAAAGTGCCCACTACATCACTGGCTTTAATAAAAAGTTGCTGGAGGCTGCAGTGCTGGTGACAGATGTAACCGCAGCAGGGCCAGTGCCTCTGAATCCTCCCAAGGTGGAAGTACACTTGAGGAAGAAGAAAAGGAAAGAGAAGACACAAAGAGGAGTGAAAAATGATAAGGCAACCACTTCAGAATATCCATTAAAAGTGAATTTAATAAACTGAAATAGACTCTAAAGGGGAAGCCTTTAGTCCGGAAAGACAAAACCTGAGAAGAGAAATGGCAAGAGTCCATAAAGTACAATAAAGGAAGTAAATCAAGTAATCGTGAAACTTTAAAATCCAAGAATATCAGAATTAAGGGATCAATTCGGTACCCTAGAAATTTGAAGAAAATCCAGAAAAAGTTTGATAGGTGCCAACTTTATAGCAATTGTTATCATACAATTTGATCAATTTGACAATGTAAATATTTTAATGCACTTTATAAAACTTCAATGTTGTGCACACAGTAGGTTTTGAATAAAGTTTTTAACTGAATAATTAATCATCAACTAGTCAAATGTCCATAAAAATGACAATTATTACCATTTAAATATTTGTACAAGTCTCAAAGGGTCAAATTTGCACCTGAATATTTCTTCTAATTATTTTAATGTCCCAATTTTAGTAGCATAACTAACCCAGCAGTTTTCTCATGAAGAATATAAACCTACAACTAAGAATTCTTCCTAAGACACATTTTACATGATGTACATAGACTCAGATAACTATGATAAATACAAGTATGCACTGCATATTATAATAGATGGGTCAGAGAAGAGCCTGAGATTTCAGTGTTAAAAAATAATACTGACATAGAAGTCAGAGGAGACATGGCAGACCTCAGACCATGGGCTCATGCAGTTTCTATGTAGCATGTTCTCACTCACGGATGATGGAGGGAATCCCCACATACATTCCTCATTGCCTTGCACAAAACTCACATGATCAGTAGGGCAATAATAATTATTTCTGCTTTTTATTTTTTAATATTGTGTGTGCCATGTACTAGGCAAAAGAAATATAAATATAGACTTGTTCACTATTGTGTCCTCAGCATAGATACTTAATAATTATGCTTTAAATGAATGGATAAACTAACCCGTGTCTTCAAACAACTAGAAATTAATATGAATCTGGTATAATTAGAGTTGGTAAGCAGTGCAACAAAGATGCAGAAAATGTAGTTCCTTTATTTTCTCTAACCTATCTAAGCTTCCTGACAAAACTCTTATCTGCCAGGGAGCCTGAAAAATAACTAAAACTCCCTAATTATCTCCATCACTTCTGGTCAAATCAGTACTTTCAGATAAGAAAGGTCCAAGAGATACTGCACATTTGTTGGCTTCCTAGTGCAGAGAATGGTGCCTATTATGTAGTAGATGCTTGATACATATTTTTTGAATAAAGGAATGCATCAATCAGTAAATGAATGACTCAAGAAATGAATCTGTAAAACCCAATTTCTTTTGTAACAATGCTCAGTTTTTATATTTTTCTTCCTCTTCTCCCAATCCTCTTCTAGATGGCATTCAGGTTTATGGATGGGGCAGGGGCCCAACTTGTATCACAAGCTATGAAGTCTGTGGCTCAACCCTGAGGACTGTTCTCTCAGTTAAGTGAGGGTTTCCTCATTTTGTCTCTGCTTTGGTGCCCAATCAGATCTACCTTCACTGCAAACTACTACGATTCCAAGATTTAACCTTTATTCATATCTTAGACCAGGCTACCTACCTCTCATTTATAAGGTGGCCATTTTGTTTTTAGCCATGCTAACCCCTTCAGCATTATTCTATGTTATCTATAAGATATGCAGGAAATTATGGATCTTTGCTACATCACCCAGAAGTCAAAAGACTGTCAGTTCACTAGATCCTCCTTCCTCAGCCTAACCATGTCCTGATGTTAGTTTTTATTTGTTGGGGCCATCTTGTATTCAAAAGACCCCTTGCACCATGTTTTTCAGTGTCAAACAAACCCTCCCTCCTTTGAGTTTTTCTTATACATGCAAAATAATTAACCAAAAAAATTTTTTTTAAAACATCCTCCTAAACCTTAACCCATGAAAGCCAACTTACTAAAAGATAAATTTGCTAAATATACCAAATTGAAAATTGATTTTAGCAAACTATTAGACAATATTTTATAATCTTGAACAAAGCTTTTGAATAGCACTTCTTTTTTCAAGTGTTAAGAATCTTTAACATTCAGCAATCCCTAAAATCTTTACTCAAATTATGATCAGCTCCAAAATTTTGAGTTGATTAGATTTAAGTTGATTTAAATATGATTTAATGTTAGCATTTAAATTAAAAATTATAAGAATTAATCAGCATGTTAAAACTGAATCGAATTTAAATGACTTTTTCTAATTTAAAATGGTAGTTTAAATATTTGGTTTTTTATTAATAAAAATGACAGCAGAAGAATTAAAAATGATACAAACACATACAAAGATGACATGAAAGGAGATGATAACAGATGAGAGATGTCAATACAAATTAGGAAGCTGGAGCATGAAGGCTGGGTTAGTAATCAGGCCAAGGGCTGAAAACAGGCATGAAGTGAAAATCTACTCCTTGAATGATGAAGTCTCCTTGTTTGCTCCTCTCATTCAGCTCTGAGGGCACTGGTGACCTTCACTGTCATCCCCTGAACAACCTGAGGTGTTGACTGTTCCTGTTTTAGAGAAACAAACGCAAATACTTCCATTTGTGGGTCCCCAATAAAATGAACAATTTTCTGCCCTTGCTAAGGTCAGGCTCAGAGGAACAATTTCTAGCATCAATCCCCACACAGGGCTTCTGTAGAATTTTATCTTGCTCATAAACATAAATATCTATTTAAATATCAGAAAATTTTAAAAGTTTTTCCAACATAAAATAAGGGGTCAAAATTTACTACTACTACTATTAATAATAATAACAATAATGAAGAAGAAGAAGAAGAAGAAGAAGAAGAAGAAGAAGAAGAAGAAGAAGAAGAAGAAGAAGAAGAAGGGAATGAACAGAAATCAGAGAGTGGAAGAACATTTCAAAAATATAAATTAATGTCTTTTAGATCCAAGTAAATATCAAATATATATAAAGAAAGAAATATTTTTTGAGGGAAACATACAGGTTTTCAAAAATACCTTCTAGAAAGAAATTATAGAGGGCTTCCTCCACCAAAATGAGTGAGTCAATGTAGAGATAGTGCACTTTTGTCTGTTTCCTAGTGCAAGGAATGGCGCCTATTATGTTGTAGTAGATACTTGATATATGTTCCTTGAATAAATGAATGAATGAATCAATCAAGTAAATGAATCTCTAAAACCCAAGAAGATAACTTAGAGAACTGTATAGAGCATGTTTTGATCAGTTTTCAGCCAATATTAGAACAGAGAACAACAAGATGGGATGTCTTCAAGAAAAAAAAAAAAAAGAGTGTAATTCAAAATTTAACTTGTATTGGCAGAGTAGTTCATACTGAACTCAACCTCTAGCTGATTTTTTAAAACGGTAAATATGAAGTGCTACCTACTAGAATAATAATATTTGAATGCAAAATTTTTGTGAATACTAAGCAGACCAAAGAAACCACACTTGTGGGCCCAATTCAGGCCACTAGTGGCTTCTGAATCTAATTACACTGGCATCATTATTGTTCCTCAAGTGACTAATCCACTTTGGTGGCCCTTCAATTGCTGTGGAATGACCATTCCCGCTTTACTTTGTTCACTGGAATACACTCACTTCTCAAAGTCCAGACAATGTCTAAGTGATCATTAGTCATTTTCTTAGCAAAGCAGACCCAAGAGACCATCATTTCCCTGGGTTCTTATGCATCTTGTCTGTGTATTTTTGGCTGAAATACAGAATTGGTGATACAGATTTAACAAGCTACTTTTGATTATAGCTCCCAGGGAGATAATTTTCTTTCTTTTTTTGTTTTTTTTTTTTTTTGGGGGGGAAGAGGTAGGGTAGGAGTGGGGAATTCCTTTTGAACTAACAAAAAGGATCTGTGTCTTTAGCTGGTGCCAGTCAAAATTCTAAAGATATCTTTAGGAAATAAATGGTTCAGTTTTATTCTAAAGTTATAAACATTTGGTCACATTGGTACATTTTCTCTTTCTCATTATAAACAATGTCCAAGTACACTTCACAAATCCTAATAAAGTATCAATACATATTTTAGCATACCTATCCCAAAACTAAAGACATTCTCTTAAATAATCACAATACCACAATGATCCAACAATTATTAACAACAATATCCTCAGTTTGCATTCAAATTTCCCCTACTGTTTTTTATTTCATATCAGAAGCTGCAAGAAACATTTGATCAACCATATTTTTAAAATGGTTTACAATATATGGCTTACATATATTTATACAATCTAACACAACCATTATGCATGATATATTACAATATAAAAGAGACTCAAGAGGAGACTTGAAGCCAAGAGAACACAGGATATATAAAAAGAAAAAAAGTGGGTAGGTGGCAGGAGAGATAGGGCCTAAAGAAGTGTCAATGAAATGTAGGTGCCTACAGGAAGATGGGATGACGGGAGTCCTAGAATTCACATTTGGAAATAATACAACCATAAAAGTAGGCTAAGAATAGAATCATCGACAAATAAATATTCCATGAAAGTGGCACCAAGGTTACATGTGTGATGGTTTCTCACTTTATTGTCAAGCATTTGAATCTTTCCGAATGAGAACAGACATTTTTATAGCACTTTCTGTTTAGCATTGGACATCTGAAGTGGCATGCAATGCAAAAATGGAGACTTTTAGCTATAAATTGTTTTCTTCCAAAGCAAAAGCTGCATAATAATGAACATGAAGTTTTTTCTTTTTCTATTTTCATTTTTTTCCTCTTTGCTCAAGAAAAAAACATATTCTGGGAATGCATTAGAAGTCAATGACAAAGTAATAGAAAATGCTGACATGTGAAAATCCCTTTGCAGCAAAATGAATCTAATTTTTAGTGTTCTGAGCCAGTTCTAACACTAGGCCAGGTCTGTACAGGGGAGCTTCCAAAAGCCCATTCTACCTGCAAGAACATTTAGGGTGGAGAAGGTACATGGCTGAGAAAGAAGTTACCACCACAATGATCTTGTTTGGTTGGAAATCTAGACTCAGAGAGATAAAATGGCAAGGTTACATTAACACTTGGGATAGAGTGTATAAACCGACTTACTGTGCAGGGAAGTTTTTTCTATCCCATTCCTAGACTCCTGCGTTGGAGAAAGGAGTTGTTAAGGCAAGATGAAACCTAGAGCCCTTTGCATAAAACAAACCCGTCAGAAACAAACCAGCAAGCCAACAAGACCAAAGTACTAATCTGCATTTTGAAACCAGAATCACAATGATGCGCTCTGGCTTCTGGTGAGTGAGGAAATACAAAACAAATAAAAGAATCTGTTCCAGCCTCCTCTGTAACTTCAGAGACCCCAACACAAACATCTCTTAAAAGAAAACAAAGCCTCCAAGGAGGCAAATAGAATTGCTTAGTACCTTGAGGTGGACAAATAATGTTTTAATGAAGATGAGAATAAACATCCAGTTATATCTAATGGGAACTTCAAGACTAAACATAAACTTTCCCCTATTGAATTCAAGGGAGTTGGGAATTGAGGCACAAACATTCTTGACCTGAAAGAGTCTAGGAAAAGTGTGGACCTATCTAACAGACTATAAAACCAAACCTTTCAGTATGGTAAATGTTTCCAAACCATCTTAGACACATGATACTCAGACTTATTTATATTGCTTTTTTTCTTTTTTTTTTGTTTGTTTGTTAATCCTCAACCTGAGGATATTTTTCCATTGATTTTTAGAGAGAGTGGAAGGGAGGGGGAGAGACAGAGAGAGAAACATCAATGTGAGAGAGCCGTTGCCTCCCACACCTGCCCTAGCCAGGGCCAGGGATTGAGCCTGTAATCAAGGTATGTGCCCTTGACCCGAATGGAACCTGTGACCCTGTAGTCTGCAGGTTGATGCTCTATCCACTGAGCCAAAATGACTAGAGCTGTTTTTGTTCTTGATAAATAAAACCTATATTTCATATGCTTTCGTTGGCAGATGTGTAGTGAGTCACTTGTCTGTTTTATTAGGCAATCATACTTTTCTGGATTACAATAAAGTATCTACATATTAGCAAGTAAGAACTGTAATTCATACATACCCCAAATCATTCATTTACCAAAATCCATTAATTTTACATACGAGAAAACCACTCAGAGCCTGAAACTTATCCACCTAAATTCCCATGCTTAGGTTCCTTTTTCCCACTCCAGCACAGGTCAAGAACAACAAATTAAAATACAGTGTCTTAATATCAATAAAACATTACAAGTGAGAGTAGACAGGGTTATACATGTGAGTAATGTCTGTGGGCATCACATTACTACAACATAATATGCAATTAAAATATATTTTTATTGAAGTAAATTTTCTTATACTTCCAGCAATAAACGTTAAGTGTAAAATTCAATGAGTTTTGATAAGTGTATAAATCCATAAAAGAAATACCAAAATCAAGACAATAGAACATATCCATCATGGACAGCCCTTGCTTTGATTCCTACTGCCACAGATTAGTTTAGCTTATTCTTGAACCTCATATGAATGAAATCACACATATCCATTCTGTTTTGTATAGCTTCTTTCATTAAGCTTTATTTATTTGAGATTCATCCATGTTGTTGCAGGTATCAGTAGTTTATTCTTTTTATGCTGACTAATAGTCCATTGTGTGAATATAGCAGGATATGCATATTGAATCTTCTGTTTATAGGCATTTGAATTGTTTTCAGTTCTTGGTTATGATGAATAAAGCCTCAAATTCACTGATAAATAAAAAAATATTGTAAGTTAATGAGCTAAGTGTCCATCTAAAGAAATTAAATGAAGGATGGTAAAATAACCTAAATAAGCTTGAACAAAATATATAAAACATAGCAGATTTATGCAATCAAAAGAAATTATTAAAAAGACTGAATTAACAAAGCAGAAGTTGGTTCTCTGCAAATACATAATTGACAATTTCAAGGGGGGAGAGGAAAGAAGGCAGAAAAATACACATAGAAACTCAAAAAATCACCCCAGATACTGCTGACTATTAAAATAATAATTAGAAGATATTGTGAATAAATATTTATGCCAAAACTTTTAGAAGTCCAGTTAAAATGGATACACTTTTAGAAAAATAAACAGCATATTTAAACAAAGAATAGTTCTATGAATAGTACTATGACCTTTAAAACAATTGACTCAAAATGAAAAATGTTCTCCCAAAGAGAATGGTATCTAGATGGCTTCACAGTTAGTTTCAACAAACATTTAAGAAAGAAAGAATTGCAATCTTAGGCACATTCTTCAGAATATAAAAAAAGATGGGACACTTCCCAATCTATTATGTGAGTCTAGCATAACCTTGATACCCATACTGAATGGGGATAATATAAAAGAGAAAAATTATAGGAAACTTATATAAACACCAGAGGCCTGGTGCACAAAATTCATGTACGGGGGAGGGGGAGGAAGGGGGACCTTGAGCCCAGCCTGCACCCTCTCGCAATCCAGGACCCCTCAGACATCCCTCTTGCAATCTGGGACCCTGGCTCCTTACCATTCACCTGCCTGCCTGCCTGATCGCCCCTAACCACTCTACCTGCCTGTCTGATCACCCCTAACTACCTCTGCTTCGGCCCCCACACCCGGAACCCAGGCTTCCCTCCTCCGGCCGGCTGCAGGCAACCGGGACCCAGGCTTCCCTCCCTCTGCCTGGCCACAGGCAACCGGGACCCTAGGCAGCTTCACCCGGGCCCCAGCTTTGTCAGGAAGGATGTCCAGAATGACGTCCAGAAGACATCAGGTTTATTCTGTCTAATTAGCATCTTATCCTTTTGCTAGAGGCCCAGTGCACAAAATTCGTGCACTGAGGGGGGGTGTCCCCCAGCCCAGCCTGCCCCCTCTCACAGTCTGGGAGCCCTCAGGGGATGTCCTACTGATGGCTTAAGGGAGTGGGGAGTGGGCGTAAGCTGCAGTCTGGCCTCCCTCTGCGGGAGGTGACCGGTGGGTCGATCGGGATGCTGTGGGCAGTGTGTGGCTGGCCCTGCCCCCAATTGCACTACGGCCACTGGTGGCCTCCCCCAATAGGCCTATCTGGGGATGGTGCTGGGTGTGGCCCTGTCCTGAATCACTCCACTGCTGCTGCTGCCCGTGGCCTCCTTCTGTGGGAGGCAACCAGGTGGGTGATCAGGAGATGGCACCAGGCCCCATCGCCCCACCACCGCTGGTTGCTGCCACCCCACCCCATCACCATCCCCTCCCTCTGCCCACTGGCATGCACCTTGGCTGGCCTGGCAACACCTGCTCACTGGCCCGCCCCCGACTGACCAGTTGTTCTGCTGTTTGGATGATTTGCATATTTCACTTTTATTATATAGGATTGCTTTACTTGGAGGGAGATTTATCCACCAAAATGAGCTCTAGAAGGAGCGTTTTTCAATGTGTGGTCCTACATTTTAACAGGCAACCCAGATGAGTGTTATGCATTGTATTATTTGAGAGGATCTCTTTTGAAGTGTGACACTTCAGTAAAGAGACATTGTCTCATTAAAATTATGCCTCTGGCATGACCACATTCAGTATCTGATTTTTACTGTTAAAAGTTGAGCACCCAATATCTCTTTATCAATCTATATAGGCTCATAATGTTTCCACATCTTGAAAGTCCCCATACTCACAGAGCATTGAATGACTTCAATAAGTATTTTTCAGGGATCATGCAGGAATGCTAATTTAGGTGATAGGAATGTGTAGTAGGTAGATAATATCTTACATTAGGAGAAAAGATGGCACATTAGCCTTACATGGTGGTAGCTGAAGGCAAAGAAACAAACGTTGCAGCAAAGAAAGAGCACTAAGCCTGTCTTCTGTCCTAATTGTTTAGCTGTTGCTGAATTAAGCAAGCTCCCTTACACTGTTCCTTTTCCTCGATACCTTCTCCCAATTGTTGGAATCACCCATTCAACGAAGTTGCCCAAACTGGAAAACCTGAGCTAATACCATTTGCTTTGTTTGCTTTCATCCTGTGTAATCAACCAAATAGTTCTGTCAGGTTTCCTCATAAATATGTCTCTGATTTACTGCCTCTGTCTAGTCCTAGTTCCCAACATCAGTCTCTCTTTTTCTTGGGCCCAAAAAACACTGTAGCTGTCTAAATTGATCCTTCCCACAGTCACCAGAATGGTTCACTTAAAATGAAAGCAAGACCAGGATGTTCCCATGCTTGATATTCTTCACTTTTCCTACTTCTGTGTAATAAAATATAAGCTCCCTGCTAAGGTATACAAGACCCTCAGTGGTCTGTCCTCTGCCTACTTCTCAGTCTGCCATGGAAGTCAGGCCTGACTGGAGCCCTGGGCAGCTGGGACTCGGGCCTGACTTTTGCCCCAGGCCCCCCCTTCACCCCTGCCTGTGTCCGCTTCGGGGCTGCCCAAGCCAGCACGGTGGCGTGGCAGCTCGGGCAGCCTCCTTGTCTCTGTCTCCATCTCTGCTCTGGGCCTCACCTGCATGCGCAGCCTCCTCCTGACTGGTCGTGACTGTTAAGGCTTCCCTGCATAATTTGCATATTACCTCTTTCTCTCTCTCTTTATATATATATATTAGTATAGATAGATGTGGAAACCCTCAGTGTACTTAGCAAACCAAGTGCAGCAAGACAAAAAAATCATACATATCACCAAGATGGGTTTAATAAAGAAGCTAAGTGGGGTTTAACATTAAATGATCAATCAGTGTTACTCTCTAGATTAAGTTATGGGAAAAAAATAAAACAGCTACCTCCATAATTCCTTTTAAAAAGTGGAAAGCTTTCCTCTCGAGATTGAGGTTAAGAAAAGTGTGTCTATTTCTATCACTTTTATTCAATACAACTCTAGGGAGAACATAGCCAATACATATAGCAGTACATTAATAAACACACAAATAGATAATAGACAGGTCTTATAAAAATTGTATTTTGGGGGAAGAGAAAATATCAGTATTCAAAAATTAAATTCACAGATAATGTGTAGAAAATCTAAAAGAATATATAGATCAGCTATTAAAATTAATACAATAATATGTCATGGTTGCTGAATACAAGCTCAAAATACAAAAGTCAATTTTATTTCTAAAATGTCAATAAAAATGTTAGAAAGATAAATTAAATAACTTTATACATATACTTCTCATTTTTATAGATTAAAATACTCAATTATCTAGAATTAAGTCTAACGAAATATGTACAAGACCACTAATGAGAATACCTAAAAATGAGAGACATTAGCATAAACCTAAATAAGTGGAGAATCCTATCTAATAAAAGAGTAATATGCAAATCATCCCTCTGCTACACTCACAAACCACGCCCACCAGCCAATCAGAGTGAGTATGCAAAATAAACCAAAATCATGGCATCAGCCCCGCCCCCCAGCCTCTCCAGGCCTGCGGGAGTTGGAGAAGTCAGGCGTCAGCGCCTGAGGCTGGCTGCAGCCATGGAGACCAAGAAGCCGCCTGCCCCATGATCCCAGGCTGCAGCCAGCCTCAGAAGCCTCACGTCCGCCTGCCCCACGTTCTGGGGAGACGGAGAAACCGGGCCCCAGCGCTTGAGGCTGGGTGCGGCCCAGGAGACAAAGAAGCTGCCTGCCCCATGATCCCAGGCTGTAGATAGCTGGAGAAGCCGTTCACCCCACATCCTGGGGGAGACAAGAAACCGGGTGCCAGTGCCTGAGGCTGGCTGCAGCCCAGGAGATGAAGAAGCCACCTGCCCTGTGATCCCAGGCTGCAGCCAGCAGCAGAAACCTCAGGTCTGCCTGCCTCACATCATGGGGGAGACTGAGAAACCCGGCCCCAGCGCCTGAAGCTGGGTGTGGCCCGGGAGACAAAGAAGCTGCCTGCCCCATGATCCCAGGCTGCAGCCAGCTGGAGAAGCTGCCCGCCCCATGTCCGCCTGCCCCACGTCCTGGTGGAGACTGAGAAACTGGGCCCCAGCGCCTGAGGCTGGCTGCAGCCACGGAGACCAAGAAGCCGCCTGCCCTGTGATCCCAGGCCTCAGCCAGCTGGAGAAGACATCACCCCATGTCCTGGGGTAGACAAGAAACTGGATGCCAGTGCCTGAGGCTGGCTGCAGCCCGAGAGATGAAGAAGCTGCCTGCCCTGTGATCCCAAGCTGCAGCCAGCAGCAGAAACCTCAGGTCCGCCTGCCCCATGTCCTGGGGGAGACTGAGAAACCCGGCCCCAGCGCCTGAGGCTGGTTGCGACCTGGGAGATGAAGAAGCCACCTGCCCTGTGATCCCAGGCCACAGCCAGACGGAGAAGTCACCCCCACTGCATCCGAGGGAAGATGGAGAAGCCACCCACCTGCGGTCCAGGTGCCAGCACCTGCAGCTGGCAACAGCCTGGTAAATGGAGAAGCCGCCCACCCCACAGTCCTAGGCACCAGCACCTGTGGCTGGCTGTGGCCTGGGAGACAGAGAAGCCGCCCACCCTGCAGTCCTGGGTGCCAGCACTTGCCGCTGCAGCACAGGCAAAGCCACCTGCCCATCATCCCCTGAGGCTGCAGCCAGCCTGGGTGCCTATGGCTGACCATAGGGAGGGAAGCCTGGATCCTGGGTTCCTGTGGTCGGCTGGAGGAGGGAATCCTGGGTACCAGGTGCGGGCTGAGGCAGAGGTGGTTAGGGGCAATCAAGCCAGCAGGGGAGCAGTTAGGGACAATCAGGCTGGTAGGCAGAAGCAGTTAGGGGCAATCAGGCAGGTAGGCGAGCGGTTAGGAGCCAGCAGTTCTGAATTGTAAGAGGGATGTCCAACTGCTGGTTATCCCACCAAGGGGTCCCATATTGGAGAGGGTGCAGGCCAGACTGAGGGACACCCTCCTCGCTGCCCCCCGTGTACAAATTTAGTGCACCGGGCCTCTAGTTATGATATAATCATGGATTGGATGACTAATGCTATCCAGATGATAATTTTCTTCAAGGCAATTTTCAGTCTATGTTTTAACATGACTATTTTATTTTTGGAAAATGAAAAATTGATTTTGAAATTCATATAAAAATGTATAGGACCAAGGCCTGCTAGGAGAATAATATAGAAAAACTTAATGTATAGTAATTAATAAAGTATGGTGTTGTATAGACAGATAATATAGCATGCCCTTATGCATCATAGCACTAACCATGCAAAGTGAAACAATGAAACTTTTAGAAAGTATCATAAGAAATAACAAAAGAAAATAACAAATATTTTACAAAATGATACTATGAGATCTTCATGATTTCCAGATGGAAAATTTATTTAAATGAGGTCACCAATATACTAAACGTAAAAAATTATTAATAAATTTGACTACATCAAAGTTAAGAATTTTAACTTATCAAAAGACACCTTTCAGAGAGTGAAATGTTAAGCCATCTGAAGTAAAAGAATATTTGCAATGCACCTAACTTACAAAGGATTCACCCAAAATATTGAAAGAATGCCTACAGATCAATAAAAAAGAGATGGACAAAGCAATAGAAAAATGGATAAAACTTGAACAAACATTCAACAAAATAAAAGATCTGAGTGGCTAATAAATATATATAAGTCTGTTCCAATTTAATAATAATAAGGGGAGTTCAATCATATATAATAAAAGCCTAATATGCAAATCAACTAAATGGCAGAACAACCAGTGGAATGACCAGCTGCTATGACATACACTGACCACTAGGGGGCAGATGCTCAACACAGGAGCTGCCCCCAGCCCACAGGCCCCAGGTCTGGGGGGCCCCCTGATTACCCTGCTAGTTGCCCCACAGAGGGAGGTGACCAGCAGCAGCAGTGGGGAGTGGGGCTGGTGAGTGGGCAGTACCAGGATGGCCAAGGCAGGTGCCAGTAGAGGCCCCCAGTCACCCTGCCAGTTGCCCCACAGATAGGCCCTGATTGCCAGCCAGGCCTAGGGATCCTACCTGTGCACAAATTTCATGCACCAGGCCTCTAGTTTAAATCATAATGAGATACCCCATCCAAATCTTGTGACTTAAAGAGGCACAAAGGGACACTTAATATCGAAATACTTTTATAAAATATTAATGAAATTAAAAAATGATATCATATTTTTTTAGCCATCCAGGTTGGCTAAAATGAAGAAATGTGAAAAGGCCAAATGTTGACTAATATATGTTACAATGGAAGACTCACAGTCTGTTAGTCAGAGTGAAAATTTCTGTTATCTCTTTGAAAAATTGCCAGTGAACCAGCCTATGAATCAGCAATTCCCCCATAGGTATACATACTGGAATAACATGTATGCATATATAGGTACATAAGCAAGAATGTTCATTAAGAACCACATTTGTAATAGATAGAACTTGGTGGCAACCAAATATTCATCAGTGGTACTATAAATAAATCATGATATATTTATATATATACTACTAGTATATGCATACATACTATACAACCATGAAAAATACTTAAGTACAGTTATACACAACGATTAAAATGAATTCTAAAACCATAATGTTGATTTAAAGAGTTAGGCACAAAGGGACACTTAATATCGAAATACTTTATAAAATATTAATGAAATTAAAATGATATCATGTTTTTTGAAATGTATGACTAAGTGGTTAAAATAAAATTACAATAAGGAAGTGATTACCTTAAAAGTCAAAGTAATGATTTATTTTCAGGAGCTTTGATGGCCTTATTCTGTGTCCTGCATGGGGAGGGGCGGGTGGGAGGGCTTCTTAGAGTAGAATCTATACTAATAAAAGGGTAATATGCTAATTAGACCAGGAGACCTTCTGGACAAAGCCATGGTGGCGGGGCTGAGGCAGAGGCAGTTAGGGGCAAGAAGGCCGACGGGGGGCGGGGGCAGTTGGGACCTAGCAGGTCAGCAGGCAGAGTTGTTAGGGGCGATCAGGCAGGTAGGCAGGTGAGCAGTTAGGAGCCAGCAGTCCCAGATTGCAAGAGGGATAGGGCCTAAACCAGCAGTCGGACATCCCCCAAGGAGTTCCAGATTAGAGAGGGTGCAGGCAGGGCTAAGGAACACCTGCCCCATGCACGAATTTCATGCACTGAGGCACTAATATGTTTATAATATTTTATTTGACTCTACATTTGTGTTTTATGCATTCTGTATCTCTTTTATTTCACAACAAAAATAATGAGTAAAAATATAGGAAACATGTAGTACACTATATAGTCGGAGATATTCCCATGCAAATAAATTAACTGAGAAAGGCTGCAACTTTTTTCTAAAACCTTTTATCTCCTAGCATTATCTTTCCCAATGATGTGAGATGAATGAGGCTCCTCTCTGTTCCATTTTCAATATATATTCTTGTAGATATTGGGGGAAAAGAAGGGTTTTCATTCTTTTATTTGAAAGTTAAGTTGCACATAAAATAGCCCAAGAGACATTTGTAAACTGGTATCAAAAGGTAGGTCATGATGCATACTCTTGCAGCATTGATGGCCTGTCTTTAATTAACAAAGTGGAGGCTCTGATGGAGAGCCCTCTAAGTGCCGCTGCAGTTAATGGGCTGTTAGCATTTCGTTTCTTTGTTTGTTTTTAAATTTTTAAATTTATTTATTTTTATAAATCTTTATTGTTGAAAGTATTACATATGTCCCTTTTTCCCCACTATTGCCCTCTTCCACCCCCCCCCCCCGCAAAGCCTTCACCACCGCACTGTCTGTGTCTAGGTGTTATGCATATATGCATATGAGTTCATTGGTTAATCTCTTTCTCCACTCGACCCTCCCCTGCCTTCCCTCTGAGGTTTGACAGTCTGTTCAATGTTTCTATGTCTCTGAGTCTATTTTTGTTCATCAACTTATGTTGTTCATTAGATTCCACATTTGAGTGAGCTCATATGATATTTACCTTTCTCCAACTGGCTTATTTTGCTTAGCATAATGCTCTCCACGTCCATCCATGCTGTTACAAATGGTAGGAGTTTTTTCTTTTTTTACAGCTGCATAGTATTCCATAGTGTACATGTACCACAGCTTTTTAATCCATTCATCTGCTGAAGGGCACTTAGGCTGTTTCCAAATCTTAGGTATTGTAAATTGTGCTGATATGAACATAAGAGTGCATATATTCTTTCTGATGGATGTTTCTGAATTCCTGGAATATGTTACTAGAAGTGGGATCACTGGGTCAAATAGTAGTTCTATTTTTAATTTTTTGAGGAACCTCCAAACTGTTTACCACAGAGGCTGCACCAGTCTGCATTCTCACCAGCAGTGCACGAGGGTTCCTTTTTCTCCACATCCTTACCAACACTTGTCATTTGTTGATTGGTTGATGATAGCCATTCTGACAGGTGTAAGGTGGTACCTCATTGTCATTTTGATTTGCATTTCTCAGATGATCAGTGACTTTGGGCACTTTTTCATATGTCTTTTGACCTTCTGCATGGCCATTTTGGAGAAGTGTCTATTTAGGTCCTTTGCCCGTTTTTTAATTGGATTGTTTATCTTCCTTTTGTTAAGTTGTATGAGTTCCCTATAGATTTTGAATGTTAGCCCTTTATTGGATGTGCCATTGGCAAATATGTTCTTCAATGGACTGGGCACTCTTGTTATTTTATTGATGGTTTATTTTGCTGTGCAGAAGCTCTTTATTTTGATGTATTCCCATACCTCAACATAATAAAAACCTTATATGGCAAACATACAGTCAACACCATGCTCAATGGACAAAAGCTAAAACCATTTCCCATAAGAAAAGGAACAAGACAGGGATGTCCATTTTCACTACTCCTGTTAGACATAGTACTGTAAGTCCTAGCTGTAGTGATCAGACAAGAAGAAATAAAAGGCATCCAAATCAGAAAGGATGAAGTAAAACTGTCACTCTTTGCAGATAACATGATGCTGTACATAGAAAACCCTAAAGACTCCATTACAAAACTACTGGATTTAATAAATTAATTTGGCAATGTAGCTGGATATGAAATTAATAACCAGAAATATATGGCATTTTTATACACCAACAATGAACTCTCAGAAAGGGAAACCAAACAAACAGCCCCATTTACCATTGCAACAAAAATATAGATACTTAGGAATAAACTTAATAAAGGAGGTAAAAGACCTGGAATTAGAAAAGTACAATACATTGAAAAAAGAGAAAGAGGAAGATATACACAAGTGGAAGTACATACCATGTTCATGGATTGGTAGAATCAACATCATTAAAATATCCATACTACCCAAGGCAATCTACAGATTCAATGCAATCCCTACTAAAATACCAACAGCATATTTCACAGAGCTAGAACAAAACTCTAAAAATTTATATGGAACCAAAATAGATTCCAAATAGCTGCAGCAATCTTAAGAAAGAAAAAACAAAGTTGGGGGGATCACAATACCAGATTTCAAGTTATACTACAAAGCCACTGTACTCAAAACAACTGGTACTGGCACAAAAACAGGCATATACTAGTAAATCAATGAACAGAACAGAGAACCCAGAAATCAACCCAAGTCATTATGCTCAATTAATATTTGACAAAGGAGGCAAAGAGCATACAATGGAGTCAAGGCAGTCTCTTCAACAAATGGTATTGGGAAAGTTGGACAGATACATGCAAAAAAAATGAAATTAGACCACCAACTTACACCATACACAAAAATAAACTCATAATGGATAAAAGACTTAAATGTAAGACATGAAACTATTAAAATCCTAGAAGAAGCCATTGACATCAAAATCTTATAGCAGTGTATTTAAAGGGATATATCTCTTAGGACAATGGAAATTAAGGAGCATTTCGTTTTAAAGGCCTGCGCATAGAGGGCTGAACCCAGAAAAGGGGCCTTGGCAAAACATTAGACACCACCAAATGATTAGGCTTCTTAACAATAATTCTATGGAAACCAAAAAAATGCAAGAGAATCTAAAGGTCGTCATTTATTTAGTTTGCACTTAGAAATATAGCAGTCTCTGCAATATTCTGTTTTCCCCTTGCCTAATATAGTCAGTTCTTAAAAATAAAATATCCAAAGCATATCAGTTTTGGTAATGCATAGTCATTTCAACGTCTGATAATAATAAGCCTCTTTGTATGAATGATATTTCATTTCTTGAAGATTCTTACAATCTTTTTAATCAAATAACATTTTATTACATCTGTATTTCAGTTTTCCCATTCTTTTCAATTTTAGAGAATTTATTTTAGTGGGTAGAAAAAAACACACAAAACAATTCAAGACCAAAAGCCATGATTCCAGTGTGGAATAGCCAACAGCTAAGAAATTTTTTTTCTAATCAAGAAAGTCTAATTAATCAAGAAAGAAGAAAGCATTGCCAAAATGGATTCTTTTGTTTCCTAGAGAAATGGTCTGTCCTAAGTGTGCATGTATGTGTGTGTTTAAGGAGGACATAGCAACCTCACCAATAAGGTATTTCTTTCTTTAAAATAAAAAAAAAATGAGGAGGAAAGGTGGCTTTCTAGAAAAAAAAAAAAAAAGACAAGTTCAAATTCTCCTATTAAGCTTAGCTATCCTGCAGCTATTCTATATACCGAACATGTCTTTAGCGATGATGCCACATATTCCTTGAGCCTCTCTCCCTTCTTTAATCAACTGAGACCTAGGTCAGCTAACAAGTCTGAAAAGATTGCCGGACTTTTAAAGTAATTTTAACTCTTTGGAGGCAGAAATTTCTCAGGCAGCATGTTTATTTTCTTTATAGCATTCATTAGCAGCTGGGAGTCTTTTTTAAAAAAATTTTTAAATTGATTTCAGAGTGGAAAGGAGAGGGAGAGAGAGGTAGAAGCATCAATGGTGAGACATAATCATGGATAGGCTGTGCATGCCCCACACGGGGGATTGAGCCCGCAGCCCAGGCATGTGCCCTGACTGGGACTCAAACCGTGACCACCTGGTTCATAGGTCGATGCTCAACCACTGAGCCATGAGGGCCGGGCAGCTGGGAGTCTTTTGAATGTCTTTACTTGTCTCATTAGGCAGTGGTGACCCAAGAGAATTTTTTTCTTTTTTACTATCTTCTGTAGCTTGGTGTGATGATCATAGTACTGCTTTAAGGTGAAAGTTAGGCACATAGTGAAAATGGCTCCACCTTTAGCCATCCCCTACATGAACACTTTCTCTCTACTGTACAACCAACAGATTCTTAACTTGATTTTGATAAGAATACACATTTCTTTAAAAGAACAGTTTCTAGTTCTATGTTTCATGTCTCACACCTGCACATACAGTGACTTGCACATCGTGGACTCTAAGTGTCCTTTGGTTTGGGGTCATTAGATTATCTTATTGATGCCAAATGTATCTAAATAATCTAAAATGTAAGGTTTTGTGGGTAGCTTAGATTTACTTGAACACAATGTCTTCTTTTATCAATGGTGTCATTAGATAAACTGGGGCCTCAAAAGTGAAGTCCGTGGGACACAAAGTCAGGAAGAGAGAGCAAAACATTAACCTTCCAGGTTGCTCTGAAATGTGTACTGTGGGTATCGGGTCCAGAGAAGATCACGTTGTGGAGGAAGAGTATTCTTTCAGGCTGAGGGACAGAGAAACCTCTAGGCTGTGATTTGAAGCCTAACGTGGAACCCTTTATCCTGGAGCATCATCACAATAGTGGGTGAAAAACAGCATAAACACACACACAGACACACACACACAGCAAGGGATGCATATTTACATATTTTAATGAAAACAAATTATCTCTCCTGAAAGTAATTAATTGTGAAATTATTTAATTATGTAGCAGTAGTAAGGGGAAAACAGTATTTGAGATTTTTCAGTAAATTCCAGTTTTTAAGTAAACAATTATTTGAGTCTGGATTCTTTATTAAGTAATTCTTTACTGAAATATCAGGATGTCAAGCCATTTTTTCTACTAGTGCTACACCAAAATGCAGCAATTATGCAATTAGGAAAAATTGCTCTTGTGGATCTCTTTCAATTTTGAAATAGGCATTTGGAAAGTGAAGGAGAAAGGAGGTACAATAGAATTTCTGAGAAACATGGGCTTGACTTTGAAATATTTATTCAAGCAAAAACTCTCACTGATTGCCATGTCAATTTCTCAACATGCCTGCAGAAAAATAAACATAGAAATATAGAATCTAATATCTGGGAAAAGAATCAACAGATTATGTAATCCAGCTTCCCACACAATGTAGAAAATTTTCCCACTACAATTTTGTTAGCAGGTCACCAGTTTACTAACACAAAATGTGTGTCTCAGAATTCACTGCTTTGTAATATTTGTGGGAGAGCTCTGCCAGCTACATTGTCCTTACAATATTGCCCATCAGATTAATTTTTGCTTTCTCATAACACAGGTGGTGTCTAATTACTATTCCATCTTTAATCCATCAACTATTTTCACATCTTGTTTATATTTGCCATTGCATGGCTTTTCCTGATTCAGACTTAACATTCCTGTCAGTCTCAAGAACCCAAGATATACAGGATGTCTCAAAAAATGTATGCACACTTTAACATCTGATAGCTCAGTCCTGAAAATGAAATGCATTTTAATAAACACTGCTTTTATACTTATTCAAAATGTGTGTATACCAGCCTTAATATCTAAAATCTAGATGATAGAAATAATTAAAGGCATCATTAAATAATCACTTTTGATTGTCTATAGGAAGTTTGGATGATCAGGTAATGTATCAGTTTAAACCAAGGAACAAAAAAGTTCTTGACATTCAGAATATAAAGTTAATTTTTACCAGGTATTTATATCAAATTTATTAATTTTTATTTCTATTTGAACATAGATTATTGATAAATCTCTTAAAAGGCTAAAAGACCAGAAGGATTCTCAGAACAGAAAAAACAGAGATTCCTAGGAGCCAGTATTAGTGCAAATAGAATATTTATAAGCTTTATTTTTTTATTCTTGAGAGGAGTTGCAGGGCAGCTCTTTCTCAGAAGATTCTGGGAAAAATCTTTTCTCTGTTTTTTCTATCTTCTGGTGACCCTAGGTTATTCTTGGCTTGTGACTGCATCACTCCATTCTCTGCCTTCATCTTCACATGGCCTTTTTCTTTTCTATGCCTTTTGTAAGGACACTTCTCATTGGACTTAGCCCAATCCCGATGGCCTCTTTATCTCATGATCTTTAAACTTAATCACATCTGCAAGGACCACTTTTCCAAATAAGGTAACATTCACAGATTCTGGAGTTTAGAATCTCACATATCATTTTAGGGGCTACATTCATTCTACTATAAGGCAGAAATACTTAAATACATATATAAATATTAGTCTAGTCTACTTTTCTCCCTACTATCCAAGAAGAGTGGCTTGTGCAGAAAGCAAAGTTTGAAGTTTAGAAGAAGATGAGAGTGATGGTGAAGACACCTGCAACCATGATGTAAATTGTGAAGGAAACAGAAATGTTTCTCCTGGAGAAGATAAGACTTAAGGGAGGCATCGTAGCTCTACACATCTTTGAAAGAATGGCAGATCTTTGGAAGATGGAATTAACTTCTATGCAGTTCCTGAAAGATAGAATTAAAACTGATGGTCAATGGTGACCAGAAGATAGATTATAGGCTCAAATCAAAACAAATGTTTAGGAAATAACTGTACACAGCTGGGGTGGATTATCTCAAAAAGGAAGATAATTACCTATTACTGAGAGCATTCATACACATATAGTTAGATATAGAAGTTGAAAAGTTGCTTAAAACTTCTAAATGCTTTTAAAATGGATTCTTCTACCCCCTGAATCTCATGACATGCAGCTATGGGGCAGCACAGTGTCACAACAGGTAACTACTGGCTGGACAATATCAGGAAAGGCAGCCACCTTGCTGGGTTATATCGCAATAGGCAGCTACTCTCACCAGAGGCAGCTTCCTGGCCAGGCAGTAGGAGAGGCAGCCAGCATATGGAGAGGAAGACACTATCACAAGAAGAAGCTAGTATCTCAAGAGGCAGCCACAGAGGCAGGACTATACTGCAACCGGACAATACGCTGCCATTTTCATGATGGGTAATAATGATAACGGGGGAAATACAATATGGTCTTTAGTTGAGGAAAATCATTCTTCTGCAGTTTTTAAAATCAAAGTGCACATTAGAGTCACTTGGGGGTCTTTTTATACTTTTACATGTTCTCTAAGTAAGAGTGGAGTCTGAGCATTTGTGTTTAATAAGCAATAATCCTTCCAGCTTAATTCCTATTGGTTAATATCTATTGTTTTAGATTGATGGATTCCAAAGTATGATCTCAAACCAGATTAAGAAGCACTGGTTTAGATAATATTTAAAGTCCCTTCCAAACCTGAGATGTTGATTTCCAAAGAAGGAGGAGAAGGACAAGGCATTCAATTGACAACAAATCTAAAACTGAATGGAAAATGTGAACAGAGGTTTGTGGGCAAGATTGCCAGCAAATTCCACAGAGGCCATATTGTTCTGTGTATTGTTCCTCTCAGCTTGGATAATCATGCTCAGTGATGTATATTCACTTTAAGAGGATTCTTCAAGTGGAAAATGTTCCTGAAAGATTTAAACACCGTGAATGATCCCAAACACATCACCGTGTCATGGGAGCAGGGGCCACTAAGAATGCAACTGCAAAAGAAAAATGAAAAGAGGCTAGAGCTTGGTGATTTGATGTAGATATGCCTGAGGTTATTATAGTCAGGGCTAAATACCTAGACTGGAGGGAAGGAGAACATTTTGTTATGGGCCAATGTATGTTATTAACATTTGGGAAACAAACTTTTAAAAATTGAATTTAAATGTACATAGAAAGGGAAAAGGAAAGAATACAAATTTAGGAACCCAGTTCCAGAAGAATAAATATCAGGTACAATCATTACCATCTTAGTAAACATTTTGCTATAGATGTAGCATATCAATCATGTAGGAAAACATGTGTTCACTATTATCCTGCATGTAAAAAAACATGGAGTTTGGATTAGAAAATATTGCTACTGGTAATCCAGCACATGTGGGGAACAATAACTTATAGCTCTTTTTCTTCCAAGGTATGAAAACATTAAAAACTTAAAAAATTATTTATAAACAAAAGAAAAACAAAACAAATCTTGATTGACATATTGTGAAGTACAGTTTTTCAGGTTTCAAGAAAAAGATGATCTAGCAGATAGATGATGTCCCCCTGACAGGCCACAGCCCCAATCAGCCTGATCAGGGCAGGCCAGCCAGACCCCACCAGTGCACGACTTCATGCACTGGGCCTCTAGTGTATAAATAATGGCAAAAGAATACAATTGCTTTGCAGTTTAAAGAAAAAATAAAAAGAAAGCCATGAGAATGTAGAGTGGAGGGGCATAGAAGGAACAGGTAGGTACAAACTCCACATCTATGCAAATCTTAGCCAAACACAAAGCCTTACTGAGTCCTTAATTTAACCATTCATTTAAAATATGAATTTATGAAAGAATAACTATTCTCTCTTCTGTCCTAGCCAGTTGACACCAGGTGGTCCTTCTTTCAGATATATGGGGAAAGGTCTTAATATCTAGCTTTTGAAACTCAAACTTACTGGTAGGAACCTGAGAACCAGAAAAAAAATATGTTGGGGGCCAGAGGGTTCTGAATAACAAGATATCATTATTGGGTGAGTCTCAGAAAAGACAATTAGCCACCACATGGTTAGCCAAACAAGATAATACATGGGTCTTCTTTCATAAAATGGTCTTTACATGTTGGTTTATCTTTTATTTGGAATGGAAGTTGAGTGGTAGATGAGGCAGAGCAAAGCAGGTGATGGCTGGTGGCAGACCCAGAGTGTGGGATCCATAAGAAGAACAAGCTCTTGCCATTAGGCAAAGCCCTCCACTTTGGAAGGCAGTCAAGGCACCTGTTAATATGGGATCACACTCTACGTGAATCTCCCTTTCCTGTATTCACTTTTAGGCTGCTTATCAAAATCTCTTTTGAGATTACATTCAGCATTTTTCCATGGTAAATATAATTTTCTCCATTGGTTACATTTATAGTGGTGATTTAGGGTCCTTAGAGATAGGCACTTGGGGCAAATGGCCTGATGGCTGGCTCCTTAATCATCTTCTGCAGTTAGCAGTTTTCACCGTGCCTGCCTTGGCTTCCTGCCTTGGCTCTGAAACATATTCTTACTAACGTGAGCATGATTTATAGGTGATCTCTCTTTAATAGGTGGGAGAATGTGGTGTAATTGAGAGAACTCTGGACTGACGGTCAAAGGAGGTCGATTTGCTCCCAAACCTGCTACAAATTAGCTCTTTGGCTGTTAGAGCAGTATGACAACTACTCTCAAACTCAGTTACCTTATTTGTAAGGTGAGGTGGTGGGATAAGTGTTTGTCATCTATGAGTTCTGATTTCCATCTTCCCATTTATTTACACCTCCTCTACTTATTTGTCCTGTTCCTCTCCCCCCACCTGAAAGTCATTATTTTTTGTTAAAAGAGAAAAATACTATGAATGTTTCTCAACTGCCTACATAACTGTACAAATAAATGGCATATTTAAAAAAAACATATATGCTGAGGGCCACACAAATATGTGTATGCTGTTTTCTGATTATTTTATTCCATTTTTGGTTTCTAATTATGGATATAAACTTGATAAAATGGCTTCCTCTTCAGCAAGTGGCCAACCTAAGCATTTACTTCTTTGCAGCTGTAAGCAGGAGCTACGTATGTTGACTATAGCAGTGGTCGGCAAACTCATTAGTCAACGGAGCCAAATATCAATAGTACAGTGATTGAAATTTCTTTTGAGAGCAGTATCAGGCATGACACAAATATGATAGCAGTAGCTACCTGTCAATCTCAGTTTTTAAGAGAAAGTATTTATATACAAATGATTTTTAAACAATCGACTGTTTCTAGAGAGAATTGTGAGGTGTTATAAATTTATCTTCATATGCATTATAATGAGTATTACATAAAGGCAAGAATTATTATCTGTTGTGTTGACTATGGGTCCCCAGCCCCTGAAACAAGAGCCTGGCACATAGGAGTTATACAAATATTACCAAATAAAGAATATATTCATCCCAGTTTCAAAAAGAGAAAGAAGAGAGAGGTAAACGGTTGTCAGGTCAGCTATTCTTGACCCAACACTCCTTTCTCAGCTCAAGAGTAGCCAAGGTGGCCCTGGCTGGGTGGCTCAGTTGGTTGAAGCATTGTCCAATACACCAAAAGGTCTTGGGTTCAATTCCAGGTCCTATCTAGATTGCAGGTTCAATCCCCAGTTGTGGCTCATATGGGAGGCAACTGATTGATGTTTCTCTCTTATGTTAATGTCTCTCTCTCTCTCTCTCTCTCTCTCTCTCTGTCTTTGTCTCTTTCTTTCTCTCTCTCTCTCATTTTCTCTCTAAAAATAAATTAAAACTAAACTAAACAAAAAATATATCCTTAGGTGAGGATTAAAAATAAACTAAAAAGAGTATTCAAGCTGAAACTCCCCTAATTTAACCATCTCTAACACCTTTAATCACATTACATTCTCTGTATTTTAGTCCCAGCATTAGTCTCCTGCCCACTGTCCACCCACTTCCTCCCTAATGGACTGCCATGTGCTTTTCTCCCCCTTTGCTGAATGATGTCCTGTTAGTTAATGACAATACAGCAAAGATTTCCTCCATCACCAGATGTCTACTTAGCTAAGGTGCCCTTTAATAAGGATTAGCAACTTGTGGAAACATTAGATGGATAGTTGACTATTATAAACCATCAAACTGACATGGAGTAGGAAAAAAATTAAATTGACTTTGACAAGGCATTAGGGGAAGTAGGCTAGATAAAGAGTTACTTCCACATTACCTTTTGAAAACTCTTCCTGAGGACATAGAGACTTTGTTTAGAAACACACAGGGATGTGGTGTAAAGGAATAAAAGTTCAATTAGATTACCATAATTTGATAGCTCCAATCTCTTTGTACTGCACAGGCACTGTTGAGAGAAAAATGTGGGATAGTGCCAAATACATAATCTTCCTTTTTTTTTTTTTTTTTTTTTTTTACAAAAGTGTTCCAGATTTTAGGTGTTTTGTTTTAAATGTATATATTGACTTTCAGCATCATCATGGATTCTCTTAATGATATTTAAAGATACTTTAACTGTATATTCCCATCCTAAAATGAATTTCAATTTTCTAATGATGAATACAGTTTATAAAAACCTGCGTCTACACCACATGCATTTCCCCCAGCACCTGCTCATTTGCCAGCCCTTACAGCATTTGTCTTTCTGTGTCTTGCATGCCTCAAAAATGCTAATGAGACACATCCATCTTGACAGACAGGAAGAAGAGCAGCAGTTTATGGGCCGTTCTTGGGTCTGAAAAGTCAGGGGGCTCCCCAGTCCTTTGAGGTTTGAGAGCACCCTGACTTCATGTTGAGCTACAAAGTAGGGTTGTCAGATAAAATACAAAGGAGAAATTATGCTCCTACATCATTTCTATCTTTTGAGAATCCTTCAGAGGCAGGCAGGTCCAGGACTTGAGGTCAGCTCACATGACTCAGCTCCTATGAACTCTCACCCAAGTCATCTTTGCTGCCCACCAGACTCTATTGATGCATCTTGGAGGGAGTGTGGTTCATCAGAGGTAGGTTCTGGTAAAATTCCACTTCTCGAATCTCTCCCTATTGCTCCAGCCTTCCTCTCAGATTAGGGTCCTCTCCAGAACCCTCAATGAGGACTGAATTCTTTACAGTTTCACCCTGTTCCATCCAGCAATCCTTTCTTGGTGTAGGTTAAGGACTCAAGTGCTGTAATTATGAATGTGGGCCCTGGAGCAAAGTCAACTGGAATTGGCCCATACTCAGCTATTTCCTCCTGTGAGACCTTGGTTAAGTGACTCTATGTCTATGTCTTAGTTTACCTCCTTTATACATTTGTTGTGAGAGCCCAATAAAAATATCTACCAAATGTATGTGGTTGGTGAATATTAGTAATAAAATGTTTCAATTAGAAGATAGAGCCACCTTGTCCAATTCTAGCAGCAGAAAGACTTGCATGAACTTTGAGGTATATGAGGGAAAATAAATGATACCTTATTTATTAGAGAGAAAGGTCTCCACAATGTATCTTCTCAGTTACTATTTACTGAGGTTGGAATTCACATTCTGCTTAATAGAAACTCTCTAAGTATATGGAAAAGCTATACTTTTAAATGACATAAACATTTAAACTATCCTTAACCTGATTTAAACCTTTGATGATTCTATGGTCACTACATGATGCCCCAGTTGCTATGAACATTTCACCTTTTACACATGACTTGTGTTCAAGAAGTATTTGTTAGAAGAGTAGTTAGATATTAATGGACAGCAATAAGCATTGCATTATTGTAGATGGGTAACGTGCTAGTAAAGAGAATGTCAGATATTTCTCTGCCTAGAATATTACCATAAAAAGCTTTTAGATCTCAAAGAATATGTTTTTTAAGAGATGGTGAAGTGTTTGCTTGGCAATCCAAAGGTAAAACGTGGCTGAAAAAATATATAAGCCCTCTGGTGTTGAGGTACAAAGTATGGCTGCTAGGTAAAATACAGATGCCCAATTAAATTTGAATTTCAGATGAACAATGAATATTTTTAGGACAAGTATGTGTCAAACATTGAATATTTTTAGGATAAGAATGTCCCAAATATCAATTGGGACATGATTATCCTAAAATGTTATTCATTATTTAAAATTCAAATTGAACTGAGCATCCTGTGTTTTTATTTGCTAAATCTTGCAAGCCCCCTCACTGGCTCTTACAGACATGATTTCTGTGTGTCCTTCCTCTGTGCCCTGATATGTTCTGGGATGTTTTTGGACACACCAGATCACTAATTCTCTGAGATTTTGTTCTTCCTTCTGCTCCTCACAACTGGGGGAAACCAAATCTCTGCCACATTGTCTCCTGTCTCACTCTCCTTTAGGTGGCTCTTAAATTTGCTTGAAAATCTTTGACCCTTCTCCCAAATTCTAGTCCTTCAAGTCTAATTCCCATATTCAAGATGAATCACTATCACTTCAAACTCATCTCACTTATAGAATAAAACCTTCTTTCCTACAAATCTTGTTCATCCTCTGAATTCTTTTTTTTAAATGCAATAACCTGTTTTCGAATGATCACTCATGCTAAATCACAAAATAACTAATTTCTCCCACCCCTCCAAACTACAGCCACATCCAATCAATTCCTTGGTCCTGTGTTTATTTTTCCAAAAACATTTCCCCAGCCCATCCTATGTATTGCCAAGGACTTGAGCTTAGAGGATGCTTATATCACCTCATTTTCAGACCAATGTGATTGTGTCCTGATGACCCATCTATTCCTCCCCCAGGCAATTATGCTAAGCACATGCCCAGGTTAATGTCTCTAAAACCCAAGATTTCCTGATAAGAGAAAGACAAATAGCTCAACAGAAAATGAATGATGTTTATGCACAAGCCATTGGCAGTAGAAAAATTACAAATGACTGAGAAACATGAAAAGATGGCTCAAATTCACTAATGGTTCAGGGAATGCAAATTAAACTAATAATGAGACATCACTTTATAACCAGAGAAAATACATGAAAAGAATAATAACAGCTCATCTGAGAAAAATATAGGAAAAGGTATCCTTTCATATAGAGCATGTTGAAATATGAATGGGTAGTTTTTGAAAGCAATCTTGCATAATCCAGAAAAATTAAAAATTTGCACATATTTTGACCCAGCAATACCACTTATAGGAATTTATCTAATAAAAAGAAATCTCTTAGTACTTAAACACATATACCCACAGGTATTTGCTGAAGAGGACTTTGAAATAGAATAACAATTAAAGAAGCAAACAAAAAAATCTTTGAGTGAACAGATGAGTACCAAGAAATAAGAAATGCTTAAATAACATGGTCTATCCACACAGTAGAATATTATGCAGGTAATAGAATAAATGAGTGCATTAGCAGTGTAGGAGTTGAGTAAAAGGGATTTCCATGAGTGAGAAAATACGAGCTAATGGTGCATATATGATCTCATATTTTAATAGTGACCCAAACCATTTATTTATTTATATCTATATAATCTATACATATCTATATATGCACAGACACTCACATTCGTATGTTCATATGAACATGAAAAATATGGAAGGGTACATCTCATAAAATTTCTAACGTAACTTACCTTGGGTGGAGAGTAAAGGGCTCAGATGTGAATTGTTAGGGATGGGGGCAGATGCAAAACATTGGTTTTATATCTCTGCTGTAACTTTTAATAGTATCCCATACAATAACAATAAATATTTAGCATTTACTGTCTGACCTTAGTCTATTTTCCTGTAAAAACTTTTCATGCCAGCCAAAATGACTTTTTTTAACATTTAGATTCTTCTTGAGTCTTCTCCTGCTCTGGCCTGTATTTGCCCCCACAGTCACTCAGACAATTATCTCCCCCCCACACACACTTCTTTTCAACTATTCAATTAAGGAATCCCTCAAAGTTCAATTGCTTTCTGAAGAGTTTCCTATTCACCATTCCTTCAGTATTTTCCTGATCATTACACCGGCTCTTCTGTGCAGGGAGCATGGTCACTGGACTCACCAGGACACACCAGCAAGTGGGGGGGCAAAATCGGCAGTCCTGTTCTTCCAACTCATATTTAAATCCATCTTTCTCAGCCCAGACACTGTGTTCTTTTCATTAACTCATACTTGCTATATTTTCTTGTTTTGTATGTGAATGCCATCTGCTGCCCCATTTTTGGAGACCAGTATTACCCTATCTCAGTACCTTGCTTTCTGTCTTTGGTTTCCTGGGCTCCTGACCTTGCTGTTGTTCAGCTGTGCAGTGGAGGCAGTTTTCTGCAGCTCCTATGAATTCTGAACCAGAAAAGGGTTAGATATATGTCATTGGCATTAGTGAGGACCTGGCCCCTTGCTAGGCACCGTGCTCAGCAAACAGTGACTGTGCAAGGAGTGTTTCATGATTAGCCCTTTACAGAAAGGTTAGGAAAGTTGTCATGGGTCTGTCAGTTTAGTGACAAAGCCAGAACTCTCAGCTCCCAAAACCTGTGTTCCCTTCAGGTGCTTCAGAGTCAGGACCTAAAGCAGGGTGCAGTAGCAGACCAGCATGGAGGGAAAAACTAGATGCAAACAGGAGCAAATTACTGCAAAGACTCACAGCTGGCAGGAGTCCACACAGGGCAAATATGGGGGCCAGGAGCCTGGGAATCATTATGGGAGGACTTCCTTTTGCCCTACAGGTGGTGTACTCAGCTCAAGACCCACTTGAAAATCTTTATATGCATTTACCTTGTATGTATTTGCTTCCTATCTTAACCTCTCTTTATGCCTCAGTCTTGATACAATGAACTCCTTTTCTGGATGTTGCCCAGTTGCCCCCCAAGTCTAGGTGCTGCCCTGAGAATGACAGTAAACTCATTCTGGAAACTATTTATTAGTTTATGTATGTCTGGTGCTCCAGGTATGTGTAAGACTGTTTGCTCCTCATTCAGGCAAATGAGTAAAAAAGAATGTTCTGAACTGGAAGGAGTACATTTCAACCTATTTGGAGTGCACCCCACATTTTAACTCCTTGGAAGTTGTAGAGAGAAAACGTGCAGCCGACAGGCCCAGGTTTCCTTCCACTTTCCTGTAGGCGCAGTATCTATGAGCTGTGGCTTTCACACATGCCCAGCATGCTGCCAGCAGGGATCAAAGACAGAGTCAAAAGAGGCAGAAATAGCAAAAATCCAATTCAGATGCCTTTGCAGCTTGCAGTCATTTAGCATTTCATATCCATGAATTTCCCAGGGAGCATACCAGGCTCGTGTGTACTTGAGTTTTGACCCTTAGCTGCCCAATGTCCCATTCTTTTTCTGAGCATCTAGAAAGTCTCACTACTAGTACATGGGGACACACACGGAGTAATAAAAAGACAATCAACTCAAGAACCTGACCAAATGTTTTAAATAATTTCTGACTCGAAATGACCATCTCTCTGCCCTTTGGCTGCCCACCCTTCCTCCCCTTCAGCTATCCCTGCTTCCATTCTGGCCTGGTGGGGTCAAAGTATAATAACCTGAGTCTTCCCATTTTTTCTTGAAATATCAAAGAAGTCAGTGTTTGCTCAGAAGCACTGTATATTAGGGGCCTGGATTCTCGCTTCTGAGGTTTGAACTTCCTGAGGTTCAGTCAGTTTGATGTTGACTTTGAATCTGGCGTTCAAGGCACCATGAAATAAACATCAATACAATGCTGGCTCTTGTTTCATTTGAACTATTTAACCCTGTAGGGCAGTCTCGGGCAAATCCAGAAATTTAAGTTTCACCCATGACTGTACTTGAAAGAAGAACTGAAATTATGGATTAGGAGAGTCTGACTTTCAAACATGCCTTCTAAGTTGAAGTAAACAGTGCAGGCTCCTCATCAGCATTTCCTGAGCCATGGCTGGTTAAAAGTTGGCCCCATTGGAAGGCAGTCTACAGCCTGTCTCTATTCTTCCAGAATTACAGGTTGCCATGGTTACACTGGCTTCTGGAAATGAACTTCATAATTGCTGCATATTGCATATAAACAGCTGGATTCCTCTTTCAATTTCACTCTGAAACAATGAAGGCCCAAGAAAATGTCCTTGTATTTGAATCATTGACATGCTAAAGACCATTATGCCAGGGGTAAGGCATCCTGGCATAGGAAAACTTGAGGAAATGATCAAGTCAAATTCCCCAGGCTCTCTATATGTAGATGAATGTAAAATGCATATGTGTGATTCCACATACACAGAATCAAAATAACTGAAAAGCTGCAATAATCCTTCCTTTCAAAGACCTATTAATTTCATTCATGTTTTACGAGGTAGGAAACAGAAACACAGAGACTGAGCAGCATTTTTTGTGCAAGGTTGCACAGCAAGGCAGGTAAGAAATGGGATAGACAGCACAACATGGAGCTGTGGATATGACTCCTATCTGAGATTCGGAACTTGGGTTTGAGTTCTGGCTCTTCTACCAATCAGCTGTGTGGCCTCCAAGTATCAATTAACCTGGCGCTCAGTTTAGGTCTGAAAGTTTTGGTGCTACGTGAACCTGCCAACATCTTCTCTCTATCAATAGTGGTTGCTGAGGAGCTTTGATGAGTGGATGTCTCTACCCTAAATACCTACTATAGTTGGCGCTCCCTTGGGTCCTAAGATGTCCATACTGTATTCCCTTTTAGATAAACACATTGATGTGGTTTTTAAAATGAAATTGCTATGAGGAAAGTGAAATATTAATGGCTGTTATTACCCTAGTTAAGATCAGTTGGTCAAGTTAGTAAATCCCGTAGGACAATGTTGAGGGCATGAGGCCAAAATGGATCATAAGGAAGGGACCCTTTTTGTTGAGAAAAGTTGCTTGAAGGAGACAACTGTCCTGGAGGTTTGTGGAAAGCTCAGGTCAACAATGAGAGTTCACCTGGTTGATAGAGTGGTAGAAGGAGGAAGCAGAGGGGGTGAAAAAAAGAGATGAGGAGACCCTATCTCACAAAATGAGGTGTGTTTTTTCGGTCTTTTCATTGACTCATTCAATTGTCTCTCTGTGAAAAAGCCTCAAAATGTTCCAAAGGAAAATTAGAGAATAGCACTGATGCTAAGGTAATAATTAAAAAGAAATTAGGTATAAGAGCTATTGACTACACAGAATTCTTAATAGAGAACCATATTTTCTGTCCTACAACATCCCGAGTCTGCGTGTAAAATGTCAGAGGCTGGCCTTGATGCTCTCGAAGGCTAATGCCACCTGCCCACTCCCTCTGCCCTATTCAGGTTTGAGCTTCCACAGTTGGGTCTGCTGTGGATGATGGCCTATAATAAGAAGGTTCCATCCTACACCTTGGAACTGTATTTTCATTTTAGGCAGGAACTGGCTACAGCTTACAGTTTTCAGGAGTCTTGAAAAGAGGAAAATGAAATATTGCTAGAAACTCCTCTGGGTGTCTTTGTCTCCTTTTTAGAGATTACTATGTACTCAGTTCAAAACAAAACAACAACAAACAAATAAAAACAAACACAAAAAGTGATTAAAAAGAAAAAAAGAAACAACCTTGTCTAATTCCCAGGGCCACAGGTGGGGCTCAGAAAGATGGTCAAGGACCCTTTTCCTTCCGCTCAGTTGGAAGCACCCAGCCTGGTAAGTGGTAAACACTTGGGTATAAGCTAATCCACCTTGGATCCTAAGAAAATTGATAGAAATGGAGCCATTCCAAAATGGAGTCAAAGCTGACATCCCAGAGGAAAAGCCATGCATGTCTTCATTCTTGAACTTTGGAATATGTGGACTAGGCAAAATAATCTTCAGACTGGGCCAAATCAGCACTGTAGTCATCACAACTCTTTGTAAAGCAAAAAAGGCAGCTATGCTGACTAGGAGGACTGAAAATTAAGGACATTTTTTTTTTTTTAGAATTAGCACCACCATGTAGAGCTAAAGTATAACATAGCTTATTAGCACCAATAGAAATTCCTTCCTTCTATTCATGTAACTTTTTCCATTCCCTTTCTCATACAAACACCTTGCCTTCATCTCATCATTGGAACACTATTTGGGTTTCTGCCTGAATCAGTGCTTCCCAAGATTGCAATTCTTTCTGATCTCAAATGAGTACTTGTTGCACTCTGCTTTGACTTTTTCTTTTAGGTTATCCCTCCCCTCTCAAGCAGCACCTGGTTATGTGTATGATGAAACCCTTCCTAGATCCTTACCTGCTGAATATCTTGCCCCCTGAATTTTTTTCATCTCTTTTAATCTATGTTTCCTGCTGTCCCTGCCCCTAATAATCTCTTTTGCCAGCAAACACTCCTCCTTCAACAAATAAACAAAAATGCCCTTCCCTCTGTGCAAAGGCTTCTTCATACTTCAAATATTTCAAGGTTCAGCATGTGTCATCAACTTTTTGAGTCATGTCTCCCCTGAAATGCAGAAATGCAAAATGTCCTTTTAGGGGAGCATGGGGTCCTTCACGTTTGGGTTTCTTTCAAAGGACCTAGCATTCAGTAGCTACGGTACTTGTTGGTCTTTTTTTATATGCCTTGGAATTTTAATTCCCAGGATGACTAAATACAAATCACTATTCATCATTTTTCAAATTGAGTATCTGCTATGTGTTAGGAATTTTGATAAACAATATGTTATTTCTTCAAAAGTTTTTTGAATCAAGAATAAAAGGAACATAAACTAAAAATGATATACATAAAGATGGAAGATGTTAACAGAGGGAATTTAAATTTCTACCACTATTGTTTGAGAACCCAGGCTTACCAATTCTCTATTTTTATTTCTGTTCATGAGTGGGAAAATCTAGAGGGAAATGTCTAGGTCTGTTGGAGAAAAGATGGGGATGTTAGAGATGTTAAAATAAGTTTTTCTAGCCTCTACTTCCAAGGCTATGCTGAGGACTAGGGAGATCTATGGATATAGAGCCTCTGGCTAAAACTCCTTTGCACAGTTCACTTTAGGAAAATAAAGCTTGCCTCAAGAGCAAATGCAGCCAGCACAGTGACATTTTAATAATAATACTTTGTACTTATACAGCACCTGTCAGCCAATGATCTCAAAGTACTTCCCCTGAGATTAACTCATTAATCCTCACAAGGATAAGTGACTTCCCCAAGGTCACAGAACAGTGAATGTCAGAGGCTGGCAGGCTGTCCACCTGCCTGCCTGTCACAAAGCTGCCTCTGATATAACCCAGGCTCACAAAGCCACCATGAGTTTGTAATTGCATGCTGGGGGCTTCCACTTAAATTGTTTTGCTCAGTCAGTGCAGTAGTCAGGCCATCTCTATTTAGAACTACACCCCCGCTTTTTTTTTTTCATAGCAAGAAATGTAAAAGATTTGGGGAGGGGGGCAGAGATCTACTACCTTATAGAATGTACCAGTTTGTGTCTTGAATTTGGTGGTTCTCTGCACACAGCTCACTCACCCCAGCACAGTGAAGGAGGTAGGGAGGAGCACCTATAACTGGATCTGCCTAGTAGAGAGCATTAAGGGCAAGCTGGCCAAGAGGGAGGTTCAGCACTCAAGGTAGGTGCATCCTCTTATTTTTTATTTTTATTTATTTTTATTTTTTAATATATTTTATTGATTTTTTTACAGAGAGGAAGAGAGAGGGATAGAGAGTTAGAAACATTGATGAGAGAGAAACATCGATCAGCTGCCTCTTGCACACCCCCCACTGGGGATGTGCCCCGCAACCAAGGTACATGCCCTTGACCGGAATCGAACCTGGGACCCTTCAGTCTGCAGGCCGACGCTCTAGGTGCATCCTCTTGATGCAGGCATTTCGGGGTTCCGGGGACCTGAGGGTCCATGATCCACTGTGGGTTCTTATATTCATATAGGAAAGAATTTAAACAAATGAGCCAACATGGATTTTAAAGTGAAAGAGAGTTGCCTTGCCCACGTGGCTCACTGAGCATCAATCCATGAACCAGGAAGTCATGGTTTGATTCCTGGTCAGGGCACATGCCCAGGTTGCAGGCTTGATCCCTAGTAGGATGCGTGCAGGAAGCAGCTGATTGATTAGTGTTATCATTGATGTTTCTATCTCTCTCCCTCTCCCTTCCTCTCTTTTAAATCAATAAAAAATATATATATTTTAAAAAGTGAGTTTATTAGTGAGCCAGTGAAGGAGAGAATGGGCTACTCTACAGACAGAGTAGCCCTTCTTAATGAATTTACTTCCTTTATTGAGGCTTATTTAACCAAGAAACAGGGCATTCGATAAGGGAGAGGAATATTCAGGACTTTTCAGAGAAATGGGTGAAGACTTTTTGGAAGAGCCCTATGGACCATTTTGTGCCCTTATATGGGCTTTCCCTTGCCAATCATAGTAGTTTGGGGTGTGTCATTTAGTATGCTAATGTATTACTATGAACATATAATGAGGCTAGGGATTACTGCAAGGTGAAATTGGCTATGTTGGATGGAGTTGGTCTTTAGCTGATTTATGGTTCTAAGTCATACATCCATTGGAGGCTGGCCTTACTATCTCTGTGATAGTACTTGTAGCCCTTATCAGTTATAGCTGTTTAATCATATACTCTATCTCACTCTCTTTCCAGTGAAGGTAAAAGCCAGCAGGAGGGGCTTAGACTAGCACAGAGGGAATTCTCAAGGTTGTTAAGAGCACAGAAGTAAGGGCTTGAGGCAGCTGCTAACTTTTTAATATGGGACAGCCCCTGGGAGGAGTGTCTTGCTGAGCAGCACAGCCCAAGCTATACTGGAGCTCACACACTGAATTTTATTTCTACACAACACCTGCATTACCAGGCAGGTGCCCAGAGCCAAGATTCATACATGAGAGCCTTGATTGAAGTTTATATTTGCAAAAATTGGGGGATATTGAATTTGAAAACTCAAGTTTAAACTAATTGAAAACAGGGCCCTGTGTGAGTGAAATAAAGGAATTGGGGAGCATCTGGTTTAACCTGCAATTTCACAGGTTAGGGTCATGGTTTCAGGAAGCTTACTTGGAAATATTAAGTACATACATCTTCTGGGTCATATTAACAGGGAAGGGAAGGTGATTTCTACATGACAAGCCAGAACATTTTAACTATTTCCTGAACCACTGGGGAGTGGCTCAAGAACTAGTGCAGGAAAGAGCCTCGAGGTAGGGCGGGAGAGGGAGACAGAGGTAGGTAGAAGTCACTCTGTGCCCTGTTGGATATACAGACTGTATGTCCATGAAATGCTAATAAATACAAGGGAATAAGTGCCCAGTAAGTAATTTTTAAAATAGACTGAAATATTTCAGAAGTAAAAGTCAACCAGAGTCAGTACTATCAGAAATGTTCCATGGCATGAGTAAAATTTAAACAAGTCCCTCAAGGATGGGTTTGGCTGTATTAGAGGGAGTGTACAAGTGTGAAAACATAATAATAATTGCAATGTATTAAGTCCTTACTATGTGCCAGATACTTTATACTCATTAGTTTGTGAATCCACACAAACTAATAACAAAGTAATGATTGCCCCCAGGTTAACACTGAGGAAACAGGTGCAGAAAAACAAAACAAAACAAAACACCCAAATTAAATAATTAAGTGAAGATTCTAGAGCAAGGACTAGCAAAAAATAGTATTCAAACTCATCTGTCCAACACCTATCTGGTACTCATTCCTCTTTATTAGACCTTTTCTCTCTTACTACACAGTGCTGCTTAAAAGCAGAGGAATGCCAGGAGCAAGGCGTGAACGAGGTGGGAACTCTACAGTAGTGCCTTGTCAGTGACCTACAGGAGAATAAAGACAATAAGATTAGAGGTAGAATTTGAGGTCTTGAATGCCTAGTCCAGATTTTGCACTCCATCCAACAGACACAGGATGGATCATGAATGTGTTTTCAGAAAAGAAATGTCTAGAGTTCAATGGCAGGAGCATTGACCATGAGCGGCAGGGAGATAGGGAGTTCTTGAACTCTGGGTGTTGAGGACCTGGCACCAGCAAGCCACAGCGGCCATTAGAACAACCCAGGGTGGGGACATGGGCAATGTATTCTAGTATTGCATTTAAAAATTGTCTCATGGCCAAAAGGTAGCACCCTATTTTTATTCTCCTATGGCCACTGCCTCCAACTTTTCATAAGGGATTGGCAAGCAGTTGGAGCACCGTAGATGTCTGATTAACTGCCTTTTGTATTTTTCATGGAGGAAGTTCTAGAAATAATGGTCCCCATCATAAACACTCTCTGGCTCATAGACACAAAAGTTACGAATTTCCAGTGGTTCTTAGGCCAGTGGAAGAGAGAGTGTAGAGGCTGGTGAAGCAGGAAGCCCAGACCAGATCACAGGATACATGGTGCTGACCTTTTCTCCCCTCTCCTTCCTCTGAAACTGCAGCTTCTACTGAGGCTGAGGAGCTGTCAGCAAAGTGTGCAATTGCCTCATTACAAGAGAGAGGAGCTGCACCCCAGGAGCCCTCCCAGCCCCCTGAGGCACAGAGACCCAGGATAACAGCAAGGCAATGCACCCCCTGCTGGCTTTTATTGTATGCTAATGTAATGGGGCCATCAGTATGAAGGCTGGCTGTGCATAGAAACCGGATTTCTTTTTGTCTAGTTGGAAGTCATTTAAAATTCCAGCAAGTAGAAATGAGTCTTAGTGTTGCAGAAGGGAGGTTAAGGAGAACACAAAGTAGAAGGGGGGAATGAATGCAAGTGGGTAAAGAATCCAAGAAAAAAAGAAAAATTCACAGAGATTTTTGCTTTGATAAAGTGTAACTTAAACAGAATGCAGGTTTACGGACCACGTATGCAGATCGCCAAATCATGTCCCCAAGCCAGGGTTACACACAGCAGAAAGGCCCAAGGTCACCATGAGAGATCAAGCACAGGCACATCCCCAGAGAGTGCTTTTCCTTAGGGGAGAGTTGCCACTCACTGTGTGTCCCTCCTTCTTTCCTGAAAGGGCATTTTCTCCTAAAGTAACAAAAGGTTTCCATGCTGCCTTTGGAATGAATACCTTTCTTTCATAGAAGCATCTATCTCTAGAAGAGACTTTGCAGACCCTGTTAGCAAATATGATGTAAGAACAGGGAAAAAATGAGGGAGGAAAGAGAAGTTAAGAGAAAAAAGTAGGACTGGAGAGATGGAGAGAGGGAGGGAAAGAAGGAGGAAGAAAGGAAGGGAGGAGAAATGTTAGCCTAACTGCTCATGTGCCAGATACTAGCCCAATGCCATTTGTTCCTGGCAGTTTTCTGTAGAATCTTCACCTCACCCCCAGATCATCCTTGAGCTGAGACCTGTAGAGCCAGTTACGTAAACTCACCCACAGAGGCTCCCAGTGCCGTTCATCCTCTCTCTCTGGTCTTCTCCTGCTCCGGACCCTGAGGCACCCAGCCAGACTCATCTGCTCCCCCAAGGTTGGGTCCTTCATCGCCTCCCCAGCTGAGCATGGGGCCCTTAAAGCAGGGGCAGAGGCTGCATTACCTCTTTCCTCTGTGCACCTCATGAGTATCATAACCAAGACTTAGACTGATGACACATCAGGTCTTCAGTACACATCTGGGGAGTCATCATTTCCTCTAATATAGACTTTTTAAAATAGCTCCATGCAGTATCTAAGTTTTAACTCTATCATTAAAAAAAAAAGATGTCCAGTTGCATAATCTCTGTAATGACTGAAAAGCGTCCAGTGGCATTATGTCCTTGTGTCAAATGGCACCAAAGCCTTTGGTGTTAGGAACAGAAGTGGGAGATGGACTCCCAGTGTTGTAAATGGGAGGAGTCACCAACAAGCCCCTTCCTGGCCTCATTGAAAACCTAAGCATATTTCCTGTGAGTTCACATAAACATTTTGCTGTATTTAAGAGACCTATCCTTTTCAAGCACTCACCTCAGTCACCCTCCTTGATGCCTGGACCACAGGAAAGTATGATAGAAAGGAGTGAATGGGGTTGACTGCAAACAGCTGTGGGACATAAGTTCTGCCACTAATCTGGCTGCATGATAGATAGCAGGCAAGCATCATCCCTTACCAGTGCCTCAGTGTCTGTCTGCAAAATGAGGAAGCTGACCTAGCTAAAATCTAATAACACCCAACCTTCATACTCCAGGTTTAATCCTCCAGCCCCACACTGGGAATGCAGTAGCAAGTTCAATCTCTGGATACTTCTGGGGGCTTTATACATTAGCACCCATGGTTTCTCTAACTCTCATAAAGCCACCTTGTTTTACACAAGTTTTTAATCCTAATGTCCAACAAGGTCAAAGAGAGTCAGCTTCTGAAATGGAAAGATTAATGTCGCCACGGATGGGAAAGAAACCAGAGGGAGATTGCTGCCCGAGCATGAGAATTCTATCTTGTAGGATTTTTTTTTCCTTCACTGCAAATAAGGTTTATGGATTGCAATGAGGAGTCTGTCGCATTAAAATAAGTCTTTTTACAGTATTTTCCCATTTAAGCCTCACATGGGCAGCATGCTGAATTGGGCCCGGAAAGGCAGACTCACTAGTTTTTCAATTTAGTTTGTTAATAGCCTGCCTTTCATAAAAGCATCAGGCACAATCACACCAATCCCTAAATCAATAGGATGATGCAGCAATGCCTCACAGAAATGATATTTTTGAAATAAATATATACCATTCAGCCAGTCCCGTTTGACATCAAATTTATATACTCAATAAGAAAGCACAATTAATGGTCCCGAACTGTATTTTCCTTCACCTATTTCACATTTCAAGAAGCACAGGATTTCTTAAGAAAAAATAATAAAAGAAGGAAAGAAAAAGAGCAAAAAAGCATTCCATTCATAAATAGAATGAAAGTATTACAGAACAATGCTGGCTTGTTGGTGCCTCCCTGAAACCTATTTATCTTGCCACCAATTTCATTTTTCTCTTCTTTCTGGTCTCGGCACAGATGTTACCTCTTTGGAGAAAACTCCCCTGGCACCCTGTATAAAACAGTACACCATTTTTTCTCTGTCCATTTGCCTTGCTCTTCATAGAATTTTATTACATAATATTTGCTTATTGTCACCCCTTCTCCCAATAATTTTAAGCCCTCTGGGGGCAGGGACCTTGTTAAATACTATATCTCCTGTGCTCAAAAAAGTGTCCAGCTTCTGGTAGGTGTCCAAAATAATTTCTTTAATTAATGAGTGAATAAATAAATAAATAAATAAATAAATAAATAAATAAATAAACAAATAAATAAATACATTGATGTATGAATGACTACCCCATTTCCTCTCCATGTATTGCTTATGAAGTTGTGTGAACACAGTAAAATAGCCACGGAGGTCATACATGCCTTTGCTTTACTCACTAAAGCAACCAATTAGTGAGAACTTAATAGTTTTTATATTTCTCTCTCATGTGTGTGTCTGTGTGTGTGCATTTTACCCACAGTTGGAAGAGTATTCTATGTTATTATAAATGATGTAAGATAATAAAACTATGCTATTTGGGGAAAATTACTAATATACTGAAGCTTACCTCTCTCCCACCTCTGTGTCCCCACCTGCTAGAGAAAACTTTTATCTTTACCTTCACAGGTTTTTCTGGCCTCCTACCCCTTTAATCAGTATTTATATTAACTTTTATGAAGTGTTGCTCTGAGTAATTAATGAGAAAATATTTTATGGTCTTTGAGAAATCTGAGGACAAAAAAACCCCACATTTAAATTACTCTTTGTTGCTGAGTTCTGTTTCATTGAATATAACACATGCTAAGACTGGAATGCATGGGACCACAGATAAAATCTTTGTTTTATTTGGTGATCTCTTAATGAGATTGTTAAGATATAATCTGCATATATACCTCAGGTAGAATCATCTTCCTAGACTCTAACCCAGAGTGGCTTTTTACCATGTGTGCCTATGTCTATTGTATTTATATTGTTAAGAAGTTTGAGTTGAGCCAACAAAAGCCATCATTGTTGTTGGCCTGCAATGAATAGGACACATTGCAAAGAATTTCAGAGCACTGTGATAACAGAATTTCAAATTTGGGGGGAAAATCCACATATGGAACAGAAATAAATATTTCAGGCAAGATGTTAACCAATTGAAGAAGTCAAAAACTGTGCATATATTCTGTGCTAGAGACTGTTGAGCAATGTAGAATAATTACCTCATTTAATCATCATGACTTCCCTACAGAGGTGGTGAGTGTCATTATTACAGATGAGGAAACTGATGCATAGGGAGGTTAATAACTTGCTAATGGCCCCATGGGTGACATAGGGAGGTTAATAAGTTGTTCATGGCCCCATAGAGCCAAAGATCAAATCCTATTCTATCGTATGTCAAAGACATTGCATTCAATCCTGCATTAATAAAAACTAAGTCTAATTGAGTATTTATCATGAGTCAGGTGATTGTTCTGAACACTGTTCAAGTACAACTCATTTGACACAACACTCCCAAGTAAGTACAGCTATTTCCCATTTTACATATAAAGAAATAAGCAAAGAGAGGTAGATTAAACAACTTGTCCAAGGTCATATAGCCAGGGAGTTACAGAGCTGGGATTATAACCCTGGTTGATGGTTTGAGAACAAAGTGCAAAAAACACATACTTTAATGCCTCTTAAGTCTTACATTGTGCAAAATGTTCTCCACACATCTACTGCCCATTCAACCCCACAGTGTAGTTTTAAGTTGTGAAGATGATGTTGACATTTCAACCCTAATTAGTTATTCACTTCTCATCTAACTAGTTGACTAGTTATTTCCATTTACAACCAGAACCAGCTATCTTGGCTATGGGAGCCCATACAGTGAAGGATCAGAGAGCTGTAAAAGGTCCCATCTTCTCCAGAACTTCTCTGCAGACCCCAAGCAAGGTTCTAAATTTCCAGGGTTTAGATGCAAATCTTAGGGCGAGAATGAAAGCTAAAAATGCATTAGTAGTGAGAAGAGAGACCTTTACCAGAGGTGAAACCCCTAGTTTGTGGTTAGTTGGAATGACTTTCCTTGAAAGAATGGACCAGAGGGCTGATCCGTTACGAGGGGAAAAATAGAATGGAAAGCACTAAAAGGACAATATGAAGTGGGATGCCTAGGCACTCAGCTGGCAATGCTCTTGGCACTGAGCATTGCAGAGAGAAGGGGGCTCTACTAAAAGGAGAAGAAACTGATGAGAGAATAGATAGAGAACACAGATTCTCCTTATTCTCTGTATCATTTCCATTGGCCAGTAACTATGGCCTGTACTCCAAGGGCAATGAATGAATACCAGCCCTAATACAGCTACATCTTCATATCTGTAGTGGGTACAGGCATAGAGAGGCTGGCATTGAGTAAAGCATGAAGTCTAAAGAAGCATGGAACAAACTGGAATTTCAGAGGGAAGGCAGGGGAAGGTGGGTGGGTGGGAAGAGACCAACCAAAGAACTTGTATGCATATATGCATAACTTATGGACACACAATAGGGTGGTGAAGGCCTGGGGCAGGGGGCAGGGTCAGGCTAGAAGAGGTCAATGGGGAAAACAAGGGGACATATGTAATATTTTCAACAATATGATATTGGCCAGTAACAGTCTCTTCTACTTTAGTGTGAAGGCAAATAACACCTTTCCCTCTGTGTGGGGATTATCTGTTGTAACCACCTCTTCCTCACATGCTTTGCCTGGTCAGGGGATATGGATTTAAGGCTACACTTTGTCAAAAGTGAGTCAGGTGTTTAGACTTCACCTCCTGGGTCATCCTATCATCACATATGTGCTATTGTTATAGCTTCTACTCTTGGAATATGTAAATTATTGGTGTGCATACAGAATGTGCTTTCCCTACTCTGGCTAAGATAATGTGTGGACCAACACTATGAGGTGAATGCCTTTCCCTCTTGACAAGTGGGAAAATGGATATTCAGATACTCTATAACTTACTCTGGATCAGAGAGCTTTGGGGCCAGTCCAGGATTTGAACTCAGTTCTTTTGGATTCCAGAAATGATTCATTTCACCACTGCTGTCTTACTGTTTTCTTATATTATGCCCAATCTTTTGTTGTGTAATAAAAAAGCAAAATAAAGAAGGAAAGAAAGAAAGTTTGTTCCCTTTCAAAGGTGTAGTTCAGGCATCAATATTCTGGGTACCTGAGGCTTAAAGCAGAAGTGAATGTGAAAAGGTCCCAACATTCTGCCTATTAAGCAGACTACAGCAATTTCTTGCCCATGGCCCATATGCCTGCCTCTTCTTAACACCTGAAGCTTTGATTGTGTCTCTGATTTTATTTGCTGCTATTTGAAGTGTGACTGCTTTCAGGCCTGCAGATGTGAGTTTGGGGACGGTGGGGTGTGTGTGGGAGAAATGTAATTTCATTTAAATTGCATTTTTGAGCAACGTAGACACTTGGATATCATTCTTTATTACTGGAATATGCCACTCAGCATATTCATCTGGGCATATTTAAACCTAAAATTTCCCACCTCCCGAGGCTGCACTTGCAGTAAATAGCATAAAAATTTGGATGGAAGATGCAAATCTGAGATTTGTGAGTCCTGTGTGTTCAGTGGAAGACAACAGAGGCCACAGATCAACCTAGTATGAATGGCATGTCCTCTGCGTGGTGCTGCGTATGAGTCTGGGAAGACAATCAGAAGGTCAGCTCATCCACTGACCACAGAAGTCTACCTGACAACCCACTACAGCAGACCCTGTCACTAGGAAATGGTGGAGAATCAGTAACACAAAGTGATCTAAAGCAATGCTGGCTTTAATTCTGGGGGGGGGGGGGGGGGGAGAGTTCAGAAAGCATTTTTTAAGGTTGGCCATCATATCATCATATAAGGGGTTGATTGTGAGTTTGTGAGTTCATTTAGTTAGTGGATAAGATGATGCAGTTTCAAATCCATAGAGTTGATTTTCAGCTGGATCTCTCTCCTCTGTGGACACCTTAGCTAAAATTAGTGTTGGAAAACTGACTATAATTTATTAGATAGTGAAAGAGACAGAATGATTTGTAAGAACATCTAAGAACATCGTGGACCTCCAAATCTTTCTGGTGCTGACTACTATAAAGCCTAAAATATCACAATTTAGTCCTTTAGATTACACATTTCTCTCCCAATACATCTCTTTTAAAGGGGAAAGTGGTCTGAGAGCAAGATTTCATTGAGCTATTTTTGATGTCTAATGCTTCATGGTGAATGAGATGACCAGATATGTTTCTCAATCAGAAGAAAAGTCATAGCTCATACTGACCAATGATAGTCACTCAGTGACTATATCTCTCATCATTTTATTATGAGACTTGGTACCAAGAATCACATATGCATTTGGGGCCACTGTCAATGTAAGGGTATTAATGACTGCTGCTTTAGTTTTGACTGTGTAATCAAAGACAAAATGTTCAACAACACTGAGCCCCAATTTTCCCATTTAAAATAATATTAATAATTTTGACTTCCTAGATGATTGTAAAGATTAAGTGAAATTAAAAAAAAAAATAGTGGGTAGAATGAAATGCACATTGATCTAAAACGTAAGATATTCATTAAAAATAAAGATTCTCTGTGGACCCAACTGATTTTACACCCAGGGGCCAGGAATAACATCAAACCAGCTGCCCAGGCCACTCCTGTTCCCTGATCCGCCTGCTCTGGTTCAGACCTGGGCTCACAGCAAAATCCCTATGCCCAAAAGCTTGACCTGGAAGGAGACAGGGATCAAATTGCCTCACAGGTTTTTTTCAGGGACAGCTAACTTGTAGAGTTCTAGCTCTGGGTGTTTGAAATGTGAAAAACACAACATGTGGGAAGGTCTCTGAAAGCTTGATAGGTTATGGATAGTTTATGGATAGATAGATCTGTGCCTGGATTCCAGGTAACCCCACCTGAGTTTCCATAAATATACAAATATCACCAAGGGGAGGAGCCCTCTGAATCTCTCCCTTCCCCTTAACTTTCTTTTTTAGTAGAAAAGTCATTTATTTAATGGTTACTTGCACTGTCTCAATACCATTTTTGCTGTTATTTATCTTTTACATTTTTAATAAAAATTGTATATATTTAAGGTGTAAAACACAATGTCTTTAAATACGTAGACATAATGAATTAGTTACTAAGTCAAGCAACTTAACATATCCATCTCCTCTCATAGTTACCATTTGTGTATGTGTGTGTGTTGGGTGAGGACCCTAAAATCCATTTTCTTAGCACATTTCCAGTATTTAATACAGTATTATTAGCTATAGTTATCATGCTGTACATCAGATCACTGGACTTATTTCTCCTACATAACTACAGCTTTGTGCCATTTGACCAATATATCCCCATTTCCCTACCTTTCTGCCCTGGTAACCTCTATTCTACTCTCTGCTTCTAGGATTCATCTCTCTGGTGGTAAAAACTTCGAGGCCTTCATGGATGCTATACATAGATGGAGATACTATCATTTAGCACTTCTTTGATCACTGAACTGGATAGTGTTGATCTACATGAATGGTAGCTCCACATAATCCTTTGAGCTAACTTCACAATCCTTCAGGCCAGGAAATTTTAAACTGCCTGCTACAATAGTAACATCTCTTGGCCAATTCTGGGAAATATATGTTGAGGTGGGCTCCTGTGGTAGAGTTCCTGACTCATGGTACTTACCATCAGTAGGGGCCACATAGTATTTCACTCTGTCCTGATACATGTCCTCTAAACAAAATAATTTTATAGCAATAAAAACAAAAATAAAAGTGAACTTGTCTGAACCTTAGAGACCTGTGTAATAGGCCCCAAAAAGATTCTTACCTAGATACTACTAGCTCTATGTATCAAAACTGAGGCCTCCACACCGTTCTAGAAAATATTATGTCTTGGGTAAGAGCAATTCCAGTGATTTCTCAAAATTGATCCCAGTAAAAGTCTACTATTCCACTGGGAATGGAAAATAGTTGTTCACTTAGACCATTTTGAGGTTTACAAGTACATCTGCAAGGGTGAGGGTATCTAGTGGCAATGTGTCTAGAACCTACTTCTCCTTTCAGAACAATGCCTCAGATGGTTAGACTAATGTCAACCATTAGAGTATTCCTAGTCCCTCTCATCCTAGGGACAAAATCCCAGAAAGCAGTTTATAGGATGATCTCATATTTAATAATACATTTTCCACCAATAAAAGCAAAGGTATAGGAAGACTAACAGTTAAGACTGTATTCTTTGTGCTCATGGTCTCTTTCATTTTGAAGGGTTCCAAACTCTCTTGCTCTCATATGACATCCCCAGTCTCTGTCCATGTTCTTTATTCCTGGATTCTGTCTTTAAGCCTCATGCCTTGCATGGACCTTTCTTCTGGATTTCTTGATTAGCTTCAGGTATCATTACCACCCCTGCCTGCTATCACATGGATTGCTCTTGGCACCTTAGTCTCTGGCCATAGGCCGGATTTACTGGCCATTGCTTACATCTAGCCACATTCTTACAACTTCAGCCTGGACCACCTCTCAAGAGGAAGTGTTTGGATAATTTCAAGGTAACCAGGTAACTATCTCCAAATATCAAACTCTTTTACCCATCATATTCTTAAGTTTCTGCTCTTATATTCTTATAGCCTTGACTGGAAGTTGTGATTGCTTTTAAAATATACACATCCCTTGAAAAGGTAAATTTTACACATCATCAAACATGTACACCTCCATATGAATAAAACCTTCACATCTTTTAAAAAATATGGTAGGGGCGTCGAGGCAGGAAAAAAGAATGTGGATCTCAACCTCCCAGCTGCAGCTGAGATGGAAAAAAGTGTCTGTGAACAGGAAATTAAACCTTAGTTGTAGAAAATTAAACTTGCCACCCTCCCAATGTTGTGAATAACTGGCCCTGGTAGCTCTTTTCTTCATGGACTACAACTGTTTGTCACAAAATATTTTTGATAGGCACTCACCCCTGCTTGATCTGGGCTATAAATATTTGCCCAGATTCTAAAACTGAGGCCCTAACTTTACAATGCACATATTGCATAAATATATGTAGATAAATAAACTTGTAAGCTTGTATATGCATTGCATGTCAACTCTCTTTTTTAAGCAAAGATTTGAATTTTATAGACTGTAAAATATGGATATTGCTCTATTTATCTTGATGTACCTCTATGTAAAAGGTGACTGCTGTGATTGTAAAGTCATGCCATATAACTAAAATAAGGTACTTTATTAGAAATTTTAAGATATCTCCTGCCCAATATGTATAACCATAACTATCTTGAAAAATTAGTTGTTTATTGCATATGTACTTTCTAGTGCTCTGGCTATAATCCTGGAGTGATTTATAAGCATTGTGAGAGGGAAGAAGCTGGTCACTGCTATGAACATAGGGTTCAAGGATTCTAGTTGGGCAATGTAGGTAAAAAAGGTTCATAATGAGCGACATGTGTCAGCCTAGGTGCTGTGGAGGAACAGTGCCATCAACATTCAATAGCAATAACAAACTCTGTCCACACTGTTAGGAAAAATTATATTTTTTAATACTTATACTGAGAAAACTTGCTCTTTAAAAGACCAGATTAAAACTGTTGTAGACTTTCTGGGCTTAGTTGCATATATTTCTTTTATTTTTTTTAAACCATGCTGTACAAAAGTCAAAGTTCATGGGCCATAGTTTGCTTACCCCAGCTCTAGAGCCAAGGTTTTAAGACACTTAAATAGTAGAAAACTTGTTTTCAAGAGAGATCTTATGTTCACCACAGTAATCAAAATCAATCCAGGAGTTGAGGCTGGGACTTTGCTGGTGGTTCTAGGACCCCATCTACTCTGCTTTATCTTCTGGGTCTCATAGAGTCCTGAGGAAACCACAGGGATTTTGAGAGCTCTTGGGAACACAGCTTAGATATATGGATATCTGTGCACCAGGGAATCACAAGAACTTTTAGGATAGTAACAAAAATGTACAATTATAAAAAAAAAGCTCAGCCCTTATAACAACAAGGAAGGAAGCACGTAAGAAGCTGACACTGACCATCTGCAAATTCTGTCTATGGCACTACCATGCTCAGTATCATACGTAAAAACTTAATTTTTTAAAAAAATATCTCACATGCATCATGTCTTGGAGACAAAACCTTTACAGTTTATTGGTTTCCTTTCTGTATCAGTTCTCAGAGAGAGTATATACTTACACTCCTTACACAGGGATAACTGTGCAAGTCTCTTAACTATTTCCCCACCTCCTTGTAGACTCTCCACTTCTTGCCCTAGACAGCCTACCCAATAGGCTAAGTTTTGTAATTATATTGCTTTGATTTGGTCTCCTCATTCTCTCAATTCAATTCATTTTGTCATTGATCAGATATTTATGATGCTCACCTTCAATGTCCTAGAAATTATAGGATTCCCCAAATATATGTTAGAATCTCTGCCTTGTATTAGAAGAGATAAGATGATGACAAAATACCTGTGATAGAAGGTGAAATGCTTAAGAGCCATCTGAGTAATGCAAGCTAAGTCCCATAAAGTCACTAAAGAAAATGTCTGGCTGGTGATATTGGGGAACACTTGAAAAATTATTGGAGATTTACTAGAAAGTCACTGCATGAGGAATAGAGAGTAGAGCATGGTGGTGGAGAGAAAGGCATGAACAGGGACATGGAGAAAGAAAAGCACAGAGATTATTCTGCAAGTTATGGCCATATAATTTTAGTAGCTGAGTGAGAGAAAAACTTGGAGAATGAGTTAAGCCAAGTTTGGGGAAGGCCTGGAATGCCAGGCCATTTTGTTTGAACTGCATGTAGTAGACTTTGGAGGAAAGCCAATGGTTTTTGAAGTCCATATGCCCTATCAGGTATATAGGGTTTGCACAGCCGTGATATAGGGAACTTGTAGATTTTAATTTCTGCTTCATTTTCTAGATTATCAATAAATCAAAGAAAAATGAACATGATTATTTATATTTTTAAATGTTTGTATGAACTATGAAGGAAAATGAGGGAAAGGTTTTAGAAAATGGCACGACATTGGCTGTGGAATTTCCAAGAACAAATGAGACACAGATTGGTAAAGTTGGAAAATAAGAAAATATTTGTCTTTAACCTTTCAACCTAATATTGCTCTGCCACCTTCACATTAGACCATAAAATCCTTAGAGAAGGAAGCATATTTGCTTTGATTCCTCTTTGTATTCTCAGCACATAGCAGAGAGCCTAGTTCAGAACAGCCTGTCAGTAAATGTTGCTGGAAAGAATGATCTCTCCAAACTCCATCAGAGTGTCCACACTAGAGAAAAATCTGTAACCAAATGCATGTTAGCAAATAAATGATTTTTCATATGTTAAAAGGAATTTCTCTAGTAAAAAATAAATATGGAATAGCACATTGTTAAATAAGTCCAATTTTAATGGCCGCATTCATAGAAGAGGAGGTGTATCTTACAAGGGCAACAATGGTGTATGCCACTGGGGTCCCAACTGACTACTTTCCTTAATCTGGGGCCCCTTGAAAACTTAGCTTTTTCAAGTACAACTGTCTTAGCTGAATTTACACTGTTTTACCCTGGCATATGGCAAGAAAAGAGGCTATGGAGAACCCCTGAGTCAGAGCCTACACATAATTTCATTCCCCCCCAGATTTTGAAGAAAGCCCTGTGCTACTTATCTGCCTGTAGGAGTCACCAGGCTGTTAATCCAGTGTCCTAATTTCCTGGCCATCCTGCCTGACCAAAAAAAAAAAAAAAAAAAATCACTTCCCCTTTCACATGGAAATCCCTTTCACAGTTGAATACCTTCACTCTGGAGGATTGAACTGTGTTTCTGTTAATCCCCTTCTTTCAGCATAGAGGAGATTTGGCATGACCTTGATCATGGTTTCCAACCTGGCTTCTCTGATTACATGCCTACTGCATGCAGCTTAGACAAAATGAATGTCATTGGTTGAAATGGCCACATATCTACTCAGGATGGGCAGAGCCATAATGGTGCAATTTCACATATCTAAGGTGTTTATGCCTAAATATATCTTCTGCATTGATTTGAAATATGCCACTATTACTTCCACTTAAGCCTGGTACACTCTACATTCTACATCCTACATTTTGAAACACTCAGAGCAGTTTTGGAGAAAAAAAGCAAGAATGCAAAAACTGCAATAAATATACATACCATTTGCCAATTTAATTCAACTGTATTAACCTGTATATGGTGACAAAATTTTACTGCAACTTTATGAATTAATCTAATGGAAACCCTTTTTGTCTCAGGTATTTCAGTTGTTACAAAAATATTAAGAGAGCATATTAACTAACACTTTTAATTTCCAGTGACAGAAAGCCAACTCACTAGCATGAACTAAAAGCTTTTTGAAGACTGCATTGCCTCACGTAACTGGGAAGTGCAGTAGGGTGTTGTTTTAGGCTCAGCTGACCAATTGGCTCAAATTGCACCATCAGGAATCCTCATCTCTTTCTCCAGGTTTTGATAGTTTCTTTCCCTTATGTAATAGGTGTGATGGTTTTCAGAACATCAAGATCCCAGATGAGAGACAGTGTTTTTTGGATAGGTGTCTTAGTAGTGGTTTTGTATTGTTGTTATAACAAACTACCAGACATTCGTGATTTAAAACAATGCAAATTTATTATCTTATGGTTGTAGAGGTCAGAAGTCTGAAATGGGTATCAAGAGGCTAAAATCAAGGTGTAGGCAGGGCTGCACTCCTTTCTTCAGACTCAGGGGGAGAATTCATTTTCTTGCTTTTCTCTGCTGGTAGAGGTTGCCTTTATTGGTTGGCTCATGGCTCCTTATTCTACCTTCAAACCTAAGAGTCTTATCTCTCTGATTGCTATTTCATTGTTGCCTCTACTGTAACTCCTTCATCCCTCTTTCACTTAAAGAATGCCTATGATTACATTAGGTTCATCTACATAGTTCAATTTAATCACATCTGCAAAATCCTTTTTGCCATATAAGCAAATGTATTTACCAATTTGGGGCTTAGGATGTATATCTACTTGGGGGACCATTATTCTGCCTACCACAACAGGTTTGGCAAAATAAACAAATTTTTAAAAGTCCTAAGGAGAACTTTGAGTGGTCTGGCTTCTGTGATGTGCTTACCTTCAAACAATCTCTGTACTTAGGAGAACTGTACACTCTGATTGGCTAACCTGGGGCACATTAGGCCAAACTTGGTGGTGAGGGAGAAGGGATGATGATTTTGGCTTCTATCCTACTACAGAGAATGGTTTCTCTGCAGGGAAAAAAAGAGAATTTATTAGAGTAGGGTGAAGGGCTACTGGAAAAAGAAAACAAATACTAATACCCATTGCATGAGATAGGCAGATAATTGAACAAGTTTGCCTAGTTCCCAACCCTTGTAAGAAGAGTACCATGAGATAAACATCAGCCATTCATAAATTCTCTTTTAAAATATAAATTTTTAAGTTTGATAGGGGATAAATATTAATGTTGAGTCACATATCAGTGTGAAAGTGTTTATCAAAATCATATACTTCATGCCAGAATTGGTTGAGGCAATAGATTACATTGAGGAAGGAAAAGGACTTCAAAATCAGAAGTCCCAAAGAGGGCATAAGAAAGGTAAACAAAACAAAAGAAAACATGAGGATTGTATCTTGCCTCTTTCAGCTTGATCATGGGCCAGCTCTGACCCTTCTTGTGTCAACATGCAAATGGACCCTTGATAAATGGGCCTATCTCAGTTGTGGGGTATTTTCTTCCCCATTCATCCACTCCCGCATCTCTTAGCCCCTTCCCAACTTGGGCACTACTCACAGCTTTTTCCTCAGAACTCCCATCCCTTATGCCTGCAAGATGGCAAGGTCTCCTTTGTCCCAGAGCCCTGCAGGAGGGACAATTGTTCATTGGCAGAACTATCCTTCCAAGGGCAGCAGCTCTTCTGCATTTGGGCATTAATTCTTAATCAAACATTGATGAATCATGCCATTTTACTGAAAAGCACGGTCCTTAAGTCAACCACCTAATCTAAGGGAAGAAATTAAACTCTAAACCAACATAAACACATTACAAGTCATTAGTGTAATTAAAAAGGAATGTATAATTAAAACATTTGTGTATTTTAGCTCAAATTCATCTGCGGTTGGAAATTTTAATGAACTGTTCATCAAAGAAGTCTCAGGAGTCTGGGGATAAGTTTAGCATAACAAGAAACTGAATGTTTTCTTCCCTCTGCTTCAGGAGCCCCATTCCCTCTGGTTTCTAAAAAGCAACCTGTCATTGGTTCCACCAAACTAATAATGATTCTAAGTGGTTATGATTGCTTCCGTGTTTTAAACTGATGTTATCTTTTTATCCCTTAAGAATCATGTTTTTCATAATTACTTCTCTTTTGTCTTTTCCTTAAGACAAATTATTTTGTAATTAGTGATGAAGGAAGGAGTCGTCACTCCAAGACATCTGTCAAGTTGTCAGGAAGTATGTCTCCCTGTAGCTATATTTAAACTTTCTGCTTAATAGCCTCTTGCTTTATTTCACAAGAACATCTCTGTGGAATCATGCCCAGGATCCCCTAATGATCAGATTCTATAAAACATAGAACAATTAGTCCATAAGAAATATTGCTCCCCAGAACGTTCCTCCTACTCATAATGCACACCTCTCCCTCTTAACACTCCCTGTCCCTGGCCTGTCTGCTAACATAGATGTCCCCTCTCCATGATCCCTAGACTCCTGTTCTAGACTCTTACAGATGAGATGGTAGAGTGTGTCAAAACTAGCTAGCATTCAGTTGTGACAATGTTCTGTCGGTCTCCAAGTGATGGCAGCTATTGTGAGAAACAGAATACTTCTATTCTAAATACATACCTGAGCTGTGTTTCCCCTGCACCCTAAAGATAAATTACATGCTTATCTGTATGTTCTTCAGTATCATCTGCACCAAGGAATATAGCCTTCCAGGGAATCCTAAAGCAGCATTCCTTAGGAACAGAATCCAGATGGACAGAAACATCCTGTGGAGTGTTGACGAGTACAGGAAGCTCATCTTGCCATGAGAATCAAGATTATTGCCGATCTCCCATTCCGATGCCATTCTGTTAATAGGTAACACCCTAAATCTCACAGAAGTTTCAACCCACTCTAATCACTTACTCTCTTTACTCTGTAATCACCCATTTCACTCATGACTCTTCTTCTTCATAAAAGAAAGCTAGGCACAGGGAGTTCAGAGATTTTCTGAGAGGCACACAGAAATATCAGAACGATCTAAGGACAGCAAAACGTAGTGAAGCACAGTCTGAGTCTGACCTTTCACCTGGCCATGGCACAGACAGAGGCAGGACTGGCCCATGTTGTATAAATGAACACCTTAATGCCCTCCCATATTTTAGGAGATTCTTGACGTTAGTACATTTGCTCCTCCTTTTGACCAACTTTCTAGCTTCCCCCTCTTTCAAAACACCCATACTACTGGCTTGGGTCCCAGGGATGTGCCTACCTTGAAATCTCCTGAAAATTATCAGGATAAAGTGGGTGGAATGGAAAAGCATTGCTTAAGGTATTTTTCTTCATGAGGGTATTCACATCTAACAGACTCGTAAAGATCAAAGATGGAAGACACAAAAATGGCATTACAAGGTAGAATTACAGGCATCAGAGAGATTAGAGCATTAAGACTTTTCCTTCCTGATGGGGCAGGCAGACTGGTGCTGCATTCCCTCTCATTGCACCAAGTAGTGGCTGCGTGTTCTTTCTGCCTGAGTACAGTACATGAGCAGAGTGCAATATGTGGGCAGAGGTGTGACAAACTCAGCAGTTGGAATAATAAGAAAAACAATCAGTGTGTTTACTTTCCTGGTTAGTTTCCCAATATATTCCTTCCTGGAGCTCATGGATAATGATTATCTTTAAGATGAAATAAAATTCCAAGATGCCTCTGAGCTTGTGGTCCTCTTTATTTCTATTCCAAATGCCACTCCTTCCTTATGGTTATATTAATGTTCCTTGTATCTTTTTCACTCCCATTTCATCTTTTGAAAAACCATTCTTCACATCAATGTCAAATTTAAAATACTATTTGCAGCACTACCTTGTTGTTCTGTTGTCAAGAGGTTCATTAAATTGGGCACCTCCCTTTGCTCCACCCACTTCATCCAAATTCCTATTGGCTAAATCTTGTTGACAATATGGCAGAAAGTAGAAAAATTAAGGTCTGAAACTACCAGGCAGTTACTGTACTGGCCCTGGTCTCTCCATCTCTAGACTTTTTTTCACCCAAGAGAAATAAAAGTGTTGTTTAAGCCTCTGTTATGTCCATTGTTGAGTACTAGCAGCTGAATGCAATTCTTAAGTGACACAAATACATGAAAACAACTAATTTTATCCGTATAAGCTATTAGTTATTCATAATTCAAGGACAGATGATGCCTTCCCCAATTATTTGTTTTTTGGTGTTTTTTTTTTTGTTTCTTTGTTCATTCATTTGTTTGAAATGTTGCATTGAAAGACCTAAAATTCTGAAACAATCTAATTCATCTGATGAAACCACCATTTGACCCCTAATTTGAAAGGTGCTACCCACACAGAACCCCCAATACTCATCTATGGGCTCTCCTTTCTCTTATCCAGGTGTGCTCTGCCTTCCAAGTTCCTAAAGAGGAAAAATCATATAAACATACGATCATAACGTCTTCCCATTGTGTCATTAGTTAATATGGACTGGGGTGGTTACCAATCCTCTGAGTGAACTTTCAAACATATAGAGGCACAGCTTGAGTGCAGAAAGGTAGCCCCAAACAGTTTCCTTGATTTACTTTTCAACTATTAAAATTTAAGAGTTGTGGGTGGAATATATGAGTGCATAAATTATAAACAGACAGTGAAAATTTTAAATTAAAAATAGAGAACAAGGACAAATAAGATACTCTAAAAGTGTGGGCACTGGAACAATTTGACATGAGGAAGCTCCAAAGTTTCACATGCGTTTACATAATGTAAACTGAGAAATCTATTCTTTTAAAAATCTTTATTGTTGAAAGTATTACATATGTCCCTTCCCCCTCCACACTGCCCTCTCTCCCCTCCCCCCACAAGCCTCCACCACCCTATTGTCTGTGTCTATGGGTTATGCATATGCACATATGAGTTCATTGGTTGATCTCTTTCCCCCCTCCCCCTCCCCTGCCTTCCCTCTGAGGTTTGACAGTCTATTTGATGTTTCTGTGTCTCTGGGTCTATTTTTGTTCATCAGTTTATGTTATTCATTAGATTCCACATATGAATGAGAGCATGTGATACTTATTTTTATCTGACTGGCTTATTTCTGTTAGCATAATGCTCTCTAGTTCCATCCATGCTGTTGCAAATGGTAAGAGTTCTTTCTTTTTTACTGCTGCATAGCATTCCATTGTATAGATGTACCATAGCTTTTTAATTCATTCATATGCTAATGGGCACTTAGGCTGTTTCCAAATCTTAACTATTGTAAATTGTGCTGCTATGAACATAGGAGTGCATATATTCTTTTTTGTTGGGTGATTTTGAATTCTTGGGATATATTCCTAGAAGTGGGATCACTGGGTCAAATGGTAGTTCCATTTTTAATTTTTTGAGGAAACTGTTTTCCACAGTGGCTGCACTAGTTTGAATTTCCACCAGCAGTGTACTAGTACAAGGGTTCCCTTTTCTCCACATCTTTGCCAGCATTTGTCGTTTGTTGATTTGTTGATGATAGCCATTCTAACAGGTGTGAGGTGATACCTCATTGTCATTTTGATTTGCATCTCTTGGATGGTTAGTGACTTTGAGCGTTTTTTCATATGCCCTTTGGCCTTCTGTATGTCCATTTTGGAGAAGTGTCTATTTAGGTCCTTTGACCATTTTTAAATTGGATTGTTTATCTTCCTTTTGGTCTGGATGGCTTCACATGGGAGTTTTACCAAACATTCAAAAAAAAACAACAACACGGATACGTGTCCTCCTAAATCTATTCCAAAAAATTCAGGAAGAATGAACAGTTCCAAGCTCTATCTATGAGGCCTGCATTACCCCAATCCCAAAACCAGATAAAAATACTACAAAGAAAGAGAATTACAGGCCAATAACCCTGATGAACATAGATGCTAAAATCCTCAACAAAATTGTAGCAAATAAGATCCAGCAATACATTAGAGAGATCATACACCATGACCAAGTGGAATTTATTCCAGGGATGCAAGGCTGGTACAATATCCACAAATCAATAAATGTAATACATCACATGAACAAACTGAAAGATAAAAAACACATGATTATAACAATAGATGCAGAAAAAGCATTCGACAAAATCCAACACTCTTTTTTGATAAAAAACTCTCAACAAAGTGGGAATAGAGGAATCATACCTCAACATAATAAAAAGCCTTATATGAACTGCCTACTGCCTACAACCAACATCATACTCAATGGGCAAAGAGTGAGAAATCTTTTTTAAAATGTTTATATATATTCACGTCATCTGTGATCCTTACCACTCCCAGTCCTTGAAGCAATACTTATTGGTGTATTGGGGGCTAGTGTTTGTATTTAAAAACTCTATGTCTTTAGGGGAAAAAGAAGACATTGAGGGGCAAATCTATAATATATTATAGGGATCTTGTCTTTTATGAGAGGAAAGTGATGAGAACAGAGACATCGTGCTTGCAGGGACAAGACATGGAGAGTTAGAAAAATGCCTGATGAGTTTGTGAGATATGAGAACAGATCCATGTCTCATTTCCCTGGTAGTTTCTCAGACTGTGGGAATAGCCAAGGTCAGCTCATTGTGACGTAAAAGCCAAGGGAAACTTTTCATGACCCAAAAGTGTGGTATGGTATTGCTTATGTGTAGTGTGTACTCAGAGAGAATCTAGGATTTTAAGATCAATGAATTTAATGGTAGTACACAAATGGAGAAGGGGAAAAAAAAAGAAAATAAACTCAAAGGTAATAAGATAGTTTTTAAATTAAATACAAGACAGATCTTTCTAACTATGTCAGCATTTAATAGAGATATTTCCCTCTCAAATGGGTTAATGTCTTATCACTGACTAAGATGCAAACATTGCTGACATCAGGGATACTATAGAAAAAAGATCAACTTAAAGATCCTTAGCTGGGTACAAGCACCATGGACTTCTTGGGCCTTTCTCTGGCTTCATAATTTTACTCTTCTACCATCCCATGTGAAGGACATATCCTGATAAAAAAACTCTTTCACAATCACCAGCCCTGTAGCCTCCATAAAATGCATGCTTTCTCTGGACAGGCATGTTTCCAGCCACACACACACTAACATTGAGGCTTTTAAAATATCCTCAATGTCAGCAAGGTGTGTATTTAGGACAACTGGATCTGTCAGAGTAAATGCTTTCAAGATGTCTCTGGTGACCATGTATTTCATTAGGGTTTCCATTTGCACTCGGTATAATTAGTCCTAAGGTTGTAACCTTATTCAGAGAAGTGAAGCATCAGAGAATGCTACTAAATTAATCTCCTGGCTATGAAGATGTCACTCCAGAGACTAAGATGCAAACACCAGGGCTACTGTTGTCTTTGTAATGACTTTTAAAAATAATAAAAAAATATATGATAATAAATATTGGGATTTACAATTGCCAGGAAAATAAATATTTAATTATAACAATGGGCATTTATCTAAAAGCCTTGGACTCAATCTCATGTATTATGATCTGATAAAGTATACATATAATGATTTACCCTTAAATATCTCCCACAATACATTGCCTTACAGCCTGTGATGCAATCATTAAAATCCCATCGTGATTTCCAGTTAGACATCATAAATTAAACACATACATTTATCTCTTATTCCTTCTTGAAACTACTCTAGGCTGGAACATCAGAAGAAGCAAAAACCAATAATGATATAGAAAGATAAGAGCCAATGAAAGATGTCAACAAAAGTTGAGGAAATAGAATGTGATAAATAGGGAGTTACTGGCTGAGCATCTCAAATGAAATTGACACCTGAGTGCCTACAAAGAAATAGACGAATATTGGAAAGGGGATTCATGGCAGAGGCCAGGATGTGTTTAAAATTTAGTGACACCTGAACCTTTGATGATAAAAGCACCAGTTATAGTTTGAAATTGGAGGATAGGTCGCAATCTCTGTAGGAGTAACTAAAAACCCAGGTGCCAGTCTTTACCTTCTGCAACTAAGGAACTAAACTTGCCAATGGGATCAAAAGACTGTAGGTTTGTTTTCTGAAGCAATGAGACCATAAAACTCTGATCTTAGAAAGAATAGCTTTACCTAAAGGTCAAGGTAAAAATGCTACATCAAAAATAGATTAGGCTGGATAACAAATTAAACAAGTTATTCAGATCCTGGCCTACTCTTCCTTATCTTCCAGAATGCTGGAAAATCAAGCTTTCACTTCTGCAGTCAGTATATGAATGTCTCATGGAATACTCCAGTCTAGATGGATAAGCTGGCACCCCTTGATTTAGCCAGAATGACACTCACCATTTGACAGTTTATTCTTATGAACACAGAATTCTACACCCGTTTTTAGTGCCTCATTCGTAATTATAAATGGATCACAATTAATCATCCGGTATTTGTGGAAGGCCTGAAAAATAAGAATGAAAGATAGGTCAAAGCAAAGGACAAAAAAAAAAAAAAAAAAAGAAAAGACCACCAGAATTAGAGATGATGTAAGTATCAAAAGAAAACCTCCGAAAGTCTAAAATGGCTTTTCCAGAGAGGAGTGAAAACATTGCATTTACAAAGTGAACCTTGGCTGCTTTGCAAAAAAGAACATTCAAAGAATAAGAAAAAGCTATTGAAAATGAAAAACTTAGAGCAGAAATGTAAACTTTCAACCCAAGGAATAGAAGTTAAAGAAATCTTTGAAAAAGCAGAACAAGAAGGCAGAGATAGAAAATAAAAGAGAAGATAAGAAAACCAAGACATCAGTCCAAGATTACAGCACAGGAATGATAAGAGTTACATAAATGGAGAAAAAATAAAAGTGAATCAATGTCATTATCATAGAAATAATGCAAGGGAACTTCCAAGATCTAAAGGACATGTTTCCAGGTGTTTGTTTGTTTTTTAAAGACCCCACCACCAAATATTATGTAGAATAAGTGAAAACAGACCCTCAGCAAAAAATATCATTGTGGAGTTACAGAATTTGGAAGATAAAGAGCTTAAGGTTCCATAGATAAAAAAGGAGGGGGGGGGGTGCGTTAAAAACAGAGTCACATTTTATTCCTAAAGAGGAGATATTTTAAGCTAAAGAAATTTGAGAAAAGCTTTTAAATTCATAAAGACGATAACCTTCTACTTAGAGTTTAATAGCCAGCCAAACAATCAAATACAAAGGAAAATAAAGACATATTCAGGCATGCTAAGTTTCAAAAAATGTATCTCCCATTCATCCTTTCTCAGAAAGCTACTATAAAATACGTTATATCTAAACAAAACATAAGATCCATGGGACTTCAACAGAGGAGGAGACACTGGAGTTTTCCTGATGATAGTGAAGAGAAATCCTAACATTATAGACTAGAGGCCCAGTGCACAACATTTGTGAACTGGGGAGGGAGGTGGGGTCCTCTCAGCCTGGCCTGCACCCTCTCACAGTCCCGGACCCTTTGGGGGATGTCTGCCTGCTGGTGGGATCAGGCCTAAGCCAGCAGATGGACATCCCTCTCGCAGTCCAGGGCTCTTGCAGTCAGGGACCCCTCACTCCTTACCACCCACCTGCAGGGAAGGCAGGAGAGGCTCCTGCCACCACTGCTGGGATCATCAGTCTTAAGCCTGGCTTCTGGCTGAGTGGTGCTCCCCCTGTGGGAGTACACTGACCACCAGGGGGCAGCTCCTGCATTGAGTGTCTGCCCCCTGGTGGTCAGTGCACATCATAATGACCAATCATTCAGCAGTTCGGTCAATTTGCATATTATAGTTTTACTAGTGGCCCGGTGCACAAAATTCATGCATGGGGGGTGGGTGTCCCTCAGCCCGGCCTGCACCCTCTCCAATCTGGGACCCCTCGAAGGATTTCCTACTGCCAGTTTACAGGGATCCGGCCTGAATCGCAGTCAGATATCCCTCTCACAATCCGGGACTGCTGGCTCCAGCCGCTCACCTGCCTGCCTGACTGCCTGATTGCCCCTAACCACTCTGCCTGCTGGCCTGCTCTCCCCCACTGACCCCCACCACCGGCCTGCTCACCCCTAAATGCCCCCCTGCTAGCCTGATCACCGCCAACTGCCCCCCCTGCTGGCCTGCTCGCCCCCACCTTCCTTTCCCACTGGCCTCACCCCAACCATCCCTTCCTACTGGCCTGCTCACCCCCAACTGCCCCCCTGCTGGTCAGCTCACTCCAAACTGCCCCCCACCGCTGTCCTGATCACCTCCAACTGACCCCCACTGATGGCCTGCTTACCCCCAATGGGCCCCCTTGCTGGTCTGCTTACCTCCAACGGCCCCTGCCATCCCAGCCCCTCCTTTTTTTTTTTTTTTTTTAGCGCCTCCTTGAGTGGAGGCCAGGGCCAGCTGCAAGCAAGTATCTAGGATTTATTTATCTTCTATAATTGAAACTTTGTAGCCTTGAGTGGAGGCCAGCGGCAGCCAGGGTGGGTGGGAAGCTTGGCTTCCTCCATCGCTGGGGGCAACCCAAGCCTCATGCTGGCTCCAGCTCTGTGGCTGCCGCCATTTCTGTTGGGATTTATTTATCTTCTGTAATTGAAACTTTGTAGCCTTGAGTGGAGGCCAGGGCCGGCCAGAGAAGGTGGGAAGCTTGGCTTCCTCCATTGCCGGGCCAACCCAAGCCTCCTGCTTACTCCAGCTCCATGGACGGCTGCCATCTTGGTTGAGTTAATTTGCATACTCGCTCCTGATTGGATGGTGGGCGTGGATTGGTATAGCAGAGTGATGGTTAATTTGCATGTTTCTTTTTTATTAGTGTAGATTATATAGGATGTTTCCAGCCTAGATTGAAGCAAGGAGATAGAGGGCTGTAGGAGAGATGAGTCTAAAGGAGAACAAACATAATTGATGGTTATTATATGACACTCGTAACTATATTCAGAGATTATCTGTTCTATCAGAAAATTTGGGGATGAATTAGAAAACTGAACAATAATAAAAAATAATTATGAACATTAGAAAAAAAGAAAATTTGGCAAGAATTATATTTTAAGCCTGGTTCATGATTACATAGTCTATTATAATGTTGATAGACTAGTAACACTGTGTGTGTGTGTGTGTGTGTGTGTGTGTGTGTGTGTGTCTTTATTTTTTCACCTAAGCCTGGTGCTCTTTGGGAAAGGAACTTCATCTTCTGCTTCTCTAAGTCCCCACACCTATGAACTGATGTCTCAGTAAAAACAACAACAACAAAAAAAGCCAAAGCACTGAACAAATATTTAAATCACTTACATTTGGATTAGGGCCAGCACATAGGGGAATCCAATGATGGTCACCACAGACAAGATACTTGAAGTAGTAATTTGAAATCTAATAATTAGTTGTTTCTTGGGTGCTAAAATTTGCTGGTCACTGTTCTACAAGCATAATCTACCTTAACTCACTTAAACATTAAAAAACATCCAAGTTGAGTTCCATTATAATTTCTACTTGACAGGTGAGAAAATTGAGGGACAGTGAGGTTAAATGTGACCAAAACAAATGTGACGGGACATAATGCTCCTCCATACCTTCCCAGACATTGTGTCTTGATTTTCACTGGTGACACTGTCACAATGTCCTTCTTTACCTCCATGTCTTAGCCCTCTCTGGAGTCTAGACTCTGAGGACAGGCAGCTTGTCTCACACATCTCTTTAAGTCACTCATTTCTAGGCAGAGCATCTTGCATGAACTGAGCACTCAGGACTTAGGTATGAGCTGAACAAATGAGAAAGCTGTGGTGGATGAGGAGCCCTGCTGCGTAATCTCCAACATAACACAGTCAGACAAGAGTCCTGGGAAATGGGGCAGACATGGCTCTATATATACCATTTACCATTAAATGATCCTAAATAATTGTTCAAATATGCAAATTCTAGTCAAAACGTTTTATGTGATGTAGGCAGAACATATATGGAACAGCTTTAAAACTTTCCCAAAAATTAAATCAAGAGTATTCACAGATATCTTTTTGTGTTAATTTGTGTTATCAATGGCTTACCTTTTGGGGATTTGAATCAATATAACTCAGGAGGGTTTTATCATGAATTTTCATAACAGGTACAACAATTAAATGGTTTTGGCTAAGTTTCAATAAGTAAGGAAAATATTGAAGAAAAACAGCTTTACTCGAACATTTCATACAATGTTGTGACTTTCTCATGTTGCCACATACATAAAAAGTTGAGGAAAGACAGATTTCTTAAATGGTGGACCAGATACTGGTTGTCTTAATTCATAGCAGCAATTAAATGCTGTAGAGTTCAAAGCTCTGGTTTGTTATCTTCTGATTAAATGAGGTTTCTGGTTTTTGTTGTTGTTTTATTGTTTGTTTGTTTGTTTTTCTGTGTCAGTCCATCCCAGCTTATCCTACAATCAATACATGCTTTGCTTTTTGTCTTTACCAAGCTGGGGGACTTTCAAATTATCATCTGGGTTCCAGTTCTTCAGGTAGGAGGCATTTCAGTCTGCAGGGACGTCTGAGCCCTTTGCCGTGTGTATTAATTAGAGTTGGTTTCCTGATCTTTGCTGTCAGTTTCCTCTGCTCCACAACATGAGAGACAGTGATGCTCAAAGGTCCCTGGAGACCATTTCCAGTTGCATTACTGATTTATTTTTGTCTTGACCAGATGGCTTCAGGTTCCTGTGACTGTACAGGGGTCCTTTTGATTACCCTATTTATCTCTCCCACTGCTCAATTTAAGGGTCAAATCTCATGTAACACATTTGCCAGAAAGATAAACCATTCAAGATCACTGCTGTTTGGACACCATGCTTCTGACATATGCTCTGTGCCTCATTACACACTGAAGTTATTAGATTTAATACATGTTTTTATAAACTCCATAACAAAAGCAGGCAGGGTTTTGTTGGTCTGTTTGCCAATTCTTCAAAATGTGCAGCCAATGGAATGGCAGGAACCACAGGACTTCACAGGAAGGAGGGGACTCAGGTCCCTGCAGGCTCCCTCATGGAGGCCTTCCTCATCTTTATGGAGGCAGCCATGAAAAAGATGAGCAGAACATTTTTAATGAAACCAATAAAAATGCAAAGGAAGATTTAATGTTTAAAGAAATAATAAATCAAAACTGACAACTGAAATGCAATATTTCACCATGAGATTGAGGAAATCAATTCCTCCAAAGGGCACACTTGGCTTATGTTAAAAAAAAAGAAATTTCCCACATACTCACACAATAGAAGCTATCATATCAGGCGAGGCTAAATAAACTCTAGTTAATGGATTTTTGAAACCTTGGAAAACATGCATGAAGCCAGACAATAGAGTCTCATGGCATTTGGACACACACACACACACACACACACACACACACACACACACACACACACATCTATGATCCGTGAATCATAAATTACTATGATTAGGACTGTGGGTAGGGGTAAGGATGTCAAAAAAATTGTCCATTGTTCAAGAAGCTCTGTGGGCTCAGCGTTGCCTAATTGTCAGATTATTTATTTGATTCCTAAATCATTTCCCTTTAAGACTTCTCATGAAATGAAAAATATAAGGGAATCATAAAAATGGAAATAGTAAATTGGCCTCCACCTTTAGGAAGAAAATAGAGAACCAAATGCTTTGGGCCCATCTCATCACGCTTATGTAGAGTGACCCTGGTGAAAATTAACTTTAGCAAAAAGTATTCCTGCCTCATAAGGGCTCACAAGTCAAAGAAAAATTGTCACCCATGCTAGAAATTATAATATAGTGCAGTTCCTAGCTGGGGCTATAACAGAGGTTGAAATGTACAATAAAAACAGGCCCAGGTATCTCAGAATGGCTTTAAGAGATGTGATTTGATGTAGACCTTGAAGAATGAGAGGGAATATAGCAGGTTGATGTAATTTGGGGAACAGAGATGAGAGTGACGGGTATAGAATGATTTCAATATTACAGTTAGATAAAGATAGAAGCAAAATAGTGCAAGAAATACAGGGGGTGGGCCAAAAGTAGGTTTACAGTTATTCATATGGAAAGTAATGCAATAAATAATAATATAAGAATAAACTCTGTTTTGCATATTCACAACTATAAACCTATTTTTGCCCCACCCTGTATTAGAGAAGCAGGAGGCAGTGTGAGAGAATAAAGGACAGAAGGGTAATATCCACTATAGGTAACAATGGAACTTAGACAAATGGCTGTATATGGCTGCTTAGTCTTGGCCCCATGCCAGGGGGTTACTATGCTTTTTCACATTTAATCCTCTCCACAGTTCTTCAAGGCAGGTATTAAGTTCATTTTATAGCTGAGGAGACTGAGGCACTATAAAGTTATGTCAGTTTCCCAATGTCCCCAAGCTATTAAATATAAGTGCCAAGATGGCAAGATGTCACCTCTGTGTGACTCTGACATGGGGACATGGGGAATGCTGTCCTGGTGCCAGATACTACTTGAGCTTCATCTCCTGCTGACTGGGCTCCTCTCCTTCATGCATTCTCCTTCATTCCTCCCACATGCAATGTCCCTGTCCCTTCCCCAAATTGTCTGATCCTGCTATTGCCACAAACCTCCTGTGACATGTCCAACCCTCAGTGACTCATTTTTGTTAACGATAGCAGTTCCAGTTCCATACACCATCACCTCCTTGGATTGTTCTGGTTCATGTATGTGTTCCTAAAGAAATGTTTATTTAAGGGAAGAAATAGTTTTCTACCTTTTAAAAAATCTTCCACAAAGTTAAGAAGTTAACTCCCCTATGCTGGTCAATTGATTGATTAGGGCTTTCTTTAAGATTCTACTCAGCCCCACCCTAGAAGCTTGCCAATTGCCAAATTGATTGCCTTCCTCAACAGCCAAGTTCTGGAATGCAGGTTTTCTTAGGTCTTAGAACACACACAGTTTCACTTAGTTCTCGCAAGGTGTTGCCTACTGTGACTCAGAGATATTGGGAAATGTGACCAGAGTCATCCAATGCCAGTGCAGAGATGGAAGGGTTAAGAATTGAACATGAATTTGTCCTTTTGAGCCAAAATCTCCTGTGTGGTCCTGTCTCCTCTCAGTATCAGTTTTCACTGGATCATTCCTCTAGCAGGTTTTTCTTGAGCCTTGAAAACTTTTTTTAATATCTCTACATTGTTTAATTAAAACAAACATGTGAGCATTTCTTTCCATGATCTTTAAAGTAAGTGCACACATAAAAACTGATTTTAGGACAATATAAACTGAACATTCATATGGATAACACTCGATTCTATCTTAAATACTTGGAGTGAGGGGAAGATACACATATATACTCCAAATACTTAATATCTTCGGCTTTATAAAACACATTTTTACCATGTTGTAATAACCTTTTCAAGAATGTATGTATTCTTTTAACAGCATTTATTAAATACACTTTAAAATATATTCTTACAGACATTAATTTTTGTACTATAAGGCAATAGGTTTGTACACTGTTTGTGTGTTGTTGGTTTTTTTTTTCTGTTTCTTCCTTCAATTGCATGTCAGCTGTCACATACCCTTCTGTCATCAGGCATATATCTAAGAGTCCACTTCTAGGTCACTGCTTCTAATTCCTGTGGGAAGAGACGCTAGAAAAGTGAGCTTGTTAATGAAATCACAATGCCTGAATGAGGCCTGAGGGAATAAAATGTACAGCGTCAGTGCCCAGACTTTGTCACAGCTGTTTTAGGAGCTTAAAGGCCTTTTGTGACATCTTCCTTGTCCGTGTCTCTGGCTGAGCTGGCTGAAGTCTGATACCTTGGACAGATATGGTAAATATAAATTCTGTGTAGAGGGACTCTCCTGGGAGGTAGGTCTTTGTTTTGAGATCACAACAAAGGGACACACAATTATTTTGATGTTTAAATTCATAATCTAATTTTGGAGAAAAAGACACACACCACATTCCAGATATATTATCTATGGAGTAGGTAAGCATCAAAAAGATTTTGTGACCAGGTAAGTGTGGAGCCAATGCTTATTTGCAGAAGTGAAAGATACGGTCTGGAACACACTCCTGGCTGGGCAGTCCCATGGAGGAGAGAGTGAGGAAGTCCCACACGGGGTGGTTAGTAATTTAGGGGGCTTGATGTCTAACCAGCAGGAGATGCGATGATTTTCTTCAGAGTGAGGGAGAGGTTAGATCTCAGAGTCACTGGATCTTCAAGGCACAAAGCTCCCTGGGCAGGTGTGGACTCACAATGCCTTTGGGATTCTTAGTGGCTGCCCCTAATTCAGACCTGTGACTGTCAGCCCTTCACAGAGCCAGCATCTTTCTGAAGTCACTCCTTATAAAGCTTTGTGAGAAATTTGGACAACTTAGGACACACACGTAGGGGAGGAAAAAACACTCAACACAACAAAAAACGAGAGGGAGATGAGAAAGTAGGCATATTCTATTTTTCTGCGGTTGGCCTTTATTTTTTAAATAACCTTGTGCAACTTTACAATTTTCCCTAGAACTGATTTTCCTCTGCTTGTTCCCTTTTTCTTCATTATTTTAATGGCTACATCTTTGCTCTGATGTGTCAATGGGAGTGGAAAATCCTGTGAAGCCAGGGCTTAATGAAATGCCAGCTGGAACAGAGGGATAAAGTTTCTTTGGAAAAGCTTCAAAGGGATGCACGCTGGGCGAGCTCTGGGACAATGGTGCCCAGGCCTGAGGACAGGGACAGCCCGGCCAGCTGGCCCAGCCTGGCCCTAACGAGGCATGAAAGGATGAGGACCCACGTCACTGAGCAGTTGGGGGTGTGGGATGGGGGATTTAAAACACACCTGCACACATACACTGACTGCATCCCTATATTTCACAACAAATAATATTCTCATGAAATGAGGGGCCAAAATGTGACTCCTGCTGAAAGAAGTGTGAGCTAATTTGGCTCAAAACCTTGGCTTCCTGGACGCTGCCAGGCACCTCCCTCTCCACACCTCATTTTAGAATGAATTTTGCATTTCCTTTTATAGAAGAATTACTACGGAAACCTTCATTTTGATAGGTCTTGAAAGAGATTGATGAACACTCATTGGTCATTTTGGGTCAGTGGCATTTCTCTTCCTTTTTTTGGTGAATAAAGCTGGCGAAGTGACTAGAAAATGGGCTATCAATCTAGAAAGCTCAAATGCCACATCTGGTTGTCTGCCCGTTTAGGCTCAGGCTTCTAAAACCTTTTTTTATTTTACTTGACATCAAAATAATCAGCTGTAGTTTGTAGTTTCCCAGGAACGATTATTGGGAAACTTTAAGAAACCTCAACCCTCTAACTGGTTTACTTAGATGCGTTAATACACTTTGTATAAGACCTCCGGTATGGTCTTACCTTGAGTGTTTTGCTGTTGAGGCCATTTGAACAATTACATGGACTCGCTCATTTTAATAAGTTAACTTTCAAATTTCTTAAAACTGTGGGGATGGGGAGCTATGTCTTTACAAACTGTGTCTTCTGAAAGCTTTTAGTCTAGAACAAGCATAAAAAAGATAATTTTCACCCATAGCCCTTGCTTATGAGAACTGACAAAAAAGAGTTTGAGATATGGTTTATGTTCCAAACAACAAATATTTACTGATAAATCAAGATTGATGTGGTCCTCCTGGCCTAGAAAAAAATAAATTATGGACCTTTGTTCAGCTGAGTTCCATAAGCAGGTATAAATCACCCACTATTTGTAGCTATTGAGCTATGTGCTGCGTAATGCATCCAAATAAGACATGGTCCCACCTTCAGGAGACTTCCTTGTGGGCAAGAGAGATAAGATTCTACACACAAAATTTCATTTTGTCATTTTTGTTGGTTGAAAACAGTAGAATAGCAGAAATTTCATATGGCCCAATCTAATTTTAGAATAAATTCTAAAAAAGACATATGTATAGGATTATGTAGCTTTTGGTCAAGGCTTCCTGAAGGAGATGCCATTTGAGTCTGATTGGTATAGACAGAGGAAAATATATTTCAGGGAAAATTCCATACACAAAAGCCTAGAGGAATGCAGTGACATGGTACATGAGGACAACTACAAAAATATAGTATAATCGTTTAAAATCATTCAAAGAGGTAGAGCTTATCTGAGGATGATGTCAGAAAGGTCATTAGGACAAGAACAAGGACTGTCAGTGTCAGGCCTGGGCTTGATTCTGTAGATTAGGGGGAGGCAAAGGAGCTTTTTAATGACTAAGCGATCAGGCCAAGTACAGAATGTTGGACACATTGTTCTGGCTCTCCTGTAGAGGAGACATTAGAGGTGGGGGATGTTATTATCCATTTGCTCCCCACCCCTGCCACACACACACACACACACACACACACACACATGTCCTCCATACTTCTATGACTTGCAGGGTGTCCACTATGGCCTGCACTGCTCAGGCCCCTTGCCATCTTACTCTTGGTGGGGGCTTGACAATGGAAGACCTAGAGATCAGGCAGAAGGAGGGGCAGTTTGTTGTACTTATTCCTCCAGTTCCTCTAGGCCTCCCCATGTACTTAGCAGTGTTTGTGCTCTTCTGTGACCACTACACCCATCAGGCAGCCATCTTCTTTGTCACCAGCTACCACCAGACTCCTTCAGGGGTGGTCATTGCTTTCTGTTCTTGTTAGTTTGGGTTCTTCAGCCTGTCCTTTTGGTTTCTTTAGGCAACCCATCATGTATGGAAATGGTCCCTTTATTAAAATCTCTTTAATTAACCTCCTTGAGCTTAGCATCTCTTTTATTGCCAGGCTTTGATAGAGGGTCAATGATGGAGACAGAAAGGTTTTTTGTTTGTTTGTTTGTTAGTTTTTTTAATATTTTTAATTCATTTTTTTAGAGAGAGAGGAGGGGAGAGGGAGAGAGAGAAACTTTGATGTGAGAGGAAAACATGGATCAGCCCCCTCCTGCGTGCCCACTTCCAGGGATCAATCCTGCAACCTGGGCATGTTCCCTGACTGGGAATTAAACCAGGAACCTTTTTGGTGGATAGGATGATGCTCAACCAACTGAGCCATACCAGCCAGAGTGAGACAGAAAGTTTAATTAGGAGAATGCTGTGATAGTTTAAATGAGAGTAATGCAGGGCTAGAATATACCATATGTATCCTATCTAATAAAAGTATAATATGCAAATTGACCATCACTCCAACACACAAGATGGCTGCCCCCGTGTGGTAAAAGATGACTGCCCCCATCTGGACACCAGATGGCTGCCACAAGATGGCCAGCAGGGGAGGGCAGTTGGAAGGGACCAGGTCTGCAAGGGAAGGCAGTTGTGGGTGATCAGGCCAGCAGGGGAGGGCAGTTGGGAGGGACCAGGCCTGCAAGGGCAGGCAGTTGGGGACTATCAAGCCTGCAGGGGAGGGCAGTTAGGGGTGACCAGGCCAGCAGAGGAGGGAAGTTGTGGGCGACCAGGCCTGCAGGGAAGGGCAGTTGGGGGAGAACCAGGCCTGCAGGGGAGAGCAGTTGGGGGAAACCAGGTCTGCAGGGGAGGGCAGTTAAGGGGCAATCAGGCTGGCAGGGGAGCAGTTAGGCATCAATCAGGCTGGCAGGGGAGTGGTTAGGGGGTGATCAGGCTGGCAGGCAGAAGCGGTTAGGGGCAATCAGGAAGGCAGGCAGGCGAGCAGTTGGGAGCCAGCAGTCCTGGATTATGAGAGGGATGTCCCAGATTTGAGAGGGTGCAAGCTGGGCTGAGGGACACACCCCCCCTGTGCATGAATTTCATGCACCGGGCCTCTAGTTAAATAATTTAGGATGTAAAAATGAGTGACTGATTAGATTGGGTTCTCTAAGACCAATCAGTATGGGGTCCACTTTTACAGGGGTAGTCAGGAGACTAGAAAAGAGGTTCCAAGGGGCACAGGTCAGTGTTCAGTGGTTCACAGGGCAGTGGCTAGAGGTACTAAGGTGATTGCCGATCCTAAACGAGAATAATTTGAGTCCAGTCTTATCTACCTCAAAGACTTACAGTGCTCTGTGTTATAAAGCACTATTCCCAGGTGAAGTCTAATATATAAGTACAATAATTAGTATATTTCCATGTTCTTTCATTTAAGACTTTGTTTTTCCTCAAAATGCTCAGTCTTGTGTCTCTATCTACCCATTCTTGGCACTTAATAAGGAGAAAATAACACCATTGTCTCTGAAGTAGCTTTTACCTTCAGTGGCTTCTATGGGGTGGATGTTTCCCTTGAATTATGGTGATAGGGCCACTTGCCAATGCACTCAGGAGGAGACACAGCTCGATTCAAGATAAAAAATTAAACCGAGAGCCCAAAGGTAAATATCCCTGTGTAGCTCTCACCACCTCTTCTTTGATCCAGTACATGAAATTTCCAGAGCAATTAGTACTTGGATAGTCAACCAAGCATTGACTTGATCTCACTGTTCTTAGTAAAGGTACCACCATCCCAATGAAACAACACAGAAAAAAAAATCAAAAGCCTAAAAGACCTCTATGTAGGAAGACTTTATTTTCTTGGCTTTTCTGTGGGTGCTTTTGTAGAAGTCTGTGGCCCCTGCTGTGTGATGAAGTCCTTTGATGCTTTGTCCAAGCCTGGGGGCTCTGCTCACAGACAGAGCACCCAAGAGCAGAGCAGGTTTTTTAGCTGCCACTGTAAGAACAGCTGCTCACCCTTGATCCAAGGTGCCAAAAGCTGTCATGTCCTGACAACTTCAAAACACCTTGTGGCCCACTTAAAGGCTGTACACCACTTCCAAAGCACTAAAAGCCAATTTCACAACTTGAAATCCCTCCTTGCTTAATATAAACTTTTCAAACTTCAAGAACAAAATGCCTTGTGCAGAGTCCCAAAGTTACACACTTGGATCCACCAGAGTTCTCAGTGCCTCCATGGTTATTTGCTCCACCAGACCCAGTCTTTTATTAATCAACTAGAGGCCTGGTGCATGAAATTCATTCACTGGAGGGGCGGGGGTTGTCCCTCAGCCCAGCCTACACCCTCTCTAATTTGGTACTCCTTGGGGGATGTCCAACTGCCGGTTTAGGCCCGACCTCAGGGATCAGGCCTATACTGGCAGTCGGACATCCCTCTCACAATCCAGGAATGCTGGCTCCCAACCGCTCACCTGCCTGTCTGCCTGATTGCCCCTAACCGCTTCTGCCTGCCAGCCTGATCACCCCCTAACCACTCCCCTGCCAGCCTGATTGACACCTAACTACTCCCCTGCTGGCCTGATTATCCCCAACTGCCCTCCCCTGCTGGCCCAGTCACCCCCAACTGCCTTCCCCTGCAGGCCTGGTTGCCCCCAACTGCCCTCTCCTGTCAGACATCTTGTGGTGGCCATCTTGTGACCACATGTGGGTGGCCATCTTGTGCGAGGGCCTGGTGGTCAATTTGCATATTACCTCTTTATTATATAGGATTATTTTATAGGATATTACCAGACAAGCACAAAGATGTTGAGACCCTAAACTTACTGTACAGAAAGTGCAGTTATCCTCATTCCACTTCTGCTTTACCTGGTAAGTTCAAAATGATGATTCATGCTGTTTGTATTCATATTCCCACCACTGTAATTGTCATCTTTGTTTTTATCATGAAGCCACGGAGATTTTCTTTCCACAATACAACAAGGTGACCACAGTAAAAATGTTGGGAAGACTTAAGTTTCTGGTATGAAGAGAAGGCTTGTGTGCATTTCCATTTATTGGGACACCTATTAGTAAACTCTGCTGGTAAAACTGCTAGTGACAAGACATGTCCCATGGCTCAGAGGAGTTCAAGGTTCATTAGAAATCTCTAATACTCTGCTTGCATCTTGCTGAGATGTATTTTTATAAAGGCATTTTTGTAATTGCTATAATTAAAACTGATTGAATTTCAGAACCAGTTTTCAGCCTTTACTTCTGGGTTAATCTTTATAGACAGAGAAACTTGAGACTATGGTTACAACATGCTTGATGAACTTTCATTCCTTCCTTACTGGGCGACCACCACCTGTAGTTCTCAGAGGAAACTACCAATCCATGTTCCCACTGCCCTGCTTCTTTTAATTTGCATGGAAATGCATGCCTCCTTACCTGAAAACTTCATATTGCACATTTTATTTTTATAACTTCTGGTTCTAAGAAAAGGATGCTCAAGTTAGGAGCCTTTTATTTCTTCCTAGATAAAAAGGCAGGTATGGGGATATTTTCTAAGTCTGCCATCTTAGTAACTCAACTATTTTAGGAAATCCTTAAGAAGGGCTTATTGAAGCTGAATTCGGCACTTACAACATCTCAGGAGCACTTGAGGATGTATATGAATGCCAAAAATGTCCCACCACATAGCAGAAGAGATCATCTCTATGAAATAATAAGCATTGTGCTTTCATTACAGGTGGGAAAAAAAAAAACTATTTCAGCTGGATGTGTTAGATGATGAATTCAGACATATTTTTTGTTGGCACAGTCACTCCTGAGTGCTTACAGTCTGGCTGGGACTGAACCACACATATGAGCAAGGCAGAGGGACAGTCAGTGTTATTTAAATATGATAAACACATACACACACACACACACACACACACACACACACACACACACTTGAAACATATGATCCAAATTAGATATAATAATTAATTAGGTAGGCTCTCCAGGTAAAATAATAATGGGATAAAATGATTCCCCATGTAACAAAGCTGCTGCATATATGATCTCTCAGGAACTCTTTGGCAGTTTTGTGGCATAAACCGACTTAGGCATCTAACAGAAAGTTAATGTCAGCCGTGAAAAACACACTCACATACACAACTGTGCAATCCACATTAAGGGAGAGTGTATAGATTCCATAGACCATATCTATAACTCTTCCCCCTTGCCTGGGACTCTGTCAAACCTAAACTAAGATATTCACTTAGCTAAGACTCTTCACAGCTCCAAATATGAGGAGATTTTGGTTCTTCAGTATTATTCTCAGCTTTGGCTGCAACTTACTCTTTCAAACTAATCACCTACTAAACTCCATCACGAACCTTCTCCTGTCAGGTCAGGAAGATAGCTTGGTTTGCTCTGGTGTACTAGTTACTTTTCACCTGCATACCTTGCCCATGCAGTCATCCCTCATTGATGTACGTATTCACACATGTTTATGGTGCCTCAACAAGGTAGCATGTCTGAGATGCATCAATGAACAAGACACACCAGAAGCCCTCTCCTCATGGAGGTTACTCTCTATTCTACAGGCATAACTTCTTCTTCTTGTCCTCCACTGCCCTACCAATTTGTCAAAGCAAGATAGAGTTCTGCCTCTTCTGTGTTTTCTGTCCATTAAATTTATTTCCTCTGAAGTTTTGCATTTTCTAAAATGTGAACACCTGTTTGGTCTTCAGCAAGTAACACCTCCAATGAGTGTAGGCTTGCCTCTATACAGTTATTACATATACTTAGTCTGAGGCACCTCTTTAAATTCTCATGATCCTGCCATATTTCCTTGCCCTCTCTAGAACACCTATTAGGTACTCAATGCATTTTGACTGATTGATGATCATATATGCTACCCTTTCCTATAATAGCTATCAGAGAAATTGTCTTAGGAGAAATCTTGCATTTGTATGGTATTTTAAGCTTTGTATTAACACATATTATTCTAGTACATTCTCGGGTAAGTAGGAGAAGTGGTATCATTTCCATTTTCAATACAGGAAAGTTAAAGGAAATTCAGTGACTTGCACAAAGTCATAGAACAAATTAGTCCCCAAACAAAGAGTAGATTCAAAGAGTCTCGAGTCCTATCTTGTGCCTAGTTTTTTTTTCCATATTCCATAGGGCTCCAGTGTTATGAAACAACCCGTCAGAAAGTGCAATCAATACTTAGGTAGAACAAAATGTGGTGTACAAAATCTTTCAATTACTTGTGAGGGGGTGGGAGACATACAACTGTGATTGAAATCTGCAGGTAATTCAAAGATTTCCATTTGATTCAGTATCTTCCTCCACATAATGAAGACAAGTGGCTTAATATGATACTCTCCTCCTTTTCTCTCTGATCTTATATTTATGTTTGTAGAACACAATTCAAATTCCACTGCCCACAGTTACAGATCATATCCTTATGGAGTAGCTCATTCTGTAATCTTGACCATGATTGTGAACTTACCTATATGAACTTCAAATTACCTAGAGAGAAAATAGGGCTAATAACTTTTCCCTAATGCCTCATGAAATAATAATGGGGTTATATTGAGAATGTATGGCATATTTATTAACATAAAGTCAAAAGCACCATATAAATGAAAGCTCCAATACAAGAGCCAGTCCCAACAAGGTGTTTTCCCAACTACAAATATAGATATGGATTTTTACTTCTCTAGATTCACAGAGTACATAACATTCATCCTATGGAGCAGTACTTACATACAGTCTTGTTGCTAATCAAAATATTTTCTTCTTCCTCTAATAGAAATATTATAGTAATTCATTCATATAGTCCTTCAATATTTTCAGTCATTTCATTTACATGATTTCACTAGGTTCTAAATAAACCCATTAGTGTTAGTCCATATGGATACTATGGTGTCCATTCCTCAAGGGCAGTGGTGACTTGCCCAGTCAGCTGGTACAGAACTAGAACAGTCCTTCATACCATAGGCATTGATCTTTGCCTAGGGCTGAACCCCACTCATTCATATAGGAAGCATATTTCAATCAGAGCCTAAGAGGTATACTTTTCTTTAGCCTAGCACCATGCTCATAGGAGTTTCCAAATGCTTGATTGAATGATGAATTAATGACTCCAAAGAGCATAATTTGTCATTTGATAAAAAAATATAAGGATTTTAACCTGTTTAAAATATTTATTTTCCAACCATCTATTGTCTATCTAAATGCAAAGTATAAGTTTAAGACAGAAGGATAAGTGACATTTAGGTAATGGGCATAGTAAAAGTTCTCTACATGTGATTACCTCATTATGAAGCCAGTTTTGGACTATGATTTCTATACCCAAAGGGGAAGAAATGTGTGATTGTAAATGTTATTTCTATTTAAAGCACCAATATGCTTAAGCAGCTACAATGGTTTTCTTTAATGTGTTGAAAGGAGGGATGGCTTGGAGACATGGAGGCTATCTCTCAGCTTCACAATTGAGGAGCTGTGTGACATTTGTCAAACCAATTAACCTCTCTGTGTTTGAGAGTTTCCATGTTTTGGAGGTTAAAATAATACTTGTTTTCTATAGCTGTCTATACTCACAAAGTGAAAGACATGTCTTAGGGGAGCAAAGGCAATTATTCAGATGGTTCAGGCCAAAATAAATCCTGCCATGAAGAAAAAGAAAAAAAAAGTGTACACTTGAACCTCAGCTGTCCAGCTTCCCTGTCGACATCAATCAAACTCACAGAATAAATGGTTCAACCCTTTGCTTCCCTTGTTTATGTTACAAAAGCACCTTTAGGGGCATATTAGCTGGTTAAGACCAATAAGTGAATCATTAATGGCTTTAAGCCACTTATCATATAACCAAGAATACTTGAAACACAAGGAGATTCTGGATTACTGGGATGCCTGGGTTTTAAAAAACATACATTTCTCAAAGTCACCTTCAAAATTAGCATCAAAAGGGAAAGAGAAAAACAGGAATATAGATTTGCTTTTGTGTCCAGTTTGTGCTAGACATTGTGGCAGGTGTTTCATTTGTCTTCTTATTTTATTGGATCTTCACTACAATAGTAGGATGTACAGAGTTCCAAAGGAGGAAACCGAGGCTCAAAGACAGTGAGGAGCCCCAAATCACACAGTCAATATCTGGCACTCTGGGGCCCGGAACTTCATTCCAAATCCAGGAGCTATATAACATATCATACTTGCCCAGTGCATGCAGATATAATTCAATAAAATTCAATAAAAATCAGTGACTCCCTACAAAGTTCTAAGTATGATGCCAGGAGCTGAACACATTCATGTGAATGAGGCCTAGACCTACTGTCATGGACTCTTGTCTGCCCAAGGTGACACACATTAAACCTGACAGTAATGCAGCAGGAGCCATCTGTATGGGAGTACAGAGAAGGGGCTGAACCACAGGTTCCTACAAGTACCTTTAAGGGACATAGGGAAATACTGTCCCTTGGATCCAGGATGCATTCTCCTCTTACATTAGATCACAGGTTAGGAGAAGAGTCTAGCCTACAGGGGTTCTCTGTGCAGAGAAGATAATGATTGACACTTAAAACATGAAGGACAGGCTTTGAATCCCAACCACATCTTTTACAATGTATTCCATCAGGCACAAGTGGCTTAACTTTTCTGATCCTCGGAGCCTGCCTGGGTGATAGGAAAAGCTGCTTCACAGGGCTGTTGTGATAATAAATAATAAATTCAGAATGCCTTATATATTACCTGTCATGATCAATACTAAAGAAGATACCACCATTATTAGTCTAATTTTTTCTTCTTAAAAATATGTGATGGGCAGGTTACAAATAGTCCACTAAGATCTATTAGGCCTTAAAGAATTAGTTCTTTATCTGTTAGCATTGTTGTACTTGAAATAAATCATTCATGGAACTATATATCTATATCTATATCTATATCTGTATCTATATCTATATCTATATCTATATCTATATCTATATCTATATCTATATCTATATCTATATCTATATCTATCTATCTATCTATCTGTAGATAGATAGATAGATAGATAGATAGATAGATAGATAGATAGATATTATATACTAGGCGCCCTCTCGCAGTTTGGGACCCCTCAGGGGATGTCCACCTGACTTCTTAGGCCTGCTCCCTGGGGGATCAGGCCTAAGCTGGCAGTCAGATATCCCTCTGGCAGCCCAGGAGCCCTCAGGGGATGTCCAACTGTGGCTTAGGCCCCCTCCCTGTGGGGACAGGCCTAAGCCGCAGTAGGACATCCTTAGTGCTGCCGAGGAGGCAGGAGAGGCTCCCGCCACCACTGCTGTGCTCTGTGCTCGCAGCTGTCAGGCCAGCTTGTGGCTGAGCAGAGTTCACCCTGTGGGAGCACACTGATCACCAGGGGGCAGCTCCTGCACTGAGTATCTGCCTCCTGGTGGTCAGTGCGCATCATAGCAACCAGTTGTTTCTGGTCATTATGCCATTAGGGTCAATTTGCATATTAGCCTTTTATTATGTAGGATTATTATATTATTATATATATCCTATCTAATACTAGACAAATATGCAAATTGACAATACCTCCGACACACCCACAAGCCATGTCCACCATTCAATCAGAGTGAGTATGCAAATTAACCCAAACCAAGATGGCTACAGCCACAGAGAGCAAGGTTTCCTAGGTAACAGAGGAACCCAAGCTTTCCGCCTGCCCTTGCCAGGCCTAAGCCTCCACTCAAGCTACAAAGTTTCAATTATAGAAGGTAAACAAATTCAAACAAATGGCGGCAGAATGGAGCTTGAGAGAGCAGGCCAGGGTTGCCGCCGGCAACAGGGGAAGCAAAGCTTTCCGCACACCCTGGCCGGGCCCACATGCTTAAGGCAACAAAGTTTCAATTATAACCCCAACACAAATGGCTGCCAGCCTGGAGGGAGCCCCAGGCTTGGATCTGCTCCAGGCTACAAAGTTTCAATTGTAGAAGGAAAATAAATTCCAGATACCAGGGCCTCTGCTTGGGTTGCCAGGGGGCGTGGCCGGCCTGCAAACCACCACAGGCCCCTCACTCAGGCCGCCCCACACCCCAAGGGAACCCCCACCTGATCCGGGACGCCCTTCAGGGCAAACCAGCTGGCCCCCACCCCTGTACCAGGCCTCTATCCTATCTAATAAAAGAGTAATATGCAGATTGATCATCACTGCAACACACAATATAGCTGCCCCCATGTGGTCAAAGATCCTGCCCCCATGTGGACACAAGATGGCCACCACAAGATGGCCAGCAGGAAAGGGCAGTTGGGAGGCATCCTGCCTGCAAGGGAGGGCAGTTGAGAGGGACCAAGCCTGCAAAGGAGGGCAGTTGGAGGTGATCAACCCTGCATGAGAGGGCAGTTAGGGGTGACCAGGCTGGCAGAGGAGGGAAGTTGGGGGCAAACAGGCTGGCAGCAGAGTGGTTAGGGGGTGATCAGGCTGGCAGGCAGAAGAGGTTAGGGGCAATCAGGAAGGCAGGCAGGCAAGCAGTTGGGAGCCAGCAGTCCTGGATTGTTAGAGGGATGTCCGACTGCCTGTTTAGGCCCACCGGGATCGGGCCTAAACGGGCAGTCGGACATCCCTCAAGGGGCTCCATATTGGAGAGGGTACAGGCTGGGCTGAGCGACAACCCCCCTCCGTGCACGAATTTCATGCACCGGGCCTCTAGTATATATATAAACACACACACACACACACACACACACACACACACACACACACTGAGTGGCCAGATTATTATGATCCCTGAATGCATAACAATCTGGCCATTCAGTGTAGACTGACCAGAGTTGGGATTTTAAAATAAGGTTTTTCCATGTATAAGAACTGCATTGTGGGTAGTTAGAAAGAAGCAGAGGACTTACTAGCCAGAGGCTGGGGGCCATCTTTACATATCAAGATTTGCAAGCTTTCCCTTATACATAAGTACACTGAATGGCCAGATTATTATGATCTCTGAATGCATAATAATCTGGCCACTCAGTATATATATATATATATATTAGGGGCCTGGTGCATGAATTCATGCATGGGTGGGATTGGGCCAGCCTGGCCAGGGGGAGGGGACATGGGCAGTTGGCCAGCCTGCCTGCTGGTCGAACTCCTGGTCAATGGGACAATTTGCATATTAACCTTTTATTATATAGGATATACACTGAGTGGCCAGATTATTATGCATTCAGAGATCATAATAATCTGGCCACTCAGTGTGTGTGTGTGTGTATGTGTGTGTGTGTGTGGGTGGGTTTGTGTGTGTGTGTGTGTGTGTGTGTGTGTGTGTGTGTGTATTATTGTTTATATTTGGTCCAACACATGAAAGAGGGCTTTGGGATGGTTAAAAGAATGGCTAGTGGTTGTGGGGAGATGCTCAGGCAAAAGCCAGACACCAAGGAAATGCAGAGGGTCCTCTCAAAGGCCTCTAGGCTGCAAAGGCTCTTAGTCATGCTAGAAGGTGAGCCTTTTGAAGAGATACTTGCCCAGCCCAGTCTGGGTCTGGCCAGCCTTCAGAGGTGAGTCAGGTGTCACCCATGTTCTTGATGAGTTTCACCTGCTCATCCAGGAAGTAGTTCTCCAGGAAGTCACAGAGCTGAGGGTCTGTGCGGATAGAACCCAGGGCCTGCAGATCCCAAAGGGCCAGTTTCAGGTTCTTCTCCAAGGCCACGGTGGCCCCAATGGTGTCCTGAGTTTTCCCCACTGATCTTGGAGAGGCTTAGTACATCCTGGAAGAGAATGCACTGGTTTTACATCTTTAAAAGACACTGGGCACCCTCTCCACCAATGATTCTTCTCCACCAAAGCTTGAAGGAGGTCATCTACTCCCCCTAGAGCCACATTTTTGTGGTGGAAATAGAAGCACAGAGAGAGGTAAGTGTAGGTCACAGATTACAGGTTGGCCAGACAGTTGATGGCAGCCTCCACCTCAGTGGAATAATTCTGACGAGGTTGGGAGCTCATGGTTGTTTGGCAATCAGGAGTTAAGGTAAAAAAACAACAACAATGCCTGTTGGTCTCAGGAGGCTGAGGATAGCTGAGGTAGTTCAGAAGGTGATCTCTTGAAAAGGCAGTGGAGGTTGGTTGGAGGCTGGAAGAAAGGGCATCCCTTGGTCTGTTCCATCCAACCACTGTTGAAGCAAGAGACAGGTCTCGGGACTGCACTCCCAACAGATATATTTTTAAATTAATGAATCATTATGTATGAGCCACTGTACTTGGTAAATTGATTATTCATCACCTATTAAACCAAACATTCTGACATTAAAGACCATTTCTATTTTGGTCCTGGCCTTTTCTTCCAAAAGTGAAATTTGTCATATCACCACAATTACCATTGATTGAAGACACTCCTTTGGTTGTTCTGAATTTTTGGTGCCCACAAACCCCATCCTGACACATAAAGCAGACTTAAATACTAGTGTTCATCAATTGCATTTTTTGATCAACTGATCCCTGTTCTTTCCACCTAAACAAAGCTGTATGGAGTGTCAAAGCCAACAAAGCCTTTTTTTTTTTTTTTTTTTTTTTTTTTTTTTTTTTAGACTACAGTCTCTTCAGGGCTGGGAACTGAAAATTTAAAACTCCAGCCAGGCTTAAAATATAGTAAGTGCTTTCATGTATTAATCAAATGGAATTCGTATTGAGGAAAAAATGTATGAATTCCAGGTAACATAAGTACAAGAACCTATTTGAAGAGGCAGAGAGATTTACAGAAATTGAGGGCAATAGGAATGATTCTACCTCTTTGCTTTAGAGTTTTTGCTGGGGGTAGAGTTTATAAGTTGAGAAGATGTACATAGTTATCAGATTCTTCTGAAAATTTTTAACCAGCCACCAGGAGAGTCCAAGTTGGCATATAATTATAGCAGTTGGCTCAAGTATAAAATATTAATGTGTATAAGACACATGGATTCCTTAACTAACAAATTGACCTTTCAGATCACCTGGCCTTAGGAGAACCCTGGGCCAGATGTATCCTGGAACCTCAGTTTAAATGAGACCCCTGGCACCAGAGGCACACTGGTTAAACATCATGAAATAAATAAACACACAAACAAACAAAATCTGTACCAGTTCTTGGACAAGATAAAACTCTCAGTGATTTGTTAAGAGAACACAAACTGAAAGGACATTTAATGGACAATGATAAAACTTGGTTGAAGATGAGAAGATACTAATTGGTGATATTCCAGTTAGACAGAGAGGCAAAAACTATTTGAAAGGCCTTTCCTGCAGCCATGTTGAAAACTAGGGTAGTGACAAAGGTCTTAGATTAGAGGCATGTTCCCCAGTGACCCTAAGCTAAGAACTGCAATCAGAGGAGACAGATGCTTAGCATGCAATGCTGCATCCGGGAAAGAGGCTAATGAGATTCCAGGCTGCTTGTCCACAGGGCCAGCCATCACAATGCCAATAGGCAGGGAGGCTGCTGTCCTTCTTAGAACCACTCTTCTGAAACTGCATGTGTGACATGGCAGCTGATTCTCAGCAGCTTAATAGTGACACTGTCTACTTAGTCTAGCCAGACTGAAGTAGGGGGACAGGGTGCTGGTTAAATGGCTGGAAGGAGATGCCTTCCTGAAAATCTGCAGAGGGTTTGTGAGTGGGACAGGAAGCCATAGTCCCAGGAGGAGAGACACATGCAGGCCTCAGCAGAATAAACCTGGTTATTGGATTTGGACTGATGAGGGTGAGGTAGACATCTGAGTCATGCCATGCAGATGCTGACACAAAGCGACAGTATGCTGTCATCCAAGTTTCATGAAGTGACCCAGACTAAAATAAGAGTAAAATGTAGGAGATCTTGTCCTGCTTCCTTCTTAGAGAAGCAAATTTGTTTGGAACTCGCTTTAATATTTTGACAAAAAGAAAGCAACAACAAAAAATAAACAAATGGAAAAATAACAAATGTATATATGCTTATTTCTACCAGGTAGGGCCAAGGAATGGCATTAATGAAAGGAAAGCCATACATTAGGACAGAGAAAATGTGGGGAACCATCACAGCCCTGCTACTACTCACTATGGAACAGGGACAAGACTCTTAATCCTCTGGATTCTCATTCGCATGATCTGCTTTGTGAACAACATTCACCCTTATGGGGAGAATCAAATGAAATAATGGATGTTGAATTGATGGTCAAAATTATAGATATGCACAAATGAAACCTCTGTAATTGAAACACTTTCATTCATTCTTTTACTTGTCAATAACTTCAACTTGAACAGTGTTCAAGAGAAGAAACTGTTCAAGAACATGGGGGGAAGGAGTGGTCAGTGATAAGTACCTTGTATCACAGGCACATTGCCAATTCTATTCTTGAGGGCATGCTATGAACATTTCCATAATTATAAAAAATGATATTAAAATCCTGAAAAGTTGCAGTGGGCCTGTTGATATACCCAGTGTTCATTATTTAACAAACCTACTTAACTAAGTGTCTTAACTGGTTAAAATGAATCTCTTTCAAGACTGCCAAGGTGTGTGGGTCAATCTCATTCAAGCTCGGAGGGGTCTGGGTGAGACTGCCATGCATAGCTGCAGAGGCTGTGTGTTATACAATTGGCTGCAGCATTCTCATAAACTTCAATGAGAATAGCACTCCCAAGAGGTGTAAAATGAAAAGACCCCAATTCTGGGAATAATTCTAAAATAATTTTTTAGAATTGTTTTTAGCCTGGATTCGACCCAAGTTGTATTAAAATCAGCTTCCTGTAGGCAAGAACATTTTGGGTTTCTTCTACATCCAACCAATGTAAAAAGTAGTTTACTAGAAATCATTTGCTTTGGAGGAGATCACTGCCATCCTCCCTTGGAATTATTTTCTTTCTGTGCCTATTTCTCAAACATGGGGCTGGAAAAAGTGACCTTGATGCATAGAAATTCAGGCATATGGCAGATAGGTGAGAAATTATTTTGAGGGGGTGGCTTACACAAATTCTCTTTGGCACAGAATTTCCCTGTACTATAAAAGAAACCATTCCTATTTTCAGCTTAAAAAAAACAATTTTAAGAGAATGGGAGTATTTCATTTTCCTTTAAATGGTCTGACTCATTACTATCTGTAGCTACAACCACCAAGATATTGTTATGGTGTTAAATTGAAGACTGAGGATGAACATTTTAGCACCACATATATTATTCTTAGTGAAATAGGTGCTTTCCAAAATGCAAACTTAGAAAATGCATTGATTATTGTTTTTGTGTGTACCTGCCATTATATATTATTAATTGAGCTTTTATTAGAAAGTGTTCTTCAGGCTGAGATATGCCTCCACCCCTATCCCTCTCTGCCTTAAGTGTCCTCTACCCTCCACAGTTGGGAAGAGGTTGGCTGAATGCTCTCTGATGATTTCCACCTGTGCTACCCACTTCTCCAACCACGGCCAGCCTGGAACTGCTAGAGGCCATGGGATTTTAAGGAGTGCTCTGTTCACTTGAGCTCTATTTCTATTATTCGCTGCAGATTTTATTACACCACCTGGGAGAAGAACTAGCTTTAATTCATCTTTAGAGACTTTGATTGATTATTGGTAATAATAGCTTATGAAAAGGTTATTTCCCATTAGATGCCATTTTGAACAGATTTGTACATTTTTCTATGACTGTTATAGCTTGGTGGATGGGGAGGTCAAATAAATACACGACAAGAGATATAGAATCAGCAGTTTAAGTCATGAAACTGGGAGACAATATGGTAGGATATACAGAAATTTACTTTGCAAACAGTTTTTAGGAAACCAATAATTCTGTCTAGAAAGTTCAATTTTCTACCTGTTTTTTCTTTCTCCTCTCCTCTCCATCTGAAGTTATTTCCCTAGGTCCTCTGTATTGACTGTGCATCCACAGACAGCCTTTATTAAGGATAGTAATGCAGGAACCTATGAACCCCCTTCTTCATTAGCCATCTTCATCATTAATGCCCCTGTCATTCCTCAGTGGAGTCAATGAGACAGAGACATGTCAGTTATTTCACTTTATATGGATATCATGGATTTTTCTCCTTTCCTACCCAACCTGCTTACAAATTATGTCCCTGTGGTCATGATGGGGCTGAGCAACTCATACAAGGATAGATATATCAGCACAGATGTCATTATTTAAAACAAGGAAGCTTAATAGAATTATAGACCAAAAGGAGTGGATTTTACTGTTTGTAAGTTACATCTCATTTTTTAAAAAAATAAAGTATATTTTTCTCTTTAATAAATGTTCTTAGAGGACCTAATATTTGCTAAGATCTGGGTTCAATTATCAGGAAATGAGTTACCAGCTTTGCTCATCTATGTTTTTGCACTTTATCTCTGATAGCTACGATTTTCTGAAAGCAATTGTTGATTCAATGATGGGAATAATATTACTTTCAAATATTTATCAGCATCAGGGCATAATGTTTAGGTCTACCTTGAATCTGACCTCTATCAATAAACCTTATCTGACCAAATTTTCCAAAGAATTCTTCAAAGAGGAGGAGGTGGTTTATATTTGGGCAGCACCTCCTAGTTAGAAGAGCAATTTCTCATGTTATCATAACTTTATTATCTTTTTTTTTTCAGATAAGGAAAGTCAAGCCCAGTATGGTTAAGGAGCTTGTTTCATTGCTCACAGCTAGTTAGTAAACGAATAAGTAACCCAGACTCATGGTTGCCAACTCCACTCTTCTTTCTGCCACATCACATCACCGCCCAGATGCCCTCTCCTTAACCTGACTCAGTGGGAGGCACTTGGTGACATGATGCATCTTTTCCTCACAAGTGGACCCTTATGCTTGGAAGGCTTCAGAGATGACATTTCCTTCCCACTTGCAATGCAATCTGAATATGAAATGACAACACAGGGCCCAAAGAAGGGCAGTATGATTATGAATATGAGTGTCTCCACCCAATGGATATATAAATACAATGTCTCCACACTTTCTCCTTCTGCATTTCCACTTACCTCTTGTTCAGCTTCTTCAAGTTTCTCTCCAGGACATCCTTGCTTCTCTCTATGATTTCCCCCTTTAAGCTCACCTTCTGGAAGTCTTCCAGGCTACTTAAACACTCACATCCCTCATTAACAACAAGCTCTCCTCTGAGGAATGGGCTCTAATGCAATCAGATTAGTGTATACTGCCCTCTCCTTTTCCTTCCATTTATCTTTAGTCACTCATTGTTTGCTATTTATTCAATGCACAGATCTGTGATATCTCTAATGTCAAAGATTGCATTTTTTTCTCTCTATATAACACAATTAAAACTTACACTCAAGTACTTTTGGGTAACTTGATGGATTATATTTCACTTAGATTCCCCTTTTCATTCATCTGTGAAATGTGAAGTTGAACATTTATTTATAAAGAAATTTCTGCTCAGCCTACCAACAACTGTGTCCTGAATATCTGTTTTCCTGTTTGAAAAAACTATTGAGTCCCACTGGATGGGTCAGAAGGGTCATGCATTGAATGTTTGCCAATATATCCAGAGTTCGATATTAATCCATTGGTTCCACAAATGCATAATGAGCTTCAGGTTTATGAAGCCCCTGGTTTGAGCCCTGCTGTTATGAAAGAATCAACCTTAATGAAAGACAATATCTTGCTTATAAATATTAGGGATAAACTTTGACCAATGATATACAATCTTTCTCAGAAACCTCAACCTCCACATGAAGTATTTATATGTATAAAGACTGGCAAATGTAGTATTAATGACCATATTCATTCCTATTTCTTTTCTTCTTTAATCTTTTTTTTTTTTTACTTACATGAAGATGTTAAATTAACTTAAAATATGCTGGAATAATGATAACATTAAGAGCAAAAACACTTTTTATTCATTTTAAAATGATGGGGTGTCCTCCACAGCTCTTCTCCTCCAAACAACCCTCATTCCAAACAACAAAGCCTGTCTGTCTTTAAATACAAATGCTCACATACCCAAGGAATGAAGGAGCCAGAGAAGCAGCAGAAGGGGAAGCATGCAGAGAAAGGCATTGGTACCCTAAGGGACAATTTTTATCTCAGGAGAACTGACCTTTTAGAGAAAGCAAAGTGAATTATCTTTCTCATCCTTTACTTTTGCTGTGACATCATTAAAATGCATGCTATATACCAACACTCATTGTTTTGTATTCATAACCTTAAACTAAAATTAATCAGTTGTCACAAGGACTTAACACACTTGTTAATGGTTCCTAGACAAAAATCTGTATTGTTACAAGAAAAGCAGCTTCTTATATGCACCCTTGAGAAAAACAACAGAGAAAGAATTAACTGGTGGACATTGAACACTCTTTTCTTCTGTTCAGAAAACAACAGTCTTCATTCTCTTCTCTGGTTGTTGAACTAGTGCTCTGCTGTTTCTTGTTTGACATGTTTAGTGCCTCAAAAAGAGGAAATTTCTTTTGTCTATGTCTGATAAAATAAATTAGATCCTACAGAGTTTAATACATACATGGATTTAGCTAATATGCATATATTAAGCTCTAATTTGGAGCCCATGCCCTTACTATGGTTTTGTTATTCAATACATATTTATTGGGAACTTAAGGAATTGTTGAAGCCTTAGTTATGAATGACTAAAAGTGGTTGCTTTTGAAAAACTCAGTCTGTCAGGCAAAAGATAAATAAGTGGTTGACCCATGACAACATGGTTTAATTCTCTAAAAAGGATAAACACATTCCCCAAAGAGGAAGCTTGGGAGACAAAGGAAAGACTTCTTGAAGAGGGTCATCAAATGTTGACATAGTTCTGTGAAGCCTACGTATTTTGGGGAAGATGATGTAAAGTCATGTTGACCAGAGGGAAGGGAAGAGATAAGACAAGGCCTGGAGAGGTGAGCTGAGGTTAGATGGCATTCCGGGGACAATTCATATCACTGGATAGTTTTAGGAAAGGGTATGACCTGATCGGATTTGCATTTTACAATTTTCTCTGACATCATTGAGAAAAATGTTTGGAGGAGACTATGACCAAAGGAAGAAAGACAAAATTAGTTCATTTTTTTAGTGCTCACATGAAAGATGATGGTGATGTAGCCTGTATGAAGATAGCATAGTTGAGGGTAGGAAGATGTGTTAAATTCAGCCTATATTAAGGAGGACAAAGATTCAACATGATTCTCTGGATGATCAGATGTGAAAAGCATTTTGGTACGAGAAACATGTAAGCTTCCAACCTCCAGTACTTTATATTCTATTTGAGAAAATGCAGTTGGAAATTTAAACTTTGATATTTTTATTGTTGTAGAAGTCATTGAACTTTGTGATTTGATAATGCCCTGCAATGTTATTTATTATTCATATGACTGGCAGTTACTTTCCATGTTATGACCACTAGTATATGAAAAATATGTGGTACTAAGCAATAATCTAATACACTAGTAAATATTGCTGTAACATGACTAGAACAACATTAGTAACACTAGTTATATGTTAAACAGATAAAGCAAAACGGTTAATGGTTAATTAATTTAAGACTTTTTTTTTCTTTTATAAGCCTCTGAGGAGGAAAATAATCTTTCTGTTGTGCAATTAGGAAGTTGAGCAGACATATTTATGTTTCAGAATATCTCTAGGCAATGGATTACTCACCTCCTTAGATCAATATTTGATCCCTGTTTGTCAATACATTCTTTCTTCTATCTGACCAGGGTCCCTCCAATTTATTTAAGCCCTTTTACTGGGTCTGCTTAGATTTCTTTTTGCTCCACCAAATGTAGTTATTCGCTCTGTAGAGTTGCTCATCAGTATGATCTCATGCATTCTTGCTGTGCTGGGACCGTGGTTATCTGCCTTTGTTTTTATAGCTCTATTTGAAGAACCTGCTAGCATATTTCCTTAATTCTTGCATGTGCTTTCTAAACACACCTCAGCTAGTTCCTGCTATCTAGGGTGGGAAAGAAAAACAACTTATCTTTACTATTTTCCTGAAGTTTTCATTTCTCCTTCTAAAAATTTTGAACTTCCTCTCCGAGAAGTGTATATTGGATGTTTGTTCCACCCCACATGTGCCCCAAGTAAGCACTAAACCAGTGGTCGGCAAACTCATTAGTCAACAGAGCCAAATATCAACAGTACAATGGTTGAAATTTTTTTTGAGAACCAAATTTTTTAAACTTAAACTTCTTCTAATGCCACTTCTTCAAAATAGACGTGCCCAGGCCATGGTATTTTGTGGAAGAGCCACACTCAAGGGGCCAAAGAGCCACATGTGGCTTGCGAGCCGCAGTTTGCCGACCACGGCACTAGACATTTCCAGGGAAGTTGCTAAGTATCTTTGGTCCACAGAAACATGGCTCAGCATGTCCTAGATGAGAAGCTGGGACAAAAGGAAGATCCGGACCTGCCTATGTCACAGAGCACATGGATACCCATATTTAATTCATCACATAATCAGAACATGCCTGGCCTAGAAAAATTGTAAATTCATATGTTTTATTTCTAGTGCTCCAGCCTTTTCCTTTAGGGAAGCCCCTTAGGCAGCCTACATTTTCTGTATTTTTCTATTCTCTGATCAAACTTACTCCCAGAAAGGGATCTTGTCTAATTTAGATGTGTATTTCAGACTGTGTACTACAACTCCCTGGGAGGCTTTATTTTAAGCCTTCTCTGTATTTGTGAAATGGAAGGTGTTGTTCCCCGTAAAAGGAATGCAGGTGCTAAAAAGCAGGTGGTGTGGCTCATTGGGGGGGTAGTTGGGGTTCTCCCCAGAGCTCTTTATATGTGGCCATAGAGTCACAATCTATTCTGCCTCTATATAAAGCAACTGTACATCTGAATAATGACTCAGTTCTTTCCTCCAGCTGTTAATGTTGGTGACTCACAGAGTCCACATTTAGAAGGCAATGCAAACTCTGAGGCTACATCCCTTATGGCAGCTGGCATTAACACAGTTTTCGAGGCTCTGTGGTCAGATCTGGACCCAGAATCTTATTGCAGGAGGCCCTTTGGTGATCTATTCTGAGCATCCTCTGTACTATAGGGAGTGTAGTCCATGTTTCATAGGGTTCTGTAAAGATCAAATGAATATATGTGTAAAGTTCCCAGACCAGCACAGCATGCAGATTGTAGGATCTTGTTATACATCATTTCGACTCTACTTCTTTCTAAGTCCAAATCTGTGAGCTTTGTGTATGTTTTCATTCTAGTTCCTGCCCAGAGTCTCTGTGTCTGCTGGGGGGAGAGGAGGAAAGGTTATGTTAGAGAAAGTTATCCTGGGTGTCTTAAATTTACCATATGCCATAGCCTTTTTAGTGACCTATAATTTACACAATGGTGATATATTCCTGGGCTGCTGAAAAGAAAGGTACTTATTCAGATACTTACATTTATGGAGTAATGAGAATAGACCCCCTGGCTCTAGCTGAGTAGTGTGTGCTTTGACCAATCTGTAGTCTAGATTGCAAATGGTAGAGAAATGGATTACAATGCAACACATTTGTGCATCTGTCTACTTCTTCATACACGGGCATATAGAAACACAGCTCTGTACATATCTTCTCAGAAAACTGTCCCAAAAGCAAAATTGGAAGTATAGTAACTGCATTCATTCTGGGGTAAGAACCACAAGGTATCACAATGCTAAGAAACAGCTGAGGATGTTTTCCGTTAAGCCAGAAGATCCCTTGAAATGGTTAAGGCTGAAATAATATCAACACTAACTTTCTTACCCAGACATTATAACTATAAAATTAAGTGGAAAGATATATATACACTAGTAGCCCGGTGCACGAATTTGTGCACGGAATTCAGGGAGGCGGTTGTTCCTCAGCCTGGCCTGCACCCTCTCCAATCTGGGACCCCTCGAAGGATGTCCTATTGCCAGTTTACAGGGATCAGGCCTAAACCGGCAGTCGGACATCCTTCTCACAATCCGGGACTGCTGGCTCCAGCCGCTCACCTGCCTGCCTGCCTGCCTGATTGCCCCTAACCACTCTGCCTGCAGGCCTGCTCGCCCCCAACTTCCCCCGCCGCCAGCCTGTTCGCCCCCAAATGTCCTCCCTCCAGCAAGACCACCCCCAACTGCCCCCCCGTTTCAGCCTGCTCACCCCCAACGGCCCTCCCTGCTGGCCTGCTTGCCCTCACCTTCCCTCCCCACTGGCCTGCTCACCCCCAACTGGCCCCCTGCTGGCCTGCTCACTCCAAACTGCCCCCCACTGTCCTGATCACCTCCAACTGACCCCCACTGATGGCCCCAACTGATCCCCCTGTTGGTCTGCTTACCCCCAATAGCCCATGCAGTCCCATTCTGGCCTGATCACCACCCAGCAACACAAGGTCCCAGCCCCTCCATTTTTTTCTTTTTCTTTTTTTTTTTTTTTCAGCGCCTCCATGAGCGGAGGCCAGGGCTGGATGGAAGCAAGTACCTAGTATTTATTTATCTTCTATAATTGAAATTTTGTAGCCTTGAGCGGAGGCCAGGGCTGGCCAGGGCAGGCGGGAAGCTTGGCTTCCTCCATTGCTGGGTCAACCAAAGCCTCCTGCTTGCTCCAGCTCTGTGGCCGGCCGCCATCTTGGTTTGGTTAATTTGCATACTTTCTCCTGATCTGCTGGTGGGTGTGGCTTGTGGGTATAGCGGAGTGATTGTTAATTTGCATGTTTCTTTTTTACTAGTGTAGATATATATATATATATGCATATGTATATATATGTATATATGTATATGTGTGTGTGTGTGAATCTATCTATCTATCTATCTATCTATCTATCTATCTATCTATCTATATATGTATGTATGTATACTAGAGGCCCGGTGCATGAAAATTCATGCACTGGTGCACTGGAGGGGGGTCCCTCAGCCCTGCCTGCCCCCTCTCACAGTCTGGGAGCCCTCAGGGGTGGGAGTCGACCTGGTAATCAGGGGAAGGCAACGGCCCCATCATACCTCTGCTGCTGCCACTGCCAGAAGCACAAGCCTTGGCCAGCTCTCGTTACCTGAGCCTCGGGAAGACCTGGTGGTTGGGCAGCCACCATCCGAGGCTTGCCTGTACCTCGGGCCCGCCCTGGGCGGCTGGGAAGCCAACATCTGAGGCCCGGTGCATTAAATTCATGCACAGGGGGGTGTCCCTCAGCCAAGCCTGCACCCTCCCCAATCTGGGACTCCTTGAGGGATGTCCGACTGCCAGTTTAGACCTGACCCTGGTGGGATCAGGCCTAAACGGGCAGTCGGACATCCCTCTCACAATCCAGGACTGCTGGCTCCCAATTGCTCGCCTGCCTGCCTTCCTGATTGCCTCTAAATGCTTCTGCCTGCTAGCCTGATCACCCCCTAACCACTCCCCTGCCAGCCTGATTGATGTCTAACTGCTCCCCTCCCAGCCTGTTTGCCCCCAACTTCACTCCTTTGCCAGCCTTGTCACCCCTAACTGCCCTCCCCTGCAGGCTTAATCGCCCCCAACTGCCCTCCCTTTTAGGCCTGGTCCCTCCCAACTGCCCTCCCCTGCTGGCCTGATCGCCCACAACTGCCCTCCCTTGCAGGCCTTGTCCCTCCCAACTGCCATCCCCTGCTGGCCATCTTGTGATGGCCATCTTGTATCCACATGGGGGCAGGATCTTTGACCACATGGTGGCAGCCATCTTGTGTGTTGGAGTGCTGGCCAATCTGCAGATTGCTCTTTTATTAGATAGGATAGAGGCCTCGTTCATGGGTGGGGCCAGCTGGTTTGCCCTGAAGGGTGTCCCGGATCAGGGTGGGGGTTCCCTTGGAGCATGGGGCGGCCTGGGCGAGGGGCCTGTGGTGGTTTGCAGGCCGGCCATGCCCCCTGGCGACCCAAGAGGAGGCCCTGGTATCTGGGATTTATTAATCTTTTACAATTGAAACTTTGTAGCCTGGAGCAGAGCCAAGCCTTCTGCTCGCTCCAATGGCGACAGCCATTTCTCTTTGAATTTATTTATCTTCTATGCAGCCTTAAGCAAAGGCCAAAGTAGGCCAGGGCTGCAGAAGCTTGGCTTCCTCCATTGCCAGGGATAACCCTAGCCTCCTCTCTCCAGCTCTGTGGCTGTCGCCATTTTTGTTGGGATTTACGTATCTTCTATAATTGAAACTTTGTAGCCTTAAGCGGAGGCCTGCGCCAGCTAGGGTATGAGGAAAGCTTGGCTTCCTCCATCACCAGGGAAACCCAAGCCTCCCTCCTGCTCCCTCTGTGGCCGCAGCCATCTTGTTTGGGTTAATTTGCATACTTGCTCCTGATTGGCTGGTGGGCGAGACTTGTGGGTGTGGCTCGTGGGTGTAGGGGAGTGATGGTTAATTTGCATATTACCCTTTTATTAGGATATATATATATATATATATATATATATATATATATATATATCAGGATTCATAAATGAAAAAGACTCACAAGTGAAAAGGAAAGGTTGAATTATCCAGTGCGAAGTGCCCATGTATTGAAAGTGACAAAAAGCCTTGCTTTCACTTCTCCAGTCCTATGTCTCTGTTAGTATGCTGTGTGAGTGTATGTGTCTGCATATGTACAAGCATGTGCCAAGTGACCACCTATTCACAACCACCATCCTGTAAACATTTGCTTTCTTAAGTCCACCCTCCTCATGGGAATAAAAATTTTAAAAGTACAGTATCTAACAGCACTAAAATGCACACAGGCCTGGTTGTCAGTACTTTATGCCTGTTTGGCCTTGCAGCCCACAATAAAGAAGGAGCGAGCTGGGCTTCCTCCAGCATCACAACACACTGTTCACACATCAGAAGCTGCACAGCAGAGGCAGTGGATGTTTATGGGCTCCTCTTTGCATGATGCTGCTTTTGTAGCTCGGCTCTGAGTTTTCCTGGGAAGGTAGAGGAATGGGATGTGTGGCAATGTGGAGTGAGTTTGACCCTCCCCCATCAGCAGAGCTAAAGGGTATAATTTCCAGAATGGCCTCATCTGAAATTTGGATCATATTGGACTCTTCCCACACCTCTGTGAGACCTCTGTCCAGAGGTAGGGGTATATTCACACTTTCCTACTTTATTTCTTGCATAGGACTCTAAATTATCCTCAACTGAGCATGCTCATGTTTAATGCCTTTTTATGAAAGCAACTTTGCGTTGGTAATAATCAGAATGGGGATCTGTTATGGAGTTTGCTAACTTTCCCTCATCCAAGGACAGATTGCCAAAATCTCACTGAGAAATGAAGTAGGGTAGGAGCGAGGGTAAGAGAAAAGCAACCCAGGTTTCTCTGCATTTCTCTTTGGGTAAAACCAAGGGCATTTGAATGCCTTTAGAGTTTATATCATTGGGTGTTGAACAGATTAAGGTCTAACACGTTTGGTGGTGGGGTATGTACACACTATGAATATGTCTCTGAATATTTTCTATCATGTAGTCATTGATGCATTGCAGTTTATAGGCTCAAATATGTCATTCATACAAGTAATATATATGTGCAAATTTGACCAAGTACTGAGAGGAGCCACAAAATTGATGGAGGGGACAGAGGCCCTAATGTGTGAGGTGAGATTAAAAGAATGTAGGTGTAGTTCTGTGAAGCTGCTGTCTCACAGCTCTGCCTCGGGGCTGCAAACCCCCAAAGAGGAATTTGCTGGCTAGTAGAAGGGGCATTACTGAGAAGAAAATGAGCAGAGAGGAGTTGTCTGCATATCAGGGAAAAAAGTTTGTTGAACTGGAAGCTATTAGGCAGCAAAATTACCTCCCCAGGGAGACAGTGGAGTCTATGACCCCATTAAGGGGGACATAAAAACCTGACGGGATGGTCCAGTTTCCCAATTTGTTGCAGGGAGGGCCTCCCCCTGGCCCACAGAGACTTGGCGAGCTGGAGGATGACTTGTGACTCTTACCATTTATGGTGCCTGCCTGGTGCTGAGAGGAATACTGAAGGTAGGATGCCCAGCTACCTGGATCTGACACCCAGGTTAGATTTTACCATTCTCTGAGCTACATTTTGTTATTATCTTCAGACTCTCTATTGTTATTATCTTCAGACTCTCTTTTCCTAAATCTTTGATCTATTTAAATGAAATAAAACTTACAGGTTGTTTAGGAAGCAGCATCATTTGACACATGCTTCAATCTGGAGGGGTTACCCCAAATATTTTTTAAAATGTATATGTGTGTCCAGTGGGGAGTTGGGTAGAAAATGAACCTGTTTGAATTGCAATTCATCTCAGAGTGAACTGTTTGTGTGCAGCCCATGTTATGTTGTGTGTGTGTGTGTGTGTGAATTCTGCAGCCATGCTAATGGAATATTAATATATTCTTACTAAGAGGACAGACGTTTAAAAGGAAACAAGAAAAAGAAAATAAAAAGAAAAGAACAATGAAAGGAATTGAAACCAGTTGGATTATAGGGTTGCAGCCACAACCCCCCTGGGGGAAAAGCAGGGGAAAAGAGAGGCAGTGCTTTCTCTTTATCTTGCAAGCAATTACTGGCAATTTGTTCTGACCAGTAAAACTTCTGATATTATCATGGTTGCTGAGTAATTTATCATCAAAGTTTAATGTGAAAACAGGTGACTGTGTAATCACCAATCTAGGAACAGAAATAGAATCGTTATTATTTCTGCCTGAAGAGAGATTTTTTTTTTCTGTCAATTGACTTAACGGCCAAAAGGCTGTTCATCATATCACCATGAATTATAAAACCTCTATTAAATATTCATAAAAGTTTTGAAACGAATGTGTGATAGAGATGAAAGCTGGGCTAATTTAAATACCTACCAGACCTGTCTTAATTACAGAGGTAAAATTAGATATAAAAATTATAGCATCAAGGGAAAAAACCTTTGAAACAGTTAATTCCATACATCATAGAAAATGCCTTACACCCACCATACACAAAGCTGGGAGCTCACGGGGCAGCAGCACAGATGTCCATCCCCTGAAAGCATTGCTGAGATGGAGTTGGCGATGTCTTCTACTGAAAAGAGAAGGGAAGCATCTTTGGGACTTTAGGCCAAATGATCTGTGCTGGTTCTCCTAAATGCAAATAAAAATCACAGCTGTGGAAACACATCCATTTGTACCTGCTCAAGTTCTTAGAAAAACATCATGAGGCTAAATAGAAGTCAGGGTGTGACCAAAATAAATCCAAATGAAAGTCCCCACTAATTTTTCATACTACGATTGTGTGGAAGTGACACATGATCTGTTTTTTAAAAATATGTTTTAATTGATTTCATAGAAGAAGGAAAAGGTAGAGAGAGACAGAAACATCAATGATGAGAGAGAATCATTGATCTACTGCTTCCTGCTTGCCCCAAACCAGGGTTCAGGTCCACAACCCGGACATGTGCCCTGACCAGGAATTGAACAGTGACCTCCTGGTTCATTGTTTAACCACTGAGCCACACTGTTCTGTGTTAAACGTGAGCTATCACAACCTCTTTTGCCATCTGAAGAGGGGGTATTCTCCAGGGGTGGTGAAATAGTCCTAGGAGAAGCAATCAGAAGCCAAGACATATTCACATTCCCAAATAGGCTCAAACATAATTTTCCCAGGCAAAGGCATTTCCTGTTCATCTCCAAACAAGATAATAGAAATGCAGTTCCAACTTTGATCTTTCATCCTTAGGCAAATATCAAACCTGACATTAAGAGCTATAGTATATGTGAATTGATCATTAGTGCATAATTGATACACATATATCAAGGTGGTCTTGTGCTATCAAATATTTTCTTTAATCACAGATGTTTTGATGGGCATAAAGAGGAAAAGAGAAAAGGATGCTTTCAGGGACATAGGTCTGTGTTATAGCACGTTGGACTCTCAGGCTAACAGTCGGGTACCAGCAAGCTTGACCTTGAGCAAGGTGCTTCACCTTGCTGAGCCCCAGCACCGACATCTGTAAAATGAGGGGATTAATTTGGTGGTGGCTAAAGACCCATCCAACTCTAAAATTCTGTAAGTCTACAATTATAAATAGGATGATAAGATGCTCTCTGGCTCTTAGGCTGCCACCCAGGAGAATGAATTCCAGTTTTAATTTCCTTTTTGGTGATAGGAAATCTGAAGACAGGCAAGGTTAAATGACCCACCCGGAGGCCCAGAGCAATCAGTGATGGAATCACAGCCTCAGCGCACAGCCAGGCTCCTTGCTTCCAGTCTCATCGGCTTATTGAGACCAAGTCTTTTAGGCTGCTTGTTAGCATATTATTGGCTTATTCATATTGACATCTTAGATGATACCATTAATTCAGTGAAAAATGTTCTATTTTTAAAATATTTCATAAATAGATATTGCCTCTTCAATGAAATTTTAGATTCCCTGGCATGTATAATAGATATACATGCAGCTTTGTGTTTGTTTAATGTTATTTAATACCCTGACTATTATCGCAAATAATTTGAAAATGTTTAAATTAAAAACACAGGCATGATATCAGTAAAATCCAGGGAGGAAATGTTCTGCTGGGAAGTTACTGACAAGATCTTAAAATGAACAGATGGTAAAAATATATATTTCTCTCTTCCTCCACTTTACTTCCCTTCCTCTATTCCACACTTTTTAAGATTTTACTTAATTTAGTCAACCCATTTATTTTTTCTCTTTCTTGTTTCTTTCTCATTAGTCTGCCAAGAGCCTTCCTGAGCAATGCTTAAGCACCTCTGATTGTTTCTCTTAACCAAGGCACCTTATCTCTGAAAGTGCCTCAGTGTGCTAGGGGCTGGCTCCCACAGCAGAGACCAAAAGTCAACTGGTAATGACAGTCAGTTCCAATGGCTTTCAAAGGTAAATAATACCATTACCCATATAAGCCCTGAGCCAGAGTCATTTTTTTGGTAGAGGATTAGTAAGTCCAGCCTCAGGTTGAGATTCTGTTCCTAGGTTAGAGTGTTGTAAGGAGGAGAAGATGAAGGAAAAAGACGCATGGGAAGGATTAGCGAGAGAAGGAGAAAAAGAATGTCACAGAGACACTATAGGATGGACTTTGTGAGGACAATGATTGCAAGTGTGTATGGTGAGTGCAGAATGTGGGTTCAGTAGCACCTTCAGTTTTCAAGTCTTAGATTCAGTTGCTCTATATGTGCTTTCATAGTTATCAGGAATGTGATCCGAGTTTTATTTCAAAATAATCTTTTTCTGCACACATTCACATACCTGAATAAAATTTCAGGGCCTAACGCAGTGCTGAAGGATAGAAGTGGCTTTAATAGAAAATTTAGGCTACCTATTGCATACCAAAAATAAAACCAAAACTCCAAAACTTAGCAGTTTAAAGCAACAACCATTTTCTTATTTCTTATGATTGTGTTACTTGAGTGGGCTCACTGAGGTAATTTCTTTGATCAACATCAGGCATGTCAAACTTGTAGCCTGCTGGCCACATGGCTCGTTTATTTGGCCCGTGTTAGCCTTTGAGTTTGACATGCTTGATCTACATGATGCCATTGGATCTACAGTCACCTACGCTGGATCTTACAAGATGGTTCACTACAAGACACATGCCTGAAAACTGATGCTGGTTGTCTAGTCAAATAAAAAGGCAAGTTCCTCCTCCATGTGGACTTCCCATGTACCTTTAACTTCTCTCAGCATGGAATGGGTTATCAAGAACACTTTAGCAGAAGCTTCTGTCTCTTCTTAGGCCTAAACCTTGAACTACTATGGCACCACTGTCACTGCATTCTTTTGGTTAAATCAAGGTACGAGCTCAGCCAAGCACCAAGTGAGGGGATGATACAGGGTATGAGACATAGTTCACTTGGGTGCACAAAATTCAATTAATAACCAACATCAAGTAGGTAATACAGAAGAAGAGCATTAAAATATAGTCAGTAGGAAGCACTTAGATAAAATTGTAAAGGATAGCCATTCCTCTGAGAGGATAACATAAAAACCCAGAATGACAGGAGAAAAGTACCCTCCATACTGCCTTGTAATTTAACTAACTTCTGAGTGTCTACTTAAAACTATTCAGTAATGATAGTTTGTCATCTCTGAGTCAATTCTTTATTTTATTCACAAATTTCTAAAACATGTATAAGCAGCAGGATGCCCTTTCCTGGTAAAAAAACATTTTGAGGGGCTACTTTGAAACATTAGCTGTGGTCACTTTATCACAGAAATGATGACAGTTAGCTAAGGGATCAGAACAGTAGGGTGTCAGTATTTCTGGCCACTCATTTTAACTACCTACTCCATCCTTGGAGGTCTTTCATCAGCATCCCTGATGGGTGGCAGCCAGGTATCAGCTCAGGCGACACCTGACACTCCCAGGGAAAGAGAAGGATGATGTTGAGGAACTTGTTGTGAATCCACACCAATCTACGTGCTTGCATACAGTGACTTGTTTAAGCTGCACAACAACCACATTCATATACCATGTCCAAGGTGAGAAAACTGAGACTTGAGTGCTTCGCTGACTTATCCAAGGTCACACAGGTACTAGGGAAGATCATCTTTTTAGACTTTCTTGACTTAGATTGTTTGTTTTATCATTGAGTGCAAATCTCTGTTGCTATGATTTTCTCTTATTGTTCTTAATTCTACCACTTATGGAGATACATTTCATTTTCTCACCTTCAGTCCCCATCTATTCTTACCTTGTGACTTTGCCTTATATTTAATAAAAAATTAGAAAAATATCAGGCAGAAACTTTTTCAGCTGTCAAGGGCCAAAGCTCCCAGCAGGTACATTAAGCTCATACTTATTGCCCACTATTCTGGGTGACTGGTATTCCCTTGAGCCCATGGCCCAGTCCAGATATTGCTCCCCTTAAAATAAAACTACTCAGTTTTTCTATATTCATTGTAACAGATTCCCCACTTCTCAATCTGTCTTCAATCTACTCCAATTGAGCTCAATCTTTCACTTCACCCCAAATCGACTAGTCAATCTCAGTAACACACTACATTCTGACAAATTGAAGGACTACATCTCTGTCCTTATTTAAAATTATAGCATCCTTTTCTATGGTTACCCATCCCTTTCTTTTTTTAAAAGATATTTTTATTGATTTCAGAGAGAAAAGGAAAGGGAGAGAGAGATAGAAACATTAATGATGAGGGAGAATCATTGGTTGGCTGCCTCCTGCATGCCTCACATCAGGGATCAGGCTGCAACCTGGGCATGTGCACTGATGGGGAATTGAACTGTGATCTCCTGGTTCATAGGTCGACACTCAAGCACTGAGCCGTGCCGGTTGGGCCATACCTTTCTTCTTGGAACATTTTTTGTCTCTGTCTTGTTGACACTGTATTCTCCTGGATATTTTACTACTCCACTGGTAACCACTTCTCACTCCTTGTTTGTTGGTTGTTTCTTTATGGCCTAAATACTGGGGTGCTCCAGGGATCAATCCCAGGCCCACTTCTTTTTTTTTTAATAATTTTTATTTTTAGTAAAACATGAAGCTAGACTTTAAAACTCAAATTGTACTAAAAAAACTGAACTAAAAGTAGCATTTCTTCTCCCATGCCTCCCCAACTCCTAATTCTACTCTCCAGAGTCACCTAGTTTCAACTCTTAACAGTCTCTTCTGGTAATTATTTTCATTTTTTAAACACTCATGTTGCAATTTTTTTTTTATTTCCCCATTTTATACATTATGCATTTATATTTCCTCCATGGAAGACAGGTATTTCTTGCATGGCTTTGACTTTCTCAGTTTTCAGTTTAATGTGTAGATTCAGGTAATATGAATAAAGAAAAAATAAAATATGTGGATATATGGATACTCATCTGAACAGAAATAAGTTGACTCTTGGTGTCTTCCAAGAAAGGAGCAATGAGATCAATGTTTAGAGGAGAAGCAGGTGTGTTGTTATAGCACATTTGTTTTGTTGGAGAAAAAACAAATCAGGGCTACTGCAACCCCCCCCCCCGCCCCCTGCTCAATCCAGAATGAAGCATTGCCTCGATCACGTTTAGTTATATTACAAAGTGGACCAGGAAAGTGAGATGGTATCTCAGAGGGGTTCATTGGTATCTTTTGAACGTGTTCATTTTTTTTTTCTGAATATATGTAATATGCATGTGTAAACCAAGCCTTTCCGACTTCTCAGGAAATGAACTATATAAGAATATTAGCTTGTGCTGTCACATATTTATATGTACTATAAGTTACAGAGACTATTAACAAATATTTTAAAATATAAAAGTATATAAGCAATGCCCTTTATCTAATAATTAATTTTATATATGATTCCCCTGAAACTCTGTGTGACCTTACTTAGGCAGGACCAGTGCACCACACTTGGAATGTAAAATATTTGTTTTATCGGCAGCTGGGGACATGCCAGGGCCACTGGAATTCATGGTTATGGTCCTTTTTGAAGGCTGGGAAGAGGATGGACTATTAAGCACAGATTCTTGAACTCTCCTCCCTTCTTCCCCTCTTCTGCCACCCAGTGATATGACCAGCTTTATTGTTTCTTGCTTACAGGGAGTCCACTCCTATTTTCTCTGGTGAGGCATTGAACAAAAAGTAGAGGGATTCCTATTGCAAGCATAATCTGACACGCAACACAAGAGATAGACTCAGAAATCAACCATGTTCAGACACAGCCCGAGTGAACTGTAATTCACTGAAATAACTTAAAGTTCATGAAACACCCATGAGTATTTATAGACAAATTCTCTGTGTTATAGTTGGGGTTGAGGAGGGAGAGGTGCTGAACACCATGTAAAGACTAAAGGGCAAAAATAAATAAAAATAAAGACGAAAGGGCAGTTAGAAAATCCCAATCCCCAATCCATTTCAATAAAAATGATGAAAAATGACAAATACACATGAAATAATAGGGAAAGCCACACAGGTCTATATTATCAAGTGCTGAATAAATGATATTCCCCAAAGAGATAGATGATAAGGGCAGGATCAGCTGATCTGAGATTATCAAGAAGAGGAAGGAAGTACAGCTTGTGAGAGGAAGAAAGATTGCAGCTGGGTCTGGCAGACAACAAAGGGCTTATATAGATGGAAGGGAGGAGGAGGAGCATTCAAACCCAAGGGGTATGGAAATGACGATTTAAGCAGGGAGTAGAAGTAATATTTGAAGAAGAGATGGAAGCAGAGTTTGAAGACGATAAAAGGTGCAATGCGAAGTAAGGAATTGTATATCAAATGCCATTTCACAGTGTGCATCTTAGTTTTGGTGTTAACAAGTCACCAGGAGGTAACCTGGAACCACTCAATAGGTGCCAGCCTTGAGAGGAAGAGATTGCAGGCCCTGCCTGGCTTGTGGCTATCAAGGATCCATGGACAGTGATCTTCCCTCTGTGGTCACCATATCTGTACCCCACCAGATACTCCTCAACCTTGACCTGGAGTCCAGGGATCTATGATGGTGGGGGTGAGGAAGCAGGAGGGTTTCAGAAGACAAATGAATGTGAAGTGAGCATGTCTGCATTTCTGAGAGGATAGAGAGTCTTTATAGTGCAGGGATATGCATGGAGAAAGTGTTCACACTAGTTTTGGGGCATCTGAAAGAACATAATATTTCATTTCCAATGTCATCCTTCTGACTCCCTAAAATTAACTTTCTCTCTGTTCAAAGGTTTTCTTAGGAGCAAAAATTTTCTCTTGATGAAGAGTTGGCAATGGCAAGGGTCTCTGTAAGGAGAGAAATAATCCACTCAGGGAATTATTGTGCATTTGTGATTGTGTTGCTGTTCTTTCATTCTTTAATAAATGATGCAAGGTAAAAGGCTTCCTTTCCCAGCGTCCACTGGGCCATCCACAGTAATCAGCTAGCTATTGTTCATTGAGGACCCATTAGCTGCACTGCATTGGGCCGGGCACTTTGGAGGGCTATATAAAAACCTTATATTCTCAAACACCTTACTAATTCTGGGAAGCTGAGATCAATAATTTAGATAATAAATTTTGTGGCATCATTTAAAAAGTGTATATATTAGAGTGAAGTGCCAACAGAATCCATAGGGGAGGAAAGATTCTTTCCATCTGAGGAAGTCAGAAAGAGCAGCATGGAAAAAAATTTGAAGATTGGTGATAAAGGCTGTGTGATGGGGTAAGCGTAGGAAGGGAGTGAATTCCAGGCAGCAGGCACACTAGGCGCAGTGGGGGGCTTGGGAATGGGCAGTGAGGATGTTGGCCTAGGCATAGTGGGTGGGTATATTGACTAGAGATGGGAACTTCCATTTTTTAAGCATTTACTATTGCCAAGTCCTGTGAAATATGCTTTTAATATATTGTCAATTTAATTTTCCAAATAAATATATTCATTAAAAAGTAATAATATTTTCTAACACTCATTATACCTTCAGATCCTCAAGTCCCAGTCCTAAGTAGTCTTTCATTTTTAGTGGACAGGGATGTAGACTCTTATCCCAAGTAATTTGCATAAACTGATGGTGATACTCCCTTTTCACCCTTGCCAGTAATTGGTTTGAGGATGCAGAGGCCTAAGCTAATTTGGACCAATAATAAGAACATGATCACATTTGGAAGCTTCCAGCAAACAGTGTTGTGCTGTCAGGGAAAAGCAAGGGAAGCTTTCCTCTCTTTCCTAGGGGACATGAACGAGAATGTGTGCTGTCCAGGGGATGCTAACAGCATCTTGGGATGAGAGGAATCAGATGTGATATCAAAGTCTATACATATTGGGGAGATTCAAAATAATACAAAGAAAGGCAACTGAGTCCTAGTTACAGCAGGCATGTGGCATACACTCAAATACCTGTCAGGAAATCTGACTTCAGGCAATCAGAGCCAGATTTCTGAAACCTGAAGCTAAATGCATTCTGACACATAATTAGCATGGAAAGTCTCTGAGATATACATGAACATAATTTGTCACTTTTCAGATGGAAAAACTGAGGCACAAAGAGATTGAATAACTTGCCTACAGGCATACAAATAATAAGTGTTGGAGCCAGTGTTTTAAAAAGAGCATGTGAATCCAGAGGACATGCTGTCATTCCCCATCCTCTCCTGCAAAGTCCCTCTGGAGATGAGAAAGCAGAGATCCAACATGGTCTACACACATGTAAACCCAGTTGTGTCAAAAACTCGTAGTCTTAGGCTGGGCTTCTAGACTGGCACCTCAGACAAAGATAATAGCCACAACAATGATATCATTAATTATGAGCTGGCATTCTGTAGATTTTATAATTTGCCAGGCATTGATCAAATCACTTTATAAGGGTTGACTTATTTAGTCTTTCCAAAAACTTTACAAGGTATTTTCTATTATATCTTTACTTGGGGCCCGGTGGATGAAATTTGTGAACTCAGGGGGTGTCCCTCAGTTTGGCCTGTGCCCTCTCACAGTCCAGGAGCCCTTGGGGGATGCCGACTGACAGCTTAGGCCCACTCCCCACTGCTGTGCTCACCAGCCATGAGCCCGGCTTCTGGCTGAGCAGCGCTTCCCTGTGGGAGTGCACTGACCACAAGGGGGAAACCCCTGCATTGAACATCTGCCCCCTGGTGGTCAGTGCATGTCATAGTGACCAGTCATTCCGCAGTCAGGCTGAGACCGGCTTTCCGACATCCCCTAAGGGGTCTCAGATTGTGAGAGGATGCAGGCCAGGCTGAGGGACCCCAATGGTGTGATTGCGACCAGGGAGGGATGCGGGAGGTTGGTCAGCCAGTGAGGGACCATGGGAGGGCTCCAGGGCATGTCTAGTCCATCTCACTCAGTCCTGATCAGCCAGACCCCAGCAGCAAGCTAACCTACCGGCTGGTGGTCAGTACACGTCATAGTGACTGGTTGACCTGTCTACTGTCTGCCCCCTGGTGGTCAGTGCATGTCATAGTGAGTGGTTGAGCAGCCTTTGCATATCATTAGCATATTACACTTTGATTGGTTGAACAGCTGACTGGATGACCGGACACAGCATATTAGGCTTTTATTATATAGGATTTTAGAAATACATTCATTAAGGTACAGCAAAATCAATGCCTACTTTCATTGTCATCTAGAACAACCATGCTCTAAGCACTGTAGCCAGACTTTTGCAGCCTTCATCTTGAATTGAAGCTGTAGCCCAAAGGCAATGAAAACTATCAGCATTTTGCAGGTGAGAAAACTGAAGCATAGAGTTCAGTAGCTTACAGAGTAACATACAGCTTGTAAACCTGAGGGGTAAAGCTAGTCTGTCTGTCTCCAGACACCTCTAACACTGCTTCAAATTTCCATGGATATGGAGCATGAAGTACAGGCACTTTGGATGTTTGGGCTTTGGAATTTTCAACTCTGCCTTGGAGAAAACCCCACTTTCCAGCTTCAGCGGGACAGCAGCCACTCTGAGCTCCAGAAAGCACATCTGCCACAGCCCTGCTGCTCCGTACTTGTCTGGAGATCCCCGGAGGCCTGGCTCTCAGAGGGAGAGCCCTGGACATATGGCTCAGTTTTAATCAAGTTGGACATGTAGGGAGAGGAGCTTTCCTTGTGGTATTTCTATATTTCTTTGTCTGGCCCTAGGTTAAACACAGAATCACAATGGAACGTTTCTACAGAGGAAAGAAAAAGAGGTCAATGGGATTTCTTCTGCATTTACAAAGGTCTGTGGCTTGAGCAAGTTTTTATTCTGGTGCTCATCTGATCTGTGTCAGCTCCCCTTCTCTGTGGATGTGCACTGGCAAGCGGGTGGCTAATATTTGCTTTGACAAGACTTGGTTTCCCAGGGAGCACAGTGGTTTAGTGCACAAAGGAAATATGTGCTGCCAACCCTGTGCTGATACTATTTCCCATCCTTAAGGCTTGCCAGCCTGGAAGGATCTGGGGAACAAACCTCAAAATGTACCTGGTGTGACTAACAAAGCTGGAATGTTAATGTGCATCATTCTGTGATCTTAATTATTCTTTGATGGCTTGGGAATATTTCATGTAAAAAGGAAGATTGTATTTAAAAGTGTATAATCCTAGAATATTAGTGCTCAAAGAGACCTTAGAGATAGTTTAGATTTTCATCCCAGAAAAAATGAATGTGAGAGAAGTGAAGTGTCAAGTTTGAAGTCACACAGGCTATTTTTATAAGGTTCTAGCTAAGACTCAAGGTCTGGTCATTGGTCATCCTCCTTTCAAGTACATTATGGTGTACTTTCTTTTGTTCTACAGATAATTATTTTTATAATCTAAATCTTTACTTGTTAATTCACTAAATAAGAAGAAAGGCTCAGGCAGCATGTGATAGACTTGAATTGCATGAGTGAACAGGGCAGAAAAAAAAAGGCAAATGTGAAGAACAGGGTATACACAATGAAGATGTGTGAACCGCTATTTTGTTCTCTCATCCTCTCTGTCTTTTATAAGAGACACCTCAATTATCTATAAATTACAACTTCTAAAGCTTTAACCATAAAAAGTAGTTGAATATTTAGATAAAACACCTATAATCATAAACTTGATATATTAAAAATCAAACTTTCACTTATACCTATTTCATTTTATTAGACCAACAAGGTAACTAATTTGGGTATCCCATCAGCTTATTAATGGCTATTAGAGGTCCTATGTTTAGTTGGAAGACTGGGGAGGTGTAGTATGGTATAAACTATTAGCAAGAAGAGAAAAAGAGATTTGAAGTATTAAACTTCAAATGGCAGTGGGCAGTCTAACACTTGCAAAGGAGCATAACACAGGACCAAGTTATCCTAAAATATAACTGCTCATTTCATGGACTATCAGTCCTTTTCTCTGTAATAGACACAAAGGGCATTTTATCATTACTTAGAAATGTATGCTTGTAACATCAAGCATGCATCACTAAGAGTTAAACTTTGATGCTTGGGTTATGAAGGCAGAGTAGATAATTCTCCCCCCCTCCTCTGTCAAATAAATGAGGGCAATTTAAGAGGTCAGTGTCATTTATTTGGAAAATACTAAAACATCTTAGATTGTTATGCTTTTCACTATTGCTGCAACTAGAATAGCACTAAACACTGTTGAGTCCTCAGAGAAATCAGAGGGCTGGAGAAGAGAGTTCCTGGTAAGAAGCTTTGTCTTTTGGATATTGGATACAATACACCTCGAGGTTCTTTTTTTTTTTTGGTTAAATTTAAGAAAAAGTATAGTTAATTTTATTTGGTCTTCTGCCTCCTCCTTCCATGCAATTCTGTTTCAATCAAGTCCCCACTTCTAATGCCCTTCTCTGCTTATTATGTCCACAGACCCTGACTTGCCCAAACGAGTAGTAGGAGTTTTGAATACTCTATTAGAAATACACCTTCTTTTCAATAAGAATCTTTGATCTCTGGGAGAAATTTCCATTCTCCTGCTGTAAGATGACAAAGAAACATCACATTTCTCATTTTCAAAAAGTGTGAGCACATAGCTCAAGTGAATGTAAATTAAGTAGTCATTATTTCATTATTTCCTATGTGAAATACAATGATGCCCTTTTGATAAAATATTAAACCTGTACTGTTTGCATTGGATTCTCTAGGAGTCTCCTGAGGTTGCCTCCCCAACTGAGTTATGTAATTTTCTCAACCTCAATCTTAATTTTTGTGGGTAGACAGGAAGTATTAGTTTTCTGGAGCTTTCAGAGAGGACCGAAGCTCATGAAGACATTCAATTGCTCCAATTCATGCCAATGTCTAATGGTTAACATTTTCTCTAAAAATAGCTTAAGAATTTAAGAGGATCCAGGGAAGATGGTGGAGTAAGAAGCATGAGGAATCTATTTCACCATCTAGATAATAATTGCAGGGGCAGAATCAGTCTGATGTAATTACTTTGGAACTCTGAAGTATATTGAAGCTTTCCAACTTCCAAGAGAAGCCTCCAGTGGTAACTAGTGGTTCTTTTCAGTCAACTTCAGCTTTTAGTTCAGAAGCAACTACACCCCCTTATACCCCCACTCCCCTCCAGCCCCATGGCAGGCAGCTGTGCATGCATTCCTGGAGCAGCTTGCACACAGCTTACAGGAGCCAGAATGTAAGATAAGGAGACTGTCCTTCAAATATCAGGAATTTGTATTCTGATCACTGATTGCTGTTTCTGCTAATGAAGGTGTAGGCAAAGGAGTGGGCAGATATTGTTGTACCTCACTTGCATTGTTATAAACCCCACTTTCAGGGGATTTACAGGACTGGTGCCTTTTGTTTGTTCTTCTTTTTTTTCTTTTTGGGTGCTAGACATTGAATAATAACACATTCAAAGGCAACCACGTATATGAGGAAAATTAGAAAGTTATCACATGCCCAGGGGAATGCTTGGGCTCAGAAAAGATCTTAAGTTTATACCTCCTGCTGATCCTCTACAGAAAGACAGCCTACGACCATAAAAGTAAACAAAACAAAACAGCAAATCTTGGGGAAGTAGAGACTATGACTACCACATTATTAAAATCAAATGCCCAGTTTTCAACAAAAAATATTACAAGGCACACACACAGAAACAACAAAGTATGACCTATTCAAAATAATAAATAAACCAACAGAAACTGTTCCTGAGAAAGACCAAATAGTGGACCTACCAGACAAAGACTTTAAAATGTCTTTCTTAAAAATGCTCAAAGAACTAAAGGAAGAGGTGCAGAAAATCAAGAAAAGTATGCAAGAATAAAGTATAAATATTAATGAAGAGATAGGAAATTTAAACAAAAGAGAAGTTATAGCTAAATTAAGAAAGAAAGAAAGAGAGAAAGAAATGACTAGAGAGTATCAAAGTTGGATTCAATCAGGCAGAAGAAGGAACAGTAAACTTGAAAATATGATATTTGAAATTATTGAGTCTGCGGACAAAAATAAAAAATAAAATAAATAAAAATAGACTTAGATAAAGGAACTTGTGGGAAAATATCAAGTGGACCAACATATTTATTGTGCAAGTTCCTGAGGAAAAGAGAAGGTGGCAAAGAGAGTCTTTGAAGAAATAGTTGCTGAAAACTTCCTAAATTTAATAAATGACATAAATATAAAAATGCAAAAACTTCAACAAATTCCAAGTGATATGAACTCAAAGAGCTCACATTATAATCAAATTGTAGAAAGCCAAAGGCTGATGGAGAAATGAATGACTCACTACATGCAAGGTATCTCAATAAGATTATCATCAGATTTTGCAACAGAAATTTTGGAGGCCAAAAGAGTCTGATATTTTCAAAGTATTGAAAAAAAATATTCAACTCTATATTTGACAAAACTGTCCTTCATGGGTAAGGGAGAAATTAAGGCATTCCCAGATGAACAAAAGCTAAGGGAGTTTATTATCAGTAGATCTTAGCTGCAAGAAAAGCAAAGGACATTTAGACAGTAACTCAAACATGTATAAAAATATAAAGATTTTAATAAAGATAGGCAATTATAAAACTATAGATAGGCAATTATAAAAGCTACTATTATTGTAGCATCATTAGTAAATCTAATTTTTGTTTTCCACATGTTCTAAGAGTACTACTTAAAAAAACAACAATGATTAGTCTAAAGCAGTGATTTTTAATCCTTTTCATCTCATGGCACACATAAACTAATTACTAAAATTCTGTGTCACACCAAAGTATATATTATATTTTTTGCTGATTTGACCAAAAATAGGAATAATTTTGATTGGTTTATAAATACATAATTATAGCTATTACCTACCTTTTTTCTTCAAAGTGACTTTTTAAAAAATCAGGTACTTATACTTGTATGTAAGGATTTCTTGTACCAAGAATTAACCAATCAGATGCAACCCTATTATGTTACATGACCAATAAGATACAACTCTATTATATGACTCTTATATTTATAGTCTAAGACAGGACATTCATACCAGATGGTTATTGTTGTGTTGGCTGTTGTCATGTTATTTGACAATCTAAGGGAAAAGAGGCCAGTGCCCCTGACTAAATAGTCAAGTATTGCATGTTTTAAAATTTTGTGGCACACTGCTTGAAAATCACAGATCTAAAAGGTAGTATTATTTTAACTTTGGTTTATAACTCCATATTTTGATTTCTACATAATTTAAGAGCCATTAAAAAACAATTGTTAGTTTATGTGCTGGAGCATACAATGCATAAAGATGTACCTTTATGATGTTAGTAATTGAAAGACTTGGAAACAAAGTTGTAAAGGAGCAGTCTTTGCATGTTATTAAAGTTAAACTGTTATAAATTAAAATTAGAGTATTATAACTGTATAATGTTAAATGCAATCCCTATGGTAACCACAAATGAAATAGTTATAGAATATACAAAGGAAATGAGAGGAAAATTAAAACTTATTACTATAAAAAAATGAATACAAAAGGAGAGGGTAATGCGAGACATGAGAAAACAAAAACAAAAGCTATAAGACATATAAAAAGCAAATAATAAAGTAACAGAAATAAGCCCCTCCTTATCAGTAATTACTTTAAATGTAAATGTAGTCTATTCAATAAAAGGCAGAGATTGGCAGAAAACATTAAAGCTTGTGAGTCAACTCTATGCTATCTACAAGAGACTCATTTTAGATCCAAACACACAAATAGGCTGAAAATAAAAGGATGAAAAATGTTATTCTATGCAAACAGTAACCAAAAGAGAGCTGGGGTGGGCTATGACAATAACAGATCAAATAAAACTTTAAATTAAAAAAAAAGGTTACAAAGGACAAAGAAGGATATTATAGATAAATAAAATGTTCAATAGAGCAAAATATATAATAATTATTAATGTTTATGTGTCTAAAATTTTAAAACGTGCATGAATACTAAAATAAAAGACCATAAAAATACTAGAGGTCCGATGCATGGAATTCATGCAAAGGGCTCGGTCCTTGCAGCCCTGCTGCTTGCCTTGCCTAGCAGCCTCGGAGGCTTTTGGCCCTGGCTTTGTCCAGAAGGTCATTCGGAAAGAGGTCCGAAAGGTCGTTCAGCTGTCTGGCCTAATTAGCATATTATGCTTTTATTATTATAGATATGAAGTCAAAAAGATATAATTGAAGGGAGAAATATACAGTTCTACAGTAATTGTTGGTTACTTTAATACACCACTCAATAAAATAGAAGATAAGTAAGGAGACAGAGAACTTGAACAATAAATAAACCAATTAGATTTAATAGACATATATAGAACACTCTACTGAAGAACTGAATATGCAGGAGTGGACACAAATAGGTTTACAGTTATGAGTATGTGAAACCGTTTATTCTTGTATTATTATTTTTTATACCAATAGCTGTAAATCTACTTTTGCCCACCCCTGTACATCTTCTCATATGAACATAGGCAATTTTCCAGAATAGACGATATGGTATGTCACAAATTAAATCTTAAATAGATTTAAAAAGAAAGACTACATTCAAAATGCCTTCTCTAATCCCAAAGGGATGAAATTAGAAGTCAACAACAGGAAAAAAACTGGAAAAGCTTAACATTTGTGGAAATTAAACAGCACACCATAAAACATTTACTGAATAAAATAATAAAGCATGAGGAAAATTAAAAATACTTAGAAATTAAAATAAAACACAGCATACTAAAAGTTGCCAGCTGAAAGGAAGGCATTGCTAAGGGGAAATTTTATAGCCATAAATAGTTACATTAAAAAACAAAATAGATCTCAAATCAACAACTGACTTTACAATTTAAGAAACTCAAAAAAGTGGAACAAACAAAATCCAAACCTAGAAGAAGAAAAGAACTAATAAAGATTAGAGCAGAGATAAATTAAATAGAAAAACAACAGAGAAAATCAATAAAACCAAACATTGCTTTTTTGAAAAGATCAACCAAATTGACAAGACTTTATCTATCTAGTTTGATTAAAAAAAAAAAAAAGAAAGAAAGGAGAGAGAGAGAGAGAGAGAGAGAGAGAGAGAGAGGAGAGAACTCAAATTACTAAAATCAGAAATGAAATTGGTTCTTCCAACCATGAACACGGGATATCTTTCCATTTCATTGTGTCTTTTTCAATCTCTCTTAATTATGCTTTGTCGTTTGGAGTGAATAGCTCTTTCACATCCTTTGTTAAGTTTATTCCTAGGTATTTTATTCTTTTTGTTGCACTTGCAAAAGGAAATGTTCTTTTTAAAATTTATTTTTCTGAAATTTAATTGTTAGAATATAGAAATGCAGGGGGTTATTGTACATTGATTTTGTAACCTGCAACTTTAGTGTATTTGTTTATTGTTCCTAATAATTTTTTGGTTGAGTCTTTAGGGTTTTCTATATAAAGAATCATGTCAAATGCACTAAGTGGTACGTTTAGTTCTTCATTCCCAAGTTGTATGCCTTTTGTTTCTTTCTCTGACCTGATTGAATAGGACTTCCAGTGCTTTTTGAATAGGAGTGAGCTTTCAGTTTTTCACTGGCTTTTATTGTATTGAGGTACTTTCCTTTTATGCCCATTTTATTGAGTGTTTTAATCATAAATGGATGTTGTAGCTTATCAAATGCTTTTTCTGCATCAATTGACATATTCATATTATTTTTATCCTTTCTTTTGTTAATGTGGTATATTACATTGATGGATTTGTGTATGTCAAATCATCATGTGCCCCTGGAATGAACACCACTTGATTGTGATGTATTATTTTTTAAATGTATTGTTGTATTTGATTTGCTAGTATTTTGTTTGTGCCTCTGTGCCTTTACAGAAAAAGTTTGCAAATTCTGATTTAGAAAATAATTTCAGTAAAGGTTCGGAAGGCCTAAGAGAATAGGTGAAAACTGAGTTAGATATTTAAAGATTGGCAGCATTTAGATTGAAAAAAGAAGACAGAGAGCATCCCTCAAGAGGGAGACAATGCAAATGAAGGCATGGAGTGAAGATATGTATAGGAAGGACATTTCCAAAGGAGAGGAGAGATAGAGAGTGAGCAGGTGACATGAAGGCAGGCCATGGAGAGTTCAGAGCTAGGCAGGAAAGTATCGACCTAGAGGTGAGACATATAAAGCTGTAAAAAGATTTGGGATATGTGAATGTCTTGAGGAAAGTCATGTTTAAGGAAGTTCAATCTGATAGAGACAGGAAGTGGGGTATAGAGCAGAAAGCCACACTGATAGCTTATAAGGGTGATTGTTACAGGCTAGAAGGCCTTTTTCAGGTAAGTTATACATGTGTTCTGAGTCTCCCCAGCACAGCAGCAGCTCACTGTGGACTGCTAGGAAGAGTAATCAGTCAGGCAGAAAGGGGAAACACAGAGCCAAAGCAAGACACTATCCAGACCATAGACAAGAGACAATCCCTGGTTGCCCTCTACCTTTTAATTTTTAAAAGACTATTAGTTTACATTTTTGAGAATTTACAATGAGCTAGTTATTGATCTTTATGAATTAACTCAAATGATCTATTTTTTCCCTTTACAGGTGAGAATACTGAGGCTTAGAAACTAAGGAACTTTGCAACATCCCCAAAGGTCACAGGCTATTAGGGTGGAAATTGCCAAGGTTGATTGAATCTCTGAACCACCATGTGGCCCTGGAGGCTTATCTATGGATGCATATTTCTTCTCCATCAAAACTAGAAGGACTTGTGTGCCTTCTAGTCCAAACCCTCATCCTAATGAGAAGACAATACTCCAGAGAGAGAAAAAGGTGAGCTGACTTGCCATTATTTGCTCTTCTGCAAATTTCTGGTAGCTGTTGCTCCTGAAGTTCTGGTGTTCAGTGATCTAAGTTTAGGGTGTTAGTCCTCAGTTAAAAAAAAAAAAACATTTCTAGAATCTTGCAGAAACTCATTCAATGAATGTTGGTTAATTGTCTCAGGGAGGGTCATTTGTACTAGATGAAATCATCATTTGACCATGTCTGATATGAAATTCCTTTTAAAACAGATTAGTAAGGGAAGAGGAAGGGAAATGAAAGAATAAAAGAAAAGGATGAGTTACTGTAGCAGCTGCAAGAGAGAAGCTGTCTGTCATCCAGTGAGGCTGACCTCAAGCCAGCTCTTCAGGGAATGGAGAGAATACATTACTAGGATATGATTTTAGAAGTGATATCCCAGTTGAGCCAGGAGGTCTTTGCAATTAGAAGGTCATTTGTGTGGTTAACAATGTTACCACAGCTGCAATACTGCTTTCTCTCCAGCCACAGTGGAGAAAATCATCCAAATAAGTTTGGGTTGTTATTTTTTTACAGGAAAACTGAAAAGCACTTACTTAGCCCTTAGTGGTATAGCAGGCAATGTGGAATATCTTTCATCTAAATTAAAAATTGGAAACATAACTTTTATGCCTATATACTATCAGGGAAATCAAGATATTAGCATGCAGGCTGAGAGAAAATGAAGCTAAAATGAATTCTCTCCTTTTATTTAATAGCTGAGGTTAGGATTTGTTTTTTCCAGTGGAAAAGTAAACCAAATATCATTTCTTTTGGCTAACTGTAAGCTCTTTGTGGCCGGGACTGTCATATGGTTCTATTGCATTTCAGAACACCTAACATCATGCTGGATATAAAAAGTTATTTGAAATGCCAGCGCTTTGCTAGGCAGTTTATAACCCTGACTCTGTAAAATCATTGGTCAAACCAAGAGAGCCTATTATAGAAAAGTGTCTTTCCCCCATGTGTTACTTATTAAGGATGCTCAAACAATGTGAGTTTTGCTAAGGTGTTGGACCAGACCCTGAAATCATCTACTGGACATCTGACACCACTATGGGTTTGAGAGATTGAGATTCTAAACACATTTAGGCAAATTCAAGTCTTGTTTGCTTCAGAAGGCTGTGTACTAATGGCATACCATGCTTTCCCCAACTCCTTCTCTCCTTGGACCCTCCATATCTGTAATGTCTAGTGCAGAAGAAAGGCAAAAAAAATGGACACAAGTCCAGTGAGTTAGGGGGTGGTGTTGCAGTTGGGAGTTGGAAGGATTATACTACATTTAGAACATGGCTTACAGAAAATGTTTAATGTGATGGAATGGTACATCTGTATACCAACCTCAGTGACCTTTGGATATCAATATCAGACTCCCAATCTTTACAGGGAGAAACATTGTTGAGCAATGAGGCAGCACTGCCCTGAACTACTTAGACTTTCTCATTTGGCAATGAATTTGGCTAAGGAGTACACTAGTGTCCAATGAGGCTGTGACTAAGTATTATATATGATTACAAAGAAGGAGAAAGTCTCATCAGTGTCCTTGAAAAGCATACAGGTAAATGATTCAGAAGCCAAAGATCAGAGACACACATGGGCAAGCCTAAAAGGAAAAATGAAATAAATATATATTATTTATATAGATAATGGCATAGCCTTAGAGCTCATTAAATTCAGAATTATTAAAAAACTCAGTGGCTTCTCTTCCCTTCAGGTCGTGACTGGAGATCCAGTTCAGTGATGATCAGGAAGAAGGGTTTTATAGAAAAGGACATGATTATACATGATTGTACATCTCCTCTACCTGGAACTGGGATGTGAGCAGTGGAGGTAGGGATGGATATGAACAGATGTTATCCCACCATAATATTTTGATTTACATACTTCACAGCATTTCAACCAAGTATCTTCTAGAGTATCATGAAGCATTTCTATCCATGCTTTGTTATCTCTATGATGAATGAGCTTGGAATGTGTACTTTATCTCAGGAAGATCTGGATTCAAACCAGTCTTGCTGCTTCCTCACTATATAACTTTGGACCAATTGCTTATCCTTTCTGAACTTAAGTATTATCACATGTCAAGTGAGACTATTATAATCTATATTATATAAACTCAATGGCCCTAACGCGACCAAAGACTGGTGTGGATGGGCGGGGCCACATGATTTCATGCGCTGGGCTTCTAGTACTTAATATTAGAGCTGTGGGTGTGAAAGGGAAATAGGTTTAGTTAAGTATATAAAGTGAGTGTTAATTCTTGACAAGTATATAAAGTGAGTGTCAGTGAATGTTAATCATTTCCTTTTGATACCTAGGCAAGATAAGCTTATGGTAGAGTGGCAAAATCATTTGATTTGGTGTAAGAAGACCTTGAGGTTGCATGCAGCAGCCAACGTGGGTGTGGTCTTATATAAAAGCAACAGGGGGACTCCCTGTGCCTCAGTCTCCTGGCTGAAAAATGAGTGTTCATTTTCAAAGGAGCATATAAATATCTCCAAGAAGGTACATGCCATGCAAAGTTGTGGGGGAAACTGCAGAGAAAAGAAAATAGTTGCTTATAAGGGAGGAGGCATTTTTTTAAAATTCTACCTGAAATTTGTACTAAGGTCAGGCCTTTGTCTTAGGGATTTTGCAAAAAGCATATATACTTTCATGGAGAACATAGACTACTAACAATGTGACTATGAACTATAAATAGCCTAAGCAAATGTACCTTAATATTTAGGATGTCTATTATTCACAAATACTAATTATTACCAAAACTGAGCTGGTGCTTTATACAAAGCATTTTTCTCCCTCAAGAGCTTGTATCAGGGTGGGGAAACTGACTTCATTGATTCATGAGGATTAAATACAACATGTAAATTAATCAGAACAAATTAAATGTAAGAGAAGAAACATTCTCAAAAGTAATTGTTTTTGTTGTGATTGCTCAAATTCATGTTAGGGTTCCACCATTTAGAAAAGTTACCTATTTGATTTTTCAATTTTCAGTTTCCTCATCTGTAAAAATAGAACATCAGTAGTAACTCCTTGGGATAGTCATGAGGAGTAATGAGATTACAAGCATCAAAAGAAAACAATGGCTGACACATGTTGTGGCTCAGTGATTGAACGTTGACCTATGAACCAGGAGGTCATGGTCCGATTCCCTATCAGGGCACATGCCCAGGTTGTGACTTGATCTCCAGAAGGGGGCATGCAAAAGACAGCCAATCAATGATTCTCTCTCATTAGTGATGTATCTATTTCTCTCTCCTTCACCCTTCCTCTCTGAAATCAACAACAAAAAAATATTTTTAAAAATTACATAGAAACTTTCTATCAAGGGTTAAAAAACTTATTATAGTAGTATATTTCTTTCCACTCTTATAGCTTCATTAGTTAAATTCACACTCTCTATGAAATATTTTAGCCATAATTTTGCTTAAAATAGTATTACGAGCACATTCTGACTTTGTAAAAATTGTGAAAAATATAAACTATATAATTTCCCCCATAATATTCTACAGTGGTCAGCAAACTCATTAGTCAACAGAGCCAAATATCAACAGTACAACGATTTAAATTTCTTTTGAGAGCCAAATTTTTTAAACTTCTTCTAATGCCACTTCTTCAAAATAGACTCGCCCAGGCCGTGGTATTTTGTGGAAGAGCCACACTCAAGGGGCCAAAGAGCCACATGTGGCTCGCGAGCCACAGTTTGCCAACCACGGTTCTAAAATTTAAAAAATCCAGGTAATAGATGTTTTTTTTTCACATGATTCTTGTTCTCAAAGAGGTTAAGGAGTTGGGAGGGTTAACAAAATAAGTGTTTGAGCACCAAATAAGGGTTTATGTATTGTACTCTTCCTGTGGGACAAAGAAATATAGACTACTTGGGGGAAAAACACAAATTCAGCTAATACAAAGAATCAGGGTTTGGAATTTCTGGTAGAGATTCCTGGAGAAAGAGAGAAAAAGAGTGAGGAAGAGTGATACAAGGGAGGAAGAGAGAAAAAAGGGGAGTGAAAATTCAAAGAGCCATAAACAGTGTTTTTCAAGCTGTTGTGATCCATCAGCATTTATTAAGAAAATAAAAATGAACAGAAGAGAACATATTAGACAGCATTGCAAATACTACTGTTAAATAGTATTTATGAAATTTTATTTCCATTATTTTATGCACTCTGTCATTATAGAAAATTTATTTCTGACTATAGATCTTAGGAGAAAATGTAAATACATACACACACACACACACACACACACACACACACACACACACTGTGTAAGACATTAAAACTTTAGTCTTTACATAGTTACTGTCATCCATTGAACCTAATTCTTAACATCATAAAAACTCAAGACCCACAGAAGAAGAAGAATTTGTTCAAGGTTATAGGACACAGAGTCAGAGCCTGACTCCACTCTGCTGCCCTTTCCACACTGCACAAAATATTGTTCTGAATTTTTTTTTCTTCTGTCAAACTAAAAATGTATCCCATATCCAGTCCTTGTTCAGTTTGCTCTCCGATTATTTTTAGTTCTGGTGAAAGCCTCATGACTAATTAGAGCCATCTACGTCTTGTTTGTGGCACTGAATAGAGGACTTGGACAAAGCCAGGGTGTGAAGACAGAACTGAAATCACAGTTCCCGATTCAATGGCATTTGTGCTTCTAGCCCTACGGTGTTTTGTAATCTTGTTGTAAATCTAGTCGATGCCCAATTGTATGTGATTATATAAAAGAACAGTTTATGTGCCATCAGAATATTCTCAGGTATTATGCCTTTAAGTTAAAATTTATCGAAATAAAATGAGCAGCGGTGGGGAGGAGGGATAGAAGTACAATGCAGTCGGCATTCTTCAGGAGCCGTACTCAATAAGTACTGAGTTTTGATCGATTGATACAGTGTCATATTTGACTAAAGAGGTGGGGAAGTTGCTACTGTCGCTTTGTGCTGGATGGCAGCGGAATGCACTATTGATTTTGTATGTTGGATGGGTTGTCAGTGTATAGTGCATTGTTGATTTTGACTTTTATAGCCAACATGTTTCCTTTAATTGGATCATTTGTAAAAGAGAGGAGGGGACCTGTTCTGCTTTGACAGTGACTGATTACAATCATTTCATGTTTGTCAATATTTGATAAACCCACTGTTACCCAACAACATGGCTGCCTTTCTGCATTTGCTCATTCTGGTTCCACTTCTCTATTTTCCCAGGTATCCCTTGCAGCTGATCTGCCCCAATTTCCACTCACAACTCGCTGCTATATTTACTCTTACAGCAACAGACACTCAATTTTTTCTTGTTTGCTAAGGAAGTTCCTTTATACAATAACAACCAATCTACTTCCCCACAATCTCTTTAGTCTCCAGCCCCTGTGGATCCCCTTCCTTTCAGCAGCTGTTACAAACTGCCAAGTTATGCAGAGTATTACTAGTACAAGTAGCCACGTGAATCTGCAGTTGACAAACATGTTGAGCCATCAGATCCTAAGGGTTCCTAGAGGAAAGAATAGCCCATTGCTATCGACCATCTTTGCTTTCTTGTGGATCATAGCCTGTAAGTTCACTTTGGGTGGAAATCAGGGTTCTTGGAACATTTCAGTTGTTCCAAGTAAGAGTTATTATATGCAATTAGAGGCATTATGGACTGGTGTTTGTGTCCTAGATGCCCATTTGTTTGACGGTTGCTAATGTTATCTTTTGTACTCTGTAGTCTTCTAGTTTCTCCCCAGAAGGAGAGAAAGGCTCCCAATTTGGTTGCTGTCCTTGTTCATCGTGCAATAAAATAGACTTTTCCAAGCCCCTGTTTTAACCCAAGTTCCTTCCACTCAGTCTTGGAAATGTTTCTGAGGTAGGTTTATTAGGAATAGGAATCTTAGTGAAAAAGGACTAGACTGCAGAGAGGAGATATGAATCATGGTCCTCTGGACCTTGGGGAAGTCATTTAGCTTTTCTGTACCCAGAATTTATTCACCTATAAATTACAAAGGTTATATTAAATAGCTGTGAAGTCCCTCCTACAATTCCATTGTTCTCACTTACCAGGCTTCTGTGCTCCCTGATAGAAAGGTAACCTACGTGTTTATCAGGAAGAGAGCCCCTAATGTATATAGATGAGTCAGGAAAGTTGATACATCCTTGTGTTCACTCACTAGACAAATGTTGCCAGACTACCTCTAGATGTTCTCCATGTAATGATAGATGATGATACCATTATTCTTTTTTCCCCTATGTATTCTACAAATCATATGCTTGTAAAATATGATTTGACAAGTTTTCCTATTTGTCCCAAGGATGAGTGTTTCAGAAACCACTTCATTTTAATTAGAGGATTCTGACAGCATATAGTTAAATATAACATATTGGTTATTTGCAGGTACAAACATTCACTGCAACTTCATTGACATGAAACAAAAAGAAACCAATACAACTGGAATTAGTGAGATTCAGAGGAAGCTATTATTGGCTCCATGGAAAGCAATAAATACAAAAATGCTGCTTTGTAGGCATTTCTCACTTAGCACTATGTACAAGAGGACATTTTCATTTATTTAGAATATTTGCAAATCTGGTGTAATAGTATTTTTTAAAATGTTGTGTGAACTCAGGATCTGAGACACAATGTAACTATTGCCTTTTTTAAGAGCTAAATCAACTTTCCGAAAGATAGATTGAAGTCTAAACTGAGTGGGGCAACAAATGTGAAATAGTTTTATTTTTTCTGATTACCTTCAACTATGCTCTGTTAAATTTATCTTCCCTTCCAAAGAGATAGCAGCAGCTCCTAGAGTTAACTGTTCACTTTTTGATGCATACAACTCAATTCCCCCATGAGGGACCTTGGGGGTTGTGAGTTGGGCCTGCTCTTCAACACTCTTTCCCCTTCTGCCTCCTCCCTCTCTCCTACAGTGTGTTGACACCTGAGAAATTATGGAAAAGGCCAATTATTTCTTACTTAATTGTGAACCTGTGGTGGGCATTCAAGTTGTGACTCAGAGGGGCACACATTAAGCCCTACAAGAGACAAGTTCTCTGATGTGGAAAATGTATTCTGTGGCTTAGCTTCCCATCATTTCCTCTCAGTTCCAATTTTTGATAACATACTAGATATTTTACATTGGTTGTCCCCTAGAATCAAAGGCACTTTTTGGGTGAGATATGTGCAAATGATTTCAAGCCTACCCAGGCTTGCAGTCAGTTGTCCTAAGGAAAAGTCACTCTATACACCTTTGCTACTGCAATGATACAAGTACATAGATGCCCCTCTCTCTGTCCACAAATGTTCCCCAATTAATTTTTTCCTGCCTATGGTTCAATCCATTAGAATGATGTCTCAGCAGATATTTAACCAGGGAATAAAAATTAATTTTCTGATGGTCACCACTAGCATCTACAAATAACTGGATATTGAAGCACTTTCTTCCCCCAGGAAAAGAAAAAGAAAAATTTATAACATTCCTTCCTAAATTGACATCTCATAGTTAAGGAAATGATCTTGAATTCCTCATTTTCCATTTAGATTAGCTGAAGTTCTAAAAAACAGAACTGGGTTCTACAGGAATATGCATTGTATGTGACTTAGTTTAGAATGGTGTATCCTTGGGACTTGGTTTCAGCTTTGTGATTTTGATTCTAATCTAATCTGAGTGGAAAATTTCATTCAGTATCATTCTACATAATCTGAATTTGTGCTGTATCAAGAGAATCTGAATGTGTTGAAAACTTCTCTTTGTTCTTAAAATGGCCAAATCACAGATTCATGAATAATTTGAGATTTAAACAGAAACTATTAGATGATATCAAGACAAAAATCATTATTTGCTTAGGCGTCAGCAGTTTCACCCACTATTGCTTTAGTCCACCAGAGCAAATGTGAAGACAGTGAAAAAGGGCAAATTGTGTCTGATATTATAATAATAAGATAGGGGTCTCCCATGAACACTTTGAAGACAGCTGCCTTAGACATTGCCATAACTACATTTAGCCAGGTCAGGCAAACCTAATGATTAGCAACCCCAGCATCTAATTTTTCAAAGTTATGTTTACCATTCCTCTATGGTTGGTTGAGTTGAAGAAAGCTATCAGGCATCATGGCAATGTCTAACACTCTATGCTGCCTGTGTTGTGCTGCATTCTCTCAGGGACAGACAGTAAAAACAAAACAAAACAAAAAACACCCAAAAGAAGTACCAGAAATAGTTTCAACATTTCAGAGGGCACAGATCCATCAAAATGTTCCCAGTACCATATATGGCAAAGTTCAGAAAGGAATGTTACAGAAAGTGTTATCATAGTCCTGTAAGCCAAGGAGGAAGAATGTGGACAGGTATTAGTCATGAAAGTCTAGTACATGAGTAAAATAGTACCAAAGAGGGGAAATTATCCCTCAAGCAAGTCAGCTTCCGCACCTGGGCTACTCTGCACTTCTGCTATTAGATCTGTAAAAGAGCCCGGCTGGCATGACTCAGTGGTTGAATATTCATCTATGAACCAGAAGGTCATGGTTTGATTCCTGGTCAGGGCACATGCCCAGTCCCCAGGGTGGGGTATGCAGGAGACAGCCGATCAATGATTCTTTCTCATCATTGATGTTTCTATCTCTCACTCTCTTCCTTTCTGAAATTAATAAAAATATTTTTTTTGGGGGGGAAAAAGATCTGTAAAAGACACTTTAGCCAAAGCCTAATATTTAAAACTCGAGGCAGATAGGGGAATCTCTCCAACCTCATTTTGCAGTGTTGTTGGCTTTATTTTTCCCCTTCCTCTTTTTTTCTGCTTTTAAGGGTTTCAGTCATTTTTATTCATTTCAACAGCCGGTGTGAAATAGTAGGCTGTCATCTGCCTTTTTGTAGTGCTTCAGGCCAAAATTATAAATGAGCTGACATTAATGGCAGTCCAGAATTTAGTGCTGTATTGGTAGATGGTATTGGAAATGTTTTGATATGACAGTTGAAATGCCTGCTGCTGAAACTTCAGTGAGTCTATAGCTGGCTACATCTGTCAGGGTTTTTCTTTCTTTTCTTCTTTTTGTTATTTGCTGTTGGTATTCACTTTTTACAGCATTTCTTCATCTTTATACTCCATTCTTCCTGTCTTTTCTCTGTTGTTAGAATTTTAAAATATTTTTTTGTTGTTGTTGCCTTCCATTTTTGGCATGATTAAGAGGTAATGGAGCCTTAGCCAGTTTGGCTCAGTGGATATAATGTTGGCCTATGGACTGAAGGGTCCTGGGTTCGATTCCAGTTAAGGACATGTACCTCAGTTGCAGGCTCAATCCTTGGTGTGTGTGGGAGACAACCAATCAATGTGTCTCTCTCACATCGATGTTCCTCTCTGTCTCTTCTCCTCCACTCTCTCTAAAAAAATCAATGCAAAAATATCCTCGAGTGAGGATTAATAATAATAATAATAATAAAAAGAAAATGAGGAAATAGAAAGTAAGGATGGTTCCATTCATAGAAAGATCGGGCCTTGAGTAAGAACTCAAACACCTTAGCTTATCCTTTATCAAACCTCCTCAAGAAGGAAATGCCCAAGGCATTCAGAGATCTTCCACAGTGCATGCATCTATCCTACTACTACTACTACTACTACTACTACTACTACACACACACACACACACACACACACACACACACACACACACACAATATCCAGTTAAAGTAAACATCAGGGGAGCCCTGGCAGGAAGAATTCTCTAAAGTTGGCTATATAGGTTACTTTTGCAGAAAAATCACAGTGTTCCGTGTTTAAATAACTTTTTGAAATGTTAGTTAAACAAAGATGAATGAATTTCTTTTCCAAAGAACTCCTCCGAGTCTTTGAAGAGTGATTTTCAATGTGTGTTTTCTTTCAGCCACTATGGTCCCTAGGTTGTTACTTCTTAGGGTCTCTTAATTAATTTTACTTTTCTATGAAAAGACTTGCTCTGTTCAGCCAGACAAATGTTGACCTTAACTACTTTATGTCAAAGACTACCTTCCCTATATTACTTTTCTCAAGAGTTTCAGAGATAAAAATATTTCCCCTCTCCTTCGCAACTCTGTACTTGTTCACACACATTTTTTTTTCAATTGTACAAGGTGGGGTATGGTACCAGGTTGCCTTAAGTGAAAATTTCATATTGTTTCAGTTTTTAGAAATGTCAATTTGAAAAGTCACAGTATAGTCTTATTTCTGAAAATTTAAGAAAATAGTCCATTCTATCCTTAAAAATTATAAATATCTTTGCTTTTACTTGTAGAAATGTCTCTTTAAAGATTCACTCCATGATGTCTCTTTTTCTAAGATTGTCAACAGGAGATATCTTTCATATAAAATTTCTAAATCCTTTAATTTTTTCTAGATTTCATTATATAAGACATTTGAAAATTGTTCAGATAATCTCAATGTTTATATGCAATATAGATAAAATAGAATAAGACTTTATTCTACAGGATGGTTAGAAAAGAAACCCAGCACCTACTCCCCACCCACCAGGAAAGAACATTGCAGGTAGGGTGAAGAGGATAGAAGTTATATGAAAATAGCATAAACTGAAGAATGAAGAGGTGTGTCTAATGTTGTGGCAATTTGTTTTTTGTTTTTTCTTGTGAAAGAAATGAACTCATGGAGAAGGAATTTGGGTTGGCCCCTGAGAATGAACAGACATTGTCTGGCAGTGGGAAGGCAGTTCAGGTAGCAGAAAGAGCTGAAATAAAATGAAACCCAAATGAATGAAGATACATGAGATGTTTGGGAAACTTCAAGGAGTCAAATTAGGGTAAATATCATGTCTAAATGTAGAATTGTACTGAGCTATGGAGCCCAAATTCTGAAAGCTGGGTTCATGTCACAATATAAAAGAAATGGATTGCTGAGGAAATTTGACTTTTTACTTCAGGTGAAGTTGTTAAGCCAAAATGAGTGTGGAAGCAGACAGGTTTAATGTTCAGATGTATGTTTGACTGAGGAGTTCTGAAATAGAAGCAATAGAAAGTGAATTGATATTAATTTATTGGAGCAAGAACAGGAGATTAAAGTTCCTTCAATTACTGCAAAACTTGAATTTACTTATTTGTGACCAGAATAACTCTGTTAAATTGCATTATATTCTCTTTCTTCTTGAGATATTTTCCTATATTTAATATGAAATTTTAATTTTAATATGACATATTACTACTGGATATTTAGGAAGGCTTGTATGAATCTAAGTTGTATCTAGAGGTCTATGATGTCAAAATCATCTAGTATATCTCAGAATTTTCCAGGACACATGGTTTATGTCATAAGATACAAAAGCACCATTAAGATGAAGGTAAAATATCTGGATGAGATCTCTGAAAATAAGCATTTCTCATTTGGGAGTGCATATCACCTTTTTCATGTATATTGCTCTTTAGAGTTATATAATGTTCTCTCCAATTGTTATGGAGTGAAGAGAGAGGGAGAACAAGATGGGAAGAAGGAAGGACATGAACTAATGTTGCAATGAAAAACTTTAACTCATCTAAGATCTTTATTATCAAAAGTTATGCTGTGAAGATGGGCATCTTTCAACTAAGTTTTCTGAAAGCCAAGCTATCTTGTCTTTCTTGATGTCACAGTTAATAAAGAAAGATCATAGTGCATTATCCATTTTACGGTGGAAAACATGAGATGCAATACAGAAAAAGAGACCAGAGGTGAGGCTGTGAGGTCAATTGAGAATTTGGGCAAAAGTTATCATCTACTTCTGTTACTTGATAATTATTACTTAGTCAATGATGATATATTGTTATTGGTGCTTTTTGGAAATTTTGGGTACTGGTGTTTGCATGAAATTATAATACCATATGAAGAGTATGCATTCAGTGAATATTCAGAGTGGGAAAATATGGGGAAAAAACTATTATCATCAAGGATTCCTAGAAAATATGACATATTTAGTGAATTTTCTAGATGGACAACTAAGGGGTGGTGCATTTTTGAAAGTTTAATGTGGTATTTTCTAAGCAGGTTACATGGCAAGTACGGGATAGTCAAGGAAGGGCTAGAAAATTAGGTTGTGGCCATATTATGACTAGCCATGTCTGCCAACATAGGTCTTGCAATGTTTCTCTGAAAGCCAACGTATGACTTTGGATATTTTAACTGATATGACATGGAAGCAAATTTGCTAGGGTTCCCATTGCAAAATACCACATAATTATAGTGCGTGGGCTCCTTGTCCTGTGGTGTCACGACTGCCTACATACTATTTATTTAGATATTTGAATTAGAAAAACACATACACAAATACAGACACACATGAACAACAGCAGCTGTAGGCTTCCTTTCCAGATGTTGGGTTGCCACATGCTCACAGAAAATAGTCCTAGGCCAAAGAGCTGATTGGAAGGCTGGCTTAGTGTGGGTGGAAAGATCTGTGTAAGGAAAAGAGTGGGGAGATAGAATCAAAGTTCCTCAACTGCACACAGGTGGCAGGTGACTCTGGTGCTAGGGCCTTAGAGGACCAGAGTTCAGACTACTCTTGGGAAGTCTTTGAGTTTGGGGGAACCTATGGCATATACCACAGAACTCCTTAGTTTGTTCCAGTCCAAGCAGGATGGTCTCATCGACTCACCAGCTGTGTTTCTGGCTGTGATTTCATTTGAATAAAATATTTTCAATCACCAGTTATAAAACCAGGTTTTAGAAATTGTGGATGAATTGGGTAAACCCAAAGATGTTGAAGGTGTATTCAGAAAAGTAGTGAAGGAGATAAATGAAAAAAGGAGTGATCTTTTCCATGGATAGCCCCTCTCCTCTTCGGGTGATTTCAAATTTGCCTATTGCCCAGCCTGAGTCGCTCAGTGGTTGAACATCAACCTATAAACCAGGAGGTCATGGTTGGATTCCTGGTCAGGGCACATGCCCAGGGTTTTGGGTTCTATCCTCAGTGAGGGACGTGCAGGAGGCAGCCAATAAATGAGTTTGTCTTGTCACTGATGTTTCTACCTCTCTCTACCTTCCTCTCTGAAATCAATAAAAATATATATATTTTTAAATCTGCCTATCAACCCAGGGTCCACTTAATACCCAACTCCATTTACATCACACATCATTCCATAGCCTCAGAGTCGGCAAACAGCTCTTAAGTTCTGACCATTCACAGACCTTTAGTGTCCAGTATGAATCTTGTCTCTCTAATCAGACAGTTTTCTGTGGGGCAGGAGTTATATGGTTCCTTCATTAGAATTCCCATTGGGCATAATATTGTTCCTAACATGTGGCTATCCATTCATTCATCCAGGCATTTAGTATGTATTTATCAGGCACCTACTATTTGCCAGGCACTCTTTTCAACTCTGTGTTTATAAGATTGAATAAAATGTCTAAGTTTCCCACCCTCGTAGAATGAAACAGAACTGCTGGATTAATTGATATATGGGGTTTTCTGTGTGATTATGACAGTGGTGCATTTCATATTATCTAAATTTTTCAATTTATAGTTATCAAAGTAAGCAAAGGATGGCAACAGACTCACTTTCTGATGTTTGCACAAATCCATTTCCTGCTTTCTTTCCTTTAGCACATGACTAAACTACAGGGCCTCCCAGGGGCAGGAAGAATCCATCACAAGGGACCTGGAGTTATATTGGAAAGAATTTGGACCCAAGAGATTTATGAGGCAGTATAGTCACTGCTCAGGGAAGGGGGAGGGGAGTGCTATCGCTTAAGATGTTTAAAACCTGGCTGCATGAGAAGCAGGAAAATGCACCACGGGGAACAATTCCATGCCAGTTTCTGAGGGATGGAAAAATGACTTAATGGCACTTTCCCTATCTTAACTTAGGTGATTTTTTTTTCTAGTAAGCAGACATCTTCTATAATTCCCTTTGGAAATAGAATCATAAGATATAGATGTGCCTTTCTTTTATATGACTTATACAAACCATGATTGTTGTTGTTGGCTTACAAGGAGTTGGAAAGTCATGATTAAGTGATGAAATGGACTACATAAGCTAAACTAAAAATCATTGCTTCACCCAAGTAATGGGTCAAATCATTCCCAACTCCAGAGGCCAAACGGCACTATGGAGCTTTAGAACTCAAAGGCTCATAGGGTCAAAAAATTAGAAGGAAGCCTGCAGGTTATGTACTTGAACCTTTGACATTAGATGTCAGTAGGCTGGAGATTTTCATTAAAGCACCTATGGATTGAAATATTTAGGTAGTTGGGGATGGAAGAATTATATGTATTAGAAGTTCCCTGGGCACCTGACTCCAATCTTTCATTCTAACATTATATTCCTAATGTGCCTTCTCAATTCTGCCAGAATGCCCTCCAGTACCTCCAGAACACAAGTCAATATCCCAAACAGTAGTTCATATTTGCAGCTAAAGTGCTCTCAGCAATCTCAGCTAGGTTATCCTGAAATTCAGTTCAAAGTCCTCCTATTTTCAGAGACTGAAAACACACACACAAAACTAAAAAAGAAAAACAGCAAGCTTTCCAAGCAAAGGAGGTCAAGTCTATTCGCTCATTATTTTGATTTCCAATGAAATGCATTGTGAGTTCTACCCATTAAGGCTTAAAAGGAATTGCATTGTATTGTAGACCATCTTTTTTATGTGGACCTACTGTGACAATTTCCTGAGTCTCCCTGTTGCATCCAACATGATAGAAACTTGATAGACACTTAGTGGATTACGGAGAGAAAGTAATTTTTAATGCTGGAGAAACTGACTGTAAATACAAAGTAATCTGGGTGAGAGTACTATGGGTCAATCTATCAAATCTTCAAGGGACAGCTGCATTTCCATGCAATCTAAGTTGTTCCAAATCATAAAAAGATAAAGCATTTCAGCTCATTTTATGTTGTGAGCAAAAACCTGATACCAAGCTTGGTTAAGAGCAGGCATGTATGCAAACATATATGCATGCACGTACAAAGAATAGTCACAGCTCTCAACATAATTGAGCTACAAAAATGTTAAATAAAATATTAGCAAAGTAAATAATGTACCATATATGAAATGAATGATATACTATGATTATAGCCAAATAAACTTTACTGGAAGTTTGTAAGATGGGCTCACCATAAGGAAAACAATAAATATAATTTATCCCAACAATAGCTCAAAGGAGGGGAAAAACATAACTGACTTACTAGTTGCCAAAGTGCATGACATAATGTTCAAATTCATTTCTGCTATTAAAATAAACAGACTAAAGTGAAAGAAACTTCAGAATGAACTAGGAATATGAATAAGAGCTTGTTTTCCAAACTGACTATGTATACCTTATTTGACTACACAGCTCCAGAGGCGTTCACAATAAATTCTGGAACAAAACAAAGATGCCCCTAGCACTGCAATTATTTAACAAGTTTCTGAAGTCCTTACTGATAAAATTGGATAATAAAAAAACAAAGAGGTATAAATATTGTTAAGAAAGTGACAAAATACCAATACTTATAGATTATAAGATTGTCAACTCCAAAAACTCAGTGAATCAAAAAGAAAATTATTTTGAGGTAAGGATAAAATACAGTAAAATTTATAGTTACAAATAAGTAGAAAGCTCTAAACCTTTTCTACATAGCAGCAATAACCACTTAGAAAGTATAAAGAAAAAAATAACAGATCTTATTTGTCATAGTAACCAAAAAAAAATAAAGAAGTAAGCAAAAAATGTATTAGTCAAAGAAGTCTATAATACTTTACCTAGATATATAGTTATACCTCTACATGTATATATGTATTATATATATATATATATATATATATATATATATATATATACACACATGTGTGTGTCTGTGTATGTGTTGTATACATGTAAAAATAAATAAACAGAGCAAAGTATGATCCTGGATATGAAAATAAAATACTATGAAATATGTATATTCTTAATTAAACTTTAATTTTTGTACAATTTCAACAAATTGTATAAATATTTAATTCAAAAATCTGCATTTCTTAAAAAATTACATGAGTGAGTAACTCATTTGGGAAAAAAATGTAAAGACATAGTTGGGGTTTCTGTCTTATATTTTATAGCTTCAAAATTAAAATGGTTTGGTTTTGGAACAAAGATAAACAAATAGATCAAGAAAAAAAAAGAGAAAATTTAGAAACCAGCCATACTTCATATCAGAATTTACTATATGATATGAAAACTATCTCAAAATGTAGGAATACATTTTTATAAATGCAGATTAAAATTGCAATATATTGGATTATGTTTCAAATATTATACCAAAACTGATCACCAATAACTGAAACAGAGGCATAGTTTTTCAACTTCAAATACTAGGAGGCTTATTAGTGAAAATTAATAAGGTGTGGAAGTGCTTTTAATATAATACTAACCCAAAGAAGAAAATCAAATGGGAAATATTGATAGATTTTACCAAATAAACATTTAAAATATCTGTAGAGAAAAAGAAATAACTTTAAAAAGATATCAAGAAGCTACTACAATATTTTCAATATGTACAGCAATCAGAGGGTTAACAATTTTTGGTATATAAAGCATGTTTTCTAATCAAGAAATAAAGTCATAGTGAAGTGGGATATAGACATGTAGATAGTTCAATAAAAGAGATATAAAAATGGTTCAATATTTGAAGTACATAACAATTTACCTTCCACTTCCATGAATTTTCTCTGAGGGAATACATATGCTTGTGCTACAAGCCATGCTAGTTTAGGACAGTACTGCTTATATTAGCTTACAACTCATTCATGGAAAACCTGGATTGTATAGGCAAGAGGCCCACTGAACAAATAAGGGATCATCCTAACAGATCTGAAGAGTTCTATTGTAGATGGAAAATTACTGATAGGAAATTTGTCTATGACATAGTTTTAGTTTTGCTGTTGTTTTTTTGTTGTTAATCCTCACCTGAAGATATTTTTTTTTTCATTGATTTGGACATCTCCCACTTCCAAATTTTTAACTTTGAAGCTATCTCCTGATAATTGGCTTTTAGCAGTCTAATCTAACTTTTTTTACATGAAATCACACTGCACTTACATTTCATTAGACAAGGATTCACCTTTCCTGAATTTTCAACTCCTTTTATACAATTCAAAATACATCACTTTCACCACCGAGTTCTCAAAAAACATAAGCAGCACCAAAAGAGCAATAGCAATGAACAAAAACAAAGCCAAATAAACTTTGGCCTTATTAGAGTCATATTCTCTAATATTTTTGTTCCAAAGGGGGGAAAAATGTATAAATTGTCCAAGTTTTTGTCAAAAGACGAGTGTGTGTGTGTGTGTGTGTGTGTGTGTGTGTGTGTGTATGCGCTCGCACTTGCTTCTGTTTCCATGCTGGTCTCCGTGTAAAATGGATTTCATATCGTGGGTCATGGTCAAACAAAGTTCTAAAGCCATTGCCAAGAGAACCATCAGGAGAGGACCCCTTTCAATCTCAGACTTTTGTCCTACCCCAGAGGGAAGCAAAAGCTGACAAGAGGTGTGGGGGAGGAGACGGAGAGGAGGAGATAAGTGGCAAATGTCAGGGCTTCTTCGGAGCAAAACATCTGTTTTTAAAAAATTTAATCCAATGCCATTTTTCTTGAGAATAAAACCAAAGTAGACCTGAAATGGCACTGACATTGGTGGTCCACGTGTCCCCTACTGCTTTCTATTAAGTCTGAAAGGAGTGGAATAAAGGCTCCACAAGAGACTTCGGTTTCATTATGTTCCCTGTGGTCTAAAAAGCCATGGTAAGTGGCGTCAATGTCTTTAAAGAAACCTGAACAATCACAACAGCTTCCAAATGTTTACTTTGAAGGACGGAACATGTATTTTTCTCCACATGAAAACAACAACAACAAAAAAGCCAGTGTTCCCAATACTGAGTGCATAGGCAAGGCAATGTGGGAAGTGGGGGGAGACCTTGACTCCTGTCCAGGTCCCTTCAGGAGGACTGTCGGTGGTGGAGCTTAGAGGCCCTCACCTTCTTTGCAAACATGCCTTGTTTCACACCAGCTCCCATGTTACATAGTGTGTGTGTGTGTATGTGTGTGTGTGTGCGCGTGTGTGTGTTTAATTCACCTACTTCAAATACATCTGTGAAAATCCCTTTGGAATTCTTGTTCATATTTTATAGTAGCTGGTTATAAGATAACTAGAAGCCTGGTGCATGAAATTCATGCACGGTTGAGATCTCTAGGCCTGGCCAGTAATCAGGGCTGATTGGGGTCAGGTTGATCAAGGCCAGGGCGAAGAGGAGGCAATGGTTGCTGGGCCCGGTGCAGAAGGAACAGATGCTGGATGCTGACACCACCATCAGCAGCACTCCACCACTGCATGGTTCTCTGCCTCCCCCATCATCCTTATCTCCCCACTGCACCACCCCTGGGCAGGTGGGCAGTGGGCCAATTGGGCCTGCCGACCAGGGGGGAGGGACAGGGCACAGGAGGTTGGCTACCAGCTCTGAGGAGAGAGCTGGCCCTTGGCCCCCTTGATAATGGAGCTGCATCTGCCACCACCCACCCCCCAGTTCTGCATCCTATCCCAGATGCCAGCCCTGATGAAGTATTGGGGCATACCAGCAGGGGAAGGACCATAGGAGGTTGGCTGACTGGGGGACGTTGGCAATGGCAGCACACTGAACACCAGGTAATAGCTCCTGTGTTGAGCTTCTGCCTCCTGGTGGTCAGTGCGCATCATAGAAACTGTTGTTGTTCTGGTCATTCTGGTTATTCCAGTCATTCCGGTCACTTAGGCTTTTATATATATAGATGTGGTTTCCACATCCAGATTGGAAACACCCAGAGCAATGAGGCTAGTTCATGCTCTCTTCCGTGAAGGACACTATAATGTGGGTGCTTGAGAAGATAGTATTCAATGATAATGAAAATTCCATTAAATACCACCATAGAATTCTTATTGACCATAATTCCTTATGTTGGTAAATTCAAAGTTCACTCTATTCCATTCTTATTTTCCTGAATAAAATGGAACAATATGTGTTCCTCTCTAGTCTCTCTCTCCACCCTGTGGAATGTTATGAGTTCCACTATATACCACATAGAAACATTTGCAATTCCTATATGACTGAGTAGAGTATATCTACCCTAAATACCTTTGAACTTGACTGTCCAAAGCATTATGCATCAAATTGGTCTGTGGACAGGTTCATCAATATTACCTGGAACACTTGTTACAAACAAGGGCAAGGATCTGCACTTGTAACAGGCAGTCTAGAAGATTGTTAAAGAAAAATGTTAATTAGTGCATTAGGACACACCGTTAGGGAAATCCTAGACAGCGCTGGATCTGCGGGAAGAATAGCAGCACAGGCGAAGGGGTGTTGGGGTTCAAAATAAATATGTCCAGTTCCCCGAGGTACAGTTATTTACTTAAATACACAAAAACTATGTGGGATGGGCCCAGGGTAGGGCTAGGGGTCTGTTGTCCCTATGTGTAGTTTAGCAAAGTTCTCCTGTTATTTAGAACAGTCCAAGGAATAAAATCCTGCACGTTTGAGAAAAATCACAGGCTTTGGTTACTTGAACATAGCCTGCCCAGCTGCATCTACATAGTTAATATTCTAATATTGGCCTTAAAAAGGTCATAGTGAGAATTCTACTCAACAATCTATGAAAAGTGTCTGGCAAAGAGCTGGCCTCCTGGCTTTAGTGTCTACTTGGATATACTACTATCTTCATTTATTTATTTATTCATCTTAAATAGTTTATCAATCAGAAAAACTGAAAAAAGATAAATTATAGTCATTCCTTAGAGCTCTACACAGTTTTACAAATATTATCTCCTTTACTTTTTATGAGAGAGAGAGAGAGAGAGAGAGAGAGAGAGAGAGAGAGAGAGAGAGAGAATATTTCATGGAAAATGGAATGGAATTGGGACATAGGTGACATAACTTAACAATATTATCTGGATTTACATTCCATCACTTACAATGTACTAGTTTGGGGCAGGACATGAAATATATAAAACAAAGCCTTCAATTTTTAAGATATGTTTGGGTCAGATGCAGGATGCACATTTATGACTAATACAAAGTAATAATAATAAGTTCCAAGGATTATGAATCCAAAGCTGTCCAAGTTTGGGGAAAGAAGAGGCTATTTTCAGGTAGAGTGAAGGGGAAATTTCAAGAAAGAGGCACCTTTTAAATTCACTCTGAAAGGTATGTGGAGCTGGTCTCTCAAGATGTAGAAAGGTCTGCCAAAGAAAAGGGCACAGCCGGAATAGAGTTGCAGAAATGGAAAGCACAGAGTATGAAGGGAGGGGGATAAATAAACCAAAAGTAGAAAATGTATGGACAATGAGTGAGACAAAGGAAAAAAAAATCACTGACATTCATTAGACATCCAGTAAGTAGTTATGAAATTAACACAAAATTAGTCTGAGGACAATTGAGAAAGCCTCGACTATCAGGCAAGGCTGGCAGGCCCTGGGCAACAATTTCCGATTTTTGATTCAGAAATGACATGCTGAGCACACACTATAACTTTGGAAGTAGCTTCACTATAGCCAAAAAAGGGAAGAGTCAGGAGTTAGAGATAATCAGAAATCCATTGTACAATTATGGATAAAGGTAAGGTTCAGAAACACAATGGTACCGGTATTCATGGAAAGTAAAGAATGGAAGGTGATGTAAGATTTTTCTTAGGACACATATGTAATACCTTAATCAATAAAGAAAAATAAAATAAAAAAATAAGCTACTACACTCTTTTATTAAAGGAGAAAATACTTGTAGCAACAAAGACCAAAATGTTGAAGTGTGAGTTCTGAATATAAGTACATGAACTTATTGTTATGTCAAAAAAAAAAGATTTTTCTTGCATTTAGCATATAACCTTATTCATACACACATTCACTCCTGCTCTACAGCCACTTAACATATGACCATACATATTCACCCAAAAGGCAAGAAGACAAATATATTCTCCCCTTGGGAAAGAGGACCAATGCACACCATTTACCTTTCATTTTCCCATTGATTTTTATTACAGAAATGGAATGTATTATGCTACCTTTAAAACTGGATTTCTTGCCCAATCTAAGTGCCCATCAGCAGATGAGTGGATTAAAAAATTGTGCTACATCTACACAATGGAATGCTATGCTGCTGTAAAAAGGAAAGAACTCCTACCATTCGCAACAGCATGGATGGACCTGGAGAGCATTATGCTAAGCGAAATAAGCCAGTTGGAGAAAGATAAATATCACATGATCTCACTCATTTGTGGAATATAATGAACAACATAAACTGATGAGTGAAAACAGATCCAGAGACAGAGAAGCATCAATCAGACCGTCAAACCTCAGAGGGAAGGCAGGGGAGGATGGGGGGAAGAGAGCAACCAAAGGACTTGTATGCATGCATATAAGCATAACCAATGGACACAGACACTAGGGGGTTGAGGGCACGAGCTGGGGGGTTGGGGGGATAAGTACACATATGTAATGCCTTAATCAATAAAAAAAAAATAAAACTGCATTTCATGGATGCATGCTGAGAGCCCTTTCGAACTGCATTTCTAACAATTCCATTTTTAAGGTCTGTATTCAAGGAGATAGGGAGAAACTGACTGTATCATTTACATATCTGCATTTTAAGATGAATTTTTTAATGCCATCCCCTCTAACAAATACCTTTGGGGTTTGTGTCCTAGGGGAGGACCCTGCTTAGCTAGAAAGACAGTAGACTCAAAGTGCCAGGCCCTACTGTCAGCTTTCTAACCTTCCCCAGTGGTTTTCAAAGTGTTGGGCTATTTCCCAACCAGTATTTTGGTAGGTTCCGGCTGTCATCAGCTTGGAGATATGTTGTTCACCTTCCCTTCCCTGTTTCTGAACACCTTGTCCTGCAGCATAGATTTCTCCAACAGGGATAGAAAATACAAAACACATAAGCCCGGGTAACCAGACAGAGGGAGAGCTCCATTTGCATACGCTTCATAATTCAATTCAATTTTTTTTTTGTCAAGAGTTCTGAATGCTTTGTGTTTGCTTTAATCAGAATGTTGACATTTACACTGAAGCCAATTTCTCTTTTTCTCCTCCGTGTTTTGTTTAACCACGACAAGTGACAGCAAACTGGAAAGAACAGACTTTTTAAATTGGCTCCTTGCCCAGAATGCATCATTTCTCTTGTAGCTTTTCCCCCCTTCCCATGCACTGCAAGAGGAAATGTGAAAACATACTCTGCGAACACAAGAGTGAGGTGTTAGTGCTTTTAGATAAAGATTTGTGTTGTATTTTAAAACTAGATTGCTGTACAGTTTCAAGCTATTAGTAGGAGCCTATTACGCTGTGGCTCTGGGTCCTTGGAGAGATATGCTTAGTGTAATTCAAGGCAAATAGAAAACTACATATGAAAATATTTAATGGCAAAAGCATTAACCGCTGAAGGCTTCAGGAAGCAATAAGCAAGCGTGGCACCTGCCATTAACTCTTTCCAACAATATTTTCTCTGATTTTTCTCTGTCATGCCCCAAATGGTGGCAGGAAGCACTGATGTGAAAATGAACCTGCAGATATCTATCAGCCATTCAGAAAAGCCTCAGTGCAGCAAATCCCCTGTCCTCTTTGAAGGAACAGTCTATTGTTGGGTCTCATGGAATGGCTGCCAAGCCGTTCCATGAGAATGTAGCTTATATGTGAATTAGAATGTGTCCATATATTTGATTCAATGGTTTAAACCAAAAATAAGTTGGCAAATGGCTTTTCTCAAACATAGAAGAAAAACACAGCACCAAAGACCCACCTGGTTGAAATTAAATGTGTTCTTTCATGGAATTTAGTTCTGTCTCAACAAAGGGACAGCAAACATGAAAAACTGGGGTTTCAAACAAACCAGATACTGAAACAACAGATTCCTGTGACAGAATAGGATTTACGGAGTCCATGTGGTGCCACCCTACCTTCAGGCAGAAATTCCTTCAATAGCCTCTTGAAAATATGTCTTCCTCCTGTGCATCAGAAATCTGGACTAAACAAATGTAAGATTTACCAGAAGAGAATCAGAAGAGCCATCTAATGAGAGAGTGATGTACTCTACCTAATCATCCTATTGCTTAACTCATATGAAATCCCACATGTTGATCATCAAAAATTAGAATCATGCAGAAAACAAGTCACCTGGACAGTATGCTCAAACTCCAGGTCATGATGTATTACTGTGAATTCATTTTTTAGTAGCTCATGAACAGAATGTTGTTAACTGTAAAAGCATAGGATAGAATAAAATATAACGTGATTTGTGCCTCAGCAAGCTAAATATTGTTACATTAAATAAAAAATAAATGATACCTGTGTGTGTTAATTTAGTCAAGATGTAAATAAATATTTCTTGTTGTTGGTCAGTAGTAAAAAAAATGCTCCAAAGTACTAAAAGTGTAAATTTACCCAATTTATACCTCACTGGTCCACTTGCTATTGTCCATCAACACTCACCATTGCAATTTGTTGAAAATAAAAGGATGTCTATATCTGGAAATTAAATGTGAGTTTACAAACATTTCTCTTACCATCAGAGGCCCCTGGAAGACCATAAGAACACTTGGTATTTCAGCAAATAGATGAAACATTCCCTGGCATATACAAAACAAGAAATACATTTTTACTGGGGGCGGGGGGCAAAGAATGAGTGAAGATTGCTAACATGGAGGACAAGCCAGAAAAGGAAGGTAACAGAAAGTAAAAGAAAATCATCACAAATGTTATTACCAATTGTTGACAAGAGATCCATTAATATCTATGGAAGGGCTGCGGATAGAATGACTGGAAAGAGAAAGGCCATAGTCAATTTAGAAACATAGGATTGTGAAATATTATTTGGGGCTAAGGTTGGAGTGTCTTAGTTTCCTAGGGCTGTCATAACAAAGTACCATAGGCTGGGTGGCTTAAAACAACAGAAATTTATTCCCTCACAGTTTCAGAGTCTAGAAGTAAAAAAATCTGGATGTCAGCAGGGCCATGCTCTCCCTGAAGTCTACAGGGAAGAATCTGTTCCAGGACTTTCTCTTAGCTTCTGGTATTCTTAACAATCCTTGATTTATAGATACATCACTCTGCCTCCATTGTCACATGGCATTCTCCCTGTGTCTTTCTGTGTCTGTGTCTACTCCATTCCTATAAGAACACTAGTCATACCATATTAGGGCACACCCTACTGTTTTTATCTTCATTTGATTAAATCTGCAAATACCTTATTTCCAAATAAGGTCACATTCCAAGGCACCATGGGGTAGGATTTCACACACCTTCTCAGGGACACATTCAACTGATAACAGAGGGATTGACTAAAAGGTTTTCATGCCATACCACTTTCTGAGATGATGATGAGGAGGAGGGAGAATAATATAAGTTGTGTAATTATAATAAACTAGAGGCCCGGTGCATGAAAATTTGTGCACTTGGGTGGGGGGTCCCTCAGCCCAGCCTGCGCCCTCTCACAGTCCAAGACCCCTCAGGGGATGTCCACCTGCCGGCTTAGATCTGCTTCCCAGGGGATAGGGCCTAATCTGGCAGTCAGACATCCCTCTGGCAGCCCGGGAGCCCTTGGGGGATGTCCACCTGCGAGCTTACTAGTGCGAGCCTAAGCCATCAGTTGGACATCCTTAGCGCTGCCACGGAGGCGGGAGAGGCTCCTGCTACCACCACTGTGATCACAGCCATCAGCCCAGCTTGTGGCTGAGTGGAGCTACCCTTGTGGGAGCACACTGACCACCAGGGGGCAGCTCCTGCGTTGAGCATCTGCCCCTTGGTGGTCAGTGCACATCATAGCGACCAGTCGTTCCCTGCCGTTTTGCCATTAGGGTCAATTTGCATATTACCCTTTATTATATAGGATATTATCTGTCAATGTGAAAGCCATTTCCAAGGGTGTGAAAAACAAACAAAAATACTCTGGGAATAGAGCTCTATACTATGTAGACCAAAACCATGAAAGGCTGAACAAAATATTTTAATTGAAATTATCTCACTACTTATAAGGAAAGATCCTATGTTTCTAAATTGACTATGGCCTTTCACTTTTCAGTCATTCTATCCTCAGCCCTTTCATAGACATTAATGAATCTTATAAGACAAGATCTGAAAGAGGAAAGAAACCCAGAGAAGTGGAACTGGTGTTTGGAGCTTCTTTCCCTCAGAATTTCTACCAATTCTAGAAGAGGAGCAAGGAGGCTGAGAGGCTAAAAGTTTGAAAGTTGTTTATGACAACTCACAGAGCTCAGGAAATTTGGAATTCAAAGCCTGCAAATAGCATTCCTGGTAGTTTACAACCAACAAGTCTTTCAGTTGGAATCCCAAGAGCTACAAACTAGGAATAGGAAGAATGTGGAATCACATTCTAGATGTTAGCGTTCAGCTTGTAATCAGTCTATAACCTGGTTGGATTAAGGGGCTGTTGGATTGTTACTTCTACTACAACCTGCCAGAAGCACATACAGTGCTCCATTGAAGAAGATATGGTTTTGATCATCCAAAACTCAATGGAAAATAACCAGGTATAAAAGAACACAAGAAAATGTGATTGAAAATTAAGAGAAACAATATACAATAGGTGAACCAGAAATGAGCAATATAATGGAGTAATTACACACACACTTTAAAATGGTTAAATATAATAGGTTCAAATAAATACAAGATAAAATGAAAAATTCTAACAGAGAACAAGAAACTATTAAAAGATACAGTCCTAGCTGTTTTAGCTCAGAGGATAGAGCATCAGCCTGTGGCTGAAGAGTACTGGGTTTGATTCTGGTCAAGGGCACATGCCTGGGTTGTGGCTCAATCCCAAGTAGAGGGTGTGCAGGAGACAGTCAATCAATGATTCTCTCTCATCATTGATGTTTCTATCAATCTCCCTCTCCCTTCCTCTTTGAAATCAATAAATATATATATAAAAAGAACTGGAGTTAAAAATACACAGACATTATCATTAAAATTAATTACTCTGGATGCAAGAAAAAATAGAGAATATGAATAGATAAGAAGAAAATACTCAGAGATACAGCAGTATGAAATGTTTTCACAAAAATGTAAAATACATTAAAGCCCTGGAGAATATAGCAAAATGTTCTAACTAAAGTGTAATATGAGACCTATAGGAGAAGAGATAGGAAACTAAAAAAAAAATGTTTAAAGAGATAATAGTTGAGAACATTCCAAATTGATGAAAAATATCATTCCATATATTCTAAAAGTACAACAGACACTAAGCTGGATTAATAAAACAAAATCCTACTGAGATGCATCACAGGAAAATGGATTAAAGCCAAACATAAACAGAATCTTTAAAGCAGCAAGGGTAGAATAAAAGAACAAATTTCCTTCAAAAGAGCAATAATAGAATAAGAGTAGAAGAAATCTTGACTGACTACAAAATTATGCTGACCCCTGAGTTACACCTACAAAGCCAGTATTAAAAATAAAAATAGGACCTTGGCCAGGTGTTCCAGTTGGTTGGAGAGTTGCCCTGTACAACTAATGGTTGTGGGTTCAGTCCCTGGTTGAGTACGGGAGACAACCAATTGGTATTTCTCTCTCTCTCTCTCTCTCTCTCTCTCTCTCTCTCTCTCTCTCTCTCTCCTCTCTCGCTCTCTTTTTCTCCCTCTCTCTCTTTCTCTAAAATTAATAAGCATGTTCTCGAGTGAAGATAAAAAATAATTTAAAAAATTAAGAGAAGAAAAAAAAAACAGCAAAAACATTGGTGACAGCATACTCTGCGGTAAGTAGATTCTATAAAATTAGTCTAAAGAAGTCATTAAACAAACAAACAAAAAAGCAGCAAGAATAAAATTCTGTGAAGGGAAGTTAGAATCCACAATATATTATATAAAATGTCCAATTTTCAGACATGCAAAGAGACTGGTCTTTATGTAGATCCGAATTTCTGACCTATATACTTTTTCTTCTCTGACAATATTCTTTTAATATTTCTCTTTTTTTTTTGGCTGTTATATTTTATTTTATTTTATTTTATTTTATTTCATTTTATTTTGGGTGTTTGTTACATGACCTATTTATTTATTTTGTTTATTGATTAAGGTATTACATTATGTGTCCTTATTGCCCCCCCCCCCCATGCTCACCCCTCTGTTGTCTGTATCCATTGGTTAGGCTTAGATGCATGCATACAAGTCCTTTGATTTATCTCTCCCCCTCCTCCCCACCCTCCCCTACCTTCCCTCTGAGGTTTGGTGGTCTGATCGATGCTTCTCTGTCTCTGGATCTGTTTTTGTTCATCAATTTATGTTGTTCATTATATTCTATAAATGAGTGAGATCATGTGATATTTATCTTTCTCTGACTGGCTTATTTTGCTTAGCATAATGCTCTCTGGGTCCATCCATGTTGTTGCAAATGGTAATAATTCCTTATTTTTTACCACAGCGTAGTATTCCATTGTGTAGATGTACCACTGTTTTTTAATCCACTCATCTGCTGACGGGCACTTAGACTGTTTCCAAATCTTAGCTATGGTAAATTGTGCTGCTATGAACATAGGTGTGCATATATCCTTTCTGATTTGTGTTTCTAGTTTCTTGGGATATATTCCTAGAAGTGGGATCACTGGGTCAAATGGGAGTTCCATTTTTAGTTTTTTGAGGAAACGCCATACTGTTCTCCACAGTGGCTGCACCAGTCTGCATTCCCACCAGCAGGGCACGAGGGTTCCTTTTACTCAGCATCAACACCAACACTTGTCATTTGTTGATTTGTTGATGATAGCCATTCTGACAGATGTGAGATGGTACCGCATTGTTGTTTTGATTTGCATATCTCAGCTGATTAGTGACTTTGAGCATGTTTTCATATGTCTTTTGGCCTTCCTTATGTCCTCTTTCAAAAAGCATCTATTTAGGTCTGTTGCCCATTTTTGATTGGGTTGTTTATCTTCTCTATCATTGTTTGTAGTTTGAATATACCTAGACGTTGAATTTTGGTAATTTATCCTGATTTATGGCTGCATTTCTGTCATTAATTTTGAAAAATTCTCAGCCATTATTACTTTAAATATGTCTTCTCCTTTTTTTCTTCTCCTTCTGGTATTCTCATCATGCATGTGCTGCATCTTTTGTAATTGCCCACAGTTCTTGTATATTCTATCCCATATTACCTTTGACTTTGTTCTCAGTTTGGGAAGTTTCTATTCATATACCTTCAAGCATACTGATTCTTTCTTTGGCCATATTCATTTTATTGGTAAGCTTATCAAAGACATTCTTCATTTCTGCTAGATGTTTTGTGTGGTGTTTTTTAAAAATATATTTTAAATGATTTTACAGAGAGAGGGGAAGAGAGAAGAAGATAGAAACATTGATGAGAGAGAAACATTGACTGGTTGCCTTCTGATCACCCCCTCCTGGGTATAGGGCCCCCAACCCAGGCATGTGCTCTGACCTCTTGGTGCATGAGACTACGCTAACTAATTGAGCCACACTGACTGGGCTTTGTTTGTTTGTTTGTTTGTTTGTTTAATTTATAGCATTTCATTTTGATTCTTCTTTAATATCTATCTCTATACTTAAATTATCCATCAGTTCCTTCATATTGTCCACATCTTCTATTAGAGCCCTGAGCATATTAACCATAATTATTTTCACATTCTTCATTTGATAATTCCAATAGCTCTGCCATATAGGAGTTTATTTATGAAGCTTGTTTTATCTCTTCAGATTGTGGGGTTAGAGTTATTTTTATTTATTTATTTTCATCTTACATTTTCTTGGTTTAGTCCCTCATTACCCTGAAAAAGAAATGTATTTTGTCATATTGATAGTAGGAGCCCATCTTTGCCTTTATTGATAATCCAAAGTTACTGGCAAGCAGAAGCAAAGGCCTGAGTGACAGGCTTATGGCTTTGTGGTTACATCCTGAGGATAATTAACTCTCCTAGGCCAGCTGTGACCCCTGCTTAGCGTCAGCCTGTGGCCAACATGATAACAATTGTCCCTAAAGGAGGCCATTGCACTTGAGACTACAGTGGTTCCTGAGATTTTAATGAACCTAAGGCTCTGCCAAATATGAAAACCAAGGTGGAATTTAGGGACCAATTTGTTCCTTAAAGAGCAGTGCAAAATGATCTGAGAATTTCAGGGAGCAGGTTCAGTGGTCCTCTTACCAGTTCCAATGATTCCCAGCAGTGACAATATAGCCCTTTCATATTTCCTTGCATTTGTTTTATATATTTCACTGCCTTCTTCTCCATGTCTGGGTTCCACAAATAAAAACATGGTGTCCCCATTTTAGACTTTTCTCACCTTTTAACATGCAAATATTTCAGGGAAAGGGAACATCTGGTCAGTCATTTTGATCTTATTGTAATGAGTTTATTACAGCGAGTCTGGATAGGGAATTCTGACATAGTGCATACTATCCCACAAACATGGCTGCCTTTTGAAGCCTGCCAGTACTGGAAAATCCGCGCCCCCCCCCCCCACCAAAGCATTTCTCATACATGCAGCAGTACAGTGACTCTAAAATACCCAGATGGAAGGCCTGGCATGGAAATGAGTAACTGGATCTCAGAATAAAGTGCCACAATGGAAAACTGAGTTATTGGCGGGGGGAGGGGGTGTAAAAACCTCATAATCTAATCTCACTGGGTTTCACATAATGAATGGCCAATGTATACAATGAAAATCCTGCTTAAAGTCATATTGTTGCCTGCCAGGGTAACTCAGTGGTTGAGCATTGACCCATGAATTAAGAGATCACAGTTCAATTACTGGTCAGGGCACATGCCTGGGTTATGGGGGACATGCAGGAGGCAGCAGATAGATGATTCTCTCTCATCATTTATGTTTTGATCTCTCTCTCCCTCTCTCTGCCTCTCTGAAATCAATAAAAATATATTTAAAGGAATCATATTGTCATACTAGATGGCAGAGCCCTATTATTTAAATATCAGATTAATTTCTATAAATAAATTAAAATTGGACCATATAGTTGGAAATTACATGATAAGTGAAAAGATTAGATTGCTTAGACTGAGTTGGCCACCCAAAAAGGTGACATTTGAACTTATATCCAAGGCCATTTGTTCCTA